>NC_049170.1:96009034-97333201 GCF_009769625.2 Cygnus olor | reverse complement strand
GGAAGAGACAACTTTCTCTGTGTCTCCCCCCAGGGATAATACACTTCATTACATATCAGAGAAGGGACAGAAAAGTGTTTAAAAGTCAGCTTTAGTAATTCCACTGATCACAAACCTATTTATTTTGGTTGTTTACTTCTCTCCTTATCTCTGTCACAGAAAATAATTCGGGTTTATAATCTTATATGGCTCTTCAAAGCATGTGTGAGCTTGTCATATCTTGGTGTTTCAGTGGCCTTCTTTACAACACCTGATTGAGGAGGCAGAAATATTTTTTGCTGAATTCAAAGCCAATGACAGTTTTAATTTAGCACTTGAAATGCAAGATGTAGCAACTTTCGTTTTGTGAAACCAGATCTCACTTACGCTCTGTCTGCCTCAGAGTACACAGACTAAATTCAGACGAACAGAGCTAAGACTTCCCTGGTGCACTGCCATTAAAACGTCAGAGAATTAATTTGTGCAAACATTGGGTAGCTTGACAGTAAAATAAATGCATCACTTTGTAAAGCATACTGCTGAATGCAACAAAGCTTTTAATGAAATTGAGTGTTATTTAAACATAACAGACCTTATCCTTAACCACATTGAGATGTTGCATATCAGCCTGGCAGCATAAATACACCTTTCAAGAATGTAAACCGAAAATCCATCAAGTTTAACATATCAAGATGGTGTGCAAAGGCAAAAGTTTCAATTAGAAACAATCTCATAACAATTTAAAACATCTACTTCTCCCATGAGGTATGCATCATCATATGGGGTGGGTACCCTCTGTCATTCTTTGTGTACTTATGTACACAATTAGCAGATCAGATCAAACACCTGCAAGCTTGAAATTTGAAAGTTTAATTAATGAACATTTCCCTAGGCTTTTCCATCCCAAGATTGCCATATAGCGTGTATGCATGAGCTACAGTTGTCCAAATAATAGGATTAGGTCTATCTTGTTAGCTGTGGTACCTGAACTAATTCAGTGAATGCTATTCCATCTTCCCTACGTGTTTCCAATCTTTCATGTGGAATTCACAATGCAAGAATTAGACCGACCTAGCTCTTCCAGCAAGACGTTTTTTGCTCTCTGTTGACTGGTATGGGCAGCAAAAACATTGCATAGGTTTTAAAACTTCATTTAGGAGGTTTGTTGCAGGAAAAAAAAAAAAAAAAAAAAAAGAATTTAAAAATGCAAAGGTTCTCTCTTGTTATTGCAAAAACAGAGATGAATGAAAGAGGTCAGAGAGGGGAGCTGGTTAGATATAAGTAGACATGGTAAACCACTGGTAGTTTAATGTTAAGCTCAAAGATTGAGTGCAAACGAAGCAAATTGATTGGGGACGTTGCTTTTCAGTAAGCATTCCACTAAGGGATGTATTATCTCTGTAGTTAAATTTGTTTTAATGGAGTCTGCAATGCTTCTGGAAAATTGCAAAGGGTTCAGAAATGGATAAAGTTGAAAACCACTGGCTCAGAAAATTGATAATGAAGCAGAAAGGCTTTCAGAACTAAACCATCACCTCTAATCTAGCCTGTTTCGTTAAGGGCACAAAAAGCTCTTCAGCTTCTCACAGCTATTTGAGACTTCTGAAACCATGAAAATACTTTGTACCCACAATGTAAAGCAAGTGCAGGGCAGGTGGGACACTTGAAAGTCCCAAGAAAAATGGCTACATTAGGGTGCTTATTTTTTATGATAAATGAGATGAGACTTAAGATGTTTCATGGGAAAAGAAACTCATGGATTGTCTCAGACAGGTCTATGTAAAATGAAAAACAGGCCTAAGTCTGATTCTTGAACTGGAGACCAATTCCGTCCTGGTCCCAGAAGTTGCCATCATGGTTAGCATTTATATATGTTTATTATTGTGATTGTACAGAGGTCAGGACCACATCGTCATGGAGCTGAGCTTCTCCCAGAAGCTCTGTGTGTTTACTTTCTTGAGGCATCACAGTGGGAATGGCACATCTGGAACTCTGTTTGAATCCAAAATCTAGGCTGAAACACTGGCTTTTAGTCTCAAGAGAGTACTTCTGAAATTGCCACGGAGAATAGCAGAAAAAAACTTCTTCGAGAACTCAAAAAACATATGCAGGAGGATCTGGGTGGAGGTCAAGGAGTTCTAAAGGCAGTAATTTCCAGCGTGTTCTGATAAGGGCCTTGTGTCTCTATGTGAGGACTAGGCCAGCACCTTCAATATGGCCTGCTCTGTCCTGGGCAGGCTGAGCTCATCCCAGCGGGGCAGAGCATCCACAAAACATTGCCTTCTCCCACCATGCAAGGCTATCCATCTTATGGTGGTTTCTTACAGACCTGTGGATACTGTGGGGGTCACTAATGCTCCTCAGTGGCCTACATGGAGAGATTTAGAGAAACGTTTTCAAAAGCTGTTGAGTCACTATACAGCCCAGGGGCTATGGCATCCCTACTACTCACATTTTGGCACTTTCTTTAGCTGGCTAAATAGGAGTTCATCTCCATAAACTTCCTTTATGGACTATTTTTCAGAGTAATTGTGCAAGCTGGATGTTGCAAGGCAGCCTGCGAGGGCTCCTCTGCAGAAGGAGCTATTATGGTTTATCTCCCTCTCTCTTCATACAACATACAAAAATGGCTTATCCACTAACGTGGCCATTTGGAAAGAGGTTTTTAAAAACTTATCTGTGGTGATTTACCTCTACAGGGAACATTAACCATTTTCTATTGCCTGCAGAAATACTACTTTATCTGCAAAGAACCAAAAGTTCAGCTTTTTCTCTCTGATGGCAGTGGGGTGCCGTCATTGCAAGGACATTTCATCCCTTAGTGGAACCAGCATGAGCAGCTCCCACTCCCAACTCTGCCTCCAGCTTTGCCTTGTTGCGGCCCAAGCAGACAACAGGGAAATGTCCTCGCATTGCAGTGGGACAAACTAAGGGGCAGAAGGCAAGGTGGAAGTGGTCAGCTAAGATGGAGAGGGACATTGTGGACTGACCCTGTTTGAGAGAAGTCCTCAGGATGGTTCAGCAGCTTTAATTGTCTCTCCAGCTCTAGGCAAAAAGAAAAGTCGGTAAGTGGCATTCCTTGTGCCACTGAATATCTGCATTGATCTCAGGACATGATTTTTCCAAGGATCTCAGTATGGATCTTCAGTTGTCCATATGAGTTTTACACTTTCGATCAATAGGTGGAAAAGTGGGCCCATACCAAGTGCTCATCAAAATTCCCATCCAAACCTCAGTAGTGTAAATCACAGAAGAATTAATTAAAACTTGCTGCAGTATCTTATTTACTCCCAGCACAACAGAGGGCTACCACAGACTCACCAACCTCAGCACAGGCACCAGAGCAAAGGGCAGGGAGGAGGCAGTGCTGACAAAAAAAGGCATATTATTTACTCAGTGGCACCCCAAGAAACATCAGAGGATGGTCCCTGTGAACCTGTGGAGCTGAGGACTGGCATGTGCCTGCCCCAGCAGTGTGTTACCACACCAAAGGTTTTCAGTGATCTGGCTGCTTGTACACACCAAATAAGAAATGAGGTTCATGGAAGTAAGACCAATGCATGTTCTGTTACTGAGGATCTGACAAAGAATGGCAATCCATCTTAGTAAAATATTGACTTTTCCCCCATTACAATATTGAATGCATTTTTTCCTTTTAGCTTTGAGCCATAAGTTTTTCATGTTTGCAACCCATTACACTCTACCCCCATAACTGACTCTTATTTGTTCCTTGTAGGGAAACACAGTACCAAATACATTAAATAAACAGATAATATCTGGTGGTGACTCACCAAAAAGATTGCATTTAGAAAAAAATAATATTCAGGAAAGGATAACTTCTGCACTCACCCAAATTAACCTCTTGAGATTGGCAGCATGAATCTTCTTCCCAATCCTAGCCATTTTTTTCTCAGGGCACAGCAAAATGTCTATCAGTTTTTTTCTGTGTCTTCTCCTCATGGCCTATCTATTTCATGGTGACACTGTCTTCTTGATTTTTAGATGAAAATCTTTGACAAAAACAAGGATGGACGGCTGGACCTGAATGACCTGGCAAGGTAGGCTTCAGTTACAATGTTGCGTTTTTTCAGCTTGCAATGCAGATCTAGGCAAGGTGACAACTTACAGCAGGAATATCTCTCTGGGGACATGCATTTGAATCCTAAATTACATCAGGCACTCTCATGTAGGCATCTCAGGTCTCTGACACGTGGTCCCCACTTTGATAGCCTGTGAGTGCTTAGAGCTGATGACACCGAGCAATGCTAGGAGTGGTCCTCGGTCACGAATTTGCACTGTCACGGCTCGTGACACCTCAGCATGGCTCCCCAGGAGGTAGTGAAGAAGCCAGTAGCACTGCTTCTCCGTAAGGCTGGCAGTCCCTGTCAGCAGGGGACAAGCATTTGTTTCATATCACCATGTGCAGCATGGATGGCAAAGAGTTTTTGCTCCTTTATTGAGGAGTCAAGACACCACTGCTGACGAGTTTGGCCACGTCAACAAGAGAGGATTTGGAGATACACGGCAAAGATGCTTGTGAATGTAACATGTTTCTTGCACCTTGAGCCCTTCAGTTTGTGGAAGCATTTTGGCACACCCCAAAACTACTGGCTCTAAGAGCCTCGGGGCAAGCAGAGCAGCTGGAATGATGAAGGCTTTTATCTGGGCTGTGAGGGACTTGGGGAGTGAGGTGGGGGAAGCAGAGTAATTTGTGTGGCCTCAGCACTCAGGCCAGCATTACTTCATCCCTTCCTTTTCCAGCCAGCAATTCTTCCTCGAAAAGGGGGTGGTAATTTACAATGTCCTGTAATGCAGCACAGCAACCCAGTCGCAGAGGAATAATAGTCTGGCAGCTCTTGTGTCAGAGGCTGGCAACCTCCACTGCGGTGGTCCACCAGGAATAAATGCGCTGTGAGAGGCGGCGGTGCTAAGAAACATGGTTTTCCGTGAGCTGAGGAAGACCTGCGGCTCCCCATCAGACAGGCAGAGAGGCACGTGCTTACTGAACAGCACCCTTGAATAACCCTGCAGGAGGTTTTCTATTTTAAAGGCCTGTAATCTCAAATCCCCATGTTTTATGAACTGAAATAGTTCAGAGCAGTTTGTGTGTAGATGACAAAGTGGCAAGATTGTAATTTAAATCTCTCCGTTCAGGATTCTGGCGCTTCAGGAAAATTTCCTTCTTCAATTTAAAATGGATGTAAGTATTTTTGATGCATTCCTCCCATCTCTCTCAGCTAAGATAACCTGGGCCAAAACCTGAATCTCTTTCTTTTCTCTTTCTTTTTCATTTGTTTCTCCTCCCTGCATATAGGCTTGCAGCACAGAGGAAAGGAGAAGAGATTTTGAGAAAATCTTTGCACACTACGATGTTGTGAGTCCTAGAGGCCATTTCTTTGTGGTCTTTACATGACACTGACTAGATACAAGCTGCTAACAGTTCCTCTCCCTGGTGGGTGCTGTGGGTTGCAGCAGTGCCAGATCCCATGGGCCAGAGGTGCCCATGTACAGGTGGGGAGAGCAGAGCTGGGTGAAGCTCAGAGACCACGTGGCAAAGGACACATTTTCACTTTTTCAATCACCACAGCCAGTACCGCTGCATTAACAATATCTCTCTGCAGGAGATGCAAGGGCTGCAGAAAAATGAAATCCCTTCCAGTACCAAGCCAAGAGTAATTCTAAATCTGGCCCTGGACAGACAGAACTGCCCAACCATTGGTTAGAAAACAGCAATCCAGAGCCTCTTCTGCCATTCACACAATGGTGTGGTGTGATGACCAGCAAGCCTCACTAAATGGTGGGAGATGTTGCTGCCATCTGAGGGGAAGAGATGGTTTGGAGAAAAGGAAAGGATCTTAACATTATTGGGCTCAGTGACCAGGTGGACCTACTGACTAGTAAACATTTCTGTGTTTTTGACTTTCTGGAGGGTTTTGATGTTTATTCCATCTTTCAGAGTAAAACGGGAGCACTTGAAGGCCCAGAAGTGGATGGGTTTGTCAAAGACATGATGGAACTGGTCAAGGTATCTTCATGGCTCTTACTATTTATTAACACTGTGTATGTCCTATAATAATGCAGTGCTTATTCTGGTAAGGTTATGTAGATAGAGTGGGTAGTGGGAACACAGAGTCAAATTTCATTTTGATCAGAAGCAGAAACAAAAGTCATCATCTCAGCATAAACACCGTAGAGCATTTCACCATATCACAGAAATTCTGCCTGACAAATTAACACAGCTTGACTCAGCAGTTGTATTTAAGAAAAGTTCATTCTAACTCATGCTCTGAGCTGAGCAGACATTATGGTATCACAAACAGTTTATGAAAATTTAGTCACCACCTACTCTACCCACACTGACATAGTTTTTGCTCTAATGAAATAAGTATTTAGGATAAAATAGCTGAAGGGTGTTGAGTTAGCTGAAAGAGAAATTGGAATGAATAATACGTGCCTCTGCCTTTTCATATCATATCTGAGCGCAAAGCAAGGTAATGCTGGTCAGAGCTGAGAGCCCTCAGTTCTTGCCAACAGTGACGCAGAATGAAGGTTCCCAGAGCATCATCAAGCTTGGCTGAAGCTTCAGGAAGTTCATACGTAGGATCCTTGATGGTTGTGACTTTGTAAGGCCACACAATCAGCTTTAGAGGACGATATTGATAGAGCTGCCTCTGCAATAGAAATCTTCTTTGACTCAGAGCAAATCATTTCCCTCATTATCCTGCCTTCAGGCTGCTGGAGCAGCTGTTCAGAGAGGACAGGGCAATTCATATTTAGGAGGTGGTAACAGAAGTACAAAGGTTTATATATTAAAAAAAATAAATAAATAAATAAAAAAGTTGTTACTCCTAAATTCTGCCTTCTCAATGATGAGCAAGTATACCTGTATTGATATTGATCGCCCTAAAGTCCCAAGTCCATTTGGCAAACACCAAAGACCACACCTGTGTGCAGGCAGCTGAGAGTCTTTATATGTTATAGCCATGGCACGTAGGGAAGGGCGTGAGGACAAATGGACCACTGGGCTTGTGCTCTGTGCATGTGTGTGCAAAGGAGTGAGGGTTGTACTTGCCCTAGGGGCCTTTCTTCATCAGCATCACTCCTGGGCACCGCTAGCTGTGTGCATGCATTTGATCTCCTCGTTAGGAAGTGGAGAGCAGGGAAGTGGTACAGCATTAAGAGCAGGCAGAGGCAAGGTGGCCTGTAAAGCATGCCTTTAGCATTCATTTGATCCACTAAAAGTATGTCTAGGTTGCTGACTGGCTTGTAAAATGGTGACCTGGCAACAAAAATGCCATATGCAACATATGCCTCCATGGGCAGCAGGTCTGAGAGAGGAAACTGAATGAAAGCAGAGGTCCAGACCTTTCTGCAGACACTTGTTTGATGCAGACTAGATACTGCTGATCCTGACTAAGGGCAAAAACCATCTCACATTTGCTTGTGGGACTCACTGTGCCATAAATCTAACCATGCCCATTTTTGCAGGACCTCATTTACCACTTCTCTGCTCATTTTCCATGTGGGGTCAGGCCACTTTGTTGCTCGCCCTCTGGGGCATCTCCCTGCTGCTGCACTTCCTCCTGCTTTTCAGAGCTGCTGAAATCCAGAGCTGTTTTCCCTCTTAACAACATTGTTCTCTTTTGCCTGCAGCCCAGCATCAGCGGGGTGGACCTGGACAAATTCCGCCAGATTCTGCTCAACCACTGCGATGTGAACAGGGACGGGAAAATTCAAAAATCGGAACTGGCCTTGTGTCTTGGGCTTAAAATGACCCCGTAGCTGTGGCGGTGCTTGTGGCTGTGTTTTCCTTGTGAGATTGCCTGCTACTCCTGGTAAAAGTGTGCTGTGTAAGCAGGCAGGTGGTAGGGCAGGGGGGCATTTGTATGAAGGGGCAGCAGACTGGGGAGGACAGTTTTATCAGTGCATACAAATACCTGAAGGGAGGGTGCAAGGAGGATGGAGCCAGGCTCTTTTCAGTGGTTCCCAGTGCCAGGTTAAGAGGCAATGGGCACAAACTGGAAAACAAGAGAAGCACTTCTGTGCTGTGCAGGTTGCAACTGCCCAGAGAGGCTGTGGGGTCTCCTCCTTGGGGATCTCCAAAATCTGCCTGGACGTGGCCCTGGGTGGCCTGCTCTGGGTGTCCCTGCTGGAGCAGGGCTGGGACCAGGCGGCCTCCGGAGGTCACCTCAGCCATGCTGTGAGTCTGTGACAAGTGTCAGTGGGTGATATTCAGTAGATGCCGCTGCTTGTGGGACCCTCCAGTAGCTTCTCTGCTCACAAGCACACAATTTGCTCAGAAAAGGGGCTGCTCGCCTACTCCTGCCCCCGTGAAACACTGCCCAGCCTGTCTGCTAGAGTAGGGACAAGCATCTCCTAATGTCAGTGCTCTTGGGCTGCTGCTGCTCTGTGTTTCTGATGGCTGCCTACTGTGTGAAGTCACTACTTTGGTGAGCATTGTGCTTTTGTTTGTGCAGTTAAAATATTGGATGGTTGACAGTGTATTTGTGCAGAAATAAAAAAGAAAAAAAAAAAGACAGTTACAGAAAATCAGTAAGACTGGAGTTCATGTGTTATGTATGGAAAGCCATATGTTGCAGACTGACAGACCATACATAGTAGCCATTTTACATAAAACCAATCAAATGGCAAGAGGTTTTGCAACGCCTATCATCTGTGGTGGTTTTCAGGTCTGCCAGCAAATGAAACACGGTAGGTTCTTCCCATGGAGAAACCACACGTAACAGAAATTAATATTACCTCTAGGATGAAGTCACAGAGTAACACCACTTCTGGAGGAAGCCTTTCTTAATACTGAAGTATTAAACAAGGTTTCCATAAATTGAGAAATTGGAAGAACAGAAGTCTAATTAAAGAAAAGCTCATAAACACAAGTGTATGGTTTTTTTTAAATCCACAGGAATTAGCAGATTCTTGCAAGCTTTATTGAACTTGAAGCTTCCTCTCACTCCCAGACCATAAATGTAATCCTCGAGCTTAATGGCATCAGCATCATTTGTGCCACGTATTTTCTTATTCCAAAGGATTTGACCGCATATTCAGAAAGTGCCACACCTACACTATCATGCCCAGGTAATACTTTCTTCGTTTCCAAAGACAGTTGCTGAGGTAGGGCTGTCAGCAAAACTAGCACACACTTCAGCATTTGTGTCTCCTGCAGATGAGGGACCCAGACGTGACACTACAAGTTTCTTTCTGGTTATGTTCTTTGCACAAGATGGCAAAATGAAACACTCCCTTTATATTCTCCTTTATCAAAACTAATCAGAAATCGCCTTCAGTCAACACACACAGAGATGGTGATTCAGTAAAGCACTGAAGAACATACACAGCTTTAGGGAGATGCTCATTTTCCATTTACACCCATGATGATAAGCTCGTAGACAAAGTGCTAAGTGCGTGTTTAAACACAGCACTGAACTAGGCCTTTAAGCTCTAAACTGCATTTTATCCCCGTGGCAGCAACTGAAATCACAACCCCAATAACAGAGCTTCACAGCAGTTCAGAAAATACATAAGCAAGAAATCAGACCTGAGCCACAGCTCCACAAGCCACCAGGGACGTGCTTTTACTCCCGGCCACTTGCATCTGAGGGAAGAGCTGTGTTCAGGAGTGCACGATGGCAGAGAGGAAGCCGAACAGAAAAATTCCATGTGCTGCTGCTTACCAGACGTGCGTTACCACCATCCTGAACTATTTGCCACAAATTTTGTGGGGGACGTCACCAAACATCTTTTCGTCATACCTCAAAAAGGTATGACTTGCCAGCCTAATAATAATTATTTATGATAATTTATAATAATTTATAATAATAATAATTAATTATGCCTTTAAGTACATTCTTCTGTTGCATTCTCTTCTTTCAGCCTTTATATTGTTCTCATTGTTATTTCCATTTTCTTAAACTACAGTTTCTACTAATTTGGACAGCAGATGAATTCCTGTACCATTCCCTACAGAAAACTTCCACTTGTATGATCTTTATGCTATTTTCACTTTTCAGTGATAAAAGGTCTACTTTTTTCACCCCTGTTTAATCCTATCAATATGAGTAGAACTATTTTTCATTTATTAAAGTAATGTTTCAGAGTATCCTGCCCTGCTTCACCAAAAATATAGCAAATTTTAACCTAAAATGCAAAGAGTCTCTTACGGACTGTATACAACCACAGCTCTTCTTTAAAGCATTGCATAACGGTGCACCTTTACTGAAACCTTATGCTTTTCACATCTTCCTTAGCCAACAGTTTTTCTGACAGGCACTAAGTGGTAATGAATTTGATATGTTCTTGTCACAATGTACTTTGTTTCTTTTGTACAAATCTGTGGATTTTTTTAAAGTGCTGAGTCTGCAAAAACCTTCCTCTCTGCAAGTTCATGCAACTCATTTTATTAGCTTTAGCTAAGTGCCTGAAATGGGTGCATTTACAAGGGTATTTTATAAAACTTAATCAAAAAGTAGTTGGGAATGGTAGACGAAAACCTCACATGAGGGCCTCGGAAGCATTTTTTTATGTAAGTGTATGCAGTTCCACATTCCCCTAAGGAATTGTTTGTATCCAGAGCAGAGAGGAGGGATTGGGATGGCTGGCAGGCACCCTGCCCTGTTTTCAAGGACCGTGGGGGAGAGCCGCATCCCAGCGAGCTGCAGGTTCCCCAGAAGCAAGGAAAAATGTCAGGTGATGCTGTGGGATTCGAGCCCAGGCTAGAAAGGTCAGCAAGGCAATTATTAACGAGCCATGGCCTTACAGCCCTCTAGCCTCTAAAAGTCAATGTTATCACAGGAGGCAGGCGTTTCAAAACTTCCTGTGGAGAAAAACGTGTTCCTTGCTTGCAGAATTGTGGTTTGTTGTTTTTTTTTTTTTTATATTACTATATTCACTTAAATAATGAATGATCTGTAAGCCCCTTTGGTCCCAGGCTTGCCTGTGGTAGCCCTGGTGATTTCATCCCTCTGAAGTGCTATGGATACATGGACAGATAATACATTTTGATGAAACACTGCTATTGCCCATTCTGCAAACAAAAAAGGTACTTTTATGTGCAGCGTGGATTCCCTTATGCACCAAAATGTGAGATAGTTTCACAGTTGAACAGTTACACGAAAATACCTGTTTTGCATGAATTACATGAAAACACCTTGCCTACAAAACCAAAGGCACTTACAGACCATGATGCCTTCAGTGCTGTAAATATATTGAAGATACGCAAGGAAGGTTTGGGGCTGTTTTATCAGTATATTCTCTGCCAACAAAATTCTGCCAGTATCACACTGTTTAGGAGCTTGCATCTTGGTAAGCAGAATTTGATAACAGAAAGTGAATGAAAACGTTTGCCAAGATATTTTCCCTTGGTATTTTCATGTTTTTCTCTAGAAAACTGTGAGTAATGGAGTCACAGTTTTCTCTTTGTTCAGAGTATGCAAATTTGCCAAAATCAATTTTATGTGACTTATCATATTTAATAGGTATACTTCCAATACTTTTAGCTAAGACAAGCTTAGTGGTCAATATTCACCACGCTCCCAAATGTAAAATTTTACATTTTTTCTCCCCTTGCTTGTTGAATTGGCAAACTGTTGGATCTGGAAATCAAAGGGTGAATCTCCTCAGTGTTTCTTAGCTGTTCCTTTGCCTCCCTCCAGCTGTGAGTTATTGGAGATGGTGCCCTGGTCTCCTGTCACGCTCCCTGCTCATCTGGACCCTTCTCATTTTCAGCACCTGATACAGTTTTGTTCTGGATGACTTGTCATGACAACTTTGTCAGGAGATGCTGTCTCTGACAGCTTCAGCTGAATGTGCAGAACTCATACTGGGGAAAAATGAACATTTATAGGGCTTTTAATTCAAATCCATCCTCGTTTAACTCCATTGGTTTCCCTGGAAATGGTGTTATAGAGACACAATCTTTTCTCCTGTCACTTTGAACCTCAACAAGCCGCCTCCCAAGCCATCCCTGTGGAGATCTGCCCTTGGAGACACAGAATTTCCTGGACCAGCCTTGCAGTCACACATTGCTCGCGTCCCATCTCATCCCATGGTCTGTGCAATTTTTCCCTGGAATAATGAGCCCAAATATACATGCTCAATTCATTCCCCAGCCTGAACACACCGCAGCAGTCTCACATCATTGACGCTGGAGCTGGAACCAGATGAGGTGTGTACAAGGCATAACATTTAAGTTTCATCACTGCTTTATTTTCCAATTTTCAGTGAAAGAATTCTTTTCCTTTGTTCTCACCACAAGGCTTTAAACAACGTAGGTGAAGCTGCCTGCATCTCTTATGAAAACTGCATTTTATTCCTACTCAGAGCTAAGAATTGAGCATAAGCCCCAACAAAGGGCTCAGAGCACAGGGAACCAGCACAATATTTTGATCAACCTGCTTTTCTGTTTGTGTGGCAAGAGAATAGTGTCAATAGTAATGAAAACAATTGTTACTAATGCAACCAACAAGACTATCATGGGATCATCTGCCACGTTATAATAGTAACCCATCAGGAGAAATACCTTAATTACAGCTATTATCTCTTAAAAGGGCTAGGTAACTCTTGCATTAATCTGATTTGAAAGAGCATGTTGTCGTTATGTAGTGAAATGTTAAATGGGACTTTGCTGCGTAATTACACGGGCTAAAGTAACTATGAATGACATTTTTGCATGAGGGCTACCCTGATTGACAGTGAAAATCTCCCATTTTCTGGCTCTTAGTTGCACCTGTATTTTCAGTAAACCCACAGAGGATTACATCTAATTTTAAGGAACATATGCACTTGGGAATAGGAGGGGGAAAAGAGTGCTAGTTACACCAATTATGAGAAAAGACAAGGGAACCATTTGCCTAATGCCAAGAGGCACCTGCAGGGAGCTCCCACTGGGTCCCAGGGGTTAAAACCATTCCCAAGTTTGCTTGGGTAATGGGAGAAATGGAGCAGATGTCTCTGCCCAGGGAGAACGTTTGGCACCACAGCACACAACATACTGGCAAATTCTTGGGCTACATCTCAAAGCCCCAGCCAGTTGACAAGGAAGTTTCCATACTAATTGCTCTGGGATACGGCAATTTTTGGTGCCAGCTGTAAGACCAGCAACTCTGCAATCCTTTGGCCGGGGCACGCTCCCCAGAGGATGTAAGCCATGAGCTGTCTGGCTGCCAGAGGTGGCCAGAGGAAAGAAAAACAAGACAGAAATGGGATTTGTTCCTTTTGTTTTTTTCTTCCCTTTTTCCTTTTCTTTTCTTTTTTTTTTTTTTTTCATCTGGCAACTCTTCATACAATGTTTCAGGAAAAAAAAAATCATTTGGGTTTGACAGAGTCACCACAGACCACATTTTGGCCCACTAATGCTATTATTTATTATTAGGTAACATAGCCTGGAGAATGGGCACCTGCCTCAGGCTGTGAAAGACCTGCTGTGGGGTCACTGCTCTGCTCCGCACGATGGTTGTAAAGCTTAAGTGCCTTTGACCAGCTCAGCCTTACCAGGAGAAGGTTTCTGCTGTGGATGATGACAGCGCATAACCACACATTGGAAATTAGATGTCTTGGTTTGGAAGGGTACTTGCAGTGGGTATATTTAA
This sequence comes from Cygnus olor, assembly GCF_009769625.2. Lineage (NCBI taxonomy): Eukaryota > Metazoa > Chordata > Aves > Anseriformes > Anatidae > Cygnus > Cygnus olor. The sequence continues at coordinate 97,319,621 of NC_049170.1, read as the reverse complement.
AATAATGGGCATCAAGTTTCTAACTTCAGGAGAGCTGAAGCTGCTTTCTCCAGGGCTGGTTTCCACATCCAGCGTGAGAGCCACTTGCTGCAGGGCATACCCCAGACACTTTTTGAGGTCCTTCTGCAGCAGACTATGGTGACAAAGCCCAGGGAAGGAGCTCAAGGCAGCTATGGGTGGGCAGCAATAAAATAATGACGTTACAGGAGGGGAATGTGTGAAACTCAAGCCCTCAATTAATTCTGACTCCAGATGAGGTCTGTATCAGTATTTGTGCCAACTCTTCATGGTGCTGCCTGGTAAAATAATCAACACCAGAGCCTAAAGAGAGAGAAATGGGTCACAGTGGAGTCAGGAGAAAGCATGGTTTTAATGTGGCTGTGGAAGTAGAAATTGCATGAGGCTGCCAAAACACTTGGGTCTCTGCCATCAGATGGGACAACCTGGCCCAAGTGGAGCTGGGCCAGTGTAGGACAGCAGATGTGGCCATGAGCTTCATGCAACCAAATTGTGCAAGGGTTCCTTGCAGTTGTTCAAGCTAAGGATAGCATGTTCGTGTTCTCTGCTTCCCTGCAAAGTCTTGTGTGAGACATTTCTCCCCACGCCTCATAAAGAGGAAGATGGAGAAAGAGAAATATGCTCAAAAATCCCATTCAGGTTGCTTTTTGAGCAGATTGTTGTCATCTGTTAGTTTGGCTAGCGTGTGTCTAACTCTGATGGTGTGGCCAAACACAGTTTTTATTTATCACTGCTAAGCCTTAGGAATCAGGTTTGTTTCTCCGGAAGACAAAAACTAGGAGCTAGCAGACTGCCAGTGCTTCCTTTGCCAGGAGGGACAAGGATGTATCCGGAGAGTATCTCTTTGTTTTAGCGAGATATCCAAGGGGGAGCTGGGTGATGGAGCCTGGAGGAGCCAAGGTCCCTGCTGCCCCAGGGGAGCTTCAGGTGAGCCCTGCATCAGCCGGCAGCCCTGCAGAGCATGGCTGTGGCACGGGGAAGAGCGGGGACTTCTCCAGACACACTGTCGGGGCCATTCGCAAACCCACAAGCACACACAAAGCCCGGGCTGACCCTTTGTTGTATGTCTTCCTTCAAGCAGAGAGCATGCATGCGAGGGCTCGGATGGCGTGCGGTGCTTGCCAAGTGCTCCACAATAACTTGATTGTTTGCCTAAGAGCTAATTAATGAGGTGGTCAAAGGCAACTGTTTCCTCCTTCCTGATGTGCGTAAATGTGCACAGGAGCGTGGGTATGAGTCCAGGACATTTCCTGGTCATTAGGCTGAGAGTGATCTGCTTGGGTTTGGGCCACGTGGAAGAAGATTACATAAAAATCAATAGATACTTGCATTTGTGTCATAAGGCATAAAAAGCTAATAGACATGTCTTGTTGCAAGGACCTTAGGTGACTGACACAATGTCAGGACGGTATTAAAGACTTGTTCCAGGATTTCTTTTACCATCTCTGCATAATACAACGATGGCGTTTTTTTTAGTGAGAATTCCTTTTTATACCTAAAAAAAGTAAAAGATGCAATTGGCTAACAATTAATGACATTTGGATAGCTATGTTTTTATTTTTAAAAGCTAGAAATTGCTTAATTTTACAAGTCCCTGGTAGGTGAACCCCTTTTAGGTTCTAATAAATTATAGCACATTTTAAATTATAGCACATTATAGCACAAAAAAACCTGTCCCTTCCCATAACTAGATGGGCACTGTCCTTCCTGTGCAGCAACTAATGGTTTGGCAAAACCACTGGGAAGTAGGAGTCCCAAAAACCCTGCTGTATGTGGGTAAGACTGAATTGAGACAAGTGATGGATTGGGATGGGTGATAGTAGGTGACAAAGATGCCCTGCTGGAAGAATAGCAAAAATAAATGTCTTGTGTTAGCATCCTCTGTGTGTGTGTGTGTGTGTGTGTCACATGCCCGCTGGATAATGACACGTTAGTATGATAAAGTACAGCATGTGGTCGTCTTCTTCAGGAGATTGCTTGTTTGTTTTTTTTTTCTTTCTTATTTTAAATTGAAGGCTGGCTCAGTAAGGAGCAGCTTCCTACCACACTGCTTATTCCTTCAGAGTGTTGGTAGGGAAGGACCCACACAGCAGCCATCAGCTCCAGACCTGGGGAGGCTCCTTCCACCTCTTCGTTTGACTCACCATCATTGCAAACTCAGCGTCCGCAGGAAAATAATAGGAATCTCTGCTTATTTTATCAGGCATAGATAGGCCTCTCAATCTCCAGGACATAAAAGGCTTCTCACGAATAATTGGTGGTGAATAATTTATGCAATTAAATATCCATTTTTTTCCATCCACAGGAGCAGATCGTTCATTCTGATTGTTCCAGCACTTTCCTGGGGATCTTTGATCAGCTTTGTACAGCACGCTGCTGTACATTTCCATTTTCTGCTTCAGATAAGTTTTATCATTGGGTAGAGGGCTTAAGGAATTAATTTAGCCCATGAGTCTGCCAGGCTTAGGTTTCAATCTAGGAAGAAATGGAAATTTTTAAAATGTCAAAGCCTTTCTTTAAGGGCCGTGTCAGCCTGCCTTGGGCAACCCTCTTAGAAAAATGAGTGCGCTATAAAATGTGGTGCTTGGGTGCGGAGCTAACATTTAATTCTCTTCTGTCAAATTCACACAGCTACCAGAGCCCATTTTGGGTGTAGCTGCACCATTCATTTGTTCCTGTCTGGTTTAATGGTCCTGTTTGAGACTTTTAAGCCCAGCCACTAAATAAATAGCTTCATGTACATGCATTTTTTAGGAAGTATTATTACAGTAAAGAGAGTTCTTTGAAAGAGAGGGAAATTAGTGACTGCTTATCTTAAATCGCTGCACATTTCATTTTAGAGTGGTGTTAAGGGTACTTGGAGCATCCAGATCTCAGTTCTGCTGACATTACTGTAAATTACAATATTACATGCATATAAAGTCAAAACAATTCATAACACCAGTTTTGAAAAACCTGACTGCATCTTCACCTGGCTTATTTGAGTCCCTAGGGCAATTTTCCAGCACGGACTATTTCACAGTCTTGAAGCTCACTTACCTCAACCAAGTGTCAAAGGCAGACTTCAGCCAGCTGTAATAGTACACAAAGAGAAACAGCTGAGACTAGTGGCTGGAGCCCTTTTAAATTTCAGCCAGGGCTCATGGAAACGTTTTCACATCTTCACTTCTACATAAAGTTGTGCCTGGGCCAATATTAAGACAAATTACAGCTCTGGGCTGTATTAGGCTCTTCCTTCTACATGTAGGAACTGTTTCCCTCTTGTCAGCTGAGAACCTACTTGCAACTCTACATTGAACACCAATGCAACCGATGCCTGTCATGAACAGCTCATCCTCTCGCCGAGCCTTTCTCCTGGGAGCAATTGGGTTTGCCGTGGTTTGGTGTGGTGGGGTTTTGTAATCAATATAAAGGACCACCAGGAAAAGCAGCTAGAGTTCACAGGTTAAATCTCGGCAACAGATGTGAGCTAATGAAAATTAACGTTAAATGAAATTAACTTTAAATGGATGACATTATATCTGAGAATCAACCCAAGTTACATGACTCCCCATTTCCTTCCCTTTATGCTTTCTGTCAGTAATGCTGTCGCTTAAAGGTCATGCTATCTCTCTCAAGCTTCATGTTTTTTCAGTGCTTTGGTGAGGTTGCTCTTTGCCAGTACTCTCAGTCCCAGATGCACAGCAGCCTCTGCTTGCATGTTCGAGCTGCCTTGCCTGCAGACACAATTCCTCGTGCAAACAAGAATTTGAAACCACAAATCAGGAAATCAGCTGTGATTGTCTCGGGGCACTCAAGGAAATGTCCATTTCTTGTACAAATGGGAGATTTTCCACAGATAAACACATAGAGTAACTGGGAAAATGCCACCTGTAGCGTTTGCTCCATGTGCCCACTTTTTCCAAGCAGGATATGGCCTCTAACACTTTTTAAAGTGTCAGCTTAAGCTTGTGCTACCCCTTGTTTCACAAGTGCTTGCTAAGAGCAGACTAAGAAGACTTCTACTGAATTCAGCAGAGCCAGAAGTGACGTCTGCATGGTTTTGACTACAGTACAAGCTGCCACTTGTGCCTCCACCCCACGGCACATGGCAGAAAGGTGGCATCTCACAAGGGTCAGCCCAACATGCCTGTCCTACCAGTGGGAATTTGCCCATCCTGTCCTGTGCCTCATTTGCCAGGAGGTGACCAGTCCCTTTCCATCCCTCTCCTTTTTGTTCTGTGCTTCTCTCCTTTAAGAACAAGAAATTAGGTTCCTTCATTTCCTGTTTGTAAATAATGCTGAGGGATAGTGGTAGCTATGATGTGCAGCTTTAATGAACCATATGCTGCTGTTCAGCACAACGAGAGATGAAGGAGCAGTGAAAGCCAGGAGACCAGTTTGGGTAATTACAAGGGATGAGGAAGACATGTGGTTCTCAGCCAACAAGACTTCCATTGCTTGCCTCTCACCTTGCAGGAATGCTGTCAGGAGAGCTCGTGCAGAGCTAGCAAGGCTTATCAGGGCAGTCTGGACATCCAGCCCTTCTTCAGGGTGCTCCCAAATGGCTCTGGCATGGCAGGGAAGGGAAACACAGGGGGCTTGGGGTGGTGCAGGTGATGGGGATGCAGCCAGGCACTATGGCAGCATTTGTGCTGCTTGGTCACCATTAGGCAGAACAGAAGAAAAAACTTTTTCTCTCTTTTCTCAGAGAGCACAGCTCAGTGGTGCTGGCTTTAAGCTGTTCTTTGGGCTGGGGCTACATTCATTTAATGCTACAAATGCCACGTTAATAACTTCCAGTTAATCAGAACTGATCAAACTTGGAGCAAATATTTTGCAGAAGGCATTTGAGGATGACTGCAAGTGAGCTCCTAGTCTAGAAGTGTATGTGGAAAAGTCAGGACAGAGATCCTTAAAGGCTGATGGTTAGGAGGAATGACAAATACACTTTACTTCCACCCTGCCCTCAGAATAAATCACGTGCTCCTGATTTTTTTTCCCCTGTTCTCTCATCTATCTTATTTACCCTGTTTTGCTAACACAGATTCATCCTTCTGCTTATGTCTTTACGAGGAGGGAGCCACACTCTGTAGGCTTGCCAGACTTTCTTGGCTCAGTACCACTTTCCAGTGGGTGCAGTCTGGGCTGAGAGAGCCTGCCTCTTGCTTTTGAAGCCCCACATACCAACAAGGTGTGAGTGCTGGTGGCTCTGTGTTGTGCAGCACGGCTTCATGAGCAGAAATCAAAAGTCCAGATGTAACATGAACTAGACAACCCCAGGTTTCGTGGTGCAATTTTACATTACTCGCAGGTTGTTGCACATATGTACTTCTAGTGGCTGTGGATGTGCCACTATATATCCACAATATGTGGATATTAACACATGTGCACGGATTAAATGCCAACATTCCTCTGTGTGTGCATAGTATTTAAGCATATGTGTTTTTTTTGTTTTTTTGTTTATTTATTTTTTTTAATTTTGAGGTTGCGTGTACCCTTCAATTAAAGTGAAAACAAGAGGGATGGGGACAACCATTACAGATGCATGCACAGGATGCCAGAGACACAGTGAAATTACTCTCTAAGCAATTCAAGTCTCCTGGAGGTTTGCTGTGCGCTGTAATTTAGCATTCCTGGTGTAACAACTCAGCCAGACCGACATCTAGCACTGATGGTTTGGAACCGGGGAGTCGCCGCGGGGCTGGGAAAAGCTGGCTGCCACCGAGTCTGGCCCCGACATCCCTCCTCTGCAGCTGCACGAGTGGCAGCACACGGCCACCAGCCACGTGGACGAGGAGATTTCGGACGGTTTTCGGAAGAGGGGAAGAGTCTCCGAGCAAACAGGGCCTGGCATTCGCAGCGCCTCTTGGGCTGGACGGCTGTTGAAGCCATCATACGTAATTATTAGTGTGTGGATGATAATTATTAGTAACAAGTCACTATTAAATTAGGCTTGCAAACCTCGTTGTGCCAGCTCCTGAGCAAATACAGATGAGGAAAGATGTCCCAGCCCCGAGCTGGATGGCTGCTCCTGGGGTGGGGAGCGATTTGAGAGCTGCCAGCAGCCCTCACAAACCCCACCTGCCCCACAGCCAGCGGCTGCTCTGACTCACACAGGTGAGCTGGCAGAGGGAAAACTGGCAAAAAGCCTCGCCGACAAACCCAGGGACTCCAAACAATGTGTTTTGAGGCTTCCCCTAGCTACCTCTCTGGAGCAATTTTGTCTCAGCTCTGGGCTGCTGCTTGCTCCCTGCAGCCGGCCGATTGCACTGCTGTCCCTGGGGAGGAATGGGCACAGCCAGTGTTTTGTAACAAAGCATGTAAAGCAGTAAAAAACTGCAAAATATGCCATGTGATGCCCATTACCTTGGGGATCAGCATCTCCTTCTGCTCTGAATCCTGTATCTCAAATGTAGATCGCGAAAAGGAGAAGCCTCTTCAGGTGTGTGCTTGCTGGCCAGTTGTGAAAGCCCTCCCGAGCAGAAGCCAGCCAGATAGGTGGCATCCCAGCACGAATCCTGGAAATACATCGCTGCAAGGTCATTTTGCAGTGCTGCTTGGTTAGAAAATCCATTTACCCTATGCACTGATGAAAGAATTATGTCTGGATTGTTCCCTTAAATCTTTGGCTTTAATTTATGAAATCTAGTGTGTTATTTCACCTGGGATTGTTTGTCCATTAAACATCAGCCTCATTGTTCTCAAACTAATGGCATTTAAAATGCATTGCCGTGGGGATGCCAAATTAGATCGGGGTCACTGCAGTGCCAGGCACTATACGTGCAGAGAAATAGCTGCCCATCAGGGAGGATTTCAGACTCTTTTCCTCTTAACCTCTTTCTACCAGACCTTCAGATGCTTGTTGAAGACTGATGGTGACTGTGGTAGTTACAGTCAGCAGCTGGCTGACCACGGGGGAAAAAATCACATGCAATTGAGCGGAGGTAGAAACTCCCTTGCAGCCATGTATGGCTTGTTGTACACTGCCGTAATCATCCACCCTCAGCCTCATTCAGATACAGCTGTGCTGCGTACAACATCAAGGGGACATTACACTACCCAGTGGAGGTCTCCCCTGTTTGCTAACTACAGAGAGCTTTCCTGAGAGCAAACACCTTTTTTTTTTTTTTTTTTTTTTTTAATGCTGTTCTCCTTCACACTAGCAAACACATTAAGGCACCAAAGTCCCGTGTCACAATATTATGAAAGCCTGTTATTCCTGAATGGGCACTGAGGACATAGGCACTGTGGCACCTGCAGGTGGATCTGGTATCTGTCACTGGTGACGGGGCTGATGGAAACACACTGGGCTGCTTCTGTACCTTGTACCGTAATGATCTTTACTGGATATAAAGGCATATCCAGCAAAGCACACAAAAGCCAGCATATAAAACCTCTACCACTTTATCAGAGCCCTCCCTGTGCTACGAGGTTTCCAAAGGCCACAGACTGACCGCTGGCTTTGAATATCCCTTGGGTGCTATTAATCCTTCCAGGGTAATGGCAGGGGGCACTCCTCACTGATGGCACACAGCTGTGAGGTTAAACCTCTGCAGAAGCAGCTACAACGCTCCACCTCCTGCAGGGACCATAGAGGGGAAGGAGAGAGCTGGGCGAGCAAAGCTGTTCTACCTCAGCATGGCCCCCAAAGGGTGCCCCAGGTTGAGATGCTCCATGGCAGGTGAGTAAGTGGCCCTGAGGGCCAAAGTTTAATTGACAAAATATGCTCCATCCCTTAAAAAAAAATAAAAGAAAAAAGCTTGGAGGAGGAATGTGTATCAGATGTTAACAGCAATTTACAGTTTTTCCAGTTTACAGTGCTCGCTTTTGTCCTGGTCCTAAGCCAGATGTTTAGGTGGTGTGAGCTAGTCTTGTGTAACATTTGATAACAGTGGTACCCTATCTTAAATCCCAGCTTGTGGCAGTGCTACAAGATAACTTACTGCTTGTTTCCATTATGTTACTTTTAATTAACATAGGGATTCATGGTTGTATCTTTTTCACATTCTTGGAGAAGCTGGGGTGCTCTTGCTACTGTGTGGTGTTAACTGAGAAGCCAGCATCATATCTCTGAGTCAATCCGTGCTGTAAAAATGCCCCACTACAGGTGCACAAAAGTAGGGATGAAGGTGCATGGGGAAATCTGGGTGCTCTCAAATTCCTTGGCTGTTGCCTTTCCTAGCCAGCCTCCTGCAAGCAGTGCCCCCCTCATGCCCCAGCTCCAGCACCCGCAGCAATAAGCTGCTTAAAATGTCTGCTCTCACACTGCCACACCAAGGCAGGGTTGACAGCAAGCAGTTGTCATGCTGATAAGATGAAAACCTATAATAGAGGGTCTCGGTACCAGATCTTCATTCCTAAGTGCATAGTTCTACCTGGACCTCTGTAGGGCAGGGCACCGATTCGCTGTATATTTATGTAGCTATGAATTCACTACTTCGTTATACATTTATTTAGCCATGAATTCACCCAGAAGGCTCACCGAGCCAAGCACTGTTTTTCTAACCGTTCTCTCCACCTCAGCAACCAGCTATTCAGGGCAAACATCACTTAGCTGCAGTGTCACTGACTTAATATGCTGGTTCAGTTAGCTGAGCAATCTCAAGGCAGAGCAATGAGAATGACCTTTAAATGCCACAACTTGCCTTCAGAGCTATTTAGATGCTCCTCTGGCTGCACAGCTATCTAGAACAGTGTTCACACAGCAAAATTCACTTAGCAAAGAAGGAAAACTTATTGCAGCATACAAGGCAGATGCATGTGAGACGTCTGCTTTCCCTGGGCTGTTTGCCCTGGCACCAAAGCAGAAACAAATTCATCCTTGCTGGTAAGAGTAGGCTCATTGCGTAACCTAGTTACTCAGTCCAGACTCAGTGTGGTTTCCAGACAACTCCTCTCCCTGCTCCCTGTGAGTGCTCACCGGTAGCATTAGCACACCTCCTATGCAAATGACTACAACATGCTCTTGGAAATAATTGCTTGCTCGCTTTTAATGAGGCATACTGATAAATAAGCAGATGCTAATGTTGCTGTTAACGTAATGCTGATGTGAATGTTTAACTAACACTCTTAAGTGTAACTAACTGGTGACAGCTGGCTGAAGGAGCTTCCAGTACCTCTTTCAGAAACCCAGGTTTTAAACCAGGTACTAGCACTAAAGGCAGCAATAACCTACAGGTTACCCACACACAGTTAGGTCACTTTTCCCTTCCATGCTTAAGGACAGTCAGGAAAAACAGCAGTCCAGATGAGGCTGCCTCTGCCACCGTGTTTCAGCTGGGCTGGTCTTGACCACACCTTACACGCGCTGGAGAGGTAAGAGAGAAGGTTCCTGCTGTGACAGATGCATAGGAGACATATAATTAGGCTTTCAATGACACGCAGACACTGCAGTTTTGCGTGGTACATAAGATTGAGGTTGGCTGAACTCAGTCTTTGCCAGCTAGTATCTTAGCCTTGGGGTATCCCTTAATCGTGCCTGGGATGCTGTAGTCTAACTGCTGACAGTGTCATATTTGTGCTATTTGATTCTCATGTTCTTATGTTGTGTGCACTAAAACAAGGCATTTCATGCCACAAAGAACACCTGATCTAAATAAGGAAATCTAGTTGCTCTCAGGAAACAGCAGAACAATGCAGTGCCACAGGAGCACCTGGAGAAGAGAATAAACCCAAACTATCATAAAGGGATAACAGGAGCCATTCTCAGGAATAAGGGACTTGAGGGAAAGGAAAATGATGCATAAATGGAAGAACGGCTACAGATAAGATCTTATTCTACAAAAGCAGGGCTTCTACTCTCCTAGAGGTGGTGAAGTTCAAAATGGGTTGACTAGACAATTTGAACCTCTTAAGGAGGCAGGAGATTTGCTGTCAGAATAGGTCTAGATGCAGCTGCTGATGATTAAAGGCTGATGACTTCAAAGTAACAGGAGGCCACCCAGTGCTCTGAGCTATATCATGTGCAAAGTGTAGTGTTAGCGGCCGCCTTTACTTGAGGTGTTGATTAGATGGCTTGGGTGAATGCCCTCTGTGATTATTCTTTTCTGTTCTTGACTTGCTGTCATCTGGAGAGCAACAAATCTACTAGATTATAGTGAAAGTGACCATGCTCACCTGTCTTGTGAACGTACTTTTTCATCTTTAGCAGAATTCTCTCAAGGTTTGGTGAACGCACTGAAGAACACAGCTGGAAGTTGTGTGTCCATCTCTGTCATTGATTTCATTTGTCATTGAAGAGTTACTCCTTACTTTCTGATATTATCTCCTTAGCATTACATGTGTTCACTGCAGGGCTGAGAAAAGGAATTTTGTTGCAGACTGTTTCCCTTTCCTTGGATGTATATTTTCACTCACTCATCTCTCTTCCAGAAAACTAGCTAAGACCATCTAATTGGTTAAATAGTGGATATTTTTAAGAAAGGAGGTACATATCACACATGCTATGCTTCTATAATCTTTTGTACTTCCTCTGCACCATGTAAGAGGGTATTTTAGGAAGCATTAAGCCACAGTTCTATAGCAAGGAAGTTCCTAGAAAAGCTGTCTGCTCAAAGGAAAAAGGTTGTGGTAGCTTATAGCACTAGTTGTAGAAACTGTTTGCAGCAGAGCATGTGCCAATCTGACAAACTCCAAACAGAGGAAATATCCCTATGGAAAGTTAATCAAGTTGATTTTTTTTTTTTTGCCTTTGGGTCTTCCCATTGTCCTTCTGCCCTGTCTTTTAGGTTGTTTATATTGGGAAAGCATTTTGATTAAACAGTGCTGCTGGTAATTCTTTCTACCCTCATATGCAATACCCTCTGCAGAGACTGGGGAAGAGGTAGGTAGTGGAGCAGAGGAAGTGGAAACACAAATTACATCAAAATAACTAACAGGACCAAAACATTTGAACTTTTGCACCTGACACGCAGGAAAATGATCCAAAAGGGAAATAATAAGTTCCGCTTCTCGGAAGGAAAATGTCTTCATTTTATCAATACTCTCTTGATTGCACAGACATCTGTACTATAACCTGTCAACAGGCTTGCTGTACAAGGTGAGTGGAAATGCAGTCAATCTGTCTCAAGCTTAGAAAATCACTGATCTTTATCACTTTTTGAGCTAATTCAGTGCTGATAATGGCTTGTGTCTCACTGCAAGAAAACTTCATCTTGCATTGAACGATTGCTCAATTCTGCCTGCCTCCCCTGAAAGACTAACACAAATAATGCCTTCTGTGTGAAACAAGACATTTCTTGCTTAAGGCCCAAGTCTTGCACACATTTCAGTTGGTATTTAACCATGCTCCTGTTCCCTGTCCTGTTGACACCAGGAGAGCTGTTTAGAAAGGGAAAATGAAGTTTTTATTGCGCACTGTAGCAATACCAAGTTCTGCCTTTGTTTTTGCTGTCATTTCTCGCTCTCCAGAGTGCCTGTGAAGGCAGGAGACTGTCCAAGCATAGGTGATCCATGAAACAAGCTCTGAACAAATCAGGGAAAGTTCAAGTGTTCATCCTTGGCCTCTGATTTAAAATGTTAATTTTAGTAGTGTAGCTGAGCTGTTCAAAAAAAAAGCACAAGTTTTCTTTGTGAGAGGGAGGCTTTGGGTCAGAAAGCTGGGGTAACTCAGCAGAGGCAGGAGCAAGCTCAGTTACAGGGTTCTTTCATCCGTCTCTTCCTCCTGGTGCAAGCTATGTGCTTCTGATGGCTTTGTCTTTGGAGCCTGCAGCAGTGTGGGGACAGACAGAAGCTTCAGTCCCAGCTGCTGGTGGGAGAAGGTCAGAGCCCTTGGCTGTGGCTTGGAGGTTTCCAGGCTTGCTGTCTGCAGTGGAACGAGGAAGCAAAGGCCACCAAAATGTTTTTCTGGCATGGTTTGTTTAATATAACAAACTGAGCTGGAAAACCCATGAGATGGTGACAGGCTGTATTAATATAAGTGGGGGTGAATCAAAACACATGAAGGTTGTTGATCATTGGGGTGTCATTGGGCATGTCTGAAGTCAGTTACGAAAGACCTGACTTGGTTTTGGTATCAACAGACTGCTGGAAGGTGAGACTGGGGAGATAAACCTGGAATCAGCTTTAATTCCTCAAGGGAGGCCGGTGTCCATCTTTGGGGACTTCAGGCTCTTTTTTTACGGCAGCTGTTCTGCTACATGGGGTAAAGCAGCAGACTTCACGCCAGCTTCAAAGGGGAGATGAAAAAGACAGGCTTGGATGGGGTAAAGTCCCAGGGCACTGCAGCAAGAACCGGGTGAGCAGTGCTGGTTGGTGTGCAGTGCACAGGCACCGTGTGCCTGGGGAGCTCCTAGCTGACCTTGCTGCACAGGGAGAGCAACCAGCTCCAAGGTGAGTGCAGGGCCTGTCCTCTCTGTTACTCCTGTATTTCAGCTCAGTTTAATCTCTTTAATCCTCTATTCAGCTGCCTGTTGAGAGTGTCTTAATTACAAATATCTGCCCCAGAGGAAGTCAGGTCACCTCGTAGCCCCACTTTGGCAGGGAAGCACCAGCTGTCCTCCAACCACGTTGCTTCCAGCATAGGAACCAAATTTGGATGTGTTGTCTTCTGATTTCTTTCTATGCTGAAGAGCACATAGATACAGATGTTCACTTCAAGGCTGAGAATTAATCATAGAGAAGGCTCCATGGAGATCCTATAGCAGTCTTCCAGTACCTAAAGGGAGCCTACAGGAAAGTTGGACTCTTTGTCAGGGGGTGTAGGGATAGGTCAAAGCGTAATGGCTTTAAACTAAAAGAGAGCTTGGATACAAGGAAGAAATTCTTCACTCAGAGAGTGGTGAGGCACTGGAGAAGGCTGCCCAGAGAAGCTGTGGATGCCCCATCCCTGGAGGTGTTCAAGGCCAGGCTGGATGGGGCTTTGGACAGCCTGGTCTGGTGGGAGGTGTCCCTGCCCATGGCAGGGGGGGTGGAACAGGATGATTTTTAGGGTCCCTTCCAACCCAAACCATTCTGTAATTAAACAAAAACAACAACAAAAAACTATTTATGCTAATGTCATTGAAAATCTGTATTAGATGTTTTTTTCCTGAGGCCATATCTTTTCTCTCCTTTCCTTTACTACACCATGGCATTATTTCTGTGGAAACCTATGCACCAGTAGAGTACTCACTCTTATGGAAATGGCTGATGTTTCAAACTCCTTGTTCATAGTTGGTGCAGCTTGCTTGAAAAACAGTTCTGTTAAACTGCTTGAACAGTAGATGTTAAGAGTACTCTCTGCTCAGTTGAGGTTCAAGTAAGTGCCTCAAAATCATATATAGGAACTTGAAAGCATTCCAGGGCCTTTTTTTTTTTTTAAAATACACCCTCTTGGCCAATTCAGATCTTTACACTGACTGTGGCAACATAGGGGCAACATTTGCAGTAAACCAGGATCCAGGTTTCCTCACAGCTAGTAGGTCTGAAACATGACCCCTTCCAGCTATTTAAAAACAGTTGAAAATGAATGGGGATACCAAAAGTATTATTGAGTCAGGCAGCCTATAATCACCACAGCCTCACCGTGGGGTTTTTGGCAACTAATAGGACAGGGATGAAGGTACTGGTTTGGGTCACACACTTACTCGTAGTGGAGCACCCTGGTACCTCCTTAGAGCTGAGGCTGGGGTATGTGCTTAGCTTCTCAAAGGGCGGGAGGTGCACGAGGTGGTGCAGGCATCAGATCCAGGTCTGTGCCATGGCCTGTCTTGAACAGTATGAAGTGCAACGCAGATGCTGTCTTTTTCAGTCTTAAAAAATAAAATAAATAAATAAAATGAAAAAAAAAAAAAAAACCAGGCTGAACTAACAAATTCCAAATTTTGAAATAAAGTTAAATAACACAAAATATTCACTGTGCTAAATCAGTCAAAAGGGAAATAAGGCTCTAAGTTCACCTTTCTGTTTATTATAAGACCACATACAAAGATGAGTGGCAGGCGGTGGCCCCATGCTGTTGGTTCAATAAACCAAGTCTTTGTATCTCTTATCACGTTTAATTAAGGTCTGAAAAACTTGTGGCCTACAACACTTGTCATGGCTGTGTTCATTTGTAATTAGCATGTCAATCCTTTCTACTTAACTGGCTGCCAATCTGAAAGCCTACAGCAAGCCACCGTCCAAAACACAGATTTTGGATGCTGTTGGCTGTTCAGGCTTTTATGCCCCTGTTGAAAGAAAAGGTACCCTCCGCAGAGTTCTTCATAAATATTCGTGACTGTTTGTGCCTCTGCTATTGTGTCTTGCTTATGAAGGATTTGATTATTCATTTCTGAAAGCAATTTTAAAACATCTGGAAGCAATTACCTTGCTTTCAGGCCTTTTAATACCTGACTTTTTTTTTTTTTTTCCACTTCAATCAATTTCATTCAGGCACTGGGGACTTTGAAGGACTTCTTGCTGTGTATACCCCAGCATAGATGAAATAAAACAGAGGGCTTTGCTTGCTGCCATAAGGCAGGCTTTATTTCAGCTTAAACCTTAACTGTGCTCTTGTAGCCCTTCTCACATGACTCCCTGTCCTTGATCGCTTGATTCTTCAAGCCTTCTCTCTTGTGAGCCCTGACTGGCCAAAAAATCCAGCTTGCAAAACCTCAGGTCCTGTGGAACTCCTTGAAATACAGGGCTGGAAAGGCAACAGCACATTATGCTGGAGCCCCAAATGTTGTAGGGAGCATTTTGGTTGCCTGTATGTGTCCTCAGAAGCTATTCTTATTCTTATCATTCTCTTATGTTTTGATTTCTATTTTAACTGTTATTTATCACATCCAATAAAATGATTGAATAGTGCAGGAAGAAAAAAACAACAACAAAAAAAAAAAAAAAAAACATAACATGCTTCATCATTAATCTCAGTAATTTTATTTCTTCATATTGAACAGACTAGACCAAAGTAAGGGAAGAGTATTTTCACTGGAAAGATGATGAGTTCTTCTAACTTTCAACCATATAAGTGTTAGAAAAAAAATAATGCATGGTACAAAGCTCATTCTCTGAAAAGGTCACTACTGTTCGGAAAAAAAAAAAAAAAAAAATGCAAAGTTTTGGGATTTGAGTTTTTCTATTCATCTAATTCAGTGGGGCATTTTTCCTCTTTTAAAAAATTATTAATATTCTGACTGATGGAAGAAAATGCACCTCAAAGTGCATTTCTCAAATTGTATTGTACACTTTCTCAAAATATATTATCTTTACGTATATTTGTATACGCACATATACTCAATTGCTCAGTAAGTGCACTTTATAACACACATATATACACTTCAGCATGCTTCTAGAGGCACAACCACAAGGAAAAGCCTCTCATTTCCTCACCAGCAATTTATGCCTTTGACATGCTTCTAATAAAGCCAAATGGTCCAAAAGGTTAAACGCCAGTTCTGTTGGAGTCAATGTTGCTTCTGCCATTAATTTCTTGCAAGGCCAGATCTGTGCTCTGCAGACTGGAATAATGGAAAAGGCTCCACTGGCTTTCCAGTGTGGGCTGATATCAAGCAATCTGTGAATCTTCCCCTCCACCAACCCTTTCTGAGTACTCCTATGACTTAACAGCTTGAAAGGATCATCTGTTATTAGAAAAAAAAAAAAAAATTGAACTAATAATGTAAATTGCCACTGCTTGTGCCGTTGTCTTGCATTTTCTGCTAGTGCAATATATCAAAATTAGATAATTTCCTTATTTGCATATCATGTTAATTGGACACTTTCATGTAATGTATTAAATATGACACACTAGCTTTATCTCTAGGAGGCAGAGCAAACATCCCCAGATTGAGGGTAACGTAGGGCACTTTGCAAAGTGCCTGAATCCAGGAGTAGTTTGGAAAAATGCTGCCATGTACCCAAGAGTGTAAATCTAGTTCTGCCCGTTTTTACCTTCCCTCCTTAGATAGGAACATTTTGGGATGTGTGGGGGTGTTGTTAGAAATATTTTTGCTGCACATTCTAATTCCTGAGATGTCTCCCATTAGCTTTTATGCAGAACCAGGAGTTTCCCTCCTCGCTGTTTTCTGAGAGGCCTCGGTGTTGTGTTTGCCTGTGGAATGCAGGGTACATCTGCTCCACATCAAAGCTGATTAGGCATTTCTCTACCCTCTGTCATCCTGTATTTTCAATACACTCCCCTCTATTTCCGTAGTTTTCCTTTCTTTTTTTCCCCATTCTTGGCAAGTTTCAAGGACACTGTAAAACTCACCATTGCATGTGTTGCAAAAACAAAGAAGAATAAGTCTTTGTTATTTGAGGATCATTGGAACAATTTCTGATGACTGCTCGGCACCCTTGCACGTGGCCTGCTTTACTATTACTGTTATTGAGATAATTTCCAATATAAATTCTCTTCATCCACTGTTTATTTTATCAGCTTTTGGTGAGCTTTGCTGCAGATTTCCAGATGGATCACAGTTTAGATTATGAAGGTACCTCTAACCCTGCAACTGCAAACTTTGGCCTGTGAAAAGTATTTTTTTCTTCTGTTTACAGTTCAGAAGGTGCCAAAATCCACAAAAACGTGCAACAATCCTCAACAAAAGTTGACTCATCAGCATACCACAGGGTTACTAAAATGACATGCCGCTGAGCCCTCCCCCCACACATCACACAGCATCTTCTCTGAAGAAGCGTGTCGGTTGATTTTTGCTGTATTTTTTCAGGGATGGAGACAAAGGGCTATTCACACTCTAGCCTAACCAGCCTATGCAGCAGCAAGTGGCATGGAGTACATTTAAAACGTCAGATACATTTGTCACTGGGTCTGCTCCTGGGTTGTGGCCACCCAGCCATCTGCTGGGGGATCACACCCTGCTGTAGGTGCTGCTGGGGCTGCGCTTGTGTATCTGGGGGCATTGATATCTGTCCCACCAGGGATGCCAGCAAGCATTGTTCCTTCCTATGGTACAGCAAAACGTGTAACAGCTTTGAGCATCGTTTTTGCTGAGCTAGGAATGATTTGGCTTCTGTGATTGGCACACAGGTAATTAGAAAAGCTCTGAGCATCCTCCCTAACGGGTTGTCCCTGCTGAAAGATGCGGTGTGCTGGCTTGTGTTGTTCTTTGTGTTTTCATACGAGCCTTTCAGTAACAGAACTCAACACTGATGGTCACAGCAGGCCCATATTTTGGTCTGCTTGTAAAATGCTCTAAAAAGCACAATGTCTCTTTCTTCTTCTCTTCATGCAAACCAGCATGCTCATCCTTAACAAAGTCCCAAAGGACTTCACTATTTATCCAAAACTCCCTTACCCTTTATATGGATTCTGGCTACCCCTGCTGGTTCACACAAATTCTCAATACCTGAATTTCTCTTGGTCAACAGCCAGATCTTGCAGGCATTGCTATTTTGCTGTGCTCAGAGGATGCCTTTGGAAGAAATTTGATGTGTAAGGTGACGACGTCAGTAAATATCTTGAAGAGGTGAGAGAGGAAGACACAACTTTAGTTTTATGCAATGTCTTGGATTAGATTTTGGTACAGGAAGCCCAAGACAAAATGCCCAGAAGGGTCAAAGCTGGACAATACTTTGTCTTGCCCACCTTGTATCTTATTCAGACTTTCTGATTGCTAGCTCAGCAAATGGACTTGAACCCTGGTCCATTCTCTTTCCCTACTGTTGTCTTCTTGCCTGGGAATGCCACCCACCAGCGTGACATTTGAAAAGCCTTTAAAAGCTGACCCAGCGTGGCATGTACCATTGCAGTGCTGTACAGCTGCCATGGAGCAGATTTTTTTTTTCCTTCAGGATTCATCTGTGGTGTGCTTTTTTGTGATTCCCACCTGCATTACATTTTGTACCACATTTTTCAGTCTGCTTTTGTTTTTGAGAAAACATAAATGCTTTGTGCCATTGCGTTGCTTTTCCTGTCTATCATTAGAGCAGCAGTAGCCGGTGGGATTCTACCATGGGCGTTCCCTGAATCTTCTCTGCAGTCCTCACTGCTCTGTCTCTGGGCTTGGGGAAAATAAACCCTCCTGTTCTCCTTTGCCCTATGAAAAAAACATTTCAGTTTTAATTTGCTTTTTAGGTTGTTCTGCTCACCATCCCACTGCTGGCTTTGCAGAGCACAAATAGTTAGAATATGCCATCTATGGGCCTGAGGAAGGCTTGCAAGCTTTAATAATTGGTTATGTAAGGCAGTTCTGTTATTTAAAGAGGGAGTCAAATGATATATTTCATTAAAAAAGCAATGGTAATTATTTGGAGGCAACTCCCAGGCCCCACCTCAAAACACTCCCATTCTAAACATAAAACTACACAAATGCTTCCTGCTAAAAAGCAGACACTGATTGTGTCCTGTTCAATAGCACTTTACAGCAGGAAAAGACAGAGGGAAACAAAGCTCACCTGATGAGATTTTTTTGTTTGTTTGTTTGTTTTGTAAAGCATCAGTATGTCATCTATATGGATTAGCAGTTGATTTCACCCAGCTGCCACCAACAACCTGACTGCTGAGCCACCCTAAGCTTGTCTCAGACCACAGCTGTCCTCTCTGTCACTCTTCTTAAAGTCATGTTCAGGGATAAATGGGGCTCATTCAGCTGGTAGCACCTCTTTAAGCTGAATAGTATTGTGTTTGGTATTAGGGTGCCAGAGGAAGGCCTTGGGTACAGCTAGCAGGTGTTCCGTGTGAGCCAAGCTTTTCCTGAAAGTGCCCTGCAGGATGAGCAGTGAGAAATCTCGGTAAGGGTATTTATCCAAATCTAGGTAGCAGTGAGGTGTTTAGGAGGGGACGTGGCCGGATTCATATCACACAGACACAGAATCACACAGAATCGTCTAGGTTGGAAGAGACCTCCAAGATCACCTAGTCCAGCCTCTGACCTAACACTAACAAGTCCTCCACTAAGCCATATCACTAAGCTCAACATCTAAATGTCTTTTAAAGACCTCCAGGGATGGTGACTCAATCACTTCCCTGGGCAGCCCATTCCAATGCCTAACAACCCTTTTGGTAAAGAAGTTTTTCCTAATATCCAATATTCGTGATGTTTCATGCTGGAGCTTCCCAGGAGAGCAGGTTCCAGCCTTGTCCCAAGGCATGTGCTGGAGCAGCAGGCCGGGCTCCAGGCACGCAAACTGGTCAGCGCTCCATGTGGCTCATCAGCCATGTGTGTGCTTTTAGCCCGAGGTAATTGGAGTTAAAATGAGTAACTCCAGTTGGCCCTCGATGAGGAACGGTTAGCTCATCAACTGAAATTACGTGAAATTGGTCTTGGGCTTCGAGCAGGCAGAGGGAGGCTCGCCCTGTAGGGGCAGAGGCTGTGGTGAGCTGGTATCGCCTCCAGGCAAGCCATTTCCCTCACCGCCTGGTGGCCCAGCTCTGCTCTCAGTCATACATGCCCCTCAAAAGGGACACAGCATGGACTGTGAGAGTGCTTTTTGTCCCATTTTGTGTAGCAGCCTGCGGGATCGGACCCTGCGAGACAGCAACTACATTGGCCAAATTTGGAGCCTTCAGGGCAGGCTCTGAAATTTATATTTAGCACCTTCTGACAAGAGAAGGGACATTGTCTGTCCAGCACCTCTCAATAGAAGCAACTTACTTAGGTTTTTAAACATCCTAGGCATTCAATTCAAAGACGACAGCTGTTACTGCCTCCTCGGAGGTTGTCTATCAACAGCATGTCAAGCAAAGCATTTCCAGGAAAGGGGTTGTTGCTTTGCTTTATAGCTTGCCTTAAGCCTGTGCAGTGTGTTCACTGAGGCCAGAAAAGTCATTCCCAGAACAAAAACACACATAGAAGTCCCCAGATCCTCATGTGGAGCCAAAATTCTGAAAATGCACACCCTAAAAAATATTACAGAGCCACATAGTAGAAAATGCAAGTAAGTCATGAGATAACCAATAGCAGGTGTTTTACCATGGATACAAGACACCAAGAATAAGCAAAGGAAGGGGCCTCAGGTCATAGACACTCAACCTGACCATGTCACAGGCATGAGCATCCTCTGAATTAAATCTGCAGCCACTTTCTTGACTAAGGCTCACTTTCTCTGACATACTGATGTGGCTATCAGATGATCTCTCAGAACAGAGGTGGTGCAAAGCCCCGATGTCCTCCACAAGGTTCTACATTATCCTTTGTAGTGATGCTGTCTTTGGGTCAGTGACCTGGAGAAATACTGACTCAGTCAGTTATAGTGATTAAAGAGAGAAACGAGACAGAAAGGTGAAGGTTTTAAAGGATGTGAGAGGTATCTATAAACAGTGAGCTAATCTGCAGGGGGCAGCCACTCTGCACTCTCATTTAATGGTTTCTGAATAAACATGTTCCACAGCAAGGTGTGATACTGATTCTCCCGGAGTCGCCCCGGTACCTGCTCACTTGCTTACCACAGACACCAGTGCCATTCAGCTCATCCCATAAGCTTACAGCTTATCCACCACCTTTGGTGTGCTGCTCCCTCCTTTTGTGTCCTCAGATGCTGGCAGTATCTAATTCACACTGACTTTCTGCACAGCCTTTTACTCAGCTCATATGCATATCCAAATATTCAGCTTTGTCTAAACTCCTAGCAGCTCCCCTCTGGGCTCATATTACTTTCTTTGCATCCCTGTCATGGTTCCCACTTCTCAACAGCATCAAATACATACTTTTCCAAAGCCCTTTCGTAAATAAATAAAGAATTTAGTTATTTTAATTATATATATAATTATGTATATAATTATATACATATAATTATAGAGGGATTAGTCTCCCTCTCTGGCTAACTTTAGGACTCTTGAAGATCCTCAGTGCTGGACTCTGAAGCCTTTTGCAGAGCCACCGAGGGGACTATGTGTGTCTACTGCTTGCAAATTAAAACTGAAAAGACTAAAATGCTAGTTACTAGCTGTACTAAAATCAGTGCCAGTGCTGACCCACCAGCTTCCTCCTCATGGTATTTTGTTCATCCCTGCAAAGACTGTTAGCATCATGTGTAAGAGCAAGCTGCAGCTCAAGGAGCTCCAGGAATAACCACAGGGAGATTCTGAGCTGCATGTGTTCCCCCTTCTTGGCTTTCCCCAATGGTAACTCACAAAGGGAAGAAAGAGGGTCCAAGGAAGATTTCAGGATCTATTCACAGCAGTCACTAACAACTGTTTGCTCAGACCTGGGACTCGAGAGCCATGCATTTGGCTTGAAACAACATTGAAACACCCCCAGTGGTGGAGCTGCAAGGGACGAACATCATGCTGTCGCTGTGTTATATGGTTTATGCACCAGTTTAGCACCAGACTCTGCTCCTGCAGAAGCCAGAAGGTAACTGGCTAAAAGGGATTCCCCATGTGTCAGCAACAGTTTCTCCTTCTTTATCCCAAATTTGTCAGATTGGGTAGTTTACTGCAAAACTCTACTTTTTAAATCTGCAGTTGCTAGAGGTCATGGCTAGAGTACTCCTGTTTTTTTCTATTATTCCAGGTGCATAGTAATATTTGGATTTCATTCACGGATAAACATTATTCTGGCACATGTGTTTGAAGTAAACATCCCAGCATTTAGGTTTTCTTATGTTTAATTCTAGTATTTTTCCTGTGGGTTGTTTTAAGAACACTGAGGAGGGCAAAGTCGTAGTTTAATAGTTACTGTAACCTTTCCAGGGACAGAAATTAGGTATGACCCTACATGTGTGCTTTTAGTTGGGGTACAGGAAAGAAAAAACAAACAAACAAATAAATAAATAAAAGAAAACGCTAATGTTTGAGACACTGAAGATTTTTCCCCAACAGCCCACCTGTATCCACTCTACATGCATCCTTCCAGATGTATGCCCTGAGTCTGATGCATGTAAAGCATAAATCTAAACCATATGCTGCAAACTGTTGGGCCTGGCAGTCTAAAATATCCAAGAGACCACAGGATAGAAATCTCATTACAGCCTGATGGCTGTTGTGCAAATGCTTTAAGTCCGTATTTTATCCTGACTCTAACAATCAGGGACGTCAAATTGGGAGCAGAGCGCTCGTGTTTCATCCACTTGGCAGGAGATGGCTGTGCATCACGGCGCGTTCGGCTCTCGTGTGTTTTGCTGCTTGATTTGTGGCTCGCTCCCTTCTCCCATCCCATTGTGGCAAACGCGAGAGAAATCCAGCATTTCCAGCTGGCCGAGAAATATCACACAGCTGATGAAACTGCATTTGATTAAAAGAGCAGTCCTTGGGCGTGCAAAGCAATTAATGCATTCAGGAGGGCAAAGGAAGGAGTAACAGCAGCTGAGACATGGCGAGCCCCCAGGGTGATGGCTGGGCAGGGCAATGCTGCTCGCGGCTCTCCCCTCCTGCAATCCCAAATCAGCTGGATCCAGGACATGGAAATGGAGACACAAAACTGGGGGAGGGGGGGTTAGGGCACTACCACAAATGAGGATTTAATTTCATCTATTTTGACATGCAGCCTGCCTCAATTCAGAAATTTTACAATTACAGCCTTTTACAATTCAGAAATGTGGACTTTGGTCAGACAGTGCTTGCCACCTAACTCCGGGCAAGCTCTGACTCCTTTTGTTATTTCTCTATGAATAAAACAGTGGAAATACCAGTGTATGTGGAGGGATTACACACAACCTGTGATTTCAGAAGAGCTATGTCTTCGTCTGGTCTTTATGGAGAAGTTTTGCTGCTTTGGAAGCTCTTGGATATCTTCTGCTCAGGGTTCCGTGGATCCAGGTGATACTCAGGGTCTCCCAGCTCCTCTGTGCTGGGTTCTCCATTCGCTCAGTAAGTTTTACCAGGTGTCAGAAACTCCAAAATTGTCTTTTATCCTTACGCACAAGGACAGGCATCACCTGCAACAAGTGCACCTTCTTCTGAGTAGGAAACTTCCCACTTCCCTAGGTTTCTGCCCACCCTTTCTTCCCACGCTGCGCTGCCTGAGCTGGAGCTGCCCCACAGAGCCCGGTTCACAAGCTTGCAGTGTGCTTGGTGATGGGTGACTCCAAGCCCCTTTGACACATTGGTGCAAGTCCATCACCAGGCAAAGGATGAAGCCTTTTGCCTCAGGCATGCAATAAAGCTCCGCTCAGCAGAGGCTGGATGTCCCAACAAAGTCAAGGAGAGATGGGCTGAGAGTTAGTTACATGCTTGCATATGTCTACGGAGCAAAACACCAGCCTTTGCCAACATGTAACAAAGGGCATTAAAGTATTTCATGAACACAGCTTCAGTGAGAGCATGCACAGAAAGTACTGGAGTAGGCGAAATTGGGTAACTTCAATCTCAGGAAAAAAAAATATTAGGCCAAGTGCCTATTTGAAATTAACAGCAATGTTGGTCAAAAAAAAAATCTCCTTAAATCCTCTGGAGTCAACAGAAAAGAGGCTCTGGCGCTGAAATGTCTGCCAGATCAGATTTCATTTCAGAACGGGAAGGTTGCTTTTGGATTTAAAAGGGTGGCCCATACCAAAGCAGGGTAACCCAAAAGCCCTTTTAAAACGTAGAGCTTCTTTTTCCCTATGCTCCCAGTCTTGGAAAAATAAAAAATAAAAAATTTGGCGGGTGGGAACCTTTGTGCAAATTGTGCCTGGTGCTCTCCTCCCTCGGGCCGCCGGTGCAGGGAGGCAGAAATTCCTCTGGCACGTCTGCGTCGCGAGGCTCCGGGAATTCGCATCCTCCCCGAGCCTGCTTTAGCTCACTGCCCTGGCGTCTTGGCACCCGCCTCCTGTCCAGGAGATAAGAGCGCCTTCACAGAACCGCTTTTGCAATTACCCACCTTCTAGGTTTGCTTTCCCTGACCTTTGGAGGGATGCACGGGCTACGTGCCTTTGTGCAGGAGGCAGGCTTTCTGAGAGGTGGCTGTTTCAAGGGAGCAAATACGGTCTTTTGGTAAATACCGTGTCAGGCCCGTGTAACTCGCAATTTATTTCTAACAGTCCTGATGCACACCGTGGAGGCCAGGGCTCATGTTGCACAAGAACATGAATCTAAAGCATTTCAGAGCTGTGAGTGAAGTGGATAGCCACATTTTTTAGCAAGCTGCAGAGCAGTTGTTGACTTCAGCTTTCCCTTAAGTTTCATGAAACACTTTAAACTGTTCAGTGCTTAGAAGAAAATGATAAATCACTGCAGATGAGCAGCCTGTGAATTATTCATTAAGCATCTGGCTTTGGCACTTGAGACCCAAACTGGACGCCTAGGAACGAGGACAGAAAACTGTTTTGTGATGTTGAGCGTATCAGTTTGTCCCCACATGCACTTAGACAAGTACTTGAAGCCTCCTTTAAATACTTCAAAGCCTTCTCATTTCACATGTCCCCACAGGGCTCACCTGGACTGGACGGAAAACAATTTCTGCTCTGGAATCTTAGAGTGCAGCTTGCATTAACAGATTAAAGCTGAATATTTTATACTTAAAAGCAAAGAAACCAGCTCATTCTTTTTTAAGTCCTATTGGGTGTTTCCTGGCATTTTTACAGGCCCGAATGCTTCTTGAAAATCTGGCCCTAAGACCTTTGGTGGAAGCAATAGAGACTTCTGCTCTATGTGCTTAAGATGTGGAAATGATCAAGGTCCTTTCTGTCTGCTGTAGTCCCAGACAAAGCCAACAGCGTTTACTACATCCTGGGGCAAAAGCTGGTATACTAATACCAAACACACGAGTTAAAAACAGTTGATGACCAAGCTGTAGAGTACTTGCTTCACTCTGTGCTTTATGGATAAAGATACATAGCCAGGTCTTAGTCTAAAAAGCTCTAATGTAGCACAGACTGCTGATGGGGCTGGGAGCACATGCTTCATCTGACCTGGCTGGATTTAAACATCGATTCTTCTTGGTGGTGGATGTGTTTTAAAAGCAGCAGCTCCCCCAGGAAATTTCCCGTGGTTGGAGAGCCAGCTTTCCTGAGAGCAAGCATAACAGCATTGTGAAAATCTGCTTTTCCTCTTCACTCTTCGGAAGGGCAGAATAAATCAGAACCACCAAAGGGGTGTTACAGAGCCAGTGCACACGAGTGCAGAGCCAGACTCATTTAACACTTAGCCATCACTGAGCTGTTCCTCCTTTCTCTGACAAAGTAAAGTGCTTTGCAGCACTGTATCGACCCTCCCACGAATAATCCAGAAAGCTGCACTCTCTGCTGAGCCCGGGGGTAACTTCATCAGCACTCACGACGTCTTATTTGAATTACACGTAAGGCCGGGTGTTTAAATTACAGGAAGACTTTGTGTTTAAGAGTTTCCGCATCATGCTGAGGCTTGGGAAAAAAAAGTAAGGTTTGACACATAATAAGGATTGATGTGCTACTTCAAATGCTGGTGTTACTGGAAAGGAAGGAACTTCCACAGGAAGAGCAAGGGAAATTATACAGGAATCAATAAAGGCTGCTAAAAATAGTGTTTGACTTATCTTCCGTGTGAGTCAAAATACCCTAAGCAAGGGATGCATATGCTATATCTTGGCTGGTACATCCAGACTGCTCTTAATGGGGCACGTGCTGTCAGGATTTCCTCAGAAGTCAATGGATAGAGACCAGTATCTCTAGAGGACTGTTCATCACACTTACCTAAGAAACTGCCAGCCAAAAAAAAAAAAAAAAAAAAGAGAGAGAGTGCCGTAGAGCCTACCTTTTCCCTAATTACCATCAGTTTCACATGCTTAAAATCAAGCATGTGCTTAATTACTTTCCCGGAGAGAGCACGAAGAGCTGAGTGCCTGGCGGGACTGAACTGCTAGCTTGGAGGAAAGCAAAGAAATAAGCAAATATTCTGGATGAACCTGACAAGCAAAACAGGGAAACGGGGAGAGCTCGCCCGCAAGGATGACTAAATTGCAGGCTCGGAAGTGTAATAGGTCCCAGGAGAGAGAACATGATTAGTCAGGCAATTTACAGGTAATATGCTTTCATCATTTTCTCTTTAGCATTAATTTTCTCCAACGTTGGGCGGGAGCTTGCTCAGGAGGGAGGCAGTGGATGGGGCTGGGGTGGCGTGGGGTGGGGAGTGGAGCTCAGCCCCAGGGTCCTGGTACCCCAGCATCGCTGCTGTTAGCAAGGGGCTAGCGAGGCATGGAGCAAATGTCAGGGACAGTGACGGGCGTGCGGCTGTCATTTGAGGGAGGGAAGGGTGTCAGACCACTTGCTTCACATTGGGGAGGCTCTTGGCGTTTCTACACCATGGTTGTTACATCTGACTAGCCAACTCGATCAATTAGATCCGTTTTAAGCAGATTACCCGATTGGAGAATACATAAGTACCCAAGGTCGTCCTGCAAAATGTGAGAAAAGATGGTTTGGGCACAATTAAGGAGGTTTTTGCTTCTAAGACTCCATTAAAGCCTACTACACAAACTCTCCTCAGGGCTCTCTGCACTCCTTAACAGGGCTTGTGTGAATAGATTGAGAGCAGTACAAGGCCCTAAATTTGAAGATTATAGCCTGTAACAAGTCACAGAGAGTTTTTAGCATCGCCCCTGTTAATCAGCAGCAGGCAAACATGTGCAAGAAATAATGTCCTCCCTCCATGCCCCCACCTCCAGCTTCCCCATCTTGCAAACAAAAAACTGCGAGAGCCAACAGATCTGTTCTGGCTTGTTTTATTTCACTTGATGTTTATTAAAATGCTGTGTTTGCAGTTTATATTTCTTGGCACGCTGTTGTTTCAACGACAGTTAAACAAGAACAGCAGATAGACTGAGAGGGTAGCTAGTTCTATTCAAAGTTTTCGAATGATCCTTTCAGTCTTATAGTCATCGGTTGCATTATCTGTGTTATTTATTTGCTTTTGTTTTACTCGCTTTGGACAGCAAAAACGAGCTCAGCTGTTTCCCTTTGTTCTCTGCTCATTTCTGCTTTCAGTTTCTCAAGTACCAGCAGGACAAATACAGCAACATCCACGTTAATCTACCAGAAACAAATGTCCACGACCCAAAGGAATTGTCTACGTGAATGTTTTAATTCAATAGCAAAAGAAAAAGAAAACAAATCCTGGCACTCAGCACCCCACATCCCTGTACTGAACCTCTCCCACCCACCACAGAGTGTGCCCTTACCCAAACTGCCTCCCAGGGAAGGTCCCTGGCCCAGGACCTCTTTGGCAGATGCTCTGTGGCCTCAACAAAACCCGTGCCAGGAGCTATGTGAACAGTTTAGCAATGCTTTGCAATTGTTCGGCAATTGGAACAAAATTGTTTAACAACAGAATAATCGAGAGCTGTCTCCTGGGAATGGTCGCTGGCATTGTTCGTGGCTGGGTGCCCATACTGGCAAATTAGCATCTGCCTGTGCCTCTCCTTCCTGCAGCCTGTGTTGAAGCTCAGTCTGTGTCTCCTACCCTGAGTCCCAGCCTCATCCTCCTTGGTCCTAGCGCTGGGTGTTCATGGCCAGGCACCACAAACTTGGTGTCATCTGCAAAATACGTGAACTGCATAAACCTCATCCCCATGCTCTGTCTTTCAGATAATCTGATTAAAGCATTGACTACAATCTGCACATCGTGGGCCTCCGCTCACTTTGAGCGTTCTTGATAAAAGAGCCCTTTTTATGAAGAGCTGAGCATACACCATTCCCAGGCGATCCATAAAACCTTTTCCTGAACTCAGGACCCAAAGTTCAATTGACTTCAGGGGTACACAGCTGGGATCACAGCTGTGTGGCTGCTTTGCCTCCCTGAATACAGGGGTGCCATCCCGTGATCACAATTCAGGCCCCAGTTGGGAAACATCAGATATAAGACAGGCTAATTCATCCTCTGTGAGCCATGCAAGGCTGCTTCAGCTCTGCCTACCTGCTGGAACCAAGCTGAGATGAGAGGGCAGAAAGCTTAGAAGGCTTCCTTCCCCATATCCCAGCAACGATAGCATGTTTCGCATCAAGTTTCTTATAGGAAAAAATATACTATGCCTGTGTATTTTATTTGGATGGAAGATTATTTTTTCTATTTCATCTTCATATTTTCTTCCCTCACTTGTCAGCTTCTTTTTTTTTTTTTTTTTTTTTTGGTCAGCTCTGGGAAATGAAGAGTTCTTCCCTCTTTATCACTGGAAATGAATGAACAACTATTCCACATGAGCTTTCTCTGTTCTGTCAAAGGTAGAATCAGTAGGCAGATATTTGACAAAGGTCAGTGAAATTTTTAATCCTGTTGTATATAAAACTGGGTGTACTTCCAGAGCAGGCTCTACTGCCTGTCAAGAGCTCCCTCATCCTCACTGGGAGCCCAGGTTATCTTTCTGGTTCTCTGCTGGGAAATGCAGGCTGCCCATCTTCTTAGCAGCTCTTCTGACAGTAATGGAAGTTGCACTGAGAGTTAATCACTCCTTGGTAGACCTAATATAGGCTAATATAAATATGCTAAAATACGGCAACATGTTAACCACAGGAGAGCTTTCCCTTCCCCTTAAAAACAGAATTGGGAATGTTCTATACCACACTGCCCCAACAGGTAGGGACATGGGAAAAATGGTCAGGAATTACTAGGACTTGGCAGAACAAACAGAAAGCATTTGGAAAGTGGCCTGTGACCTGAAGGAACGAAAATCTTGGATTCAGGCAGTGACAAAATGGTGTGCAAATGCAGATGGAGAAGAGAAGGTGAAGTCTGAGGTGATATGATCTTAAATGCAGGAGGAAGTCTTCTCATGGAGTGGGGCCTGGCTTTGAGAGCTCAGAGTGAAACCTGAGGAGGTGAATAGGGTCCGGTCTGACGTCCTACCACTGATGCTGAGGATGACATGAAAGAGCTGAATGACAGGTTGCAGTCAGTCATGAACAAAATGCCAACACAGGTGCGCTACTCATAACAGAAGAGCTCAGTCCAAAACTGGAAGCCCAATGCTTTTGATACGAAAGTTGTTAACACATACCGTGAATGAAACGGGCGAGGGGGAAATGCCTATGGCTTCCTTTTCTGGGAAGCATACTCATATCACAAAGCTGAGTTATTCCCAGCTGGGGAAAGAATGAGGTGAGTTGAAATTGCCCACACTGAATGTGGAGAAGAGCAACTGTGGGGAATGCCAAGGAAAATGCAAGGGGCCACGCTGGTACCCATCCCCACTGGGACACAGGTCTGAGGTCCTCTGTTCAAAAGGGTGAAACTGGGTGAAATCTGAAGCAGTCAGGGAGAAGTGTCTGAAGCACAAATTCCTGTAATGAAAAAAAAAAAGAGAGAGAGAGAGAGAGAGAGAAGGACTCTTCGTCTGAATTTGATGTTCTTTCTACACACAGGTTCATTAGTAGACGAAATTGTCCTGCAGGCAGTGGAGGCTCTCCTGCTTCACACTGCTTTTCCAGCTTCTTTGACAGGAGATAATGACTTGCCAATTGTCTTAGGCTTGTTAGCAGTGTAATTTCATACATTTTAACTTTCCTATTCCTATGTCTGAGGCCCAAATCCTGGCTCACTAGTCCGTGTGAACTAACTCTTCCTGTTGTAAGAAAACATTTGGCAGTGTATTAAAGGGAAAAGATACCTTTAGAGTTTTTGTTTTTTTAATTTTTTTTCCAGGAACTTTCTTCAGTCATTCACCTTGAAGCTGATTTGAATGGGGAGGTTTGCTCCTGCAACCTGGCAGCTGCCTTAAAAGCTAACAGGTTGTAGGGTAGTGCTTATCTTCTCAGGAGCATTCAAGTCACACATGACGAGCTCAGTGACGCAGAGTTCACTGTTCTTGTTTTATATTTATGCCTGTCACATACTCCTTCATTTCTTCTATTTCCAGAACACCTACACTTGGTAGCGCATTTTCTGAAAATAATTTGGAATAGCAAAACCAGACTTTTCCCATGAGACTCCCAAGGAAGAAAAATGTAGGTTTTATCACCATTAATTCTTAGCTGGCACAATTTTCTAAGAATTATCGTTTGCCTATGAAGTGGTTTTGAGGCAACTTTACAATGTTACTTAAAGCATGCTGCACATTACACCAGATCTCACACCTTTTTTATGAAAAGAGAACAGTAGAATCCAAATGAAGGATACTTTGTACTTGTATTGAAAACTCCATCTTATGCTTCCCAGTTCTCGTATCATGATAAAGCGTTAATTATTACCCCTTGTTCACCTTCTTGACTGACTTAACAACTATATAACCTCTCCAGCTTCTCCTCTATATTTTCCATGGGTGGTACAGAACCTGGATCATACCTCCGACCACTTTTGGTGCCCTTTCTGCACCTTTTCTTGTTCTGCTGTGCCATCTTTGAGAGATGGGACTGGAACCACGCACCTGATATTCCAGATAGATGTTCCCTGGGGGTTTATACAACGATGTTAGTGGAGCTTCGCTCTTCCCCGCCTAATAAACCCAAGAGTCAATTTGTCTTTTCAACTGCTGCTGGATGCTGAACCAATGTCCCCCAGGAGATGGCTGCTTTAGAAAACAGGCACTATGTCTCTGCAGGGTAATTACCCAAACTGCCTTATGTCATCCTTGCAGCATTACATATTTCATACTGCTTTGCATTAAAAATATGTATTTATTTATTTATTTATTAAGTGCAAGCTTGCCAGCAGAAACTAACAGAGACCACCTGCAAAACCCTGCCAATGCACCTGAAATGGGACACTGAGTGTCCAGGACAGCTGCAGTTAACAGCCTGCCTCCTGCTCCTGGCCTTTGCTGGCATAAGATCTTGTCTTCACTTTCTTACAGCACTGCCAAAAGTAAGTGTTCGAGCTGAAATCTTTCCCGGGTGCCTACCTCAAGCTAGTTTAGTCTTGCTAGGAGTTGATTTCATTTGGGGATTTTTGTGGTTTGGAGGGGGTTGTTTGGTATTTTTTTCTTTTTCATTTTTTGACTCAGGCAAAACAGCTTATCCATTGCCAAGGAGGAGGCTAGGGAATGTACCTCTTATCCATATTTGAAGAAAATAAATTATGTGCCCTTTCTTTTGGAAATTACTTATGACAGTGGGATTTGCGAAAAAGACTGTATTTTTGCAGATAATTGTGCAGTGTTTTGTTGAGGAGGAGACTTCTGGCATCCCCACTGGCATGCATCTCTTTTTTTTTTTTTCCAAACCCTTAGCCTCTGAGCAGTCCTAGTTTGCACAAGCTTCTCAGTTTTGAATGGTTAAATTTGTAGAAAGCCCTCCCTGAGTTAGGCATGCTTAGCTCCTCGCAGGTCATGCTGGGCACAGACACCTGAATGGGGTAGGAGACCTATCACAGATGTGAACCCCAGCTAGACCCAGCCTTGACAGAAAAAATCTCCAGGGGTTGCACTGGAAGAAACAACCATCAGGGTGAGGAGGAGGAATGAAGAAAAGCAGAGGAAATGGGGCAACACCAGGGAAACGGCAGGAAAGCCAAGGTTCACCTTCATGCAAAGGACTGATCTGTGCTTTGATGAGGGGAGCTGTTGTTTATAGAGTCCTGTGTTGTTCAGTCCTTCAGCAGGACCTGAGCACATCAGTGCCTGGCTCCAGCCAAGTGAGTCTCCAGCCCTTACCAAGAGCACCCAGGCTGGGCTCCCTCCTGCCTGCCAGCATTACCACCTCCAGCGCTTCAGATCGCAGCAAGCTGGATCCCTGCTCTGCAGGTAGGAGTTTTCCTAACCAATTACCAGTCTGAAATATGGAGCAGGTCAAGACCAAATACCGTCATTCCTCCTCTGACACACACACAAGTAAACAGCAACCAAAACCAGTCAGCATTTTGCTGACTCCTCACCATCACCCGGTCTCCGGAGACTGTTTTCTTTTGGCACCCAACATCAAGAATAACGTCAGATCCTAGCCAGTCATGTGGCGCCAGTGTAGAGTGAACAAAAGCCAAGGCAGTTATGGGAAAAAGGCCATTGTTCCAAAAAAAAAATTAAATGATGTCACTCTCCCCCTTAACAGCATCAATAAAATATCCTTTCCAATGGCGAGTGCTTCTTTCTGCAGTTGCCTGTGGTGAGCGTACAAGGTAAGGACTGGATTAGTATGCTTCACAGAGGCTAGATGTTTATCACAAAACACCACATTTCAGTAAAAAAATCCCTTCCCCCTTCAATACTGATCCGAGCAGCACTGTCCTTTGAAGCTGGCATGAGATGTGAGGGCCTAGGGACAGCAGTGAAGGCTGGAGCAGAGTGTGCATCTTCTAGGAGGGAGGAGAATCAGTTGTGTGCCTCGTTACTGTACTTCCACTTGTTAGGAGTCACCATTTGCATTATGACATCTGCTAGAAATCTTAATTATGGGTTGCGGCCCCACTGGAGTAGGCCCGAACAGATGTAAGAGTTATGTTTCTAATTATCTTAACACCTTTCCGGCAAGGTGTCATAAGCACAAGTTAATTAAGCCCCGTGCTAGCCTTGTGATGCAGAGATAGAAGTATTTTTTTTTCATTCTGATTTACAAATGAAGAAGCTGAAGGACCAGCTCACACCCACTACCCTGTCCTGAAGCCCAAACCCTGTCCAGGTCCTTCTGCCTTAACCACTAGGTGCCTGCTCACCTGGCAGAAGATTTTTACCTCTTGTTGACAAAATTAGGAAAACCATGTCCTATGCCCCTGCTGAATCTTAAGAGGATTTTCTTATGAAGATGAAAAACATGAGGAGTTTCAACATTGCCCACATTTCTCCCTACCGTGGTGACCAAGAAATGTCTCCAGACCAGGCTGCCCCTGTTCAAGAGCTCAAGAGCCAGCCATTGCCTTGCAATGGATGCACTCCCTCGTGCTCCTGTACCTATATAAGTCATTAGTCAGTTTATCAAATCTTACTAGATATCTTACTCTCCCTCCAAACCTTCACAGGAAAGGAGAAAACTTCATCCCCTGTCTTGGAAGACATCACCCTTCCAGCCCTCTTGCCACCCACCTGTGAGCTGGGTCCTTCAAGAGCCACACAAGTATTCCCTGGCTCCTCTAACTGTGGGGAAAGGGCTGCCAACAGCGAGTTCTGGGGCAAAACAGGCTTGGTGAGCGTTTGCTCCTTGCCTCTAGGCAAAGTATGCACACCAGCAAGGGCAGGCAAAGGTGCTATAGCTTCCCAGCCAAATAGTGATCTCTTTCCACTGGCAAGCATCCGCTGAAATTGTGTTTCATTTTTCAGATCAGTTTCTGGAAGTAAAAAAGAGCAAAACTTTAGACTTTCCAGAGCTGTTGAGGGGATCTTGAGAAATAAGATGGAGATGTCATGAAAAGGGCTTTAGGGTGACCCAAAACAGACACACTGAAATTCAGATAAGCAGAATTAAGCAACGAAAAACCTTTGCCTCGAGTTCCCAGAAGTCTTTGTTAAGCATAACTTGCTGGTGATGATAGTGATGATAAAAATCCGAGGCACCAGCCCTCAGTTTGGAGGAATCTCATAAATTAAATTCTCTCTATTTCAATCTTCTTATTGTAAAGTCTCTCTGGTAAACTGGCCTATACCTACAGTGCTGAATGCAAGCACCTTTTGTTTAGAAGTCTTCAAGCTATCAGGGGAAAAAACTAGGAAGTCTGTTTCAGTCAAATTTTGATTTTGAGATTAATATTTTTATAGTATATTAATTTATGGTGGATTTAGAGGAATTGGCAAAATTGATCTCAAAGACATCTAAGTTTAGGAGCAAGTGCTGTAGCACCATACTGCTCTGTAGCTGCTGTACCAGTCAAAATAATACCTAAGAAAATACACCTTGACAAACGTGTGAATTATTATGAAGCCTTTTTTACTGATGTCTTGTATTTTGAAGAAAAAAACTTGCCATGGAAAACTGAGGCTTCTTTGTTGAACTGCTCACCCTGGTGAGCTAGAGGCAGACCCGTACTTAGGGGGAATGCTGTTGAACAGATGGGATCACTGTTTTGCACATGATTCTGGAATGCAATAAAATTGTTTGGTTCTGGGAAAGAGTTTTTCCTCCCATTATACCACCAAACTGGCCAAAAGGCCTGATTCTGAAAGCCATACCCCCGCAAGTAATCCTCATTCATGCTTCAGGAAAACATGAATTATGAAGGAAAAAAGAAAAAGCATAGGAACATCACTTCTGCAGAGACATCTTCTTCTTCTTCTTCTTCTTCTTCTTCTTTTTTATTAAGAAGGTGCAAAGGGGAGCCTGCTTTGGAGGAAAACAGATACAAAGAGCCTAAATGCATGGCTAACAGCAGAAACACAGCAAGGAAAGTAGGTAAATGCCTCACAGCTGACAGCCTGTGATGAGTTCAGCAAACTGGGCTGGAGAAACAGTTTCAGGGATGTTCTGTGAGATTTCCCTCTTCAGCATCGTGACCCAGCAGTCCTTAATATTTCACATCCCTTTTCGCCTCGCAGCGGATGGTAGTGCAGGATGAAGGTTAGGACAAGAGATTACAAAATCGGGCTCTTTATCCACAGAGGTCAGGGAAAGTCACTTGGACGAAAGGCTTATGGATGGATTCTTGGCTGGTATAATTCGTCCCAGCCCCAAAAAATCGCAGCGAGGCTCTGCTGCTTTGCACCCACTGAACATCTGGCCCTCAGCCTGTGGGAAGAAGGATAAAATGTGCCTCATGCTTCATGCATTTCTAAGCAGCTGCTTTGAAGGACTCCTCACATGGGACTGTGTGCTGTTGCTGAAAGCTCTGGAAAGGATCGATTGTGCACAAACATTTCAAAACTTCAGCGTTTACAGGGCATGAATGCAGGCTGGAAGAAATCTCTAATGTAGTAAGCCGCTTCTTGGCAAATCTCTCTGCAAATCAGGTGGGTGAGGAAGAGATTATGTCCAGTCCCAAATGATTAAGAGCTTCATGATGCCTTTCCATGCAGGATCTGCTTCACTAGTTCTGACAAGATCAGGTGGTTCCTGCCTGGTATAGCTATGTGCATTGGTCTGGCAAACATTGGATGGATTTTGATGTGTGAATATGTGTGACCTCTCCCTCTAATTGTTTTTTTTTAATCATTTTTAATAATCAGGAACCTAATCTTTCAATGTCTGTCTTTATCTTAACACGGTAACTGCTCAGGCAGCTCTGCCAAAGAAATCTTGCAAAGAACAGACTTAAAAAGTCATCTGGTAATATTTTTTTGGTAAGAAGTTTTCAGCTGCAGTTACATATTTTAGGGATTCAAATCAGTAAGCGAAAGTCAAAATTTGTATGCTGTAGGACTCCCATAGCTACAACAGTTCCTTGTTATTTTTCCTTACTGTCGGGTGATACCTCTAACTACTTCTGAGAAGGCTTGACCTAATAGCCAGACATGATACCTTATACATTTCTTAAAGATGAAATTCAGGAATATAGGGTTAGTTTATTTATTTGTTTCTTTACCTTTAAGTCATTTTCCAAATGGAAGTTTTCAGAAATTATACTCTCATTAAGATTTTGGTTGTTCCTTCCAGCTAACTGCATCCCATGCCAGGCTGAAAACCTCTGTGATTTTATGAGGAACTGAGACTGAGCTAAGGTTGTACTCTCCTACCTTGTTACCAAAACCCAGCTTCAGCTTCCAGGACTAAAAATTATGCCAGACAGCATTCCTATGAGTTAAACGGTTACCCAAAATAGAATAAACACAGTTTGTGACTGAGAAGAATTACAGAAGGATGCCACAGGGCCGGTTTCTCTGTCCACCAAGCAAGTTAGATAAGCACTTGGACCATAAGCAGAAGGAATTGCATCCTTAGCAGTTTTCTCGTACTGGCATTAAATTTTAAAATTAACAGTGCTGCTTTTCCTTCAATTTATTTAATTTATGAAGATCTGGTCAGCTTATGTCCTTTAGCAAAATACAGCAGAAAAGTTACTCCAGTATCATTGTGTTTTTACAGCCTATTCTAACTTAAATCACAGCTTCACAGAGGCAAGGTGCTTGGGAAGATAAAGATGATGTCATCTACATAAATTATTTGATAGTACAGGACTAATTAGAAGATGTATCCTGTGCTTGCCAACTTATAATTATGCTTTAATTTACTGGAGAAGTAGGACCAACTATAAGAAGGGACAAAGTAAAGCATAGCGTTATCTTGGGGGAAGAGAATCAGGCAGACACTCCTGCACACCAGGCCTGTGATAAGTAGTGTCTTTAAATCAATTATTAATTTGTGAGATTACAAACAATTGGGGATTAGTGTTCAGGATATGCAAAGAAAGGAAAACATGTTGGTAGCGCAGAGCAGCGTCCCGGAGAAATGCTGGGAGCTGTAAAGGCAAACATCCATCTCCACCCTCACTGGTGGGTGCTGCAGTGCAGCTCAGCAGGTGAAGTCTCCTCAGCTACAGCTCTGACCTCTCATCTTGGAGTATGTAATAACACTCAAACCTCATGCAAAAGGTTTCCTCGGCTTATTTTATAGCAAAGTCATGCAAGAGGTTTCCTTGATGCTTCACCGTTCTGGTAGAGAAGAAGTGTGGGGTTTCCCCACCCCTGAGAGCAAACAGCCACCTCTCTTTGCTCTTTTTCCTATTAAATGAACACATGGCTCTGGAAGGCCTGAAGGCAAAAGTTCTTAAAAGGGAAGAAAAAGAAGACGTTCCACCAAGAGGGCAGGGACAGTGGAACAGCAGTGGTCTCCCATCCTGGTGTGGCCATCGCTGTCCCATGGGCAGCCTCCTGTGCCATGATGTCCCCCGCCATCGTCCTCTGCAGCCGATAAAGTAAAAGCCATCCCTGCTGTGGCAGGAATGCCGCTCCACGCACAAAAAGCAACAGTTTTCATCCCCACTCTTCTCCACTTTGTGCTGTGCTGGGGTTTGCTTCGCATTTAGAGAAACCAGAACCAGTCTGGCACTGCAGCAGTTCCCCCAAGCCCTCAGGACTTGCTGTTCATAACTCCTGCAAATACAGTGCAGGGAGAGGGGGGGAGGTGAATCCTCAGATGTGAGCCTGGGGTATTTTTTACCTCTCAGAGCACGTAGATGACTGTTGTTAGCATTGATGAGGCATGCAGCGAGTCAGTGAAGCCCCTTGCACACCGAAAAACACAATTTAATCCCTTTAGGTCAGAAACAGGGCAAACAAATTACTGGTTACCAAAACAGATGAAGATTTAAAGAAATAGTTAAGGGAACGTGATGCCTTTGGCTGGTGATGACAAAAAAAAAAAAAAAAAAAAAAAAAGGGTGCCTGAGTAACAGCAGTTAAATTAAAACCATCTCGGTGGCTGAAACGTGGCAGGAGTTCAAGGAGGAAAACAGCTGGTAGGAGCAGCAGCTCCCACCGTGATGCGGGGCCGGGCAGCCCCAGAGCACACACGTTTTTGGGTTCCTGCTCATCTGTGGAGACGAAGTCACCGCTTGTTTCTGAAGCTGTCCTCATCGGGCCTGAGCTCTGCTCGGGAGGTAAGGGTTTAAGCCTGAAAGTAATTTGGAAAAGTAAAAAAAAACTGTGTGTCTCAGCAAATTTTAAGAAATAGACTGAACTGAAGCTTGGATCAAACCTAATATATTCTGTTAACTTATACCATTATTGTGTTTTTCTACTAATTAAAGCATACAGTCAGGTTTTCATACTCTGGCCTTCTACCCACCTACTTTAGCCTCACCAGTGAGCTATCCAGAGACCAGTCATTCTCTGGACCAGACTGAGGAAAAACTGCTCATCTTAATTTTACATACTAATGGGTATTTAACTCAAATTGGATTTCATTTTACTAAGACACTTGTATTTCAAAAGTCTGTTCATTTTATGTTTGAAGTCACGGAGATCTGAACAAAAAATAATTGAAATTAAAATGTTACTCAGGCTCGTAGACGCATTTTCTTTCAGGAGGAAAAAGCGATCAGCTGAGAAAAAGCAACAGAGAGGGAATTTTGTTGAAGTAGCTTCAAAGACAGGGCAGATGAGGAGAGAGCCGCGTATTCATGCGGTGGAAATCGACGGGGCAGGGCGAGTGGAAGTCCCCTCAGTTCTCTGTGTCGTGCTTTGGAAAATGGGTCTTTATTCGTTATGAACCCAGCATGGCTTTTATGTATGTCATCACGAATATTTGTGTTTTTTGGTTCACTTTTTGGGATTCCCCCTGTGGTCACAGACAGCTTGGTAGGCATTATTAGTTTGAAAGGTGTTTATTAATCTGGAAGGGATGGTAAAGAAGCTTTTGCGCTCTCATGAAGGAGCATAAAATATCCAAATAAACTTAATAAGCACCAAAATTTACTTCAATTGACGTTAAAATTTATTGAAAAATTGTCAAAACTTTATTTTATTTATTGAAACTACAAAGTCCAACCCCACAGCAACTGGGTCCACCCCTCCTCGCGGCTGCCATTTTGAGGGAGCCGCAGCCCCTGACGGGGGCACAGCCACTTGGGGGGCGGGGGGGGGGACATGGGGGCGGGGCCAAGTCTTCAGGGGCGGGGCTAAGAAGCCAGGGGCGTGGCCTATCGGCTCAGGGGCGTGGCCTAGCAGCCCTCGCCGCCCGCCCCGCCGTTGTCCGCCGGCCGCGCGCGCGGGGCGGGAGGGCTCGGGGCTGGCGGCGGCGGCGGCGGCGGCGGCCCCGGGAGGCGATCGCGGTGCGGCCGCGGCGTCGGGAAGATGAACCGGAGCTTCAACAAGTCCCAGACTCTGCGCTACCTGGAGTGCAGCGCGGTGGAAGTGAAGAGCAAGGTGAGCGCCGCCGCCGCCGCCGCGGCGGCGGCAGCGGGGACGGGAGCGGGGCGGGCGGGCGCCACAACCGCCGCCGCTCGATCTTTTGTTTCACCGCCCGCACCCCCGGCGCTCGGCGTGCCCGGGCGGTCGGGAAAGCGCCCGCCCCGTGCTACCTCGGCACCGCCGTGGTGGGCAGCCCTGTTTTACAGCCGCCGTTCTCCCGGAGGGGGAAAAAACCCCAAACGTGGCCGGCCGGGTGGGAAGGGGGCGTCCCCAGCTTTTGGGGTGCCCCCACTGGGGTCTCCAGCCCCAAGCTGGGAGCGAGCTTCGAAATGGAGGGTGGGCTCCAGGTGCGGGGAGGTCGACGGGGGCTGGTTTTAGGGGGTTTAAGGGGGTCCAGGGGAAAGCTGATGGCAAGGGGCCACGCAAAGGCACCGTACCTGTAGGAGCGTCGTGCCCTGGTGGGGCTGGTGACCCTACAGCCACCTCGCCCCGCACCGATGGTCTTGGTGCAAGCCCCTGGAAACGGCGACCGCTTTTACAGATCGGATGGACCCGGGGAAACAAACAAACAAACAGGAGAAAAAAAAAATAAAAAAAAAATAAAAAATAAAATCAGAAATAAACCCTACAAACCGTCGTGCCGCTTTCGGTAGCCAGCCTCCCCAGCCCTGGGCTGCCACTGTTTTGTAAGCGCCAGGCCTGTCCCGGCCTGCCCCAGAACGAGAAAGTTGAGTCCCAGAGCTCGCGGCTGGCTGGGCACCCACCCGCGGCCAAGCCCGGCCCCAGAGCCACGCTGGGCAGCCCCTGGGGCCGGAGGATTGGCGTCTGGGGGCTTGGGGAGCCCCCGAAGGGCCGAGGACCCCCTCAAGGTGAGAGGGTGCAGCTTTGGAGCAGTCCCTTCCCTTCTGCACAGGCTTGTGTCAGACATAAGGGAACCCCGTGAGAAGGTATCAGTGGGCAGTCCGGTGGGTGATGGCCTGAAAACGTGACTTCTAAAATTATTTATGTTTTTGACGGGCTTGCCCATCTTACGGTAGCCGGGTGGTTCCCCCTGTAAGGGTAAGCAGCCAGCCAGCTAGTGTAGTGCGTTGGTCACCAGTCAGATGTGGCGCCTGTGAAAACTGGCTGAACTTTTTCCAGGCTAGTTGAGGATTAGCTGTACCTGAATTTTATTTCTCTCCTCCAAAGGAAAGTTCTTGAAAGTGCCCTTAGTTACTGGAAGGAAAGAGATTGTGAGGTTCTCAGTACCAGCCCAGATGAGACACTTCTTTGGCAGTCCCCAGTATCCTTAAATCTCATGATTTCTGATGCGTGTCAGGGGATTACTGTAAAATGTAAATGAATAAAAAGGGAAGGAGCATCCTGGCAGCCAACTCTGATTTATCGGATTTATCATTTCTTGCACGGCGTGAACGTGTGAGCTTCGTGGGTGATGGGATTACAGCTGGTCCGAACTGACTTGTACCTCTCCTGGACCAAGCCTGACCCATCACCCCAGCTGGAAATGGGGCCCCAAAGGATATGGCTGTTCCCGATGCCTGTGTCCATAGATATTTTGATGCCTTGTGATTCTTCCAGCAGGAATGTTCAGAGTGATGTGTTCCCTGGCTACAGATCTTTGCCAAACGACTAGTTTTGTGGCTCTGTGTAGTGCTTCTTGGTGTATGTCAGGTCAACTTTTTTCTCTGGGCAAACGGAAGGTGCTTCACAAGTCTCCTGGTCGCTGTGCTGCAGTAGGTACTGAAGGTGAAGTTGGAGCACGAGCCCTCCGTGCACATTTGTTCTCAAACATGGCAGTAATTGTAATTGCAATAGTCTTCTGCTTTAAGAAGTCATCTTCCTTCAGGCCCTGTGCTTTCTCCCTGCCTGTCTCCTCCCCTGAAAGCTGGCCTTATAATCAAAACACTTAAGAGCTTATTGCTGGATGGGAGAGCGGAAGGAGAAAGAGAAACCTGCTTAGAAATTGGCACATGTCATAGGAAAATAATAATTGAATCGTAATTATATCTTATCCCTTTTCTCTTCTTGAGTCTTTCTCAACAGAGTAAATTAGAAGCTCGGTTGTTATCTAGGTGTTGTCTGCATAACTCAGAATACGTGTTTCAGCCCTTTTAGGCAGGATCTGAAGACACATTATCTTGCTGGCTTAAAAAAACTGTGTATTCTCATGTGTCTAGTGCTCCGTGGCTCCCTTCCTCAGCCTGGTGACAAGAGGAGTGAGTGTCTGTTCCCTTTGAAGAAATTACCTCTGATCTCTGAAAAAAGTTTCCAGATGACTCTTTCTCTCCTCTTTACCAAGATCTCCAGAGCAAGCAGTGTGTGGGGATTTTTGTTTGTTTTACTAAGAATCTTGCAAGTTGGCATGGGATTGCAACCCTATTTTCATTTTTCTCTCTCTAGCTTTGCAGAGAGGTTGAAGGCCTCTCTTTCCATGAGTAACCTACCAGAAGAACAAAAACTTATAAAATGGGAATTACTATACGTTAATGCTGAGACTTCCTCTTTAATTAGTTCCATGCAGTCAATTTTATCTCACCCTCCTCCGATCAAGTGAAAAATAGAGAGATGATTTTCTAAATTGCACGTATAGCTTTTCAAATAGGAGGGTGTCTGTCAGCTGAA
The DNA here is from genome assembly GCF_009769625.2 of Cygnus olor. NCBI lineage: Eukaryota > Metazoa > Chordata > Aves > Anseriformes > Anatidae > Cygnus > Cygnus olor. The sequence continues at coordinate 97,278,609 of NC_049170.1, read as the reverse complement.
GTGTACATTTGTTTTCCAGTCACTTGGATGTTCTGGAATGGTAGAGGTATAAGATTCCCTCAGGCCTTTAAATGGTAGCTCTCTGACTTGGTTGTGGGAGAGTGTTTTTGCATTTTAAAGCTGATAGTGTTATGTTTCTGGCTTAAAAGCAGTGTAGAATTATTATTTTTTCCTTCTCCTACTACATTATTCCCTGTAAGGTGTATATATACCAGTATGAATGTGTTTTCAGATTTTCAAAGGGACTCTTGGTTCCCTCCAAAAACAGTCCTTTAAATAAACCCTCTTGTTTAGTTGCTAAACCCGTTTAAAGAATGAAAACTTTCAGTAATAGCTGAGGATTATAAAAGCACAGCTACCTGACTCAAGTTCTGTTTTGGATACTTGGTGGTAGATTGTGACGTTTCTGTCATATTAATAGTGTCATATTTTCTTGTATTAACAACTGATTTACAAGTTAACAATGTGACTAACATCTTTTTACTATAAACAAACCTATTAAGATAAATATATCCAGTTAACTATAACCATATTTCTTTTGCTCTCTCCTCCCATCCTGTTTCTTCTCTGTTCCAGTAAATGGCGGTGTTCAGCTGAATGGGTCCAGAGTATAGATATGATAGTGATATGGTCCTCGAAGACAGAGGGCGTGCTTGGGGTCAGCTGTGCTCTGTGCTTTTAGAAGTGCCTTCAGATAAAATGGTGTCTTTGGGTCTTGGACACGTGCATGAGTAAGGTGATCCTTCAGCAAGTCTCTTCCCACGTGCTGGGTTGGAGTAACAGCCAAACACCTTGTGGGTGCCTTGTCTGGTGTGCATGTCATCTTGCTTCGTATCAGAAGTGTACCTCTGGCTGTTACAGTAAAAATAGCTGTTTTAACCTGCAGTGCCTTTTTTTTCCCCTCCAGAAGTCGCTGATGCAGTTCAGATAACCTTAGCGATATTGCACATACACATGACACTTCAGCTCTTACCTTGCATATTTGAAATTTATAACACCAAGCGGTGTTTTATCAGTAGTGGTAAGAGCAAACTTGCCTGTACCAGTCCCCTATAAAGAGATTGTAAAGGTCTACTTCTCCTCTGTCCGGTGTTAACCAAGTGAGGGAAGTCTACAAATCGTCTTTTCCAGCCTCTTGTACTTTGTGTGATTTCACTCTAACCCTGAAAGTCATGCAGGCCTTCTGGAGTTCAAGAAATGTTTTCCATGTGTTGCACTCTTCAAAACTGCTGAAGAGGCATCGCTCTGTTTTGACATCCTCTAGGTTTAAAAAGATGTAGTCTACTTTAAGTTTTTAAGCAGTACTTTAGTTTCTTCCAAGTTAGGATCATACTTGTCATACCTAGAACACAATGAAAATAATTGCAGAGAAAAGCCCTGTGACCAGCTGATTTTAACCGCTGGTTTTGAGCTTCAGAACAGTTGATTATATGCAAACCAAATGTGGCACGGACTGAGAAAACCGCAATGCTTCCCCTCTCAAATGAAGACAGTATGCCACAGCAATATCAACTTGAGTCAGTCTGGATTTTTGCAAAACTTGTCAAGAGGAAGATCTTGGGCTGTAAACATTAACCTCTTGAGAAGTCTTGTGCTTGCTCCGTTCCCTCCCTGTTTGCTGAGCTGCTGATGGCAGGTACCGTGATTATCCCGACGTACTAACTAGCATCTGCTGAGCTGCTGGTTCCTCTGTTATTACAGCTCTTTGCTTTTCATGGCAGGGTGACTTTCTGAAGTGGTCACACTGGTAACCGGAGGTCTGTCATTGAATTCATTTGAGAGAAAGTGACCACAGCGTGGTAGGTTACTATACATCAGGCTCAGGTGGTGCCAGCTGTGTTATGCAGGTGGCTGGCACTGGCCAGAAGGCTAGCCCTTGTCACACTGTCCTCTGCTGGATCCCACCTCCAGCTTCTCGCCCTTGCTTTCGTAGCCACACTTATCCTAGTGGCTTGTGAGTTTCTAATCTGCTCAAAATTTCATCCAACAAGTCTGTCTTTTGGAGTCGGCTTCTGAATTTTAGCCCGGGCACACTGAAACAGCCCTAAAGGGCACAGAAGAAGGGGCCTTTAATTTGCTGAGGTGCCCTGTGAAGCTGAAAAGCTGTTTACAGCTGGAGTCAGAAAGGAATGTCTCCTCTCGGAGGTTAAAATACCTGTGGAGACTTTGCAGTCCGGAAGCCTGCAGGACCAGCCACCTCTAAGGAGTTCTTCAGGGGGCAGTTAATAGTGCTGTCCTCAGTAGTCCCTTATCACGCCTCTGTAAGAGGCTTTGTGGGTGCTTAATCTGGGCTTTTAGTAGCAAAGAAGCACTTCCATGGATGGATTGCTTGTCCCTAACTACATTTACAATGCAGGCCAGAAGTTAACGATGAAATGTACCTTCTGAGCCATTCCCTCCCTCTGAGGGCAGGCAAAATCTCCCAGCGCAGTTAGTCCCGCTCCCATTGGAAATTCCTGAAGCTAATTGAGGCAGGAATGTCAGGGGCAGGGCGCGGTGCACCAGCCCCAGGGCCACCCAGCCTGGGGCCATCCCTCTCCCTTCCTCCCCGTGCAGGCGGCTCCTGGTCCCCCGGCAGGTCTGGCCAGGTGTGCCTGCGCATCAGATCCCTTCTCTGCGGCTCCGGTTGGCCCCGGGCTCGTGTGAAAGCTCTGGCAGAAACTAAAAGGGTCGTAAAGTTGAGTTTGCAGCCAGCAAAGTGTTACACGTGTCTTGTAACCGTGTGGATGCATCTCAGAAAATGGTCAGCAAAGGGCTTGCTCTGGCTAGAGACCTGTACTAGTGCAGGGCTGCCCTTTAGGCTCGTGGGTTTGTGTGCTGTTGGCAGTGTGTAATACCAGGCCTCCTGAATCCGTGCTCCTTTGTCCCACTGGGTGGCAAGGGGACAAATGTTCCTTTCCCCCTCATGCTAATGGGATGTGCCATGGGTGTACGGAAGGGTGATGCTGAAGTCACAGGTGCCAGGGGAAGCTGTGTAATGTCCTCGTGCCCAGTGGTCAAGAACGTAGGTGAGGCAGGGAAAAGGGTAACCTTAGTTCTGTTCAAGTTGCCCTTGAATAGTTGAGTTTCTGTGAAGAGATCCGTAAGGGACGACAAGGGAGGGGAGGCACATCTCGTGAGGAGAAGTTGATCCAAGAGCAGCGTGGACAGAAATTTTTGCCCAGGCCTTGCAGACCCCTGGGGAAGGTTGAAGGGGTTGCAAAGACAGTCGTGCAAATGAAAGGCAGAGAGGCCTGAATCGTGTTGGGGTACTGTGACAACTGAGGTACTGTGGCTGGAATGATGCCAATTGGGGCAAAAATAATGAGGGAGATGGTGGCGGAAAGTGTCTGTGATGGGGTTGCTGTGAGGACTTGCCACTAGAGACAGCCGCTGTGGGACGGAGCAGCACGAAGGAGAGCTGGGTGAGCTGGGGAAGACATGGAGAGGGGAGAAGGGGAACAGAAAGGTTCAGACAGAGATGTTGCAGCAGAGCTCAAGTCCCAGCTGAAAACACCCCGTACAAAACCATTTACCTTTTGTCTTTGCTCCTATTTCTTTGCCTCTGCTCCTTCTCAGCAATAAAGCAGCCCTGATCAGGTCTTCCTCATTCTGAAAAGCTCGCAGGTAAGCAGAAATTACAGTCTGCAAGGCTGAGAGTGTTTGTTTTTCTTTCTGTCCCCGATACTCCATGGGAGAAGTAGGTGGCTAATGTAATTCATGTTTATTGCTAAATGTTGCTCTTTGATGTTTTCTTATTACAATAGCCTAAACTTGAAGCTAGCAATGAGCTAGAGGGATGGCACCTCATAAACATAGCACTTCTATTTTTCACCCTGTAACATTTTTGAAACTTACCTTTTTTAAAAAAGAATAAAAGGTCTGTTTTGCTTGCAGAGAACTCTTCCATTTCATTCCTACAGAATAGCAACCCTCCAAATAAACCTCAAAATCCTGCTCCCTCCTCTACCCCATCCTCTCTTCTGCCCTCGCTGCTGCACCCCAGTTTAAAAAAAAAAAAGAAAAGTTGGATGCTGTTGGTCAGCCTGTGTAAGCTTTGCCCAGCTAGCAGTGACTTTCTTCTTCTTTAGAGCAACTTATCAGAACACGTTGCCTTCTCTCGTAATTATTTTCTTGGCCTCTGTTTTTGCTCGGGGCTCCTGCTTGCTGTTATGGCATTTTGTTTGGATGCTTTTGGTCATTTAGTTGCAGACAGCGAGTGTAGTGGCTGGCAGATACTTCGGAGGAACTTGGAACAGAGTGTATTCTTTGCGAAGCAAAATTTACATTTCTTTCTGAATTTCTTTTCCTTTCAGTCATAATTAGCTCTGTCAGACTAAATTCACTTAAGTTTCCTCAGACCCTCCTGTCCTCTGACTCCTGCAATAAGTGGGTGCCGTATTTGCGTTAGATAAATAGGTCAAAATGATTTACTTCATGATGGAGAACTAATCTGCTTGTTAAAGCTATTAGTTGGTCAAACAGTGTCATACAGTATTGTTCTGGCAGAGACTGCTGGCAGACGCCAGTCCTTGTGTCTCTTTCTTTGGAGTGATACGCTAAGGATGAACTTTGTTTGTAGCTTAGGAAAGCAGACAGTCATCTTGGCTGTCTTTGCAAAGCCCTCAGAATTTGTAGTTTCTGGAAGATACGTGGTGGGTGTTATCTTGAAATCCCGGCTGAATACAATGCAGAGCACCCGGTCCCCGAGCCGTGTGGCACTGCAAAACCTATTATTACTGCGATACTCTCTATCAGCCTCATTAGGGATGATGAATGAACGGTCACCGCTGAGGCGTTTTTTTCCTGTTCTGAAAAGCCCCACTGACAATGGTTGCTGCCTGTGTATATGCCCAGGGTAAACTCATCAGCTAAACCACGGCTACAGCAGTACTAGCCTTTAAACAACGCAGCATCATCTGAGCTATCTGCTTAAATCCCTTTTGAAGGGGCTCTGTGTTTTCCTTCCCTTCCCCTGCGGGATCGCTGCCCAGCTCCCTTGCATCCTGCGAAGGCACACGTGAAAGAAATGCGCTTGTTTATCGCTGTCCTGTTCCTACGTGATGGAAGGCTGTCCGTGGGCTTTCCCGAGGCTGAACGAGGGGGTCTGACTACACAGCGTTCACATCAGACCTCAGTGCCCCAAGCCTGCAGATGGATCCCACCGGTGGACTGTTACCCACACCCACACGTCGTCACCTTCCCCTGATACCATCGTCTCAAGCGTGCCTGAGGCCGTGCCTGCAGGGCTTATGCTGGCAGGCCTGGCCTCTACACCGGTGTCAGCAGGCCCTATGGGCCTGGGTGGCATCATAGGCTCGCTGTTGTACCGGCTGGGGTGAGTCTCCACAGCATCTGCTTCCTTGTGAGCACCGTGCCCGCTAATGGTTCTGAGTGAGCCTCTACAAACGAGCATTTACCGGGGCTAGCGGCCAAGCACATAGCCTGGCACGATGCTGTGGTGGCTAAAGGAACCCCACGTTCCCGCTGAGGTGTGCCGAACAGGAGGTGCAGCCTCAGCAAAGCCTCCAGAGATCATGTTGCTGCCTCTTGGGTTTGCCATGTAGGTGCTACACTCGTCATGGGAAGATGGCTTCTTCTCTTTTGAATCCACGAGAAAGCAAGCTTTAAGATACTTTTCAAACAGAAATACGTCAGCTTTCTTTTGGTTTAAAAAGTTGTCACTCAGATTTTTTTTGGAGAGGAGCAGGGGGTGGAGGACAAAGAGGGACTGTTTTTCCTCCATTGGAACCAGCTGTGGGTTGTTCGGCTTTTGTGCGTTTGGATGGGCATTCTGAATTGAAATCCAAACTGGAACCAGCAGTTAATATTACAAACAAGCGGCATAATTTGACTAAACAAGCTTTCAGACGATCACAACTAGGCTTTGATGCTGAAGAGTGGGATTTTCATAACCGCGGAAGTAATCTGAGAACATGCTTGCACCCAAAGCCAGTAAGGCTTTGGTTTTTTTTTTTTTTTTGCTCGAAGATGATTATGGCGATGATTCAGACTTTTGTTGGTCTCAGCAGAAGAGTGGCTTGCATATGTAAGTTGATTTAACAACTGTGAACCTCTAAGTGAATTACTCTCCATTTTGAGGAAAAACTTTATCTACAGAGAAGTCTCAGTTTTCTTTAATTGTTTTTGTTTGTTTTCTCTGTGGTTTCTTGCCCTGGTATTGACTGACTTTGCAGATGAGAACTTCCATGAGGTCCTAGTCGCAGCCTGCCTTGTTTGTGGATTTACGGATATGGTTCCTTGCTTTCGGGAATGAGTTAGCATGATGTAGAGCTTCAGCTGGTGAACAGTAGATTACTAGCACTAAACAATATAAGCTATGGAAAGAAATGTACCAGAAGGATGATTTAAACTACATAGTTTAACTGTCTGATTTCTTTTAGATGCCTAAAAAAAGTTGAATGAAGTTTCACTTCATTCTCATGATTGGAGAATCTAATGGTTTCCTCCTGCTCTTAATAGCATACTTGGTTTCTGATATGAGAAATAAGGCTAACTGAAGTCTTTTCTGCAATCATGTCCTTACTTAAATACATTAAGTTATTTTAAATAAAACATTTTCAATTATCTTATGCCACCCCCCTCCTTTTTTTTAACAGTCACTTAGGAAGAAGCTTCAGGAATAAAAACTGGTGCAGTGACAGAAGATTTAAACCTGTAAAAACTCATTTAAAATAAGAACTTCCCTCATCCTACATGGATACCAGGAAATTCTGGGGGCATGTAGAGGGAGTGTAATTCGCTAATAGCAGTCTGTGCACTCGCATACCACACTTCTTTAAAGGTCTTGTGGTTGGGATCCCAGTGGTATTGATAGAAAACGTGTAAAGAATTTTTATTAAGGTTGTTTGAATAGCTGAGTAATTTCTTTTGAAAGCAGTAGGGTGAACACTTCTGCTTCAAAGAATAGTTCTGTGGATGCCCAAGATGATGGTAGTGAATGATGGAGCTTCAAAGCTAAATCCTGCAAATCCTCTGAGATGGAAACTTAAAAGGAAGCATATTCTTTAAATATTAAGGTGGCACATGTGAGCATACCTATTGTCAAGCAGGGTGGTGTCTTGGTAGCCACGGTTTTATTCTAATGGGAGGACTTAAAAGGGTTTTTGTAGGCTTGAAGGCACTGATATATGCCTGTATTTCTCGTAGAAAGAGATGTATACCACGACCAAATGTCAAACTAGAGCGTTGGGCTGTGAAGATGTGTGAAAGCAGACACTTTGTTGTTTTCTCTTACAGTTTGGGGCAGAGTTCAGAAGGTTCTCCCTGGACCGCTACAAGCCGGGAAAGTTTGAAGACTTCTATAAACTAATTCTTCACATTCATCACATAGCCAACCTGGAAGTGATGATTGGATATGCTGATGTGCATGGAGACCTCCTCCCTATTAACAACGATGACAACTTCTTCAAGGCCGTTTCAAGTGCTCATCCGCTGCTCAGGGTTTTTATACAAAGGCAAGGTAAGACGCAGTTTTCATTTCAGCGCCTTGACCATTGGTGGGACAAGGTGAAGAGCGGATCTGTGGCCCTTGTATAGAGGCTGAGATGACGCAAGAGGAATGTGGGACCCCTTCCGCTCTTCTTCTCAGGGTCACAGGCTGTTCTTTCACACACCTCATTACAACATGCAGAAATGACATGACTTCAGGGCCAGTAGAGGTACAGCATTGCTGCCTGTAAGGCATTTGAGGGATAGCATGCTGCTTGTCACCGTGAGACCCTTCTTTTCCTAGGGGAATGTGCCTTGTGCTGCCCGTGCTCTGTCATCACCCGAGCATGACAACCTCACTGCTCTGCCTGTTCGAGGGAGCTGTGAGGAGGGAGGGGATCCTAGTGTTGTACTACTAGTTCATATTTAGAAATACTATCTATCTATCTATCTGTTATAATCAGTGTCATATCTAAATGATTCATGGCTGTATAGTATATCAATGCACACAGATATGTAGTTATTTAAAAATAATAATAATAATAATGTCACAAATGGGTTCTTGTTTGACTCTGACCTGGCAGGCAAACAGATGATGATTTCTCCTCTGTCCTTAAATAAAGAAGTGCTGATTCTTCCCTTTCTGAAATCATCAACCGAGTGTTGGGCAGAATTGCCTGAATGTGAAGGTGACTTCAGATTTAAGTGGCTGTGTTGTTCTCGTCATGCTTTTATTGCAGATATCTGGAAGTATACCCTACCTTCCCCCTAAAGGCTCTGTCTGACAGTTGCTTCAGAGGAGGGTTGCTTTTTATAATGAGTTGTCTTCCTGCAAAACTCCTTAAATCCCAGAGGAACCCAGCACTGTGTTAACACTGCCTCCACAGTGTTTTCAGTCATGTAGTGATTTATAGCACAGGGTTTGGAATTAAAATCTGGCCAGTAGCAGAGTCAGAAATGGGACTTGACCTATGGCTTTGAACAGTCATGTAGCTTTTTGGGGCTGGGCTCTTTGCTCTGTGGGTTTTTGTATTGATGAGGATTTAGCAAGAGGCTCCAGCCTGCTCCCTGATATGAGCTTGTATAGCATGTGGTTTGATTCTGTGTCATCAGATACAGACAGAGCTGTGTGGCCCTCCCCATCCAGAACATGTTGTCTGCCTCCTTCTTTTGGATGAAAATAAATGCTTGAGGGGGCAGTGGAGAAGTGGATCCAGACCAGTTTCTTTTGTTTGTGTGTCTGTCAGAGGAGTGGGAACGTCTGTGAAAGAGGACTTCGGTTGTTAGCTCTCCTTTCTGGTGCAGGAAACACCGAGTTGGATGACAAGTCCTATTACATCTCCTTCCTGCAACGCCTGTTAGGGCTTGTGAGTGTTTGTGGTGGGTCAGGTCATGAGAAATTGCTTGCATGACTGTCATGCCTGCATCAGTTCAAGTTTATTCATGTGTCTCTGGATCAGTCCTGTTCCAAACGCAGCAGTCCGTGCTCCGAGCAGACCGCTAGAAGCCTTGAATATTCCTAGTGGCACTGGGAGAGGATTTGCCACCGAACTGCTGGTCACACAAGTAGGCGAGTAAGAGAATACTGTTGGTTAAATGTGGGAAAGATGCTCCCTCCTCTTCTTCAGCAGGAAATTGTATGCTAGTCAGGGAGGTTTCTAACTTGTAACCTTAATGGAAAAGTGCAGTGTTTCATTCCTTAAAAATCTTTTCTTTTACTTGCTCTTCAGTGGAAGGAATCATGGTCACACAAAAGGAAGCTCGCATAAAAGGGAAGACCAGTCTGTGCCTCCCCACACGTGGCAATGCCTGAAAGCTTTCCCAACACGTGTTCTCTTGTGCTGCCTCTAAAGCTGAAGGGAACAGTAAATTCTGGCCTGTCCCTTTGACTAATGGCACCTTTAACATGGGGCTCTTGTGGCTAATGCTTGAGACTCGTGCTTGTGGATGCTTCCAAACCACCTCATACATTTCCTTTTATGAGAAGAGACTTTGAGAAATCGTTCCCTTCCAAAACAGCAGGAGTTCCTGAAATGTTGTTTGTCTCTTCCTCCTTTGCTCCATCATAACCCTCCCATGCGCGCGCACACAGTTTTCCCTTTCTTCAGACAGAGGTGCTGGAGCAACGCTGGCCCTTCTGCTGGAGAACAAGGTGACCAGCCCCTTTCCCAGCAAGCAGGAAACCATTGTGCCACCCTGGGGAATGCGGTGTGTCCGCTGTGCTTCGGCTCACACCCTAAACTCGGGCTGCGGAGGCGGGAAATTAAGTTGACAGGGATGCCAGTAAAATATGAGACCGGTCCCCTGACTTTAATGGAGACTGCAGAGCATGGGCTGTACAGCTTGTTGGGTCGTGGATCGCTGTTCTTCGGCAGGAGAAGTCCTAGGAGGTGACTGCCAGAGGTTGTTCCCGCAGTGCTGTTGAGTAGGGAGGAAACTGGGCAGAAGTACGTAGACGTGGAACAACTGAGTAGTTGAAGTTCAGGTCTTTTTCTAGCTGAGCGGACTGTTTATCAACTGCGTGATTAGTCATTTTGTCTGTTTTCACAGTTTATAGCTGGGTTATCCTTTCTCTTGTGAAGTGGGTTATATAACGATGATAAACCAGCTTAACTGTTTGTTACCAGAGGGACAAAACTGGTGACAATAATCAAGCAACAGTTTGCTAGTTTGATTTTTGTTTGCCTTTTTTTTTCTTTTAAATCTGAGCTTAGTCTTGCACTTAAATTCAAAAGCACTTCCCTCATTTGTCCTGAGGCTAGCTATGTGCGTGCCAGGCTGGTGTCCAGGTATGGGATAGCTGTTTTAGTCTGTGTCCTCATTTTTTTTTCCCCACACCTGAGCCCCAACATTTTCAGGATCACAGTAGCTGTTCTCTCTTAAGGCAGGGAAATGTCAGTGCTTATAAAGCCAGCCTTTTTATTAAGAACTGGATTGCTGTTCCCAGTGTGCCTGTGACAATTACTGCAGATGCTTTTTAGGGTCTTGAGGTCTCTAGGACATCTGACGGTTACATTTGAGTACACTCAGCTGTGTCAAGTTTTTATAGCTCATAGTGATCCATCTGCTGAAAATATGTGTTGCTCTTCCTTCCCCCTCCCCTCCAACACCAAATTACAATGCAGATAAAAATCCTAATTAGACAACCAGGCTATAAAAAGAAAAACAAGCCAGTTTTCTTTTGACTTGCTTTCCCAGGCTACAGTATGGGCTGTGTCCTCAGCTGTTTTAAACTGATGTGGCTCGTGACTTCATTAGCACAATAGCGATTTATATCAGCTGATGCTTCCAGCCCAAGAATTTACTCACTTGGCTGTGACTGATGTCAAACGTATCCAGAACCCGGCATGGAAGATGCCTGCTGGTGGGGAAGGGACGGATGTACCAACGACCTTAGAACAATGCAAGGAATTATGGATGTGTTTGACTTACTCCACAATAACTGAACTCTTGTACTCTAGCCAAGACCTGCATGAAGGAAAGGCTTATCTGTTGATGCAGTTCTTCATCAGTTTTTCAAGACTTCATTTGTTCTTTGTCTGTTTTAAACTGTAGCTCTTGAGAGACGCAGTATTGTGAATACAGCAAAAATTAAAAAAAAACAAAAACGTGTAAGCTGTGAATTCAAGTAGAAACAAAGAACTAAAAAACCCAAATGGGTCAGTATTACATACTGTGACTGCATTGCATTTTTCCTTGTATGATTAAATGGAATGACATTACTATCGAATCTTGTTTTAATGCCTGTCTCCTAGAGGCAGAGTGTGTTCAAACCAGGCTGTTTTGGAACAGAATGGAGTGACCAACAGCAGAAGTGTAATGACTCCCTCGCCATAAACCTGCCTGAAGCGACTCCTCAGACTTTGCAAGCAGGGCATCAGGATTTAAGTGAAGGTCTACGAGACAACAGATTCCAAGATTTCCCCTCTTTTGCTCAAATTATCTGCTATGGTGTGTTTAACCTAGTAAGGTTAGGAACTCCGGGAGGTATTGTGTGTGGGGACTGAGATTGTGCTTGTGGCTGTTGCATGTGTACAGCTGCTGATAGTCTGAATCAGCAGGTGTATTACTATAGTTCTTAAGCAACTTCCATAAACACAACAGTAAACTACGGATGTTGGGGAGCTTTATTAAGCCTAAAACAGAATCTAGATCAAATTCACACTCTTTCCATTAATAAAATTAATTTTAAAGCTTCCTAAAGGTTTGAATGGTTACATAAGTATCCTACAGGTAGGGGACGGGTGAAGTGCTGGAGTGTCAGATGCTGGATCTGTATTTCTGCATGTTTTCGAATATCAGGCTTCCTACAGGAACATAAAAGAAAAAAAAAGCCTTAAGAAGCTGAAGAGCATTCTGACAGAGCAACTAAACCTAAAACACTCTATAAAGCTAACCAGAACAAGGCCTAACATAATAATTTAGTTAATGCCACAAATGAACTGCAGCTGTTAATTGAGGTGGCCTGAAGCTAGAGAAGGCTGATGTCTTGTAGTACCTTTATTGTCTTGTATTTTGCAGTCTGGAAAACTGATAGTGTGTAAAAAGCCATTAAGTACCATCTTTAGAGACTCGCTATTTGGTGTCTGTTCTTCTGTAGTTATATTTTAATAGCCTATTACTGTAACAGTAAACCAGCACATTGAACACCAGACCTTGCTTTTCTCCTTGAGTGGTTAGCGCTGCTGTCTACCATCAGTTCTCACTTAAAGCTCAGTCCAAAATCAACAGGGAGAAATGTGCGTTTACCAGGCTGGCTTTTGGATCTGGCCTTGAATTTGGCTTGTTTTAATGAGTTTGGAAGAAGCTAATTTTCCTCTGCAGCGTGCAGTGACTATAATGTGTTTAAACTGCTGTACCATGCATCAGAAAGTTTCACCTTTATGTGCAGAAGCAGATAAATAGCTCTGCAGTTTTTTTTTACCTGGCAAAGTTCTGTTCTGCTTGAGGTACCAACATCTGTGCTTAGCTTTCTCGTTTTATAAAATCATAGCAATAACAGTGAGTTTTAAAACAAAAATGTGCTAATGGGAATCGTGCCCAGGTCTGACTGAAAAACTGATGGTGGGTTGTTTTATTGTCTTTCATACTCTAAGCAGATAATCCTCAGGAATGGTGGTTGGCTGTCTAACCACATGTGTTAAACATGAGAACTGGCTTTGAGGCAGCAACTAAAATTAAACCTATTTTCAGCTATCTAAAACCCTTAACTCTCGGCTTAGACTTCCAGAGGAAAAGTTGAAGTCTTTCACATCTTTTTGGTTCTTTAGTAACCTTCCTGTTTATTTTACAGCACAGGCGTTAACTTTATCACCTCAAAAGGCTGTCCTGAACAAGAGCAGGGTGATTTTACTGCTCTCAGAGGCACCTGATATATTAAATAATAAAGCAGGTAGCAGCACATGTTGAGGGGAATCCTGAACTGCTTCTGTTCTTGCTCTTGGTTGGGCTGTGCAGATTTTCAAAATGTTCTTTTACAAATCCGAGGGAATAAAATTAAAGCTAAGGGTGCAGAGGAGGTGACTTGAGACTTATATGCTCTTGTAGAGGAGGAGGGAGGAGAAGCCACTGCTCTGGCACTTGGTGTAGTTCATTGATGCAGTAGAAGATGCAGCTCAGCTGCTCTCCAGACTGTCCTAGGGCTGCCACCATGTCTCCTCTGCCCTGGCATGGGTGTGATCCAGTGTCTGAGCTCTCTGAGAGAGCTCTTTGGCAGAAAACCAGTTGTTCTTGTGAGGCATCAGCATGGGATGGGCAGGACAACTGATTGATGTTGCCATGAAGCCTCAGCTTCCTGGGAGGAAGCACTTTGCTTGCAGACTTTGGAAACAGGCAAGGCTGCTGCATTGAAGAAGGAGGAAAAGGCATCTTGCCTTAGCTTTGACGAGATTAGGGAATGGTGGTAGATTTCATGCTAATATAATAGGAATTGCTGCTAGGCTTAAATCCTTTCATGGTTTTTCTCAGAAACATCTCTGTGTTTGAGCTGGAGGGGTCTTTGAATACTTGTTAAGCCAAGTAATCTTTGTCCCACTCGAGTCCTTTGATATCTGAAGATAAGTAAAATGCAGCTGTTTGTTTCACTGAAGTCTGGCAACAAATTACTGTAGCTCCATTGCCCCACCTTTCATGTGCAAATGATGAGACTGGGTAATCTTTCAACTACTTTATTAAGCATCTTTGAAAACATTACGTTTTATCTGGCTTGTCAGACATAAACACAAAACAGCCTTGGATTTTGTTTTTGGCATGGGTAGTAATACCTGGTCGCTGAGCAGAGCCAGCACAAGGCTGCTTCTCTCCTTCTTGAAAACTCCCTTTTTAGAGCATGCGGATATTTGGTTTTCATCTGCAGTTATTTTAATTGCAGCCAGAAGAGTTGGTAAGCAAGAATTATAGGTGATAGGCGAGGAGAGCACGTGGAAATAGTGTTGCCTGCAAATTGGGTTTCTAGAGTAAATCTGAAACTGTTGTTTTACAGTGAAGTCTTCACTGGGCACTGTATAAATGTTAGTAGCTGCACCATACACTAGGGATGGAGCAAAAGCCTTGCGAAAATGCTGCTGCGCTGTATTTGGCAGAAAAAACTTGTGGTACTTCTGTATTAAAGCTACATGGGGCTTGCATTTAGTTGCAAAGTTTAGTAACTTAATAATGAAAACATTAATAAATAAAAATTATACTATAACTGCTACAGCTGATTGCATTTAAATTGCATTTAGCTGGCGCTGGCACCACAAGCTCAGCTGAATTTAGACTAACGGAACTCATTTACAGGGGAAGCTCGTGCAGCTTTTAATAAGAGACTCTACTTAACTCCACGCTTGGCTTTCACTGGTGAGCCACGTGAGAACAAGTAAATAACCATTCTTTTCTTTCATTCCTCACTCCCGCGTGTTGTCTTACAGTTGTAGATTGCTGCTGTGATGGTACTTGGAAAAACAAGACAGAAGGACTCCCCCAGTTATTCCCAATTATGTCTACATAAAGACAGTCTCCAGTAAAATTATTATCTTGTTTGTACTGTTATAATCTTATTTTCTTCTTTGGTCTGGCCCTTTTAATGTAAGATAGTGAAGCTGCTCTAACAGGTGGCTTGTCCATACAAAAACAGCGGAGAGGAAGGCTTGACAACCGATCCTCTCCCGTTAAGGTCTCTGCGAGGGAATTTTCCACTATTTATATTTCCCTACCTTAGCAGTCAAAATACAAGATTCTGTTTCCTGCACATGGCTCAGGTTTTTTCCTGTGCTGCCTAGCTGTCATTTCCGTTCTTAAATGATGGAAACAAGTACAGTGTGCAGATAATAATGAAAGGCACTTGACAATCTCCTCTTGACACATGTTGTGGATTTCACCTGAAGAGACCTCGCGCGCCACTTTCATGTGGCGAGGGAGGATAGATAGCACGATACAAATGCATAAGTTAACTCAAGATTCAGGCCTTTGGGAATAGGCTTTCTGTTGAATTTCTTAAGTACTCTAAAGGGCTCCTGACAACTTAATGGGTGTACTCTTGCACTGAAAGCAAGTGTGCAATGTTGGATGCTTCTGCTAGCTGTTCGTAGTTAAGTTAGTTTTTTCAATGCCTACTAACTGAAAATATAACTCTAAAAACCTTAAAAATATATGCTTTTTAAAAGTGAAAGCTCCTCTTTTGTCTTCTCACTGCCTGTGTTGTTAGGGTTGCGCTTCCCAAACGTGACTGTCGGCTTTAATAATACTGCACAAGAACTCAGGATACTCAGTTCCAAGAGGGAAGGCGGTGTGGGGACAGTTGAAAGACCTCTTTCTTGAGCCTGTCCCTAATGAAGATCTGTTTGAATCTTATTTTTTCCTCTGTGCTATGTTTAGAGTAGCAAAGAATCCTGTGGGAATATTGAGGAAACTATTAACCTAGAAAACTTCACTGTTGTTCTTGCTCTTCAGTCCCCTGCTGTATACTGACACTAAGTAACCTCTAAAAACTTCATATGAACAACTTCCACACCACTCGTCTCCTCCTCCTTTCTCCCTCCTTCATTTTCCAGTATTTCTACTGTCTCTCTGGTTTCTCCCCCTTACTGTTTTTTTCTTTCTTTCAGCTCTCTGCTTTCTGCTCCTTGTCTTAGTTTTGAATTGTTCTGCAAGGCCAGTGTGTTTTTTGGGCAAAAACACACAGGTGCTGGTGCCTGGTATTCCAAGCATTAGAAGAAAGCTGGGAGAGTGTTAATAGCAGTGGAGTGGCAGTGACAGAGCAGGTAAGGAAATAAGAATTAGTGAGGAAAAACTGCCTGCAGTCAGGATCTTAAATGAATTTATTCTCTGTTTGGATTAGAAATAATAGAGAAGTTGGGGATTTGAAAATAAGCAGCGTGAAACTTTGAAGGAGAACACTTCTCCATGTTTATTTCACTAACGAATAAGAAATATTGTAGTGCCTGGTCACTGTGGAAGTCGGAGAGTTGGGATCCAGCAGAGTCGGTGGAAGGCAGTGTCCGAGCACAAAGAAGTCATGAAAAGTCTCTCCTAGCCTCCAGCAGCAGTGGGCTCTGAGACTGAGTTTCTGCCGCCTCCTCCACTGCAGGTGACCACAGCTGTTTCTGTTGAAGTGGAGGTACCAGCTGAGGATTTGAGAAGGCTTAAACCTGTTCTAGTCCTCCACAGGTACCAGGGAGGTGTGATAAGAGGAGGTCTGTCACTTCTGACATCTGGTTGAACACTGATGACAACCGGTCTGTTCGCTTTGTTAGCCTGGATAATGCCTTACTGCTTTGTTTTCATTCTGCCAGGCAATCTGGTACTTTTAGTGTGTATCCAGCGGATGCAGTGGTTTTATTTACAGAATAATGTCATCTTCAAGTCTTTGTGTACTCACTACAGTCTCATTTTAAATGCAGTTGGCATGAGTGAAGGGGAGAAAAAAACACACTCTTGACCAGAAAGTCATGGAGTTTCAGAAAGAATTCCCTCCAAACTGTAAGAATCTGAATGAATGCTCTATAATAGATCCTACAAGTCCAGGGGGTTGGGCGTCTTCTTTGCTTGCAACAAAGAAAAACGAAGGAGTTCCCAAAGCTTGCATTTTATGAAACTGCAAAAATTCTAACATACCTTTTTTTACCTCTCTAAAGGATATCTGTAACACACTTGAAGTACGATGTGGAGCTAAATATATATATATATATATATATTGTATTATATATGTTATATATACATATTATATATATATTAGCTGAGACAGAGTATCGACAGGAGATGTGACAGTCTTCTTGTGCCTGCATTACTTTTTGCTCACTTCAAAGTGCACTGGGAACTTATGCAATGTAATCATTGATTTTCTGTACTCACTTCTGGCTGAATGTTAGAGGTGAGAGGGTAGCTTACAAGGAACCAACTTAACATGCGTCAAGCTCTTGGGACATGCTCTCTCCTCAAGCTTGAATCATCTTTACAGCTACAGAAGACCTCTTTATGGTGGATTTGACCTATGCCTCTCACAAAATGTGAGATTCTCGTTTCCAGTGTTACACTAGCTTGGATCCTACAATGCTGTGGTTGAAAGGCTGCTTCTTCATCCCTTAGGTTGCTTCACGAGGGAGTTACTTTTCCGTGTGGGTAACCACATCATGTCTTCTTTTATCAGACTGTTGTACCTCAAAGGTTGTGTCCTAAGGGTTGCCCCTAGATAATAACGGAGGCGCAAAGAGTGCTGATGACCTGCTAGTGAGCTTTACATTTGCAAGGGTAACTGAGCTAATTCTGGTCATGATTTCCATTAGGTCTGCCTAACACCTCTTCTTGTGTAAATAGGACAAGCCTAGAGGCACATCAGATTCTTCTTTGTTTTAGTTGACTTCAGTAGTGGTGTGGCTGGTGCCTTTGTGACCTCTTCAAGGTATCTGTCCTTGCACTGGGCCATCATGATGAAAAACAGGAAACTTTGTGTTTAACTTCACTCTCCTGTTCAGGTCTCGTGTCTTTTGCTGTTGAAAGCAAAGGTGCTGGTGAGAGTATTGCAAAATTTCCCCTTCCCCGTTTTTTGGCCGATTTCAAAAAACAGAGAGGGCTTCAAAGGTTATGTGACAGCATTACCTGGCAGCTCTTGTCAAACCGTAGAGTTTGGGACCTTCACTTTTCTTGCATTAAACCTGTCTTCAGGCTGTTCTGAGGGCTCCCAGCCTGTCCCCTAGAAGAGCACTGCCCTGTGTTATATTTTGCTTTACTCAGGATTTACTTCGTCCTTCCCCCATCTATTTGGCTGCCTTCTACTGGTTACAGGGATCCGTTACTGGCATGCTCCATCTGGAATGGAAGTTCAAGCAACTTGTATGTTGAAGGCCTTGCATGCTGTCTTCACTGTACCTCAGAGGTATCTGATGTGTACATGTAAGCTGCTGTTTTGGTAGCTCTCAGACATTGCTTTGCACTCACAAGATCTATGCCATTTCTTGGGGCAGAATGTCCTGAATTGGTGTCTCCCCACGTGACATAGCAATGGAGTAAGGAGAGGAGGGGAGAGCAGTGTGTCTTCTAGCACCCCCTAAAGCATGGACGTTTTTGGAAGAGGATGTGTTAGGCAGCTAGTTCAGAGCATGGGGGGAAGAGCAAGAAACTTACTGACAGCATATGACCTTAGGAAAAACAAACAAAAACAAAAGCACCCAAAACCTACCCTCTTGTTCTTTCCTACCGTGCCATCGCATACGTCCTCCTGCCACACACACATTTGAATCACTTGACAGGGGACAGACATGCAGTGTAATAAAGAAATGCAGTAACTGGGGCATTACCCAGGTTCTGTGCTAGAGGCTGTCGCCATACATCGCTGGGCGCTGATCTCTGTGCTGCAGAGCACTCTGAGGTGGGGGAGTGAGATGGGGGTGGTATTTAAGCTCATCTCAGGCTTGCCATGTCATCCAGAGGGGGATGGAGAGCAGAGGGGGAGCACTGAGAGAAAGAAGCCTTGGCTGGCTATCCATTGTGGCTTAGCATATGCTGCTGCGGGCAAAGAGGTTTGGCCGTGCCCCAAAACCCACGTCCCCTCCCTGAAACGTTCCCAGAAGCAGCTGGCCACAGGAGCCAGCTCATGGGCTGCAGGTCACAGGAAACAGCTTGCTGCAACAGACGTGTCTTCCTTTGCTCAGATGACCCTCAGCAAGGGTATGTGTCACCTGCATCATCGCTGGGAAGCGTGTAGTGTTGGCAAGCAACAGGAGGGATGTTGCTGGTGTGCACAAAAACCTGTCTAACCGTGGGCTTCCACCAGCGTCGAACCCCAGACAGCGCAGAGATGGCATTTGAGCATCCCTGCAACTAATTTGCAAGTCCTACCTCTGGATGCCTGGAGTAAAGCTGTGCAGCAATATCTTCCTGAGTGTGTGGGTTGGGATTTTTGTTTGTGTTGTCTTTTGTTTGCTTGTTTTTTCCCAGCGCTGTACCTCAGTCGGTAAGTGGCGGCTGTGTCCCACACCCTTCTTCTCACGAGTTGCATCCCGAGTTCCCAGAGCCGTGTTGCATCATGAGGAAGTACCGGAGCTGCAGTGCGGTGCGGGTGCCTTTCTGCCCTGATGAGTGTCACACGGTGTGTGGGTAGCACGCTCCGGAGTCCTGTTGGTCTGGTTTATGGGTGTGTGTGCTTATCTTGGAGGATCAGAGTTACTAGCTCCATCTGTCTTCAGAAATGTTATTGTGTCTGCCTCAGCCTTTCCATCAGTTCCATGTGGACATCCCAAGAGAGCTGAAAGAGGTGTGAGGAAGGTGCTTCTCTGTGTGCGTTGGCAGCAACCGAGAGAAAATTTTCCTTGCTCACTTAAACCCGGTTAGCTACCTTGCTCGCTAGCACTTGCCAAATGGTACGCTGCCATGGTGGCTCTCTTGCAACTGGTATGGGCTAAGCAGTTCTGGAAAACCAGGTGTCTCTGCCTCAGAGACCTCCTGGCATGACAAATGCTGCCTGCGTTGGCAGTGGGTGTTGCTGGAGAGCTGCTTGTGCATAGAAATAGCAAAGGGGGAGTTATATCCCTGCTGAGGAGGACTCACTGCGGCAGGGAATGCTGTTAGAGGTATTTCTAGATGTGTGGAGATTCCTAGATCCACAGACTCATCTGTAGGGTGCCCAGCGGCTCTGGCCCGACCTCAGATCCCTTCTACATGGCCAGGCTGTGTCAGCTTATGCAGCCCCGCGTGCCTTGCGGAGCTCAGCATGTTCATGCTCTGTGCCGTGTGGTGGTGAAGTCTGTTACTCAGATTTTGCTTCCTGTGTTCTTGCTGAGACATGGTACCTGACTCAGAGCGGTTGTACTGTTTCAGGGAAAAACAGAGGATTTGCTTATGATACTAGCTTTGACACTGCCCAGAACGTCATGGATATTGTTCCGTGCAGTGAAGGAATCCCTCTCCTCTTGAACATGGTGCCGGTCTACAGTGCATGCAGATAGCCCTGTGAGCTAGTCCAATGTACAGGTGCCAGAAGTGGCACACTTGGTTCAGAGCAGCAGCGATGAAGAGTTCAGGAGGTCTTGTCACCATGCAACTGTTTTTATTCAATCTCTCTGCGCTTGGCTGCTTCCTTAGTTTACAGGTGGAAATCTAATGGTTATGAGACTGTACTTTTCATAATACTGAGGCTTCTTCCAGACCTTACCTACCCACAAGCAGACAGTTTAAAAAAAAATGAAAAAGAAGAGGAAGAGAGAATGCACAGGAAATGACAAATATCTATAGGCAAGATGGGGAGAGAACTGACAAAATAGCAAAATCTCTCACACTTTTAAAAAGGAGCTCAGTAAGGACTCGAGTTCCAAATTCGAGTTCCAAATTCACATGCTCTTTGTAATCTAGCTTCCTAGATCGTTTGCCACAATACGTTTTTATGTGGTTAAAACACGAATAATTTTAAAACAAAGGTGTGACTCTGATGATTACCAAGTTACCAGCTCATACGAGTGGTGTGTGTGCCTGCCACTGGTGGCACAGTCACTGCCACTAGCCGCTCCTCGTAACGTGGTCACCTCTGCGATAATGCATGCCAGCTTTTGCAACATGCAGAATTCTGCCTTCCCAACAGCCTGAGGCAGGTAGACTTTCTTTTTCTTTCTTTTTTTTCCCCCTATTTTCTCTTTTATGATGGGCAAGTTACATGCTTAACTTCTTATCATCCCACTGAAAGGTAGGTGAACAACTTTTGCACTGGCCTGATAAACTTTTTTTTTTTGTGATATTTTTGGGGTCTTAAAGACACTTCAGATCCAATGAGTCTCCTTATCTTTTAAGATTGTGGTGCCTGGTTCAATTCAAACCCTATAAAAACCCAAAGGAGCAAAATAGTTCTGCCAGCTTTATTTAGAGGATTCTGAATCCTCATTTATGAAGGCAGTTGTGTGACAGCTCAGAGGATTTGACCTGACCATTGCAAGATAATGTCTGTGCAAGCTCCTCTAAAGAGCACTTGCCCAATGGATGTGTAAACTGGGAGCTGGTAAACAGCTTCTTTTCTTCAGACATAATGTGGTTGTCTGTGTTTTCAAGGCAAAAGATTGTGTTTAAAGGGAAGTCTACAACCACGGCTGTCTTTCTCATGGTCATCTCTGTGTGCATCTCTCTAGAAATGCTGAATATGCTACCTTGTGCAGGAAATTTAAATACAGATTTATAGGAAGGAAAGGAGTAATATTTTGACTCTGGAAACTAGATTTCTGCCTTCTTTAATAGAGAAATATGCACAAGAAGTCTAGGGTAAATGCATTACCCCCTGTTGCTCTGTGGGGTAAAATTGGAGACAAACGTCACTGTCCATAGCCATTCAGTAAGTTTTTCAGCCAGTCCCTCTTTGAGGTGAAGAACTTTCATTTTAAACGATCTTCATTCATTTAAAAACACAACAAACAAACAAAAAAACACGCAAGCTTTTTTGCACATTCACTAGCTTCTGCTGGGAGGTGTTGTGTCCAGCTGTATTATCTCAGCAGAAGATGTGTAGACAGCTCCAGTACTAGCGTGACATACTTAAAAAAAAGTCAAAGAAAAGCTGATTTTCTGCCAGCCACGTCATGATGTAGGTAAAGAGAGGAGCTAAGTTCTGGGTGTGTTGTCTTATGTACCTTTATTTGTGTGGCAGGTGAGATACCAGCACCTCAAATAACAACCGTGGTCTTAAGCAAGCATTTCATAAGGAAGTCACTTGACGCATCAACTAGTGGGAATAGCAGCCTAGATCCACTTTACTTGCAGGGAAAGGGCTCCCTGGGAGAGACTTCACAAAGGCTTAACAAAATTCTCTGGATTTTCACTAGTCTGCATTTTCTCCAGTGGCTGGGATGTAACGTGCTGGTGAATTGGTTAAATCTGGGGCTTGAGGTCCTCTCCTAAAGTGCTCTGTGCAGCTCTGTGGTCCTTCCTCAGAAAGGAGAGAGAGACCTTATATTGGAGTGTTGCCACTGTGTCTGCTGAATCATGACCATGAAAACCGCTGAAGGGGGTCTGTGCTAAATAACAGGTGTTGTATGCCAGTGGTTATTTTTGGTGGTTTCAATTACAGTCCTCCTTTCTCCAACGACCGCACTGGTGTTTGTGTAAGTGGATGCTGAATTGCAACAGCGGAGCCACTGAGTACCTAAGCCAAATCCGAAAAACAGTGGACACGTTTGCAGCAATGTGCCTGTTCTTCTCTGCTATTCCAGCCCGTGACCCTGAACCTCTTCCTTGTATAAACATGGATGTAAGCAGTCAGGATATTTTTGTTTAGGAGCAACATCAGGAGGTTAAACTGGGAAGAGGCAGCACAGAGGATGGAGCAGTGGTTAGGCTTTTGAGTCTTCGTCTCAGTGGGAAAGTATGAATGCATTTAATACTGTATTTGCACTCTTGACTGGCAGGGACCCAGCCCTGACCACAGCGCCTGCTGATGCTGCAGGGATTGCTTTGGCATTTAGCATCTGGACGAAGAAAAAGCACTTCGGGGAGCTTATTAGTAGGCTGAGAAGAGCAACCGTGACTTTTTTTTTGCATCCTTTCACTCTTATCCTTTTTTTTTTTCCCTCCCCTTTCAGCAAACTCAGTGTTTAGACGTCTTGTGAATGAATGGCGGAAAGTCTTTGACTTCTGTTTTGAGGGGAAGCCAGGAGTGACTAACATTCCTTAATCTGATTTTATTGCACATTCTTGTCTTGGATATGTTTTCTCTTTCCCTCAACCAAAAGAAGAAAACAATTCCTGATGCAAGTGGTTTCTAAGCTCTGTCTTCCTGTAGCTCCACATGTGGCTTTCTGTATCCATTTGGGAACTGACTTTGCGTATTGTTTAGTTTTCATGCAAAAGATCTTTCTCCAAATTCTGACTTGAATAAAAGCAGGAGGGAGTTCAGATTCTCAAGTCCATGATGCCAGCTGTGGCAGACAGCAGATAAACGCTGTTCCGCTTGGTACGTTCATTAGCATTCTAGAAATACCTGACTTGTCTGTTTCCTGATTAGGAGGTCTCTAGACAAATGCTTGTGTTTTTCTTTTTTTTTTTTTTTTTTTTCTTTTTTTTTTTTTCTTTTTTTTTTTTTCACAGGAAACAAAGTGTCCAGAACTTCTCTGGAAAAAATTAGGGATGCCTTTCCATCTACATAACTGTGGTGTTCTTTCATTTGCACGTGTTGCTGGCCCCTGTTTGGTGGGGACCTCTGTGCATGCTGGTAGAGCATTTGGCACAGAAACAAAGTGCCCTAGCTCCCTCCCTTCACCCCCCAGCAACTCTAATTTCTGCCTCTTCCTTCAATCGGCAGATGTAGGAGATGGGTTTGACAGGAGTTGAGTTGAAAATGGTTTCAAGGGGGGGCTAGTCTCATGAAACTTGATCAAAGCCTGCTGTTATCACTGAAATACGGGTGTTGTTATTGATGCTTGGTTGTAGCTCGTGAAGTCTTAGGTGCTTGTACAGTTTCATTTTGTAGGCAGATGGCTTTTAGGTAAAATAATGACTTCTCAGTGTGCTCTCCTGAAGTGAAACACCGCTTCCTTCCTTCCCCCCCACCCCACCAAAGTAAAGCTTAAAGTCTTCAGTGACCAGGAGTGTTCGATTCCACGGAAGACAAAATGTATCCTGTTTGTTTAATAAATAATCAGCTGGCTTTGATTTTTTTGGCTTAATTTAGTCCGAGTGCTTGGGGGCGGATAGATGGGAATGCAGCCTTGGGGGTGGAGACTTTCAAGGAAAAATTCAAGGAGTATAAAATTAAAGTAGCAGAGGATATATCCTTCAGCCAGGCTCTGGGAGACAGCATTGTGGCACGTGTTGTTGCTCATAGCTTCAAAGAAGAAACAAAACAGTGATTCCCGAGAAACTATAATGTAGTGACATGCTCCCAGTTAGGTAAAGCTTCATTAGCTTTATTTAGCTCTGGCAATGCCGTACGCTTTTATTCACAAAGGTCTTGTTTCTAGAGCCCGTGGTTGACTGCTGATGTGGGCCTGCAAGCCTTCTACTTCTCCCAGTTACCAAGGAAAATCTTAGACCTGAAAACCCAAGCGGAGTATCTGCGGGCCTGGCTGCACAGATACTGGTACAGGCAATTGCATTTTGGCTCCCTCTGTGCTCTCTTGGCAGGACATGAACCACTTTTGCTCCAGAAGCCACATAGTTGTGTTAGCATGGTGCCAAGCTCAGATTCCTGTGCCTGGTGTCTGGAGCAGGGTGGGTGCGTCTGCAGTGGACGGGATAGCCCTGGGCCTTGGTGCTCCAGGGGTAAGCTAACAGAGCTCTGTGTGTGTGTATAAATATTTTATATATGTATATATATATTTTTTTTCCTATTCTATGCCCTTTTTTGGGGGAGGAGGCAGAAGAGGGGAATTACCCAGGGCTAGCATCAGATACTCACAGATACTATAAGCAGGTACTCACCGCATACTACACCTAAATTTCTTTGGCATATGTACTATGAATGGTTCTTTAGCGGTGTTAATACAGATATCTGTGCACCACATGGGGTCTTCAGGTGACAGCTAGCAAATGCATGCCCTCCAGGGTCACTTTTCTGACCACCTGGGGACAATGGTACAGGTAGTTGCCATCAGCCTTGAGACATGCCAGAAGAGCATCAGCGACTGGGGTGAAGGAGGGAGGAGGTGAAATGCCAGTGTGTTGAGGTAGAACTCCCTCTGAAAAGGAAGAAAACTTATTTGCTGAAGCTTTTCTACTTAGACCCCAGTTTTCTACAGCAGTTCTTTGCTTGGAAATGTCTTGCGCTTCGCTGTTGCACTAAAGCTCGTAAGCCTTTGAATTACAGTATGCATGCTAATAAGAATTTATTGTTTTTGTGCCCTTGAAATGAACAAAAACACTCCCACTCAGTATTAGCAGTCAGAAGGAAAGCACACAGTTCCCCTTGTGCCTTGCTCTCCCCTTTCCCAGCCACCCTCCTGTGCTGTGTGGGGGGTTGCTGCAGATCTGCCATGTTGTAGTTTGTGCCAGAAGCATGGTCCCTGCCTGCCTTCACGCTGCCAAAGGTGGACTTATGGAAAACTGGGGAGGATGGGCATGTGGGAAGGAGAAGGTGTATGGGTCTGTTAAGCTGAGACTGCAAATAAAAGTCTCGGGAGTGTTTTGACTAATGCTTGCAGCTCTTAGAGGCATATAAAAGCCGGAGGGGGGGGAAGGGGGAGGAATCTGCATTCTCTGCCAGAGCTTCCCACAAGTTGCATCCCTTTTTGAAAGGGAGTTTGCAATGAAGGGCCAAACTGTGCTTTTAGACCCTGAGACCTAAGAAAGCACACAGCTTTTCTTCTCCTGTGGCCCTGCACAGCAATGTAAGGCAATAAGGCCTGCTTTTGCGGGGCGGCTGGGCAGCCATGTCCCCTCACGCTCCACCAGGAAGAGGCCTCGGCTGGACCCCTCGTGCCAGTGTCCTCGCCATGGCTCCTGCTCTCCAGGCTGTCCCCTTGGTGGTGGACATCTCCCTGTGGTGTCCTCTTCCTCCTTTACCTTTGAGCCCCTGTATTGAGGGGCAGGCCACTGCTGTGAAAGCTGCTGCTCGGGTCAGTAGTTTGGTCCCGCATTGTCACTGACAGACCTAGAGAACATCTTGGAAAAAAGTGCTGCAAAGACTGACGTGGTGGGGTGCATTCATCAATAAAATCAGCACGTGGGTGTCTGAAAAGCAATCTGGCAGAGGGGGAGCCTCTATTCAATGTGTTGTGTCCTTTCGTGGCTGCTGACACTTTGTCTCAGGAAAGAGAGGCTTGGAAAAGTCCAGAGGTGAACAGTGAGAGGAAGAGGCTTATGAAACTTTTCCTTTGGCTTTTCCCCATATTAAATGGACAAATTGAGGCAGGAAGAAAGGTCTGACGCTGTTGCAGGGTATAACTGCTGGGAGTTGTTAGATACGTCTGTCCTTGTGCCTTGGTTGGGGTCAGGAGGGCACTTGCGAAGTGTCAGAGCACGCAAGCGTGATTCCTTCTGCATAAAACCAGAAGCTGCTTACCCAAAGCCCACCCAATGTGCCGTGGCAGGAGACCAGGCCTCGTCTGAAGCAAAA
This sequence comes from Cygnus olor, assembly GCF_009769625.2. Taxonomy (NCBI): domain Eukaryota; kingdom Metazoa; phylum Chordata; class Aves; order Anseriformes; family Anatidae; genus Cygnus; species Cygnus olor. Next base: position 97,252,679 of record NC_049170.1, on the reverse strand, counting down.
ACCTTGCCAGCTTTAACTCTGGTGTCGGCACCCTCACTACCGTTGCCTTACGGAGAGCCCTGATGGGTTGGCCCACCTGGGGCCAGCTCCAGCGTGGTGGTGCAGCAGCACAGACTGCCCCGGCCAGAGGCTGTGATGGCAAACCTCAGCCCTCCATGGCTGCAGGCACAGCATGCTTTCCACTGGAGATGTGTGACAGGCCTTTACGCTCTCTGACAGCGGGTTTGGTGATGTATGTTATGTATATGTATTTTTAAATAGCTGCCTTTCACGCTGTCATGGAAAGTTGCCAGGGGCCCTTTTCTCATCATCTCGCTGCTCTCCCTTCTGGGAGATAATTAGTTTGTGTCTCACTGTGGAGAATTGCACTAAATGGTCTCTCGAGGTCCATGCATATCCGACTCCTATACAAGTGGTATGTGGCAGGTTTCCTCAGCTGCTGTGTGCTCCCACAGAGTTACTTAGAAATGTGTGCACACCTTTCACAGTAAGTGTATGCTTTTGCTGCAACCTTAGAGCGTTTTGCCCAGATTTAAGTGGTTTGAAAGGTGTGTAAGAGAAAATAAAATGTGAAGTGGGGGAGGGGGGTGGGAAAGAGGCTTGCTTTTTTCCAGACACGGGTAAGAGAGGGTAGTGTGAGAAAGATTGGAGCCACCAGGAGCAAAATGCTAGCTTTCCTCATGGGCAGTGCTTCCTTTATGTCAGTGAGGTGCAGGAGGAGTTAGTGTGGTACATCCATTGTATGCTGAAGTTTGACAGTTTCAGTCTGAGCAAATTTCTTACCTGTATGCGAGCAGGTGAAGCAAAATAACAAGTCAGCTTCTTTTTCCTCTATTCAGTCCCACTGGCAATTTTTGTTCCAAAACAGCCCAGTTTAGATAAACAGCAGAGCTCCCATGGTGAACTCTGCTGTGTTCTTGGAGACGGATCTCCTGACCCTTTGCCCTCCATGTGTCTGGGTGACTTTGTTTTCAAACATGCTTGATCTAAGTATGTGTGTTATTCTGGCCCTCTGAAGTCCAAATGTACTGTTTGCCTCATGTAACAAATGAATGGCAAGTTGGAAAATGCAAGTAAACTTGTGCAATGCTGTTGCCCTTAGATTATGAACTCCCAGAAACAGTTCCCAACACCAACTGTGTAAGTATTTGCTTGCTGTTAAAGCTGCAACCGCAAAGCTGTAAATCCCTTTTTTCCCCCCTTTTTTCAGGAGATGGGAAGAAAGGAGAGTGTATTACTTCCTCTCCTCCCCACCCACCCTTGTTTGAAATTTCCGAAGATGGGAGAGGAGGGAGCGTTTTTGTCTTATGTGAATAGTCAGTACGAAAACCTTATCCAAATTAAGGGTGCAGCATCGTAAATGGTTCTCATCTCTCATACACTCATAAGACTGCGTGCTTGGCTTTCTTGGCAAGCTCGGGAAGCAATTCTGAGTATTAACCAGCCATTAATTATCTGTGTCCGTGTGGCTGGGATGCGCAGGCATTCCTGACGTAGGAGAGAGCAATGCATTACAGGCTCGCCGGCCGTCTTGTTCTGCAGCTCCAAGGCGGATGTGTGTCCGCGCTCCTTCAGCCCTTGGGCACATTGGTGACGTGGTGCAGTCGCACAGCTCGGTGACATGTTTTTTCACAGGGCTCTCCCATTACTGAATTCCTAACTTGTGTTCTTTATCTCACCTCTCCCTAGGGGTCTTGCTGCTTGCAGTGGTTGTTGGCCGTCCTCTGCTCCGTTCAGGCGCTGTGAAGTAGCTGAGTGGGAGAAAAGCCTCTGTCTTTGGTGGCTAGACTGGTTTTTGCGCTGGCGATGACTTCATCTTTTGACTATGCAATGTGTCTGAGACTAGGTCTGCTGGAGACACACCTGAGTAACTTTGGTTGTAGAGATTATTAAAGAAAAATGCTCCCCCTCTAGTTATAATAAAACTTCTGCCATCCATTTCCTGAGTCCTAGCACAAAGGTAGTCTCCGAGTGAACTATCATGTTACACTTGTTTTTTTTTTTTTAAATTGATTTTTCTTTTGTTGTTTGACCTGCACTCTATGCCAGCGTTGCTGGACCAAGTTAAGTTCAGAAGACCTAGTTTTGCTGCCCTTATTTCAGGGAAGGAAATCATATGCTACTCTGTCCTAGAAAAGGAAATCCTCCCTGGATCGAAGCATGAATACTTACTTCATTTAAACATGGCACATTTTAGCAGGAAAGGGCTGGAGTGCCTTGAACCTGCTTGGTTTTAGACTTTTAGTTGTCCCACCCAGTTTGCATTAAGTTCTTAAAATGTTTTCTGCTGGAGTTCAGTCATGTTGGAAGCTCCCGTTCCCCTCCTTGATCTTTGTATTTAAATCAGCTATCGTACAGTTTAAGGAATTCACAGCAGACTCTCAATTTACTTTAGGAAGCAGAAGAGACCTCAACAACACGTGAATCTCTGGGTTAAGGCTTAAATTAATCCTAAATTAAGGTTACTTTGCATTACAACCTTGTGGCCATCTGCATTGGGTTTTATAGCAGATGCTTCTACCCCTCCTTTGAAGGAAGTATTTCCTACCTCCATCTTCAAGCCCGTGAGATCTGGCATCAGACGTTGTTTGTGTTCATTTATGGGGATGGAAAGGGAAAGGTGTGGAGCTCGTCCTGCTTAACAGCATCTCTGTTTCTGCTCCTGAGCCAGATGTTTTTGCATGTGGCCTTGGGTGCAAAATCATGTTTCAGCAGGTTGGATGGAAGGATTAGTGAGACCCAGCTGTTGGCAGGAAGGCTTCTTACTGTCAGTGTTGTGGCGTGAAATCGATTGGATAAGTACAGCTCTCATGTCTTACCAGGGGACTTTTAAAAACTCTGCTAATCACTGTGGGAAATCTAGAATCAAATACGTTTTTTTTCTTTTTTTCTTTTTCTTCCCTAAACTGAGGCTAAAATCCCAGGGAGTTTTGGTTTTGTTTTTGATGACTGCCAAATAGGATAAGTAAGAATGTTGCCTTAAACAATGCAGTGGGCTCTGTCCTGGTGTGTCTTGACCAGGGCTAACCAAAGTTTGCTCATTCAGACCCTGAAATTAAATTGCAAACTTGCTGCAGAGAAATCAAGCACCTCACGGACAGGAAGATTTTTCAGGAGCCCGAGATGTCCCCAGGGAACTGCTTACGGTTAGAAAACTTATCTTCCTTGCTCACTCACCTGGTATATGCCAGCTTTTACCCCAGGTGTTGTGGGGTGGCTTCTGGCACACGTGAGGAGTTCTGCCTTTCTCACGTCTGATAACAATCAGCATGGCAGCGTGTTGCAGAACTCTTGACCTTAGCTAGCAGGCAACACGACTGCGATTCATTCTGCACTGGCAAGTTTTCTCGAGATAAGACATTAAAGGACTTTGAAGATCGCTTTTCAGATGCCGTTTCAATAGAGCAGGTAATGGTCGTTTGTCCGGGTGCTTCTCGCGTACAAATCTGGCAGCGTGCTTTCCAGGGTAACTTGTTAAGTTGTGCGTGCTCTACAAGAAAAATATTTTTATATGCTGCACAGGAGTAAAACGAGCTAGAACAGGCTGATGCCAGGCTATGACTATGGCAGAGGCAGTGACTAAGGTGGAAAAGGAAAGGGTCATTACTGTGTGGGCTCTCTTTAAAAGAGCATATTGTTTTTAAAAGTTCTCGCATTGTGCACACTGTGGTGTTTATCTTGGTTTGCAGTTATCAGTGATTTTCTTCTTAGATAAGTGACCAGTAGCTGAGCTGTCGGGCAAATGAGTTCATGTGTGCACGGCCCAGGCCGAGCACCTAAAAGAAAACCAAAAACACAAACCTAGGGCTGAATGTTCTGGGGCTGCTGCATTTCAAAATTGCCATAAAACAATCGCAGTGGGGCTTTTCCTTTCCAAAATACCAAGACAATAGAAAAAATTCTTCTAAAGAAAGAACAAATGGAGGAGGAAGGCTCTAATTGCCCTTTAAAAACAAAATCCCTATCTTGCTGAGCTGCTTCTGGTCCAAACTTAAAACATGAGATTAATCTTTGAAGCAAAGCAAGAATCTCCAAGTGGTTTTCCTCCCTCCACCCAACACGTGCCTGGGTTTCCCACCCGCTTTAGGAGCAAACCCTTTTCCTAGGGGTGAGCTGAACTTTGTTTGTTGTTGCCAGGAGCAATGAGATGGAGTCAGAATTGGGGAGGCGAGGGGAGCAGCCCATTAATCTCCTTCCTCCTCCTCCAGAACAAATAAGGGTTGGATTTTTATTAAAACCATGACTAAGTTTTGTTTCTTAAATGAAAACATACGCTTTACTGACTTTCTTTTTTCAAGTCCAGGAAAGCCCTTCCAGTCATGCTCTGTTATTAAGTGTGCCCTTCTCCCAGTCTCCCTGAAATCGCTTGCAAGTGGAGTTTTGTAATAATGAGTTTTTGTAGTAAAGGGGGAGGAGGTCGGGCTCTAGTTGCTCTGCTAATGAGACTCCTCAAGGAAATCTATCCCTGGTGCTCATCTCTGGTTCAGTTAGTTGTAAGATAGCTCGCCTTTCTCTGTGCTTGTGCCATGGCACAAGGGGATGAGACAAGGCAGGAGATGAGGCCAGTTTAGCTGTGCTGATGTTTGCGTTGCTGGTTTTGGCAATAATGCCCCTTTTGCCCCGGACAGCCCTCTGCTGAATGAGGAGAGCAACTTTCCCCTATCCTACCAAGTATGAAGAAGGGAGAATTCCTTATTAGCTTTTATCTTACTTCTGGCTTCGCTGAAAATGCTTTTGCAACGTGATGGTGGAGTAGGAATTGAACAGGTTTGGGTACTTGAGACATCCCAAATGAATGGGCTCCTGTCCTTGCTGTAGGACTTGATTATATCCTGGCTGCGCCTTTGAAAAGCTGTTTGCTGGAACCTCGCTTGCTCGCGGGTCTGACCTCGAGCAGCGGGTGTTCCCACTGCTCTCCCTCTGACGTTAATGGCACTGGGTTTGCTGACATTATGAAAGTCTCCTCAGCACATTTGGTCAAGCTGTGACTTCCACAGGTGTGTGTGGCCACACGGTGGGCTCCTCAAGCAGCTCTAAGTTCTTCACGTGTCTTTGCTGGCATGATGCAAGCTGGCTGTGGCAGAGGTCTCATGGGAGCCTGCCTGTACAGGACAGCAGATTTCTTCCCCGCTTCCCCACGGAGTAAGGGGCTTCCTGAGAGAGACTTCAGGGAAGCTTCTGCTGCCAGTGGCAGGTGTGGTGAAATGTCTTCTCGCCACTGCCTGCAGTAGAAGAAAGGTGGGAAGCTGTGACTCGCGTTCCTCCTGTGCCTGGAGTGGCAGCAGACCCTCCTTGCTGGGGATCCACTGAGAAGTGAGTGAGTGGATGGAAGGCATTACTACCTTCCGAAAATGTGATAGTTGCGTGAGCTCTGCTCCTTCCCCAGGTGTGGCTTGTACAAGGAATATTTCCACCTGGGGTGTGGGAGGGCAGACCGGGTGAGGGGTGGCAGCGCTCATTTGGCACGCTTGAAACTGCTCGAGCAGAGTCTTGGAGCCTTTCATGATCAGGTCTGGCGTGCCAAGAGATATCAGGAGAGCCAAGGGGGAGAAATGGATGCTAAGGCCTGGGGGCTTTTTTGGAGGTGTTTGTTTCTTTACTCCCCTTCTTCTCCTCATGCCCTACCTCCAGAAAAGGTCCTAAGAAACACAGTAAAGGACTTAATTATCTTCTGTTAGTTCCTGTGAAAGCGCAAGATGAAGTTTTAAATCTAATTGAGACAACATTTATATTTTCTGTACTTTACCGTTCTTTTTCTTCCTGCTCGCCATTGCCCTCCACTCATGTTTTCAAGCCCCGACTTGTCAGAGCACACATGCCCATTCGTATTCTTGCTGTAAACTCCTGACTCTGCCATAGGTGAAATAATGGGATGTCGGCGCTCAAATGCAGCCTCTTGCAGGCAGATGCTTCGAGATGCCTTGTTCTTCAGGGTTTTCTCATCCAGAGACTGAAAAACAGAAAAAGGGAGCTCGTTAGATGGCAGAGACCTGGCTGTACCGGTCCAAAGACACAGCTCCTGTTGAGAGAGCCGTGTAATGAGGAGTTGTACAGGTATCGATATATGGAGCACTGATGGGTGAGGTGAGACTGTGGAAAGAGGTGAAGGAGCTGAAGGCTTGTTTTGGCATAAGAAAAACTGTCTGAGTGAGCCTCCGAGGATGTAAAGTAGATGAAAGGATCTAATGGGCTTTGGGGGACCGCTCCAGCGTTGTGGCGGTGGGGGACTGGACACATGCGCTCAGTGGATTTCCTTCCAAACCCGAAGGCTTGCAGATACCTTACTCTGTGCTTCTAGCGCTGCTGCTGCTGAAGGGGAGCTGTGTGAGAGAGGCTTTTGCTGCTACTAGGCGTTCTGGGCTTGTCTGGAGAGTTGGCTGAGAATTACAGGTGCAAACAGGACTGAACTACAACAAGCACCACACCAGTTTAGCTGCTTGCATGCTTTTTTTAAGCTTCCTGCACCACTGAGTACTGACAAAGCTGCAGCTCCATCTTTACAGACGTTCTTCTGTGCAAGTGTTGGACTTGTAATGCGTGAGAAATCGTGCTTTGGTGAGGACAGAGCAGTCTGGGCCAGAAAAAAGAGCTGGAGTGTGTGCTTGTGGAGTAACATGGCTGGGATTGCACAGGCACGCTGCTGGAGGTAGGTCAGTCTGGTGGAGCTGAGTTAGGAAAGGCCCGTTGGGAGTCCTAAGTCACGTCCGTATTTATCACGGGACAAAGTTTTATAAAATTAGAGACTTTTAGAGTAAGTGCTGTCAGCCCCCGGCTACAAGGATGGTGGGAGAGGAGCAAAATGGCTGATTAATGCTAATCAGCCAGCTGTTAATGAAGTGCATGTTCAATTTTTCAAATTATACAGAAGAATTTTTAAGTGGGTTGAATCCCAGACTTGAACGGGCATGTTTTGAGGCTAAGTGTTGGGTACAGTTGTACTGGAATACCTTATAGCAAAGGTAGGGTGGAAGATCTTTTGTCTTAATTACCTAAACAAGCTTAGGCTGGAATATGTTTTCGCAAGGCGGTGTTGATTTTTCGCGGGATTAAGTCTGTAACTTAGTAGGCTTGCTTCCTTCCCTGGGAAGTAAGTTGACCACCTACTCTGGATTGTTACCCCCTGCGTGGATTGTTATCCACTCTGGGGAAAAAGCGGATTCGAAGGTGCACGGTAAACTAATGTGATAGTTCAGCGTGCCTGTATGCGTCTAATTCTTCTTCTCGCCTTTCACGGAGAATGCGAATTCTTGTCTTTTGACTGAGTTGCATGATTTGTAAGTCAGCTGAAGGCTCGGTGCTTCCTTCCTCCAGCAGCTGCTCGTTTCGTATGCTGTAGCCTCGCAGTCACTACTGCTGAAGAAGAAAGGATGCTTTGGGAGAGTCTGATGTAAGTGGGAATATAAAGGCACTGGTTATGCGAAGGGAGATAGGAATCGTTCCAGGCAGCAGCATGGCTTACGGGCATTTTGTATGCCTCGGCTTTTCCCAAACCTGGTGTTGGCACCTCTTCTGTGTTGTCCTTTCTGCGCATATCAGCTTGCCTCTGCTGAGACTGGGAGCCTGTCTGAGTCATCCTTTGATTCTTGTCTTCTGCATTTTTTTCTTCAGGGGTTCAGTAACATACACGAGCAATCGATAAGCCAAGTGCCTCCAGTTGCAGAACTGCTTTTACTTCCACTGCTCCCAGGAGGCTGCAGTGTGGTTTTGGGCCAGCCCTGTTCGTGTTCAGACACCTCTCGACATGTCTGTCAGGTGTGCTGTCTTTCCTCTCCCTCCCTCCTGTTTTTCTTGATAGCTGCATGAGATCATCCTTTACCAACACCACCCCCTTAGCCCTCCTCCCAACACCTGACGTTGCTGCGCAGACTTTTAGAGACTTTTTTCTCCGTGGTCCCAGCTCTCGATCCCTGCACAGACCTCTGCTGGGTGCGGCACAGCTGCTGGCCCAGTCTCCTGTCCCTGCTGCCTTTAGTAGTGCTTCTGTGCTTTCCTGTAGAAGTGGAGCGGTACAAGTCAGGTGATTTAAGTGGCTGAGAGAAGCGTGGGGAACAGACGAGGAATGGCTGTAGGGTAGGATCAGAGATTATTTTGCATAGCACATTGCTGGGTTGGAGATGCCATGTCTTTTCCTGGTTTCAGGCTATTCCCCTGTGTTGCAGCAGTACCTAAGAGGGGTGATGTATTTCCTTCACTTTTAAGCTATTCTTAGTCTTCGTACAGAAGCCGCCCAGATGCGATGTGATAGATTTGTACCTATAGGCTAAAGAGCTTACAAAGTGCCATTCCTTGAACATGCACAGACTTCAGGCCTTGTGATATCTACCTGTCTGCGTGTTGCCAAGAGTAAATCTTCATTATGGGGACTGCTGCTAGGCAGTGCTGGGGATCCTGGCACCACTTCTGCAAAGAGTAAAACACTGTAAAGTTGCAAGGGGTGGCTAGCAGCAAATTCTGGACAGCTCAGGTGGGCTCTGTCTTTGCAAGCCTCCAGATCTGATTAAAACAACAGCACTGCAGAGCCCTGAGATACTTTCCCTAAAGGTAAAAAGGAAGGTGGCTTGCAGAGTTCTGGGCCATCCCGGTTTCCTCAAGTAACCCATTTTCATGGAGTGGGTGAGCTTGATTAAGTGTTGCTTGGAAGTGAATGTCTCTAATGTTTAAGAAGCTATTGGAGGGAGAAGGGAGAAAGAATTGTGAAATCCAGTGAGATTAATTGCATTGTGAAATGCCATCATCAAACTGCAGCCTAGTGGAATTCCACTGTGAATCCGAGTGCTGTAGTTCAGACCTGGCTTAATGAAAGTCCCACCACTCCCTTAATGCATGCTGAGGGACAAATTAGGAAGAAGATCGCAAGACTAGACCTTGACGTTGAAGACTTGACCACAAACAAAAGCCAGGATCCGCTGTCTCAATAGAAAATAGATAGATCTCTGAAAAATAGGTAATATTTTTTTTCTGCAGCTTGACAGCACATCAGCTGATGCTTAAACTGTGAAGCTTATGAAGCAGATCAGGGTGCAGCCCCACTGGCTTCAGTGCACTGGCTGTGATACGTGACAGCTGACGATGTGGCCCTGCAGCTCAAGTCACAGCAGACAGATGCCTTGCAAACTAGCTGTTGATGTATCATTTGGAGATGAAGACTAAGGTTTCCTTTTTCTAGGGGAGGAAAAAAGAAGAGGTTTTGTCATCAGATAGGTTGGGATGGGATTTTCTGCCTGAATCCAATCTTCGGCAGAAAAAGAGGAGGATAGAAATAAATTAGCAAGGTGTGTCCATGTGTTGTGAATTGTGAACTTCATCTGCTTCCTGCGATCTGCATCAAGAAAAGCACATCTCAGACTGACACGGGATGATTGAGAAATTTTACTCAGGCCTATTTATAGAGGCTCTCAGCTTTTAGCTATGGTTTCCACTCCTTCCTCTCTCAAAGAATGAATTTCAGCTTCCTTCAGTGCAGGTCGGAGAGCGCTTTTTCTACATCATGATCTGTCATTCTTGTTTTCTTAACTTCCTTCCCCTGTGGCCAACTTTTCTAGTACTCTACAGACTAGAACAAGCAGTTTCTTGCACCTGATTTTTCTGGAGAAGACTTGTTTTCTTTTACTTAAGTAGCTATAGTTTTAGTGGGATCAACAGATGTTTTCTGCTCCCTCCACAGGAGCACTTAGTGCTGCTCTCATCTTCTGGCACAACACCGTGGCTCTGCTGGCTTCCATCAGTGATGCTGGCTGGGACATTACTTTAAGCTTCTGTCAGATCCCCCTAGGACAAATAACCCTGTTTTTTTTTTTCCCTTTTTTTTTTTTTTTAACTCCAAATCTCACTCGATGTCAGACGTGAGCCTTTCCTTTCTTTAGAAGATGCCACTTCAAAATTTGACCAGATTGCCCAAGTGAGCTGTGGTACTGTCCCCTCTCCAGGTCCCTCTGCTCCTGTCTGAGTAACTGGCTTTCAGTTCTCTGCAGATGGGGCAAGGGGAAGGTCTCCCACACTTACAGCAGAATCTGTGCTATTGCCTGTGTGTGGATCCTTCAGGTTGTATCTGCAAGGGCTAAATCCACAGGCTTGCTTCCCTTTAGCCCGAGACTAGAAGGCTGTGAGCAGCCGTAGAGACAGCAGCCAACCTTTTGAAGCAAGTTGCCGTTCAGTAACATTAGAAGCTGTGCACGTCACGCAGTCAGCGGTTTTACCTTTAAAGCTTTTTTTCTATGCAGATGCACTCACGTGGAGTTTACCGTCCCTCTGATGTTAGCCACATGGCCTGGCTTCAAGACTTACTCCGCAGAGCTTTTCATTATCTGTGCCCTGACGTGTGTGTGTACGTGTATGTTTCTTTTCCCAGGAGGAGCTTGATGAGGGCAGAGCTTCTTCGCCGTCCTTTTGATCTTGGGCTCCTTTGGGATTGAAAGAGAAGCTTAAAAGGTTTATTCTGAAGCCAGGGTAGATGGACAGCCAATTGCTACCTCACTATCATTGGGATTTTTGTTAATGATCCTTCAAGTGTTTCTCCTTGAGTCCCTTATCTCCAAAGCAAAAGTTGTGACTCGATTTCCTGCCTTTCGTCAGTCGGTCCTTTAGATGTGGTGCCCGTATTGTCAGGTGATAGCATCCGTGAGATGGTTGATTACTCTAAAGGCATACCGAATATTAATAGTTGATACAGGGCGATCTCATGCATTCGTCCTTATTTAACAGAACCCTTTCCAAAGCAAAGTCTGCAGAATTGGGCTCTTGGAGCAGGCGAGGCCCAGGCTGTTGAGCTAGGACCACGTTTACCTCTGCGGACCAATATTTTCAGCCTGTGCTATAACTTGTTGGTCCTGAATTCGTAGCTTTCTGCTATAAACTTGGCCCTCTGACTATCCAGGCACATAACCTGCATGAAATAATCGTGTATTCCCAGGCTATTTCTGTGCTTTTATTTTTTTATTTTGTACTCCCAGAAACTTCTTAGGAAGGGAGCAGGAGGACAGTGAACTGGGGGCTTTATAATTTCATTAGTAATTTTGAGAGAGGTCTGGCTCAGTTGGCTCGGCCTGGAAACTTGTCCGTATTTAGCTTGGAGAACTGAAAAGTGCTTCTTAATGTGTTTGGTATCCTGTAGTTAAAGACAGGTTAGGATGAAAATAATGTTGTTAATATTGGTCTGTGGCACTGCTGGTAGCCTTACTGTTGTTTCATTAACCGGATGAATCCCAAACCTCTAAGCTACCACAGGGAGAGGCAAAAAGCCATAGTCAGTGACCTACAGGAACTAGCAGTGACTTCCAATTGCTCAGAGGCTCCCGAGGAGGATTTTACTTGGCCACAGAAACCACCAGCCTCACTGGAGAAAGATATAGCAGTGGGTTCGCATTGCTGCAGCAATGCTGAGATCAAGCTAGGGTCATGCAGTGGCATGGCTCGCCGCAGCCCTGAGCACATAGTGTCAGGGACTGGCTGATTCGGCCACAAAGAATTGACCAGAAGTCTACCCAAATTCACGCTCGGGTAGGGCAGGTAACTGGATGTGTGAAGGTTTCAGTCTGGAAGCCAAACTTGCAGCACAGGGCATGGAGATGCATGCCTGAATCGCTCGTGGATAGGATCTGCCCTCCAGCAAAACTGCCGGCAGGCTGGATGTGGTCCTTGTAATTCACACATCTGCTTTGTGTCTCTTCTTCAGAACTTAAGTGCATCGATAGTTCTTTCCTGCTGTGTCTCAGGTGTGTTTTCCATACTGCTTTTTCTGTCCTTGGTGTTAGAAGCAGCAAAGATTTCATACCAAAAGTTTCTTTGTGGTCAAAGTGAAACATAAAGCTGAGGTGGGCCTTCCTTCAGCTGCCTCTTCGCAAGCAAGACCGACAATAAAGTTCAGTCAAGGCAAAGTTGCTTTTTGAATTAAATCCAGATTAATTTTTTTTGTTGGTTTTTGTTTTTAATTCCCTAGGCCTTTTTTGCCTAGATTTGGAAAGTGTGAAATGTTTGATACTGTGTGGCTGTCTCCTAGACCACAACGGGCTGAAATAAATGAAAAGGCGTGATCCATTCCTCTCTTGGGGGTGTAACACAAATTATTTCAGTTTAGGCTAGAAAATCTTGTATATCAGAGACTGAAATTTAAGTACTTCAGTGGTTTTTGTTTTTTGTTTTTTGTTTTTTTTTTGAAAAGGGAACCAGGGACTCTGTTCTGCCTGTTTTCTGTGGGGAGGAAGGCATTTAAGAAGGTGTTTTATCCCGAATCTGATATGGATCCTAAACTTTGAAAGCTGTGAGCTCCATCTTTTTGTATACACATACATATACATATATACTAGTCCTTTGCAGGTATTCCCCAAGCTTGAATCTCTGTATTTAGAGTTTGAAGATGGAGTGGACCAAAAAAAGTGGACACAAGAGGATGTCTGTGGAAAGAGACTAGAACAGAAAGGGCAGCTGTATTAGCAGGGTGAATCAGGTCAGTAGCTGGCAAAATATTTGGTACCCCAGGTGGTTCACCTACCCATGGCCCTGGTTTTTATTGGTGTTTATTATTTTTTCCTTCAACTTTTCTGTGGTGTGTGGAGCCAGCCGCTGAAGGGCTGCTTGCATCAGTATGATCAGCAGCGCTGGGATGCTCCAGGCTGATAAGCAAGCTCCTTTTGGACAACGTAGTCGCTTGTCAGGATGAAAGAGCGGAGGGTGGAGCTTGTTTAGCAAAGATCAGGTATGTCCATGGGAAGCCGGCAGTGTTAGAAGGTGCAAACCCAGCCTGTTGGGTGGGTTTGGCACAGCTCTGTTATCTGCATGAAATGGCTGTCCGGGCACAACCAGGACTCAAACCTGGTCTGTGAGTGCAGTACAGCTCTTTAATGAGCCAATTACTGCTCTGAGGGCTTTACGGCCCTTGCCCATGAAAGGTGCCGTGGCAATCCGAGTGGGTGTGTTGATCTCTCCCAGCGCTGGGTGGGTGCCCGGCTTGTATTTGGGGGTGGGAGTGTGCCCACAGTGTGCCTAGCTCATGCTTGCCCTCGCCTCGTTCTGCAGTGGTAAATTGGCTGGCAATAGGGCAGGGCTGGTAACAGCATCTGGAAGCCACGTGTGCGTGCTCTAGGATGTCAGGTATGGCCTCCTTGCAGCGGAGCCAGCTAACAAACAGCTCAGTGACATGGCTGGAAGGACAGGGGGCCCTTAGGAATAGTAAACCCTGTCTAAAACATGGTACATCACAAAATCAAGACAGCTTGTGGCTTTTGTAAGCTGCAGTCTCTGCATTCCTGGCAGCTCAGTATCAGGATCTGTACAGCAATCAGAGGCCTGACATGACGTTTGGGAGTGCAGTAACAGCATACACCTTTTTGCAGGGGTGTCTTCTGAGAGGACAGGACCACATCTTTCCTCTGATATCACTTCCTACCCTAAGCAAACATTGAGCAACGTCTTCCTGCTCGTTCCATTCCTCTCACATTAGTTGCTGCTCAGCTTCTGCAATGGTTCTTAATCAACAAACTTCAGGTTAGCCTGCTAGATAAACATGAGTTAATGACTCAAAAAGTGGTGGGGTATTTCAGGTGTTAGCTTTTAATTGGAAGTCCCCTCCCAAGCAAGTTTTCAAGTCTAGGAGTAAACAGGAATTCCTCCATTTTCTCCACCCTGCTGACAGCATGACTTCCTCTGATGGAAATTATCTAAGGGGTGCAATCCGGATTGTTTTTTTATACATCGGAGGTGTTGACAGGTTATAACATAGTCTGTAAATTTTAGAGCTGGAATCTGTTGACCGTGTTGCTGGTACAGAGCACATGGGATAGAGAAACAGTTTTTATGGCCCATTAGAAATGCAAAGAGTGCAAATATTGATGGAGGAGGGAAGAAGCCCAAAACAGTCATTTTATTTTATTTTACGTCTATTGTAAATGTTTTTTAGGGAGATGGTCCCTTAAATCCATTTGTTTCCATTGTAATAGGAATGATTTCTTCAAATGGGGATAGTGAGAGCACTATTGTACAAGGGCAGGCTTTATTTGAAGAGTCTGCAAATAATTGTGGTTGGTGATATGTGTGTGCTGACAGCTGTAATATCTGCACGAGCAATTAGCACAATCTGCAATAACTGCAAATGCCAGCTCGGGACACTATCTAAGTGCTGTCCTGTGCACTGAAATGCTGGAAGTGGGAATTTTAAAGCTAATTTAAGAAAGCTGTTTCCTCGTGGGAACAAAACAGGTTTCGTAATGATGACTTGTGTTTGCGAAGACACATTTTCTGTCTACTGAGAAAATAAGGTCATTTGTAAATGATCTATGATGTATGCAGCAGAGACCTAGTGTTTTATTAAAAGAAAGAGAGACTCTTGCAAGTCTTTTATTTTGTGTTTTTTGGGGTTGGGGTGTTAAAAACATAAGCCACCTTTGTTTCTGCCTGTTAACCATTATCAACAGATAAAGCACGGACTGTACACTGTGAAGGAGGGGACACGAGGATTGAAGTGTCTTAGTCAAGCTGTTCTACCTTATTTTAATGCCCTCTTAAGGCATCTATAAATTCCAGAAGAGAAAGGGAGGACTGTGGGCTGATGGTTATCTTCTTCTATTGAGGCCTTAAGGAAAACAACCTAGAGACTTGCAAGAATAGAATTAAAAAGGCTAGGAAGGATGCTTACAGAGTTTTAAAATGAACTGAGGACAGACAACTTAAGATGGGGCAAAAGAAAGTGACAGGATATGTCTCCTGCTTTCTGAATCAATATAGTAGATAGGGTTTGTGTCCTCATTTTTTTTGCAAGTCGGTTGTTTAAAGACATGCAGTCGTTGCGTGTGGTCCTCATGCAAATGTCCAGCTTTTACCATTTATAAAGCATTTTTGGTAACGAAGGCAGTTTGCATGCTCTCGAAAGAATAAATCCTCTGGGGATAATAGATCTGTTAGAAGTAGGCAGAGGAAAACCAGCTTGAGGACCCTGCTCCATTAATAAACTTTCTCTCAAGTGGCTGCTCGGTGGTATTCTCACAGCTTCGTAGCCAGCCTTCTGTCTGACACTTGTCCTAACTCCACCGTGCGTGCCAAAGGTCTGGTTCTGGGCCGTCCCCTTCATGTCTGCTTCAAAGGTGAAGTTAATGCGTGTCCATTAGCCATTCTGGAAAGCAAACTTTGAGCTCAAAATGTAAGGCATATTAGAGTTTTTCTTTGAAGTGAAGTAAGGAAGACTTCCCTAAGCGCACCGTGCTCCTTTAGCACTTCTCACCAGACAGGTAGCAAATAGACAAGTTGCTAGAGGTTATGCATTACACGGATGTGCTGAAAGCCCTTAATTCCTCAGTTTGTTCTTAGCTTTACGTGGTGAGGAGTTGTCATCTGGTACAGTATCAAGCATCTTGCCTGACACATAAGCAGTCCTTTTAATTATTCACTGCCTCATTTATTGATACCTCCTTCAAAACTTGGTTTGTGGTTTCACCAGTGTAGAGAAGGGGTCTGGGTGTTTGTTTGTTTGTTTGTTTCTCCCCCCTTCTTTCCAGCTAGCTCGCTCGCACCTTGGAAATTCTTGCCAACAGCCAGCTTTAGCTCCAGAAAGCAAAGTCCTCCCGAGGCTGTCGAAGCTGCTCAGGTTGGCAGCTCCCCACCCTGCTCCTGCCTGCTCAGCTGCTCTGCTTCTGGTCCCTGTGGGTGCCCAGTGCCACCCTCCGGCTCCTGTTCGTGAAGGCTTCCTTCGGCCAGCTCTTCCCCGTGCACAGAGAGGATCCGAGGAGGCAGCAGGCCTGGCCTCGCTCCCAACACGTCCCCAGAGTCTGAGCCTCCCTCTCTGCCAGAGACCTTGAGGAGATGAGTAAAGGGCAATAAGAGAGTTCGAAAGAAGCTCAGTGCTGATCCTGAGGTAGTGTTTTTCTCCAGCAGTTGGGACAGCTTTTGAAAATGCCTAGTTTTCAGGCATATTTACTTGTAAATGACTTCTGAATTGAAGGTTTTACGGCCTCTGAGCCGGAGATTTGCTGTTGGCCATGCTTAACTATAAGTACTGAGACACAAACTTGTTTGAGCTGGTAAACATAGCTGCTGCCTCTCCAGTTGGTGACATTATTTCCTTCTGGATATTCCCTGTTGCCTTGCGAGCTACTGCCAAGGTATATAGAGTGACTCACTTCTTGTAGTGATTCCAGGGTGGAATTTCTTAAATCTGAGCTCGGGGATGACAATAGGGATGTTTTTGCCTACTTGCTAGGTTAGGCGTTTGTCTTTGTTGGGGCGAGCCCAAAGGTGACACATCCCGTACCCGGTAACTCACCAGCCAGCAGCTGCCTCTTGTTGATGGAGTGGATCTCATTTGGGAAACTCGCTCAGAGGGCTCTAGTTCTGGGGAGGTTTTTACGTTGCTGTCCTGCAGAAAGCTCCCATTGTGCAGGAGCTCGGGCTGACGCTGCACAACGTGACGAGTCTCCTACACAGGCAGCATCCTCCCACAGCCTGCCAAGTCGAGAGAGCCGCGCTCGCTCTGTACGTCGCCGCGGTGAGAGCGCTGGGAGCTATTGCCTGCCATTATTACAGAGCTAGGAATCTCCTCCTCGCTTCCTGTGGGCTGCGTAACACCAGAGCAAGGCTTTTTAATTAACGCAACCGTCTGAAGCTAGCTAAAGAGCAGAGCTCAGCTAAAACGGCTTCCCCGGTTGTTTGGGCAAGCAGCTGATGTGAAATCTGGCACGGGAACTTTACGTTGGCCTTTGACTGATCTGACATGAGAGGCATAAAAGCAAACAGGACGGTGGTGCTTTCCCAGGAGAGAGACGTTACAAGCAAAACTCTCACTTCCATGGACTGGCTTTTTGATATCCACAATGCCCAGCTGCTCCTGAGTGCCTTGCCACCCCTTCAGTATATTTCAGTTACTGTTAGGATCAGGATTTTCCAGGTTTCTTCCTTGCCCAGACAAGCAGGTGATTCATAGCTACTGCCTTTTTTTCTTTTTCCCCATTTCCTTTCTTAAACTTTCAGCAATGTGCATTAAAAGGTAGAGGCTAAAGCACTGACATTATTCCTTTCAACTAACCTGTCATTTGACTTGCTGTGGCCAAGGGCTTGACTCGTGTAAAATGAACTGATACAGACAAAACCAAGGTGAGTTGTCTTGTTTAGTTCCAGCCTGGGGGTCTGGATGTTACACTGCATCCACCCAGAAGGAAAACCTGGAGCTGAGCAGCTGATAAATACGATCAGGATGGGTGAAGGGAAAAGAAGCCCAGGTATCTTTTTTTTTTCATACCTCTGTGTCATATAAATTTTTTCCCCCACTGTAGCTCCCTGGATTAATGTGGTGTTAGCTGCTAAGCCAAGGGCAGGTGCCATTAGCTCCGAAACCTGTTCAGCCTGTCTCCTGGGTGCTCCATCCGCTCCTCCGAATGGGAGAAGTGCTCTGATTTTTGTGCAGGAGGTGTGCTGCATTGCTGCTGTGTCCGTGAGTACTGTACAAAACACAAAGGTTCTGCATTGCGCGTCTTTGGCTGTCTTTTTAAGCGTGTTCAGTGGGCTGAACACGAGCCCAAAGCAAACGTTGGTTCTTAATGTCAGTCTCTACAGTGCAGCCACAAAACTTTGTAGAGTTGATAGACTTCGAATAAGGTGTTTCATTAGCCAGTGTGTTAATGAATGCATACTGAAATACAGCACAACTTAGTGCTGAGCATTTGTATGCCTCCCTCTATCCTCCCTGCCATCCGCCCAGGAGCACCTCAGCAAAAACGTGCGTTGATCAACCTGTGAGCCAGTGTTTTTCTTTTATGTAACTATTTGTCTTCACTCTCCATGTCCCTGGAACTGTTTTTTTTCCTGAAGATGAGATGCATCATCAAATAAAAATGGTCTTGGTCACCGCTTGGCTCCTGCTGTGGGAATTTAGTATGGATTTAGTAATACTGCCTGATCTTATTATTAAAGGGCTTGCCAATTCCTGATGCTGTCTAGCAATTTAAGAGAGTGAGGTGAGGAAAGACTTGAAAAGGAACACTGGGCTCTTGTCAGGAGAAAACAGAGGGGTTTTATTCATTCTTCTTTTATATGGAGGGTGAAGATGAGATCTGTCTGCTCGCAGTTAGTAACCCAGAGGGGGCTGAGGGCAGAGGAAGGTGTCACGATTAGAGGCGAGAAGTAAGTGGTGAGCTGAAGTTACTGGTAGCAGCTCAGTGTCTCTGGGCAAGGACACAGCTTGTACTGAAGCTTGCCCGAGTCGGCTTATTGTACTGGGGGATACTTCTGCTGAAAGCATTCTTGGAAACGAGTTATGTAGTGTAATGAAAATAAGCCCTAACGTACTGCATCTGTTCTTTCCTGCCTTTGAACAGTACAAATCCCTCCTCCTTCCTTTAAAGCCGCTCGGCTTTGCGTAACCTCTGATGTATTCTCCAGGTTTTTAGCTTAACCAGCGCAATGGGAGCAAGGTCTCTCGTGAACAGTGCGTTTTTATTTTTAGCTCTTCAGGATCCACCGATTAGAAGTGCTTTTTGTAATTAGGCTTCTTGTGTGGGATGCCTTTCCTTGAGGTGACTTTTCTGGAATTTACAGTGGTGGTAAATCATTCGGTGCACACTAACTAAAGAGCTGCATGTCTGGTCTGGCCACAACTTAATTTTTTTCAGGCACAGGAAAAAAGCCCAGCACTGCCCGTGCACTTCACCCAGAGGGATCAGGCTGAGAATAGCGTATCTTCTTTTAGATATATGCCTGCTCCCCCACCCCAGCGATATTTAGCCAGCAAACGTGGCAGTGACTCAGTGTTATCTCCTGTGTAACAGGAAAACTGAGCTGGTGAAGGGAATTCCCAGTGGCAGGAGTACCGGGCAGCGTACCCGAGCGTGGCGCTGGCAACCTGCTCTCTGTTTGTAGCAACAGGAGATGGCATTTCTAGCGGAGAGCGGGTCACTGCCTGCGCTTGCTCGGCGCTTCTGGAGCATCCGTGCCAGCCAGACCCGGAGCAGCTTGCTGCTGCTGCTGCTGCTGGCAGAGCTGCGCTTCTCTTCCACAAACGTGCCTGGCTAGAAGCAGGAGGTCTGTACTGCAGCGGGTGGTAGGGCTCTGCTGATGAAATGCAAGGAGTAACCTGTGCTCCTCTGCAGGCGTGTCGATGCTAGCAGCTGCCAACACCGATCTTCATTAAGGGGGCGAAACATGAGCCCCGAGTTGGGTTTGGTAACTACAGAAAACGTTTCCGTGCCTTTGAACCAGTAAATGTCAGCTTCACTTGCCGTGCTTCGTGTTGTGTTCTGATACTGTGGAAGCTGATCTAATTCTTTAATTTTTGAACAATCGCTTCCTGCCTGCCACTCCCTTGTTTGTGTCATGTGCTCGTAGGAAGAAACTCCTTTTTAAAGGAAAAAGTACCGCATCCACTACCACGCTTAAATAATGATGCGGCATCTCAAAAATTGTTTGGAGAAAGAAGCAAAGTTTTAAAGTGGTATAAACCTCTCTGTATTTGTTTTATTTTATTGCTTGCTCTCCAATTTTACAGACCAGTGCTTGATATTCTGGAAGAAGAGAAGCTTCACAGTCAGGTTAGTGGTGGCCTGAGGGCTGGACCCCTCAAGCAGGCAGGTTCTGCTGATGCCCGCTGGCATTGGGATGATTCAACAGTTCCCTGTTCTGCTTTGCTTTTAAAGAGTCCCCTCAGCTGTGAAGTTTGCCCAAGCTGCAGCCTTTAATTGGTGAGTGTACATGGTTGGGCTTGGAACCCTGGCCTGTCATGGAGAAAGGGATACAGCATTATAAAAATAAAGTTGGAGCAGTCATTTAGCCAATAGCTCCACACAGCTGATCCTCCTGCTGGAATCACACTGATTCTTTAAGCTGCTTTTAAATAAAATGGTCATTTTTTACTGACACCAAAGGATGAGAGTTCTGTGCTGCTTGCGTTCTGGTGATGGTCAGGATGGGACGCGGCTAATCTAACGTTAAAAGTAACAAATTTATTTTGGAGAGGACATGCAAGTTGAGTACGAGGAAGGCTTCATTTCTATTTTGAGGAAGAAGGGTGAGGAAACTGCCTTGACCCTGTTGCCCCGGGGTCCTAAGGCCTCTAAGGAAACAAGGCAGTAGCATGCCACCCTCGCCCAGGTAAGTGCCGCTGGTCAGGAGGCTGCAGGTGGAGGCCAGAGCAGGGCAGGCGAGGCTGGGCTCCCAGAGGTCACGACTTGATGGGCAAGTGTTGTAATAAATTTCGTGTGCCACGCGTGTTTTGAAACCTTCTCAATTCCGCGATAAGCGGCAGAATCTGGACTTTGTCGACAGCCTGCTGACTCGGAGGCAGGAACCATAAAAGCGCTTTGTAAAGCACGGTATGTGTTTTTCTCTGCCTCCCCTCCAGTGCAGGATGTACGTGGTATTATCACACCACCACAGTTAAGCTATAAAAACATGATGTGTCCATTTTGTTTTTTTTAAAAAAGAGAAACGCATCCTAGAAGAATTTGAGCTGTGTAAAAACGTGCTCTTCTCCATCAAGATGTGCTGACAACTTCTGAAAACCATCAGGATAATGACTGCAAAAGACTGCCGTTTATTCCTCCGAGTCTTAAATCTTCATTGCATATGAACTTCTCCACAGTTTGGGTTTTTTTTCCAGTTATTTTTGATGGGAATTCAGAAGTGTAACCGAAAAGGTTAGGCAGGCTTCCTAGCTTGCCTGTCTGAACTAGCTTGGGATGAATAAGGTGTTACTCAGCAAAAGAATGCATGAGAAAGAGGCCGTTTTCTGTGCTGCAGTCATTCTTTTCGGTAGTACCCTTGGATCTCACAGATCTAATGCTTGCGACAGTTGAATGACCCCATTGCCATGGCTGTGAGATACCTCGGTTTTTTTAAGGGGCTCGTCCTGGCAACGCTGCATTTTTGATTGAAAGTAGCAAGAGTCATAGGTAGGAAAGAATCACGGGGGGGCAGGGAAGGAGGTAAAGCCCGGTGAATTTAGTAGCTGAGCCACGGTCACCAGGGAGGTCTGCAGGTATAGTGCCTCTGAAGATAATGGGTGATTTTTCCTTCTGAACAGAAAAAGCACTCGTATGCTGCAGAAATGTGATCGGCAGCTACCTGCATGCAGGACAGCAGACAACCTTGCTTGCTGTCAGTTTTGCTTTTAGCTGTGGAGGGAGGGTCACTCTGGACTGAAGAGGAGGAGAGCACTAGGGTATGTGGCAGAAAGCAGCAGGAGGGAGAGCCAAATGCGATGCTAAATTCGGTTTCCCTTGGGCAAGCTGCAGGCTGTATCAGCTGGGTGCCACAGGTCCTGCCTTCCCTGTGTGACCTCCCTCTGCTGCCTGTGCAACACAGCCCTGAAGTGGCCTTCACTGCCAGCCAGGGTACTCCCAAAAGGAGGAACAGGCTCCGTTTTAGGGTCTGTGTCGACAAGGTGGTGGTTCTCAGCAGGTTCAGTACTGCAGCTCCCCCAAAGCTTTCCCTTGGACCCATGGCTGTGTAAATAGTACAAATATACTAGCTTTATTTTGTGCCCCTTAGTGTGGTACCTTTCCAAGCTCTGTTTGCAGCTTCTTCTGAGACTACTGTGAAACATGTTGTCTTTTTTCTTGTCAGAGGTATAAAGTTCATATTCTGAATGAATATGATCCTTAGGTGAATTTTTTTTCATTACTTGCAGTGCTTTTGCAAATATCACCCTGTGAAAAACAGAATGGTATTCACCCAGATTTGCTCTTTGGTTTGATCTGTTTACCTTTCTTATCTTCCGAACTTTAGACTTGTACAAAAAGTAACTATTTTTTCTCATACCAAAACAGTTATATTCAGTACTCACAGCAAAAAATATCCACTGTGTTTTTTTGTCATTAATAGGATTTTTACTGTATCTGCTGAGCTTGGTAAGAGTTGTTGTAGTTTGGTCTGTCATTTTCCTTCATTGCGTTTCACTTTGTATGACATGTTGACATTTTCTTTTGGAAAGAACAGATTCCCTTTGTTGCCTGTGTAGGGAGCAAGTGGTAGAGCTGTGAGTTGCCCAATCTTCGGAGTGAATAGAGGAGAAATTGTGTGTTTGTTACAGGTCAGAAATTGAGTGAAATAAAATAATTAAAGGGTGGCGTTTTAATAACTTTAAATGGTACGGTTCTTAATGCTGACTGGCCAAAGATACTGTATGTAATTACAGGCTGGAGAGTGGTGGTGGTTGTTTTTTTGGGGTGATATTTTTCCCTGAGCATCTTAGAAAAGGATCAATAGCTCTCTCACTCTGATAGCACCAGCTGAGTGAAAACAGTTTTTTTGTGGCCGCTGGGTGTTACTGGGTGCACAGGGATACAAGGCGAAATCTGTCAGGCTCTGGCGAGTAGGAAAAGTGCTTACAGGTGCCCAGTGAGGGAAGCCCCACGGATAACACCTCCACAGCAGCACCGTGTGTCCTCCCCGCTGCCTTGGGACGAACGCGATGGTGGCTGAGATGCACAAGGGAAACGCCATTTCCCACCCAGCCCCCCTGCAGGGAAAGGGAAATGTTAACTAATACTTGAAAAAATAAAAGGACGACAAGGCCGCAGCTCAAAACCTGCAAATTTCTATCGCTGCGATAATGTATCCCTGACATAATGTGGTTTGTGGAAGGAAACAAGGCGAGAGGGGCCCTTTCTGTCGCATTTTAGAGTGGAAGTTGCACGTGAAGCTTAAATAGAAGACCCTGATGCTTTTTCCCCTTTAAATGAAGATTTGTACTGGGGACATTGCCCCAAGAAGGAAAAGGTGACCCAAATAAGTCACTCTGGTAAAGATAAATGTCTTACCTGAGGAGAATGCATCTCGGACATGAAGACAGCAGACTTGACGAAACAACTTAAAATCCTCACAACAAATCCTCACAAACAAGTGGCTGACCAGTATTGATTATCAGCGTGTGTGTGTGTGTACCCAGAACACTTCACAACTAACTACACGTAAAATTCGGAGTCTGAGAGCTGGTTTTTGGCTGCCTAAGGGAGCTGTCTGCTGGGTTTGAATGTTCTGAGGGTGAGGATCGCTCTGGGAGGTACAGGCCTGGACACTTGCTTACATTTGGTAGCATCCTCATCCTCCTGAGGTCTCTCTTGTGTCATGGGGCAAGCTCGTAGGTCAAGGAACAGCTCCTGCTCCTTTGGAGCTGTGCAGCTAGTCAAAAATAGGGAGCCTCCTCCTGAGGAGGAAGGAGGTTCAGCAAGGGAACAGTGGCCTCTGATGACAAGCAGAGGGAAGTGCAGGAGGCCACACCAGCAGTGCAGATCAAATTCCCAAGGGGCTGTCCTCATCCTTCAGGCAAGCGGCCTAAAAATGTTTCTCACACGTCTGACGCTGTAAAGAGAGCCCAAACCTAATGCAATGGTTTTTTTTTGCTTGCTGTAACAGGTAAGATCCAGGAACAAATAACGTTCACCTTCTTGAAAGAGAGCAGAATATTCGGAGCTTATAAACAAATTGGGAAGAGAGACACATTTGTGTTCCTCAGATTTTAATCCTGATCAGATAACGAATGCTTCCTCCGTAGGAAAGCAAATTTATCTTTTTAGTACTGAATCACAGTAGAAGATTGCCTTTTGAAAAACTGCACCTTACTTTATTTAGTAGGACCTATACTAGGCTAGGATGTTCTCTAATTTTCTTTCTAGCAAAGTTATTTGGTGAAATTTGTTTTCAGAAGTGTCATTGAGTTTACAGTCTGCGAAGTCCTTGGAAGGCTTTGTTTTAGAAACTCATGCATTAAGATAACATGCTCTCATGTTAATGTGAACGTGTCCCTTTTGATCTTGTTTGTGCTTCCGAAGCACTGCTGATTGTCATAGATTACCTAAACGTTACAGTTTATAGTTTGTCTTCTGAAGGGTGATGAGATTATGTCTGGTTCCTTGTGATACAGTGGTAGAGAGAGGAATGAGTGTGTGTGTGTGTGTGTGTGTGCATACACGGCATGCTTCTGTTCCTCGACTTCTAACGGCATGCCAGCTACAACTGTTTTACCTGCAGTGTGTGTTTTGGATTGGCTCACCACCCAGAGGTTGCTGGCGGCAGCTAGATTTTTTTCAATACTCCCGTAACACACAAAACGCAACGTTAGCATTCAGATACCCTTATTTTTCCCCCCCATTAAACGCTCCTCGCTGAGTGATGTTGGCACGAGGACCCCCTCCGTCCCCCCGCCCCAAGCCATAGTTCACTTCGTATCTGTTTCCTCCTAACTCCCGCTGCACGCGGTCAGCCTTGCAGGTCGCAAACGAGAGACTGCCAGCTGATTTGTTATCCGATGGCTTTCGCAAACGCTTCTGGTTTTGGTCTTTCTGAGGAAGGAGACACCGAAAGCAACTCGTGTAAAGTACAGAGGGTGTTTGTAGCAGAGACATAGAAAGGTAGAAGGGTTAAACATGACACGTTCCCTCGAAACGGTTTTATGCTGCTAATTTGAATGCTCAGTAATAGAGATCTGCTGGATTGAGGGGTTACCCTTCACTATTAATGACTCATTGGCCTCCTTCCCAAGCTGCCTGAAGTGCTGCTCTCCCTAGTGGAAGTAATTTTGTCTTTGAAGTACTTTCCAGAGCTGTCAACTAATGTTCCACAGTTCCCAGAGGAAATAATAAGCCATGAGTGCATGTACACTGAAAAAGTAGAGGCTGAAATGAACTGTTCCTATAGGAGCCTGGCAGTCTGCTTCTCTGTGGAATTTAGCTTGTTTATACAATCTTATCTGGCTAAGCTTTGGTATTTCATCTGGCAGGCAATTCCTATGAAAAGCAGCTGTCCAAGCAATGGGAGTGGTGCTCCTGGTGGCTTTTTCAGAAGGTCTATAATTTCTTGTTTCATGTAAATTAAAGAAACACAATACTCTTTTGGCTGCAACCAGATGCTCTGAGCAGTTTGCTTTCCCTTATGAATAGTCCTTTAGGTATGCTGTGCTGTGGTGTGCTCTGTGACTTAACGACAGGATTCACGATGCCCACCAGGAAGGTATCATGTATTTTGGAAGGTCACAGACTGACTACTGAATTGTTGAAGGGTATTTTCCTCAAAGATGTTAGCATCTATAACTCTGTAGATATGTTTTTAAAAGAAATTCTGGTAGTAAAACATCCGTGCCTGGAAGTGAAAACCTCCTTTAATGGGTTTTACTGCTGCTGGACAAGTGGAGGTAGTTCCACCAATTAAAACAAAACAAAAAAAACCCACTGGTATCAAGAAATGAAGACAGCTGTAGCATGTATCTTCTCTAACAGAAAGGTTCTGATGGGTAAGTAGGTAGTGACAACTATTTGAAAGAAAAGGGGGGAAATAAAAAAGCACAAATATTAAACAGGAAGGATGCAGCCGGAATACTTAAGGTTTTATATAACTTACTGTCAGAAAATAAAATGTACTGAAAAATGAAGCTTTTAGGGAGAAGAGGTGGAATCATCCTCCAGAAGAAGTGGAGGTATTTTTTTGTGCAGCCTTGGGTTGTGGTTTCATGTATGACAGAACCGGAGGGCTGAGGATTCCTCCAATTGTGGTAAATGTTCTTGTTTGCTTCTTCCTACAGGAACAGTATTTTCAGTAGGAAGCAAATTACGGACATAAGTAAAATTCAGGTCCAAGTCTTCCAGAGTTCGGTAGTTATCCATGATTATCCATCCAGTTCATAGCACATCTTGGTGTGAAAGCACTGCATTTTATATGGGGAAGTGCTCCATGCAGTCTGCCCCGTTCTAAGAAACGAAGACCATATTCAGCAACTAAAAGGCTAACTCTTCTGTTTTTTTTTTTTCTGTTTTTACTCTGACCTCATTCAAGACACAAGAATACATGACACCCTGTAAAATGGAAGGCTTTAAGTTCTTTCTGTTTAGATGCGCCATTTGATGGCACATCTCCTGCCAGTATGCCTACAGATTTGTGTAGGCTTTTTGCTCTGCAGCAGCAGGAGAATTTGATATTGCAACAAGTGAAACATGAAAAACGAGCTCTGTCTGGTTCATATAGTTTATACTTGTCTTCACTGAGATCAAACAGACCATTTTATTAGGGAAAATGGCACTCCTGCCTGGAATCCTACGTGGCAAGGAAACTCAAAACCTAGTAACTGACCTTCATTAGAAGTGTGTCACTGTAAATTGTGCTATGATACGGTTCCATTTCGGTCTTACACATACCACCTGAATGGTTCATGACTAGAAAAAGGTGATAGACCACTGTGTGACCACCCCGTAGCTGTTAGAAGGCAGTGATGCTGGCTGACTTCTCCCAGTTCCCTGGTGAGCAAGGACATTTTTCTTTCGTTGTGCTTGGGATTGACGACTTTCTGCTGGCACAGCAACAGCTGATGTTAAACTTCGGTAGAGATGCTTGGCTTTACAGCATGGAGAGGGGCAGTTTTGTTCCAGCAGGTCATCTTGAATGCAAGTAATGCAATAATACCTGTACTGTCAGGGAGCATGCATTCCGTACTTAAACTTCTAGAAAACAATTGGTATGTTTTCTTAAAAGCTCTCCACGTTAGCTACCATTTCTCCAACTGATAGTAGGTTTTAACAGTTCTACCTGTTAAAACTGGGACTTCATCTTTTTATATGTAATCCTGTTTAGGATCAGAGCTGGAAACTAATGACTGACGATGTTTTAAAAACAACAAAAAAAAATCCAATCATCAACAGGACATAAACATATTTTTTTAATCTGCTCCAGACCTGAAAAAACTGAATCCAAAAAATGGTCAGTGGTCCAACGCTGAAATTAGTCCATATGACTTGCAATCTCTGCTTCTGCCTGGTTCGTGTTTGGAGGAAAAAGATAACATTTTTGTGGTAAGCTGGGCTCTTTCTTATTAAAGGAGTTGGCTGTTTTGAAGCTGCTCAGAGGTTAGGAATGCTGGCAGTCATCTGGGGAGACAGATTAGTGGGCTGAGCGCAGGTGAGGAGGTCACAGAAGCAAAACAAGGACCTGTTTTGTGCCATTGCCCTCGTGATTGTTCAGCCAAAGGAAGCTGCTTCAGAGATGACCCACCTGTGTGTGTCAGGAGGACCATCATGCCTCTCCGGCTTACCCGTGACATTCATTCTTTGTCACGACAAACTTGCGTGCTGTGAGAATCAACACGCTGGATAGTTCTTGTTAGTTTAAGGGGAACAAACCTGACAACAAAACCTTTCCAGGTGAACTATTTGATAAAACGTTTGCAAGTCAGTCTTAAGAGTCATCCAGTATTAATAGTCTAACATAAACCGAATGGGAGAGAAGAGCTACCTAGGTACTTTCAGGGGAGAGACAGATTACTAGGGCTTTTTACTTGCAGTGCAATGAACTGCACTCGCTGATCTAATTTGCTGAGCCTTAAACACTTGCAGCTTTTGTTTTGAGTTTAGTTTTCTATTACTGCAAGAGACAGTCTGAAACGCAAATTCACATGTAATTTTAATTTTACCATCTTAAGCTAAAAGTCTTAGGGCAAAGGCTGCCTCAGTTTTCAAGGTACAGAGCTACTGTTCAACAGTGCAATATATATTTCAGGTGAAGAAGAATTTCAGTTCTAAATGTGAGCCCCTAAGTTGTTTTCATAGCCTTGTCACAGAAACCTGTCAGTGAGCTGTGAGAATGTAGGGTGCAGTGTTGGAGGCAACGGTGATGAAAGACATCTCAGGCGGACCCATACTTTGTAAGAAAAAATGTTTGTTGCCAGCCTTCAAAATCGTCCGTCAAAACTTAATTGAAGTTTCACCTTCAGATGAATGTGGATGGTGGCCCTGTTGGCGAGGGGGTAGGAATAATGCCTGGCTCTGGCTGCTGTAGGTGGGTTGGACGTTCAAAAGAATTGGTGCTACGCTGATGAGGGTTAGCTGCAAGGACACAGGGAGCACAGCAGGGCCCGCACACTTGGTAGAGCTCTGAACAATCTTTATAGCAGAGGGGAGAGGTAGGTGTGTCCCTGAACACTACAAACTCATCCAAGAAGCTTTTCCTTCAGGATGACCTTCTAGAGGCCTTCTGGTGTCTTCAACATTGGTGTAGCCAATGCAAAGAAGTTCCGGGAGAATGCAGAGATGGTCCTTCTGCAGTCTTTAAACAATTTTTCCATCCCAAAGGACTATTGTAGGATCACAGAATGATTTCGTCTGGAAGGGACCTCTAGAGGCCAGTCAATCCAACACCCTGCTGAAAGCAGGCTCGGTTAGATCAGGCTGTGGTTTAGCCCTTTTTTTCGGCGTTCTGTAAGAGGGTGCAACGTGATGCTGCTTAATTGAGAACTGTCAGTGATACGCCTTGAAAGCTGACTTGAAGATGAGACCTTGCAAGAAGAATGTAATTAATTATAGGCTTGTTTTTTGCTAACACGTTTTTTTCAACCTTTATCGGATAGAGAGATTATTTGACTTTCTCAAACATCGTTATGCAGGGTTAACTTGAAGGAGAGAAATTTCTTAGCGGCACTTTTGTAAGCTGATAGTACTTCTGTATTTTACTGCTTTCTTCAACAGCAGAATAAACTGAAAGTCTTCATTTTTATCTGAAAAGTGTTAGCATGTTTAAACTCCTGGTGAAATGTTTTTCCAGCTAGTGCATGCTTCATGTTTAAAATATGCACAGTATTTTTAATGTGAACTGCAGTGACACATTTTGTACACTAGCTACTTCATAACTGTTTTAAGTGTTTTTCATGCAAAGTGCAACTTGAGTTTCTTCTTTCAATCCTTAGCGTATGGGCGAGGCAACAGAGCAGTCTCTTTCTCCCTGCTTTTATTTCTACCACGCCACTTCCACAAAACTTTTTGGAACTTGGCACTTCAGCACGTTTTACTTCTATGAAATTCATGTGAAATAAATTAAAATATTCCAAGGAGAAGAGTGCAGTACTGAGAGACACATATTAACCTAAATCCCTTAGTGAAACAGGGTAGGCTAAAAACACACATCCAACTACTCTCTCATACCCTGCTTTCTTGTTTGTACCTAAGGTCTGCTATCAGTTAAGCCTGTGTTGGTTATTGAAATATTCTTTGATTCAGACTTCTAGGTTAGGAATGTGTATAACACTTTTTTTTTTGCACATTTGACATGTATAAAATTACAATCTAACTCTGAAAATCTGGTGTCATATAAGATGGTGTATCAAGCCTGCAGCTGCAAGTAATTGCATTCTGTACGGGAGTATGGAATCAAAAGTCTCTTCCCTCAAAATGTGGAAGAAATGTGGGTAATTTATTAAAAACAGCTAATTCATTCTGAATGGTGTGCTGATGGACATAGAATGAAACAAAGGTTAGGGTAAGCAGAAGAATTCATTTGCTTTCTTCCGTATTATTAGGAATGTGGCTTCACTGAACCAGACTTAAGTGGAAAACACCCTGTAGATTGAATTATTCTGTGTTTGATTGATATGGTGTTGCTATTTCTCTTTCAGATGAAGTGGACTACAGTAATTTTGGGACCAACACGCTATCAAGGAAGAAGAAGGCTCTGGTGACTCTCCGCAATGACAATCTCCGCCGGCGCCCTCACATTAACATTAGCATGCCTCATGACTTTAGACCGGTGTCTTCCATAATCGATGTGGACATTCTTCCCGAAACACACAGGAGAGTGAGGCTGTATCGACACGGGTGTGAGAAACCCTTAGGATTTTACATTCGCGATGGCACCAGCGTAAGGGTTACTCCTCACGGACTGGAAAAAGTACCCGGCATCTTCATCTCTCGTATGGTTCCTGGAGGATTAGCGGAGAGCACGGGCTTGCTGGCTGTCAACGACGAAGTCCTGGAAGTTAACGGCATTGAAGTAGCAGGAAAGACTCTCGACCAAGTCACAGACATGATGATTGCCAACAGCCATAATCTTATTATCACGGTCAAGCCAGCAAACCAGAGGAACAATATTATTCGAAGCAGTAGGATGTCTGGTAGCTCTGGCCAGTCTACAGACAGCACTGCTAGTCACCATAGCTTGCCTACATCCCACGTGCTGCAGAACTTCCACCCTGATGAAATGGAGAGTGACGAAGAGGCTGACATTGTCATCGAGGGCGGTCTGGAGCCACAGCACATTCCTAAACTGCACAGCCTTACTTCCAGTAGCCTCTCTCGAATCAACGGCAGCAGCCTTAGCCACAGACTTCAAAGGGACCTGGTGCTCAACAACAACTCTGGCCGAGAAAGCAATGGCAACATCCACAAATTACTCAGTTCCTTAAAAACTGATCCCCGGCACAGTCTGGTTATCCCCAGAGGAGGCATCGAGGAGGACGGGACAGTCATTACACTTTAGTAGCAATTCCTGCAACTCTCTTTTCAGTCTTAAGTGCCAATGAGGACAATTAACTCTTGCAATATGTTATGCACAAAACAGAGAGCTGATATTCTCATAGACCTCAGAGGTGCAGAAAATTGTTGCTGTCTAGGAAACATGGCATCTGGAGTTAAGACATAAGACTGTCACGCACTGCAGAATTTGTCAGGAGAATACCAGGGTGTAAAACCTGGTCTACATCCCAGCCCTAAAGTGAGAAGGCAAATTAGTTTTAGTTTTTATAAATCTAAGCAGTCTTATAGGCCACCACTGGCAGTGCTACGTACTTGGGTTTGAATGCATGGGTGGATGTATTTATACATGCATGTATATGAATTAGGTTTTAATAGTAATAACAGACATGTCTATTTGAAGTGGAATCTGTTTTTCCTCTAATAGGAGTTTAAAAAGAGCGCTTCTTAATAGCTATCCGTTCTTTTAGCATCACAGACAGACCTTCCACTAATTTGTTTATACCATATTTGCAACGTTATGTCTAATCCAGACACGTTCTATAAAAGGAGCGGTTTCCTGCTCTGGTGGTAACAGCAGTAGGGAGATGCTGCAAATCCATTTTCCAAATGAAAGTATATATGTATTTTTAAAAAGTCTAGGGTGGGGAGGTTGGAGGACGTTGACGTTATTGCTTTGAGATCAGCACCACCTGCTGGTCAGAGGCAGGCCTGCCTGCAACACGATTTTGTCCTGTCCTGGAACAGAAAACCGTGATACTGAGGGCTTCAAACCAGGTTCAGCACCATTATGTGTAAAATGTATTCCTTTTCTTTTTCGATATTTATTAGATAATACCTCTTTTTCAGTTGGTTTTTTTTTTCATGCTCTGTTTTTTTCAATATTATGGTTCATATGAATTTTAGGGATACATGCGAGAAGGCAAAAGTGGAAGAGTATGCTAGGACTGTCCCCTTCACCACAGAAACAGGTTCTTGCTACATGTTTGGGGCAACCAAAATCCCACAAGGTCTTTCCTTACAAAAGATTGGCCAATTGCTATACAAACGAGGGATGTTGACTGCCTTTCAAACCTAACCTTAGAGTAGTTCCATTATTTTTGGACTCTTCTAGTAATCATAAAGCTTAATGTCTACACATGATTTCTAGAAACTTAGAGTATACTGGGTGTTTGTGATGGCTGGACATCTCTACTGGATGCTGGTTAAGGGGTAACCAGCGACTGCTGAGTCGATAACCATTCACTTCTGAAAATGCCATGGATTTATTAAAGCGGTCAAATCTAAAATATTTTGTTATATCTTGATCAGTGTAAGGAACAAAATATAAATGTTTTACAATGTATTTTTCTACTTTTAGCTTGTGTCACTTTCTTTTTGTTTTTAACTTTGTAGTACATTAAAGCTTTTTTATATGGTGAACTAGGCATTTCTTAAATATTGTATGGATATGAAAATTCAGAAGTCTTGGTTTGAAAAAAATTACATTCCATTTTGGAATTTGTAATGGCTGGACAAAGGATGTTTGGACTAATTCATTATCGCTGATTTAGAATACCTGTGGAACAGCCAGTCTTCTGCTCATTGTTAAATGTTTTGGATGCTGAACTTAGTGTGTTTCTTTTAGATTTGCTTTAAAAGTTTATTTTAAAATACTTTCACTTACTCTAATTCTCTTCTAGGTGTCACAGCAGCTATACTTATTTTTCCCAGCACAATAAGAATATTGATCCTGTTCGTCTTAAAAATGTTTGTACTTTACCAAAGGTTTTCATTTTTTAAAAAAATCTGACTATATTGGTGCAGTAAAAAAAAAAAAAAAAAAAAAAAGAGCTGGATATGCTTCAGTCAATCAGACCATCTTATCAAGAGGAGTGTGTTACATCTTATTTAAGACAACTTCTTTAAATAAGTGGATTTGTCTGGCTGAAGTTACTCATTTTGCCTTATTTAA
Source organism: Cygnus olor (assembly GCF_009769625.2). Classification (NCBI taxonomy): domain Eukaryota; kingdom Metazoa; phylum Chordata; class Aves; order Anseriformes; family Anatidae; genus Cygnus; species Cygnus olor. Next base: position 97,220,534 of record NC_049170.1, on the reverse strand, counting down.
CTGATGAAATTGTGACCTGTCTGCAATAAAACGTGCACTAATCTTACATCTATGCTATATCCTTTCCCCTATCCTGAAGCACATCTTTCTGCAGAAGTATCTCACCTCCTTGTTGAAACGAGACATGTTTTTTTGGCAACTCTCAAACTACCTAAACATTTCGGTGATGCCTTTTTCTGTACCAGTAAAGACTTAGCACAGGTAACAGGCAGAAGAGTGAAAATTTCCTCCCCATACTGCCTTTATTAAAGGGTACTGCTACATGGATTTGTATGGGAACCAAGTAACTTGCTCTGCTCTTCATAGCATGATTTCTTCAGGTCTCTTGTCTTCTTTGAGTACTTCAGGTACTTCCAGAGCTTCAGAAACTTCAGAATAAGCTGAAGATAACACTGTCTTGATATGCTGCAGCGTCTTGCTTGGAAGAAGGCTATGTGGCTGTCCAAATGAAGCAGACAAGGCTTCATCCTAGGAAAGGGGAAACACGAGTTGCATTTCACACCTCAGAGCTCTAAGGGGGACGAATAAAAGCATTTTACCCCAGCTTTCAGTCACAAGTTGAGAAGGGGAGATCATTGTACGCAAGTACGCAAGTCGATGGGGCCGGATGGGATCCACCCGAGGGTACTGAGCAAACTGGCGGAGGAGCTGGCCAAGCCGCTTTCCATCATTTATTGGCAGTCCTGGCTATCAGGGGAGGTCCCAGTCGACTGGCGGCTAGCAAATGTGACGTCCATCTACAAAAGGGCCGGAGGGTAGACCCGGGGAACTATAGGCCTGTTAGTTTGACCTCAGTGCCAGGGAAGCTCATGGAGCAGATTATCTTGAATGTTGTCACGCGGCACTTGAAGGGCAACCAGGCGATCAGACCCAGTCAGCATGGGTTTATGAAAGGTAGGTCCTGCTTGACGAACCTGACCTCCTTCTATGACCAAGTGACGCGCTTGGTGGATGAGGGGAAGGCTGTGGATGTGGTCTACCTTGACTTCTGTAAGGCTTTTGACTCCGTTTCCCACAACATTCTCCTCAAGAAACTGGCTGCTCGTGGCTTGGACTGGTGTACGCTTTGTTGGGTTAAAAACTGGCTGGATGGCTGGGCCCAAAGAGTTGTGGTGAATGGAGCCAAATCCAGTTGGAGGCCGGTCACTAGTGGAGTCCCCCAGGGCTCAGTGCTGGGGCCAGTCCTCTTTAATATCTTTATCGATGACCTGGACGAGGGGATCGAGTGCACCCTCAGTAAGTTTGCAGATGACACCAAGTTAGGTGCGTGTGTCGATCTGCCCGAGGGAAGGAAGGCCCTGCAGGAGGATCTGGATAGGCTGGACCGATGGGCTGAGGCCAACTGTATGAAGTTCAACAAGGCCAAGTGCCAGGTCCTGCACCTGGGGCGCAACAACCCCGAGCAGTGCTACAGGCTGGGAGATGAGTGGTTGGAAAGCTGCCTGGCCGAGAAGGACCTGGGAGTACTGGTTGATAGGCAGCTGAATATGAGCCAGCAGTGTGCTCAGGTGGCCAAGAAGGCCAACAGCATCCTGGCTTGCATAAGAAGCAGTGTGGCCAGCAGGTCTAGGGAGGTGATTGTGCCCCTGTACTCGGCTCTGGTGAGGCCGCACCTCGAGTACTGTGTTCAGTTTTGGGCCCCTCGCTACAAGAAGGACATGGAGGTGCTCGAGAGAGTCCAGAGAAGGGCAACGAAGCTGGTGAGGGGTCTGGAGAACAAGTCTTACGAGGAGCGGCTGAGGGAGCTGGGGTTGTTTAGCCTGGAGAAGAGGAGGCTCAGGGGAGACCTCATCGCCCTCTATTATGGGTACCTTAAAGGAGGCTGTAGCGAGGTGGGGGTTGGTCTGTTCTCCCACGTGCCCGGTGACAGGACGAGGGGGAATGGGCTAAAGTTGCGCCAGGAGAGGTTTAGGTTGGATATTAGGAAGAACTTCTTTACTGAAAGGGTTGTTAGGCATTGGAATGGGCTGCCCAGGGAGGTGGTTGAGTCGCCATCCCTGGAGGTCTTTAAGAGACGTTTAGATGTTGAGCTTAGTGATATGGCTTAGTGGAGGGCTTGTTAGTGTTAGGACAGAGGTTGGACTAGATGATCTTGGAGGTCTCTTCCAACCTAGACGATTCTGTGATTCTGTGATTGACAGAACCAACTTTGGAGCTAACACTTTGCACCATAACTCTTAAGGCTTGCAAACTTACTGCCCTTGTTTGCATCAGGTTAAAAAAAAAAAATCTTTTATTTTTGCATGCACAATTCTGAAAAGTCCCGTATATATAATATATACACACACATTAGTTCTCTCTTTAGGATTAGATTAACTCCTTCCCGTTTTTGGTCTGTCACCTCCTCGCCCTGCCCACCGCCTGGCACTGCTGTACCTGGAGAAATCAGGTGGGAGAAGTTCAAGCAGAAATCGGGGAACCTTTGGGCGCAGTGCGAGGCGTCCCTGCCCATGGCAGGGGGGGTGGAATTAGATGGTCTTTAAGGTCCCTTCCTGCCCAAACCGTTCTGTGGTTCTAAGATTAAGCAAGCGGGTGGCTGAGGGTTTAGAGCCAAGCGCGAGAAGCCCCCGCCCTGGGCACCCACCGCCCCCCGCTGTGGTGAGGGAGGGCGGGCGGCGCCAGGCGCGGGCACGGCCCCCCGGGAGAGCGCCTGCGCCCGCCCTCACGTGATGGCGGCGCCTCCTCCCTCACGTAATGGCGGCGCCGGCTGAGGGGCCGGGCAGCGGCGGCATGGCGGCCGCATCGGGGGACGGCGACGGGGCTGGGGCTGGGCCCTGCCCCAGAGGGGACAGCGGGGACAGCGGGCACGTCTCCCAGAGCCACAGCAACGCCTCCGGGCTCGGCGAGCAGGAGGACGAGGAGGGGGACGCCCTGGAGGCGTCGCTCAGCGCCACCGCCGCCGCGTACGCCGCCTACCTGCTCGTCGACCGCAGCGCCTTCAGCGAGCAGGTGAGCGGCCGCGACCCGCAGCGTCTTTATTTTATTTATCTATTTATTTTGTGGGGGGGCTCGACCCGTTGCATCGTCCCGACGCCTCTTTTTTGTTTCTTTCTGGGCCAGGCGGGACGTAGCCGTGTGCCCGGCCACCCGCTTTTCTTGTACCGCCGCGGCGCTTAAAATGTGTTTTCGCAGGTGGAGAGCCTGGAGAAGAGCCTGGACGACCTGCTGACCAGGGTGGATGAGTTCGTGGGGATGCTGGACATGGTGCGTGTAAGGGGCGCGTCGGTCCGGTTTTGAAGTCGGTGTGTTTTGGTAGGGGGTTGTGTTTTGAAATGGGGCGGAGGGGGGCAGCGGCCTTTGGTCCTGGCCTGCGGGTTCCTGTACGATAATACGCTGAAAAGGAAACTCGTTTTGATCGATAATTCATGGATGAGAACTACTGAGCTTCCATGATAGTACACTGGAGAGAGAACTCATTTTGGTCGATAATTCATGGCTGAAAACTACTGAGTCTCCATGTAGAAGCAAAGTGATAGTCACATATAGGTATAGAGCTGCATAATTGCATTTGTGTACGTTTGTACATGCACATACATGGAATCTCATTTTTGGATAGCACAGCGACAGACATTTAAAAGGATGATACGATACTCATCGCCCTTTAATACACATACAGACATTCTACGTGGCTTTAATGATTAAAGCATCTCGCTGGAATTGCCGGACTCCCAGAACTAGATACAGGTTTAGGGCAGACCCGTTCTTACCATTTTGTCAGAAAGACAGCTTTGTTTTCACGTCCTCATGAGAGGAGAAGGGGGAACTCCATGAAACGCCCATGTAAGCTGTCATTGATTTACAGGCCACCTTTGAAAGCACAATACACGTGGTCCTGCAGCAGTAATCTAAGGGCAACCTACGTATGTTTTTTATTATATCAATAAAAGTCAGGCCAAAAAAATCTTGCTTTTTTTTTATTTTGGTAAAGATGAGGAAATGCGCAAGTAGTAAAATTGACGTCACACCTTCAGTTTAATACGTTTGATTCTCCAGTATGTCTTATGTCTTAGTTCTGATAATATTATAGCAGCCTGTGTTTAATATAACTATAAAATTAAATGTTAGCCTCTGCAAAATAAATTTTGTTCAAAGGTACTTGCTAAACTATACAAAGAAGTTAGTTAATTAGTTTTGATTGAGTATTTTTAATTTATTAGTGTTAATTTGTGTAATTGGAACACAATTCTAGTTTCAGAAATGAAATTAGTACTTAATATTTTGTTCTATTAATCTCTTTCTGTATTATCTGTTGGAATCATCTTTAGATTAGAAGCGATTCCTCCCAAGTCATCAATGAAAGCATACCTGAAATTTACGCAAAAGCTACAGAAATGAGACAAGTATACAAGAAGATTGACAACCTAGAGGTATGTGCTTGCCATCTTCTACGTGCATTCTCTTTCTCAGCAGGGGGGAAGAATCAATGTTACGCTATAATCGTGTGTGTGTGTGCGTGAACATGGAGTGGACTCAGATCCCTTTTGCTCTTCTGTGTCCAGTCCAGATCTCTTACCTCAGCATTGACGAAGAGAACGCAATTTATGAGGAATTTCCAGAGACTGCTGACAATCTAAAACAAAATGTCTTTTTGTTCCTAAAGTTACTGCTTGAAGCAAGGCAACTGTCCTCTTTTCAGAAAGCAATAGTACCACTTTTTCTTCTTTTTGTTTTTTGATAGCGTCTTTCACGGTTACTCTCTTGAAAGCTATTTTTAGACTAAAAGAAGGAGGGAACTATTGATTTCTGGTAAAGCTTCAAAATTCTAAGCAATCTAGATTCTTGATCCCACTTCTGGTTAGAAAGGCAGATAAAAATCTAAATCCTAATAAGTCTAAATTATTTATGTGAAAAACAAATAGGAAGAGGAACAATAACTGTTTTGTTAGCTTTAACCTGTTTTTGCAGGCTACTGAGTGTCTCATAAATATTTTTTACCAATAATTTGGACTTGTAGGTGGAAGGAAATAAAGTATGGAGTTGTTTTGTTTTGTTTTTACTTTTCATTTTAGTAATAGTACTGTTACCGCTGTTGTGTAATACAAAATCCTGTTTCTATCTATTAGTGAAAAAGTTGTGCTTATTTATCTATTTATTTTCAAATAGGCTTTTGTGAAGATGATTGGAAACTGTGTGGCTGGAATGGAAGAACGGGTCATAAAGGCAGAAACGGACCTCGGAGCATTTCCAAGCACATTCAAGAAAATCTTGCACACAATCAGCATGCCATCCTTCCTTAACGTAAGTAAGCTTTTGTTATCATGTGTCCAGCTTAGTTCTGTTTACCAGAGAGCATTATTAAAATAACAGTAAATTTGTTACACATATAACTGTATTTAAATGTAAACCTTACGTACTTTATTAACGCTATTGTGAAGTTCTCAGACTTAATTAAAAAAAAAAAAACACACTCAAAAATCACAAATTCTTACAAGGATTTGAGTTGCATTCCAAAGTTAGTTTGTATATGTGTAGAAGGGAACATGAAGGGCACAAAACAAGTAAAGAATGAACAAGCCTTTATTAAAGCATATCTGATAGTATGGAAGGCGACTAGGAAGAGCCTGTACAGACTGTTAAAGGAGTATACTGCATTAATATAATCATTGACAAAATATTGTATTAAAAAAAAAAAAGGAAGCAAAAAATGTGCTACACAATATTTTTTAAAATAAAGGTTCTATTTATATATAATCTACACAGTTCAGTAATTGTGTTACCACCTTCTTAAAACTTGGTAAAAGGCGTGTGATTTTCTCTACCTTTCCTCATGACTATGTGTGGACTGTTTTTCCACTTCAGATGACTTGAAGTGCTTTCTCTAGTATGTTTCAAGGAGATGCCATATCCAGTCTTAAAAAATGACACTGTGCACTAGTTTTAAAATAACTTTTGGATTAAAAAAAAATAATCTTCTGGCCCTTGTATGAATACCTGATGCTTCTTTGCATCACCTGCTAATACACCACACACAAGTGCTCCTCCTTGCATTTTGTCAGCACCCAGTATTGCTGTACTAGCTCAGGTCTCCATCTCATAATGCTGGGGAGAATGCTGAAATAAAGTGGGTTTGCGGAGGGGGAGAGGAAGGTGTTTGTGACTGTTGAAGTATTTGTGTTCCTGCGTATTGTAACTGTGTGGTAGCAGAGAAAAATAGATCTAAAAAGAATACGTATTGTCTGGTTAAGACTTGGTTCAGGAAAACTATTTTTCACTGCTATTTTCTATGTCATCTTCAAGTTAGTTAACTTCAATTTCTTCCATTTTTTGTGTGTGTGTGTGTAAGTTCAGGGTGATGTTACTTTTTTCCTTCTTTTAGAAAAACAGCCCCCTCACCCCCTTAAAAACAAACAAACAACAACGCTCAAAGCTGTTATTTATAGGTCAATTACGGAAACAAAAACTATGGCAGTTGTAGCTAGGAGCCTAGTGGCCTTAAACTTCAGCCTTGAAAAATATTCAACAGTATTTTCCATAAAATTAAAATCTGCAATTGAGAAGTCTGAGAGTTCTAATAGTGTTTTCTTGCTGTTGCGTAGGAAGGCTTCGTCAGCTTAATTTTTTCCACAATTAATAGGGTAGAGTCTTTGAAAGAGTCAGCAAGCAGAACCTGTCATATCCAATGGTTTTGTGGTTTGGGAATGGATAGGAATATAATCAACACTCAGAACTGACTGGTATTAATTGATAAAGTAAATAAAAGCTAGGTGACTGTTGCACAGTGAGCTGAGTATCACATAGTAGAATATTTATTTTCATTAGTAAACACATTTCCGCATGAACGAAAATGCATATAGAGATTTCTCCTCATGCCCGGTGTTTAACTAGCTTACACAATACACACGCCCTTTGGAAAAGAAGGCTGTACCGATGTCATGATTTTCACCGTAGCTGTTAGTTCACAGTTTCCTGCAAAATTTTTCATTAGATCACGTCCCCTCACACTCTTCCCATTTGAATGTCCGTTTCTTTACGGAAAGGGTATATTTTGTATTTCTTAAGCCGTGTATTTGTAATCTCACTTTCAGATTTTGCCCCAAGTTCTTCCCTTGTGAATACCAGGCAATGTAAAGTACAGTACTCTAAGGCTTCTAATATCAGTAAGGATGTAGACTCTCTCAAAAGGTAAAAATGTCTGCTAAGCAGCTGCAAAAATTTGTATGTGTTCTTAGGCGACTGTGGGTGCTGTGCCTGCCTATGAATTTCTTCACCAGATTTAAATTAGCCCCTCCCTGCACACATACAAATACAGTGCATCTTAAATCAGAGTCGTGAGCTGCAGAACACCTGGGACGCTAGTTTTTCTTGCTTACAAGGTGTTTTCTTGTAGACCAGTACAGGATAGGAAATGTTATTTTAAAAGGGAAGTTTGATTTCAAAGATTGTTTTTACATTTGGCAAAGTTTCTGATATAGAAAACTTTGATAATATCTCCTATTTATAGCTTTAACCTTGGTTTCTATATTTTTTTTTTCCGTATATGCTATTGCTGTATGAATGGCAAAACAAAGCTTGTTACAGAGAAATTAGTGACATCATAAAGTTATAGACAAATATAATTTAAATACCCTAAATCAACGATTTGTAAAATTCAAACTTCTTGTTAATCGATTTGCATATAAACAGGATAATAGGTAATGTTTTCATATTGAGTACAAGTATACACTTTAACTGAATAGTGGATAAAATCCAGTTAACTGTTTCATGGGTACGCTTAGTTACATCCTCATTTGGTGCATCCCAAAGTCCAGGTATACTACTGGTTTGCTTTTCACTTTATTATTGGTGAAGATTTTCTAATTTCCCCACTTCAGACAGGCAAAAAAGTGCCTTCAGAACTCTGCAGACAAACCGACTGAGAGCTCTGCAAAACGACTTATCAAAATCTCTTCATGAGTCCATAGGAATTTTTAATGAATGAAATCTTGACTTCAAGCCTTCTGTTGAAGAGCACATATTGAAATCATACAATGGCTCTGTGTTGCAGTGCAATATTATTTAAGTGCAGGAATGCACTTTTTTTAGTAATATTGCACAATTGTTAGTCAGTAGTGGTCCCTGCTGTTTTCTACTTACAGGAGACATTTGGTGTAGCAAAACAATGTACAAATAATATTTAGAAGGAATGTATACACTTCTGAAAAAACTCCCAATTTACTACTGTATTATTTTAGCGGTATGTCATAGCACATATATTCTAACATATATACTTGATGAAGAAGCTCGGAAGGAGCAGCGACCTTCTTGAAAGAAACATTTGCTGGGTTTGTTTCCAAGTAAAGACTTTTTTAACTAAGTAAATGAGAACGCAGGCTAGAGTTAACATAAAGGGAGTGGCTGAGGAGAACTCAAAAGGCTGGAGGAAGAAAGGTAAAGGTTTGTGGGTTTGGGCGGACAAAGATTACAATGACTTGACCCTTATGTGTTTGTCTCCTGCAAAGCTGGCGTATTTACACTTTTCCAAGACTGAGTCTGTTCAGGTGATAGAATGGCAAAAGCCAAAGCCAGTTTTCTTCGGTAACATAAAGAATATGCTAGACCCATCTGAGCTGCGGTTTAAAGTTCACCTGAGGAAGGGGATATGCCATTAAAACTCCTTTTGCTTTGCATTTTAGCTTTGTAGGTTTTGTTCTGAAACTTGGATTTTTAAGGAGGCAAAAAATAAACTTCTATCTAATTTGCAGAAATCGTCTTCCTCGCGACAACAGACCCTCTATGAACCTCCAGTCCTCTTCAAGACCGAAGACTATTTTCCATGTCTTAATGAAGCACCTTATTGACAATTTTTGTTTCGGGATTGGAATCGATCAGCCAGAATAGAGAAAGCCAAGTGAACAAAAGAAATGCTAACCTCAAAACAGCTGCATTTCTGAGCGTTATTAATGGCATATTGCCATTCTGATTCTCATTGTCTTCCTTAAGGCAGTGTTTTCAGGTAATCTTTGTTTGTGAATATTATTTGAAAAGTCTTCCTAAAACACAGTATACATTTTCAGATTATACTGGGGAATGAACTTCTGCAGCAGGTTTGTGGTTTTTTTTAGGGAAATAATAGGAAACATACTTTTATATGATGTATCTTTTAACACTTCAATATCTGTGCTGCTGCAAATGTAAATAGCTGTACCTCAAGGATGTCTTTTTTTTTTTAATATACTGACTGAGGTGAAAGAAAAGCTCTATGCATAAAATCACTGTAAGTTTTGGAACTTGGTCCCTGCACTGTGTGTAGACAAGTGCACCGCATCAGGATGTGCAGGTGGCAAGGGGAGGACTCAGAAGATTGGCGAGGAGTCAAGGACGTGGCTTGGCGCATGCGATCCTGTCCCGGTTCACAACACAACATCCTGCCCCTGCTGATGTCCAACAGGTCACTGTGGCCATACCTTCTAATTACCGCGGCATTGTGTTGTTTGATGTGGAACCAGGTGGGCATGATATATATAATCTGCTGTCAAAAAGAAAGGTATGTAAACTGAGGCAGAGCCATCCCTGGGCTGAGCCTCTGTAGGACACCTGACCTGACCTTACACTTCTCCCTTTCAAACCTCTGTGCAGTGACTGGGGCTGCTTGTGCTGACTGGAGTGGGAGTAAAATGTCAATAAACTAATGGCTATGTAACACCTGCTGTATTCTTGCATCACACATGAGGGTATTGAACTGCACAGTTATTTCTGAGAACAATTTTGCTGACAGCCCCCTGTAATATCTAGCAGTTGTTAATCATTACTTGTTACATTCTTAAAAACCACCACTGTTCTATTGCCAGTGTAACTTACAGCAAGTACCCAAAATTCACCTTTCAGAAGAATAAGGAATGCGTGAGGGAAGCAACGTAATGCCTATCGGTTTTATGTTGCAAGCAAAGAAAAAGATACCTAGATGTGATAATAGGTACTGTTTTCAAAACCGTGTGGTCTTGGGTCCCAGCAACAGCAGGGGACCAGGTTCTAAACAGAATATCTGAGGTGCCATGTAGTAAAAGTGTTAAAGATAGTGAACGAAGTCAAAATCATTAGGATCTAAAAACAGTTTTAATATAAAACCAATACCTGAATTTTAACACAGAGTCTAGAACATACACTTACATGGAAACACACAGGAAAGAGCGGACATATTTTTATGAAGAGGACCATCATACACTCCTTACTTTCATCAGTACCTAAGCGTTTCACTCTAGATGTTCTGCTGCGGCAACAGTTGTATTCCCAAAAGGCAGGGTACCTTTCCATTTATGTCAGAATAATAAAGGCTTATTAGCCCTTCTCAGTGAAATCTAATGAAATGTCACGCCTATAACTTAGTGTAACAACATAAGGCTACAGTCAAATATTCTTAAGCACACCAAATACTCTTAAGCACACTGATACTGATGGTACAAAAGCCCTTAATTTTAGAACAGCTTTCTAACTAATGGATCAACTGCTCAAATAACTTTTCCCATTACTGAATGGAGCTGAATGAATTCATTGACAATTGTAAGGAGGAAAAACTCACGTATTCTGAAGTGGGCTTTTATGTTAAAACAGTTCAATGGAAAACATAACTTATTTTCAAAGAGTGCCATAAACAAATGGAATTCCTATGATTCATATAGTTGTATGTTGTAAATGCTCCAGAATATTTTTAATCGTGACAATAATGGACAGAGCATCGAAGATTTATTAAAGAAATGCTATAACATACAATGCTCCCAGGTTGGATGAGGCCCTGGGCAACCTGGTCTGGTGGGAGGTGTCCCTGCCTATGGCAGGGGGGTTAGAACTGTGTGGTCTTTAAGGTCCCTTCCAACACAAACCATTCTGTGATTCTATAAAAGTATTGATGATACATAAACTGGCTTTTTTACATATATTGTACAGAATAAAAAGGTCACAGCTGATCTGAGAACACGGTATTAGAAAGTTTATTAAATTGATGCATTCTTATAATGCTAACAAGATCCACATGTTCACTCTGGTATTGAGTGGGCTGATGCGTACTACCTTGCCTGCCTCTGCTCATGGTAACTCTCATCACGCAGGAATAATGTAAAAAAAATACCAAGAGCTCACACTCAGTAAAGAAAGTTTATAGTTGCAAATCCTTTATTCTGTCTGCCATTGTTACCTTGTATTAGTGTGAAACCAGTATTAGCTATGTTATGAATTAAGCTTGATATTTATAATTTTCTGTACACTGTTTATCTTTCTCCTGTTGCTTGGGTTTCAAGATCTGAAGCCCATAACAATAGCAATATGTTACCTATTTTTAACATGAAGAGTTCTTCATATAGCACTGATGAAAAGCAACACGTTTAATGAGCTGAGTTGCTAAAAGTTGGTTATCAAGTGTATGAAACAAGCTGATGTTAAATAGCAACAGAATAGTCTACACACAAATCTTACTTTTCCTCCCTAACACAAAACATTAAGCTATCCCAGAAGAGAGAATGCTAAAAGTTTTTATATCTTTATAGTTAGGTATGTTTTGGGTTTCTATTTGAAAGTAGTACGGTGGCTTGTTAAAATATATCTGCATGCTGTAAGAGGCACTTCAGATATAATAAAAGCTGCATTCACGAGGTACCCGGGATGGGTTGAATGTCAGAGCTCCACATTTCTCATAGCTTTTGGACAACAATCAACACAATCTGCCTTAACTAAATATTTACTTATATGATAAACTGTGCCCGAAGAAGGCAGATAAAGACTGACACTGGTAATTCATTATCTTTGGACATGCACATTTTGTTCCACACTTGAGCAACGCCACTGCAGGTGCTATAAAGTCTCGGGAAGTTATAGAAGGATGCACGTTACTGCCATGAAAAGAAACAGATTTGATGATTTATCTGAACAATTAATAAATTGAATTTAAAGATGCATTGGATTACACCGATGTTATCAAAACTGATAGCAGTTCATGGCTTCTGCTGACAATAACCTTCAAGCTTAAGTAGTTTTACCTACAATGGTAAGAAATTAGTAGGAAGTTTAATTTGGATTCTGTCATGCACAGGAACTGTATCCAAATGCTCAGATCCTGAGATTCAGAAAGCGATCCTGTGTGAAAACACCTTCCAGAATTAGAAAGAAGACAACTTGCATCTACGTCTATGAAGAGAACTTTGCGTCTGAAATTTGTAAATGTCTCCAGGTTACCTTACAAGAAAAATAAATAAATTATGACACTTCTATACTTTCTCATTTTTTGTGGAAGAAAAAAAAAAATCTAGTCTTGGAACTGCTACCAAGAATTTCCCATGTGCCCTGCCTTGAAAAACCAAGATCCCTGTTGGGTTTGGCTATGGTCAAAGAGGCTGGTGGTCGGTAATCTCTCTAGCCACTGCAGCTAAGTCATCAGGAATGAGAAGTCTTCGGCTGCAGGGACCCACAGGCTTGTAGAAGCGCAGAGGGGATCGAGGAGTTCATTGAATGCGGCAGGCTCTGCTGTGACGTCTGAGTGCGCGGTGCCGTGCTGCTGCTGGTTCGGCTCTAAGCTGATGGGTGTTAGTCCGGCCTCCAGGCGGTGCTGCAGCCTCCAGCCCATCTCGGCGAGGTACGGCGTTTTCTTTAGCTTCTTGCTTGAGGGTATCTCCTCACAAACTTTTAATGTTAGTCATTTTTATGGTTTTGCAATACAAAGAGTATAAGTAGTATTCAAATTATGCATTATGATCAATGCATTAAAATTGCCAACTGACAAGCACAGAAGAAGAAATGGAAAAAACATAACAAAAAAACACAGTGCTACAGTTTGAAAAACTGAAATAATGTCTTTATAGAAGAAGAATGGATACATAGGAAAACCATAGTATCCTGTCTAAAATTCACATTAAAGACTAAAAACATCTTTTAATTTTGGTCAACTCTTAATACTGGCTGTACATTATTTAATGGATTATTTAATAGAATAAAAAGACATTAAAATGACAAATAATCGTGTCTTCAGTGAAACGTTATCTATACAGGAGCTTGAATACTATATGAAAAGGATATATGGAAAATAGGATATATAAATGAAGAAAAAAGAAAAGGGGAAGGAAGGGGAAAGGAAGGGATAAGAAAAGTATAAGAAAAAGAAGAAAAAAAGTAGTAGCCAAAATCCCCACAATACTGTGACTGTAAATCAGAGCGCACAACAACCGATGTGCACCTGAAATGTTTCTCTGAACATGAGTCCACGTGAAAGGTTTGCAGAGAGCTGCAAACTGGCAGAAAAGCTAGTTCAGCCTGATTCACATGAAAACAAGAAAAAAAAAATAGAATGGTAAGACCATTCTGTAGAAGTGGACAAAGCAGAAAACAGCGTACTGAGTAGAGCAGCCCAGGCAAATGCCAAGAGGTAAAGCTGTGGGCCAGAGGGTCCGAAAGCATAAACAGCCGAGGGCAAGGTCCCTGAGCTGGGGCAGTGCAAATGAAAATCCAGAGCAGACCTGAAATACACACGTGGTTTTGCTACTTGTTTGCAGTTTAGGAGCTTTATTACCTTTTTTTTTCTTTTTTTTTCCTCAGGGCCTGCAGCTGCCAGTCCCACAGCAGCATGAGCTCTTTGGGGAGGGGAGGAGGGGAGGTAGCAGCAGGAAAAACGATTAAAAAATGGTCTAAATAGTGTCATGAAACAACTATCTCATGTCGTGTTTTCCTCCGGGATTTATTAGCCTGACTTTTCCTGGATTTAGCTGTGTTTCTGCAGCCAAGGGACGGGGAGCACAAGGCAGGCATGCCAGGAAAGCGTTGCCACAGGAAAATCATCTGGGATGTGGTTAGCGCGCAGTGGGTGCGCAGTGCAACTGCAAGCTCTTTGCACGAAGCAGTGAGGTGATGGTGAGCGCCCTGCTCGGTGAGTTGGACGAAATTATGAGAAGGAAGGAGTGTCAGCAACAGATGGAGGTGACGGAAAGCAGGGCTAAATGGTGATCCAGTCAGGGCCTGGCTCCGTACCGCTCTGGCACTGGCACCATGGAACCATCACTGACAGCACTGGCCTGAACATGAATCTGCAAGGGATGTGAAGGGTAACAAGAAGGGACTCTACGGGTGCATCAACAGCACAAGGAAGACCGGGGAGAGCGTGGGTCTACTGCTGAATGCAGCGGAGACCTGGTGACACGGGACATAGGACAAGACAAGGTATTCAGTGCCTTCTTTGCCTCATGGTAAGTTTTTGCTGGGCTCCCCAGTACAAAAATGATGCGGATATATTGGAGTGAGTCCAGTGCAGGACCAGAAAGATTTTGGAGCATTTTATAAGGAGAGGCTGAGGGAGCTGGGACTGTTCAGTCTGGGGAACAGAAGGATCGGGGCGACCTTATCACTGTATATAAATTCCAGATGTGAGGGAGTGAAGAAGAGAGACACTGCAGCAGTGTCCACTGGTAGGGCAAGATGCAAAGGGAAAAAAATAAAAACAAATGAAATTGTGTCTGAACATAAGAACACACTTTTTTCACTGGGAGTGGTAAATACTCATAATACACCTAATAATGTAATTAATAACACCTAATAGTTATAAATTATTATTTATCCATTAAACATACATTATGAAATACTACAATTAATAATAATAGGGGAAATCCCATATTAATTTTTGGAATGCTTCCTTTAATATCCTCTAATCTTTGTATTGGAGGACACAATGAACAATTAGTACCCATCTGTGTTGATCATCTCACAAATGTCTAACTTCGCATGACCTCTTCCCCAGCCGAAGAAGCCTAGTTTGGTGGGTTTGTGTATGGAGCTTCCACGCCCTTTGTTGCCTATCTCTGATCTTTTTTCCACTTCTGCTCTATCCTTTTGAGATAAGTAAACCAGCACTGTCCATGTAATTCGAAGCACAAGCAAATCAAAGGTTTAAACAGTACCACAATAACATTCTCTGCTCTGTTGTTTGTTTCTCCTCTTCCTCTGCCCAGTATTGGATGTACCTTCTTATCTGCTTCTGAACATTTAAACCGATGTTTTCAGGACCCGTCATAATTGCATGACCTCATTCATGAGTAACTGCTCAAATTGACTTTCTGACTCATAAAGTGGTTCGAATACAAGGGTCTTTTAATGTAACAGCTAAATATATGGACGTTAAGCAGGTGATTCCAGTTGGTAGAATGACGGTTTTGCCAAAACAAAGGTTACTGTGTAAGTGGATCTGATATGAAAGGGAGTAGGTGGCAAAACCAAGACAAGGAGGCAAAAGCACAGATGCTGTGAAGTCAGTGGGCTGGCTGTGAGTGCTGACTGTGCGTTTGTTGTGGCTCTGTGTATATACATACGGACGGACTGTTACAGGAGGCCAGCAGCCAGCCTAGTCGACTGATCCCTATGTGCGTTTGTGCTCACCGGGGCTGACACTTGGCTTTTGTCCCAGTCACAGAGCAGCAGTCCTAAAAACGAGTTCAGTTTAACCTACCCTGAGGTACAGTGATGAAGCAGAAAGCCCATAAAGCACCTTCCAGGCACTGTGCAGGCCACATGAGCCTTGGAGGGGAGAGGTAACGCTTTGCAGTACTGACAGAAACCCTCTTCCTTCTGAATGTCTTCAGACCAGTTCTGGTGCCAGAGCTCTTTCAGGGCACCATCTCCTCTGTCTCTGCACCATAACCCCTCTGTATCCCGCTCCCTGAGGATGAGCTCTCCCCTGCTCTCCCCTCACAGAGCAGCAGGCCTCCATGTCCTTCTCCGTGGCACTGTGCAGGGGAAGGACACCAAGCATCTGCAGAGGTGGGAAGTGACATTTCTTACAGAGGTTGTGCTATATCCTCTTTCTCCTCCTGCCTGGAGCTAGTTGAAAACTACAATGGTGAGTGTTTTCCTCAAGTTGGTAACTCAACCATTCTGTGATTCTGTAATATTCTGGGGCTGAACTGGGCATTTCACTGCCTGGCTCTGGTGAGATTTGTGTGCAGTCATGCTCACAGACATCTAGATGGTCAAGGATTGAGCCTGAAGAATATCAGCCATGGCTGGTGCTAAAATCCTAGAGGAAGGCAGTGCCTGTGCCACACTCCCCAATGGACAATGGTATTCCCACATTTTGTCTCCAAAACCTTTGCTTTGAATCCAGCCCTTAAGACTGTTGTTGGTGATTAATCATGCACTGCTTTTGTCTTGCTATGTGTAGGAAGATATTAAAGTGACTGACTACTCTGCAGTGAGTCTCCAGTTTTCTGTGAGGGTTTTATGGATGCAGCCACCCGATAACAGCACAGTGCTGAGAAAAGAGTAATGGCTTTGCTTTTGTGCTGTTGCTCTTTTCTGCTCATTTCTTTCCATTCTCTTCAGAACCGTGGCCAAACTAGAAAACAGAGGTGAACATCTCTCCTTGCAAGAAAAATAACGCCTCCAGCTGTGCTGAAGTTGATTTTTTGTGACCTGCCACACAGCCTGGATCACTGTGTTCAGTTCAGTTGAAATGGCAGCACCAGTTTGGGTTTCATAAGTAAAGTCTGGCAAAACTGGGACAGGAAGGATGTTTTCCAATCCTCTACCATCATTTTTGCCCCATTTTCCTTTTACCTCAATATGCATTTTTCTATTTTCATTGGTAGGCTGGTGCATTATTCTAGTGTTCACTTGTGGTTCTTGTCACCATATATGATGTTATTCACAGGTGATGTCTTCATATTGATACGAATACTGCTGGCCCTTAGAATCCCTTGTTCAGACTCTCTGGGGAGAACATATTTGTTATATTTAGTACTGCTCACAAGCTTTTTGTATGCATGGCTTGACTTGCTGAGAAACTGCTTGGTGTTGTGTTAATAGAAGACTGAGAGGCACACACATCTTGGCAGGGCTTACACATGACAACATCATCATATGTCTGTCCCCATCTGTGCAAACACCTAATTGTACCTAACTCGTACCAATTCATGCACTGAATTAATGATTCACAGCATTAACAATGACTGGCATTTGCATCAGCCGGACCCATCAGAGCATGAACAGATAAAAAGGTTCATCTCAGGCCTTCCTTGCTGTGTCTGAACGTGCCTACAAGCAGCTGGGGACCTGCACAGGCTGGACGCCTGTTTCCTCATCATTTGCACCCTGAAATCCTCAGGCTGAACTCCACAGTGGAGATGGGTCCTCGGCTGTGTTCCTGAGATGTGTGTGCACACCTCTGGGAAGTGTGCCCCCACACTTTTTCCTTTTAGCAAAAAGAGGGAACAATTAAAAATGACTCAATCCACATTATGCTTTTTCTCCGCATCTTTTCCAGAAACATCTAGGAGGTGTTGCTATAGGAGCCAGAATGCTGGACCTGTGTCTGATTGTGTCCGGGTATTTCTGGTTCTGGAAAATAGTTCCTAGTGGCCAATAGTGGATAATACCAATGCCAACATACTATTTTCTTTGTATAAAGGAATCATTCAGTAATTAAACAAGAACACAGTTGGGGTTGTTCTGATACATCATCAAGCAAATGGGAAATCCCATTTATTTCCACTCAGATTTCAGTATGTTTGATACTACCTGAAACTGGCATGGGGATATTAATGATTTACAGTTGGCAATTCTCCCTGGCAGTGGCTTTTATTTAATCACTGCCATTATTTTCAAAGATTTGATTACATTCTTAGTTATTAGTGTACATACTTCCTCCAAATTGCCATCTGATAAGGTCAGCAATAATTTTTAGTCTGGAAATTTCAACAGGTCATGTTAAAATGCTAAAAAGCCCTGCTCCCCACTTCCTCTTTGTTGTTTGTATCTCAGCTTACATTGCTTTCTAGCCTCTGATGAGTCACCCCACTTGTTTTGTACTGATTCTTTAAACACTTCATGTCCAAGCAGTGATTTCTATCCTTTCTGGACAGAAAAAGCACCAGTTTTGCCTGTAGGTAGCATTGGATTTTTGCCAGAATGGAGGAACCCTCTTTCCCAAGTTATGATTGCACAGCATATTCTGAAAAACAAATGCAGGTGACTGTGCTAACTTTTGGAGATCTTTATGCCATCTGGGTCATGAGTGCACATTGCTTTGTAATGCAGCTGGATATTATGAAGACTTAAAACATGGACAGCATAAAATATAACAGCCAATTATGAGGATATAAATGAAAATTTTAAATACCAGAGACTCACAGCTATGCAAATTTGAGTTCCCTTCTATTTGTCAAGGCTGTGGGATGGCACAGAATATTACCGAGTGTTGATGTCCATCCTAGGGGTAGAACAATGCAGCGTTTCAGGTTTAGCAGAGCATTTTTAGAGGCTGGGGTTCACAGACTGGCCCACAGTTTGCTGACTTCTGCAAACAAATCCAACAAATCCCTTTACATCTCTGTGTAGAGGGCTCTGCTAGTGCCTCCTGCAGTGCCCCCGCCTCAGCCAGTGACTGCCGCTCTCATGGCAGGAGGAGCAGAAGAGATTTCCTTGTTCACCTTCTCTGACGTCTTCACTCTGCTCGAGCTTGCCACCAGCTTCAGGAGATGTCAGGCAGTTGTGAAGATGGCTTTGACCTTGCAGCCTGCAGTTTTCTCCTCCAGCTGGTGATCATTCACCCCCATATCTCTTCCTAGCGATCAGGTCAGCTTGTAGATAATGACACACGCTTGGCACGTGCTGCAGCATCACCAGTGAAGCAATCTTAAGAGGGATATGTTGGTGAAGGGACGATGTCTTCCTCATCTGCTCCTGCTATTTATTTTATTTGAAAATAAAATAAAAACAATCATTTTATTCCTTTTTTTTTGAGGTAAAACCTCCAATTTTTGAAAGGTATTGTAAAGAGAAAAAAAAAAAAAAAAGAAAAAAGGAACTATTGACCTGACGTTTTTCTGTAACGAAGAAAAGAAGGAAGTAGGAAGCACATAACTGACTTATTACTTGGAGAGATGCAGCACTTCTGAATTAAAAAATAAATAAATAAATCAAAGTAACATCTCCACACCCAGCAGTTGAAATGATAGTTAATATTTGTCAGATTAGCGTGAGACGTTTAGATGTAATATGAAGGTATCAGTGGTACAGCCTGTAGTGTGCTTGCACAGATGAAATAAGGCATACGAACATCAAACTCTTTTCACAGAAATAAATAAACCAGCATCACGATTCCTGCTTACCCTGAAGAATCCTATGCTGCATCTTACTAATATCTTCTACACATTGTTTTAGCAGTGCAGAGAGTTCTTTTCATAGTCATAAAATGTAGTTAAAGTCCCGTGTCACTTGCCTATTTTAACTTTACATGCAATAACTTAGTAAAACTTTAACGAGTAATCAGCTGTATGAATTAACCCCGTGGGTTATGCCTGTTATGCCAGCATAATTATTTGTCAGCAGATTATTTTTTTTTTTCCACAGCATACTCTTATCAGGAAATAGTCCCTATTACTAAACTGAATCGGTATGTGAAACCATATGGTGTTTTTGAGCTGCATGGTTACTGTGGAGGCTACGCAGCTCCTGACCCTAAACAGAATCTTTTTAAGAAAAAAAAAAAAAAGCAGTGTCCCTGTTCCTTATAAGGCAGGGGCAGGCTTCCCCGAGCACTGCGAGAGGGGCGGTAACGGGTTATTTCAGCAGAGCTCCTCCAGCAGAAGTCGCAGCAGAGTGAAGTTGCATTGAAATTACGAGCCCTTCATCCCCGGCGCCGAGCAGAAAAACTCCATCAAGAGAGGAGACATCAGGTGAAATAAAAAAACAAAAAACAAAACACATCACACAACTTGATCATGGGAAAATCAGGTGAGGAAATGCTTCTGTGCAGTTGGCTGCATGTTCTTACAATGGCATGGCTCGGTTTTGTGCTCCGAAAGCGTTCCCGAAGCATTAGTGGCTTTTCTCTGAGCAGGCTGCTTTCATTTGTGCGTGTTGCAGGCTGGGAGGAGCATTCTCTATGACACGGTGAAACAGGACCGTTACATTAAAAAAAAAAAAAGAAAAAAGAAAAAGCAACCCCACCAAACCTGCAAAATGTAGAGGTTGTATTATAAGCCTGATAGCATTAATAATGCTTTGTGTGTAGCTGCCTGACAAAACTTCCTGTGCTGCAGACAGTCCACAGACTTGCTGGCTTGGAGAGAGAAGCTTTTCATTGCCATTTCTTTCAGGAGGATTTAGATTTAAGCTCTGCTTACACTTTAACCAAGTGTAGGCTGGCTGGGCTCAAAAGTTCTTCCCCAGCTGTGCAGATTTTTGTGAAGATTTTTTGTTTCTGCTGGCTGTTGGTTGCATTATCACTTGCTCATCGCTGTCTGTGGGCCTGGGTCCTGCGTTCTGTGTTGGAGAAAACCCCTCTGAAGCTGCCTTAGAAGCTGGAGACCTTAAAAAGGGAGAGTTCACGCCCCAGGGCTTGGTCCGCCCTTGTCCCGTTAGAGCCGCGAGCAGTTCCCCTCGAACAGAGACATGCCTAGAGCCTGGAAATCTGTGCTGATCTTTTGAAACTGCTATGAAACTGGACGGTTTATTCTTGTTCTTGTGGTTAGGATGTTATTTCTGTAACTAGTCAGAGCCTGGTGGCATGTTATCTACCTGTCCTTTCATAAAGAGTACGTGTGGGACATGCTCGGTAAAATCCACTAAAAAAAATCTCAGAAAATTCACCTAAAAACACAGGGAAACTTGAGGAAAATCAGTGTGAGGGTAACACTCTGATGGGCCCCAGCATGGGTGTGTTGAGGTTTCTTTCTTTTTCCTTTTTAAAGGTCAGCAGCCATATGAAGTCTGAGCCCTCTGAAAACGTGGCTGTTGCAGGGCTTGCTCTTACTGCCCGGCATGTGGCGGCAGTCTGACAGCCAGCCCAGGCTTAGCACCACATAGCTGCCAGTGTGCAGGCTTGGCCCCATGGCCTGCAGTCTGCGTGTTTTCAATTGGGTTAGGATTAGTAAAATTACCTTACAACCTTTTAAATAACTCAAGTCGCTCAGAAGTACCACGTTCAGAAGTTCCTTGCTAGTGGCATAAAAGGTACAAGTGCCAGATACGCCTAGCATCCCTGTGCTACGTTAGCAAAGTTGGTTGGGCAAAGACAGTAGAGACTTGATGTGCCCCTCACAACCCCAAACAGATTATAATCTCTTAATTTTAATGCCCAGTCTCTGCAAATTGCTAATACAGTTGTAAGGCAATTGCTGTCTTTAGCTATTAGCCCTGCACACCAGTTCTCTGTTTCAAAATTAGGAGCAAAGGCAGACCAGAAATTCCTTTCACAGAGGCTTGGGTATTGTTTCCTTCTCCGAGAAGTTATACAAATAGAGCTTAAGATCTAAGTACATTTTAACTTTTTTTTTCTCACTTGTGTCATGCTTTTTCAAATCAATGGCAAGCTGGGTCCGGGTTGCTGCCTTTGAACTGTATGAGGTATTTTTTGGATGGACCACAATCAGAGGTCCTGTCCTGACAATTGGTTCATTGACTAAATCTGCCCTTTTCACCGCCATGAAGTCTCTAAATTCCTGTCTGAGATTGTTCGGTGTTGTTTGCCTTTGAATGGGTGAAAGCAGCTATTAGGAAGAGTACAGCGTCCTCTGTGTTTTGGGTAAAACATTGCGTCTTCCAGCCGTGGTACTACTGAGGACACACAGCAGGCTTAGGAGATGTGGGCAGGTTTCTCTGTACTGGGATGTGTGGAAACATAACAGCTTGGGACCGGTCTGACCTCTTGGTGACATCCAAAGAGTGCATGCTCCTCTCCTGGATCAGAAAGACTACAGCAGAGATTACCTGAAAGCATAAATTTAGTGAATAATTCATGATTTGTGAATTAGAGCACCCCTAATTCACATAAACTGGGGGCTCTCTATTTTAGAATAAATGTCTTCAGAGCAGTTTCTTTACCTTTGTATCTTTGGTGAATTTATCTTGAGATCCTAAGTGTCCCCAGGCAGATAAATCCTGCTGCTTATAATCTCAGTTCCTTGCAGGAATTTTGATAATTCTTTGTAAGTATTGCAGCCAGATTACAGACGTAGCAGTGTTTTTGCTTCACTTAATAAGACTGAGCGCTGGAAGACATCAGTACCTCTGACTCAGCTTCCTTGGAAGCTGCGGGCTGCTAAAACCAAGTGCATACTGAAACTTCCCCATCAGACTCAGAAAAATGCTTCCCATGGAGACAACTTTTGCAAACACTGAAGCAAAACACGGGGACCCCCCTCTGTCCTCCCACTGGTCTTCTCTTTTTACACAGCATTTGGGCTAGCAGGTGGTGCAGGCTCCCCTCCCGTGAGATCTCAACCCCCTCCCAAAAAATATTGGTGAGCGTTTTCAGCAGGAAATGAGCCGATGGTGAGCTGGCTGCTCTTTTTGTTGGCGTGCTGCTACGAGCCTCGTCACGGCACAGCTCTGACCCCCGTGCAGCTGTGCGCGGAGGCTGGGGTCCCGGAGCAGCCATCGGCCCGGAGGGGTTATCCACAGCAGCAGCTGCCAGCCCTGCTCAGGAAGGCAGCTGGCTGCCAGAGCCACTCCTCCGCACTGGGATGGCTGGGGAGGTGGCAGAGAGAGGCTGTGGAAAGTCTCATTTCTTCCATTTCCCCTCCGGGAAAGGGATCTCGCCCCCTTCGCCCTCTGAAATCCCAGCAGAGGTGATGGGGAGGGAATCAAGTGCTCTTTGACTCCTGGCTGCGGGGTGCAGGACACTCAGACAAAGAGAAGAATGGGCTCAGTAAATATTGGGTATCTTTTTTACAGTGTTTGGTTTCCTTATTTTCTTTCCTTCCCCCCCTCCTGCCACTGCAAATGTGGGTGGGTCTCCAAAGGGGTGGCTGGGAGTTACCCACTGTGCCGCGCGTTGAGTCAGTGAAACAATAAGCAAGGGCCACAAAGGGGTTCCAATAACAAGAAGAGAGATATGAATCAAACTCAGTGCAGTTTTTCCTCATTGCCTTTAGGCTTCCCAAGAAGCATGTGCTGTTTTTTAGCTTTGAAGATGCATATTTGGAGCAGGGTAAAAAAGGGGTGTTCGGTTGATCTGAAGGGAAAGCTTGCACTCAGCATCTCGGGAGGAGACAGCTGCAGCAGCTCTTAACAAAACCTCAAGTATCCTAGAGAAATGACCTGTTTGCTTTCTGAGAAATGTGATACTTGCAGACTGACAAAATGACGATGCATTTTGTGTTGGCTGGTTTTGCAGGACCCGTGGGGATGGAGGAAATAAATGCCTAAACTGCAAGTAACCAAGCATGCATGTTTGGTAACACTGGGGCATTTGCAGAACTTGTGATTAATGCAAGTTACTGGCTGTTTCTTTTTACATCCCAGCTGAATTGGAGGAGTAGTAGGAAAAGGGCCCTTCAAAAATCAACCTGATTCAATTTAAAAAGTCATACTTCTCCAGTTTTTGTGTGTAGATGATGCTAATTACTCAGTTCAAGTTCGGTGAATGAGAAATAGAGGAAACTCTGCCAGGAAGGCATCAAGCTTTAGCAAACAATATTCAGGGCCTAATTTTTATAATCGTAGTTTAGGCAGAGGAGAAGGCCGACAACTGGCCAGTGGCGCAGCAGCCATCCCTTGTAAGAGTGGTTACTCCTGTTTGCTGCTAGATTAGTCGCCTTAGCTCCTGGTGTTCAAGGCAGATAAGCACCAAAACAAGCATGAAGTGGCTCACAAGGAATGAGACAGAATAGGATGGTCTCTATTAACAAAGATACCTACCGAGGTTTCCCATGCCATGCTGCTGCACATCAAAAAGCATCAACCCTCCTTCCTGGATCCCTCAAGAAATCATTCTCAAAAATAATTAAGCATGAAGAAAACTTTTATTACTGAAAATCAGTGAAAACATTCAACATAAGACCTCATTTTCTTTAAACACTACAACTGTTAGTTTCTATCTTGTTTGAATTTGAATTTGCCTTGGTTGCTGCCCTGTGTACGGGAACCAAAAGTAAGAGAAAATGAGTCTCTTGATTGTAACTGCTGAGTCGTTCATTGCCTATCTCCACAGGCCAGCAGAATATTTCAGATAGCTGTTTTGGTAAAGGCCATTCTGTTCTCCAAAAGATTAGCAGAAGCATATCAACGTTGTGTTTTTACAGACAGACATAAGCAAGTTCTGGCCAGTCTTTGAAGGTCTGAACAGAAACTGTGTCTGAGTCAGGCTGTGTGGCCCTGTGAGGAGGAGGAGGCAAGGCCAAGCCTGTGGCTGACAATTCTCATTCAGAACTGGCCCACGTGCAAGCAGGCATGAGCCTGTAAGAGATGGCAGTGGCTGTGGGTGTTTTGAGGGAAGACAACATGGACCTAGTTAAGGCCACCACAAATATTAATTAGTATTATTCTGTGTTGACTGAACTGAAGTTACCAAAGTGAACCTTGGCGTTCAACAGAAATCGTGTGGGCTTTGCCTGGTCTCAGCTTTAATTATATTTGTTACAGAGCTGTATGAAGTGGTTAAGTTAACTGTCCTTCTGAAGGTTTGCAATGCCACCGTTGTAGTGCAGGGGTTTGGAAGCGATCTTCTAATTCACATTGTGAGGGCCACGTCCAGGCAGCTTTTGGAGATCTCCAAGGAGGAGACCCCACAGCCTCTCTGGGCAGCCTGTGCCAGTGCTCCATCCCTGCACAATGAAAACGTGTTTCTTGGTGTTCAGACCACAACTGTTCTTCTATATCTTCTGTATCACAGCTGTATGAGGACTTATGACCATGGCGGGTATCTTCTCACAAACTACTCTCATGTAGCACGTTCAAATGAGTTAGGGGCTTAAGAGTGTTGTTTATTGCTGAGGAGCTGGGTATCATGTTGCAGTCATGCAAACCCAGTGGCTGAAGCTCAGATTAGGTAGTAGGGAAGTCTGATTTCTGGTATTGCTCACTAGTGAATACAATCACACCTTATTTCTTCAGAAAGTACTGTAATTAATAACTCTCAATAAATAGGACGTCGGGGAGAGAAGAAGAGAAGAAATGAATAAGATTGCTTCACTTCCTCCTCCTGCATAGTGTGATCAGTAGGTTGCTTGGGGCTTTGGTTTTCAAACCATGTGTACCCTAGGAATTATGTCCAATTAGATTTAAGAATATAAGGCCTTATTAATGAGAGGGTCTCAGCCTTTTTAAAGGGTTAGCAGTTTACTCACTAACTGTCTATCAAGGGTTGTGCATGTGTGTCATGATTACAATATTAGTGGTCCTCTATAGCAGAATAGTGGTAAAAATAATGCTCTCTGATTATCTCTCATGCAAAGCCAACACTGGCTTCTCTAGGTTTGATGAGCAGTCATTTACAGTCTTAGGCGTGATGACCACTCCATTATTGCAGCTACTTGGTTGTTGAAAGGTTTGCTGGTCTCGTTATTTGGAGGGGAGAGGGGCTCCAAGCAAAGCACTTCTCCTCCCGCGTCACTCTCCCCCACAAAAAATGAAAGAGAGCTTTGTTTTGTCGGTGTTCAAGACTGATTAGCTTCGTTATTTTTTTTAAATATCTCAGAAGGCTCCACTGCTTCTCTGTGCTGTGAAGTTTCCCGTTTACCAGGTGTTCCTTTTTAATCAGTAGAGTCAATTGCCTAACAGTTTATAAAAGGCCTTAAGTGAGGAAGTAATCAGCACTGTCTATTATGGCAAGAATAGGATTTGCAATCAAACAGTGACATGACTAATGTCATTGAAACATTATTACAGCAGTGATTTCATATTCTCAGGCAATATACCTCAAATTGGGAATGGGGGAGAGGGGGAGCAATGTGTTACATCACACAGCACAGGTAATGCAAGGTTATTAAGCTGCCAGTTTGCTGTAGAGGAAACCTGGATAATAAAATGAGTGGGGAGTGTGTCCATCAGATTCAATTTACTCGAGCATCTTACTGTTGTCCTGAAGCTCATCCCAGTGATAGGCAGGGGTGTAGCAAAATTTAAGACATAACTGAGTGCTGAGGGGCATCAGAGAATCTTCTCCCTGAAGTGGGATCTCCTGAACTGAGGGGAAAGCTATTTTGAGCAGACTGATTAAACACAATGAAGTTCCAGGAAACTACTCTCATTCAAACTTGTGTCTAATTATAAACCCCAGTTCTTTGCAAGCCCTTAAGCAGTATTTTCTCTGCTAACTCGAAATAGGATAATTCAGGTTGGAAGGGAAATAGGGTACCAACAACTATGGTATCCCCCATAAAGGCCCATTGTATGGGATGGAGGTGTTGCCTCTTTATTGTATCCTTGGTTCAAAGGTATAAAAGAAAACAAAGAAACCCCACCCAGGATATAATGGTTTTTGAATATGGTATCATTTTCTTTCCTTCCCTTCAAAACGTATATATGATTTCATTTCCTCTATGTGTTTCCAAGCAATCAGACAGTTTTGTTAGAGTACAGGGGAGTTTGGCACAGGAGGATGTCAGTTTTTTTTTGGTTGGAAGTGATGTATGAATTGGCATGTCAGATCCATGCTCCCGAATGATGTATTTAGGAATAGCTTTAAGGACCAGTCTGTGGAAACACTTTTATCCCAGATGGGGAGCAAGAAGGTGCAGTCAAACACATGCAGTAAGAGACATGAAATATTTGGTCTTCATGGCTTTGCAGAGGTGAACCAGCATAAAACCACTATGGAGCATCTGTGTCCTCAAATCAAACCACAGTCAAAATGCAACAGAGGTGCAATTGTCTTCATTTAACCTTTCTGATGTTAATTAAATAGCCATCATTTCTCCATTGAGAAGCAGTGTGCTTGTTGTGTGAAAGACTCAGCTGTGGCTCATTTCTAGAGAATGGTTTCAAGTGAGGACAAATTTCTGATAATAAGTATACCAGGTCTCTTAGGTCTAGGTGAGAATGTGGTCATTGGCTGAGGTGGCTTTTACTTAAGAATTTTGTTTGTTTGCTTCCAATCTGTTAATATACTTTGAGAAGTTTGTCAAAATAGAGTTATCCTTAGTTATCTGGGTGGGTAATAAAGGAATTCTTCATATAAAAACTTTGTAGTTCCTAAAACTCCTAAGAAATTTTCTCACAAAGCTGTTGAGCATATTAAAAACTGTATTTGCTGCACCATCTTTCCACACTCCATTTCTTCTGTCAGAGTAGAGCAGTTCTGTACAGTCAAGGGGGACTGAATAGATTTCATTCTTAAAGATGAGATATACTTGGTCTGTAAACAGTTACATTTTATGTTTTTTTGTTTTTGTTTTTTTTTGTCCACTTTGTGTGTACTCCATGTATTCTGACACTTGACTTCTTTCTGCCTGGATCATTAATGTTCCTCCCTGTGCTCTGGGCAGGAAGGAGTGTTGAAATAATGTGCAGTATTCTGGGCAATATGAGTCACATCACCAAAGTTGTTGGTATCAGTTTCTTTGCATTTACCTCTTCCCAAAAGAGTGGGTTCTTTGAAGCGTTTTTTTCATCTGCCTTCAGAAACGTAGTTCTAGCTGCTACATGACTACCCTTCTAATTAGTTATTTTGGGGCAAAACTGAAAGTTGAGGTCACTATCTTTGTTTACCTGCAGTGCACACACAGAGTGAAAGGGTGAGGTCTATGTCATGGTTCAAAGATATATTGAGATAGGCATTTTGGTATGCTTCTGGGGAGGATTCTATAGGAGGTCCATTTCTTGTTGACTCTGTTATGTGTTAATTATCTGAAGGCAAAAAGAAAAACTTAGTATCTATGCAAAGTACAAAATTGCCGGTGAAGATTAACCCATAAACAATAGGGCAAAGAGCACTGAGAAGACGATGATACTTCTAGAAATTGACACCATGCTCTTTCTTGAATCACTGCGGTGGATACTTAGCCATTAAAAACGTGTCTTTTTTACTACTCAAGTGTATGCTTGGCATAATGCTGTGGGCCCTGAATTGTGACATAAGGGCTACCCACAGAATATCTGTTGTGTAGGTATTGGGTGGAGCAGTTTTGTGTTTGTATTTTGTGAAATATTTTACTGTTAACTTTTCCCCATGTCATCTTGCAAGACCAGTGGAGTAGGTCCAGCTGATGGCTGCAGAGGTGATATAGAGCAGCCAATATCACGGAGGACATGTTCAGATAACTTGCTTCTGTTCTGGTGGCCAAACAAAGGGGAGAGCAGAGCAGGAGAAGACAAGGTTAAGAGAAGAGGCAGGAAGGATTCAGGCATGAAGAGCACTTCACCTGAGAGAGGTTGAGTAGGTTGGCACTGCTTGGAGGAAGGAAAAGAATGGTGAAATATAATACTCGGGGAAATAAATCTGATGGGAAAAGTCAACCTAGATCCCTCTGCATACTTTTTCAAACAAAGTAGATCAATGAACCTGAAAGTCCAAAAAGCCTGCAAGGTGTGCTATACTACAAGGTGGTCTATACTACATCATAGCCTGTAAATTCGTTGTCATGTGCTGTCATATCTTAGGCAATGCTCCAGGGGAATCTAAAACAGAGGTAAATATTTGAATAACGAGAAACAAACAACTGTAGCTAATAGCTTTAATTGTTTTATCTATTAAACCGTGTAATGATTCATGTCCAAAAACAACTTCCTGGCAGTAGGAAATATTTTTTTCTAGCAGCTTAAGCTGCCTATGTGAAGGGAAAAAAAATACATCTCCAGAGCTGCTTGGGAAGCTATTCGCATTTGGGTGGGAGCCTGAAAACTCCCGTTAACTCTCACTTTTAATATCTGGCTTCTCAGTGTATGGAACATTGATTAAAATGGAAAAACTTAACATGTCTTCCAGAACAAATCTGAAATGTATTTGGCAGTTGGGCGTCCCTCTCCACGCTTCAGAGCACAGAGGAGAGGCAGTGGAGAGAGGGAGGTGGTTAGCACATGAGCTTGAGTCACTGTAGATAAGTGTTTATATAGCAGCCACCTTTAGGGAAGGGAAGGGAAGGGAAGGGAAAGGCCCCTAGGCACTGCAGAGTGGTGTCTGCTATAGCTGGAAGAAACTGTCTTTTTTTTTTTCCATGTCTTGTTGGTCTTTTGTAGATCAAAATGTTAGCACAGAGCTGGATTGTGCAATGTCTGTTAGTAGATGGACTGACATTTGAAAAAGGCTGCATTTCAGTTAATTTCAAGCTTTTTTTTTCCTAGAGTTTGAAATTTTTTATTGTAATCAAAAACAAATCACTTGAATAAAACCATTCATACTTGCAGGTCAGATTGTTTATCTGCTATTTAATGCTGAGCAAATGAGAAATTAAGTCTAGGCAATAACAGCCACAAACTCAAAGATGGTTTTGTGCAGAAAAAAAAGGCAGCCTGGATGTAACTGTGATGCATGGGATGCAACTTCCAGTGCTGTGCATTTCAAATTCTCTGATTTGTGGGCTATCTTAAAATGTCCCTGCTAGAAGGACAGACCCCTGCACCAGTGAAGTTAAGTCAACTGTAGGCTTGCTTTCCTCAGTAACCTGTGGTAGATGCGTTAGAAATAGGCCATGATGCAGCAGATAAGAGGTTTAAGATCCTGGCTCAATAGCATCAGCGAGCTGTGAGCAGTGGCAATAAGGATGATGGAAGAGTTTTGTTAGCAAGGGGTGTGTGGGTGCTTACACACTGAAGTGGGTGTGCCTGTTTTATTTGAGGGTATGCAATTTGTGACACAAAAGTGAAGGCAGACCTAAGAGGAGGAATGTGGTGGGCAGACCTCATCTCACTCAACAAGATTCCTATTGCTGAATTCTCAGCTGTCTTATGCCAACAAACTTTTTTACCAAAAAAAAAAGTCTAGCCCGAAAACATGTTGATGCAGAATATATTAGGTCTATGCCCACAGCACCACTTTGGTCCAGAGAAATGGACCAACTCAATTCCATATTCTGTTCAAAAGTTAAAAGGCACTGAGTGAGACAGTAATGGCTTTCTATGTGCATTTGGACATTGAGATTACCTTAGGTCACCATATTATCTTGAAGCTGTTTTTAAAACTAGCGAGAACTCTGGCAACAGCTAAAAGTGTGAGTGTGGGTTGGATAATTACCTTAGAAAAGCATTGCAAGAGCAGTATATGCACACTGACAGCTACACTGTGGGAGAGTGCATCACTACAAACAAGAGAACAGAGTACAAGCTAATAAAGGAGGGGATGGGTGATTATAGTTGTTAAAATCGAGCAATGAGGGAAACTTGAGAAAACTAAGGTTAATAACAGGAATAACTTTCTAGTCATGAGATCTATCTGGGCTTTGAAAATATCTTACAAGGAAAATGATGGGAGTCCTTCTAATTAGGACTTATTATCTAATTAGGACTTACAATTATGATTATTAAGATTTATAGAATATAGAATTATAAAGCTGATACTAAATATGTCAGAAATTATGTCACAAATTGCATTAATAAATGTAGAAACCTGTATTACAGTAAAAATGGAGTGAATACTAAAATATCTCTTGGTCTGTTCGGAAGCTTCAGCAGTACATAAAAGTGAAAAAATACTTCTCTGTCTGTCCTGATACCCTACTTCAGGTTCCAAATCTCTCTTGATGCAGGAAATTCCACCAGATGACCAATTCCAGGGAAGATTATTAGATATTTTTTTTTTCCTGAAACTTAAAAAAAAATCAGAAAGGCAAAAAAAAAAAAAAACACAAACCACACGAAAAAAAAAAGAGAGAGAACACTGCCATCAAAGTGAATCACACCTGGTTTGCTGCTGTGAGTTAGCACTTGTCCTCTGCCTGCTGCTGCTGAAATTCCCAGGCTTACCAACGGTACGAAAATGTTTTTGTTTTTTTTAAAGCTTTGTAATAAATTCAGAATTCAGATATTTACCAAATACAGTCTAGCACAGGGGATTAAAAAAAAAAAAGAAAAATCCTCCCCAGCAGTCATTTCCTTCGTTACCACCTGCTGTTTGTGACAATTATTCATCCTGAGCCAAACACAGGTGTATCTGGAGTGTTCTGTGAATTTGTGCTATGTAGTGCCTACAAAGAATGCTGTGTGTTTCAAAGCCTTTGCATACTTCTACACATTTTAATATCTCCATTTTATTTTGGGAGTGTCTTGACTGATACAAAAAATTCTTGCATACAGAGATAATAATTTGCATATTTAGTGTATCTCCTGAAAGGACTTAATCCTTGCTTACTCCGATTTCTTTGCAATGGCCATGCAGTGCATAGAGATCTTGAAATGAGAGTCAGTCAAACTAACTTTAAATCACCTTGCTGTTGCAGAAGGGAATGAGGTTCATGTTTTTCTTCAACATTTAGTGTATCTGTACCATCCCACTGGGAGTGTCTCTTAGAGTTCCTGGACAGAAGGCATTAATGGTTCGTTTCATCCTACTCGTAGGTAATGAGCATGGTATGCTCCTGTTTTTCAGTCCAACCTTCTCCAGCATCTTAGTCTACAGGGTATGTTTTTCTGTCTTCACTGATGTCTGTATTTGACAGACCTTTCCAATTTTTTGATGTGATTTCAGCTTCCAAACAATTTGCTGAAGAGGTCTTGAAAGCACACAATGACTACAGGAAGAAACACGGAGTCCCCCCATTAAAACTCTGCAAGAAGTTAAACAGAGGAGCCCAACAGTGAGTTCAGTCCTTTCTTTTCTTTAATGAGATTTGTCACTTTTACTGGCTAGGCTTGCCTGTGCATACTGCAAAAATACTTGCCTTTTGATATGCTGATATTCAATGAAAGCTTACTGGGTGGGAAGTGAAGGACCCTACTCTTTTTGTCTCCCTACCCAAATCTTTTCTTCCTTTCTTTCTCTATCACATAACACTGGCTAGTCACACAGGCACTTCTTTGGCCACAAGTGTGTGAATCTTCCTTGCACCCTCTTTGAGACATGGGCTGCATCTGCCTACACTCGTGTGTCTCCTTTGCAGAGGGTAGTTGCCTAAAACATGCTTCACCACCATCTCTGTCAGATGATGCACTGTTATCTGCAAAAGAACCTCTGCTGCTGCTGAAATAGTGCAGAAAAGAAGTCTTTCATGGTAGGAACTGATGACTGGTCTGAGACCGATGAAATCAAAGAGAAGTAATTTCAGATCAAATTGTCTGTCTTCCTTCCACAAAAGCAAAGTCAGTATAACATTGTTCCCTAGTCTGTCAGGAGGGACACACCTTACCTCTTCTCCAGTGCTGAGGACTGTACAAACTCCCTAATGTACAGTTAACATACAGCGGATCCACCCTCCTACTGTCTGATTTAAGACTTCCTTGCAGAAATTTTAGTCCACTACCGCTTTTCGTCTTTGCTGTAGATGTGAAAACCAGATTATTTCCTTTCCCTTTGGAGCAACATTTGGTCAAAGTAGTTTTCATGTAATCACAGAACAGTTGAAGTTGGAAGGGACCTCTGGACATCACCTGGTCATCATTTATTTTTTTTTTTCAGGCTGAGGAATAGATCTTCACAATACAAAGGAAATACTTGAAGGGGAAAATGATGACTAAACTATTCAGAATATAAATGTCTTCACATAATAGCTAAAGACTGGTCAGCTTGATCACTGCAAATGTGACGTCTCATCTCCCATTAGGCTTTCTACCATAACTCTGCAGAGTTCTCCATGCTGGCTGGCCGGGAGCCAGAGAAGCTGTAGTGTTTCCAGAACCCAATTTATTGTCTCAGCATAGTGTCACGCTCTGTCATGCAAATGCTACAGTCCCCTCATGCCCAGACCAGAAATCCCTACCAGGTGATGTGCTGTACAGCGCACCATGTACATGGCTTGTTGATGTGCCCTCTGGCAGCAATCAAAATCTAATTCTGTCCTTTTTCCAGTTTTTGAGACACCGCGATAACTAGATGCAGTATTTCTGGAGAATACCAGTGACGCATCTGCATACCTATGTAATCTTCTGAGTTTTTCTTCCTGTTCTTCAGAGGCTTGCTTTGTTCCCATTTTTCATGGTGCCTCACAATGAGGAAGAGATTTCACTGACTTGTCAGCCACACTTCTTGTCTCTTCAAACTTTTACCGATGGTTTGAACGAATCAATTTATATGAATAGTTCAGATTATTTCTGCCAACCAGGCATTGCTCCACATTTATCTCTAAGTGTGCTGTTGCCCTTCCTGGGTATTTTTAGGTCCTTCTGGAATTCCTCACAATCCTCTCCGGTCTCAGCTGACTTTCCTCACTGGGGCGAGCAGCAGTAGGAAACCTTTGTTTGTTTGCTGCCTGTAACTTACTTATAAGGATTAAAAGCATGTTCGGAAACTGGTGTAATTGGTTGGTGGCAAGAACCAGAAATGTTTTGTTCTGAATAGCAGACATGAAATATCAGAAATCTCATATTTGTCAAGACAGATTGTGCATAATCTTAAATTCGAGGAAGAGCCTCACCTTTTCTTTTGGATATATCTTGTATCTTTGTTGGTAATTATCTGGTCTATCTCTGGTTAATTTGCTCTGTTTCTCTGCTTGTGTTGAAAATGGCCTATTTTCTACTACTTTCAGTCCCAAGAATTGAGGCAGGCTAAATAAATTGACTATTGGATCCGCGTTTTAGGATGAGTCACCCTCAGCAGGTGTCTGTTTATCTCTGACTGTAATGAAGCATAGGGTGATGATTTCAGACACAAGTCTCATGCTTCCAACTGCCTGATCTAGAGTGAATTAATCACCATCACCCTTTCTCTTGAAGCAACTTGGCTGTGGTCTGTGACATGATGTGTGGATTCCTTTGCTAGGTATGCGGAAGAGCTGGCTACCACGAGGGTCCTCAAACACAGCTCCGAGTCTGCTAATGGAAAATGCGGAGAAAACCTGGCATGGGCATCCTATGATCAACCAGGTAAACTTTCTTCTTCTCTTGCTGTCTCACAGACACTAGATAAATGGCCTGTTTCATGTACTTTGGGCTCAGGGCATGAATGAGCTGGTTGCAAAGGCACCCCCATTTCCTCTGCTCTGAAAAAGCAGCCACCGCAGCCCAGCCCATGCTGCATTGGGGACAGGATGCTGGTGTGCAGTCACCTGCGTGTGTGGAGAGCAAGAAACACACATAGGCACCAAAGGGGTAATGAACTCCTGTAGTGCTCTATGTCCCTTTGGATGTAGGGCTTGGTGGCTAGGCTTCTCTGTTTGTCCCAGACATGGCGTTACTTGGAGTGCTACTTCTCTGTCCCTGGCAGGAGAGAGGGAAGCTGTCAGTGCCCTGTTCTTCACCTTTATCCTTAGTTTGCCCTCGCCTAAGAAAGGGCTGACCACAGGCCAGCTGTGGTGAGGAAGATGGAAATGTGGCAATTGCATACAACACAGCAGTTCCTGTTCGTGGGGGCAAAAAGGTGAGAGGAAGCCAGAGAGGGAGAGGCAAGTGTATCAGGCAGCAGCATCTGGTCTCTTCTGCTCTGTCAGTAAACAGGCTCTGAACCTTTTTCCCTGCCTTTCTTTCTGAAGACAAAGTGCTCCATGTATTTTCTGATCATAAACGTAACACACAATTGACAGCTTTCGGTTTGGGTGCCCTAGGAGCTGAGATTTGGCCGTGCTGGCAGCCTGTGGTGAGCACTTAGAGTTGCATTCAGCAGGCTCTTCCCTCTTTCCTCCTCCAGTGTGCAGGGTTAACGCCCCTGCCTGCCGAGAGAGCAGGTGGTGTGTATTAAAAGTCACCACTTGCCTTCTTTTTTCCCATCCGCCCCTGGAATTCCCAGCACAGTCTAGAGGAGATTGAAGCTCATTTCTGCAGACTGTAGGTCCCATTTTAAGGGCCTGGCAATTTTAGGAACTGAGTTTCAGACCCAGGTCCCTGGGTTTAAAAGTTCCAAAAAAAAAAAAAAGGAACCACTAGGTTCCTTTGCAAGTGCTAGCTGTAGGCCCTAGTGGATATGTTTTCATATTGAAAAAGAAAAGCGGGGTGGAAAAATACAACTGGATCTACTAACATTTGGCATTCTGTCCATTGCGAGAGTCTGAGGCAAGACTTCAGAATAGCATGGGAAAACACAGATGTATGGCAAAATTTGCACAGTGCCTATGACTCACTGGCTGAGCTTACTTCTTCCTTCTTGTTTGCGTTAATGGCCTGTGCTTCTTCCCCCAAGGTTAAAGAAACAGGATTCACTTTCAGAGAGCTGGAAGAAAAATACACGAATCCTTCCATAAATTTTATAATGCCAGTCCTTTTCTGGATCGCATTTGTTTTCTTCTATGCACTGTTTCCATGCATAACTTGCCAATTTTGAACAATTTTATTGCTATTTGTTATCCGTGGGGTTGAGTGCCTTGCTAAGAAAATGAAGCTACATCCTCTTTTGTTCTGTTCTCCATTTCCTATGTAGCAGGATCATTCAGAGTATCAGAATGAGAAAACTAGTTCTTCAAAGAAAGTTGTTCCCCTCTCTGGGCTTAGTCTTCATCTCTGTGGTGCTGGTTCATTCTTCGTCTTTTTCTCATATAGTTCCCTTTGGATAGTTAATTTGTAGCCTGCTCAGTGAGGCTGAAATTTGTATTAGGCATCTATTCAAGGGCTTAACAAAGGGAGTCTGTGTCTTCCAGTTTCCTTCCCAGATAAAGCAAAACTCAATAAACCTACAGCATACTGTGTATTGTATTTAAAAAAAAAAAAAAAAAAAAAAAAGCGATCCTATTGTTTGTTTTGACTCTTAAGGAGTTCTGTAATAATGCCAGAAGATGTATATCCTGTTTCAGAAAAGATTTAAGATTTACATCATAAGGGCATTCTAGTCTGACCCTCTCCTGGCACAAGAATCTCTGACATTGTATTCAGGATTTTGGAGTTACATAGCCTAAAGCTGTAGCTGGAAATATGTTTATCCCTGTAATCCAAGAAATAGTTGACAGCTGTTTCCTCCCTCCAAGTCCTGCAGGAACTGCTCCGTGGCAGGCTTCTCTTTATCTATGTTCAAGTAAGTGAGCTGTCATCTGCCACTGATGCGAGAGACCACAGCCTGCCTTGGCAGCTGTAGTGTGTCAGGCTTCTTAGGATGCCTCGCGCCATTGCTCGCGTACCGGCAGGCTGAAGGCAGGCACTGAATTATTAAATTCCGGTTGGGGTGAACAGTGCCATGAAGAGTGTGATGTGCTGCCCCTGAAAACACTACAGCTGATGGGGGAGTTCGTAAGAGAAATTAACAGGTTTGGGTGATATCATGCAGTGATGGGAGGAACCCAGGTTTGGGGACAGATTTGGTCTAGTGTGCAGAGCAGTGCAGGTACCTTCTGCACTAGCCCTGCAGGTGCATGCTCTGACTCAGAAATGTTTCTGAGCATACCTTGAGGCATCTGTGGCTCTCTATTGCTCTCCAACACCAGGCTTATACAGTACTACTAATAAACGGACCCTCATGAGGAATGCTGGGAGTAGAGGACTACTCCCTAAAACTGTTTATCTAGTATCTAGATTCCCATCTAGATAGTTATTTTACTTCTGAGAGAAACTTAAACTCACCTCTCCTGCTTTCCACTCAGACTGGTGGAAGGGAGATTGTGGTAACGAAACCTAGAAAAATGATAAATGAAAGATATGAGGTTTGGGGTACCTGGTTTTTAAATAGATCTTGAATGTGACCTGTATGCTGTAATTTTATTAGAATGTTTTTAACAACTTACTCTGTGAGTTGTCTTGAAGATTTAAGGTTTCTTTGGTATAACAAGAGACAGTAAGGCTGGCCCCAGAGCAATTAAATGTTAATGAAGCCGAATGCAGTTGTTGGGCTGCCACAGCCTTGTGCCTTAATTCCAACTGGTAGTGAGGATGAGAGCGTGTTCCCAGGTGTGCACACACAGACACACACACAGCATGCACGTATGTATGCAGGTGGCCACACAGACCCACACAGATAGGTGCAGTCAGATTTACATGTACAGCACCAGTGGTCTTGTCCTGTCCCCCTTTCTGGCTGATCATGATGAAGGTCCACTATAATATATAGTGTCCACTATAATATTTATGTAGATATATATAGGAATATATATATATAAAAATTATACATGCATATAAAATATCTATTCTAAGAACGGATTGTTTAATATATATATACAATAAAACAATATATTTTTGCTAGCATAAAATAATATATTTGAAATATATATATTCCAGTAAAGGAAATCAAACTCATTTGTGTCCCTGCAGCAGCTGGGCTCAGACACCTAGTCTGCCCAGTAACTGCCCCTGGATCCCAGTCTCCTCAGTTGCTGGTACCCTGACATACAAACCCCTGAGGCTGCAGTCCCCCTCCAGCAGCTGGTACAGCCCATCTCACCCGTGCACCCACAGCTCCCCGGAGTCCTCTTGTCCCCGTGGCGGCCACATGCTTCTGCAGTGACTGCTCCACAAGGATGTGCCTTCCAGGCCACTTCAACTACACACCAGCTAGTCCTCTAGTGCTAGTGCTTGCACACCTGCAGCTGCACTTGCTCCAGTTGCTGGCACCACAGATACACGGTCCCCTCTGCCCTTGGTCTTTTACCAGTTGTTGGCACTTGACTCCCATACACATGCACATAGAATACAACTCCTCACCCAGAAAAACAGATATAAATGAAATTTAATAAGGCAACAAGACAGCTTGCTCTGATAATGTGCAGGGCATGGCCAGGCAAGAATATTGACCAGCAGCCTGTTTGCATGGGGTGGTCCCTTTTTCTCTCTCTCTCCTTATGTGGAACTTACACCAGGACTGTTAGTCCTATGTGTGACCCCAACCACCTGGGGCAGCTTGGGGAGCAGACAGATCGGCCATATTACTGGCTCTTAGCTTGGGTAAATGCTAAATGAACACTACTATGCTTATTCTGTACCTAGTATTGATCAGAACTATACTTGGGTACAAATTCAAGGATCTTTGCACCAAACTTTGTGTGATGTAGCTGTGCCCAGAGAGTCATGGTACTGACAAAACTCATCAGAGCGAGACTCAGCCTGTTCCAAAATGAGCAGCTGGTAAGTCTATCTGAGCAGGTCATCAGTTGGCTATCATTAGGAGAAGGGTGGAGTTGAGCCCCATTTCCATTGAAAAAGTGTTGAAACTGTAAATGTGGTTAACAGCGATGAAAACAGGAAGGATATTTAAAGAAAGAGCAATATACTCATTGGTTCTGCAAGTGGAGCAACGGAAGAGAAGCTGCAGCACTGACTGTAGGACAGATCTGGATGTTTTTGATAGAATTAAACTTCTGTCATTTCTGCTATAATCTGCAATGATGGGTGGGAGTGTGATTTCTTTTGTGTTTTTTTTTTTTCCTTCTTGAAACGCATTTCAAACAATCATCAGCCCATGTTTGGGGGGCGAAGAAATGGGAGTTGTTTTCAATGAAACATTCAAATGCAAGGTCAATCAATGGGCACTGAATATAACTGCATCACGTATCTTGTAATAACTTGAAATGGAAATAGTGGGGTCAGTTCTCCAAACCAGCATGTCTGAGGATGCAAGTTACTATCCAAGGGGCTAGGCTGAGCGCTCTGCTCCCCTGTGTTCTCTTTCTGTTCATTTTCACCACTGGGCTCATGGCAGTTTTCCCATAGTGACCTGTGTATCAGCAGTCATTTTCAAAGGTGGATTATTGCTTACTGCTCCCCAGGGGACAAAAAATCAGAAGAAAAGTACATTTAATCAATAGGTACCTGCCTGTCTTCTCATATGGTAGGAACTTTCACACAGGTACCCCCCATCTCCTGCAGAATCTGACAAATACAGTTCATCCCCTTCACTTCTGAGCCATGTCTTCA
Source organism: Cygnus olor (assembly GCF_009769625.2). Lineage (NCBI taxonomy): Eukaryota > Metazoa > Chordata > Aves > Anseriformes > Anatidae > Cygnus > Cygnus olor. The sequence continues at coordinate 97,182,020 of NC_049170.1, read as the reverse complement.
GCTTGATTTCAGGGCAGAGTCTTACACATGTTGCCTAGTCTTTTGGTCACCCTCCCTCTTGCCAGGAACAAGTCAGTCTTTAATTTCTCACAGCCTCTGATGCAATGACTCTTTCATTCAAGGATGACTGCAATACTGTGCAATGATAACCCGATCCTTCACTATCAGCCTCTAGACTTTCACTGCCTGCCTGCAGTAAGTTAGTTGCAAGCTTAACTGCTAAGGCTGAGAATTAACACATCATAACTTGTCTTGCATAACTGTGCTCATTATCTTTCATGTGCAGGACTGGGGTATTCTTACCTGATGTCACTGCCATCTTCCTTGAATTAAGGCATTACCAGATTTTCACACGATGGTATTCTTTACATTAAAAAAAAAAAAAAAAAGGCAGACAAAAAACATGGAGAGGTACTAAATCAGAACTTTCATGTGTCTTGCAACCTTTCTGTTATGCTGAGTTTCAGTTCTTGTTGCATGGAAACTAGATACACTTCTTAGAGCTACAGTAGAGAGCGTGGTGTTGACTTTCTCTTGACCTACTCTTTTTGCTCTGTATTAATGGATGGAGTGAAGGGCTGATAGCAGTGGAAATGCAGTGCTACATCTGTAAAAATTCATTTATGTAGTGTAGTTATTTAAGCACTTGTATGTACAAAGTGCATATGCTTTATAGGGTCTGATATGTCTGCTGTCACACTCTGTGCTTCTGTTTCACCCAGCTTGCCACAAACACATCTACATTTTTCATAGCTGTGAAGTCTGGTGTGGGACAGGATGATTGTTTGTTTTTTATCCTGTGTGTTTTTTATTTTCCCCTTGAATTGCACATTGATTGGTCTTTGCAAGTTTTTCAGCCTTCATTTTAGCTTTAGTGTGAGTAACAGATGAACAGATATTTTATTTGCATTAGAGACTTCAGCCATAAAACAGGTCTACAGGATTTGTTGTTTGGTGCAGGAAGAACAGAGAAAGTAGGAACCTGTTATTATTTCCAAAACATTTACTTTAGGAATCAAGAGAGGTTTTGCTACATTTTTATGTAGAAAATGTAAATAGACTTAGTAAGAGGACGCCATTCCTAACAAGCTGTGTGGTATGGATAAGCTCATCGTGCTTCCACAAAGCTTTCAGAGATGGCAGTTCATTCAATATTTTCTTTTCAGTGACAGCTCTGACAGCCAGATTGCCAGGTTAACGACGCCATCAGTTTAGCAGATTGCACTCATAAGCATCTGAAGTCTAAAGAGGTTAACAACTCAATGCCTGACTTCTTAAACAGTGCAAGCGCATGACTTTTTGCTGTAAAATAGCAGAACATGAGTCATTGTGGTTCTGCAGCCAGTAGTCCACCAGGGACCAGCATTCTTCATGGCAGTAGTCTTAACATCTTTGGCAGTTACGAGATGAACTGTCTTTGTGTCATACTTCCTGGAATGCTAAGCAGAAATTTCATTATTGAGGTAGCTCAAGGAAAAACCTGTCCCTTCTTCCCCCCCTCCATGTTTGACACAAGAATTTCCTAAGAAACAGTAATGGAAAAGAAGTAATGTCTGACCTTTGAGTGCACGGCATCTGCAAGTTATGCTCTGAGCTTCTGCCCTCTGTGCTGTCAGTTTGACCAGATTCATTGTGGATTATCAGAATCTGCTCTTGTCTATCGAATTCCATAATGTTTCAGCACAAAACAAGGGAGGATTGTTTCTTGAGCAAATGTCACAATTAGAGACCTATAGACAGTGCTATGCCACTGACCATAGTTGTGATCCCTAAATAACCGTGGTCAGTGAATACCTCTGAGGACACGTGCCAGTGCTGGACATAAGGATTTCCATGCAGTACCAGCTCCTAAACATGTATTTTTAATGTGTCTGCCTGTAGTACCCTGAGTTAGAGCACCTCAAAGTGGAAATCCCCCATGGCTCAAGTGCTGAGTAAAAACCATTAAGAATAAATGCATTTAGAAATTCAAAATATTAAATGCTGATGAAAACACAGAAAACTAAGGGATGTCAGGAGAGTCATTTTTCTTTGGTTTGCTTGGAGCTCTAAGGGCTTGGAACTCTTCAAACGCCTGGATCCACAGGTCAAAGGCCTCCTTTTTTTGCTCAGAAAACCTGGCAAGGTTTTCACTGAAGTCTTTTCAAATGTGTCCCAAGAGGGAGTGTCTGCTGAAAGTTGTATGTAGAAACCTAATGACAGGAGCACTCATCTAATATAGGGGAGGTGTGCCTTCACTACCTTCCAGGCTTAAAGTTACAGACAGTTGTGGGCAGAAAAAAAAAATGTATTAAAACCCAATGTGTTAAATTGCCAGACAGTTAAACATTTTGTTAAGGGCAAAACAGATTTCTTAGCCCACCAGATCCAAATGCTACGCCACACTGGTCTCTGTTGTCTGTAGGTTTTTCTAACTTCTACCCTGTAAAGTTTTAACTGCAGCCAAGAATTGGTGGTAGTATAGTGCTCTTCATTCTTTTCACTTCCTTCTTCCTTCCACGAGGATGACCAGAGAGCTAGAGCACCTCTTCTGTGAAGACGGGCTGAGAGAGTTGGGGTTGTTCAGCCTGGAGAAGAGAAGGCTCCGGGGAGACCTTACAGTCTTCCAGCAGCCTTCCAGTACCTACAGGGGGCCTACAGGAAATCTGGGGAGGGACTCTTTGTCAGGGAGTGTAGGGATAGGACAAGGGGTAGTGGCTTTAAAGTAAAAAAAAAAAACGGCAGATTTAGATCACCTACAAGGAAGAAATTCTTTGCTCTGAGGATGCTGAGACAGTGGAACAGGTTTCCCAGAGGAGCTGTGGATGCCCCATCCCTGGAGGTGTTCAAGGCCAGGCTGGATGGGGCCTTGGGCAACCTGGTCTGGTGGGAGGTCTCCCTGCACATGGCAGGGGGTTGGAACTGTGTGGTCTTTAAGGTCCTTTCCAACCCAAACCAATCTGTGATTCGTCAGCTCCATCCTACCTGAGGAGCACCTCACGACAGAGATCTCCCTGGACTGGGATGAGCTGTTCTGCAGCTGTCTCATGACTTGCCTGCCTGAGCTTTGAGACAGACTGTGCTGGCCACATAGTCCCTAGCACTTCAATGAAGAAACTGATGGACTGTGTTTGTGTCTACAAGCTGAGACGAACTCAAGTAACTGATGGCAGGAGATGGTTCACAAAAAACATTGGACTAATTATTAACCGTATAGCAACAGCTGGTGCAAAACAATATATACTTGGTAAGTAACATGTGCTACCGTGTTACCTGTATTTCAAAAACTTTGCTTCAGTAAAGGCTGTTTCTTCATGTTTCCAGAACTCGTGCCTTCAGTTGCACAGTTCTCACCAGCTATTAACAGAAGATCTTGCTGGTCATGCTGTAAGTGAGCTACTTTCTTGTGTTTATGTGACCTGTCATGATTCCACATTTCTTTTGTGTTTCAGGGAAGGATGTGGCTGACAGATGGTACAGTGAAATAAAAAATTACAGCTTTCAAAACCCAGGTTTTTCTTCAGGGACAGGTAAGTTCAGACTGAGCACTTTCTCTTCAAAAGCAAAGCTTTTATTTTAAGAAATTGGCTGCTTTGCTTGTTTTGATATTTTTCAAAAATCTACCTTATTCTTAGGAAAAAAAAATATTAGAATTTCCCCTGTTTTTTATGTTAGAAACTGACAGAAGGGTAAAAGAAAACTGTGAGAAATAAGGAAGTAAGCGAAATCTGTTTTTTTTGTTTTTTTTTTTAATATATTGTATTTTTCCTCCAACTTCAAAGTTCTTAAAAAGCAACTTATTTTTAAGGCAAATTAATTTGTAAATGCCACTGAATTGGAATCATGTAGATGTCTTACTAAATGTACTGTGCTGTTGTTTACATTGACACATCTTCTACCAAGCTGCATCACTGCAATCACAGAGATTACTTCAGCTATAGTTTGGAGAGCAGCCACAGGTCATTGATTGCATATTGACAATCCGGTGTTGAATGAACATTGTCCCTTGAATTAAGTAAGAGATATGCCCAAGCTTGTCTGAGATGAAGAAAATCTTGGTTTTCGCCCATGGTACTCGTCCATGTACAGGGGGAATGACTGATAACACAGCTTGGGGGTGACTAGTAGAGCTAGGCACAAGAAGCCACAAAAGACAGTACTAGTTTCAACAGTTGCGCATGCAGGCAGGATGAGGGAAGATGAGGTGGTAGAACTGCTGTTCATACTGCAGGAAGTAAAAAAACATGATGTCTTTGTGGAGTTTTATGTCAGATATTCATCAAACTATGTCTTTCATGATTCTCTTACAAGGTATTCTTGTTTGGGAATAGGATATGGAACTGGGAACACTAGAGTGGAACCAGATGAAAGCAGGCTTTTTCAAGACAAAATGCTAGATGTAGAGGTTTTGTTTCGTTTTGTTTTGTTTTTCACACCTTCAGTTTTCTCTCCTGTTAGAGAAAAAAACAGTTTCGTAGTCTCTTTCTCCCCACTCTCCTCCACACGTTTAAAGGAATAGTATAGATTTAGCACCTAAAATGTCTGCATGTATTTCTCTCTTTCTTCAGGCCACTTCACAGCAATGGTTTGGAAGAACACAAAAAAGATGGGAGTCGGAAAAGCATCTGCTAGTGATGGTTCTACATTTGTGGTAGCTAGGTACGATCCAGCTGGAAATGTGGTAAATCCAGGCTACTATGAAGAAAATGTCCTTCCTCCAAGAAAATAACTTTTTTTTTTTTTAAAAAAAAAAAAGGTAGTGTATTGTTTAGCGACAAATGAACCTAGGTTTGGACTTAACAGTGTTTGAAATGAAGTACAATTCAATGACATTTCCTGTTTGATACTGCTGTTCACCTCTCATTACAGAGGAAGCAATTACATGTTGCTTGAGTCAATCTACACATTAGGTCCCTGTTGTTTCTGAGGGGGCTGCAGTTTATCTGAGGATGAAGTATACGCAGTATTTCTGAAGGGTAACAGTTTATAAGTTTTTCTTTTTACCTTTTTTTTTTAATATTTTGCATGAACTCTGCATCAGCATGTGAGTAAGCACATGTTGAATGTCTTTTTCTTAACAAGCAAATTTGTAGCTTTGTGTAAACTGAAGATACCAGCTTGTAATTATATCATGTATTTCAAGTTTTCCAGTATTCATTAATAACTGTAAATTCTTTGCTCTCTCTGTACTTCCTGCTACTGTGGAGTCAGCTCTCTGCACATGAGATGGAACATATGCAAAGCCTCCCATATGAAAAGTACATGTATAAAATGTAGGGCAATTCAGACCTGTATGTTTTCATTAAAAGGATCTCAGAGAACACTAAAATATTGCTGGCAAAATTGTATCCATCAAGCAAGCTGTAACTAATGTGTGACCAGAAAGCTACTAGAAGTGTTTAAATCCTAGCTTTATATTTTAGGTGCTAATATTTAAAATTTGTTTCAGATGAAGTATATTTCAAGCTCAAACCCATCCTACAGTTTACAGTATGTACATTGTCTTATAATCAAATTGTTTACTTCCCTTACAGAAAAGCAAGGTAGTGCCTTTTTTCTTAGATGCATAAAATAATTTTCTTTTGGAGAGCATCTAGGATTTTATTTCTCAGTAACTAATTTTTATTTCCTAGGGAATATCTTTTGCAGGTATCATACTATACAGACAATAACATTCCCAAATCATAATTAAGAAACATTTGCTCTTAGTTCATATCATTCAATAACAGCAGAAATATGTCATGCTGGATAGATGCCTTGAAAAAAAAAGCATATTTAATTTCTTTAAAAGAAAGCAAACAAAAATTCTAAGGACACTTTTTTTTCTTTAAAAATGTGGATTGGACACTTTGGCCAGATTCATATATTCTACTTTAATTTGGGGTTTTCTTTGCTATGTAAATGTTTCATTTGACTTCTTCTGAGATTCTGTATCCCAGAATTTGGTTCATGAAGAGTGCCATTGCAGAAATACTTTTTGTTTACACAGTTGTAATAAACTGCACTGTTACGGCTTGATTATATGTCACTGTGATGCTGTATATTATAAACTTTTTGCTGTAACCAAGAATTTAACACATACAATGAACATCTGAAAATTAAATATTTTTGAATATGAATTACTGAAGTCTTTGCTGTTACCTGAATCTTCGTTGGATAATCTTTAGATTTTATTTCCAGGATGTTAACATATGACTTTATTACTTATGTAATGACATGCAAATAAACAAACAAACAAACAAAAAACAGCAAGTAGTCTAGTGCAGGAAAGAAAAAAGAGAGACGTTCAAAGAAATGACAAATCATAAAGCAGATAAAAAATGGCCATCACCTCTTTACAGAAAGTTTGCACTAAGACTTGAATCCAAAGCTCAAGAGTCATACATTTTTCTCTGTTGAAATCCTACTTTGTATTTTGTTCAATTTCTGCCATTCCCTCTCTCAGTTGCCATGTTCTCAGTAAAGAACAGTCATTTTACTTCCACATATACGTGTCTATTTAAGTAACTGTTGTCTTGAGGCTTTCCCATCTTCAACCTTCATTTGAGAAATGTTAAATAAATTAATGGTATAAAAATGCTTTATTTTTTTTTTTTGTAATAACATTGCTGCTATTGGCTTTATAATTACTTGAATAGTTGATGCATGTATCTATTTGAGTGAATCAAGTCAGAATTTTTCTGTGCTGCCACGCAGCAGATTTTTAATGTCAGAACTGGTAATGTAGGTAAAGAGAGGACAAAACAAAACCAACTTAGTCATTATCTTTATTTAGAATGATAGTAGAAAGTGAGCTTTCCGAGCTTTTTAGAAAGACCGTGGTGTGGTGGTGTCAGAGAGAATCTGACTTGGAAGGAACACAAGCCACTCAAATAGACCCAATACACGCTTCATACACCCTACAGAGTTTTCATGCAAGTAAGCACAAGTATAGTAATTAAAAATAAAATTTAAAAAAAAAATCAAAAACACCCACAAACAACAACAACGAAAAAAACAACAACAACAACAGTCTGTCAATTTAGTTCTTCATGAGCCAAGCTTATGATGTTGATGCCTTGTCTGAATGAACTATCTGCTCAGTAAGTCACGGCATAGATAGGAGTCCAAATGCAAAGAAAAAGGTAATGTTGCTTATGTTGCTCATCCAAAAGCCATAGAATTTTTGGGAAAAGTACTCTGAAACCTGATTTACCAGCAATCTGTACGGAAAGACCCAATGTAAGTGTAGGTGTGTGGCTCTACTCTCCACCACGTCCTGGAGAGACGTCCTGGAGAGCTGTGGTGACTGGGAGGTGGGAAAGGTTATCTACTATCATGTAAAGGCAGAACAAGGTGTTCAAGTACACATAGAAACCACTTTTCCCCCGGGAATGAAGAGAAAGTCTGAACTGACAGCTCTGATACCAGTCAAAAATATCTGTTTTGAGAGGCCTAGAGATGGTTTCTATGGTTTTTTTGTTTTGTTTTGTTTTTGTTTTTTTGCAGAAGGAGGAGGAAGAAGAATTCTACATTGTCTGACATTTCATTTCCAGTCTTCTGGTTTAAATAGTAAAAAAGCACGTAGGCAAGAAATGGGATTGGTCTTCAAAAAGTGACAAAAGGGAAGCCTGCCTTACACATTTTAATTTGACAACTTCAATCCTTCATCTTCCTAAAAAACAGGAAATCCCCCCTCCAAAAACTGGAAGATGACATTGTGAAGTGGTAGAAATACTGTTAGAAGACCACAGACTTGTTTTTACCTGAAGCTGACCAAGTTTGTTATGGTACAAAATAATTCCCCAGAACATCACTTCTGAAAGCATAGGTAACAAGGATGATGTGAACCTCCTGAAGGAAGGGGAGGAAAAGGACTTGGAAACGAAGCTGCAAACTTCATGGCTGGACAAGCACTGCAAGAGGACTGAGCACTGCAGTACTGGAAGCAGGAGGGCTCTGCAACAGCACGGGGACACAGGCAGAGGCAGAGTGAAGATTTGGGTGACACATTTTTGTTTGTATTCCACCCTGAGAGGCCTTGCAGACCACTGGTACTCCCGTGTAGTTCTCTGAGATAAAGTAATGAAGCCTGCCTTGCTTGTAGCATGTGCTCCTATAATCATTTTTGTAAACTGACTTGGGCTCTGCAAGGATGTAACAATTGTTTAGCCACCTGAAACAGGTAAAGTGATTTCATCTTGTAGCATATGAAGCCAAATTACCAGCTGAGGTTTCAAATCTCTTCCACAGTAGAGGTTGAAACCATGCATGCCAGTTATATTTTGTGATTGCATTTTTATTGTTAGAATTGTCTAGAAGACTTTTAAGGTCTGAATCATTGCATAGTTTTTCTGTTCAAATCCTGATTTGAGCTCTAGGCATAATGTAATTATTTCATAGTAGCTGTGTGTATAGGTTGGTCCATATCTATATTTTTTTTTATGGAAAAGCTGATTCAAAGATCAGCTGGGAACAAAAAGGTCTAGATAAAATCAGCCTACCCAAAGAAGAAAGACAAAAAGCCTCATCACATGAATAATAATAAGAACATGAGCAAAAAAAAAAGTGAGCACTTGGCTGAAGTCTTACAAACTCCACTTGGAAACGCTTTCCTTTTTATGAGCTCAGGCACTCTACTTCTCTCTGGCTTTAGTTTTTCAGGTGGATTTGCTTCTAGCAAAGTGTTTAACTTGGTGGTGTGGACTGCAGAGGAGTTGTGTCAGGCTGGTGGACTGCTGAACTGCACACCTTTGCACAGGGTCAGACAGTGCCCTAAGAATACCTTTTAGCTTTTGTGAATATCTCTTACTTTGTTAGCCTTTTTTTCTTTTGTCTAATTCAGTATTTAAAGATACTTTTTTCATTTGACCAGTTTTAATGCTAATTTGACCTGTCTTTTCAGCATCACTACAACATCCGAGCAGCTGATTGGAAAAATAAATAAATAAAAATCAGACAGCTGAGGTGTAAGACATCTTGTACAAGAAAAAAAAAAAAAAAAAGCTTTAAAGAAAACAGTGTGTTCACTACCATTTAGTTTGCTCCTGTCTCTGGTAGTTGTTTTGGGAAAAAAAAAAAAAAAAAAAAAAAAAAAAGTTGTATTAGAAACATGAGAAAGTGAGCAAAGCCTCCTGGTCTACTGGTTACAAACATCAGTGCTGCTGGTTTTGTGTCAGAATACATGACATTGCTATACCCTCTCAACCAGAGGCTTGATGAGGAAAGGGCCATCTGTAGGATGCCACCTGGAGGCTGTTTGATGGCAAGCAGAGTGGAAAAAGGGCTTGGGATGGCACAAAGAAAGTCAGTGAGTCAAAGCCACCTCCTCCCCCTTTTCCCAGCCTCAGAAAGCTGCATTGCTAGAGAGAACACAGGAGAAAGTCAGGGATTAGGGTGCTACAATTTTTCTATGGTAGGAAAATGAAATGTGAAAGTGGCATCGTTATTTCTCTTTCCTTCATACAGCCTAAGGACCAGAATAACTGTCTATACTTCCAGCTCCACCATGAGCTGTTGCATCTTTGTACCACCTTTTCCAAACCATAACAGGATTGAGTTTTAGTGCCGTTCAGCTCTCAGTTTGCTTCTCTGGGGGAAAGCATGGGTTAATTTCTACTGACTAAAGCTCTGTGCACCAGACTATGGGATTTCACTTCTTCTCGTGGTGGGAAAACAAGGTAAGATTTGCACCAGGCCTGAGCTTTTCTATACGAGCAGCCTAAAGCAAGTCACAATCCGGAAGATAATCTGCATCTTCAAGCCATTAAGGATGCCCGTGGTTAAGTGCATGTAATACTGAAACCAAGGGGGGCTCAGAGTCTCAAGCAGTGCCTGGGTTTGGCCTCCCTCTGCCATCTCTCCAGAGGCATGCTCTGAGGGTGGGGACCCCCACACAGCCCCAGCAGTAGCCTGGGGGGGCTGAGCAATGATCTCTGCTGTGGTCCTCCCCATGCACTTCAGATTTTCTTTGCTCCTTCAGGGAGGAGTGGCCCTTCTAGCTTACTATTGTAGTGAGTTTACATGGCGAGGTTTTGGTAGCAGAGAGGCCATAGGGGGTGGCTTCTGTGAGAAGAATCCAGAAGCTGCCCCATGCTAGATAAGGGCCCCGCTGCTGGCCAGAGCCGGGCCAATAAGTGATGTTGTTTGTGCTTCTGTGAGAGCATATTTAAGACAGGGAAAAAACAAAACAAAACAAAACAAAATAAAAACTTCTGGGAGCAGCAGCTGGGAGAAAGGAGTGAGAACAGCCCTGCAGACATCAAGGTCAGTGGAGAAGGAGGGCAGGAGGTGCCCCAGGCACGCAGCAGCAGTTCCCCTGAGGCCTGTGGAGAGGCCCCTGGTGGAGCAGGCTGTCCCCCTGCAGCCCATGGGTCCCACATGGAGCAGATCTCCACGCTGCAGCCCCCCGTGGAGGAGCCCCCGGTGGAGCAGGTGGATGTGGCCTGGAGGAGGCTGCGGCCCATGGAGAGCCCCCGCAGGAGCAGGCCCCGGGCCGGAGCTGCAGCCTGTGGAGAGGAGCCCACGCAGGAGCAGGTGGACTTGCACTGACGGGTGAACTGGAAAGAAATAATACAGAAAAAAGCAGACATGGGCTGTACGGATAGTATGCAGACAAGGATCTGAGACCTTATTTAACAGAAAACTAGGAAAAGCTGCAAAGAGGTCTGCAGAGAGCAAGAGCCTGCTGATCTGCCCTCTGGATGGTGTGCCTGGGGCAGTCTGCATGGGCAAGGCTCTGCTGAGAGGTCCCCAAAATTCAGAATAAGCTCTGTGTCCCAAAAGGTTGTGAACTGGCAGAGCTCCCCTTATTGCTCATGTACTGACGAGCCAGAATGGGGGTCCAGCTGCTGCCCACATTGTCTTGGAGTGTGCAAAGACGCGGGCCAAGCAGGGGCAGCCATGGCCACACAGGCAGGGTCCGTGCTGATCCTCTGGCAGGTTTTGTCGAGGTTTTTCCTCCACTTCTGCTTCACCCCGACACCGTGCACATTTTGTCAGTCTCTCTTTGTTTTTGATGAACAGCTGCAGAAGCCTTTTGAAAGGATGGATGCTTGCAGTCTTTGTCCCTGCTTTAGCCTGAACACAAGACTGCGGCAGGTGGAGCAGTTTTGCTCTCTCGAAAACTGCGATCAAAATCCCAGTAGAAAATAGGAAAACCCGGCTGGGGTTGAAGCCCCGGCAGGTGACCGAAGTGTCCTGGCTTATGTGCGGTAGGTGGCAGCGTTGCTCTTCGCTTTCCAGCCGATCTGGGTTGAAAAACGCACAGACAGGCGGCTGAGCATCCTTTTTTTGGGGCTGGGATGCCGCCGACTTCCGTACAGTGTAATGCAATTTATGCGGCGCTAGTTTTTCCTCTAAGCGTAATTGTTAATATTCTTAAGCCCATGGCTCCGTTATTGAATATATTAAAGATAATTACAGCGGTGTGTGAAATAAAGACTTTTTTTTTTTTTTTTTTTTTTTTTTTTTTTTTTTTGAGCTGTATGAATTTGACTGAAAATGTAATTTGTAAGGGATTTAGCTGAGCCCATGTAACTTTAAAAATAGAGTTAGGTAAAGTGATTGGACCTGTGAGCAGGTTTATGTTCTCTCCTGTCCTCGGTGAGCCCAGAGTTTACACCAAATGTGCCTCAGACGGTGCAGCTTTGGGAAAGAAATGCCCTGCAGGAGTTGGTGGGGTATTGCTAACAAAGGGTTCATGCTTGTGGCAAATCACTACATAGGGTATCAGCCACATATATCTCCTCCAGGAAACAAGTAATATACAGCATCTTGCTTTCTTTGTGTCCTGCTGTGTGCAGGCGGAGTGTCCTCTTAGAAGCACCAACAGAAAAGTCATCCTAGTGTAAGAAGCATGGGCAGGATTTTCCCCCTTTCCCTCAATCCCTGGTGCATTACCAAATGCCTCACTCTGGTCAGAGCCACGTTTTGAAAACATGGTTTTGCCGAACCCTGCCGAGGCTAATAGCACCTTTGCTAGGAAGTACAGACAAAGCTTTGCATGAAATGTTTCTCCAACAAGCAAGCAGTTTCTCTCCTCTATTTGATAATTAGTGATATATCGTGTCCCTTTTGGCTGCTTGCCCGTTTCCCTTGGCAAGTGCAGAGCTTGCATATAAAGCTCAAAGAATTTTATTCAATTATTTTGGTTTGTCCTCTGTCTCCCTTTCTTGGTTGCAAATTGCCAGTGAACAAAGTGCCTTCGGGCTGTAATTTCCTGTTGCATATTTTCTGAAGCAATGTGAGGGATTGTTCCTGATGAGCTTTCCAGGAGCCTGCTACAAGTGAACCTGTCTCATTGCCAGCCAGATATACCCTTCAGCTTCTTGCCACTCTTTTCCCCTTGCAGTCCAGGATTGTTTTATTTCCCCTTCCTGGGATTTAAATACTTATATGGGTCACGAAGTCTCCGAAGGTAAGCTGGCACAAGATCTTCTGGGCCAGCACAGAAGAGAGGGCTCTGGGCACTGCGGGTGCTTCGCAAAGACTTATGTGGTGCTTATATGCTAGGCCATGGCTGAGGCAATTCCCAAGCTGTACCCAAACCGAGGGAAAGACTCTAACTTAGGGTCAGAAGCAGCATTCAATAACATGGAGTTGATTTGCCCACCACTGCTCAGACAGCTGCAAGGCTCATTGTTTTGGGGAACACCAGTATAATTTCTGGCATCTGCCTTACACCTGGGCTGACTCTGCGTGAAACAGTGTCTGAAGGTGCGATTCTAGGAGCTTTTGTCTTAGCAGGGTCGGCTGCTTATTCTCCCATCCTCCCAGGTGTGGTGCTTTAAGCACCTGTGGGGCTCTGCTCCAGCCTGTAAAAGGTCTCACTAAGAGGGTGATGCTTTCCTTCTTTTGAGAGGATTAGGCTAGAAAAAAAGAAATTATGATACTATTTGTGGAGCTGGGTGGCTATCCAAAGGGTAATGATGAGATCCTTCCTGGTGCAGGCAGTCCAGGTAAGAAGAATTGTCATGAATTATCACAAGCACTGTGGTCTCCTGGATGCTCTTGGGGCAGCTGTGGCATTTACAGCTTTGAGAGATCAAAGGCAGCTTGAAACCTCGTCCTTCTTTCCTTCAGCCCTTGGACTACTAACTTTGTGCCGTCACAAGGCACTGCTTAATATTGCTGTGCCTTTCTGAGCTAAAATAAGTTCTGTTGGCTGGTATGCTACCTTTCACACATCATCTCTGTTTCTCTCCTCTTTCAAATAATAGGATTAATGAGCAGAACTGAGTAATTGTATTTATGTATAAAATCTACCACATATTTAGCAAGGATGTGTCCAAAAGCTTTACAAAGAGAACACAAATAAAATAAATAATTTTGCCTCTCTCTGTCTTGTAAACTTCCATACTATTGAATGCAAGGAAAACACAGTGACTGTTTCTATCTAACTGTAACTAGCATTGCAGTATGCCACTATACTGAGTGAAACCATTATAAATGTTAGTGATTGTTTCTTCATGCCCATCACAAAAGCCGAAGAGTTAAAATTGCTAATGATCTTTCCAACAGCCCAGCTATTTTTTCAGCTGCTCACCGGGGCCATTAATCAACGTAACCAAGATGCTTGAGCAACATTTACTAGCAATTAACCTACGGTTGTGGGAATATTTTTCCCTATTATGTTTCTATTCTAGTCTGCACATTAAATAAAAGATGTATCCTAACACTGCTTTTGCTAATTGAAAAGGCTCTGAAAGAAAAGTTCTGAGACCTACATAGACCAGAAAAAAGAAGGCATCCGACACACTGAAAATGTCTTACACTGAATCCTTTCCCAGGCTGCTGAATATTAACTGAGCTCTTCCTTTTCATTTGCTCTTCCTGAGGTCATGTAGATGACAGAACAGACATTTGAGGTGCAGTTGGTTAATGTTTATTTTTTAAAAAAACTTATTCAAAGACTCACCTGGGAAGAAAAGGAAATGTGTATGTGTTCCCTGATCTTCACACTACACCACTTTTTCTCTATTCTCATTCCTCAGACACTGACTTAATCATATCACCTCATTTTTTCCTAGCAAAATGCAGGACTGAAATATTTCTTATGTTACTTCAGTGGTGTCAGCAAAGTTTCATCTTGGGTAGTTTTCAACTCTGATGTTCTCTACTGTCTGCAAAGTTGGTTTGACTGGTCAGCATTGCTGTGTGCTCTGTGAGAGCTTCTTTACTTTGCAGAAGAAATGAAATAAGAAAGTTTCTATTTTTCTTTGGCATCGAAGACAGGAAGATTATAATAAGCCTATTGCTGAATTATCAGCAGCAATGTTGCTTTCTTTGTTTGTGACCCCAAAGTTTTGTGTTTGCCGTCCACTTTCCTTCACCCCAGACTCTGCAGTGAATGCCTTCATGCTCTCTCTCAGGTTGGACTGAAATTCAGCATTGCTAATTTTTGCAGCATTCGTCATTCAACTATGTAATTCTAATATGCAGGACCGTAAGAGAAGCCTAAATATAGTGATAATCTTGGCCCTCACTTCTGTAAGAGACAATGCCAGTTTCTAGCCCACACAGCCGTGGGGGAAGGAGCCTTCAACGTGTGGCACAAAAGCAAACAGGAAAGATGTCTCCAAAAACACTTAACAAAACTCTTTTGGTTTCTTTTGGAGTATGACTCACGGTTTCTAAGTGATTAGCAGAGCCACAGCTTCAGTAAAACCCTGATCAAAACCATCCTTCTACCTCTGATGAGAGAGGAGGAGGCGACTTCATTGCCGGCGGTGGCCCCTCCTCATCCACGCTGCTGTGAAAAAGCAGGAGAAAAGTGAGCAGGCCCAGGGTGTCAGAGGGGGGCAGTTTCGTTCCCCTGTTCACAACTTCTGAGCTCATTCAGCATCCCCAGTTTGGGCAAGTGGGATCTTTGAAGGCGTTTGTAGCAGGGCTGGTGATTGGAGGCTGAGGGGCAGGCCTCTCGGCGCAGGATGAGCTGAGCTACAGAAACCGAAGCTGACACCGGGCCTGAACGTAATGCAACCTAATTAAAATTAAGAACGGTTGAAAACGTGCTTGGCTAGATTCTGCAGGCAATGAAAGGCTATTTTTCCTAAAAAATGCTCTCTCAGTGATTTGCCCCATTTATATTCTTGTCTTTTCATTTATTAGTTACCTAAACCTTATAAAGCAGAGCTTTCTCCGTCCTCATGAGGCAGGTGTGTATACAAATGGCAGGTACTGATGAAATGTTTACTGAAAAGATTAGCTTGTCAATGAGGCAAAAGATGGATATTGATCCCCCTTCTATGTTTGTCAACCCGTAACCTGTTTAAGAAATGGCCTACAGCAATGAAATCCAATCAAGCACTCTCTGCAGCTCCAGTTTTCTTGTAATATAGGGAGGGGATTCAATCACAATAAAGGAAATGAACCACTTATCATATAAATGAGGATAAGGCAATTAGCAGGTTACAGGTTCCAAGTGAGGGGAGTTAGACTGCAATACAGGATTGCAGGACGGATATTCTGGGCACCTGAGCCTTTCCGTGGTCCTTCTTGCTGCATGGCAAAATATGCTGCGACGCTGGGTTAACCAGGTTAATAGCGCTACGTCCAGTAAGTGCCTCTCCTGGCCATACCCCTGCTTGATGATTTCATAACAGAAAGGTTCTCAGAGAGGTGGTCAAAATAGTTATCTGAGCAACTAATACCGCTTCTCAGTCCTGTTGGGAAAATATTAAATACAGTATTTTTTTCCATTAAAATGTTAGATCTTGGTACATCGGTGTTTTCCAGCTTAAAAAGGGATGTCACTTATAAACATCTGAGCAGTGCTTAAGCATCACCAAACCTGCATCTCCAGTGCATTTTTCCCCTTTTCTAAACTTTATTCTGCCTAATAGATGCCCTTATTGTTTCAAGTGTGCATTGAAATAGACTTCATTAGATAATCAGCCTTCAAAGAAGAGCTCAGTGTAAAATTATGAGTGACACACAATAAAAAGTGAGAATTTGGTGAACTAACTGACTTGGGATAGGCAGAGAGACAAACAGCCCTCAGTCCGCACTCCCTATGTGAGCTGGACCACCAGTGAAAGTGGCAGTCTGTCCTGCCTGGTGTCTGTCCCGTTTATCCTCATTGGGTCTCCAAGTTAAAACCAGCAGCCTGGCAGTGCTGAGGGACAGAGCAAGTCCTGCTCTGGGCAGGGCTTGCGGCAGCCTATCAAGAGCGGAGGGTTAGTTCTTCTTTCAATAAATTCTGTTTTGGTGGGGGGTATTCTCACTTTGCTAAATTGTGACATAGTGACTCATCTTTCAGAAACCGTAAGTACAATATCTATGCACAAAAATTAGTATAAACATTGAAATATTTGTGATGGAGCCAAATCCAGAAACCGTAAGAACAATACCAATGCACAAAAAAAAAAAAAAAAAAAAAAAAAAAAAAAAAAAGTATAAACATTGAAATAAAGCCAAACCCTTGAAAGGTGTTACAGCGTCCTCTTGCTGTGTAGATACCGTGCTGGTACCAGTACCGTCTGGTCCAGTGTTCCCAGTTGGAGGTGCCTGCCACTCATCTGTAGAACGGAGGGGCATCCTTCTCCTCTCTGGTTCCTTCTCTTCTGCTGATAACATATCCCCCAGAGACTTCCTGTCTGCTTTGTTAATGATGAAGAGCTAACTACAGAAGGGCACGTACCAAGTATGGACATATTATATTGTGTCAGAATTGAGGAGGAAGCCTCAGGCTTGTGTCCCCTGTGCCTCTCTCCAGTATTAATCTTCTCAGTACATGAAACATTTTTCACCAATACATAACCTCACTTATTACTTCCTGCCATTAAGTGCAGCAAATACTCAGACACTCTTCTGGAACATTTCCAAATGAAATCTCAGAGTCATTACATTAACCTTTTCCATTACAGAGCAGAAGGAAATTAGCTACCAGCGCACACAGAAACCCATAGAAAGTGGTACGATATTTCACATAATTGCATTTTTATTCTTTTCGACAAAGCAAAGAGTTAAACAAAAATGTTAAAAATCCTGTATGCTTCATTAAAAACTCTCAATTTCTCTATTTTCAGCAAAATAAGCCATCAGTGTTAGATTCTATAATTGACACCATTGCTTAGGGAACAAACCTATGAATCTTATTAGAGACAAATTCATTACTTTAAGTCCACCCTTAGGATGCAGAGCTCATAAAAGAAACCTCTGGAGGGTTCAGCTTAGGGGATGAGATGATTTCAGGCTGCAAATCTACAGATTTGCTGTAATTAACCTGAACTAATTATTGTCAGGCGATGGGTCAGACATCCTGGATAAAAACCCCTGACTGGTTTTATGGTCTGCTGGGTTTTCAGTAAGAGAGCTTCTTGTTAAACAAAGAAAAAGTACTGAAAGCACAGTCCTATATATTCTTAAAGTAAAATAAATCTTTCCACTGGGAGAGTATAGCAGAGTCTATTTAAAATGCACCGTCGATAGGCACAACTGAAATACATTAATGTTTAATACTTTTGCTAGCTGGCTCACTACAGGTAACGATCAGTAGCAGTGTTCAAAAGCAACTCCTGGGTGGGCTAAACTTGTCTCCATAGGAAGTGAATGACTGCTTGCTTGCTAGCTTTTGCAAATATCGTAAGAAGGGATCCATTTAAACACATTTATGCACTGCAGATACACCGTTACACACAATAAGCCTGCAGTGGATGTTCTCCTCTCACTATTCTTCAGTTGCTTATGAGGGACAAGACAGATGCACAGGAGCACCTACAGAAGATTATACTGCTCACACTGGGAAGAAGGTATAAGCTAGCCTGCACAAAATAAGCAACACAAGATACCCTTGTAATACAGATTAAGTTTAATTATCAGGGGTTCAAAGAGCAGTGACCTTTTTTACCACTAGTGGAAGAACTGTTTAACCTTATGTTTGACACACAGATTTTTGTATGTGTTTAGACTTCCAAATTCTGTTGAAATCAGTGGCAATGCATGAAAGCGTCTCAGGATACCCCCATCCTTCAAGGGTTTCAAGACTCACCTGTACAAAGTTGACATGCTCTATATGTGTGAGCAAGAGTCCCACTTTGAGTGGGAGATGATATCCAGAGGTTGGAGGTGGACAGCTGTGTCCTCTTTACCTTCTCAGACAGAGAAGCTTACAGCTGCTCCTTGTGATTTTTTTTTTTTTTTTCAGTCCAGAGATTCATTGCCATTGCTTTTTCCTTCATAAACGTGAATCCTACCTTCCCTTTCAACTCTTCTCTACTTCATATTGTTGGTGTTTGATCTTGACAGGGATTATCTATGGACTTCAGTGGGTTAGCAGAGGGGAGAGGGGTGCGAATAATCAGTGAGCTTTGTCATGTGAGTGACTTAAAAGTTATATTTTGAGCTTCTGTAACTCCCTAGGGATAACAATAAATAAATAAATAAATAAATAAATAATAATAATAATAATAATAATAATAATGAAAACAACAACAGAGGGGTACTGCGAGTGTAGTCTCCCACATACTGATCTAATGGGGTTCATTGAACTAGAAAGATATTGAAATTGAGAAATTGCTGACGACCCTAATTCTTATTTTTTATCTTCTATATATTATATCAATACATTTGTTATAGACCTTCCCTCTTTGAGTCATTACCTTTTTTCCTTCATTAACCCTTTTCCTACTAGTATAAAGACCATCTTTATACTAGTATAAAGTATACTAGTATACTTTATCTAGTATAAAGACTAGTATAAAGACTAGTATACTATACTAGTATACTTTATCTAGTATAAAGACCCTAGCAAGCAGAGGAGTCAAAATTAGCATGTAAAAATAGCTAGAAATCTGAACAGCTGAACATAACGGAGGCATGGGAGGGATTATTAGTGAGCATAACACAACTTTTAGGAGGATGCACTACATGGGATCCTCTGTGGACCTGAATTTTTTAGGTGAACAGAACTTTCTAATCAAAATGCAGATGTTGGTTCAAAACTCCACGTTACCTGAAAGGCAGATTTTAAAATGCACAAACATTAGGCATTTTCATCTTACTGACTTTCTGTGGGAGTCAGTCCTTGACTGCCACTTCTGTACATCAGATTCTTAACCTTTGTGCTTTGTGGGGACATCCTGAAAACCGAGATTATTGAGATATCTCCTCTCGAACAGTTCTGAAGATATATATTTGTATGTTGGGCGAGCAGGAAGAGCACTGCCAGGTACCAAGTTCCTTTTCGCCATCCTCCCCAGATTGCGTCAGGACCTCCTGCTGACAAGCCGGCTCTATGTTGGCCATATTGAAGCGTGGCCTTTTGCTCTGGATGCCATCACCACCTTCTTCAACAATTATGAGCTTGCCTGCTGATGTCTGTGCCCTGTTTATAAATAAAAGCTGGTCTTGTGGTCTTTGCCCTCTTGTTCTGGTTTTCCTTTATGCATAAAGATTTCCACTTGCACTCCAGTCATTCTAGCCTTAATATTTCTGTTACAAATTGCTCAAAGTAGGAGTGAAATATCCACAACCTTCACTTTACTGCCCTGATTACCTGTGACTGGTATTTCAGGTGTGGCATGGTTTGGTCAGGCTGCAGGGAACGCTAACATACACCAACAACTGCCTGCAAACTTAAAGCAAAAACATGGAATAATAGAATCACAGAATCACAGAATGGTTTGGGCTGGACAGGACCTTAAAGCCCACCCAGTTCCAACCCCCGGCCATGGGCAGGGACACCTCCCACCAGACCAGGTTGCCCAAAGCCCCATCCAGCCTGGCCTTGAACACCTCCTGGGATGGAGCATTAACAGCTGCTCTGGGCAGCCTGTGCCAGTGCCTCACCACCTTCTGAGTGAAGAATCTCTTCCTTGTATCTAATCTAAACCTCACTCTGGCCAGCGCAGTACCCATTCACCCTGACCACCCTTGGCTACAACAGCTCTCCTAAAGAGACTGCAATATAGCCAGTCCTGCAGTATAGCAGACATGAAACCAGATATTTTTCATAATTCTGCTATGTGGAAGAAAAGCAAGCAAACCTTTGCTAGCACATTTGGACCAGCATGGTGTCCTTTGAGAACTGGTGTCTCCCTAACCACCTTACAGCAAAAGCAAACTCACTCTGTGCCAGTTTATGACTGGTATCACAAATAAAAACCAGTTACCTGTGGATGGAAAACCCTCACTGTAGCAAGAAAAAACTGCAGTTATCATGTATCACCACTGTATGCCACTGCAGACTAATTACTCTGGTGCATCCCAGCAATGAGGCACTGCTACAGCAGACCCCCCCAAGAAACACTTAGTTAATATTAAATTGTAATCCTATTATGTTTAGTTGTTTTGAGTGCTATTAATCTCACATTTTCCAAATCAACAGTTTAAAAACAGACTATCTGAAAATCATAATGCTATTTACCTCTTTGTGTGTATACCATTTTTTAAGCATAGGAGGGAAGAAGAACCAAATTAATAACATATTTATATTTTCAGTGTCTCACATCTTAAGAATATTCCATACGTAATTTAAAATTCATCAGAAAAGCACCAGCCATCTAACAGACTGTTTTCATAAGCTATTTATGCTAAAGATAAAATAAACACAAATAATCAGAAATGAATGATCTCATTCACTGTCTTTTATAAGTCCTCCATTGGACTGGTGCAAATTCCTGTCCGATTTATACCCTTGGGTCAGAAGAAATAAATAAATTGCACTACAGAAGAATTATTATTTCTATATCTTGAAATAGTTTTCTAGAGGTAATTTACGTCCTAATAAAATTTTTGTTAGAAATTCACTAGGCTTAATGCAAAAGATCTTTGCAACACAAACTACCAGACACAAGTAAAAAACTTCATGCTGACAGAATATGAAGAACTTCTCAAATATTTGTATATAAATGCTTAAGTGTTTACATGTTTTTTAGCATGTCACCTTAGTTAGTTGTCCACTTCTATTGCTTGCTCCTACAGGGATGAAATCTGCAAAAATATTTTTGGTTTTGGTCTCTCTTTTTTTTTTTTTTTTTCTTTCTGATTATTCTCATTGGTTGAGTCTGTTTCTGGTTATTTACAGATTTAAGCAACTGCTCATTTCTTTTCTCTTTATACTGCTGTTCTGTTGCTTTGTTCAGTTTTTAATCTGTCTGCAGTTGAAACTGCATTATTTTATCTAGCAAAATCCTTATAAAACATGTTGGAGAGGGAGGATGGCCAGGACAAGGATTCCCAACGGGTAATTATATAAATTATTACTTTGACAAAATAGTTTATTACTAGGATTTTTTAGTGTTTCTTACAGAAATTGCAGGGAATATCTCCTCCATCTCAATGGCAAATGCCAAGTAATCTGGAATTGTAGTCTCACAACGAGCAGACGCTGGGGTATTTAAGTTTAAAGCTTGACAGCCATTACTCTTGTCCATCAGCTACCCCAGGGAAATTACAGACCCTCTTGCATCACATCCTTTCCATTTCCCGGTCAGTGAGGAAGAGCAGGCCAAGGAACATGTGGGGCATGTCTCTCCTTTTATTGCTTCGGTGCCTTCTAATCTTTGAGATATGGTAACAGTAAGATAAAAAGAGAGCAACCGAGAGCTGTCTTTCCTTTTCTCTGCAAAACACCTGTGTGACAGTTAATTACCTATTTGCAAAACAGATAAATATGGAAAGCTACACTGAAAAGCTGAAATGACTTAAAAAAAAAAAAAAAAAGAAAAAAAGAAAAGAAAAGAAAAGAAAGAAAGAAAAATGAAAGTTTCTCCCTTAAAAGCATATTCCTAGAAGGCTGGGAGCTGTTCTCTGTCACTAAAGTCACATCTATGAATATTTTTGGTGATGGAGGTCTTTTCAGCTGATTTGGCAGAGCTATTGACAATGCTACTTCTGCAGCAGTGCAACAGGCGTTGCATGGGAATGGTACAATTTTATGTATTTTTATATAAAACCCTTCCTTGACCTCTGGGTTTGTCTAAGCACTGTGGCCCATGATGTTACCAGCACACTGGATCCCAATGTTTTGATGCAGGTATGACTTTCTTCAATCTACTGAGTTATGTTTGTCTAATAATTAGCAACCACTTGTAAGCTTGACATTGTGCTTCACGCCTTTGCTTATTCCTGACTGTGGTGTGAAATTTGGTTTGACCTTTGTAAAGCAACGGGTTACTCCTGTCCCATAACTGAGCAAACCCCTTCCACCAGACTTACCCTTTAATAGTAATTATTGGGAAAAACTGAAGTGCAGTCATGAGTCTGATAATGTCTCTTGTGGAAGGAAACGTAAATTAAGTAATATTGGATCTCTGAAACATTATATTTGGCAAATTAGGCATTTTAGTTTTCCTTAAAACCCTAAGTCTATAGCAGAACTAAAACAGCACAGGGCTGGGTGCAAAAGGGAAATAACTATCAGTTGTGAAATATCTTCGGATTGTTCAGTAACATTACCATTCACAGCCACGGAATACATTACATTTTATTGTAAACTTCGTTCCTTAGAGAAGTATAAATCTTGAAAGTGTGTCAATACTTGGCAAAGTAAATAGTCTCCAGAGACAAAAAATGTTTAAGACCATCTATCAAGTATAAGAAGTTGATAGCAATTAAAATCAGGGCTGTTTATGTATAAACATAAATTGCAGAGCTAGCTTAAAACTGGCCAGTAAAAATCTTGGCTGGGTGGAAATTCCAATTGTAAAAGACTGCGGAGAGCAACATCTGAATTTTAAGAACTGCTTTTGTAGAATGCACTATTTTTTCCTTAGAGACAATATTTTCTATGAAATTTTATGACATCAAGGGAAATCTATTTATTTATTTATTTTCACATTCACAACCAGGCATTTAAAAAAAGAATCCCCAGGTGAAAATAAGATAGCTGAGATAAAATGTTCCTTGTATTATGTGAGCACTAAACTGGATTATATTTAAGTGTTCATTTTATTCCCCAAAAGTGATAGAGTGAAAGATGGGGAACTCTTTTAAGTTAATTAGTATAATCATGAATGATGAATATTTTCATAAGGGACTGTACTTGCAATCTTTTGAATTACTGTGTGTTTAAATAAAATTATTAATTGTGTCTCTTTAATATATGAGGCCCTAAGGAAATGGACTGTTGTGGGCAGCCTGCACAATTTTGTTGTTTTTTGTTAAGGTTACAATGCTCAGAAATTCAGCAGAATGAAAGCTCACAGAAAGAACATGGGGGTGTCTGCTCCAGGGTAGATCTGGGGTTAATCTGGGTTAATCTGCTTGACCCAGCTACTGAGTACCCAGTTGCTGATTGAAAGGAATTTGTTGGTCTGACTCCAGGTAGATTTTCAGATCTTCTGAGATGCGGAGGTCTGCCTTGACTTATCCTTGCACTATGTCCAGCAGAATAGGTCTGCCACTGGCTGTCCTGCCAAGTTGAGTGCAAGAAGAAATAAGTATTTTTGCTATGGTGGATAGTCTCAGGCTGTTGTGATTGGGTCAAGTCCTTGCGAAGATGCAAGGAGTGCATTGGAGCACTGGTTAACATGGTGGTGGACGGGATGTCATGTTGGGTTGTAGGTGGACCCTGCCTCTTCTACCACGGCATCCATGAGTTTAGGGACCTGCACTGTGCAGCACCACATCATACGGTAAATGTGAGAAGGGCTACCTCCTTCCTTAAATATGGGGAAGTGTGAAGACAACACCAACTTGAAATGGGTCAGTTCGGAAGAAGTTTGAAGTGGAGGGGTGCTCTGCCAAGGAGAGAGACTTCCAGCCAGTGCCACGACTGCCAGGAACATCACTCTCAGTAGAAACATCACCAAGCTGACGGGTGGAAGGGAGAGGCTGTGGCTGGGGGCCTTGGAAAGCAAGGAGACAAAAGCTGCACCTGAACCTGGAATTGAGCTACAATAAGTGAGACCAAATGCTGTCAAACAGAACGGAATGTGCAGTTTGAAAATAATGCTGCATGCCTGCCTTAAAACTGCATTTCAATATTCAAATTGACTCAAATGTAAAATATTAAAATAAAGTGTTCATGAATTATCACTGCCAATCTTCCAAGTTACAGTGTCAGAAGTTGAGAGGATATGAGTGCCTCAGTCAGCTAAGTAAAGGGAAATCTCCCCTTCTCATCTTGAACTTCTTCCACTCTGAGAAACTCTTCCCTCCTGTTCAGTTGTGTGAAAGAGGTAGCAGGGAAGGAAATTTTAAAATGGGATCCAAATAAGAAGCTGGTATATGGCTGAGAAATATATGTAAATGACTGTATTTTGAGACACTAAAATCCACCACTGAGTGAATTGTGTGACTCCACAAGTGAGTGGATTAATTCTGGCACTAGACAGGGAAGAAATACCCAAGTTAGGAGCTTCCTCTCATCTTCCTTACTTCCAGAGGAAGACAAGCCCAGCAACTATTTCTTCATCTCCTCAGAACAGTGAAAGAGAAGAGAAATTTGTCAAGTGATTTCCAGGAGGAAAAGAGAGTTTGGTCTTCTTCCCAAAGTCACAGTGCTCCTGCTGTGTGCACGCACTGTCTCTTGCCTGTCTGACCCACGGGAATGGGGATATTTTAATTTACCATTAAGAGATGAAACCATGACACAAGTGAGATAGTAAGACATAATTTCAGTGCAGGTAGTTGCCATAACTTGGCTCTCTCCCCTCCTTTCTTTGAGGAGTCCTTGGGCAAGGAATCAGTTTTCATTCTTTGGCTTGCCAAGGACAGGGATACTGAAGGGTGCCTTAGTAATGCAGGAGGCAAAGAGAAGCTGCAGGAAATAACAAAAGTAGTCTCATGTTTTTAAACTTAGAGACTTTGTCTTTCACTCTGCCCACTAAGAATTTGTGAGAATTCCACAAAATAAGACATGAACAAATCAATAGAGGAACAGCATCTGAACCACAATGCAGGCATTTATTGTCTCCTTGTGCATTAAATTACCCAATTAATGTTTTCTGTTGCCTTAGCCTGTCCTAATAAGGCTTGACTGTCGCTTATCAGCCCCTAATCTTCTAAATGATGAGCAAGAACTGCAGCTGGATTTACAAGAGCCTTTGGGGCACAATACCAAACTCCCAGAGAGCCAAAGATCCATCCCTGGAATGATGCTTATTAGGGGTTCTTATTCATTACCATTTACTTCACACAGATGCACACTGATAAGATCAGCCTAGCTTTATTTATTAAAGTGCTATTAAAATAGATACACTGGACAACCAATCTCTGTGTATAATGTATTGCTCAAAAAAAAAATAATGCATTTTTCTTGCATAAAAATGTCATTTCAGATACCACCACTCTTTTGAATCAACTGACTCTGCCTGGTTTGTGAGTTTATTTTTCCTGAAAGTGTGACCTGTAATTTAGAAAGTATTTGAGTAAGAAAAATATTTCCAGAGTTAACTGAAAGTGATTTTTATGGACCGCGTGCATAAGTTAACTAATTAGAATAACAATGTTGGGAAAGAGTTGCTGGTAATGAGAAACTAACAGGGATAAATGATTTTTAATAGACAGTGGTAGTGTCTTCAGCATGATAAATGCTTTCCTGTGATATGATAAAAATAAATAAATCTATTTTACTAAGAGATCCCGCTCATGAACTGTGAGGCCAGTGGGGGGGGATGAATAGATTCATTTAGATAAAATGCTATTAAATTGCCTGTATACTGTCCTGTCAGGCAACTATCGACCCCATCCCATGGGAGGAATTGATTTCTGTGCAGAGAGCTATGTTCTTTCTGCAGTGCATTGCTTCACTGCTATTGCTCTGGTAATCACACACTGCTGCCTCTTTTCCTTTCTCTCCCCTTCTGTCTGTTTTTTGCAGAAGATTGATTGAGAGATGTGAGGGAGTTAGGTTGTCATATCTGCTGTTATTTGACTGTTTCAATTATATTCTGTTAAAAATGTAAATACTTCCTTTCTAATAATGCACATATGAATTTGCTTAAGTGGTCTGCGAGTGAGGCATTCAGGAAGCATTTACCTTTGTTCTCCTGTAGGCCTGTTGGAGCTGGTGCAGCTGAGGGAATTCAAATGCAACAGAGGATGCTCCCTGCTTTAGGAGAACTATCTAGGAGAGCTCTCAACATGGCAGGGTCCAAAGATGGAAAAAATTATGCATATTAGTAATGCCAAAATCACATAAGTGCTGAAAAGTGAAATGAAATGTAATTAACAATTGTTGCCTTGGTTTGGGTTGTTTTTCCTTCTTTTAGGCATGAATATCTTTTGTTAGCTTTCACTAATGATAAGCATTTTTTAAGCAAGCCAAAAGCACTTGAGGTCAAGAAATACCAACGCTGAAGTTGAATCCTGGTTTTAAATCTTGCTGTTATACAGGCAAATAAGAAGCAAAGACTTTAATTGCCATCAAATGATTGCATGTTGTTTTCCAGATACTATAGCATTAATTGTTTGTCTGACAAGTTAAGTATGTGCCTGACTTTTTCTGATTTTTACTCATCCTTACATTAGTTTCGTTGTTACAACTCACTTCAGCATCATCAGTGTTAATACAGGTGCTTGCCAGTTTGCTTGTGGGCACCTGGATCCTTGCTGCTCTCTGACAGCATTTGCACATGGGGGAGTGTATGGATGGGAATCATGGACCTTGCTCTACCTCGTGCAGAAGGGAATAAAGATCTGCTGGTAGAGCAGAGATGTATTTTAGTAGTTACAGGTTGCTGCATTAGACCTTGGGAGGAAAGAGTAGGGTGGCTCAAGTAGAGCCACGTAACAGCCCAGACTTGAAGATGATGCATCCCAGCAAACTGATGGTTCCACCTTTGCACAGAAACACCAGAGAGCCTGCCTCCCGGTTCTCAGTCAGACTCACAGACCTCTGAGTCTAAATGCCACCTGTGACTCCTGAATACTTAATTTTTTACTCCATAATACCTTAAATTTCTTTTCATTTCATCTGGACCTCATGTTCTTCATTTCTTGTCTTTGTTTACTACATAATTCAACACCAATATTGCAGTTAGTTCTTTATGACAGGGGTAACAATTTAGCAGTAAATAACCAGCATGCAGGCAATGAGCAAGGAAGATTTCATGTGAGTGTGAACATCTAAAATACCATTTAAGTCAAGGCATCTGACCTTAAAAACCAACCAAACAAACAGAAAAAACAACACCACAACCTGTGTGTGATTATGTTTCTGCATTTCATTTGCAGCGAACGAAACAGTTCAAAATTCTTAAATATGAGAGCTAACATGTAAACGATTAGTATTGTGTGAAGAAATCTCTAAATCTGTAATTTTACAGAAAGTAAAAGGAGAGGCTGCGTCATGTGGTCTTATTAGAAATATGGGGGGAAGGAGGAGATGGGGGAGGGAGCATGAGAAGCCAGAAAGACAGAAGGAAGATGGAAGGAGAGGGGAATGTATATGGGAACATGTCTAGGAAGTGGACAATGTTGTGTGTATCTGGGGAAATGATGCGGTGGGAGCACATCTGAATGAAAGGCGAGTGGGGAACAGCAAGAGGCTCAGATGGTGAGACTTATTCCAATCCAGAGTACTGTAGCTTCCTTTTACTGGCTTGTGTTTGCATATGCCTGTGCTTCAGAGACCGTTTAACCAAGGAAGAACCTGCCCCCATCCCCATCCTCATCCCCACCCCTATTAATTTTGCAGAAGCATCCATGATTTTAACAAAACCTTTATTTGTGCATGTGAAAAAGGCTTTGCCTTTTATGTTAGCACCAGGCAGAGCAAAGAAGGGAAGATGTCAAATGATTCTGTCAGCATAGGATGAACTGCTTGCAGAGCTTACTTCTAGACTGATGCTTCTTTCCGTTCAGTGCCTTCCTCCTTTGCCACCCATTGCTAAGGACAAACACAAAGAAACACATGAGAACAATGTAAAGCAAAGCTGCTGTACAGGGAAACATACAGAATATCTAAGCATGAGTTACAAGCACTCCCAGAACATAGACCAAAGGTTTGTGTTACACTCAGTTAATAACCTAAACTTCCAGTGACCTTTTTTCCGTGACTAGGTGGTTCAGCTTTCTGTCTCTGCTATCCACCTCCATCCTTGCAACTTTATTGCATAGTTATTTCCCCTAATTCCTTAGCTTCTGCTTCCCACCCAGTATAAAGCAACAAACAGAAGAAATGTTGCTTAAAATGCAATGCAGCAACTTCTCTTTACACCCCTTCCTCTAGTAAATGTAAAATAAAGCTGAGAAATCATTTGTTATTTCATCTTTATTGGGAAGACTCTCACTTACAGATGGACTGGACAGTGGAAGTTGTGCCGCCCCTGGGGACTCCACCTCCATGAGATTTGGCCTCCTGGGACATCATGTCAGAGGCCCTGGATCCACTGAAGATCCCGCTGCTGGTAAAACCTGAGGAATGTGTCGAGCCTCTGGCACCTACAACAGTTACAAAGGAAGTGTTACTGCACTTTCCTGACCGGAAGGAACCTCACAGGATAATTATAATCTACTGTTCTTTAAAAATAAATAAATAAATAAATAAATGGGGAAAACAACAACAACAAAACAACAACAACAATAATAATAATAATAAAACAAGGCTAGAAAATGTATTAGAAGGCAAAGAGACTGCTGATTACTTGACTTGTTCCATCACTATGCTGCTTTTTAGGTGCCACCTTGGGGAAAGGGCATTTATACTGTTTGGTGAACATTCCCAGAACTTAAAGAAAACCTTCAATTCTTGCACAAAGACTACTTTTGATTAATTTGCTTCTCCAAACCACTTTGGATGCAGTTTGCCTCTGCTGAAATCGCAGTTTTACCGGGGGGCTGCCTGAGGGCTGTGGAACAAACTCTTACAGGAACTCAGGGTTGTTGCAGACTTTACCACTTACTGTTACAGGTGGTGGATACCTTTCACTTCACTTTCCATAGCATAAACCTATGCATAAAACATACCTCGAGATTTTGAACACAGCAAGCTGTGGTAGCTAGTGACCAACACATATGTATATCTCCATCTCATTATAAATAAGCCCCAAACAAAGTATTACATTGCAAACCCTTCTTTTTGTGGGAGAGGACTAAGACATTAACAATGACAAATGTTAGTGACAGCCCTTAAAACATTCCTGGAGGATGCTCAAATATTTTGGTGATGAGCTTGTTATAACATCTTCTGTAAAGTGATGCTGAACAATACTCGTGCCCTGCTGCAGAATCAGCCGCTCCCCCATGCATGTTTGTTCATGGGGGAGGGTTTACAGTCTTAATAAAAAGGTTAAGAAGATGTGTTTGAAGAGCGAGAGATTTCAGTGAGCACCTGCGGAAATGAAATCAGACCCTTTTAGCTCTCAATCAGGCAAAGAACGTGTGGCAAGCTCTCCTGCTGCAGGGAGCCAAAGCTCACACCTGTCTTGGCAATGTTACAGACAGAGTATTTTTCACATGGATAAAAGCTCTTTTGGAGTATTTTCTGCAGGCACGGCTAAGGTTTCCTAAAGTCATGCAGATTTATATTTACCAAAAACAGTGCATTTTATAAAAGGGTGTAGTTGATACTGTTTCATTGCAAGAATAAAATCAGGCACCATCAAATGTTTACTTTGCCTCTCTCTCTTCTAAATATTCCCAACACGAGGGGACACAAATGTTCAGTCTTTTATTTTAAAAATTGCAACTTCATGATCTGTATAGGGCATCACCACCAAGGTTCACCACTGGCTATGGCCATGCTGTACCACCATTATCTGTAGCAGAAGGCAGGATTGTGCAATTGTCTCTGCTCTGCTATAATATTAGATCAACTCTCTGGTGGTGCCTGTGGACTGGGATTTGTGCTGCTAATCCAGTGGGGTGCCTGAAAGTAGCTCCTCCTGCTATTTACTCCCATGGTTCTCCCCCTCTCCTGACTTTCTCTCATATTCTGTCCCTCTGCTGCTACCATCCCTTAACTTCTTTGCTACCGAGTATTCAATAAGCACTGTATCAGTAACCTAAAGTCACTGATCAAATCATACGGAGTAAAATTCAAACAATGCCTCACTGGAGTCCCATGCAGCATCTCTCTAAATGACCCTTATGTCACTTACTTCTTCAGTGTCTAAAGAGCCTCATGCTATGAAGAATACTGGCAGCAACATAAGCCACATCTAAAAAAACAACTTACCTCCTTTCAGTCAGTTCTATTTTTTTTTTTTTTACTAATTAAAAGATTGCAGAGATCTGGGCCCTGGCCAGCTTACCTGGCCAACCTCTCATTTTATGGCTGGAAAAGTCAGGCTCAGCTCCATCATTCAGTAGACTTGTAGCTGCTTACCGTGAAAGCAGTTGGCCAGTACTTGACCAACATGACAGTCCACAGCCTGCTGGTGAGCACACTCCTGAAGTGTGGGAGACGTGGCTACCAGACCCCTAAGGTACTAAGGGGTTTGAAGCCTTTACCCAAGGTCACCCTGCTAACTACCATGCTGCAGGGTAAATCAGGATTACATGGGGCTCTCATTTCTGTGGGGTTGTGAGTACTTAGAGTGCCTGATGAATCGGGTCCCACAGGTGGGACTAGTAGGCAGAATACCTTGTGCGTGAATCCCACCGGACCTGGGGTTAAACAAGTGCCAAGCTGCTTTGAGTTGTCAGATCAGGGATTGCTCTGCATATGCAACAGACAAGCAAGCACCTGTGGGGTTAGCTCGTGTGAAAGCCAGCCATGACTATTTTTAGTACTTGGAAACATGCTGCAAGGACATGTATATATTCCCTTTGTGAATTCAGCTCTTGAACTGCAGCTAATTTCCCTCTGTTATAGGGTCTGGATAAGTTCTTATGCATTCTCTATGTGTGTGATACGTAGGGGTGCGTATGAGTAAAGAGTAAAAGAAATCTGATTATTTATATGAAATGTAGGTACACAGATCATGTTCTTGCGTAAGTGTATGGTTTCTTACTGCTAGCATGGCTTTCTGTATTATTGATGGTTCCTAGAGAGAGCGCAAACTTCAAATAAACACTGTCCCAAATCTCATGAATGCCACCTATGTATATATACACTCATGCATATGTACATACACAGAAAACATCCTTACTAGCATCCCAGACATAACATGCAGTTAAATATCCACATCTTTTGTCTTGCAGTGTGATACAGGAATGTAGGAGGGAAGTGATCACTTGACAAGCTTATATTCAAGGTCAAAATTCTGTTTGGCCCCACCCACTAAACCACAAAACCACAAAAGAAAAAAAGAAGTTGCTCATACCCATCTCTTGGAGAGTAGCAGTAGGCCCTCCAGAACGCACGCCTCCCCCACTAGATTTTGCTTCCTCAGACATCAAGTGTGAAGCAAGTGAACCTCCTTTGATACCGGAGGAGCCAAAACCAGCATTGCGGACGTTTTGGTCAGCCATTTTTCCTTTGGGTGGTGTATGAAGCACTGCACAGCCAGTCTTTTTATACTCTGTCTAGCTAACAGCGAAGAAACAGAACTGAAACCAATGAACATGAAGAAAGCACACAAAACCTGGGATCACTCAGGAAACGAAACTGAACCTTATGAACATGCTTTTTCATTGCTGTCGGGAGGGCAAAGTTTATTAGACAAATCAATTGATTTATTCTCCTGATAACAAAACAGATTAGTTGTGTATGCATCATTGATCTGCAGGTGATGTGGCTGAGAAATTTGCTTCTTCATCATTTTGCACTGCACTCTGTTGTAACGAACTCCATCCGTGGAAGATCTCTCTTCTGTTCTGTTGGTCATTTCCTCAAACTTCAAGGACATACAGCACATGCAAAGCTGTCTTTGTCAGGGGAAGGAATGGAAAGGGATCTGAGAAGTTCAGACAACCTGTCTCCGTCAGGCTTTATGCTGGTTTAAGCCCGAAACAAGACCAGGTACCTTACGCTAGTCTACATTGCACATCTAGGTTAAAAGCCAATCTCTTGCCCTCCTTCTCTGAAGGTATGTGTGGTGGGAGGCAACGGTGATAGAGATAAAAAAACTAAAAAAATGCTGTACATGACCTGCTATTGCACTGCCACAAACATTTTTATTAGGAAGTTCCTTTACAAATGTAGGTAGTCATACATGGCCTTCTGAAGAGCATCAAGAGAGCAGAAAAGGTCATTAAGAGCAGTTTAACACCTTTCTTCACCATTTCACCATTTCTGGAAGCTTCCCAAACTGTTTATTATTTGTCTCCCACCTGTTTTATCTGACAGTTTAAAAGTATGGCTTGTGAGGGAGTCTCAGTGTTCCAGTTGGACAAAAAATGTGCTTTCAGTACCAGTTAGCATTCTGAAAGAAGGTTCTTTACAAATAAATGTTCTTACCAAAAGCCTGAAAATGGGGTATTTCTTCACTTTAAGTATTAACACAACTCTGAATAAAGATGATAAAAGACAGCAAAGTGGTGGTCATACAGAAACCGCAAGCTGTTTGTTACAGTACCCAGAGCCCAGCTGAGATACAGCTACCCCCCAAAAAAAAATTGTTTACAAAGACTTGTAAATCAGAACTCGATTAACATTGGATGGTTGAAATTAATTTTCTTATGGAAGTAACCGTTAGGGGACTTCACGTCATAAGAGCAGATTGACACAGCTGTTTTATTCTTCCTCGTGTAATCCTGTTAAAGCTTCCACCTTCAACAAACAGGCCTTTGCAAATGGCATATGCTCCTTTTATCGCAGTTTTTCTTAGCCAGTACTTTAGATAAGTCTGTTTAAAAATCCATGGGCCTCCTTCTTTAGGTAAAGAGGACTATCTGGTTAGGTCAGAGTACCAGAGGGAGGGCTCTCGGAGTGGAAATATACAGAAAGAAGACAGAGCTTTTTCGCTGTTATATAATGCCCGTATCTTGTACACGGTGGGTTATAGAACAAAGGACATAAGGTCCATTCCTGTGCTTCCGTATGCCATATTTATCTGAGCAGTGGGTTATCTGGCCCACGCACCCCTGAGCAGCACTGCTCTTTTCAATTTGAACACTTCTCTTTTATTCATTTTTTTCTTTAATTCAGACATGTTTGCTTTATTTAATTCAAAAGGGGTTGTTTTTACTTTCTAGTCTGCTTGCATTAGGGCTTCTGTTATGATGTATTTTTATCCACAAAAATCTCCCTTTATCTCAAGACTTGCTTGTCATTTTGCATTATTTAATGTTATGAAATATCGAAGGTTACAACTTAAATACAAGTAAGGTTCCATGTAAGAATAGGGCAATTAATGCTATAAGCCCTCTTTGAAGTGTCAATAAAACAAAAATATCACTTTCTTTGTAAGCATCGCTATCCTTCCTTCAGAACTGCTAAAATCTTTTGGTGCTTTGTTGATATCATTTATTTAATATTCCAGACACCCAATCAAGAAATGATGGCAAAGCAACGGGGAATTAGAGCTTCATGAAGTTGCAGAGACTCCATATGTGATGAGCTTTTACCCAATCCTAAACCACAATGATTCCTAATGAATACACACAAAATTGTTTAAATAAAGCCAATAAAAATTAGACAAAAGTTCCATTGCAAGCAAAGTGCCCCAAGGCAAGTCATGATTGACAGAGATATCAGTGAATAAGCAAGGAAAGGAGGAGTTACTAGTAGTCTCCTAAAGACAAGGTGAATAAATTCAAAGCGATAATGAGAGAGAAGCCACTGAAAAGATTCAAGAAAAGCCTCTGCTTACAAGTATGCCACAGAACTAATCCACAGGGAAATGGCTATAAAATCTGGTATATGGTTGCAGTGAGTTGGGTGATTAATATGTCAGTAGGTATAGATGACATGGTGTTAGTTACTAATACTGGTGAGGCAAATTAATTTATAAAGCTCTGACCTGGAAGGGACTCAATTTTACTTGTTTTCAGCTTATTATGAAAACTTGGGATATTCTGCTTATACATATAGAAAAAATAATAATAATAATAAAAAAAAACACAATATTTCCTGAGTCCAAGTAAGCTGACCTCATTAACACCTCACTTTGTAAATAGTTCAGCTTGGCATAATGTTGTCAATCTCTTGGACACGTGCCAGGGCTGAGTCCACCTTTAGGTCTTAAAGGCCCTGAGCAGCCTCCCCTGGAGCTTCTACCCAAGCCCTCTGCCCATGGCCTGAGGGATGCTGTAGGTGCTCCTGCCTGCAGCTCCATCATGGCCATACCTACTTAAGCCATATGCTGACTTGCAGCCTGTCTTCCTAGCTTGACCTCAGACCTGCCTGGTTATAATGGATAGACTTGCCCAGTGGTCACTGGACTGGCCCTGGTTACCATCTCCATACCTGAACCTGATCTGTTGATTCATGTTTCTGGCTTGACCTTGGATCTGCCTCATCACCACCATCTTGTCTGATGATTTGGACTCTTGCTTCAACCTGATTGTCGTCTCTTGGTCTGCTCAATTTGCCTTGCTTGGGGTGGTGGGACTGGGCCATGGCTGGTGATGCTCTTGCCCTGCTGGCCTTTTTGTCTTGTTCAGTTCCCCGTCCCTTAGGGAACAGGCAACCCTTGCTGTGCCATGACAACATGGCTAACATCATAGCCACCAGTCTGAAGAGATCCAGTGTCACTGCTGATGTGGGACTGGGAACAAGAACTCAGTTCCTGAGCCCACGGCTTCCAGAGGTCCTCTCCCTCCACCGATCCACCCAGAAAGACATGCTTCTCTCACCTGCTAACTTTGTGTGAGTCATTTTCCTTAATGGTCCCCTACCTGTTTTGTGTTGTTTTACCAGTATTTCTAGTTAGAAAGTGTAACTTTCAAGATGTTAAGCCAATGTAGTTGATGTCCAGCTGAGTTTGCAGGGAGACTGGCATAGAAGTGCAGACAGTGGACTGTCAGCCCCAAATCCAAGCAGTGATAATTTAAAAGCCAAAATGATGCAACTTCTAGGTAAAGCATGAAAGGAAAGAGAAAAAAAAAAAAACACACTCATTTACGTCACTGAAACTGGCAAATTTATAGCACATAGCTGAGTCTGGGAGAGTATCCAAATAATTTCGCACCCCCAAATCTGAGGAGATAGGTGGTATGAACTGATCTGAAAAGCATTCAGCAGCACTTTTGAGACTCAGAAACCAGAGAGTCAAAGCCATGAATACCAAGAGCAGGATTGCCTCATTTTCAATCTCACTACAATTCCAGTAGCCTTAGGTGCTAAAACATTTATACGTGCAGCTAACAAAGTTTGATGTTTAACTCTCTGAATTTCAGGTTCAAATGAAATCTTTAAGTGTCAAAAATCATGTACTGTCTAGACTGTGTGCTCTTTGAAAGGAACTGGAAAACCAGAAGCCTGTTTGGAAGTATTCTAAAAATTTGAGCCATGAGCATCCTTACCTTCTTCGGGGGGAAAAAATAAAATAAAAAAGAAGTGTGCTAAGATGAAAATACCAAACAAACCAACACAAACAGACAAACAGATGTACATGCAATTCTTCCATATTTCACTCAGGAATTAACTCACTCATTCAAGTCTGTAGGTGTAAACTGCTGTGCCTCAGTGGTCTGTTTTCCTTGAAGTTCTCACTTGTGTGCCACTTAGATATATTTTGCTCATAGTGAAGCCGGGCAGCTGATCACAGACATTAATCTCTGTGTAGCCTGCTTTTGGTAGTCACATTTTTCATTCTAATAACATGTTCATTGAAGTCACTTTTTCATAAACATTTTCCCATAAACCTCTGTTTCAAAAGAGATTATTCAAACAGCTTTTAAACAATTACTCTTTTGAAGGGTCTAATTGAAGGAAATAAACCTGTAGAGAATCTGACTGAACCAAAGATCTTCAGCATCCAAGATTATCTATCTGTCACCCTGTGACCTATTTCCTTCACACTACTTTTTAATTTTTGTAGCAATTATAGTGTATATGGATAATACCTATTAGCATATTTATGGTCATTGCTTCATATTTATTGTCTGCACAACTCATTAATCTTCATCTAGTGTGTGAGGCTGACAGCTCAATCTATTTTGCAATCTCTGGGCAGCAGCCATATCCAAAAAGCTTTTGTTTCCCTGTAAATAAACTGTGTTCAGGACCAGAGGACAATGGTATATCATACAGTGATTGACACAAGCCATGGCTGCTAATCAAAAGTAGATTTTATTACCAGCTGAGTCAAGTGCATTATGGGGCCATTGTTCTAGTGCTGTCAGGGCAAGAGCATACATAGTCAGTCACCTTCTCAAGATGGGTTGATTGTTCTCCAAGATTAGACAGAGTTGCCTTATTATCCATCCCAGACAACAAGGCATCTCACCCAAACAGACGCCTTTACAGAAACTGCCTGTACATTGAATTGATTTGAATTGCTAATGCATAATCTGTCCAGCACAGATGTGCAATGAATATTTGGATGTTGTTTTGCATGTCAGTTGAGAAGGCTGAATGATGAGGTGATGATCATTCAGTGATGGGTACTGGACATTTGCCAACAATTGAGTTTGAGCACTTTCCCTGACAGTAATCAGATCAGCTTCCAAAACGTCTTTTCTTCAATTCACTGACAATTTATGTTAGAAGATAATGCAACTCTCTCACAGTTAACACAGTTGGCAGCAATTTGCATTTTTTTCATATAATTAAATTTTTCATTTCACCCAAGAAGAAATGCATACAAGCCATATATAACCGATAAACATATTCCAAGACACTTCCAAAGTAACTCCGCATGAGTAAGAGGCCATCTAGATAGGTAAAACACATTGAAACACTCCATAATACAGGTGGCAGTAGTTTTATTACTTATAAAGCTACGCTTGCAGTGAAAAATTAGGAACAGTGTTATCAAGCTCTAATAGACTAGCTCTCAAAAAAAATAATGTAGGTAATAAATATTTAACATGTGACTATGGTCATACTGAGAGAAGGCTGTCCAACGCAATGTTCTGATTTAAAATTTTTCAGTCTCTGTCAGGATTGACTTAGTATAAATTAGGAATAGAAATAAATCCCACAAGGCTGATATTATGACTGATGTGAGCTCACACAGTGGCATCACATGATTCACATGAATGTGAAGGAGTTTTTTGTATAGTCACAATCATAGAACCATATAATAATTTAGTTTGGAAGGAACCTCTGGAGGTCATTTGGTCTAGCCAGGGGCTTACCCTGTTACTTGCTCAGAGACTGATTTAGCTGAATTCTGAATATCTCCAAGGATGGAGATTCCACATCCTCTCTGGGCAACTTGCTCCAGTATTTGACCACCTTCAGGTTGATTTTTTTTTTCCTGTGTATCACATCAGAATTTTCCATGTTGCAACTTACGTTTGTTATATGTTGTCCTATCTTTGTGCAATTCTGAGGAGATTCTGGTTCCATCTTCTTTATACCCACATTATTTCAGATCTAAAGAGCACAGTTAAAAACCTACCTTTAGGACATAAGTAGCTAAAGAGCTCCTGATAGTTTAGAAAATCTGGGACTCCTGGGGATATTTCTGCTACCTTAAAAATGTTACCTTCCGACTTTACTTGGGTATTTGGCTAGTTCATCTCTAACCATATAGTGACACACTTTTCCTCAAAAAAAATAAAATAAAAATGCTTCTCAGCAATTTCTAGAGCACTCTAATGACAATTTGCTTTCTGCCTTTCTGAGGTAAAGATGTGTACTCATCTGCACATGATAGAGGGAACAATCACTTCCTTTATCTTAGTGGTCTTCATACTAGTGAAAGTCAGTATAGCTAGGAAGAGACTGGGAAGTGATTGAACAAGAAGCATTACAGTCAAGGCCAGAATGGAGCTTTACTGGTAAGGCTGATTTTTCCATATGTCAGTCTTGTTCAGGGTTAGGTTAAGTGGCTTTCATTGGGATTTTTATTACCATTTTCATCTATCAGAAGCAAAACACAATTATACCTGTGTTACAGGTAAAACAAACCATAAAGTTGCACCGGTGACTTTTGGGGGGAAGCAAATTCTAATTTTGGATGTTTTGATTTTGTGACCTATTAAAACACACCTATAGCCACATATAACACCTGCTTGCATTGCATACTCTTGATATCATCTGAAATCCAGTGGATTTTCCATCTGGAATTCCAGAAACAAAGCCTTTGAATAAATAGCCTGAGAAGACTTTAAATTTAGACCTCAAATGGAGTTGGATCTTACTGCTTGTTCACTTCACACATCTGAGTTCTAAGCTGTACTCCTCAGAGCTCCTCCAGCCAGATCCTACACCACACTGGCACTTCCAATCTTGACCTTGGTATTATGTTTGTGAACATAGGCAGTCTTGATGTTGTAGGGTACAGCCAGGACTTTGTTTCATACGTAATCCATACATATCATATGAAGCTCTGCTCAAGACACAGTCTGCAAAAGAGTAGGCAGTCCTGCCTTAAATGCAGTAGCCCAAGCTCAGAGGATTCAGCCAGATCAGGATTCAGCCCTTTGAGAGTGGCACTCTCAGTCACCATAAGAAATGGGATGAGAGACAACACTCAGCTGTGGAGTCATGCTCCCATTTGCTCTCTGTCTCCAAGGAAGTCTTCATTATTCCATTATTTCTGCCCATCCTTTCACTTCCCCTGTTGAGCTATCATATGCTTCTGAGGCACTGAAATGAAAGCCTGAGCATCATTCTCAGGGCTGTTAGTTTCTGCTGCAAGAAGAGCAGTGCTTGAAAGTTGGCTTGGAATAGCCAGTGCTTAGTCTTCTTAGTGAAGTGATTTTTTATCCCAAAGACATTTAACACAAGCCATTATTCCTGTACTGAAGGATCCTTTCTTTAAGGTTTAAAGTCTTATTTTCCAAAGCATGGGAAGTTACTTCAGTTGACAAATAAATGTCACAGCAGTGTGGTCTTTTTTTTTTTTTTTTTTTTTTTTTTTAGACTGAAAACAGAGGTAAGGATAAAGAATTCTCACAAACTGGTAAGAATCTGAATAGAAAGTTCCCTTGTATATTCTTCTGTTAAAGAAAAACATAGATAACTGGTAAAACTACATCATCTGCTGAGTAAATGTTCCATTTGATCTTGAGGTTGAAGTCTTCTCATGAACAGTTATATTAACAAAATTTGAAAATACAGGGATATATACTGTTCTAGAAGGTAGGAAGGAAAAGAATTAATGAGTTCATGCAGTCTTCAAAAACAGTTGTATAGACATGAGGGAAAATTATAAGTCTTTCTGAAACCTAGGGGGCAAAGTCATGAAGGTGATAGACCAGTCGTATAATCCAATAATTGGTTGTACCTATTCCTTAAGATAACATGAGGCTTATGTATTTATTTATTGTCTAGAAGAAATGCGTTAAAAACAGAAATAAAAGTTTAAGAAACTGAATTAATGGCCAAAGTGCTACTTTTAATAACATTAATTTCCCACTGCTATTCAAATGTTATCACAATTGGTGGTTTAACAATGCCATTCCAAAATATGCCATCTATAAGCAAGTAGACATAGACAAGTAGCTGGCAAGAAGCTGGCAGAAGCAGCCGGCAGAAGTGGTGCAATTGCCAGCGTTTGTTCTCATGGAGGACTTCAACTTCCCAGACATATGCTGGAAATACAATACAGCCCTGAGGAAGTAGTCTAAAAGGTTCCTGGAGTGTGTGGAAGACAGCTTCCTGACTCAGCTGGTCAGTGAGCCTACCAGAGGGAGTGCCCTGCTAGACCTGCTGTTCACGAACAGAGAAGGACTGGTGGGAGATGTGGTGGTAGGGAGCTGTCTTGGGCAGAGTGACCATGACACGGTAGAGTTCTCCATTCTTGGTGGAGTCAGGAGGGTTGTCAGTAAAACTGCTACCTTGGACTTCCAGAGGGCAGACTTTGAACTGTTCAGGACACTGGTAGGGAGGGTCCCTTGGGAGTCAGTCCTGAAGGGCAGAGGGGTCCAGGAAGGCTGGGTGCTCCTCAAGAAGGAATTCTTAAAGGTGCAGGAGCAGGCTGTCCCCGTGTGCCATACGATGAGCTGGCGGGGAAGAAGACCGGCGTGGCTGAACAGGGAACTTTTGCTGTGCATTCAGGAGAAAAAGAGAGTTTATGACCAGTGGGAGAAGGGGCAGGCAACTTGGGGAGAGTTCAAGGAAGTTGCCAGGATATGAAGAGAAAAAAATCAAGAAGCCCAGCACGAGCTCAACCTGGCCACTATGGTCAAGGATAACAAAAAATGTTTTTATAAATATATTAGTGGAAAGAGGAGGGCCAAAGAAAATCTTCATTCTTTACTGGACGCAGGAGCGAACATGACTACAGAGGATAAAAAAAATAGGCTGAGGTTCTTAACGCCTTCTTTGCATCTGTCTTTACTAGCCAGACCACTTATCCTCAGGGTACTCATCCTTCTGACCTGGAAGTCTAGGATGAGGAGCAGAACTCCCCCACAGTTCAGGTGGAAACAGTTAGAGACCTGCTGCTCCACCTGGACTGTCACAAGTCCATAGGGCCAGATGGGATCCATTCTAGAGTGCTGAGGGAGCTGGCGGAGGTGATTGCCAAGCCGCTTTCCATCATCTATCAGCGGTCATGGTCATCTGGAGAGGTCCGGGATGACTGGGGACTTACTAATGTGACTCCCATCTATAAGAAGGGTCGTAAGGAGGACCCAGGGAACTACAGGCCTGTCAGCCTGACCTCGGTGCCAGGAAAGGTGATGGAACAGGTCATCTTGAATGCAATCACACAATGTATGTGGGACCACCGGGGGACCAGGCCCAGTCAGCATGGCTTCATGAAAGGCAAGTCCTGCCTGACCAACCTCATCTCCTTCTATGACTGGGTGACCTGCCTGGTGGATGAGGGAAAGGCTGCTGATGTAGTCTACCTAGACTTCAGCAAGGCCTTTGACATGGTCTCCCATAGCATTCTCCTGGAGAAGCTGGCAGCCCATGGCTTGGACAGGTACACTCTTTCCTGGGCTAAAAACTGGCTGGACAGCCAGGCCCAGGCAGTGGTGGTGAACAGAGTGAAATCCAGCTGGTGACCGGTCACCGGTGGAG
This sequence comes from Cygnus olor, assembly GCF_009769625.2. Classification (NCBI taxonomy): domain Eukaryota; kingdom Metazoa; phylum Chordata; class Aves; order Anseriformes; family Anatidae; genus Cygnus; species Cygnus olor. The sequence continues at coordinate 97,141,198 of NC_049170.1, read as the reverse complement.
TTCCCCAGGGGTTGCTGTTGGGGCCCATCCTCCTTAAAATCTTTATTGATGACTTGGATGAAGGAATTGAGTGCACGCACTGTAAGTTTGCAGATGACACCAAGTTGGGGGGAAGTACTCCTCCTTCTTCCACATGAGGGCATCTTCCAGGCCACTCCTAACACAGCCGCCTTTGGCCACGCGTGGGCCACTCACGTTGGGCATCACAGAAGCTTGCTGAGGTCACAGTGCCCACCACTGCCCCGCCTTTGCTCAGGGTCCTATAAAACAGGACCCCCTGCAGCTGGCCCACCACTTGCTGGGCTTCTAGGCCCTCTGACAGCCACTTGTGTGGCAGCAAGAAGCCCAGAAGCAGGAAGGCGAGTGGCAGCCCTCCTCGGTGTGGGGGGACAGAGATGCAGTCCCAGAAAACAGCAAGAGGGAAGGCGCCTGACGGGAAGGGGAAGTGGCATGGGCAGAGGGATAGCGCCTGTGGCACGAGAGCAGACAACAGTGCTCCAGGGATCTCTGGCGTGCAGCCCACAGACACGTATGTGCGTGGCAAAGACAAGAGGCCCTGGTGTTACCATTGGCACTGCAATGTCACAGGACACGGGCCGTCCCCTCAACCATACAGCGCCTGGAGGCATGGGCCTTCCCATTGGCACAACGGTGGCGTGGGGTGAAGGCAGGAGCATCAGCCAGACAGCCACGTGGAACAGAGGCCTTCCTGTTGTCCAGAATGCAGCGTGAGACCCAGGTATGGCTGTAAACCAGACGGCAGCGTCAGACCCATGCATGGAAATGAACCGGACAGAGGCATGGGACCTAGGCAGGATGGCTTGGACAGGTACACTCTTTGCTGGGTTAAAAACTGGCTGGACGGCCGGGCACAGAAAGTGGTGGTGAACAGAGTGAAATCCAGCTGGCGACCGGTCACCAGTGGTGTTCCCCAGGGGTCGGTGTTAGAGAATCGCAGAATCACAGAATGGTTGATGTTGGAAGGGATCTCTGAAGATCATCTAGTCCAACCCCCCGGCCGAGCAGGATCACCTACAACACATGGAGGATTGCATCCCGATGGGTTTTGAATATTTCCAGAGAAGGAAACAACCTCACTGGGCACCTGTTCCAGTGCTCTGTCAACCACACAGTAAAGAAGTGCCCTCTCATATTCAGATGGATCTTCCTGTGCTTCAGTATGTGCCTGTTGCTTCTCGTCCTGTCACTGGGCACAACTGAAAATAGTCTGGTTCCATCCTCTTGATCACCTCCCTTCAGATACTAATACACATTGGTGAGATCTCTCAGTTTTCTCTTTTCCAAGCTAAACAGGCCCAACTCTTTCAGCCTTGTACGACAGGTGCTCCACTCCCCTAATCATCTTCGTAGCCCTCCTCTGGACTCGCTCCAGTACCTCCACATCCCTCTTGTACTCGGAAGCCCAGAACTGGACACAATACTCCAGGTGTGGCCTCAGCAGGGCTTAGTAGAGGGCGAGGATCACCTCCCTTGTCCTGCTGGCAACACTCTTCCAAATGCACCCCAGGATACCGTTGGCCCTCTTGGCCACAAGACTTTAATGATTCTATGATTCTAAGTAAGCATATATAAGTAAGCACATACAAAGTAAGCACATATAAGCTGAAGAAACTCTTTTAGTTCCCAGATGCCACACAGATAAGCCCATGGTACAGTGTGTGCTGTAGGGTAAGTGCCAAGCAGTTGAGAATGGCTTAGCACCCTCAGGGTAGCTGTTCCCTCAGTCACAGGACCTGGTCCAACTGATGCTCCTACAGCAGCCCTGGTGGTTCCAGCTCCACAAGGAGCAGAGAAGGAGGCTGTGATGCCTTCCATCTATAGCTTAAGACAAAGGACTTGTATTGGTGGTCTCTGCCATGTGGGTTGTCAGCTCTCTTCCTCATGTCCCATCCTGCAGCTTCTGTGTCCCAGGAGTGCACTCCAATCATGCATGTCTGTGGTCATTGCTGCAGGGTCCAGGGGTCCAAAACGAAGTCCAGTTTTCAGCAATGAAAAGGGAAGTCTTGTCTGAAGATGAAAGCTAACCACAGACATTTTGAAATATGTGGGCCTCTCCTTGTCTGTAAGTTGAAAGTATTATTATTTTCCTATCTCCCAGCAAGTTTGAGGCCACATATATTATGCGACTGGGGATTCTTGATAACAAACACAGAATAAACATTAAATGTTTATATATGTTTATATAAAGAGGTTTCAAATGCTAATACAAGTAAGTATCTATGAAAGTGTAAGTGCTGTAAGTGCTTTTATGGTCATTTGGAAAAGCTGTTAATGACAAAGTGGCCAATCTGTTACATGGGTAAGGGATCTGAAGACCAGATGGCCTGATTTACTTCTCAGCTCCAGCTGCACTATGTATGGGTAGGTTTCAGGCCATGCTTAAAAAAGGCTGAGAGATTTCCTTGGAACAATAAGAGTGGCTGGGTCATTTAGACACTTCTAGGCCATGAAAGCCTTTTTCAATGAGGAGAAACCTCTTCTTTTCTGTTTCTAAGTAAGTTTTTACATCTGAAAGATGATGAAGTTTGACAATAGCTTTTTCTGATTTGAGAGTCCAGGCTACATGTTTATATGACTTACATTTATGCTGGAGATTGAGTACGGTCTGATTGAACCTGACGAGTCAGCTTACTGTCATTGTTACAAATAACTGTAATATGGCATCTGGGATATTGTGAAGAGTAGACAATTAGAGCAGCATGAGTTAGGGTGTGGTATGGTTGTGCCTACGAGATAAATGAGAAAAGCCGAGAGTGAAAGCGTCCCTGGGAAGATCATGGAGTGTGTCCTCTTGGGATCTGCATCTGAGCATGTGAAGAACAAGAAAGCAACCAGGGATATTTGACATGGATTTGCTGAGGGCACACTTTGCTCTCTATGACACAACACCAAGCACTGAAGAAGCTTTCATAACAGAGAAAAAAAAATCTCAAAAAAAGCTGTTTGTAAAGAAGTTTGAAAATGTAAACAAAACAAACTACTTCACCCCTCTATTTAGGGAAACATATCTCCCGTCAAGGCTGGACACGATAGATGCCTTGAAGCAGTAGTGGCTTTGGCAGTTAGATAACTTTCCTCATAACAGACGTGCATGTAAACTTCTGAGTATCACCTACTTATGACAACAGAATGCAAGCCAAACAAAAAAGTTCATCAAACTAGATCTGAATCCTTGTGGCTAGTTCTTAAATGGGAAAGAAAGTGCTTCGCTATTTATAATGCTAAAGCTGCTGGGCAAGACACAGTGGAAGACTTAAATTAAATGTCAGATCATGAGGTACTAACAGTAAATAATGAGAGATTTCTGCTGCCTTTGGTGGCTGTAGATAAGCCACTGGACAAACTATTTACTGTGGGCAGGTTGTGCAGTCATGGATGGATCATTCTGACCACATCTATGTTTTCTCACTTGGATGAGAGAGCAGCCTGGTGGGAGCCTGTGCTGCCCACATCCTGGGGTCTTTGTGGTCCCAGGTGCTGTCTGTAGTGCAAAGTAGCTGGGAATGAATCAGAGCTTCAAGAACCACCCTCTTCCTCTCTTCAAATGCTGCAACATAGACCCTCCTAATGTACTTGCCTGCCCTACTTGTCTTGCATTGTGTGCAAACTGTGGTAGCAGCATGCCCTGCAGATGGATGTGCCCTCTGCAGGATGCCTATAGCTGTAGGAAGGGATGCTTATCAGTGATTCAGCAGGGCATTAGCAAGCAGAGAGGGAATATGAGATGACTTCAAGACAGCAACGAGATCCATTCACAGTGCCCATGTCTTCCTGTGCAGATGGCACCAGCGTGTGGAAAAGCATTAATCTAGTGTTTATAAAGCTGTGAATTCCTTTATCAGGACTCACAACAGCCTTCCCTCCTTTACTACCACCTGTTACTGATCCAGAACTCATCCACTCCTGCCTTATGTTCTTCCCTCTTTCCTTCACCATTTCTCTTCCTCTCTGAAAGTCCCCTGTGAGGCAGGCACAGGCTGCAGAACTTTTTTATTTCCTATGTCAGGCCCGCTCTGTAGAACCCCTCATCAATCCTACAAGCAAATTTTTCTCCACAGGAAGGTATTTGTTGTTTGTTACAGAGCCCTCCTTGCCAAGAAGTCCTGCCTTGTACTGCCCCGACTCAGTGCATATTGCCTATCTTTCTGTGCTGTGGACCTTGGCTTGACTCCTTAGGAGAGTGTTTACTCTGTCACACAGCCAAAGGGTGAAGAGGAATTACCAGGAAAGAGGACTGTAGCACAAACTATGTAAAAGGGGACAGTCTTTCTTTTCCTGTGTAAGGAATGTGCTGCTAATGGCCCCTTGGTCTTCCTTTAAAGCCTACTTTGAGCAAAAGCAAGAAACCAGCAGCCCCTCTGGAGATGGGTGTGGATTTTGAGACTAGCGGTCAAGTGTCCACTCTGCTGAGCAGATGATTCTACCATGGTGAGTGTGGGTTATCCCCCCTGTCCCGAAACCTGGAACTAGCAGCAGGTGGTGGTGCTATGGGTGCGGCTTACCCACGTGCGCATTTCCAAGTACTCATATTGGAAGGAAGTGAGTGGGGCAGTTTTCACGAGGAAACCCAGACAGGAACAAAAAGAGGTTTATTAGAAGAAAAAATCCCAAACTTCACATCCAGTTTGACATTTGTGCACATCTCCTGAGCCTGGTCTAACAGAGCAAATGGACAGCCTCAACCCATCTCATTCTATTTGTGGCACAGACGGAGGAAAATTCATGATGTGGACCCCAGTCCTGACAGCAGAGGATCCAGTAACTCTTTATTCTCCACAGCAGAGTGATATTTAGAAGTGTTCCACCTCTATAGGAAAGCCATGAAGAATTTGGTTTATATATCAGCAGCTATTCAAAGTGAAAGTGTGAATTGGACATGCCTTTAGAGTGCCGAAGACACTGCTGAGGAGAGTTAGTGCTGTGGGAAAAAACAGGATAGATGTGCAATATTTGCTGGCTGCTCTTGGGTACAGCAGGATAGGACTTTAAATCTTATTTCCTCAGCGAGATTTTGACACTTGTCAGTTCCTGCCACGATTATGTCACAACTCATGTGAAAGTGAGTTTCATGAGCTTAAATGAGGTATCATCTGAAAGTGTATGGATAACTTTCTGGCTGTGAGCCCACCCTCCTCCATTTCTCCCTCTCTTTCCCTCTGTAAGGGTTGGAATATTCTCTGAAATTAGCAAAGGGAGTCTGGTACTGGGAGAATGTAAACAGCACCGCAAAGGGAAAAAAAAAAACAAAAACCTATTTTTATCCTTCCTGTCCCTGCCCACAGTGTAATGGTAATTTGAATTGTTGGGGGAGGTGAGAGTTTCATATCTGAACTTAGATACTTTACTCAGCTTGTAAAGCTCTGGAGTATGTGTAGCATAGCCTGTCATTTTGCTAGCACCTCAGGAATTAATCGCTTGGCCTTTTGTGCATTACTCATTAACAGCACAGTTCTATGGTAAACTTTGAGCCTAGACACACTATGGTGGAGGAAACACGTAGAGTCACTTATCAAAAGGAAATGCTTGTCTTGAAATACACTGTGGGAGTCTATTGACAAAAGTAGATTCTGTCTGAATTTTGCTCGTCTATTTAATGGTCTTAAAGTTTTTTAACTCACTGCAACTACAGCCTTTGTTATTTGTTCTAATCAACTTTCTACTGCCATTGTAAATGACCTTGCTCTTTGCCTGAGTGAGAGAATCTGATATACGAGGATTCTGAACAAGGAAGCTGAAAACTAGAAGAGGTCCTGCAGGCAAGAGAAAGGAGATTTGAATTAAGTTGTAAAAGAAGTTGATCTTCCTGCCTGTTTATCATTTTATCCAGGGGAGTTTCCATTCAAGCAACTGCAATATTGCAGTGAAATGTGTACTGGTATCTGGCAACATGATACAGCTTGTTTTTAAAGTGCTTTTTCCTCTTTTCTGGACCACTCCTCAGCAGGTGCAAAGCATTTCTTATCATGTTGCCGGCACATAAAAAGTATTTCATGGTTGGCAGCTCAAAGTGAAGTTATATCAGGTCCTATATTAAGATATGAAACATATTACTGTATCCAGCTGAGTTCATAAGATCTTACTTTCTTAAATCAGAATATATTTATCCACTTGGAATTCAGCTGAAGAGGCTTTGCCTTCCTTCAGTTCATTAAAACAAATTGAATGTATGTGCAAACATTATATAAATTCTGATTCTTATTACTATGAAGAAAATTTCATGTAAATCATTCTATTCACTGCTGTTACTTCAAGTCTGTTCCTTAAGAAATGAATGTAATTGGGGTGTATTTTCTATATGAATGAGAAAAATGCCTTTTAGAAAACTGGTACAATGAAGAAGTTACCTAGCTTGGAGGAAAGCACATTTCTTGCTGAAAATACTGCCTTTGTTATGATCTCCTGTGGAAGTTTTGGTTTCTCCTGAGTCTCAGTTTGAAGAAGATCCTCACACAGTGTTTTATTTCAGGTTGTTCCACATCTTCCCAATCATTTTTATTAGCAATTTATTTCAATACTTTTTGTGCTTGCTTTGTGTGCAGTGGATCTGCTTCTTCAAATGGATCTTTCTGTGAAATTTGCAGCTCTTCTGTGTACAGCAGTCTGAGGATTCACTTTCTCTTGTCCTTTTATAAGGATTAGCAGGACAGTGAATGACTTCTTGGTAATTGCAAGAAGTCCTAAGTATATGAAACAGTCTACTTTGCCCAAGTACACAATTTTGCTTTAAGTTGCTTTTGGGAACAATATTTATTCTACGAACCAAATACTGGATCAAGGAATCTTCCACAACTGTAGTTACTGGCTTCTTGTGTACTCTAAAGGCAGGAATGTTAACGCTTATTCCTATCAGATGGATGCATGATATCCAGTCCTTCTGGATTGCTGTCCATTCATCTTTTAAAAATCTTCAACCCTTGCTGAGGTGCTTTGTTTGAGATGACCACAACTGATATTTTTGAAATTATACTTTAAGGAGCTCGTTCACCTGCAAGAGTTAGAATTAGTTTTGCCTAATTTTATTTAAGCAGGTACATAATCAAAAGCTCTTTCCTCTGTGAAGTATGAAAGTTTTTTTAAGCAGACAGGTTAAATTTCCATGTTAGATTAATGGCGGATGCCATTACTCACTGCAGGGAACATTTTAAATTTAATTTGAATTAATCTAAATAACGAAATAGAATAATAAATTAACTGTAATATTAATTAATTTCAGCCTCTAGAAATGTAGGTTTATAAAGAACCAGATAATCTCAAAGTTGTAGGAAATTAATTCCCTATAAGAATATATAGGCAGAAAATAAACTTATGTGAGCATTTTTATTACTTTGGGGGACAGCCTGGACTGGGCATCTTTCACTCGCTATGACTTAGAATCATATTTCCACTGTGTGTGTTTGCATATATACAAAATATTTTGAGACTGGAGCACCGCAGTTTAAATATGAAATACAGCAGGAACATGAGAATTTCAGCTGGGGAATGTTACCTTGTCATCTGTCATGAACTTTCATACAGCTTTAGTGATCAAAAATTCATTGATGATGTTTTGCAATACAATTCACTTTGTTCACAGTAAGTCAGAGATTGCTTTATTAACTTAAAAGTGCAAGTTTCTTATCTTGAAGTCACACTAAAGTGTCGAAAGAATACATCTATCCAGAAAATGAGATGTTGGTGGAATAGGTGAGAAAGTATCCTTTCCTGTATTATTAGAACAGGTACTAGCACAAATTTTCCTGGGAGAGGAGCTGTTTCAGTAAGGGAGTTATCTACTTTCATGTTTTTTAAACACTTTATACGTTCTTGGGATGTCTTCTTGGTCCCTTTTTCCATAGTTTGGGATACTTAGGGATAGAGCGGTTCTGCCTTAGAAGAGAAGAGGTATGAATACTTATCAAAGGTTTGCTTCATTTTATATTCCGTTTTCAGGAGCGGGCAAAAGAAAATGCTTATGTCTAGTATTACTTATGTGTTGCCTAATATAGTTTCCAGCTCCTAATAACCAGTTATTGATGGGCTTTCTGAGCAGTTACTGTATTTGGACCATAACTTTTTTAATCAACCTGTCTGATTAACCCTTTTTTGAATCTGCTTTTGGTTTTTAGTGTTATTTTAGCACTCTACAAAGACTTTCCACAATGTAAATATGCTGCGAGGAAAAAGACATTATGCTTTTGTTTTTAGCCTGCAGTACACCTATAGGCCCTGGAGTCTAATGCTAATGTTAACACAGAGTTACCACGCAGAGGAGGAAACAGCATAACCAACAGATCAGGAAAAATGTTTTTGTATTTTTCTATTTAGTGTTTCATTTTTTGATGCTGGATATCTGCACAAATACCAGTTTAAAACAGAAGTGCTGGCACTGGGTTATCTAGGTCTAAAGCCAAGGAACAGAATGAAGCCTGGGAAGCAGCAGCAAATAATTTCCATTCATACAGTGACATCCAGCAGGATACTGTCTAGCATATGTTCACCACATACAGTAAATTTGGAAGTAACCTGGAAGGCCATGAAGAAAGAAAAAAGCATAAATACTTGTTAGCAAACATATAAAAAAATTACCCTGAACGAATTTTCCTTCTCCTGAACTGGGGAGGAAGAAACCACCAGCACATCACACTCCTTGGGAGCCACTACTAAGGAGAACACCGTGCTGATGAGGTTGGAAACGCATCTCCTTCCACTGCCCGCCCTTGTGCAGTCACCTGCTGTTGCTTGTGCAGCATCATGGAGCAAAACATCATCTTGTCTTCTTTCTCTGCCACTGTGGAGAAACAAACCTTGCCACCTGCTTGGCTGACAGTGAAGACATAGCCACTGTGAGTCTGCCACTGTCCTGAGCACACCGAGATGCCTCAGTTGCTCTAACCATCAGTGTGGACCTGCCTAGTAATCTCCAGATGGCATCTGACCCTTGATACAACCGCTGGACCTGATCTTGACCCTGACCCTGACCTGCAGGTTGGCACCCCAGCATGACCTCAGACCTGGTTCATCACTACGCGCACATCCAGCTATGTGGTCTTTCAGTTCAGCCTGTGCCAGGGTCTCACACTCAGTGGCCAGTTTCTTTTAGATATTCCATCTATAGAGGGTTTCATGTTGAATACCAAACCTGCTTTTTTGAAGTTATGTGAGATTTTGATCTATCAGAGTGATACAGCAATGCACTTAAATGACAGTACAGGTACAAATCATCCTCAGCAGAATGTTGCATCTGTAATATACAGTTGAGTCACAACATAAATGTGATTCCTATTACTGATCTCTATAATACATCACCACAACAATGCTGGGTGTTCCCAGCCTCTGGGAAGGAGAACTGAAACCAGTTCAAGCCCATAGCTCCCTTCAGAGTTCTTCCCGTTTGTTATCTGTATTTTGTACACTCCATTGGGTTGTACCATGTTTGCTGGTGTATTTACAGTCTTTTGATTAACTCAGAGAAGTAGAGCTACACACCCCATTGATCTACTGGTCTGTTAAAGCCATTTATCTCGAGCACAGGCTACCTTCACAGTATGGCTGAGGCTGGCAGGGACCTCTGGAGGTCATCTGGTCCAACTCCCCAACTCAGACAGGACCACCCAGAGCAGGTTGCCCAGGAACATGTCCAGGCAGCTTTTGAAGATCTCCAGGGTAGACTCCAGAACATTTCTGGGAGACTTGTTCTGTTACTCAGTCACCTGTACAGTAAAAAAAAAAAAAAAAAAAAAAAAAAAAAAAAAAAAAGTGCTTCCTGATGTTTAGAACCTTTTGGTTCCCTTTCTGTTGAGGTAAGTTCACAGCTGTGCATCAGCTGTGCTCAGTAATTCCCACATCCTGCCATCCCCAGGCCTGCCCTGTGGGATGCCCACCTCATTACTGTGCACTGCTCTTGGCTCCCTGGCCCCTTGGTGATCAACCAGCTCTTGCTGCTCCCTGACAGTCTAACTCTATCCTAACTGGATCTGGAGAGGTGATGCGATGTAAGAAAAAGGATTAACTGGAGGGAAACTGAGATAGCATGGGTTTGAGGTGGTCCTGGATTTCCTCCTAGCCTGAGTGCTGTTTCCTACATCAGGACCAAAGATGGCTTCATTCTCCCTCACCACTGATGAGATCCCATTAGAACATCAGGCATCTTCACTCTACTGCCACGTTACCTGTACCATAACCACAAGAGTTCTGTTTGGGCTCCACTCTCCTTGGTTGAAGGTAAAATACCAAGAGAGACCACAGTAATTCAGAGGTGTGATGCACCTGTGATTTTTACATACCTGTAAATACTTAGAAGCACAACCAAGACTTTTTTTCTTTAGCCTAGGAGTAATTGAAGATAGCTTTTCATTTGTTTCGTGTCTTGCAAATCTTGCTATATGGTGCAGAGATTGTGTGTACAACTGTGAGGGGGAAAAGTTCACAAATTTAAAAAATGATATGTGCCTGTAGTTGTAGTGTAGGCTGTTTGAAGGCTCATTTCCCAGTGACTGATTATCTTATGTAAAAGTTTTAAAATTTAGCAACTTGTGCTCCCTTTCTCCATGTAAAACAACTCCAAATGATTTCTACTTTCATTTACTCAAATGATTTCTACTTTCCTTTTCTCAGTCATTATATCTTTCTTCTCTTTCAGTGCACAGAAATTGGAGTCATAAAGATACCACGATATTAATAGATTTGTCTCAGAGTTCATAAGGTGAAACTTGTTGGTCTTCCCATATGACTAATAGTGAAAAAATCTGGAATCAACTCAGTTAATCTTGTGCATAAAATAACTGGCACTGGAGAAACGCACATCCATAAATCAATAGAGACTAACCTCCGATTTATATCTTTTTGGGTCACATGTTCTACATTCACCATAAATGCAGATAAAGGTAACTATAATTAAAATGTCTATTTCCTTCTCTGCTATTTGTATTAACATTCATGCTGTTGAATATACTCCTTTCATAATACTATATTTTGTCAGTATTCTACAGTTATTGTTTCCTTAAAAATACCCCTGTGATATTAACTGTATAATAAATTACAATTCAAAATAAAATATCAGTCATTTCATCCATGAGAGAGAATAATAAAGCCATAATAAAAAGGAATAAAGTTTAGCAATATGGTAATGTAGCATGAGGTTTTTATAGACTCCATGTAAATGTTAAAATCTATAAATTTTTTATGTTGTGTAAAATAGTAAAAAACAGGAAAAGAGTGCGGAGAGGGGGAAAAAGCAATAATAGCAGGCTGGTTTAATCCTGAAACCCTTGTTATTCCTATTTCTTTTTATAATCTGAATAAGAGTGTGTAAAAAATTTGCATATGAAATGATTTGTTTGTGGCTTATTTTGTTTATAATAGGTATTAAAAATAAACCAAACAAGGAAAGCTAGGTTTCCACTTTACAACCCACAGTATTTGTAAGTGAAGAAACTCTAAATCCTAACCATCTCTCTTGCCTTCCTTTGTTCACACATAGTACCCCTGAATGTACTTTGTCTGTATTTTTCTGACTATGCTCTTTCTTTATTTGGCTTCTTTCTGTGTATTTGGGTTCTAAACAAAGGCGGAAGGATGTGCAAATATGGGAAACAGAGGACAGGAGATGAATTCCTCCTTAAAACCATTTCCTACATGTTGCATCATCCCTTCTACCAAACTGGTGGGATTTCCAAAAAGGAGGAGAGGAAGTAGAAAGGAAACAAAGCTACACTGGTATAAAGTAAGGCACTGGCTGAGCACTTGCACTCCATGCAGTCCTCAGTGAATGATTCTGGAAGTTGGGGAGCAAGAGACTTTCAAGAAACCTGAATGGCTGTGCCACATCTCTACGTGCATTATAGCTTCTTCCAGGATTTTGAGATTAACGTGCAGCTGAGGGGAAGCCTTGAGGGCCAGATGCTTATAACCTGAGGGCCAGGCTCTGTGATAGATCAAGGCTTGAGAAGACCCAAGCTACTTGTCAAGAAGCAGCAGGACAGGGGCTGCTCCACAAGGGACAACAGTTGAAAGCTGAGGGATGCCACATCATGCAGGGAAAGTGATCTCACAGGCCAGGGGATGGTAACCTATCAGCCTGGTGATGGTAAGAGGTTCTGTTCACAGGCCAGTCAGTGACCATCAGGTAAATGTGAGTTGACGGGTCAAATCCAAATGCAATCCATAACTTCCAGTTAACAGGAGCTGCAGGGCACATGGCTAGGCCTGAAGGAAAGGGCTGGGAAAGGGCAGGGAAGAGTCTGAAGGCCAAGGTTTGAGCTTAAAGGGAAAAGGATCTGGGGTTCTGGTCAACGGCAAGTTGAGTATGAGTCAGCAGTGTGCCCTGGCAGCCAACTGTACCCTGGGGTGCATCAGGCATGGCATTGCTAGCTGGTTGAGGGAAGGGACTGTCCTGCTCTGCTCTGCACTGGTGCAGCCTCACCTCCAGTACTGTGTGCAGTTTTGGGTGCCAAAGTATAATAAGGGCATAAAAACATTAGGGAGTGTCCAAAGGAGGGCTACAAAGATGGTGAAGGGTCTAGACGGCAAGACATATGAGGAACAGCTGAGGTCCCTTGGTTTGCTCAGCCCAGAGCAGAGCAGGCTGAGGGGAGGCCTCATGGCGGCCTGCAGCTCCCTCGCGAGGGGAGCGGAGGGGCAGGCGCTGAGCTCTGCTCTCTGGGGACAGCGACAGCACCCAAGGGAACGGCATGGAGCTGGGACAGGGGAGGGTCAGGGTGGGGGTTAGGGAAAGGTTCTGCTCCCAGAGGGTGGTCGGGCACTGGGACAGGCTCCCCAGGTAAGCAGTCACAACATCAAGCCTGACAGAGTTCAAGAACTGTTTGGACAACGCTCCCAGACATAGGGTCTGATTTTTGGGTGGTCCTATGTAGAGCCAGGACTTGGACCCTATTATCCTTGTGTGTCCCTTCCAACTTGGGATATTCTATGATTCTATGATTAAATGGAGCTCCTGCATCAGTGGGCAGAGGTAGAGGTGACTGTTGGTGAAGCCAGAGCCCTGAAACAGAGTTTACACCACTGGCACTTCACAGAAATGCCTGTTTCTGTGCCTGAAAAGGCAGAGCAAATCTTCTGTATTGGTAACCACATTTTCCTGCTGGATGTTGGATGTGCTGCTTTCTCCTTGACCTACAGGATGCACTCAGAATACTAACACCACTTTCCTTACAGCATTATAATTTTTTTTTTCCAGGACTGAATTGTGTTGAAAGATAGGGCCTCATTTCTGAATGCTGGAACCAGGACAAGATCTGTGACCAGAGCTACCCCTGCAGGTAGACAGGCAGGTGTGCACTGATGTACCTTAGGTTCTAAGTTAACACCTGTGCAATTTGGAAAGGAGAATGTAACATAAATTAAGCTAGCCATGCAAATCAGTTCCAACCATCTCAACCCTTCTCACTGAAGGTTAAAACCCAGGCCAAGTATGTCATGAAGGTGTTAACATCAATAACCAGATAATTTTCATGCTTCTTTCCAGGCCCTTCAGTCACTGCAACATCCACCCTGAAAAAGTTAACGTAAAGGTTTAAGAAAACTTTTGCTTTACAAGGATTAAGGGGCAAGGAAGGCACACAAATACAGGAATAGCTAGCAAACGTACTAGATTAGGGCTTGCCAGCGTTTCTCATTAGATCAGAAATGTTGGAAATCAGGCCTATCAGATCACCTGCTCCCAAGCCATGATGTATAACCATTATAGCATCACAACTTTCTGAAGACAAGGACAGAATTTCTTCATGGATTTTTTTTTTCCACTTTAAATAAAAACTTTATAGTGAGACCTTGGTTACATTCCTTAGTAACAGAAACAGTCTGTCTCTGCTGGGGAGTACAAAATGTGAAAATTCACAAAACTTTTTCTTAAAAGCAAATCACAGAATGCAGACCACAAAACAGTATTTCAAAAAATACTGGACTTCAAAAAAACAGGGAAACTATTGTTACTCAGTCCATTTTCAGATTTACAATTCAACTGTATGAATTGCATAACAGTGTATTATTGGAAATCCAACAACCAACCAATATAGACGTGCTAAAAAAGAGGTAGATAGAAAAAGATATCCCTTGCTTAAAACACAGTCTTACACTTGGAAACAATCAAACACAACCAACCAACAAGAAAGTCAAATTGTCACATCAAATCCCTGCTTTGGGAGAAGAGTCTGTGGTTACTGTCCCCTAGCTAAACTATTCAGAAATATTTTACCAAAAACTTACAACTGAAACAGGCAAAACAAAATCCATCCTTATTACACATTTCAGATAATCATCTTTTACAAATGTGTTTTCTATAATTTAGAGTATAATGAAACGTTCAATAAATATCGTTTAAGCTTCTACAAACCAGAAACTCTTCAAATTACACCCTTAAGCATACCAAGCATCTGCATTGATGTAGAATTTCAGGACAAACATTTTTACTTCAAGTAGTTTAATGGCCTTGGTTTTCTTATCCCACCTTTCTCTTGCCCATACACCTATTTGCTCATTTATGATTCCCAGTGTGACTAGATGATGCAATTTTAGAAGGCACAGTAAAAGGCTATTTAAAAAAAGACACACCATTCATATCCCTAACAATGTTGTTTATTTTTTTTTAAATGCACAGTTGGACTGTGCAATCCCTGTCCATACCATAGCCGAGGTCTTTCACTTACAAATTATTGATGATCCAAATTTGAAAGTCTTACAGAAAAATAAAGGTGTGCTTATCTGCACAAATGTGTATTTTGTAAACTCAGTTAACCATCCAGTCTCGAAGTAATATGTGCAATAACATCCCAGTAACTCACTGCCATTTGAACAATGCATTTATCCAAGGTACCGCACGCAAGAGTTCATACATTGGCAAAAACATGAAAATCTGATCCTTTCAGTAAGAGACATTTTCTTCTCCACCCCCCCTTTTTTTTTTTTTTAATCAAGTGACATGAGGCAGCATACAAAATATAACAAGAAAATTCACAAGTACTGGTTTGTCATCATAGTCACATTGAATACTAGCCCCCTATACAAGTCACAGATACAAAAGTATAAAATCCAATATGGGAATATAATTTTATTGTGTTAATCTGCATATGTATTGGTACAGCTGTTCTGAGAATGCTCCCGAGGAAAATTTTTCCATAACTCTGACTCTCCCAGCTGCTCCCATTGCGTCCTTTAAGAGAGGATCTCTCACAATCTTTTCCATGGCCTCAGCAAATTGTGTCGGCAGAGGATCACACAAAAATCCAGTAACATTATTTAAGATGGATTCTAAAGGACCACCTGAATTAACTGCTATAACTGGACATCTCATGTACATTGCCTCCAAAGGAACAATGCCAAAATGTTCATTACTAGGTGTATAAAGCACGCACACAGAGTTACTAAGAAGAGAGATTTTCTGTTCATCTGAGAACGATCTCAGAAAAGTGACATGGTCATTAATGTTAAGCTTAGTTGCAATGCTCCTTAGCTCTTCATAGTGTTCCACATTTTCCAGAACTGCTTTATCATAGCCACCTGCCATAACCAAATGAACTTCATTCCAGTCATGAGAGTCAAGTCTTCCTTGAAGCTCATGCAAAGCTTCAAGAGCCAATGCTAAATTCTTTTTTCTCTCATACCTATTAATGGAAAGAAATAAGAACTTTTTCTTTTTAGGAATCAGCTCAGCTATGTCTACAGGAACTATCGTTTCAAAGCTATCGATGTTGAGCGACGGATAGAGGACATCTGGGTTTATGTGAGATAAGGACTTGAACGTTTCCTTGAACACGTTAGCAGTGAAGTTGCTGTTCACAACGATACAGTCTGCCATGCCAGTCGTGTACTCCTCCAGCCAGTCAAGCGGTATCCTGTAGATTCGCTTCAGGAACGACTCTCTCTTGGTCAGAAGCTGATCAGGGAAGTGGCAGTAAAACAAAACCTTCTTTCGGGTTCTGGCCAGCCTAAGAATAGGAATGCAGGCGGACACCTAGTGCAACCACGAGAAATAGAATAGAATATTTATTATTTGTGTTAGGGGAAAGAGGTGGGTTGAAAGCCGTCACCCAAGAACCAACACTTCTCAAGAGAAGGGCACCAAAGCGCCCACTCCCTCACCCCCCACCCCACAAACACTGGGGTTTCTCCAGCAGCCTCCCCACCCCCAGCTAGGCCCTGGGAAGGGGACCCCACGAGCCGTCCCCGCACCTGGTCGCAGACGAAGACGTCGACGCGCTCCCCGCTGAGCAGCAGCACGTAGAGCGCCACGAAGGCCATGCGGAGCGCGGCGCACACGGCGTGCCCGCGGCCCCACAGGCTGCGCGGCAGCCACCCCCCGGCGCGGCGCACCGCCAGCCCCCGCGTCTCGGCGAAGCAGCGCTCGGGCTCGTAGCGAGCCGTCCACACCTGCACCCGGCAGCCCCGCGCCTGCAGCGCCAGCGCCGCGTCCACCACCAGCCGCTCCGCGCCGCCCAGCCCCAGGTCCGGGTGCAGGAAGAGCACGGACGGAGCCCCCCCCCCTCCCTCCTCACCCTCCCGCTCCGCCATTTTGTCGGCGGCCGCCTCCCCAGCGCCACGTCAGCCTCTCGCGCCCGTCGGCGGGCGGGGCCGGAGGGCGGCGGCGCGCACAGCGGCGGGGCCGCGCACAGCGCCCGAGCAGCGCCGTCGCCATCATGGTGAGGGGTCGCGGCCGCCCCGCTGCCATCACGGGCAGGCCCTGCCCGGGGCGCGCTCCCCGCCGCCCCTTTCTCCTTTCACCCGTTCCCTTCTCCTCTCACCCCTTCCCCTGTCTTCTCTCCGCAGCCCGGGCCCAGCCCCAGCGCCACCAACGTGGGCACCTCCGGCCGCTCGCCCAGCAAAGCCGTGGCCCCCCGCGCCGCCGGCTCCACCGTCAGGCAGAGGTAGGGGGCGGCTGACGGGGGGTGAGGGCTCGGGGAACGGCCAGGACCCTGCTGCCCCGGCCCTGAGGGGTTTTGGGGTGCGTGGGGGTGGCTGGTAACGGGCGTGGGTGTCTGTCTCGCCCCGGTGTGCCCCGCAGGAAGAATGCCAGCTGCGGGACCAGGAGCGCAGGCCGTGCCACGTCCACGGGGACCGGCGGGATGTGGCGCTTCTACACCGAGGACTCGCCGGGCCTCAAAGTGTGAGTGGGGCGTGGGGGTTGGACACGTCAGCTCTTGGGCCTGCAGGGGTCGAAGTGAGGGATCGCCGCTTCAGCCTGCGGAGGAAAGCGGAATTGGGGGCTGCTTGGGTGGATTTGGCAGGAAATCTGGTGTTTAACCTGTAGATTTAGAGACAGAGTGGTTAAAATCATAATTCCTTTGTAAAAGTAGATATAAATTTTGTTTTGTCAGTGCCTAGACTCAGCTGATCTTTTGAGATTCCAAGCACTCTCTTTGAAATCGGGAAAAGTTACTTGTTGCGGTGAATTTAGGCATCATAAATAGTTGAACAATTACAATCTATGCTGGTTTGTCTTAATTAATATATATATTTTTTTCCCTCTTCTAATATGCATGTTGTGACACCTCACCCCCTTTTGAGAACATGGTATAAAAGATTTGCCACACAAACTTTTTTTCTTGTGTGTGTCAAAAGGTTTGCAAAATTTCATGTGTTTTTATTAAAAAAAAAAAAAAAGTTTATTTTAGCTAAGCTTGCTAAACAAATAACCTTCCAATCCATTATGCCGTAAAGAGAGCCTACATTCTTAGTCTCGGGACAGTTTGAGTCATTCAGGTCAGTTTCCCAACCTAGCTTAGCAGCCTAATACTGGGGTGGCAAACGTGGAGGAAGCGTGTCAGCTGGTAGGGGTACATGCTAAGTCATACCCTCAGTGTGAGCTCGTGCTTCTTGTAGGGTTCTACTTCACAGCCTGTAGGTTTTTTTATCCCCCAATATACTTGGGGGTACCCAAAGGTACACCAGTTATTTATTTTTTTTCTAGAATCCATTAGGATTTTATTTTGGGGTTCCTTAAGATGGCTGCGGTTGCCTGTAGGAACAATGTTTGGAGAAGGACTCATGGGTAGTCTAGGTAGTGATTGTTCCAAGAACATCCTTCCTCTGTAGTTATCTTCTGTTCTCATTTTCATATGTGCTTGATAGTTTTAACAAACAGGCTACTGCAAACAACCTAAAAAGTACTGGTGTTCTGCTGCTGCAGTCTTAGTTTGTCCATTCTGAATCCAGAGAGGAGGCGAGGCAAAGACAATAAAAAGAAAATGAGCGAGAGTAATGTTTTAGGGCATGTCTGTGTAGTAATCAAGGCAGATATTTTCTGTATTGTTTGGTCTGCTAAAGCTTAATTTAAAAAAAATGAATAAAATGAAGCTAAAAAAAAAGGAAACACATTCTACTGTTCAGTAGAACTCTTTCAACAAAACAGTGGTGCAAGCTGTCAGTGCAGCTTTACTACAGTAAGTTTCCTTCTGAACCTTTTGGTTTTCCTTTTGCTGTGGAGTGGTCAGCTCTATATGGTGCATTGTGCTAACTGTCAATACAAGCAGGTCAGTAGGCAGATTTTTCCCCTCTTACTTATGTTGCAAACCCGTGGTTCCGAGTTTTAAGGTTTTGGAAGAGTGCTTTTTGCAAGCTGCCATGGGTGGCTCTATGGCCAGGGTTTTAATGGATGAAACATCTGTAGAACCACCTCACTTTTACAGATCCCTTGAACGCTAGCTGTAACATTTTCTAAACCATGAGCATAGAATCATATGGCTTGGGTTGGAAGGGACCACAAAGCCCACCCAGTTCCAACCCCCTGCCATGGGCAGGGACACCTCCCACTAGATCAGGTTGCTTAGGGCCTCATCTAACCTGGCCTTGAACACTTCCAGGGATGGGGCATCCGCAACCTCTCTGGGCAACCTGTTCCCATTGGGAGCATCTTTCTTCCTAGCTTACAGCTTTTTGTGTGCTGTATCATCCATCCCATTGCTATGATCTCTGTCCTATTTCAGTAGGCTTAAAAATGAAAATGGGTTATAGATAGGTTGTGGTTGCCTCAGTTAAGTGATAGAGCAGAAGCTGTGATTGCTACTGCATAAAGCACTATAGAAGCTTAGCCTGAGATTTCGTTTTCTGGGGGAAGGGAGTTGCTCTTTTCCCTGTGCTTAAAATAAGAGCACTTAATTATTAGGAAAAATACATAAGACATCTGAGAATAGGTTATTTCATGCTAGTCACGGTCAGGACTACTCTGCTGCAGATGAAATGTTCTGTGTTTTGTCTCAGGAAAGTACATTTCTCTCTAACAACAAGATGTTGCGCATATTTTGCATCTTTAAAAACAATGCTAGCAAAAGGAGCTGTGGGAAATCTGGTTAAGAGTGAGATATGATTATTTTTCTGTTTAATACTTACCATAAGTATTTTGTGCTTTGAAAAGAAGACTAAAACCAAATTCAGTTCACTTCTTGTGGTACTTGATACCTGTGGTTCCTCTATCTTAAACTTTACTGCTTGAAGAGCTAAGGCAGTGTTTGTTGTGGAGCCATAATAACATAAAATTGGGTGAGTGGTATGTAGCCTTACAAAGGGCACAACACCAAATTTTTAGAGGTGCCTAAGTCAGGTTTATTATTTATTTAACTGTGTGGGCATGGTGAGATGAGAAGATCCAGGTGTTTGAAGGAGGATTCCAGGGTTTGAGCAGGCTGTCTGGAGGAAGTGGGTTCCACGGCAGTGTTGGAAGCCTGAGTTTTCTGTAGTGGGAGCAATGTAACCTGCATACTCCAACCAACCAACCAAACACACAAACAACCCCCCACCCCCCAGCTTATTTCCATTTACTCTGTTCTGGTTGGTAGTGCTCCTTTCAGGCAAACGGGTTTCTCTTTATCTGTGTGCCTTAGGCAAGGAGTAGCTTAAAAGCTTGCTACCATTAAAGGCTCAAATGATTTTTTTTTGTGCAACTGGTATTATGCTTGTTTCTGTAGGACCTAAACTTCAGGTATGTGTAAAACTGCAGAGTAAGTTCTGTTGCTTAGTGAAAGCCCCTTAATAAGGGCTGCTTTTGTAGTTACTGTGCGTGCAGAGTTTCTATTTTGCACGTTGTGTTGTTGGTTTACTTTCTAAGTGGTTTACGTCTGCATTCACAGTTCTCCATGCTCAAAGAAGAATAAGCATGATCGATTATTAACGAGTTCTAGAATGCAAGGGAAGATGACAATTCTGATCTGGTAGAAAATTGTTAGTAAATTGTTTCAATCAATTTTGAGTTTCACTTTGTGTTCAAGTAACATTTACCTCCTTGTAGATGGTAACCTGAAGGGTAATTTGTAAGGTGTGGCTTGAAGGCTGGTTGAGAGAATTCACAGCGTTTCACCCGGTGTAACATTATAAATCTGATGCAAGGTTGTATGAAGCAAGTGGTACGAAGCAGTGCTGAGTGCCTGTCGTAGTGTGTGTTAATTGTTGTGTCACAACAGTGTGAAACAGCTAATGTAGTCTCTCAACATGCACCCTGAGATTAAACTGTTCTTGAAAAACATCGCTATGCAGTTTCTAAACAATAGGTAAAGTGAGAAGGAAAAAAAGTTTGAGAAATCTGTTAAATTGTACACTTTAGGTAATGATTTTATGACTGACTGACTTTTGACATTCTGTATTATCTCTTTCAAAAAAGCAAAACAAAAAAACAAACAAAAAACAACCAGCAGGCCCAATCGCTTTTACTGCTGCCATTGTCCTTGAATGAAGTAAAACCTCTGTGGGGGGAAAAAAATGCTAATGTGAATTTTAGGCCAAAATTTGACTAGCCGCTAGAGGACTCTGTTGTTTCTTGTATCTTACTACGTCTCTGTTCATTAAATACAGATGATAATTTTCTGCAACGATGACTAGTAACAAACTGTTAAGTTCTAAATAAGTGGGGGGTGGTTGTTGTGATTTATTGTTTTATGTACCCTGTTACATAACTATCATTAAAAGCATAATGGCAGCAGCAATTTTTTGATCAAGGTGGCTGTTTCATTTCTGTGTATTTTATGGTATTTCTGTGGGAATGGAATAAGTTCTCTCTTTACAGTTGCATATGAATTGATGATTTGTTTGGCTGGTAATGACTGGCTTTTGGACAAAGCAGACTATTTTTTTTTTGCTTTTTATGTTAATTCATTTTTTTCTTTATTTTTAGTGGGCCTGTTCCAGTTTTGGTCATGAGTCTTCTTTTTATTGCTTCTGTATTTATGCTGCACATCTGGGGTAAATATACTCGTTCATAGAGTCAGCTGCCAACTTAAAGCAGACATCTTGGACCAAAAATATGGTGGATCCTGGTTGTTCTTGGAGAGAAAATGGGGAAGCTTCCTGTCATCTGTTGAAGTCCTTTCAACTTTGTCTCTAATACAGAATGAACTCAATTTTCTATGTGGTCAGATCTTAAGGTCTGTCATGGGTCATTGTATCTGTACGCGTAGAATACAGGTATTAAAATAAAATTTGTATATGGAAATGGAAACAGTCTTAACTTTTTCTTTCCCCTCCTATTCCAACACAGCACAATTAAAGCATCATTCTTGTGGTTTCCATATATAACCATATTTCTGAGTAAATGCCATTTGACAGTTCAAACCAGCTTCTTTTATAGTGCACATTGCTATATACTTTTATGACAGAAGATGTTTTTGTGAATGGGAGAAGCAAAATAGGGTGCACAAACATGTGATGGTAACAAGGGCGTTGTTAAAAACAAAACTCAGGTGTGTTAGCTGTGCTGGTCAAGTTCTTCTGTTAACTCCAGAAAAAGAGATGGATTTGTTTATTTCCTAAATGCAAGTTAAACTACTCAATATTCATTATACTAAAAGTATACAATTATGCTTGTTTTCAAACTGCACTTGAGGAAAGACGTGAATAGATACCCAAACGATTAAAAAAGAATAACTGCATGACTGTCAAAGACTTTTTTTTCTGTAGGCTTAGGCTCTTACGAGGAGATTCAGGTCAGAAAGGAATGGGAGGACTGGAAAAGTACGGGTGCTTTTTAAATAAGAGGATGTACAAAGAGACTCGGAGGTACAGTTAAGTGGCTCTTCATACCCATTCAGTTTTCCTTGTGTGTTTATTTTCCTTTTGGATGGTCAAGACGGCTCTTCCTTCACCTTTTAAACATGCATACATATTGGTGCATTAGAGTAC
The DNA here is from genome assembly GCF_009769625.2 of Cygnus olor. Classification (NCBI taxonomy): domain Eukaryota; kingdom Metazoa; phylum Chordata; class Aves; order Anseriformes; family Anatidae; genus Cygnus; species Cygnus olor. The sequence continues at coordinate 97,119,082 of NC_049170.1, read as the reverse complement.
CTTTTTTTTCTCGTTGCTGATGTGGTCATGAGATTCAGATAACCAAGCAAGGCCCTTCTATGCAGTTGGATGGAATTATTTTAGCCTGTTTTTCATGTTATGATGACTCATTGGATATCAGCTTGTACTAGAAAAAACAGTATTCTTGCTTACGATACAAGTGTTGACTGCTGACAAGTTGTGGAAACAGTCTCTCTTACCCCTACCCACTCTCCTGTAAAGCACTTCTTAAAGTAGGAGCAATTTCGAAGAGAATTGGGTTGAAAAAAAAAGGAATGCAATCTCAGGTCTGTAAGGATAACTTTTGAACTGTGCTTATGCCATAATACCCACTGGAAATGTACAGGTAAAGATAGAGCAGAAACTAAAATTTCTTTATTAAATGTAATGATAGGAAGGTTACGTTTTGGGAGGAGTGGGAGTTGAGCAGGGAATTCTGGTGACTAAAAAGCAGTGGTAGCAGAATACAATAATGTGGTGGAAACAGTCCAATACAATGTGTGTCAAAGGGAAAGGGATCTATAAACCACTTACTGCTGTGCATATGGAAGGGAAGTGAAAACGCAAGATAAATAAAGTAGGGGGATTAGCTTGTTTTGAAAGGCAGAGGTAGGGAACACCTTTAAATGTTTTGCCCAGCAAGAAAGTAAAGTGTGTACAGCCACTGACTTTATTGTAAGGCAAGACAGAAAACACAGGACAGCTGTTAACTGACCATGTGGACAGGCTGACTTATTTTGCGGTACTTTAAAGGAAAGTAATAATGGGCTCTGAGATACCACAAAGGAAAGGAATAATGGATAATAGTAGTATCTAAGTAGGTAACCTCTGCTTTACTCTGCTCTTGACAATATAATTGTCTTTTAAGCAATTGTGGTCCTCAAAGGCTGTTTTGCCACATCAGATAATTCCATTTAAATCTGTCAATATTTCTGCTTTCTGGTGTCTTGCTGAAAAGACCAAAATCAGCTGTGAACTCGGGAAAAGAACAGGGTTGTGGGGGGAGGGCATTGCTGTACAACCCTGCATTTTATTCAGCTGAGTATAAAACCATTGAGTGCTTCAACAGTGCTGTCCTTAAGTGTGTTATTTCCTAGAGTGGCCTGTATCATAGATTTTTACATGTGCCATCAAGGAGTCCAGTGTCTCTAGTTATGCACAAATTACTTCCCTCCCCTTCTTAACTTTATATTTTGGAAGTGTGAGTTTTATTATGGCTTAAAAAAATTGCTGCCTTAATTCATGGAAAAATTGATAACTTTAGATGCATTTATCTGAAACATCCATAGCATTGCTGGATGTTCCTTGTACATCATAAAGACAACTTTCTCTGTTGTATCTTTTCAACTTACAATCTTTTTAATGGTTATCATGAAAGCATTAGCTCTTCATGCTTATATTTTGAGCACATCACATACGTGAGCTGTAGTGGATTATTACAATCAGTGGTTGTCAAGAATTCAGCTTCATAGAAGTGCAGATGAAGAAATACAGATTGCAAAGATCTACCAGAATTTCGGCTTCTGTGAAATTCTGTTTGGCCTGGGTAAATAAATTGTGGCTGTGCTGATAAACAGTAGCTAATCTGTAATGCATAAAGCCAGGGCATCCTTAGTAATAGGTGGAAAAAGAAGAAATGGTGATCATTTGCAAAGCTTCATATCAGACAGCAAGGAGTTAATAAGACTTCAGATTTTTATCCCTATATGATTGAAATACAAACATGTCTGAGCTGACTTTGAAATTGTAAATATAGTCTACAGTGATGCAAAAAGAGCTAAGTCAACTAAGATCTTTAGTTTGTCTCCTTAGTGATAGGGGTTAGGAAATCTGGGAGGACTTGTATTTCCGTAGGAGATATGATAAAGTACTAAAACCTTTTATTCTTTTAACAATATTTGCAACCTCGGGCTTTGTTACTGCCCAAGTAATGGGGTTTTATAAGGAAATAGGTCTTCTGTGACCCTGTTGTACATGAGTATGTCTGAACCACGTAAGCCTTCCCTCTTATCACTCGTAACGTTTCTGGTTCCTGAAGGGACCAAGGGGAAGGGCAGTTGCTCAAGTATGTGTGACATCTTACAAAGACTGTCCCGTGCATGTAATGCTCTTTTGCTGCAGAAGGACTTTTTAAATTTATTTTACCACACCAGACTCTGAATTTACCCTCCAAGAAGAAGCTGTCGGCTCTTTTCAGTGTTTTATCTATCTCCAGCTGTTTCTTAGGATCTCTGAGGCTGTCAAACATAACATAGCGTAAGCTGTCTTCGGAACTGTTCACAGTGAGTTACAATGCCTTTACCACGGGCATATATATATGATTGTAAAGATGCATGCATGTACATGCATATAGTCACTTTATCTGTTTAGAAATGCAAAAAGATGAAGTCTGAAAATGTAAAACACTATACCCCTATTAGGCTGCACTGTGGCAGCGGTGCAAGAAGAAAATAGAACAGCTTGTGTTCGTTTCCTCAGCTGTGTTGGCTAGAGATGAGTGGATGCTATATCGAGATCATGTGGTGAGGGCTAAATGATTTTATAAATATATTAATGGATTCCATGAGGGTCTTTGTAGAAAATTTTATCATTATTTTCATCTAGAAAAAGACACGTGTCTTGTTCTTCAAGGACTAAGTTGTTATATACTTCCAGCTTTGATAGTGAGGCTGCGCTGAGAACCTTATATTAGCAGGTTATGTAACGTGTTTTATAGAAGGCTATGTTTTGTAGACTTACCATTGTTAGTGATATGTTAAGAGTATTAATAATTCTTAACTTGGGATGTGAGAAGAGACTGTCTGCCTTTTGCTTTTTGTATTGAGGGAAAATTGTGTAGTATTTGTAACTTCTGCTGTGATTTCAGAAGTTGGTGAAAACAAAGATAGGCAAAGCAAGAACAGCTGTGAAGTTGCTGAATATACTTAATTTCCTGACCTATACTATGATCTCAGTGTCTTACTGCTGTATTCCAGTTGTCTTTTTTCCTCTGGAGACTGCTAATTACACCAAATTATGCTGCAGAGTAGGCTAATGTTGTGATGCAGGGGCATGGCAGGCAATAACAACTGCGAAAAGAAGACTCATTTTTCTTATAACAATATCGAAGTTCAGATGTGGATCACACTTGAATGCTGAGAAATTTGACACCCTTAGTCATGTTTTGCGCTTCAGGTTGCAAAAAATTGTTTGTTTCTTACTTCGAATGATTTTTAACACACCTGCCTTCAAGTAATTGACCAACTAGAAGTAGAATTATTTGAAATTACACTGTAGTTTCATGAACAGCACTAAGCAAAACTTCTCGTGCACAGAGATGTTTGTCTTAATGTTAACCAAGTGAAATCACACTTGTGGGCCTTGATGTTAAAGTGAAATAATAACAGTGTGCTTCTTCCAAAAGGTTGCCTTTTATATATATAATATATATTTATATTTTTTTTCATGTTTAGATCATTACAAAGATCATGAAGAAGAACACATTTGGTTGAAGTTGCACACACTGTCAGGGTTCATGTTATAACACAATCCAAACTATTCCGAGACAAAATTATGATTCTACACTTTTGAAACATGCCACACGTGGCTGATAGAAAAGTTAGCTTCAGATGTTAGATGATACTTGTACCTGATCACTTCAGAACGTTTTCAGAAGTTTGACTGTGCTGGGAGCTGAAGATGAAACCTTGACAAACCTCTCACAGCCTTTATTCACACGTCGTGTGATGGATTTCTGGTCTGTGAAGAAAAAGAGTAAGAACAAGCACCAGACCATATTGTTTGGGTTTATCTGTAGCTTGCCTGTGGGGTGGACTTCTGCCCAAACACATGAAAAGAGGGGTAGATGTCCCTTTCTGTGTTCAGATGGTACAAAGAAAGACCCAAAGGTGTGTGTATATATTTATTTTTAACCTTCATTCCTTTTTAACTTTTTTTTTCCACATAAGGAACTAGGCCTCTTTAGCCAGGCCTGTTCGCTGAGGAAGTAGAGGAATCATGAAATCATTGTTCAGGGAAAATTGAGCAGTTATGCCCAAAAGGATGTCTAGAAGATGTTTTCTTCCTTAGAAACAGCTTTTTAAATCAATAGCTAATGAACATCATGATGAAAGATGTTTTCATGTTCAGCAGCCTTAGCTTTTCATGTCTCTACTACATTCTCAATAAATAGGTAGGAAAAGATAGAAGGCAGTTTGCCATGACTTACAGTACATGATAGATTGAAATAAAATAAGCCACATCTTCCCCTTACACCTACAGAAAAATAAAGCAATCTTCCTCATAAATAACGAAGTTAGCATTCAGGAGGCTCTGATGCTATTATATTCATGGTCTTTTCAGAAAGTAATCCGTGAACAAAAATCATTAAATTGAACATTAGAAGTAAATTTAAAAATCAATGTTTAACTTTCTGTAATCTCAAAACAATTAAAAGTAAATTTAAAATATTTTGCTTTTGGCCAAAATGAAAAGTAATTGACAAATACCAACATTTTCCATGAACTGGAGTTTCAAATGGGAGCCAGCACTTAACGGTAGATAGCTATGACAATGTAAAGTAAAATTGGAGTTGTGGGTGTAGGTCATAAAGGAATGTATTTTGGAGGAGGGTCATGGAAGTCTCTGTTCCAGCTCCTTGCTCACAGCATGGCAGGCATCAGGTCCTTGTCTAATTGCATTTTGAAAGTCTCCGAGGAGAGAGATTTCAGTTTCTCTGGGTACCCATTGCTGTACATAACCATTCTTGTGGTGGGGAATATTTTCTTCTGTCTAATCAGAAGTTTCCTTTTTTCACCTAGCATGGGTTGTATGTCATCCTTTTGCCTATTCGTTGCTGAGAAGAGTCTGGCTCCATCTTTTCCCTAACCTTCGATAGGTGAGGAAAACAAGTAGATTCCCCACTCATAGTACAGCCTCCTAACTATCTAAATGGCTGCCCCCTCCTCAACTCTCCAGTTTCTTTCTTTTGTACTGGGCATAAAACTGGACACAGGATTCCAAATGAGTATGAAATAAAATCTTCAGGGTTACTTTCCTTGATGTGCTGGCTGTGCTTCTTGTTTTTTGGTTAGCCCTCATTTTGCTGCAAGGGCAAACTGCTGGGTTTTGTTCCACTTGTCCTCTGGGACACCCAGGTCCTTTTCTGTGGAGTTGCTCTCTGGCTGGTCAGTCCATGCCTTATTGCATGGTGCTGCTCCATCTAAGATGCAGCACTTTGCATTTGCCCTTGCTGAACATTTCTCCAAACTGCTAAGGCCCTTAGATAAGTGCTATTCTCCAGCCTAGCTGCTATTTTTTGCAATTTGGTGTCTTTACAAACTTGCTAAAGATGCAGATAATGAGACCAGCTACCTTCCTGCTAGGAGCGTGAGGATGAGCCTTCAGGTTCTCTCCAAGCTTTTTGTCCCTGTTTTCAACCATCTTCATCTACAAAAAAAAAAAAAAAAAAAAAAAAGCAAAAGCTCTCTGCCTGGTCTTGTGTGTGAGGCTGGCGTTTAGATGCTGGATTTCACATAAGAGCATGCTGTAGCCCCATGCTGTATTTTACACGGAAGATGCAAGTGAAAACTCAGATGTGCTTGAGAGGCCTCCAAGTGCCTTCCCAAAATTCACTAGGCACTGTTCCCAGGCCTTCTGCTTGTTCATTTCTCACTCACCACCTGTGCATTCAGATCTATCTGCTGGCTTGTAAAGTGATTTATATAAAGTTCTTGCTTCCCGATAGCGTATGCCATTTCTTTTATTTGTAGGTCTCGCACAGACTATCATAGAAGATGCCTACAGCATGTGCTCGGTGGCCAGAGCAACACACAAAAAGTTCATTTCTGGTATGACTTCAGCAATAAACATTTGCTTTTCCAAATTTCCTCCCGGCATTCCTAGTGATGCCAGTAGGAGGAAGAAAACTTTTACATACATGTTTGCCCTTCATTCTTTCTACCCTTGAACTAATTCTCTGAAAGGAAAAGGCACTGTAAAGGCACTACAAGCTGGTATCTCTATGTCCAAGTACTCAGTCTGGTGGGCAGCTCCTCTCCTCTTTGTCTCTGCAGGCACAGATTTTCAGATAACTTTACCAGTGGCCCCGTCCCTCTTGCTTGCTCTCTGACTTGGCAGCCTCTAGAAGGCTGTTGTTTGTTGGGATGGAAATCCTGGTTCTTTCTCTCAGGAGAAACGCATCATGAAAGCCTTTCCTAAATGGATCAAACACCATAATCTGAGACATACGAACTTCCCTGGTCTTGTCTGAGAAGTTATGCTGGGATAAGTGCAGCAGCTAGCTATTTCCGTGTGTAAAAAGACACCTTTTAGCAGTGAGGTTGTAGGCGTAGTCATGCCAGGCTTTGTAAAATCTGTAGCTGATTCACAGGCTAAGTAAATATGTCTGCACTTTGGGAACAGGGTACTGCTGTGACAAAGTGTACTGCCTTGCCCCTACAATGCATGAGTGTCAGGAGATGAAATAAACTGATACCTTAAAAGACCATCTAATCTCTATATTCAGTAGCGAAGTGCTGTGAGACAGTTGTATTAATGCTCCAGAGCCTGCTCCCCCACCATCTGCTGTAAGGCAGTGGCTCTCAGATAATGGTCAAGTTGGGAAAAAAGACTGTTTCTGATATTGATAATTCATGGATCAGATGATGGAGGAACTTTGTCATAAAAGCTGACATACGTTCCCATCACAGCATCCTGTCTTACCATGTCTTTGAAAAAGCTGCAGAGGCAGAATGAAGTGGTAGAATGATGGCACCGCGGGGTCTGGCATTTCAGGTGTAACTCGATTGTTTGATTGTGAACCGCGACGTGTGTGGAGTCAGGGTAATACTGTCTCATACAAAGCCTCATGTTTTCACTGTGTATTTAACACCAACAGATCCCAGACTTGAAAGCGTTACTGTAATGCCTAATTAATGCCCACGCTAAATATTTCCAGCACCTGCCATGACAGAAGAGCTTTCATGCAGTACTTCCCTTCTTACTTCTCGCCCTCCCTTGCTGCTGCTAGCTAAAACCATCGTAGCACGGAGTCTCCCTCTAAGACCATGAAGGTGCGTCAGAAGACAGCAGTGTCTCACTCTGGACTGGAAATATATTTAAAATACAAGCAGACCTATGTTTTGTCTTGAAATAAGATAACCAAGAAGGCATCATACTCTGAGATACTGATTCCTGCCGACTGCTAATATTTGCTAGCTGCTAGTAACAAGCAGTGCTGTCATCATTTCTTTTTTTCTCCAGGTTAGCTGCCTCCTGGGGTTCTGGCAGCAGCACTATGGTAAACCAGTACTGTTTTCTCTCATGTTACTGACTATCCGTGCTTTTTACTGTTCAAAATAGGCTGTTATTTTCAAATATAAACAAGACTACATTTTTCTCTTGCTGTATGCTATGAGTAAAAGAGGTGTATTTGAAATACACTTGAAGTGGGAATATATTATATCGACGTTAGACGATAAACCTCTACAGTGACATTGGAATAAAAGTGATATGCTTTGAAAAGTGTATCACTATATATAAATATATATATATATTTACAGGAAAATCCTGTAAGAACTTTGAATCAGCAAAAAAATATATAAAATTACATAGTTACTGAGAAGTTGGGAAACAATCAGAACTTACTCTTAAAGACAGGCATTACATATCAGAAGCTCTTCGGTCTCTTCAATTTAAAAGGTCTTGTTTGGTTTAACACAGAGACATAGTAAAGCTATGGTTTCAAAACACTTTTGTACATCTCAAAATTTTAACACTTTTTTTTTCACTTAAGTGAGCTGCAGAAGTAAGCTCACCAACAAACCTTTGTAATACTGTTGCCACGCTGCTTCTGTTTCCTCCATTGACAGAAATTGCCTCTGACAGAAATTTTACTGAGCTTTTTAGCAGTGTCCTGCCAGTTACCAGGCTGAGCCGTACTGATTGCTAACAATTCCTTTGATTGTTATTCTCATGTTAGTCTCATGTTTGGGGTTAGTCTCTCAGGAAGCCTTTGTCGATTGCCATAAGTTCCTGCCCTTCCTTTGTCTTTTAGCTCCAGTCATTCTTTCCCCCTGCCGAGCCAGCATCCAGAGTAGGGTTGTTCTTTGGAGAGGTACTTGAATCGTGCCCTTCTGTGGGTGAGCTGAATGAATTGGCTGGTGGAGAAGCTGGAGGTTCCTCTTGCTGGTGGGGTTGGTGTGCTGGCAGCTGGCAACATTTGATCACTGCATTTAGAAAATGTCCCTCGGTAGCTTACAGCCTTGACTAAAGTATCCTTCCTAGAGTGATAATTAGTATTTGCTTTTGTTTGTGGAGGTAGGCTTAGTGTTTGAGTGCTAAAGGTCCTAACTCCAGTGGATGAGGTCAGATAGTTATCTGAGTCATTTATGTCAGACAGTGGTGAATCCTGTCTTGATTCCTGTCCCCATCTGGTCACAAATCACCTGACAGGAAAGGCAGTAGGAGAGATCTGGGGGGATTTCTGTGCCTTTACAACAACATGAAAGCTGTATAAAAGAGCTGAGCAGGAATGCTTACTTTCCATGTGTGTCTGTGCAAGATTCACACTCACATATTTGTGAAATGAAAATGTACGCTACTTACAAGAGAATGGTTGAAATGAATTCAGCTTCTAATTTTTACACATACTCATGCACAATTGTTCTTGATACTCCTGCAGCCCTAAGGAGCAATTAGAAGTGCATGCAGAAATTAATCTTTCTCAGACTTGGTCTGAATGCAGAAATTCCTCCAGTCATGCCCATAGACTCAGTCATATGGAAACTCTGCAAGAGAGGTCCTTTAGTGAGGAACTGCTGTGAACCATTTTTCCAATTCTTTATATAATCCCCCATACACAAGGAAGAGCTGTGACATTTCTTCTTTGTGAAGCAAGCAGAGATTAAACAAGGTTTGATCCTGCTGATTTGAAGTTTGGGCCAGACTGACCCCTCAGCTCCTTTTCTGCTTTAGACAGTCGTAAGGCTTCTCCTTGCTCCCTGATATCCTAACTAACTGTAATTTCTACTTTGTGGGAGATGCATAGTTCATATATAGCTCAAGATCATATATGGGATATAGTCCATTGAAAAACTAACTTGGTCTTGGCATGTGGTTGTATTTGGTCTTGCACAGGCACTGTCTCCCTTTGTGTGCTGACAAGGGCAGTAATCACAGCCCTGTCTAGGCCCTGTTCTTTGTTGCTGTGTATGGTGTAAAGCCCTTTACATCCGAGCAAAGCCAGTGTTTTGCATCAGCTTTCATGTCCACACTGCATCAGTGCCACTCCCAATTTCTGCCTGTTTGTGCCCAGCAAAGCACTACTTAGCCTTCTGCCGACAGGACCTAGCAGGTCCCTGCCTTTTCCAGGAAATATATAGCTCAAGAATTAGGTGTTGGATAGGTCCCACCCACACCTGCTTCTGAAACTAGGCCCAAGACATTAGGGAACATATTCATTTCTCATATTAATGAAGAAAGAATAGTATTTGTCTCAAGTGAGACTTGCCAAACAGGGATGAACTTTGTATGTATGTTTCTTGTAAGATTTATGGTGTCCTTACATGGAAGCAGCATGAAGACTGAAGAATGTAATCCCTTCTTCACAGCAGTTCAATGACACAGGCTGGGCTAAAGTTCAGGATTTCCTTAAGTTCCTCCATGTAACGCTGCATACCTGACATAAAAGTATAAAGCTGATCTAATATGAGTTAGCACATGCATGAGCCATCAGTACGAGGAAATACAGGACAGTGGCACAACATGCCAGTTCACAGCACAGCCTGGCTGTGTGCAATTTTGAATCCCCTCAATACAGGAAAGACAGTGATAAATGAGAAAATCCAGCAGAGGTCAGGGGCTGGAATGCTTGTTTTTGTGAGGAGAAGCTGTGGGAACTGGACCTGTGTGGGGTGGAGAAGGGGAGGCTGTAACAAGAGCCTTACAATACCTACATGGAGGTCATGAAGAAGTTGAAGACTGACTTTTCACAGCAATACGTAGCAGGAAGATGAGAGACAATGGACTTAAATTGAAACAAGAAAGTTTGGATATAAGGAGAAATCCTTTTCACCATGAGCACAGTCAAGCATTGGAGCAGGTTGCCCAAAGGAATTGTGCAATCTCCTCCCTTGCATATTTTAAAAACCTGGTGGATAAAGCCGTGGGAAGCCTCGTCTGATCTTACACATGACCCATCTTTGAGATGGAGGTAGCAGGAGGTTGCACTAGATGACCTTTCAAGATCTCTTCCAACCTGGATTATCCTATGATCCTACGGTTGTTGTGGAGCCCTTCTGAATGTCAACATTCTTTGAAACTTGGGATATTTCTGCAGCACAGCAGTTGAGGTAAAGAGCTGACAGTAAGCAGAACCTTACCAAAAGCCTACTTGGGGTTATCAAAGGAAGGTCTTGAAGAGATGTGGGAAGAAAGAAGGTTCTCAGTTTTATCTATGATGTTATTCAGTCTTTGGAACCCATTTTTTTTTTAATTTTGAACTAAGTAGAGAGAGTTCTGTAATATTAGCTAAGAATACAGTATGCAATCCAAATAAATAAATCACTTATCTGTGGGAATCATCAAAACTGTACATGCTACTCCATCTGGTGGGGAAATCAATAACAACTTCTAGTGTTTAAAGGTGCAGACATTTCTCAGTTGAGAAGGTAGGGATTTTTCAGTCTATTTTGTATCTGTAAGCAAATGTCCTTGTTTTTGCAATACTTACACTACGTAGGACAGACAGGAAATCTTAACTTGTTTGGAGAATTTTTTATTTTTTTTTGGTAAAAATTCTGCAGTTGTAATAACTAATTTTTATCCTGTTCCATTTTTTCCCAAGATGAGTAGCCCAAATCAATGTGATTGATGGGTTGCAAACAAAAGACACAGTCCTGAAGAATTAGACCTCCTCTTTTCTACAGATTGTGGACTTAGAACGTGAGTCTCCCATATTGGTTAAATTATCCAGAGTTGATTTTGGTAGTCAGTTTTTGTGGTTCAGGAGTGTGAACACTTTATTTTGGTCAGAAATGAGCTTTCAACTGGACCAACAAGGGCAAACCGTGCTCTTCACAGCCACAAAATCTTCAGTTTCTCTTCTTTTGCTATGAATAAAATGTTTGTTTTCTGTGTAATAGCAAATTTCTAATTCAGATGTTTGTCTTAGCGACTGAAAGATGTGTAATGAAATCTAGCCCCGTCTAATCTAGTCTGCATTTAAGTATCTGATCTCAAAGAGAGTTTGCATCACAGTCCCCACCACTTGTCAGAGGTCCACTTCAGATTTGAAGATAAAAGTTCTTCAGAGTTTTTTTCAAACCCAGAATTTGGATAAAGACTTTCCTGCCATAGTCTTTCGGATCTGTATCACAAGGTGAGTGCTCAAGGAAAAGGTGTGACTTTGCAGCCCAGTAGATAATGGTGTTGCCATTTTTTGTGAGAAGCTGTGGGCTTTGTGTGAATTTAACACCAGAGGCCTTCAGACACGTTGGGCTTTGTATGGACAAGTTGTGGCCTGCCTGCACTTGTATTTTTGCTTGTTTAGCTATAATAGCAATTGTTTAATGACCAGGTAAGTGTTATTTACTTTATTTTAGCTTTTTATTATCTTTGCACAAATGTGTAGTGTCTCACCTATTCCGACATAGTTTTTCTAACTAAAAGATGGTAGTAACAAGGAGTTATTCTCTGAACTATGTGTGATTGATCTTACAGCAAAATACATAATACAAAGATGACTTGTCAGGAAGGGGTACATACCTACCTTTTGTCATGCTTAGCTGAAGCAGGTGATTTTCAAGATTTTTGGAGAAGAGAGTGTGAGGGAGAGCTCCGTTCAATGAAAGTGTTCAGTTATGTCCTGAGAGTTTCTCTGTTATGCTAGAGAGGCAAGATGCATGGCTTCTTTGAGTCTCTAGGAAAAGACAACTTGCATACTACTCAAGATGATACGAGTAGATTTGGCTTTCAAGCAATTCACCCAAATATAGTGAATATGTGGCTTACTTTATGAGGTATTATTTGGGGATGATTCAAGCAGTCATCATCCTCTGGTATCAGGATATGCATCTTTCAAGGAAACTTTTATATTTCATCTTTTAAGTTTTCATCTTTCAAGGAAACTTTTAAAGGCTTTCAGAATCAGTCAAGCTAGATCTTCTGAGTGCTGTTGAGACTTCTCAGGAAGGAGGAGGAAAATCACCAAGTTCAGAGCTTTGTCTAGCAGTGGGTACAGTGATTTGGTTAGAATCGTTACATTTCAGAAGTTGTACTGAGAGAACTTAGCTTGGGATCGGGTCTGTGAAGGAGAAGTGTCCGTGATTGAGTTTAAAGGCGAGCATCAAAGACAGAGGAAATGAAGCTGCTACTGTGTCTTTTTGAAAGACTGGAGAACAAACCACACCGATATTAAAAAGAAATATTTTAAGCCATTCATAGGTTGTTTCCTGCGAGGCCAAAATGCAATTCCTGCAACTCAGATTGCTCTTCGTATGCATGAAGGACAGATTTAGACCCACTAGGGAAAGAAAAGCTGTGAAGAAGAGGAGGAGGGCTAACAGCTTACTTCTTGGCTGTTAACATTGAATAATTAAACACTAACAGCCAAAAGGAAAGCTGTTGTTTTCCTAGTCCAAATACCCAGCCAGGAATAAAACATTAAGCAGCTATACAAATGATGTCTTTCATTTTCTTTTCATAAAACAAACCACTGAGTTAAACAACATATATTTTGAGCACATGGAATGCAAGTGCATTTCATTTCATTAACTTCTGGGATTTCTGCTTTGCGTGTTGCAGGTAAACTGAACCTTATTTAGTGTTCTGAGTTTTTTTCCCTTAAAATTCGTTTTGTGTTTGTGGAAATAAAGCTAATATCCAAAAACCTAAACCTTTAAATCATGAATATAGTATGGTAAAGAACCCCCTGAAGCACTTCTGTGCACAAAATCTTACCCTTTTTTTTTTTCCCCAACCTATATTGTTTGGTTCAGTAATGTTATTATCTTTATTTACTAATCTTGTCCTGCTTCTGGAAAGTGAGTCATTAGCCTCTGCTTTTACTGAAGGAGGGTCTTAAGAGTGTTGTGGGCATTTGACTCTGGCCATACTCTCCTGTAGTCTTTTCAAAATGGCTGAATTTTCAAAAAGTTCTCAACCTGCAGCGTAAGCTTTCAGAGAGGAGAATGAGGCAAATTGTTTTATGGGTAGTTTTAATTGTGTGTGAAACAGGGATTAAAAAAATTGCAGTGAAACAGAGGCACCACATTCATGATTTCAGACTACAACCTGTACCCATTCACACGTTTTATACTGTAAGAAAACTCAGAAGAGAAAAAAAATAAACCAAAGAGAAAAAAAAAAAAAGACATATGAAATGAAGAAGAGATGGCACTCAGAATTCAGTATGTCTGACAAGAAATACCCCCTAGAGCCAGAAAATTGTCATCGAGTAGCAGTGATACCAGTCTCGAACTCCTTCCAGCTTTGGATCACGAGGCCCATCAGCAGAGCTCCCTGTACACAGCACCCCTTCACAGTCACTCGTCAATCAAGCAACTCTGAAAATAAAGACCACATGTCATCAAATTTGTGGAATTCTTCCCTTCCTGTTTATGCTACTCTTGCAAGAACTGCCAGATCACTTATGTTGCTGCACCAGCTTTCTATCCTTGGAGAGGCGGCTGATTTTCTTTTCCTAGTGTCAGAGCATACAAGTCCTTTGATTCTGGTGTGAAACTTAAATGTTGTTATTTTAAGAGAATTTTGCACGGCATGGGAGCCCAGAGACCTTTTTAGCAATACAGAGGTAATAGCTTTGAAAGTTTGCTTATTCACCTCTATAAAGCTCCTTCTACCACTGGAGGTGGGATCCAAAATGCCATATTTGCCTATGCAGAAGCCTTCTAGAAGGCACTGTGTCAGCCCTGTAGTTGTTGCATGAATGCCATAGGAGCAAAGTATATGAATAACTGCAGTCAGGACTCAAAGGCTGTATCTGCAGAGCTAAGTAAAGTGGGCCAGGGACTGGTTTTTAATCCTGGGTTCAACAGGTATGGCTGAGGTTGTGTTCACACCGCTAAATTCTCGTAACCCTTCCTCACCCATCAGAGCAGCCAGCTGTATCTGGCATGCCTGGTGGCCTGCATTAGCTCCTAATGTGTTCCTAGATAATGATATAAATTATAAAAAGCTGGGCTAGAAACCATGCTAATACTTTCATGGTAGGGCTGATTGCTTGCCAGTCCTCAGGCTTATCCCCACACCCCGTGTAGTTTATTTGGACAGGTGTAGCCAGAGGTTCCCATGCCCATGTAATACTGGAATAGTAGATACAGGACAAAACAGCTCTATTTCAATGAATTGTCACCTGTATGTAGCTCACACCTATTTAAACTCAACCTACATGTTCAGAGGAGCCGTAAGTAGAGATCACTCCTTGTAGTAACCAGCACTCATTCTCTAACAGAGCTGCAAGACAAGAAAAAGGTTGAAATTTATATTAAAAACATTCAAAAAAAATAGCAGTACTTCTGTTGGCAGTTTTCCCGGCGTACCATATGTCGACCTTTTCTGGTCAATGTAAAAACCACAATCAACAGTTATGGGATTAGTGTTTCACCTCAGATGTATCACCCCATGCTTTGTGTTCTCGCTGATGCCACCCTGCCATCCTTTCCAAGTGACTTCAGGCACTGTTCATGTGACATTTTGCTCAAGGCTGTTTCCAATGTGTTTTCACAGAGAAGCGAACACAGGCTCACAAAGCATAGCTTGCATGTTCCCCCAAGCCAGGATTTTGTTCATTCCTATGTATGCCTGGGCCTGGACCCTGTTCCTCCTATGTTAATTGTCCAGCCTTGCAGTGTTCATTGCACTACTTCTTTGTTGATTTCCAGGTTTGTACCTGGGTTGATTATCAGAGGAATAACCCCTTCCCCTTTTGTACGTGTCTGTGTTTTCACTCTTTTATCCCCACACATTGCATTTCGTCACCCTCCTGGCCCATGAGGACAACCTGAAGCCCGCTCTTAGTTCTTGCTCCATACACTGAAGATGGAGGCTCTATATTTTTAACATTCTCCCATAACATTAATTCTTTATATCCAATGTGAATTATTGGCAGATTAACAGCAATCTGGAAAAGCAGATGGTGCTTTCCAAACCTCCCTCCTCCTTCCCTGTCATGGTTGAAAGGAAGCTAACATTAATACAGCCCCAGCCTTCAGTTAGAGCACAGGCCTACTCAGTGTGTCAGGCTGCCAGATCTTTACATACAGCTTTACTCATACACATATTTCCTTTATCTTCTGGATGTAGACAGGAACATCCAGTAGAGAAATCTCCAATATATATCACTATTTCTATACTATAGTGATATTTCTAGCTATAGTTACGGATGCAAATATAAACTTATCATACTACATCCATGTATAATCACATAAATATATGTCAATGACTCTACATTTGTAGTCCTAAATGTATGAATATGTGAAATGGATATGGATGCAGAATGTGTATGTGTGTACATGCATGCGTGATACATCAAAGGTATTTATCTGTACTTCCTAAATCCATTGGGCATCAATATTGACATGCTTCTCTGTGGAAACTCTGAAATTTAGGTCTGATTGAAAATTGTTAGCATGGCTTGGAATGGCAAACATCTGCCAACTACTAATTAATCACAGACATCTCCCCTGTCTAGAAACAGACCCTTGTATCACTTTCTATACACAATTGCACGGTGTCCTGTCTTTATGCTTGCATCATATTTGGCACCTTTTCAGCCTTCTTCTGCTGGGACAACTTTTCTCAAAGATTTCACATCAAGAAAATTCATTGTGCTAGTTGTATGTGTGCCTTTTCCTGTGCTGGCAATATTACCTGGCACCATTTATGCTCGTAACAAGAGATAAGAACTAGTTTGGATGTGCATCAATACACCTCAAGCTCTTCTCTGGATTCTTCCAGGAAAATACTCATTTTTTAACAATCCTTTCATTCCATAGGAGGTGAAGTTGGTATGAAATTCACTGAAAACAGCAGAAACTGATAGCAAGTAATATATGCACATGCATATACATACTGACACAGAGGTTTCGATCTGAGACATACAACCTCTTTCTGGCAGATGCTTTCCCTTCTTCTTGAGTAGTTTATTTTTGACCATCTTTCCTCTCAGCCTACAATTAATCAAATCAGTCACCAGAGGCAGCAAAATTTTCTTATTTATACTTTATCCGATCATGTGCTACTAGACTGCACTGTTCCTTATGGTGTTACCTGCAAGAAGGCTTTTAATGAAATGCTTCTCAACACAGAGAAGATCTCACAGAACTGGGGGTTAATGAAGCCCTTGGTGCCCCCTTAAATTCTTCACTCTCCACTTACAATAATGATGGTATCAGCTTCTTGAAAGAAGAGCATTTAGTCACCTGGTCACAGCTACCCTACACCAAATGGCCAGAGGTGGGAGGTTCTGATGTGGCTTGCCAGGTTTCCGAAGTCCCTCTCTGGAGAGAGGTCCTGCAGTGATGTATAGCTGGAGAAATTTCTTCTCAGCTGTGTTTCTGAGTGATTTCACTGAAACTGTGTTGAACTTGCATCAGTGTATATACAGTGTTTGGTGGCAAGCACTGCAAGGAGAGAATATCGACTGGGACGCGATGGTATCTTGTGAGGTTTTGTTGTGTTTTACTTTGGTTTCTCTGTTTGTTTCCTTTTTGACATTTTGGATGTTGGTGAAGTAACAAACGTGCTTCAGGCAAATCTTGAAAAATAACTTGGTTTTCCCCCATCTATGTCCAACTGCTATCTCATTCAAGATCAAGCAGATTAAATGTAAAGTTTACCAAGAGAATTCGGAGCCCCATGATGGAAAGCAAAATATATTTATTACTACTGGCTTCAAGTCTCTTTTCAGACTGTTTCGTGCTCATTGTATAAACATCCCCCTGCATTTACTCAGCTATATACTTATACTCCAAAAGGAGTAGCATATGGTGTGAAAACCAGATGCCCCTGCCCACATAAAAGCTCTATACATTTGTTTGAATGTAATCAGGAAACAGTCACGATCTTCTTCCCACTCTCAGAGGAGTCAGCTGAATGCAGCCGAGCCCCTGTTTAGCTCCCAGAGACTTCTGGTGTTTCCTAAGCTCCTGGGGGGTTGGTGGGGAACAGGACATAAGAATGTTTCACCAATGCTCCTCTGAACTTTCCATGCTTTGTGCATTAATTCCCTCTGCTTCCAGAGGCCAAGTTTGCATCCTGTCAGAAACTGCCTTCACTTGTTCATCCTTTTTTTAAAAATAAAAATATAAAAAAAATCAGTGCTCCAAACAAGAACACATCACAAAGTCTGTAATAAATCACAACCTTCACATGCTTCTGTTGCATCTTTGCTTCTGATCGTTCTTTGTTGGGAGGTCAGTCATTCATTTGTTGGAGACTCCCTTCAGCTGCCTTGGTCCTGCAGTTTTCTGGCACATGCATTGTAACAGAATACAGTGCTCTGAACACCAACACAAGGCTCTTCCTTGTGGCATAAAATCTTCAACCAGCTTTGCACGAGATGTTTTTTTTCGCCTGTGAAGCAAAGGTCTAGCTCCATGCTCTTCTAGTTACCTGCCATGCGGGGGCAGAACAGCTCCACCTAGGAAGATGAAATGAGTTACTTCTCCTAGAGAGAGCCAGTGGCTCTGCAGCTCCTCTCTCCACGGGAGCAGATATTCCACAGAGGAAACCTGCAGGATAAACTGAATTCGCTAGAAGTCCCTTGGGTTCAGGAGAGTCTCATCAGGTCCATGTTGTCTTCCTACACATTTGCAATTCCTGATTTGGCTGCTCTTACTGTGGACCCAAGACATAGTAAGCCTGCAATCATGAAAAATTTCATACCTTCTGCTGCACCTGCATCATCAAACAAGACAAATTCAGCTCTGAATATTTAGTGAAGATCAGAATAAGCCAACAGTACATGTGGCTACTGTGTGCTGGAAGCATCGTTGTATAGGCTTGGTCAGCTGTGAAGCCAATGGGAATTCCATACACAGAGGAACCGCGTGACATGTAGAAGGGGTCTCCAGTATATGGACCTCTGCATCTCCCAGTTCATCTGTGAGATGCATGTGAGATGTATAGATGCATGGCTTTCTAGTAGGATCTATATTAATATTTTACTTTTTTTTTCAAAAATTCTGGGCATGGACAGTAAGTCTTTAAAGGCACTGGGGTATTTTTAGTGATGCTATTCTGAAAGTCTTCCCTGCAGAAATTGCAAATACTATTTTAAAAAGTCTCTACAGCTCTAAGTTGTATGAGTCACTAAAAAGTGGTTTATGTCTTCTTTTTTAGATTTAAAAAGAGTTTCTTCTTTCAGTGGATTCTTACTTTGTTCTCCCAGAAAAACTGACAGGGTTGTTCTTTCAGTCAAGCTGTAAGGTGTTGTTAAAGGCTTTTAGCTTGTTTTTCTTAGGTATATCAGATGATGCAGGTAATGAATGAACAGCACCATGACTGATGCTTGCCTTTAAAATACCATTTAATACTGAGCTTGGACTGTTGTTTCTGTCCTGTTGGCAAAGCCACATTCATTTCACGCCAGGAGACTCTTTTTGTTGCATGGAACATGTCACTAAAAGCCAGAATTCAAGCAAAAAATCTTTATATTTGTGATCTTTTATAAAAAATGAACATATAGCAGAAAGGCTTACTCGAAGGCAGGGTGGAGGACCCCTGCCATCTCCACAGCTTTCATAGAATCATAGAATTGTAGAATAGCCTTAGTTGGAAGGGACCCACGAGGATCATTGAGACCAATTCCTGGCTCCTTTTCGGGTGGGCACACAGGACCACCTCTCCAAACGCTTCTTGAATTCCAGCAGGCTCTGTGCCATGACCACAGCCCTGGGGAGCCTGTCCCAGTGCCCGACCACCCTCTGGGAGCAGAACCTTTCCCTAACCCCCACCCTGACCCTCCCCTGTCCCAGCTCCATGCCGTTCCCTTGGGTCCTGTCGCTGTCCCCAGAGAGCAGAGCTCAGCACCTGCCCCTCCGCTCCCCTTGTGAGGGAGCTGCAGGCCGCCATGAGGCCTCCCCTCAGCCTGCTCTGCTCTGGGCTGAGCAAACCAAGGGACCTCAGCCACTCCTCAGCTGTCTTCCCCTCTAGACCCTTCACCATCTTTGTAGCCCTCCTTTGGACATTCCCTAATGGTTCTATGCCTTTATTATACTTTGACACCCAAAACTGCACACGGTACTGGAGGTGAGCCCTGAACTGAGTAGCAGTATATTTCTGCTAACACCTGAATTTCAGTCCTCTGTATCCTGTTCTGGAAGAACCTCCCACTGAAATTGGTGAAAACTGTTAAAAATTATTTTTTTCCAAAACCTGAAAGAAATAATACAGAACCTTTAAAAAAAAATCAGAGCTAAATTCAATTCCTTAAATCCCTGATGGAAGAAATCTTATTACCTTCAACATCATTATATGCAGGACAAAGCCTGTAAGGCTTTGCTGAGTGATTGAAAAAGGCAAATTAATGGCAGCACTTGAAATTACCTGTAATTATCACTGACACTGGGTCAGCATCATTGCAATGACAGTCTCACAGAGTGGTGACTCTCAGTGGTTCAAAATTTATACAAAACTGCAAAACAAAACGTGACCTCCACATTCAGTATTAAGGTATGCAGAGCAATTAAGCATCTGAATTCGAAATCTGCTATGTAGCTGCTTTCATTTTTTGAAAAGCAGTTCAATTCTGAAGGAGAGGATCCCAAGCGTTTTTCTGGTCAAAACCACCTCTCCTTTCCCATTCGTATTTACTCAGGCCTCTCCCTTCACAGTCACCGTCACACAAAGCCTCTGCAGCAGCTATAACAACTGCTTATATGGAAAAGTAATAATAGGAAAGCATTTAATGAATTTTAAGCTGACTTAATGTAATTTAGCAGCTGGAAACAAGGAGAAGAGCCAGCACTGTGTGACCTGCCAGCTCTCTATGGATTGTCAGTGGTCAATGGAGCACAGATTTCAGAACTGCTCTCCGGGGTATGTTGGCAATGTTTCTTTTCTTCAGCTACATTCCTGATTTCAGTTAAAACACAGTCTGAAGTACTCTTTCTGATAAAGCTAATACCTTCCAATAAATGCTCTTGGCTTTCTTTCTCCCCAGATGCTGTCCTTCCTCACAGTTCTTTGCTCAGTGAGTGAAGCACATACCACCTGAGAACCAGAGATGTTCTCTTTAGAGAGACTAGAACCAAAGTTTTGTCTCAAGAACACAGAGAAGAAAAGCAACTCCTTTGATTACAAAGCAATAATTGCACCATCCCTGGGCAACTTCTCCAAATCTTCCATTTGTTCCTTCACTGTTCTATTTCACTATTGGGTTTTCTGTCTGCACTTAAAACAAACACTTTCTGGAACTATAAAGGAATTTCCAGCATAAAGTCACTCATCAAACTTTACGGTTGAAGGTTTTCGTTTTCAGGGAACAAGAATACCTTGAAGTTCTTTCCTCTCTATTTTCCACTGAGTGTGCAAACCAGATTGTTAACATATTGACCCAACACCTTTGAGGCATTATAAAGCCTTTTATGATGGCCTACAATTAGTATTATATGGTTTCTTTTGAAGAAGGGTTGCAACAGGTGTCTTAACTTTCTGCTCCTTCCTTCCGTCCCCTCCAGTTCAATGAAAAATATGCAGTTTAACACCATTTATAGAGATCACCCCTGTTTCCAGTTCAGATGAGTCTGTGCTATGGCATGGGAGGAAACTACAGTTATACTAGGCCTGGCAAGGACTGCATTTGCCTTCATTTTTGCAAAACTTTATTTTGACATAAATTCATTTTTGCTGTTCTTTCAGCTGTTTTGACCTTAAAACAAACAAACAAACAAAAACACAACCCCACTGTCACAGTCCTGTGATGAGCTCCGAGCCACGTGGCTGCTTACAGCTTTGCAGAAACCATCCCAAAGAAGATGGTGACCTCCAGAAAATTTCCTTCACTTGCTAAATAGGGCTTCTGTAGACCACTTCAGATTCATTTGGCTGGGTTCCAGTATAATTCTTTGTAGCTCTTTGACATTTTCATTTTGTCTGTTGTTTGGGTTGATGACCAACCATAACAAACTTGTGGCTGCTGAGCCACGATAGCCAATATGTCTATGGCTGTGCAAGGAGCTGAACTTCTAGGGACCTGACTGCTGATGACTCCATCTCCAAGGGTATTCAGGCAATTGATGATTTTAATAGCTGAACATTTAAGTTAGGGTAAGAATACCTGTACCTCCTGGCCTTTACAGATTTGTGCATTGTATGAATCACAAGTGCAGGCAGCTGTTGTGGTCACAGCTCTGCAGTTAGGCTGTTCACAGCCATATGCTGGAGGTGGCTCAGGGCTTCTTAGCACTGTAAATCAAACTCAGTGATGATACCCCCCAAAGTGAGATGCTGCAGTAGGACTCATGTTGTAGGAGAGGAGTAGGAAGAAAAAGGAGCTACCTCAGAGAGAGAGGGGAGAGCCTGGGGAATGCAATTGGTCATATTAAAGGGGATGACAGTGAAGACCCCAGATGAAACCTCTATCTCCATCCCACTGTTGGTGTCAGCATTTTCACTGACCAGGCTCTCTGCAGCTCTGGTATATTCAGAACAGGTATCTGGTGGGCATTTATTAGTCTGCTGCCCAAGGCAGGTGCATTTGTTGTGCTTAGTATTGGCCCTGCTGTGCGTGAAGGTGCACATGCAAGCAAGCAGGGGTGCCCCAGTCCCAGAAAATATGTGAAGGCCATTGAACCCTGACCTGCCACTTCTATCCCATTATTGCACTTTCCTGGGTAATTTCACAAGTTGTAAAGTCTCAGGCTGCAGATAAACAACATTAAGTTGGGACCATTGCCGAATATCCCTCCCCAGCTATACATTCCTGTTGTTTCTCTTGTGGTGTCTCTGGCACCTCCCTGCAGTGAACAGATCGGAAGACTAACCAAGTAATGACATGAACACTTTTGGTTCACCAATAAAGCAGATTAACACAAGAGATATGCCAAGGGCTGAGATTGTGATGTACATCTGGAGTGAGATGAGGCAGGACTGTCTCGGCAGGCTCAGGTGAGCACGAATATTTGGAGATTTTGGGCACAATGTGGATTATTTCTGGTAGAGAATTTCTTGTTTCTGCTTCAGACCATTGTCATTATAGAACAAATGCATTTGTAGTTACAGTCACAGAAACAAAGAGGGATGAAGAGCAATGCTTTAACACTTGTCTGGGGAAAAAACAAACAAACAAACAAAACAACAACAAAAAAAAACATAACCATGCCCTTTGCCCTTTTCAAATTGGCCCTGCCTCCTCTTACATTTCTGTTAGAGATAATTCCAGTTTTCAAAATAAATAAATAAATAAAATCAGGCATGTTGGCAATTCTTTGATCGGTGTAATTAGTACGTGGAAAACAGCTTGATGCATACAAAAATCTATGTGATTCTGATATATGCATATGCACATTACTAGTTCTCGGAGACTATGAAAACTCTACACCCAAATTTTGAGAACACTTGATATCAAAGTCTGTAAACATATACATACACTGTCTGCACTGTTACCACAGTTTTCAAATATTCAGTTAATAGATGGGTGCTTTTCTTAATTATATACTGAATTGCGAGCATTGCATTTTAAAAGGAGTTCTTGTTAATGTGAAATTTGAAAAAAAAGAGAATGTTTGACTAAATCTGAGGGTTCCTGAGGAATGGTGTCTGTAATTGTCAGTGCTAGAAGAGCCTAAAAGCGTCACTCAGAGCCCAGAGACGAGGTGTGAAACGCATTAGTAAGTGCTGGGGGATTCATAGTTACTCGCAGACCACAATGTGAGTGGGCAGGCTTGTGAGCCTTTCTGAAGGGAGGCATGATGCTTTGATGTGCCCAGTAATTACATTATGAGTTCTAATTGATGTAAGCAGCAAAGAGACAGTGCCTCATGGCATGGAAAAAAAAGACTGGCAGATACCTCTAGTCGTTTGCTGTGCTTCGGTAAAAGATTGTCCAAGTGAACATTTCTCCATTCAATCACATTTTCCGCTGGAAATTCCTCTTTCCTTCACATATCTTTCAACATACAAGAGTCTCTGTGGGCTCATTTGAATAGTTTGCCACACAGGTACCTCAGATGAAACCTCAGGCTGTAGCCTCAAAAGGGGCGGAAATACTGTTGTAAAGATCTCGTCTCTCTGAGAGTCACGCTGGCACTGTCTGCTGCTTTCCTGCTTTTGCATGCACTTGCCAAAAAGAAGCTCTACTCCTTAAATACTGAAAAAACATCAACAAAAAAAAAAACAACCAAATAAATAAAAATCACTCTCAGCATCTGAAATGCCTCAAAACTAAGTGCCGCGGTGGTGCTGCACTTTCAGAAGATCAAAGGTAGTTTCATTAAATCCTGCGTGTAAGAAGGCTGGAGCAACATTTAAGCACTGAAGTGTGTCATGAGTCTAATTGCTCTCTCCATCTCTGCATAACAGCACCGGCTCTGTGTGAGTAATTGGGGCCAGAGCTGGTGTCTAAAATCCCCTTTCAGACCCCAATTTAGCAGCATCACATAGGTGAGGAATCAGTGACAGCGTGGGAAACATGACTCACGTTGGTAGTGATCGTAGAGATTAGACTAGCGAATAAACCACCTAGCTTGAGTGCTGGATGGTGGCAGTGGGATCTATATGTCATTTGCCAGCTCAGTAAATCGCCTTTTGGGGCCCCTGGTTCCCCACCCGAGACAGCACTGTTCATCTTGGCAAAAGCAATGAAGAAGAGCTCTACACAGAAGCCACACGCCACCAGAACAGCGTCCCTGGTTATTCTTCCTCATGATGAAGAAAAACTGAGGTGAAGAGATATGCTTTTAGGCAACACAGGGAGGGATGAGAGCTTGAGACAGACAGATGGGAGTCAGCCGTGTGGGTGACAGTGAATTCAGTCACCAGGTTTGCTTTAATGTTGCTCCTTGAAGAACTGTGTTTTAACAGGCATTTTACATGGGGATACCAACTGCAACTTGGTGTAAAATCTGAGCTGTACTGTGCTTACTGTTGAAATTGTCAGAAGCAAATTAAAATCTTAAGTATCATTTTATCGACGATTGGGTCTGAGAAATGCCCTTTGTAAATATGATGGCCTGGGGTGTGGTGGTTGAGCTACCTGGGAGCGATTTCTTCTTCACCACCTGAACCCAACGCAGAGCCAGCAGGACAAGTAGATGTGGCTGCCGGCATGAGCAGGCCGTGGTAGATGGGAGATACGAGCCAGGAGTCACATACACACCAGGCTGTACTTCAGGTAGTTTGTCACCAGAGGCTTCTTCTGGCCATGGTGGGTTGTCCCTGGTTTAACAGGAGCTGGCAAAGTTGCTGCTGGCACGGCACTCCACAGACCGGGGACCGTGGCCCACCAAATGTCCCCGTGTGGTTGCACGTCATGTGAAGACACCCACAGCAGCTTTAGGTTGTGATCCCATCCGCCCAGTTTTTGTACAGCTCAGGGATGTCTTGTAAAGGCAGCCACCCAAGGCCTGTGATGCAGCATGAAAGAGACACCTCTGCTGTGTTTTGGAAAGCAGTGAAAGGGCTCGGAAGTGCCGAGAAGAAACGTTTGTGGTGAAGGTGGAAACAAGAAGGGGAGGATGGCCTCAAGGAGACCTGTCTCTTCATGAACCCTGCAGGCCTTCCAGAGGGCATGCTGACGGCCTGCAGACTTTTAAAGCTTTAAAAGCACGCCCGGCATGTGGCTCTCAGGCACAGGCTAGGGAGAATTCAGCGTGCAGCATCTGCTTTTACGCTTCAGAGACTACCGCGCTGTTAATTCCTTTGAATATTCTCTAGGGGGCATTAATTGCTATTCATCGATAACTACTATGTTATTCTGTTAGAAGATTAACACAGAAACTTCGGTGTCTTCATCCGGTTTTGTACTCTCAAGTCTCACAGAAAGGATTGTGGAATGTAATCAGTATAAGTAAAGGATTTTTTAAAATTCATTTTTAACTTCAGTGCAACAGTGGCATAATTATCGTGCATAATTTTGCAATGAATTTTCAAGTAAAAGTAGTATAATTGCAGTCTATTCATTCTTCTTGATCACCTACGGGTTTATCTTCCATACACTTGAACAGATTCAAAATTAACTTTTTCCTCTTCCTCATAATGGTAACTGACCATAACCAGATCCCAGAATTTTGCTTACATGCGTAAATGATGCTAAATCATTTTGAGTGGTTTAATGTGCATTCATCTTTTTCGAGTTTGATGATTTGCAAATTATGAATACTGGGAGTCTGTTATTCCTCTTTTCCTGTTCCCTCAGCCCCAACACTCACCCCTATTTTGTTATTTTACACTTTTAAAAAGACGATTGCTACTGTAATGCCAGTTAGGGTACGGATTCAAGTGTATAAAATACAAATGTAGGAGGAAAGCTCGGCCCTGACAAGCTAAAATAGTAGTTAAGAGGATGATAGGAAGAGGTTATGTAGGAAAAGAGAGGAGTGAAGCCAAAGCAGTAATATGGAACACTGTTTTACACACACTGCATGACATGTATTCTTCTGGTAGGAGGTCTTCTAAAACATACGTAAAGTATGTATTATATCCTGATTGGAGTGCTGTCACCACCGATCACGGGCTGTTAAGGGACGATCAGCAGAGGGTCTGTGCTCTCTGTAAAGGTGCTCCTTGACACTGCAGAGCTCTAGTAGAAAACAAAGGACGGGTCTGCCAGTGCTCAAGATCTAAGGGCAGAGTGACGCAGAAGATGCTGTGGTGGGGTCTGTTACAGAACTCCTGACCAAGAAGATGTAGAGGATGAGGCTTTCTACAGACAATTACAGATGTCTCCAGATTGCAAACATTTGTCTTCATGTGAGAATTCAGCTATCCAAATAGTTATTTCTGGGCCTGCAATGTGTCAGCAATCCAAGAAGTTCCTAGGCTATACTGGTGACAATGTTATAATGCAAATGGTAAAGGGTCTGTACTTAACCTGCTGCTCACAAAGTGGATAGAATCAATGGAAAGTATGGCAAAAATGGTAAACTGGACTACAGTGACCATGGTATGGTTGAGTTCAACATACAGAGGGAGGCTGGGAAGAGAAGCAGCAGAATTAGCACTCTGGACCTCAGGGAGCAGATTTTGACTTAAGGAATTTATAATCAGAATTCCTGGGGAAGCTGCTAGGGGTAAATGGGCACAGGAGGACAGACTGCTTTAAAAAAAATAAAAAATGAAAACAAGCAAAAGAAATCCATCTGATGGTACAGGAAGGATGTTCAGCAGAAGGCTCATGTGACTAAGCAGGGAGCTGTGTGGTGAACCAGTAAGGCAACCAAACAGCATACAAGAATTGAAAAGGTGAATATACAACAAAGGAAGAGTATATAAAGATATTTGAGCACTTATTGACAAAAATGAGGAAGGTCAAAGCCCAGCTGGAGCTAAGACAAGGAGAGTGCATTATAACAGGAATGGATTCTACAGGTACACTAATTACAAAAAACATTCAGAGAGTGTGGGCCAACTGAGGTATGGAGGTAAACAACACAGTGGCTCGAACAATAAAAAACAACATCCCCAATGTCTTTTTTTTGCATTGTTTTTCACAAATAAAGCCTATTCACAGCTCTATACATACCATCACAATTTGTTGTGGACGACGGCCTATTGTGAAGTAGCAATAAGCTAGGGACTACTACCACTGGATGTACTTAGATCCATAGGACTTGATGATATTCATCTGATGGCACTGAAAATAATACCTGATGTGTCTGTGAGACTTCTGTATATCACCAGTGAAAAGTCAGGGTGACCTGTGGATGTTCGTGAAGACTGGAAAAAGGCTAGAGGCTAAAAGGCCTATCTTTCATAAGGGCAAAAAGGAAGATCCTAATATGCCATTTAACGTCACCTCAGTTGCTGAAAAAGAACATCTTGTAATTCATACCAAAGATAAGAAGGCAGTGGCCTGTATGAGGAGGCAGATGGCACCGTTAGCAAATTTGCAGACAGTGTTAAATGGGGGGGAGTGATTGACACAGAGAATAGCAGAGCTTTAGTCCAGAGGAATGTGCAGGAAGCTGAAGATTGGACCAACAGAAATTTCATGAGATTAAACAAGAAGAAATGCAAGGTTCTGTACTTGGGTCAGAATAACCCCAGCATTGGTACAAAGCGGTAACTGACTGAGCAGCAACATAACCTGGAGAGGACCTTAGGGTTTTGGTGGACTGTCCGAACAACATATGGTTGAGCCAAAAGTCATTGTTAAAGTAAACCACGCAGTGGGCTAGAAAGATCGTAGCCAGCAGCTCAGTCAAAGCTGGTGTTCTTATACACCTTTACTTGGCAAGGGTGAGGCCATACGTAGACTAATGCATCCCATACTGACCTTCCTTCCTGTCCCCAGTTCAAAGGAGGCTGTAAAGAAACTGGAGGACTCCAGGAGAGAGCTGCCAAGCTAGTGAAGGACCAACAGCACAAGCAGAGGTTGAGGGAGCTGGGGGGGTTCATCTGGTGAAGAGGAGGCCATAGGGTGATCCTAGCAACAGCCTACAGTGGCTAGAAGAAGAACAACAAAGACAATGGAACCAAACTCTTCTGAGTAGTAGCAGACAAGGTGACAAAGCAACAGCCAAGAACTGCAGTTGGGAGGTTTGGGTTGGACAGTTGGGAAAACCCATGAAGGAGGATGGTGCAGCTCTGGAACATGTGCAACAGAGGCTTTGCAATCTCCATCCTGGGAAATTTTCAAGAGTTGGCTAGGCAAACCCACACCTTACCCGTATCAAGCAGAAGGATGGACTATATAATCTTCACAGGTCCCTTTTGAGCAACTTTTTATGATTTTGTGATAAATGTTGTCTATAAGTAATAGCAGATACCTGTACGATCACACAGATGCAAAAACAATATGATCAAGGTGAGTCAGGCTTCTGGGTCAGGCAAGAGCAAAAATCTCTAGGACTTTTTAAAAGTAATGTTGCATTTTTCTTTTACGTCTGTCCTGACCAAAGAGTGGTCATGTTTTTTATGCCTCTGGTAAATGTTTCCTGAAACACTGTTCTTCCTATTCCTAATAGCCACTGAGCAGAGAACTCTTTCTGTTTTCCATTCTGTTTTCCATTATTAGTCTATGTGTCTCATCTGTCTGCAGGTTCCTCTGTCTGCAGGTTCCTCTCATACTTCTTTGGGAGTCTGAAGTAACTTCTGCTGAACTTTGATTTGTTATGCACTTGTAAAATTATTTGGTGCTTGGGTCATGACTCCCGAACCGTTCTCTTGATTTTCACTCTTGGGTGTCTCTACTGGGTTTTGTCAGGTTTTGTTGTTGCTATTACTGTTTTTAAAAAGCTTTATCTCAGATCGTACAACTGCAACGAGCAGAGCTTGTATGAAAGTTGAATTTGTGGTCTTCTCATTTACTCTGCTTCAGTTTCCTCTGTACTGGGGGTTACAGTTCCCATCCTTTCCTCAAAAAAAAAAAAAAAAAAACAAAAAAAAAAACAGATGCAGGATGCAGGCTAGAGTAATGAAAGAAGTCAGTAGTAATGCTGTAGAACACTCCTCCTCCCGCAGCCCAGAAATGCATTAGGTGCCTACAACACCTGGAGAGGCTCAGGGGTTTTCATGAGGTGACAGAGGCTGAAGAGTAACTGATGGACATGGCAGCCTTCTTTGAGAATCCCTGGATGTTTAAGCAGAAACCATCTTGCTGCAGCCAATATTGCTCCTCTGAGCTGTCAGTGAAGAGCAGGGTGTAGTGAAGATAGTAGAAGTGTATATTTTTTTGAGGGCTGTGGGAGAGGAGGAGCATGGAGAGAGGTGCAGAGTAGCCCTATCAAGCTCACTGACATTTTATGAATATTCTCTCCACATTTCAACCAAAACCTGAGACAGCTCAATGCTATTGCAAGCACCTGCTCTGCTGAAAGTAGGCTGTGGCCTCCTTACTCTCCAGACAGTGCCTTTTGCAAGGGAGTGTGTGTGGGACTTTCTCAGGCTTTCCTGTTGCGTCTGTTCTGTCTTGTATTAATAGTCACTGAACCACAGAAAGACTGACGAGGCTTCCTTCATATTCTTGTTGTGAATCAGGCAGAGCAGGGACATGCATCTGGTTCTCTCACATGCCACATGAATTTTCCTCACAAGCATATCACTGACTATTTGGGGTTCCTTTCTTTCTATTTTTGAACAGAATTTGTGTCTCTCCTTGTTGATACTGCCTTATTTTACCCCAAAGTTTTTTTCTGACTGACTAGCATTGTCTGACACTAGCAAAAATCTTCAGAAGATCGTTGTCCATCAATCTTTGAAGAAAAAAAATAAACTGCAATGTAGAGCATCTCCTCCAAGAAATTCAAAGATTTGTGCGTTTCAGGTGTTAATCCCACAGTACCTTCTTGAGGTGCAGTGATTGCTTATATGTATTTCAGCTGGATTTGGCCTTACTCTAGGTCTTTATATGTAGCCACACACCTAGGAATCCTACCAGCTTCATTGTGCTTGTTATTAGCACACAAAAATAAAAAATAGAGGACCCCCCAGACAGCTGATGAGCAACAGGATTCAATAGGGTGAAGCAAGGAAAGAAATGTAGGGGGTGTGGGGGCGTGAGAGAGAAGAGGAAGATGTTGATTCAGTGATGAAGTGGACATAACATTGGAAAAGAAGTTTTTGCCTGTTGTCTGTCTTTCCATCTGTCCCACTCTCTGCAGTGTATCTTTGTTAATAAACACTTTTCCATTAAATTCAGCTTTCAAAAGCTGTGTACTGTTTTCTGGGACTGACTTAGAACTGTGCTAGTATTATGGATCTTATTACGTAGATTTTACTGTTCTATTTGGTGGTTTCCATTCCTTTGTGTCATTGCTACACTATCTTCCTTGTTTTTTCTTTTGTTGTGTGCTGTTTCATATTTGAATGGCTATGAGGTGCCAGCTGATTCTGTCCTTTCTGATCTTTTTATGTTCTTCTCCAATTTCAGCTCTTTTTGACTAGGTGTTGGCTGGATTATTGCTCTCTTGAACGTGTTTCTGTTAACGACTTCAGAATTTAGTACCACCTTCAGCTCTCTCAGCTGCACATTTTGGTTTTACTTTGCTACTGCTGCCCCACAGTCTATTACCATCCCTAAACAAATGTGACCCTATAATCATTTCCAACATTCAGCTACAGTACAAAAATCGCTCTCGTTGAAACCCAAAGCAACTGTGCTGTATTCAGAGGAAAAATTGCTGGCCACTGAGTTTCGTGTAGTTTCTGATGTCCTTGTAGTAGTCTAAGTGGTGGAAGGGGAAGAGGCTGTTAAACAGCAGCCACAGTAGAAGCTCCCCTCACTGTGTGAGATGGAGCCCAAGTATGACAGTGAGTTCTTACCTACTCAAGCAATCTCTCGCTGCCTCCAGAAGAAAGCAGCAGGACAGATTTTTAATTGTCTTTGGCTGCTCCTTTGAGGTTGCAGGTGTGCTGTCAATGGGTTTTACACAGTGCAGATTGGAAATCTCTGGCTTGGAAGAGCTGCAGAGGAGTACTGTAAACTTTGAACTGAGGTTGCATAAGGAGCTATTCTTGGTTCACTCAATACCTTTATCAACAATTTGGAAGGAAATGTGTAATCATCACATAGATGCAGTCGATATAAATTGGACAGGCTGCAAATCACAATGTGATCGAGTAGCTGAATGCCAGCGTGTAAGACCTTCAGGCACAGAGCTCACTCTGGTTTGCTCAAAAGAAGGGGATTGTTCAAACCCTTCTCATACCACTTCTTTAAGTGTAAATGGTAAAATACATAGCTTGGCATTTCCCCCCTGATCTGTTTTGTCCCACTGGAGACGACTCTGTGTCCATATAATGCTGTTTTGTGAAGGAAAGGTTTAGGTTCCTTTTGTGAGATCTGACGTGTTGTAGATAAGAGAAGCCCACTCTTTGCAGGTGCCTGTGGGCACTGGTGTGCCACCAGTACAGGTGGGGTGTGGACCCTCCCTCACCTTCTGTACTTCGGGAGGGCTAGTATTGCTTGTGATTTATCAACACACACACACACACAAATTCTCATGGAGGCAGTGCTGCAACACTGCACAGGTGAGCAGAAAAGCAGGGTGCTGTTCACACTCTTTTCTCTCCCCTACCTATTAACACATTTAGTTCATTTTTTCCTGGCAATTAATAATGCCCTCTAGTTCTAGAAACAGCTCATGTATGCCAAATATGATTATGGCTCATTCTAGGTAAGTAAATTGATATTAAATGCTAATGTGTGGATGGAAAAATGTGGAAGCAAAGAAGTTTTGATCCAGTGGTATACATATAGACCACAGAGCAATTATTTATCATGTGGATCAAGCACTTTAGGGCATTTTCTAAGATTAAATCTTTCAGAAGGTTCAGTGCTATTTGCTGTCAAGTTTTGTTTGCACAAGCAGAAATAGCTGGTGGCACAGTGGTTTTATCCTACCAGGGAAATATTTGGGTGAGGTCTGCATAGAATCCTTGCATTTTCTCACATACACTTACACCTGAGGCTTTCTGTAGTTTGGCATGCAATTTCAGCTAAATATGAGATTTTTAAAGGAGCTTGTGTCTTCTCTGGCAAACAGAAAACAATGTGTTGCTCTGAAGGAGGATTAAAATCTAAACAAACGGAATGTAAAGCCTTGTGAAGACAGAGGAGGTAAGTGTAATGAAGACAGGACCTTCCTCTTCCCCTTCCCCTTCTCCTTCCCCTTTCCTCCTTGTAATCAGGCAGACATTGTTTAATATGTTGGGGAAAACATTTCTGCTCCTGTATTGCTACTCCCGTCCGTTTGCCTGTTTTCTCTGATTGCAACATGCAATCTGACATTCAGAGTTACATTATAGGGAAAAAGGTTTAATACCTCTTCACCTCAGGTTGACTGTGTCTTTGTTAGGATCTGCCTTCAGAGCTAAAAAGAAGTAATGTGCATCTACACTGGGCACAAGTTTGGGTTTTGTTTAAAGTTACTTTAAAAAGACAGGTTACCTCTAGCTTTTCCAAATGGCAGGGTGCCCAGCAAATCTTTACTCTCTGAAGTTTGGCCTCTCTTTTGTTTTATTTTTGCACTGCTTAGGCTCTGATATAATACCAGGTTCCACTAAGACATTAATGCCATTTTTGTCAAGAAAAATCAAACAATGAAGCCCGATCCAACCTTAAAGAAGCCAATGGATCGGAGTGAGTTTTATGTCTTTCCTGAATGATCACCACACACCTGAATGTATATTTCAAGATAAAATATCACATCATTAAAATGGGAATTTTCGGACATGCTTCAGAAGCACTCCGGTATATATACACTGAAGCTGGCATTGAATCTCTAAGCTTCTTTTCAAGATGGTTTGTGCAATATCAAAATATTAACATGCTTGTGTGAATAATGCTGACGATTATTACAAGCCCACCTTTTGCTGAACTGTGCAGTCACTTTTGTGAATCAAATGTAAAATTTGGGCTGAGTCAGTAGATTTTGCCAAACATTGTATTAGTCGTAACTGCATCCCATTTTATAATATTCAGAAACTGTAAAACTAATGAGACACACACACACACCCCACATTCGTCATGACCGTGCACAAAGTCCACTATTACTGCATAGGCTGAGCAACCAGCTCCTATTTCGACTACCTGGGGTTGCACCAAACTTTTCTCTTTAGCAGAAAGTATGGCAGGCATGACAGTGAGGAAATGTAAAGAAACAAATGAGCCCTGAGGGAGCAGCAGACAAAAATGTTTCCGTAACATTTTCTGTGGTTCCCTCACTCTTATTTCTCTGTGTACACACACGTACACACACACCTGTCTGCATTGCTCTCCGTGTCCAGCGGTTTGCTGCCGAGCTTACTCCGAGACAAGCATCTGGCATTTGCTGTGCTCTGCAGATGGGCCGTGAGTGACACGCACACCGTGCAGCTGCCTGTATCTGGCACTCAGGTGATTAGTTGTTTGCTAATCAACCGGCAGCTCCATTAGGAGAGTTGGAGGTTAGGAGAGGGTGATTAAGTATACAGAAAGAGAGGCTGTTATGTATTTGTGGGTGAAATGCTGGATGATAATTACAGGAGATGTAAGGATTGTTATTGTAACCAGGGCCGTAACAAAAATTAAATCTATCTATTCAATCTGCTTGTCACTGAATATACAATGGCAGTTTCCTAAAGCAGAACAAAAATAAAACAAAACACTGCTCTGCTTTGCAGCACGAATAAAGAGATATCTCCATGTATGCATTAAAAAACTGTGGTCACCTGCAAAAATGATCAGATTTCAAACTAAATCAAACATGCAGTTTCTCACAACCGCTTGCAAAGGACGTCAAGAGTTATGTGTGAAAAGAGAAGGAGTGAAATCTGATCGCTTTGTGCTGCTCGGTTCAATTAGTTTAGCTAGCTGACCAAAATTGCAGGTGTTAATTCTGCAGGTGCCAGTTGGGTCTAATCAATCTGCAGGTCTTATCTGCAGCTCAGCTGGCCAAGCGACAGGCTTAATACCTAGCAGAGTGGGCTGGTCACCTGCTATGATGTGATTTGTTGCTGTGTTTTATGAAACTAGTAATAAGATATAACTCAATATAATTTCTCACTTATTGTGTAATTTATTGGAGCATTTAACCTATGTAGAATGAGGCAAAAATCATTGAATGATTTTAAAATGCCATCATTTTATCATTAAAATGCACAGGGCGACATCCTAAGGTTGCTATTTCTGACCTCTGCAGTAATGAAATAATGTTATTAATTTTGAATAAAATGCTTCTGTGCAGAGGGCTAGAGTGCATAACATAGGAGGGTGGGCTGAGGGAGCTGGGTATATTTGGGCCAGAGGAGAAGAGGATCAAGGGAGATCTAATTGCTGTCCTCAGCTGTCTAGGGGAGGGCAGTAGTGAAGGCAGAGCCAGGCTCCTGTCAAAATTGCTCAGCAAAAGGACAAGAAGCAACGGTCACGAGATGCAGCAGGGAGGCTCTCACTGGGTAGTAGGAAGGAAATTCATTACCAGGAGTCTAATCAAATGCTGAAGCAGTTTTCTCCAAAATGTAGTGTCTCAGTCTACAGATAAATTGAAAACTTGATCTGCTGTGAAGCTAGCCCTGCCTGGTGGAGTCCTCCAGAGACCCTTCCCACTTGGAATCTTCCTGATGCTCTTTGCTCCCGTTTGAAGTTGGACCTTGCTGTCTGCCGTGCTCTCTGCTCCATTCTTCCAGCAGAAGGTGGAGCTGAAATCCTCATCTTCGGATCCTGAGTACTCCTCTTCGGGGAGGACAGCGGAAAATATTTGCTTTGAAAAAGAAGCTTTTGAAAAGTGAGCATGGCTTTGTTAATTTACTGTTTCTAATTGAAAGCTTACAGGGAATATGGTTTTGCTTTCTAGTGGTTAGCCAGCTTACTCATGCACCATCGCTTGCAAGGACCACACAGGACAAACTCTGCACCGAGTTATGCTCGGGACACCTCATAGGCTTCACCATATCTGCCTGTGCAATAGGAGCTATGACCAAATAACTGGCTCACAAAAACACTACTTGGTTTAAGTTAACTAATTCCAGAGATTTTGCTAAATAAACAGTTCTTCTCCCTTAAGTGCCTGTAAAAGCAAGAAGGCCTCTCAAAGCCAGAGAGAGCCTGTGGAATAGTTAATAAAACAACAAATGGTTAGAAATGGAGTTTAATGAGAAGAAAGGACAAATGGTGCTGGGCAGGCACAGGGTTAGCATCCTGCCTGCTGCCCCTCCACTTCCTTACTGCGTCCTGCCTTCAGTCCTTCGAGGCAGGGGAGCACTGGGACCCCGGCGAGGTTTTGTTGGCCACCAAGTAGGCAAGCCTTGAGGGACAGAGGGGTAGTTGTGGATGTGTGTCTTCAGGAGCTCTGTGGTGGTGTCAGTCCTGGCAAGATGGAAGAGTGGAGGGTGGTCATATTAGATGTGGTCTGAGACAGAGAATGCCATTTTGCCTACTCCATCAAGATCATTTTCATCACATACATCAGTGCCAGGCAAACTTTTGATGCTGGTTCCCCCAGCATATCCACTGTCTGCTGTGTTTTCTGTGCTTCTGCAGATGTGTGTGTACAAAACGATGGTGTGTTGGTCACTTTAACCGGCCCTGCCTTCTGCAAGAGCATGCATAAATTGCAGGCGTTCCTGGACTCCCACACAGCTTTTCTAGACTTGA
The DNA here is from genome assembly GCF_009769625.2 of Cygnus olor. Classification (NCBI taxonomy): domain Eukaryota; kingdom Metazoa; phylum Chordata; class Aves; order Anseriformes; family Anatidae; genus Cygnus; species Cygnus olor. Next base: position 97,083,849 of record NC_049170.1, on the reverse strand, counting down.
AGCCGCTGGTGTCTGGGGGTGACATTGTGCACAGAAAGTTTCCTGCAAGCTTGCCTCTCGCAGCAGTGCTTGTGTAATAAGCCACCTCCCAGTTCTTCTCAGGCACTTTCAAAATTAGTGTGTTGGGTATAGACAGGGGAATTGCAGGACTTCAAAAAGAGAGAAAAGGGACTGCACGGTTGTGTATTCATTTTGTAGGCCTTGGTCAGACCTTGTTTTCCAGCTTCTTCTACTGTTCTCATTAAGGGGAAGATAAACCATCTCCTGTGATTGCAGTCTGTGATTCCCAGCCCAAATTGCTCTGTCCTGGGAAATGTGCTTGGGCTGCTGTCAGAAACTGCTGTGTTTCACTGACTTAAAATGCTTGCCTCTACAGGAAAGGGAATAAGATAGTCCTGGGAAGTGTCCTTGACCTCTGGAAGAAATTGGGGGATTGTGTACCTTCAGCCTAGAACTGGTTTTGTTCCTAGGGCCTAGGCCTGTGTGATCACAGTATGTAGTGCAGGGAGATTTCATGGGATATCTTTGCAAACCTGTCCTGAATCATCTGAACAGCCAGCTCCCTGTGAGAATGCAGGGGCTCCTGTGTTCAAAACACCTGCTATATAAGACCTCTCTTATTTATCCTCCTTTTGAAAAAGGAGCATTTCGGCCCTTGGTGGCAAAGAGGTGATGGAGTGAGTTCCCCCTGCCCCAACCCTAACATACCTGTGTGTGATCAGCTAGATCTGCTTTCAGGTGGTCTTAGATAGCAGTCAGTACGGCAGGACCCCTTTGTAGGGCCTCATGAGGAGGTTATGGGGTGACATTGGTGCTTCTTCCCTCTTGGAAGTATTTGGAGATCAATGCCAGAGAGCACTGAGCTCTGAGTTGTGAGGAAGCTTGTGTGATGCCTGAAGGCCTTCTGTGTGCATAGAGAGGTTCCTCTACTCTGGGGCACCCTGAGTCAGATAGTCTTATGAGTGACCTAGCAAGCCACTGTAGATGTGGCCAACGCCTCTTCTTTCTTCTTTTGTATCAGGGTTAGGTGCATGACTCTGGAAAATTCTTCCCCAGGTAATTCTTCAGCCCATTTACCACGCTTTTGCAACTTGCAAAGGGTTAAAGAGATTTATTTGGGCAGGGAGGCCAGGTAGGTTTAGGAGGGGTGCTAGAGGGGCTCCATCCCTTCCTTCCACCAGCTGCTGTGTAGCCATGCAGATTTACACAGCGCCTGGGAGCTCACAGCACAGGAGGTTAAGCTGGGAGCTCACAAAACGCCCCGGCTCCTCCTGGAGGCACGCCGTGTGGAGCAAAGGGCCCAGCACAAAGAACCGCTTTCCATGCCCACACCTTCATTTAATGAGCAGTAGCTTCCCCCTGCGGACAAGTCCTCGGGCTGTGGCAAGCGGCCGTCCTCTATTCTCTGTTTGTAGGGTGCCTGGCAGGGCCTCATTTTAGGTTGGTACTTAGGCAGTATTGTAGTAAATTATAAAAGATCCTCTCTTTGATGCCTTGTGGGAGAAGGCTCTGGGCCTGATTTCCCCCTGCCTGGTTCCTTGTGTTGTGATTCGCACCAGCCACTGTAAAACGCTACCATGCTGATTTGGTAACCACTTTGCCACAGGTATAAATTACAGCCCTAGGTGCACAGCGGTGGGGGAATGAGGCCAACTATCTCTAAAGGTCAAAGGAGCATTCATCCCACCACCAAGTCTATTGTGGCTTCATTGTGACTTCGCATCAATCAAAGCGCTGTTGTTGTTAAAGCATTTAAAATCAATACAAAATAAAAAAAGACCCGCACTTTCCTTTTCTGCCTCTTTGTTCTGTGCAGAAATATCTTGTTGTACTCCAGTCTTCCCAAACAATGTTCCTGTACATACAGGTTACAGATATAAGTGTATTTAGCCAAAAACAGAGTATAAAGTGATGGGATAATTCTCACCCAGCCTAAAATAGAAGGGAGCGGTGGTTAGAAACAATCGCCGTAATTGTGACTTCCTCAAACAGAATGGCTCTGATGTCAGATACAGGGAAAGAGGAAACAACCGTTAGCATACATTATGGTTTAACCAAAGGTGCAATTTGTTCCAGCTTTCTGATGAAATCTTCTCCCCTGTAAAAAGGAAATATGAGCGGAGCAAGCAGAATACTGTCAGAGATACCCAGCTGTACAGAAGTGAGTGAGGAGCAGGTTTGATCACTCTCAGCTGCCCGGCACAGCCTGTGAGAGCACACGCTTGCTTTCAATTCTCTCCTAACATGCCTTTGCTTTGATCTGGAGAAAGCCCCATAAAAACAGAAACTTCTACTTGACAAGGTTAAGTTACAGTTCCTAAAAAAAAAAAAAAAAAGAAAGAAAAGAAAAAAAAGACTGAAATAAAGTAAAAGCCAAGATTATACTATGTTTGACAACCATATCAGGACTTTCGTTTGCATTTAGATTAAAGCATTGAGTTTCCTTTGGTCAATCTGTTGCTAAATCTGAGCAGCTTATAATTTCTGTTTTCTGGGTATGCTATATTTATCTTAGAAAGCCGGTCATGAATCAGTGTCACATTAAAATATGCCTTTTAAGTTGAGGTAGTGGTTAACTGGGAACTCATGAAATTCTTCTGAATTCTCCATTTGATGCTGCTCATCCAGCACGTGCACATCTCCAGTGTTTCTGTTGTGTTTCATTTTGTTGTTAATTAGCGATGGTCTAACTTTTGAAGTTGGCCCCACCTGAGCCAGAGGCTGGACTAGATGACCTCCAGAGGTGCCTCCCAAGTGCAGTTGTTCTGTGATCCTTTGCCCTCGCTGCTTGCAACTGGCAGACTGGTCTGTGGTGAGCCTCGCTGTCACTGCTCTTGTGACCCGTGCTCAGCTGATCCTGAAGCCTGGTCCCCACTCAATAATACAAAGGAAAGTGAGAAACATGAGGCTTCCTCCCTGTCAGCCCTAAAGGAACTGCCTTTACAGAAAAGTACAGAAAACAATGATTCTCCTGAAGCGTTTGTAAGCCATGTGACTGAATGTATGCATTTTACAGAACGGTTATTTTAAAAGTTCTACAGAAAAGAGATCTTTCTCTATCAAAAAAAAAAAAAAAAAAGACTGGCTTTTCACAAATCTCTGTATGATCACACTGATCTTCCCATTACGCTCCTTAAACCTCATAAAAGTAAATTTGCTGGGCCTTCATGACCTGCCAAACAATTCTGTCATGCCCGAGCTGGAGGAAACGAAACATGGCTTCAGTTTCTTGTGGTCCTTTTTAACACACTCGCATGGCATCAGCTCAAATTCCCTTCTCTGCAGCAATATGAGTGTATAAATTATGCTCAATGGAAAGGGGGACAGTGGCACTTTCCCATTCCTTTCCCATTCACATGATATAAAAAGGGGTTAAACAAAAAATATTCAGTAGGAAATGGCAGAGGAAAGAAAATTGGATCAGCGGTTTGGGAAGCATTGCTGTTTTTCTTCTTCCTTCCTGTCCTCCAAGGAGTTTTGGCAACAGTCCTGTTCTCTTACAGGTAAAAATGCTTAATGCAGCACCTTGTGCTGGCCATGGGGCTGTCTGGTGGACAGGCCGAAGTCTTGTCCATTGCAAGGGAGAGTCTGCTTTCAGCCGTGCCTGGAGGACACACTTACATTACCTTGTAATGCCAAAGAAAAGGAAAATTTCCAGCTTTTATGGGTGGAGAGATGACGTGCCTTCGAGGAGCATTAAACCCCCTGTGAGAGGCCTGCCCTCTCTCTGGGCAGGAGGAATGAGGAGCCAAAAGCTGAAAATCAAACAGTCGAGGAGGACGACAGAGAAGGGCTTAGAGCAGAACAGCTTATTTTTCTTCATTTTTATGAACATCTCTTTAAATTAGAAACCTAGACAACACTTGGTACAGAAGACAAAGCCAAAAAATGTTGTGTCTGTCAAAAGCACTGCTGATGTGCCGCTCAGCATAGTGTTTAGTCACCTGTTGCTCAGTTATACACATTTCAAATGGAGTTCTGGCTTGACGTAAGTGGGGCTGCTGTCTCTATTGCTAGCGAGAGTTACAGACAAAAGTCTGTGATCTTCCAGTGGAAATTGAATTGGGACATTTTCATTTAAACAGGAGCATCGTTTAGCTAAGGATAAGGGCAACTCATCCCCAAGTTTGCAAGCTGCTGTTCCATCAGGTTGGCAATTGGCAATAATGGCTTCTCCATTCTCCTGCGAGTCAGATTAAAAAATTACCTGGATTTTTCTACAGATGCCCCGGTTTCATAACTCAAACACAGTGCAGTGTGCTATCATGTGATGCTGTAATTACCAAAAAATCATACAGGAGGCTGAGAGCAATGTGCTGAGTGAACTGGGACATTTGGAGTCCATAGGCACACGGCCTTAAGGCTGACGAGATTAATGCTTTTGGCATCACACAGAGCCAGTATTATGTTCATGCTGTGTTAAGGATTTCTTTTTCCACAGACCTCCTGATTGTAAAAGGGGATTCCAAAACTCACATGCAAGCAGCAAATGTCTCCAAGTACACTGTGGCACTCGGCCAGTAACAGAAACCCCCACTACTGTCCGCGGCGGCGGTACACTGTGTTGGAAATCGGATAGCCGGCCGAGCACGGCGTATCGCGGCATGCAGGAGTCATGTGAGAGAGACACCAGGGAACAGTAGCTGACAGTCACATCGCTGCCAGTCAGAAACGGATCGGTGCTTAAAAGGGAGCCCTGGATGCCTTCAGCATGACTGAGCCCGCTGCTAATCTGCATATGTCTGGATTAGAAGTCACACCATCATAAAGATGCCATGATCCAGGCAGTACCCATATGTCACTCGTGCCATGACAGTTCCTAAATATCCTGTCCCCCACAGCTCTGTTCCTAAGTGTAAACAACAAGTAGAAGGCAAAAGGCAGAGCGCACAGCCTGTAAAGTATCCCAGTCCTGATCCTGCTCTCTTCAGCACCGCTAGGTTTTTATACTCTCCCTGTATTTGCACATCTTTGTCATTTGAAAAAGGGGATTATTGCATTTGCCAGTAGTCTCTCATTTTAGTCCTAAAACAGCATTATTATGTGGTTTGACTGAATATATCACTCTTAATCAGATGCAGAATGGCATCCCCTACCTTCCTGACAGTGTTATGGACCACGTACAGTTTGATTTAGTCTGGTGACAGGACTGTAAATCTGGACTTCTTATCAACCTCCCTGCTGGGGTGGTGCCTCCTTTTCCAACCTGAATGCAAATGCTTCTGGAGGTGGGGGCTTGGTCCGAGCAGCCAGAAGGTGAGTCTCCGTGCTGATGCACATGCGCACCTGATTCTGGGTGCAGCCACGAGCCTGAAGCAGAAAGGCAGATGGTTTGGGGCAGATTGATGCAGATCATTTTCACCATTTGACTAAAGTGAGTCAAAGTTCAGATTTGATCAACCCAGCTCTGTGAACAACTGATGGGCAATACATGCTGTACATCTCTTTTTTTATCAGTGCACTGAGTGCTGAGCAAGACGTACGTGACGTGACTTTCCAAAATATTTTTCACATGCCAATGATGAGTTCAGTGGTGAACTGTGATTTCCACAGCAGACTGAAATTAGGAAATACACAACAAGGGTTCTGTTTATTTTAACACGAGGATCAAAGTAAATGAAAGTCTCCTGCTGAGGACAGCTGTACCATACACGTGTGACCAATTACTTCTTGAACCAGAACAGACTTTACTGAAGGTTGCAAGTCTTTGTTAACCTGCTGCTGCAGAGGTAAAAATCTTTGCTCAGGAGGTTGTTGGTGGAGTCTCCTGTGTTGCACGTGGAGTGACAGGCAGAGGGGTGGCGAGCAGATTGCAGCCTGCACTTAGGTTAGCACTGGTAGGTCAGAGCAGAGCAGCTTCAGGTTTCAGACTACCTGGCAATCCTTGCCAGAACTGCTCCTGCTCGCCTGAGGGCAAGGAGGGAACAAGTTGTGAAGATGCAGAGCCTTTCTGTTTGTTGCAGAAGCCAAGGACCTGAGGCACCTATTCAAATTACAGATGTTCACCACTCGTCACTCCTGCTTCACAGTCTTGTTGGTATTAATACTTAGATGCCTCGAGGATGCTGGGCCTTCAGTACAATAGTGCCAGCCCAGTTCCTGCTGGGTCTGATTCTGGGATACAAAGTGCAGTGAAATAAAACTAAAACTAAAATCATTTTTTTCTTGTCTGGAACTACCCATATATTCTAAGCATTTTTTATGTACTAGGAACTGGGATATGACTGGTTTTGGGAGGATTTTTTGTGTTTTTACTGTGTGCCTGGGAAGACTCCATCTACAAGTGAGGCCAGACATCACAAAAGTCTTAGTTGTTCAAAGATGCTCATGGCAATCTTTCCAAGCATGAGTTTAGGTACTAAACTCCTACTGATTTCACGAAAACAGTGGGAGTCAGCCCATTGGCCTATTTAGACACACTCAAAAATCCCATAGATACCTATCTATGTCTTCCAGCAGCAGTGAAAACCTCTCTCTTGGTGCTTTCTAGAGTATGCTGTCACTAACATTGAAAGGTCAGTCGGGGTTCCAGTAGTCTTTGGACCAGACTGGAGTGTAGGAAGGAGACACATGCACATCACAGAGGAAATCTGAGTCCTGCACAGGAATGTACAGCTAAGTCTGTACTGGACTTCGCTCCATGTGAATTGGAGCAGATGGCCACTTCTCACTGGAGACAGAAATGTGGGCTGAGGATAGCATGATTTAAATACAGGTATAAATCTGGGATCAGGGTCCCGATATTTCAGGCTGAACTAGCTGATTTGACTGTGTATTTTTTATTATTATTAATTTTATTTTTTAGAATTTAATTCATGGCACTCAATGCGAAGTTTATTCTAAATTATTCAATATCTGTGGGCCCTGTAGGTATTATTACATGATAACTAGCTTTCCTGGGTTAATGTTGCTTATTCTACTTTTGAATAAAGCTAAAAAATTCATTGTTACAAGCTCAGAGCTTACCTTGTTTGATCTCACATACCTTCCCTGCTGTAGAGTCAGAGCTGCACTGACTTTTGAGGGCTGGGCGCAGTGCTTGTCCAAACCCATGAAAGATGAATAAAAAATAATATATGTACTTACCTCAAGGACACACCAACAGGAGCCAGAGTCACTGTGATGTTAATACAGATGCTCCCAGCTAAAATAACATTCTTGGGCTTAGGGATTTATGTTTACTTTATGGGCTGTTAACCAGGTACATAACATTTTGCCCAGAAAAAAAGACTTACGTAAGCTGGAGTGCTCATGCTGTGGCTTCCGTGACATGGGACGGCTTGAAGGAAACTATCCTCAGGAACCACGAGAGAAGTTCTTTATTTCACCCTGTCCTTCCCAAGATGTCCATTGTGTTAGCCCACTTGATTCTTGAGGACTGAATTCTCTTCCCTCAGTCTTCTGCCATGAACTTCCTATGTCAGAGTAGGAAGGGGTTGGCAAGAGGCGTACAGACAGGATGGAGAAGTAATTTAAGGAAGAAGGAAGGCCTTCAAAGCCTGGAAGAAGAGCGGTATCTGGGAAGAAGAATAACCACTGGACAGCACAGGAGGTGAAAGGGAGAGCTGGCACCACCAGCACAGCAGGACCGCAGCACTGGTTTTGCTGGTCAAGATCTGTATCAAGCCTTGGGCCAGACAAACACAGCCAGCCTGAGGATGAGCTCAAGTTTTCAGCCACCTTGACGTGTGCATAAGCAGAAGACATATGGGGTCTGTGTGTCCTAGTAGCGCATCGCCTACAAAACCTAATCATAAGTATGCAGCGTAAATCGTGATATGCAAATCTGCCTGCACTGGCGGCTCTCACCCCAGCCTGCCTTAGCTTTACCTTTTGTTTCTAATGCCTGCAAGTGGCACCCTGAGTGCGGAGTGCCACCTGTGCTCCAGAGCGCCCTAGGGCATTTGTGGCGGTGAGGCTCAGCCATACAGCAGGGATGGCAAAAGGCACAGAAACCTTCCATGATTTTGGACTTGTCATGATTGCTGCGCTGGGAGGCTCAGTATTAGGCATGCCTGGTTAGTAGACAGAGGGTGATTGTGTCTGTGGTGAGCATGTGTGTGCCTGTCCTCGCTGACCAACGCCAACCAAACCAGATGGGGAGGCAGAACCTTGAAGCAGGTGAAGCCTCCACACGCTTCCTGAGCACAGGGCAAGGGACAACAAAATCCCTGCGAGCACAGAGAGGGGAAAGCCCGCTCTGTTTGCTCACCCCTCACCTGATGCCAGGTGGAGGAAGGTGCTCCTCGCCTGGTGGAGGCAGGGCCCTGGGGCAGGAGGCTGCGGAGCCCGAGGCCTCGGAGCTGCCCGGGCTGCGAGCTAGGTGGCAGCAGAGGATGCTCGCAGTTGGCGGAGCTCTTTGGATGTGACAGCTGGCCGTGCCGGGCCGGGAGTCCTTGCACAAGGGTGCCAGTGAGCCTCCGTGCTGCTCTGCCCCCACACATTCCCCCGGCTGCTTTTGCGCCCCGCTGGATTCCCGAAAGGAGGCACGGTTTCTGCTTTCCCACTCTCTCCGTGTACCTTTTTTTTTTTTTTTTTAATGGCTCAGAAAGTGCTTGGTTTTCTCCCCCACTCCCTCCTTCTATTTTATTATTATTTTTAATTATTATTTTTTAATTCTTTTTGGTGTTCTGAAGGCTCTCACCCTGCTTTCCTTCTTCCTCAGGACATGGGCAGCCACTGTGAGTCCTAGGGAGCTAGCCAGGGAAGTGAGGCACAGCAGAGAGAGTTTCAGGCAGTTTTATTTTCTTAATAAAGTCATCAGGTTGCTTTCCTTTTCTTTAACATTGGCTTCCCTTTCTTTAACGTATTGGCAGAAGCTCTTCTCTCTTTCCAGAGCCGCCCCATACAACAGAGCCATCGTCACACACATTTTGTGCTGACAAAAGTTCAGCTTTTTTTTTTTTTTAATCCTGAGCCATCCATTCCCCCTCCTGAAGAGCCATCCCGAGGAAAAGGGAGGCCAGTCGCTAGATTAGGGAGTCCTAATATCAATGCAAGGAAAACAGTAATGAGAGATAAGGCAAAGGGACAAAGGCATCCAAGGAAGGCAAAGAAAAATGCTGGATACGCTGTAGTTTTGAGATAATGGAGGAAAAGTTATTTGTTAGATAAATGTGGAACCTGAAGATTAAGGGCAGCAGATGATAAGTAAACAAACACATTCAAGTTTGTATTATTCTTGCTTTTCTAAAATCCACTGAAGAACTAATTAATGAAAAATCTGGCAGCTTTGGATCTCATTGTCTGGAGAACAGATCATAGGAAAATGTGTAAAATTTTGGCAGTGTTTTAGTTATAAGGTCAGTCCAGGCAAAAGAAAACCGCAGCCCATTTATTTATTTTGTTCAAGGAAACTATATAGAAATTATTTGCATTTTTAACAATCAGCAAATCTGGAACTATGCACTGCATTTACAATGTCAAAAATAAGTTTGAAATTCTGTGTTTTTTTTACCTTATACCAAAATAACATTGTAGCTATCTAACAAAAATCTATTTTTGCTTGTGTTTGTGAAGCACTCTGATAATATGGCAAGAAAGAAGAAATAAATTGTGTATATGTAGACAGGAGAACAGACATATTCTGTTAGTGGAGACAATAATATGCAATCATCAGCAAGTAAGAACGGAGGTAGCTTAGAGACCTCATGTTTAAATCTAGGAATTAGTACACGTTATTAGACCAGTTTTTCTTATAAACACTTCCTTATAATTTAAACAGCAATGTCCTTTCTATAAAGTATCCTGTTGATTTTGCCTGGGGGAGAGTCCTCTTCACAAATGCCACGACAGAGGGAAAAGCTGCTGATGTAAAAACAAAACATTGTGGTATACTGAAAAACGAGGTTACTAAGTAAAGGGAAAGTGATATTTGAGGTCTTAACACAGATACCATTGTACTGTCCTCATTGTTAATCCCGCTATTTATTTAATTAAACATACCCTTTGTTAAAGCAGAAAAGAAGCCGTGGCAGAATTGGCTTTTGCCTGCACCAGATTGCTGCAGAATCCAGGAGCTTTGCCAATGCCATTACAGCGGAGTTGGCTGAGGAGCACGTGAGGCCTCAGCCCTAAGTGTAGGTAAACTGAGGCATAGCCACATCCTCAAGACCAAGGACGAGACAGGCTTTCCAGGCATACATTCAGGATAAGATGGTCAATGGGAATTGCAATGCATTATCTTTAAATATTAATGCTATTACTGGTCTAAGTCCAAACCATTTCCTTCCTGTACCTGACCTTGGCTGAATTTTACAGCAAAAGGCAGATAAAGAATAGAAGGGGGTGTTAAGGATGTATAAATATAGGGTCAGCCGTGTTCGTACTAGAAAATACAGCATTCAGACAGAAGTGCCTAGAGGCATCCTTTTAGAAACAGATAGGAAGACACAGGGATGGAAATTCCACTCATTAGCATCTAGGAACAAGAAAAAATATATTCACCTGTTTCCATAACATGCCACGAAGAAATCACTGACAGGCAAGATAAAGGGGCACAGGCAACTGCAAGGAGTTCTCAAATGCAACCAGAGTCAAGGCTCCTTAATGATTTACACATTTAAAGTGGCAAAACCGGAGCCAGGCTCCCTCCCTCTGATGTGGGGCGAGCCGTATAGCTGTGGTTCTGTTCGCCTGCTTCTGCCTTTCTGAACAGGCTGCCCACAACAATGATCTCGGTGTCACTAAAATGGAATCCCAGTTATTAATCCCTCATGTGCACATGGTCACATGTCGGTTTTGGGACACCATGGGTAAGGTAAAGAAGGACAAGCCTGAGCAGACTGCACAGCTGAAATACAACCCTTTTTGATCATATCCATCACATGTCTTCTCCAGGGGGAAAGGCATGACCAGCAGGGATGCTAAGCTTTTTAACCTTGAATGACGTCCTGTGATAAGCCCAGGCACACAGGAAAAGAAAGAGGCAATGGCTTCCACCCACCAGAAGTCTTATATTTCCCCAGTGCTGAGGCTGTGATAATTACAACGCATCCAGCTGGCGCTATTATTCAGCCATTCCTGCAGGAAAGGTTCCGTCTCAACCAGCAGAAAGACTGCTACGAAAAGCATGTAAAGTTAATTAACAAAAACCAGTTAACTAGTCACATGAATGGCAGGAACAACTTCCACAGCCATGTGATTGTATTTGCATTCGCTGCAGTGCTTACGATGCCTGGCTCGCGGGCCTGAAGCCCACTGTGCTAAGTGCTGCATGAAGCGGGTGAATGGAAAAAGGAGAGAACAAACTCGTGGTGGCGGTTGTCAGCCTGCTCGTGGAAGAACAGTTGCTGCACTTGAGCCAGTGCCAGCGTAAAACTTGCAGTGGGGAGAAGGGGGGAAGGAATCAAGGCATCAAGGGAGAATTGGCAAAGCACTGAGGAGGGAGAGAGGACAAGGTGTGGGGAGCAGATGATGACGGACTGGAAGTCCTGTGGATGCTGGGTGAGGGGTTACATCCACAGGGCCAGAAGCAATGGGTGATGTGGAAAGGGGCTTGACCATCACAGGAGGGAGCATTTAATGATACAGGGGAGAAAGAGGGAGAGCATGGCCTGATCAGTGGTCTTCTAGGTGAGTGGAAAGTTGAGTCATAGCTGCAGAGACAACAAGCAAAAGTGTGAAGAAACCTACACCTCTAGGGCTGGCTTTTTGTTAGCACACAAGCAGCTTGGGACTGTTCAGCCTGGAGAAGAGATCTTGGGGAGACCTTATCAGTGTGTATAAATACCTGAAGGGAGGGTGCAAAGAAGACACAGCCAGGCTGTTCTCAGTGGTGCCCAGTGCCAGGAGCAGAGGCAATGGGCACAAAATGGAACACAGGAGGTTCTGTCTGAACACCAAGCAGCCCTTCTGTGCGGGTGACAGAGCACTGGCACAGGCTGCCCAGAGAGGTAGTGGGGTCTCCTCCTTGGAGATCTCCAGAAGCCGCCTGGACGTGGCCCTGGGTGGCCTGCTCTGGGTGTCCCTGCTGGAGCAGGGCTGGGACCAGGCGGCCTCCAGAGGGACCTGCCAGCCTCAGCCATGCTGTGATCCTGTGATTCTGTGATCCGTATCCCTGTCAAGGCTGGGCGAAGAGGAGGAGAAACTCTCCAAAACTGCTCAGGAGACACAAGCTGAAGCATGGCTGAGGAGCAGAGAAAGGGTTTGGATGTAGGGTTATTCAAAAGTGCGGAAAGGAAGAGGAAAAGGAGGAAGAGAAAGAGAAGGGAGTGTGAGAGAAGAAGAGGCATCTTTGCGAAAAGATGGCTTCAGAAACAGTGACAGCAGAAAAAAAAAAAAAAAAAAAAAAGTGTGTCTGTCCAGGCCAGGAGGTGAAGGAGAAATTAGCTTGGCTGGCTGCAGTAGTTTTAGAAATGGTACTGTCATGCGATGGACTGCTGGGGTAAGAGGGAAAAACTGAGGAGAGAAGCATTCAAGTTGGGAGTGCTGCATTGAGAAGTTACAGCAGGGGAAGGCTGTGAGGGGAGCAAAGAGGAGTGTGAAGGCAGAAAGGCTGCCAGGGTCGGTCAAGTGCTGTCAGAGGTACGACAGAGGGAGGCAATCACAGGATCTAGACTTGTGTTACTGAGTGAAGCGAGAGGTGGGGAGAGCAGCAGACAGGACTGTAAGTGGAGCGAATAGGTTACAAAAATAAAAACAAAACAAAACAAAACAAAATAAAATAAAATAAAATAAAATAATAAAGAAAACAGTTTAGGCAGAGCACGTAGGTGAGCACTGTGAGTACGTGGAGAGATCTTTTGGAGGCTAATAGAAAAACTGGAAAGCTGCTTTGGTTTCATCCCGAGGGAAAGGGAAGCCCTATGAAGGCTACTGTGGTACTTTTTTATGTAGCCAGACAGTGGTATTCCCTTTTTGAGGAGAATGGAAGTTGCACAGAAGTAAAGGGATAGTTGAGGTTTCTTAGGAGAGGTACGTGAGAATTAAGCCTAAGGTTATAAGCTGTATTTGATCATTTTATCTGAAATGTATGTTTTCCTTACATCCGTCTCGTGGCAAAATTGTGCATAGTGACCTTGACTTTTTTTGCAATCTTCTCTCCAACACTGTGCTCTGCCAGGTCTTGGGGAAAACAATCCTGGTCTAGATGGACCACTTCTTAGTGCTTTCCTGGATTCTGTTTTTGGTAGGATAACTGTCTGCGCAGTTATATTTAGATGATGTACAAATTTGCATTTCTTCAACTGGAATTTCCTTGTTTTCTACCATGGTTTTCAGCCCTGCCACATTGTCAATCTCAGTTCTCCCAAAATGCATGGAGTTGTTTTTTAAATGTGTTCTAAAGACTGTGCATAGATCCCACTGTGCATCCAGCTTCTTCCCGCTCTGCCTGTAGACCAGCTGTATTGGCTGAGATGTCATTATAGGAATCATCACACCAAATTTCTGTTAACACTCATAAAAATGCATGTTCTGTCAATGACTAAAAGTGTTCATTTTCCTTGCCTTTGTGTTCAGACAGCTTCCTACATTCATACTTTCCTTTTTCTTCTAAATCTTTTGCCTCAGACAGGGTTCATTTTCTGTCTTGCTTTTTATGTTAGAAATACACACCACGTCATTTGAATTAAACAAAAAAGTCCCCTATTCCTCTTCCCCTACACTGTTTGAATAGAGGCCTGTGTAAGAAGCCTTGCCAGCTTTGAAATGGGAAGGCTGGTAATTTTTTTTTGCTTACATGGAGATCATTTTAATCCAAACAGACTCTCATTACGAAAGATATAAAGGACATTCCATTGCTTCTTGAATCCAAAACACTCCTAAACTGACACATTTACCACTTGGTCTCCATTTGCACAGCACAAAGCACATAGGAGTGCTTTGTCTGCAGTGTTATAATGCTGTTCTTTCAGAAAGCTGATAATTCTCTAGCTTGAGCCTTGGCATGGTCTCATTAACAAAGCTCAGCACATGGGCAACAGGGTACGTATCTGAGGGATGCCTTATGGCAGAGGCCTTAGTTTGTGATAGCAGTAAGTGACCCGTGTCCCTCTATGTGCCTTCAGCCAGCGAGAGGCAACGTGAGCTACAGTCACAAGCATCCCTTACATGCTAAGACTCCAAGCCCAGATTACTATCATCAACAACTGCTCCAAGAGACAGTGCAGGCTAATTGAGCTGCAAACACTGCTTTCAGATCTGTAGGAGCTTATTTACGGCTGTAAGAAATTCAGCCTCAGCTTTAAAGGAAGGCCAAAACCAAAGAGGGAGTTTGCTCAAGACACCATTGGTCTAATTGCTGACTGGTCTCTTCATTTTTTCATCATAGACTCTAGAAAGAGGATGATTTGGACTGGGCGGCACCTTTCAATCTTCCTGCAGAGAAGAAATAATTTTGCCTGCCTGAAGATGACTGATAATTTTCTAGCTGTCAGTCATACACGTAAGAAGGTGACCCTGCATCTCTATCTGCGTGGCCTGCTTCACCTCTTTGCAACCCTTTTTAATAAACAGACTGTGGCATATTCACTGAAGTTGCCAGGTACTTTAGCTTTTGGACTACATATAGCTGTAGAACCTTACAAACTAGGAGTGTATTTGTGAACAGAATGAAAGAATTTGGCTGCAGAGCAGCCAACAGGCCATCCCCACTTCGTGATGTGCAAAATGCATACTCATGGTTTAGTTGGGGCCACAAATATTCATGGGGGATCTGCAGCTGCCACTCATTCTGAGTGGTGGGAAAGTGTGGGTGAGAGAGGTTTTTTTGACTGACCTATCCTAAGAAGAAATCTGAGCCTAGCTTGACAGAAGTGGATTTATTCCTTCTCTTCAAGCATTACTGTATGCTGAGCTTTTTTATCTAGGCTCTTTTACCATGAATTTCAATGGTACTGTTCGTAATATGCTGCACTAGGTGAGAGGAGAACCAGGTTTCCAAACATAAAATGAAATATTTTTTCATCTCAACCATTCCCTGTGGTCTGAGAGTAGATGGGTATGGTTCTAAATCCAGATTAAAATGGAAATGAGACAAAATTTCAGCAGACAGGGCACCCTGAAACGTTGCTTTTCATCTACGGAGTGTTCTGAGAAGCCCTGAGGGTGAGTTAGGTTTGCAGAACGAAGGTCAGAAAACAAAACCTTGTTTAGAAGAAAAGAAAACAACCCTGTGGTTCTCCGAAAGGGGCAGTCCCTCCTGATAAAGAGACTCTGGAGGCAGCTGTCTCCCCTATCTACACCGTGAGTAGGATGCAGTCCTACTTCCTGTCTGAACAACAGAACGATAACGTGAAAAAGCCACAGTGACATTTGACATTTCTTTTGGTTTCCCTTTTTATAGCCAGACAGTGTGATTCATTGGGGTTCTTCTTGAAAGTGGAGAGGTGTGAAAAGCAAATTCAAGCATATGGCTCAGATATCGAAAGGTGATATTCCTACCCTTATGACTGTCTCCAGAAAGGCTGAGAGTAAGTGCCATTCGTAGCAACAAGAACCTTGTCTTCTGCTCCATCATAGATAAAAGACAATTCCCTTATGCTCTCGATTCTTCTGCCTCCTTGACCCTTGCCACACAGGAGCCTAATCTAGGTCAGACACATTCGAAAGTGATGGGCGTCTTGCTGTTTTTTCTGGTATGTCTGTTTTACAGTGCTCTGGAAAAGCTCAACAAGTGCCTGCTCTCTTCAAAGCTACATAATTGGCAGAGACAACTCTGTGGAAGATGGCAAAAGAAGTGGCAGGCTTCAATAATTGCACCGAGTGGTAAATAGTTATCCAACATGGTGATCTTGTTGAATTCAGTCTGCATCTGTCTTCCAGCACCCTAAGAGAGCATCCAAGGGCATGTGGAAAATGTAAATTTTTTTGAGTTATAACAGTAGCTTACAAAGACATTTTACCAACCAAGCCTTTTTGGTACTGCATACAGTCCTCCGGTGCACATTAAGTATTGAATTTCTCTCCAGCCAAAAAGATCTACTGAAGATTAGGCTGGGAGACACGGAGCCCAAGTACTAATGATAAGCATGTAGCTATAGGGAATTTCAGGAATCAGAACAAGGCTATTAACATACCTCATCAAGAGGGTTTCCCATATTCAGAATACCTGTCCATCACCTTTAAGAACTTTAAGTCCTTTAAGAACTGCCCAATGACCTGGGTTGACCAGAACCTGTAATAGCATGACCTGTGTGTAAACATCACACTGGTGAAGCTATGCCTGGTGTTTACAATGCTTCTGCATTTTGCTTGAGCATGTTGAGAGACCTTCAAAGTCAGTTCCATGTACAGCCACGGTGTTTTACCTCCCAGCCTTATCACTTCGAGGAGAACTTGTTTGCCCTCTGTGTCTGTGGTCATTGATATTCCACTGAGGAGTACACCAGCAGACACAAGTCCAACTATTTGCTCAAAGCAATGCAGCCCTCACAGCAAGATGAGGTTGCTCAGGACCTTGTCCAGCTGGGGTTTGAAAATCTTGGAGGATGGGGATTCTACAGCTTCTCCAGGCAACCTGTTCCACCATACTTCTCCAGCCCTGAGGTGGTTTTGTGTGTGTCTCCAGAGAACAGGGGTGGTGGTAAGAGGGAAAGAGTGCATGTAGAGGTGTATATGTGCTTGTTCATGAACAGAGTTGTGCTCACAGAACGATCCCAAATTATTTCCCCTTTGGCAGGTGAAAAGAGCATGTTGCCGCTCTTGAGCAGGGCAGCTGCGAGACAACTTTTAAAATAATCTCCACATTAAGCAGAATTGCATGTTGTAATAAATTAGATATTTCTAGAAAGAACATATTTTTAGTTTAGAAATAGTCTTGCAGTTATGCAAGGATTCACTGCTTTTAAATAACTGGAAAAGTGAGTGCCTTGAATCTCTTTCACATTGAGATCTATTGTCAGTTTATTAAATACAGATTTATTGCTGAATTTTCTAGCCAAAAAATAGCTGTTAGCATACTATAACAGAGCATAAATTTGACTTCACTGAATCAAAGACATTATTAAAGAAAAAATTACTTAATGACCTGTCTGATCTAATAAATCCTGCAGTTCACATAAAATGAGATGACAAGAATTTATGTTCACTAGATGTGTAAAACTAAGACAGTCCTGGTGGCTAGGATTTGAAATGGTTTCTTTAGCCAATTTGTCTTTGCCAATAGACTCTCGTAATTGTAGGTAAAAATAAGGTAAGCATAGAAATGGCTACATAAGATGAGATAGAGACATTTTCTTATGTAGCACTAAAATCAAAGTAGCCAGATGGCTTGAGACTTCTGAGGTTGTCTGTGGGCCACCATGCTTCATAACTGGCAGAATCCTCTTGACAAAAGATCTGCATTTAAACTACAGGCTTACAATGTAGAAGGAAACTAATCATCCTCATTTCCTCATTCAGGAAATCCCATCTGCAACAACCTGACATAAACTTGCTGACCATCAGCTCCAAGTGCTAGCCAACCTGTGAAGTGAACCATCTTCTTCTGTACTGCGGAGAATGCCTGAAGATGTCTGTTTCTAACCCGCCCACTGTTTGCCTTGGCAGCTGCTCCCTCTGTCTACTGCAGTGGCCATCACTTGGGGAAATAGAAACCACCTTAATGACCGTCTCTTCACAGCCTAACTGAAAATTGCTTTGCTCTGCAATCTACTTGACAGTCTTCAGTGAACTAGCAAAGAGTACAGGCTTTTCAGTTCCTTCATATCCTTGGTGAACTGCCACTAGCATGAGCACACAAGCTCACCTGAACTTTTCTATAATGAAGTCAAAATAAGAGGATGCCTTTGCATCTGTCACATACTTGCGAATTTACCAAGCACCTACCATTTCTTGTCTGAAAGACATGATTAGATATGATAGAAAGATATGATTCAGATTCCTTAATACATGTGCGTGTGTATATATGCATCTATATACACATTATATTGTGTATAAGTAAAAAGTAATTCTGAAGGCCATTTTCGGTTCAGTTACAAAGTTTACATATGCCTAGAAGATCTCATACATACATGGACCACGCATAAACTTTATTTAGGTTCAGGCATGATTTCATTCAGGCTGTCATCAGTCTTGTAACAGATGCTGTAGAAAGCCAAGTGCATCTCTTCTGTTCTCCTGGAACAGCATTGCCCCAGGGCCATCCTTGGAGGCATCAGCAGAGACCCAAGTTCCTCTGTCTGAATCAAAGCACAGCAGCACAGGTTCATGGATTAAAATGTACTTTGGTTCTATTCGTTCCCACTCAGGTAGGGCTCCCTCATGGCAAGGTCTTGTAACCGTGGCGTTGTCATCACAGTGTTTGCTGTCACATTGAGGCTGAGTTTTCCCAGCAGCATAAGTGCTCCAGGATGGGTTTCTCGGCACAGCGAGCTCTCCTGTGACAGTATTTCAAAGTTCTTTTTTTTTTTTCTTTTTTTTTTTTTTCCCAAATTCTAAATCTTCTGTGAACAGCACAGTAACTCATTCCTTCATCTCCTTAAATTCAAATATTCTGCAGTCCTCAATTGCTTCACCAAAATAGGCTCATAAAGTTCTAGCACCCTTCCCATTTACTCCACTCTTTGCAGCCTTCACAAAGACTAGTTCATGCTCATCATCATAATCTCTCTCAAGTACTCTTGTGTGCACAGAGACTTTGCAAGCACAAAAGAGAAGTCTTGGCCTTGCACATACCTGGGAGGCTGGGTAGAGAAGCCATAAATCCTGTCTGGACATCCCACGTGTGGTAATACCTCCAGTGAGCAGAGTGTGTCCCTGCTGCCATCCTGCCTGCGTGGGTCATGGGCTCCTTGCGGATCCTGCCCAACCGCAGAGTTGGAAAAGCCTTTCTGGAGCTCCAGAGCTGCTGTGCAGCGTGCAGAAGATGAAATAATGAGTGTGGAACAGTTTGGGAAAGATGGCGACATAGGCTGTCGACAGCATTGCAGGAAAGGGAAAGTGGGGCTAGGCAGAGGACTAGGGGATGTAGAGGAACTGTAGTTTTGTCAGGAGTAGCCAGGAGTTCTCAAGAACAGAGAACCAGCTTGTAAAGATGAAATAAGTATGAGGAGGAGTGGTGTGTCTGGGACAAGGGATAATGGCAAATCTAAGAGAGGGGACCTGCTCAGAGGGAAAATAGGAAAGAGAGAAAGGGGAACAGCTCTGTCAAGAGTTACAGCAGCTAATGGCTCATCAAGATGAGTTGGGTTCAGAGAGGTAGTGCAAAAACATCTTCACTTTCTTCAAGGGTACAGGCTTTTTGTCTGGATGATTCCCTGCAATAGCTTCATTGCAAGGCAGGGCATCCTCTACTTACCCTCTTTTCTTCCCTCTGTACAATCCCACAGGACATTTGGGGAGGAGAGGAATTTTCCACCCACTAGAAAAAAGCCCAGATGGCCTGGCAGTGTTGAACTCTCTTGCCTCAGGGGCACCACTGTTATGTCTTTTCTGGTGATAAAATGTCAAAATGCAAATATAGTTGGATTTCAGGACCCCATGTGGAGCTTTTGCCTACGAAATGTAGCTGATGTCCACATCATACTTCCATGTATTTATTTATTTTTGGTAAGTTTGAACATATTTTCCTCAGCCTGCAATTCTTTTCCTGCTGGTTGTACACGTAGTGAATAATTCACTCCTGAAAATGTAATTTCACTTCCTTAGTCCCAGTGTTTTCCTGGTACAAATCCAGATGTGGTGCTCCATTGCTATCTTCTAATGTTAGTATTGCTAACTATTGATGTTAACATTAATAATAGGATTTGCTGCTGATGGCAGGTATGTTTGCAAGTTTCAGCTCGAGATTCTCTGTGGACATTTATGTGCCCTAAAAGCACATCCCACAGGTAGAGGTGTGTTTTTCTCATTTAAGGTGAAGGTGTGGTCAGCAACAGAACTGATAGAAAGCTCATTCTGCTTGGTGTCATCTCCGGCCAGTTAGTCTCAGCGTGTTTTCCCATGTTGGAATGAGATGCGACATGTCTAAAGCGCAGTCTATACAGACCAGGAGAGGGGCAGCAAACACATTTTAGGAACTAACTGCTACAGATATTCAGCTGGTAGAAATGAATACAGGTGTCTAACTTGGAAAAAATGTACCCAGTACTTTAGCTGTCTTCAGACTTTGGAAGGAGGATCTGTAAACCCTTCACAGCCCCTTGCCATAGGACATGGGTTCCAACAAGCAGGGTACCAGTCCGAGATTGCTTCTGGGTGCACCGTGTCAGCAGCAGAAGATGGGGATGTTAAGGAAAGAGGAGATCCTCCCTGTGGGTAGTCTGTCAGGTGGCTCTAGAAAGGAAGAGGGTGCTGCCCTTGAGGATCCAAGGGCCTGACTATAAGAGCCCTGAGAGCATCCCCTCTCCGGGAGGGTTCTGTCTGCCTCAGGGCCAAATTGGAAAAAATGCATCTGAAGGCTCTTTCCCTTCCATAGATGATCTCAAAGGGAGCACCTGTCCTCTTGACCTGGTCATTGGCCGGGTGTTGCTTAGTTATTAGAACAAAACAAAGCAAAACAAAACAAACAAACAAAAAAAGCCATAATGCCACATTAAAATTCTTTGTTCATCCCTGAAGTTAACTGTGCAGCAGGGTTTCCAGGTCAAATCTACATTTAGTAATGCATAGATGTGTACCAAAAATATATTGGCGAGTCTTGATTTCTTGTGAATGTAAGGTTGCTGTTTCTGAGGGAGAAGGCATATGGGATATAGGGAACATACTGTGCATTAAACATGAGTAAATAAAACTGTCACCAAGAGTTTAAGTATTACTGCTAGGTTGATCCATTTGCCTGGGGTGGTCTTGAACTTTTAAAGAAAATGAATGATCTAGTCAGGAACAATCTAGTACTCTAAGAAGACCCCAGGAAATGAAAGAAGAAATGTAATGTGTTTCAACAAGAGTGCACAGAAGCTTCATGGGTAGCTGTCTTCTCCAGCCCCGAGAGAAAGCGGTTGGTAGATGCAGAATGCAACGAACATATACAGCGTTGTAAAAGTACTGGCCAAGGAAACAGATACCATCTCAGTTTCTCACCTATGTCTCCCGCACTCGTCTTTGCTCTTTCCATGTCTCTGTTTGGGTGACTTAAGGTGTTGTCTGAAGAAAAGAGCCAGAAAAAAAAGGCTATCATTGGAAAGATGTATGACATATTCAAAACAACATCTGGTTTTACAAGCTTATTCCAATATTGCAGCCACTCGGGTTGTTTGGAGAGTCTTGTTTACTTTAAAAGAGAAGTGCTGTGAAGACATCTGAGTTCTGAGACGGTCCAAGCAAAACAGTCAACAAAGAGTAGGGCTTTGGCTTTTGAGTGTAGCTTATCCATCATGTTTTTGACACACTTGAAGACACCCTTTACACCTTCAGATCACACAATTTACTTGATATGCCTCAATTTAGACTCTGTCACACTCAAAGACACACAGCTGATCAGGTGCTGCATATACATTATACCAAAAGGAACTGCAGACATGTGATCTGTGTAGACAGCCTCCAAAGAATAAGCGATGAAAATTGCATGAAAGGTCAGATGGGGGAGCAGTTGGATCATGGGCAGGAATTAGAACATCAAGAGTGAAACAAAACATTCTTGTTGCAGGTCCCAGTGTCTCCTGCGTGGTTGCTGCTGATCTGTGAAATTCAGGTCACTTGCCAGGTTTGTGTTGCTACATTAAACAGCATTACAGTAGGAACAACATTGTACTGCACAGGGCTTCGAGTGAAGTAGTTGCAATACAAAATGAATGCGAGAGCCAAAAATGAAGAAAAGGGACGTTCAACTTTTTGAAATAAATAGACCCCGTTCATTTCTACATTAAAAACAAAACCAACCTGGAAGAGTTTAATTTTGCCTTTCCCCTCTTTCTGGAAGAATTCCTGACATTTGGTTTTAAGTGATACCCAAACCCAGGACAACAACGACCGATTTTAAGTTGAGAAGCAAATGCTGAGCCAGAGTGTATCCAATGGCGATCGAGCAGCAGTAACAGAATTTGAAAACAAACAAACAAACAAACAAAAAAACTTTGAAAAAGAAAAGAGGAACCAGCTGTGTCCACTGAGCACGGCATTCAGGGAGGAAGGCTGTGATTGTGTATCAGCCTGTGCAGGGCTGGTTTCTGAGGGGACCTGACTGCTGGATGCTGCCCTCACCGCGGGGTGGAAGAACACAAGTGTGGGTTCTGTCCTCTTGGTGCAGTTAAGCGGGATCACAAATAATAGATTATAGACATCTGCCTGTTTGATGTGGGTGTGAAATTCTAAATTAGCTAACAAAATGGTGCTTTGTATTAATAACATGCATGCAATTTAGTCTGTAATTTCCCTGAGAGAATGGCAAAGTTAAATAATTAAGCATGCCTCAAAACAGGATTATTATAGGGATTAAGAGGAAAAAAATATAGCTGCTAAAATTAAAAAAGGAATGTAGAAACAATGCCTCCAAACCATGGCTGTTGTACATAGCATTTTGCATGTTAGTTAAACTAGAAACAGCTGAAAATGAGTAATCTGGATGCATCTATTAACCTCACTCTTCAGTGAGAAGACTGGTGTCTAAAACACCACACAAAGATCAATTGATGGTGTTGTAAACCGCTTCTGGAGTGTCTGTCTCTAAGAAGTTTAAAGCGTCTTCTTTTTGAAGACAGACAGGCTTTCACGTGTTTTTTTTTAGAGGCACACCAGGTCAGTCATCTTTGTTCTTTTTTCACATTGGTTTGAGTGAATATCGCAATCATTTTTCACTTCCTCAGAGTAATGTTGAGTATTAACAGTGTGTGCTGTTTTAATCTGTCTGATCTGCGCCATGTACTTCATTATTCACTTCATGTTTTCTCATCTAGGTGCCATCTCCTAGATGACCTGGCTTGGCTACAATAGAGTAGACTAGGATAGGCTAGAATAGATGAGAATAGGCTAGAACTGAACAGAACAGAATAGAATAGCTCAGTTGAAGGGACCTACAAAGACCATCAAGTCCAACTGCCAGACCACTTCAGGGCTAATGAAAAGTTAAAGCACGTTATCAAGGGCATTATCCGAATGTTTCTTGAACACTGACAGGCATGGGGTATCAACCACCTCACTATGAAGCCTGCTCCAGTGCTTGACCACCCTCACAGTACAGAAATGTTTCCTGATACCTAGTCTGAACCTTTAAGTCAATGTCATATAGTATGACACAATTTCTCCATAGAAATATGATCAAGTTGAGTTAAAAGCCCTGAACAATTCATTTACCTATCCCAATTCCTAAAGACTTTGTTTTTGGTGTCAGACACATTCATCTCAGAAAATCTTTATTAATAAACCAGCGTAAACAGCAGGAACAGGTGAGTGCTCCCCATGTAAAACAGATTACAGAGTTTTAATGATCACTCACAATGCACAAGGATATATGAAAGTTACTCTACCTTTTCAAGAATCTGTTACAATAAACTTAGGCACTTTATTAGAATGCGATTTTAAAATTATTAAAGCTATTTTTCCTGATTTCCAATATTCCTCACCAGTGATATTTTCTGGTCAAAGTTCACATTTCCATCTGCAGCCCTCAGGACCATAGCATGGTTTCTCCTGCAACCAGTTGAGTACAATTTCTGGAAAAAATAAATGTTCTGATCAATCCTGATTGCAATACAGACATACTTGAAGGTCCCAATATTCCATGAAGAAACTGAAGTTGGGCAGTGACTGTCACAGGTAAGTTCAAAGGGGAGGACATATGTTGGAAGAGAAACATGCAGGAAGTTATGCCTTGTGACGCTGGCTGATTAAAAACAAATCCCCAAACACTTTAATAGAATTCAGTCTGTTAAGTCTGTTACTTCTAGACGTCTAGTAGCAACACCTTCTTAGTTATTCACACACTGAGCATGATGCCATAAGCCAGGTCAAAAAGTATATTCGTAACACGATCTAAAACATGACCTGTCAAATCAAAGGAAAAATTGTTTGTCCACCTGTTTTATTAGTATAACAGCACATAGCACATGTTCAGCCTTTCCAATACGAGGTTACTAGTTCAAGGTAGAACCAGTAAGAAGTATGGTTATTGCTAGAGTCATTTCTTGTACAGTTTCTGTTGTTTGTCACAGAGAGAGATATGGGTGGATTCAGCTTGAGGATTAAGACTATAATTTAATGTAGCTCTACAGCTATTCAGCTGACCCAATGCAGTGATCAAGCTTTAGGTGAGTTTGAATAGGCCTTAAATTTCCAGTAATGGTAGTGGCATCGTGGGTACCTGGCTTACATGCAGAAACCTATGTTTAGGTGTCTTGATGCGGATATGACTTTCTTTCTGGATACTGGATTGGGGTTAGCAAAAAGAAATATTGCCTGCATGCTACTTGCTTCTTCAGTTCTAAGGCTAGTGCATGCAGTACCTCAAAGAACTAGTTCTCAGCAACCTCTGAGTTGTATTTGCAGCAATTTCTGGTGTTAACTTTACATCTGGTTGTCATCTTTCCATTTGGGTATGGACATAAGTTGAAAACTACCTTTTGGCCTCCATAAATACTTGTGATAACAGAAGACTCAGCACCCAGATTTCTGACACCTGAAGGAACCCAGCCAATGTTTCAGATCTATTATTATTATTATTATTATTATTATTATTATTATTATTATTATTAATGTATCTTCCAGATTCATTAAGTTCATTCTGTAGTTACAGTTGAGTGGAAATTTTCCCGTGTGTGACTGGAATGGAGTTCTCCCTCTGGCTGGGCTGAGCTGAGCTGTAGATACAGGTTATGGTGTTCCCCTAAGACTAGAGACTTCAAGAGAGAGATTTATGCCTACTCTCCTTCACCAGCATTTGCCTCTGGACAGAGCCTGGAGTAGCCAAGCGAAAATGGTGAAGATGTAGGCATGTGTTCTCTGCAAAAAGATCCAGGGGTGTTTAATACTGCTACTAGTGCTGCTGTCGGTTCATGAACAAGCTTGGAAAAATGCTGTTTAAAGTACACCTGTGTTGGTATTCGGTCTATGCTTTTTGCTGCCAATAGAGACCCTAAACCATTTTTTTTTAATTTTATTTATTTATTTATTTATTTATTTATTTATTTATTTATTTTGGTAGAAGATTTGCTGTCAGAGTAACTCTTTCAGAGGGGCCCTTTTTTCAGTCTTGTTCAAAAAATTCAGTTTCAGCACTTCTTTCCTTCCCAGATCTGCTCTGCAAGTTGGATTTCGCAGTAATTCTGGGTAACTGCATCTATGGAGCAGCACCCTTTCAAAGGCTTTACTTCCCTGGGTTATATTCTGTGTAGTCTTCTTATCCTTCACAAGGTCTGGCAGAAATGCATGTTTTGAATCCCAGGCCAGCATTCCAGGGGCAAGAATAGTTCAGAAAAGAAATTCCCAAAGCTACTGCATTAATGTGACTGTTTTCAGCACTTAAGAGTTTCTTGTGAGGTTGCTGGCATTGATCTCACCAGGTTTTTAATTAAGGAACAACTTTTGACCACCATCAAGTCTACTGAAGAATCACAATATCAGTGCGTTAGAGCAATACATTCCCTATAACTAAAGTAGTGGTAGAAGTGGACTGAACAGAATAAGATTTAAAAAGCACAATGTTGTAGAAGAAATTCAAATCTCTGAAGCACCTTAGATGGTCCTGTAAAAATTAATAATGGAACTAAAAATGCTGGATACGTGTGAAACTGAACCAGAAAAACTATTACAAAACTTGCTGAAGGGAGCAGTCCAATAATGGGAAATGTGGGCGGATGAGAAAGGCTTCCCATGTCTCTTTTGTATGTCTCTCTATCAAAATGACAAAAGACCAATTGTCTCTGAGGAGTAGTAGTTGCAAGCTTGGAATGCATTAAAAAAAAAAAAAATCAGTAATACTGGAATTGATATATATGGAAAATGTGGTGTTTGTGCTTTAATTAAGGTCTGATCCCTTATGCTCAAAGTAACATTCAGCTTTAAATACTTTGTCCAGTTTGTTTCATCGCTGTGTCAGATGTGGAATAAGTAGCATGCTGTTACAGGCTGAGTTCTACAAAATGAACATCACTTCTGCACTTGTAAGGGTCCTTATTCATCTAATTGTCATCCCAAATGGAATTTTACCAGCTGATTGGAATGAGTCAAGTTGTAAACTACAGTATCACAGAAAATGAGAATTTCTGTTCATTTCTGAAATTTATACCACCATTCGAAATTACGTGACAGCATGCCATTTTTTCAGCTTTTATTTACCAATTTCAGATGCTAGTATAGCCAGTTCTCTAAAAAGTGCACAAATCCACCTTTTGTGTTTTACAAAGCATATCTTTATTTCGTAAAGTAATTTCCATTGCAACACCTGCCTATGGCATGCAGTCTATATGCATGACAAATGCATATCAAGTCATGGAATCCCAGGAACATCCTCTCCAAAGACTGGGCAGTGAAAAAAATGGTATTTGACCAGATTAAGAGGTTAATCTGGTCTTAATCACCTTGAAAGTACCACATATCTTCAGTGGCATTCCTCTGCCTCATGTGCTAGGAGGGGATACTGGACAGAGTGAGAATCTAAGGAGGTATCTGTATTGTATCTATGTGTACCTATGTACATGTTTGCCACTAATGGATTTTCATCTTGATCACACAGAGAGGGACACAGGATCAGGCTGCTCATGATGTTTTTATTTGCGTTTCCTGTGTATGTTGCTCTGTGTGGCCAGCAGTGTGTGTATATATATATATATATATATATATATATATATTGTGTGTATGTGTGCCTATCGGGGATAAGTGCCCAGCCTCACCACTGGCTGAACCTGAAGACATGGAGCTGCAGCAACCTCGCCTCTGTTGTGCTACTACATTGGGCAACCCCTGTGACAGAGTTTATTCTGTTCATCTTAAACAGGTGAGTTTCCCCAGTCCTTCTTTGCACGCAGCATCTCTGCTTGAATAATGCAGAAGTTTTGTAAAAAGGAGTCAAGCGTGGAGTTTCAGCTCTGAATCATTTCCAGAAGAGGAGAGGGGAATGCTTTGGAAGCATCACAGCCATGGGTTTTGATTATGCTGTCTTCTTATGGCAAAGAAAGTGGATCATAGACTCATGCTGAAATGAAACAAAAGCTTAAATTCGAACACTGCCTGTCTTGGGTTGAAAGCACTGTGCAGTTAGGGTTAAAGACTTTCTGTGGGACACCATAGAGAACTGAGTGCCACGTTCAGGTAACAATCAGGATTCACTCTGCAGTGAAGATACTTTAGAATTGTTTTTGTCCTAAAAGCTCCTCAAAATCCATAAAGCTCTGTCATTTCAAGTATATTGATCCGATGCTGACATGTTTTGTTTTGTTTTGCTGACATGGAGCAGGCACTGACGCTGGTGAAGACAGATCCATATTACTCTCTCACCCTTGTCCTGTGTGTAACATGTCAGCTGGAATGTATTACGGTCATGTCGTAGGAACTCAGCGTACGTCCTAGTCCTGATATTCCTTTGCTGAACAAGACAGTGTTATCTTTCAAGGGACCCTATTCCTTGGGATTATACAAAGCTTCAGTGGACACAAACAAATACAATTGCTGTTAGCCCTTCAGTCTTCTTTTTCACAACTATTTTCTCACGATGCTTTGAAGGTTTCTCAGAGCTGCTTTATTAGTGCCAGTCAAAAGAAAGACATGGAGATCATCATAACTGATTAGTTCCTTATGTAGGTAGTCCAGCGTCCTGAACTAGGGATTGATTTTAAATACCACGGGAAAACATGTAGCATCTCCAGTGTGGACAAGTATGTCAACCAGAAAATATCTTGTTTCTTGAAGGTCACTAACAACTGGTTTACATTGTGAGGCATAATAGATGGTTATACCAGTTTTGGATAGATATAGATGCACTACATCTACTTATTATTTAATCTAGCTGAATTTGGTTAACTCATGCACTGATTTATGAATGGAAATCAGACAGGGATTTTGGAAAACAGCATGTTTTTACCCACTTAACAGCTAACCAAATGGCCAACAATAGAATTTTCAGAGATCATTTTCAGAGAGGTAAAATGCTTTCAGTAGCACTGAACTTACTGAAGTAGTTCATAATAACAGTGCACATGTTTTTGCACTTCACATACAAGAGCATGAAACAAGAGAAAGAGCAGACCAAACAAAACCTGTCTCACTCAGGTCACATCAGCTGTCTTTTCATAACAAAACCTCTGTGCGCAGTTTCCAAAAACCAAACAATTTCATTCTCTCCCTCTTTGTATGGAAACAATTCCTCCTTCTCCCCCCCCCCCCAAAAAAAAAAAAAAAAAAAAACAAAAAAAACACAACAACAAAAAAATAACCCACCCCCAAACAGAAAGCTAGTACCAAATGATCAATAAAATACGCACAAAAATGTGTGACTTATTACATTTTATGCTTCATCCTGAAACCATTATAAAAGTTCTTACAACATTTTGGCAGTCGTTTCTAAAAAGCTGCTCTGTATTGGAGAGGGAGCATATGCACCATGTGATATGACATCTGCCACAATAAGTAAGCTTTTAATTGAATATTTGAGGAAATAAACATGTAAAACCCATGTAATTTGATGTCAAATAAGTTATTGTTGCCTCAAGGCTTTCTTGATTTTTTCCATTTTTATTTTTGGCAGGAAGGTTTGAAATATTGTACATATTGGAAACAAGAGCACTTCACATACAATCGTCCATCAGGACAGAAAACATAACATTGTATTATTGCTGCTACAGCAGCCCCTCCCCAAAATCTTGGCAGTTATCAAGGTGGCATTTGGGATCTGAGATTAACAATGTCTCTGCTCACATCTAAATATATATATACTGAGTGCAGGGAGGAAGAAAGGGAGTTGACACACATTCAATTGACTGCTGTACCAGTACTAACTAGAAAAATCTTCCTTACATTACCTGTATGTTTCTTTTCACTCCTGTAAACTTTTACAGCAAGCAGTGTGTTTTGTTGTTGTTGTTTTTTCTCTG
Organism: Cygnus olor; assembly: GCF_009769625.2. Lineage (NCBI taxonomy): Eukaryota > Metazoa > Chordata > Aves > Anseriformes > Anatidae > Cygnus > Cygnus olor. Next base: position 97,054,948 of record NC_049170.1, on the reverse strand, counting down.
TCCCTCTGTCTTAAATGTACACACAAGTACACACACACACACCTCACAGGAAGATTGTGCAGCTCAAAGGAAAGATGTTGGTCCCTCCCTCCCTAACCTCACCATCTCTCAGTGCCCGTCCTCTTCTCTTTCCCCTGTGCTGCACTGGCTCCAGGTACAGTGTAAGTAGAGCCTAAGAGTAACTCCCAGGCAGGAAACATATCCCTCTCTAAAGACCCCATGGGCATATTTTTCAGCTTTCCCACTTATTTGCAGTACTACTGGTTTCTTTTAATGTCCTTAGTTAGACACCTGTCATTCCTGTGGTGGGATGATAGGTTGAGTTTTTCCCACCGTTCAATATCTGCAAAATAGTAAGTGATGCTGCAGACCTCACACTCTTGTTTGAGTAGCCCATGCTGGTGGCACCAGCGGGTCTCCTCAGGCAGGGTGCTCTTCATGGGAGCTCACTCCGCAGGATCAAGCTCTCTGACCCTCCTTCATTTCCGTGACGATGCTGTCAAAAGTGATGGTCTGCACAGCTTCTTTTGGGGTGGTTCCCTGCATCATCACAACATTTATATCCACATGACAAGTCTGCACAAGTCTTTTATTTATTTACTGGGTAATATTTCGCAAGACCCAGGTGTCGGATGCTTTATTAAAAAATCTCCAGGCCTTTGATATTTTGAGCCTAATTCTCACTTCACAAATGCTGATGTATATTGGCATTTCTTGTAATTCACTTGGGCCAGGTCCTCCTCTCATGAGTACTGCAAACTGATTTCTACGAGCTTACCTGCAAAAGGAATGAAAGCTGGACTGAGGGAGTCCCTCTTCCATTAGTTATGCCTTTCTGCCATAAAATTTGCTTACTCATGTTTGGCATGGATTTATCTTTTACAAGCCCATTCTACTTATTGGCCATGAACCCAACATCTCCTGGCTGTTTAAAGAGTCTTGTCTAGTAATTATTCCATTTCTTCACTGAACTGTTAAATGAGAGAGCACACAAAATCAGACTGATGGCTGAGTAATACTGAAAGAAACACAGACTCACTGCAGACAAGACATGTCGAGCATTTAGATCAAGGGGAGGTGCAGCCACCGGTTAGAGATGTCTGCAGCAAGGCCTTACTCAGTCCTCCAGAAGGTCCCAGCACACTTCCCAGTGAGCAGGATACCTTCATCCTTTGGAGCTGCAGAAGAGAAGATAGGGGATTCTGTCACACCTTCAAACAGATGAAACAAGATGACTTACATCAGTTTGAAAATGAAGGGCCTAAGCATTATGGTACCCTCTATTGTATATAATTGGTTATGAAATTCCCTCATTTGCTTCACTTCGTACTTTCAACTTGTCTTATAAAGCTTACAGCAGGGATATGTGCCTGTTCTGGGAAAGCAATTAGGCAGTCTAGAAGATTTGGTGGTTGGGTAGGTGGTGCATGGGATGACTGGGATGGAGAACAGTGGTGTTTGGTTCTTGTCTTTTCTTCTAGGAAGAGGCCATCGATAGCCTGGTAAAAGGTCCAGTAATGAAACAGACACCTAAGGTAAGGGATTTAGATATGATTACTAACACCAGGACAAATGAATGGCAGCCTGTGCACTCACCAGGCCCAGTGTTTCAGGTCCTTGTCTAATGCAGGCAGCATCGCTATGACTAAAATCAGCTGTAGGTTGCTTTTTCTCATTTTTTTTTTTTCTTCACAGCAGGATGGGCTCAGAAATTGACTTTTCTTGAATGAGAGTATGTGATTCACAAGCAGAACTGCGCCATGAGGCATAGCCTTTGGCCTGTAGCTACACCAGGCTGCACTCTTGGGACAGGAGACCTACACAAATTGTAACCTTCTCTTATCAAGGCTCTCCACAACAACAATCAAGACAGCGAGCTCCTGCCTGTGAAAGAGGACAGGTTCATCCACAAATGAAGCCTATTTCTGCTTTCTCTTTTCTTGGCAATTAGGAAAGAGGTGGACTTAGCTTCACTAGGTGCTTGAGAAAACCAGGCCTGGCTGCCCGATTAAGGTGTGAATTTTAGCCCAGACGTGCACCCTGGTCATCAGTGACCTCTGCAATAATGCCCAGCCTCGGGCAGTGTCCTGCTCTTGTGTGAAGTGCCAGTATGGGGTACTGGCCAGAACCACAACCTGAAGTGGTTGGAGAAAGTGAGGGAAAGGAAGGAAACCTTTTTCTTTCCCTTGCACTTCTGTTGAGCTTGAAACTTGGAGCTAATGTGTAGGTGGAAGCCACGGGAGGCAGAATACAATGAACTCAGCCTTACTGTGATTCGTTTAGGGTCTCATGTGAAATGGGATTAATAACACTGAGAGCAATGTTGTGCTGAGAGATGTCTGCTTTTAGCTGTCTGCTGGGTCAGTGCAGCACAGATATCTCATTACCAGAGGCACCAGCAGGTGAGCCAAAAAAAATTTTGTCCTAAGCCGTAAGGTCATTCCGGAGCTAAGTTGTAGGAGAGGATAGCAACTTTTCTGATGGCAAAAGACTAAAAATGAATGATAAAGACCTAGATGAGAATTCATGGTGAGATTTTAAATAGCAGCTTATTCAAGACACACAGAATTATAAATGAAGAACAGAAAAAGCAAATTTTTAATTGGATTTTATGGTTAGTAAACACCAAATTCAGATGATATTAGTTTTATGGCAGGTATGTGTTACCTTGTCTCTGGGACACCAGTGTCAAAGATGACTATTGAGTCTTTAAGGACTATCTTACCTACAGTATCAGTCAAGGACTTTGCAAGCATCTCAAATGTGAAAAACAAAGTCCCAAATGTGTTAATGCATTGTTTAGTCAAGTGTACATTGTACTAGGGTTTATTTGGACCTTATCATCTCTTTATTGATGGCTACTTCAAAGCAATCTACTTCTGCAGGACACACTTGGCACTGTCTAAATGTATTGTTTGCTGTGAAGAAGAGAGCAGACTTTAAGAGCATTAGTTTGTCATTAAGGAAAATGCTGAAATTAATTTATTTAGAAGCAAATACAGATGATGTAGTAGAAACTGCTAATATCCTAACCACAAAATAAATTAAATGGACATCTACAGTAGTGATAGAACTAAATAGCCTCTCTCTCTGAAACACATGCACACATACACCTTCTTGTATGATACAAATGTTACTATGCACTTGGATATCCCTACTTCCCTGTTTTTACAAATTTTGGAAGGTTACGGAAGCCTCTGTGTAGAATAAGCAGACAAACAATAGCCTTATCCCTCTTTATTTTCAGGGGCAGTATGACAAAAAATCCCCTTGTCTGACCCAGCTACAGCTATTTGTCTTTCCAAAAATATTTTCCATATGGAGATCTCCAAGTCTGAGTGCCATCTGTGAGGACTTCTTGAGTTTCTTTGACAGAGAAGTCTCTGGAGGAAGCCCAAGTGCAAGACTGGGCTAGGATGACAAGATTTTTTTCGGTGAGAAACAAGGACACTTGTGTGCGGTGGGTCCTACTTCTCAGTCATTCAGTTCGGGGTAGTTTCTTAGTCAGGACTATATGGCTCACTGGAAAGGCTGTGCTGCAGATGTGGACCTTGTACTTCTGTCAGCATGTGTGTAGCCCTGCAGTTGCTCTGGGTTTTCCAGAATGGATGTGTTTAAATGGCAATCAGGCTGTGAAATGGATGTCCATCCATTTACCCTGATATAACTCAGTTCTGTTGATCATTCCTCTGTATTTTCTTCCAACTGGCAAAGCTACATGGGTGGAAACACCTGATTATTTATTTATTTGTTTATTTATGAGGGGGATAGCTTATTGACAACCTTTGAAAACCCCAAACTGAATATTGGATTCATGTTTCGGAAAGACACAGGGTAAGATCTGCGTTATCAAAGAGATGTGATGTGGTGTGTTTTATTAGCTGATGGTGCATCAGCTAATTAATATATGATCATTAATATCACCAGGACAGAGTGAACTCTCAATGTAGACACAAGAAGGCCATGATTACATTTTGTGGCATTCAAGAAGCCTAAAGCAAGGGAAGGAGGGACTATGCTGAGCTTTTAGTAGAACTGTCAACAGAGATTTGGACATCCTTAGCATGATCTCCTGGGATTACATCAACCTGATTCATGTCAAAGGCCTGTCAGTTCTCTGAGACAGAAGAAGGCCACAGTCCTTCCCACAGAGGTTAGGGGAAGCCACCACCATGTGTCCTATCCAGATGGAAAGCTTAGTTGTGAACAAATGAAGAAAATGTCAAAGGTTGAAGGGGAAGCAACTACTTTAACTTTCCATCCATGTTTCCTGAGAGTAGGAGATTGCAAACTGGAAGACATAGAGCAATTCTTGTTCACTGGGCAATGTGCTATTTGGATGTGAGCTAGAATGCATCTTGCTGTAAGGTGAGTAGCAAATACATTGTTCAAAGAGGCACTTGGGCTTTCTCTCAGCAAAAGGCACAGGCCTTTTGCCTGCCTTTTCACTAGCTTTGGAGAAAACAGTTTTAGTTGTAGTACTTAAGGAGCTCCCTAGTCTTTGTGAAAGTCAGATTCAGAAAGGAGGATGTAAGATTATGGCCTCTGCAAAAAGATTTTACAGCTCTAGATTCTCTAGGTCCCAAGAAGCTGTCCTGCCTTGGATTCCCACAGCAGCAGAAAATGATCCCTGGGGCGGGGCAGGATATTCCTGGCTAGCCAGCTGGCTATCTGGCAACCCCTAGTCATCCTGTTAGGTATGATTTAGGACTTGCCTAAATAGGCAACTACGTAGGCAGCATTTAGCTAACAAATGCTGGTGCAAACACTTTCTTTGCGGTTGCTGTTGTAGGATGGCTTTGCCTTTTCTGCTCTGTTATTCTGCCCATAGAGAAAGGCTTGGAACTACAGGAATCCTGGCACCTGCCCTTCTTATGCAAACTGTATCAGCCTCTAAGTGTGCCTTCAGCATCCTTTGCACTACCTAGGGCTGAGAATTGGTCTATTCCATAGCTCAGGTGCACTCCTGAACCAAGACAGCTCTGCACCTTTTCTGCTGCCGACAAATCCCTACAAGGCACATTCTTAGCTGTAATAAATAATAACGAATTGTGATGGACAGAAAGGTCACACTGATGTCAAGCAGAATGAAAGGGACCCCAGAAATCTGCTAGTTTTTTTTTTTTCCTAAATATTATTGCGTATGCTGTTTTGCACAAATTAAAGCACACTGGGGCCACAGAAGAGTAATGATTACACTTAATGAGGGGCAATTGAAAGGTATGAAGTAGTTCTTCCAAACAAGTTCTAATCGAAGCTGGAACCATACAGACACTGCGCTCAACAAGCTTTCCTATGAATAATGCACCTAATTACCATCTGCTTTTTTTCATAACATGGATAAAAATGTGATCACATATAAAATTCTCACTGTTTCCTAGGATACAAGGTGATCCTCATTTTAAACTAGCTTGAAAATGGCAAATGAGCAAACTTAATTTTAATAAAAACAAGGAAACTCACACATGTGAAATATAATCTGGGCACTTCTGATTTCACAAAGAAGTGTCTTTGTTTGATTTTCATACAAAACCTAGTGAGGATCTTGATAGTGTATCACAACAAGGCACTTCACATCCATGGTTTAGACAGTCCACAATGGAGGACAGCGGCATTTCTCCTAACGGACAGTGTGAAAACAGGGTGTGAAAGTCTCCATATTGAGCAACGAAACAGTAAACTTGACCAAAAGCTGATTTGTCAACAATGCGAGTCAGAAAAAGAGCATAAATGACTCTCATGGTGCAGCTGTTTTTAATTACCACCACAATTTGGTAGCTTTTTATGTAGTGACACTAGTAAGTACACTGCTTAGTGAAAACAAGGCAAGCTAAAATTATATGTGTTTTACTTGCATCTGCCTCAAAATGAAGCATCTGTATCACAGAATAAATCTTTTTAAATAGAGTGGTGTCTGCAAGATACTCTGATTCTTATTGCATATCAGAAGCAGGCCTCTTGCTGGATTAAGGACAGCAACTGGGATTTTATAATCTGAGTTCCCAATTCCCCCAACATTTGCTGTCAAGCATAGCACATAATATCCACCAGAGTATTCCCATTATTTCAGTGAGCTTCCTCAGATGAATTGAATAGGATGATGGGGAAATGAAGATCCCGACCTGACTCTGCTGCTCTGGACTGGATAACAGCTCAGTCATGACAGCTATCTGGCAAACCTAGAGAAACTTAGTGCTCAGGATAATCAAGGGAAGCAGAAAACAAGTCTCTAAAGGGTGGTAAGAAAATCTGAATATGGAAACTACCATAGGTTAAGCTGTAGTTTAGATAAGCCACAGCAAAGAGATATCAAGGAAAACAACCCTGAAACTGAATCCACACATTAAAAAGGGGCAATTGTGACTATATAAAAGAAAGAAGAGAAACATTTCATATATTACTGAAACCAGCTCACACGTCTTGGCATTTTGGGTTTCTCGACTGAAGTGGTTCTCTCTTGACACATCTACACTGCCTTTCTTGGTCCACTTGGAGGGTGTATCCCCCTTCAGTCTCCTTGCCTGGGGAGTCTGTTGCTTTTTCCACACTGGAGCCGGAGCATTGCTCTGAGGTTTGCTCTGCAGGACTTCAGAGGGTAATTCCCTTCATGCCTGCGCTCCTTCACTTCTTTCCAGTGCACATCTGGGGAGGGATTGGGCTGCAGCAGGCCTTGTAGTGGCACGAGGGGGTGAGATATTCCCAAATCTCACAGTGCCCACCTGGGCAAGACACAAGATAGGCAATGTGGGGAACTGGGCCTCAAAAGTCCCTGAAGTTTCCAGGTCAGCAGCCCTGCCCAGGTGTTTGAAGTGCAGAAGGCTTTAACTGCAATGGTGGAGTGGGCTTCTTTCATTTCTTTTTTTTATTATTATTTTTTATTGGTGGTTGTGGGAATGGGTGGAATAAGGAATTTTTTCCAGTTTTCAAGTGTGTGCATTGACATATGTTAAAGTATGCTTGTACACAGAGGACTCTGCTCCAGGGAAACAGAGGACTGCATTGCCTGAGTCATGAGACCAGTCTTGGCATCACAGGTGTAGTGAGAGGAGACACATAGAACAAGCTCGGATCGTCAGAGCAAGGTGATGGAAGTTGGCTGTGAGGTACTGAGAGGCCAGACCAGGGCTTCAAGATGGTGAAGATGTTCAGTGTGATGGAAATGGGTGGCTTCAGACAATGCGATCACTCCATTTCATTTCTCTCTGCCACTTGAGCTGGATAAACAACATGAAAAGCAGTTGGCTGGCCTACTATTATGGTCTTTTGTCCTCAAAAGTGTCCTAGTGTGACATTCACTTCAGCATGCCAAACAAGACATTGTTGGATTCATCTGCTCTCTCCTCCTCTTAATTAACAGGAAGGTAAACCAAGACATTCCCACACTGAAGACAGAGCTACAGCTCTGCCCTTATGGACTTCCACTGCTGTCTTGAGACCAACTTCCCATATAATAACTCTTCCCATTCTTTTCTCCAGTCCCCAAGATGGAGGCAGAAGGAGGAAATGACAACCCCCCAACAGGGCTGATGGGATAGCATATTCTGCTGAAGGAGCTTATACATACTGAAGACAAAAGGCTCAGCAACAAGTGTGGCACTGTGTATCTTTCGGGGAGGCGTTGCAGATAATGCTGAGTCTGGTAGTCTTCCAACTCTCCTTTCCTCACATTCTTCTGCCCCAAGAAGCCTGTCCTTCATCAATCATTCTGGAACAGGGCTAGAGGTAGGGCTGATCACGATGGTGACTGCTGCTTCTGGCTTCCCAGGTCAACAGGGTACTTTTTGCTCCCCTCTGACCCTCGCTATGTAAAACTGCATGAGGCAGGCACAAGATTCATGTGCACACTTCTGTTCTCTTTACAACCTCCTCTTTGCCAAGGACTGTGTATTTGTTTTAGTTAAAGAAGCTTGTGACTGAAAACAGCTGCAGACCGAGTGGAAAAATAACACCTAAAAATAGCCCCTGCCTGAGAGCACAATGTGCATTGATTTTACTATGAAGAGTACAAGAGCACGGAGATGGTGACTAGGCTGGTATGTTCTAATACGTCTAGCCCTGCCATATTTAGAGTGCATGTAGTAAGCCAGGCAGCCAAGTCAGTCCATGTAGGTATTTGACTGCTTTGGAAGGGTTCCCGGCAGAGGCACTCCAACTACAACAAATTAGCGTGGTATTTTTATAAGCTGACAGTGAGGAAATCACCCCACAATATTACCATGTTCTGCAGAGAACAGAGAATACGTAACTGCTGAATAAGGAAGACAAAAATCTCTCACTGATTGTTTCCACTCAAAACATTTTCCTAGAATAAATTATCAAGCAGATTATGTCATTTTCTGTGGTCTAATGTATGCTGGGATGGGACCTGAAGGAAAAACCTGTTCTAAATGGAGATCACAGACGCAGATGCACTAACTTCTGCTCAGTTTTACTGACTTCAGTGAGCCAGGCCCATGCCACAAGCTAGATAGAAATCCTATTTCAGATTCACTACTGCAGACAACAGGAATGCTAATAGAAAACACAGCTCAGTCAGAAACATAATTTTAATGTTATGACAACTATTCCCCACATAAGAGGTTGGTGGCAGGATCACGTGCTACCTTCTTAAGAGATAGCAGCTTTAAATTAAGGATCTTTACCAATGAAGAAATGTCCCACCATGAACCTGCCCACTGCTTGGCCACCTGCAGGCTTTAAAGTTATGGAAGGTGAGTGTTGAAGAAACATGTTTGTTTGTTTTTCCAAGGCTAGCCCAGGCAATGAAAGAAGACTCAGTGTTAAAGATTGAAGTGATGCTGGTTCCTGCACCTGTGATTGACAAGGGCTGTAGTTCTGTCTTCACCCTCTTTTCTCCTTAGGCTTTGAAATGTTACCAGCTCATTAACTGAGCAGTGCAAATTCACTCTGAGATGCACAAGATGTCCTGTCAGGAGTTTTCAGATTGTTTTTTTATGGCAGCAACAGGTCTAGTAACAACCTAACTTCTAAGAGAGGGGACTGCTGCCTGAAGAGTGAGTCAAGAGGATACCAGGCCCAAAAGATGGGTGAAGGAGTTCCATTCTGAAAAACTCAGTGCTGTTAAACACCATTAAGCTCATTGGTTTTGTTACATATTTGCCTGCTGATTTCAGATGGAGTTGAAGAGATTTGGCCATTTGCAAGACAAGACTCAGCACCTTGTGGGTGTATTTGCTATGACCATACATCGATATTTTTTTCCTTTAAAACAGCTATCTTAAAACTAACCTGCACCTCACCCACTCTGTACATGCACAGACTTTTTCTTTTTTTTTCTTTTTCTTACAGCTCATGTGGTCTTCATGAAAACAGGAAACTGAGGGAAGCTGAGCACTTCGTTTGTGATTGACAGATTGAGATACTCAGAACAGTGCTTTCAGAGAGGCACCCTCCAAACCCCTCCTGTGGGTTGGGTAGGAGGGAGATCTGGCTGAGTTTACAAACTTCCAAGCTCGATTCTGACTTGCTTGCAAGCAGACCAGAGCAATTTTCCTGACATGCTGCCTTCAGGGGAACCACTAAGGAGGCACTGTTACCATTCTGGGAAATCAGTAGAGGAGGGTGAGGTGAATTGATTCCACTGGTGGTCCTGTTCAAGGACAGCAGAGACAGATGTTGATCTCTTCTGAAGGCAGGCATGGCCTGGTGTTGCCTGAACAAGCACCCATAGCTCAGCCTCGATCTCACTGTATTTCTTTGAGGGAGGGTGGAAATCTGAGGCTCATGCTCAGAGATGCTGGGTCTTGAGTTTTGTGCTGCTCATACTCTTGCAGATACTGAAAATAACTTTGTACACATATGGACAAAGCCAGGCCTCACTTACACAGCCTGCTACACTGTTAGCATCCTCACAACCTGACAAAATAAATGTTAATGAGAATGTTAACCAAAAACACAATATATTTGCCTGGAAAGACACAGAAAGGGCTGTCCACTTTACTGGTGCTAATATTTTCAGGAAATGAATTTCTAAGTAAAGAATGTTTGTGCATGACATGGACTAGGGATCTGAAACAAAGTGACCTGACCTAGCTGACTAATTATGGATTGAAGGAAATTAATTTTGGTTTAGAATATCTGTAATTAATCCATATAGTAAGAAGTGGATCAGTCAGTGTTGGAAAAGTATAAATAATTAATAATTGATAAATAAGTGAAATCCGGTCATAGATTTCCCAGGAGAAGAAGGAAGATGAAGTGTTTGGTGTATATTATTTGCTCAGCTTTACCATTTTGATAAAACATTTTTTTTACAAAAAGCAAAACTAAGTGAAACAGAAATGACTGCATGGTTAATGAGTCAGACTTAAATGATACTGTACTTATTGGAATAGCTGATTGTGAAAGATACACCAAAAATGGCAAAATGTGTGCACACAGCAGATAAAATGAAACCATGTGACAACATCTATACTGTAAGAGAGTTAACTTTAAGCAAAATTACTAAAGGTAGGTCAAAACTTGTACAATACTACAGATAATGAAAGACCTAAGGCTAAAACAAGACAAACATGAGAGCGTTACATGTAGCCAGAAAGTTTTTCTGTATATGAATTGCATGTATGCACATCCCCAGAGTTTCCCACAAGGCTTGTAGATTATTCAAGTTTAGAAACTATTGCTACAAACTCTTTTATATGAAAATATCATGAAGCCACTGGGTTCCTGTGGTCCTTGATAATGAAGGTAAGCAGTGGTTTGGGTTTTTTTTGGAAGGACCAAGTCCCTGTATAAAAGGTTAATGAATCTAAGAAAAACTTTGAGGATGGCCTGAGTTTGTGGTGAAACCCAAAGGCATGTATGTTTCAGAGAATGCTAGACTTTACTTGTTACATCTGATGAACTTCCCCGGGGATGTAGCTTCAAAGCAAATCACTAGGGAAAAAAGGAACAAGGTACAAAGTAGAGACTCATGAAGTGAAGGAGAAAGAGTTGCCCAGGGAGGGAGGTGGAAAAAAAAAAAAAAGAGAGAAAAAGGGAGAACTGCCAGCTGTGTTAGAAGCAAATTAGAAAAAGCTTCATCAGTATCTGAATTTGGCACCAAGGCAAATGAACAGGACCTTGAAACCATTGAAGTGCTGTCTTTAAGCTAATAGTGAAAGTTTTAATATGAGAATAAACATATTTCCATACATCTACCTATAATACAATATTAAATGTTTCTCCCACAATGCACTAGACATCACACTAACCTGAATATTGAATAACAAAGTTAATTAAATGCATGTAGAGCATGAAAATCCCATGTTCCGAACTGCACTTAGTCAGTCCTCTAAAGGCTGGGCCTCTGGCAATATTAATCAGACACCTAAATCTGTAATCTGCCATCTCATTAATCTGTGTACAATATCTTTTAGAGGATTAATATTCTGATGCAAAAACACACACACACACACAAAAGAAAAAAAAAAAAGATGAAGAAATCTTCATAAATCCAACAATCCCATTGCATGGATGCTTTTTTTCTTTGTCACAGGACACAACAGTTTGCCCATTTGGAAACTTACCTAGTGTAGGACTATGGGGAGTAGATCAAAGTCAAGTCCCAAGGATGCTCTGCTTCCATGAATGCAAAAGGACGGTGTCTAAAAATAAGAAAGGACTTGGATGATGGCACTGGGATGCTGAAGGAAAGCCCTCCTTTGACAGCAGCTATAAAAGCTGATTTTCTCCAGTTATTTTTCAGACACTACTGACTCCAGAAGAGGAGTTGCCCGGCAGGCAGGGTTACTCACCAAAGTGCCCTGCAAACTGGCTGTTCCCCATGATATTTCCAGGCACGCCTGCCCATGGATGCCTGGTCATGTCCTGAACTCAGGCTGTGGACTGTGGTAGGGCCGTGAGACTGCCCCCAGGCTCGGTTCCCTTACACTGTGCTCCATCTGGTGTGCAGGTGGAAGGAACACCATCTGACGGACAGTCCTATGAACTCAAAACCAGTTTTGTCAGCCTGGTTTCATTAACTGAGAGGTGGTGAATTTCTGGTGAAGTACTAAGTTAATGCTCATTGCTTTGTCCTACCAAGTCTCAAATTTCCTGAGTTCAGATAAATAAATAAACCCTGTAATTTTGTTTTAATTTAGATTTTGCTTAATTTCCTAGCAGTCCGTCTCTTCAAATAAGAGAACGAAAAATGTCTAACACATCCCTCTAAATTTTTTCATGAAGAAAAAGAAAATAAGTTTGTTTTTGTTTTTGTTTTTGTTTTTTCCCATAGTTTCTCTACATAGTGCTTTTAGGTAAGCCCTTGTATTGGATATAGCTAAATAAATTTTATATATTTGTATGTCTTTGAGTTTACAATAACCAAAGTACATCTTCCCTGAGAATGACAAATTGAAATTTAGTAGGATCTACCAAGAACCCTTTCTTTCTTCCCTATAACCCTGAACTAGCCCTGGACTGGCTTTATACAGGCAATAAAAACATGCTGAGTCCTAGCAAGTCCACATGTGCTTTTCCAGAATTGCTTATATTTTAGGTGCAACACAGGTCACTGGGATTCCACTTTGTTGCAATGTACAAGGGACATACTGGAGCAGTTGCCAAGAGCAGAAAACCCTTTGGTTCAAAGGGCCTAATTTCAAGACCTTTCAGAATATCTCATCTTTTCTTTCACTTTTTCTCAATTTGCCTGTTTTCTGCTTGATTCTGTTGGGCATATTACAATCTCAGCTGGCCAACATTCTCTCTGTTCTGTTTGGCAACATAACATTAATAATAGATCTTTGTTTCTTCATATCAGGAGAGAAATAGGGAATTAAGTGTTATTTTTACAAATGTCATGCTCCTCAGGTGACCTGCCTGATAGTTTCTTGCCTTAATTTGCAGAGTTAAATGTAAGGAACTTGGGAAAAAGAAAAAAAACAAAACAACACTGTGGATGGTGAAACAATGGCAAAATCAAGGGGCATCTGTAGCTATAGCAACCAGGTGAGATTTTAGAGTTGACTTATCCTGATTAAAAAATAAAATTGTCCAGAAAAAGAGCAATCCCACATTTCTGTGATCCTGACTATGTGTTCTGCCCTTTCCTTTGGGCTAGCCCAGCTGATGACAGAGACGCATGTTGAGTTGGATTAGCATTTCACTAAGAGGAGCTGAGACAACTAGCCCAAACTACATGCTTAACTTCTGGCTGACTAAATCATGTTAAATGGATTTTTGTCCCAATTAGTTGTTTTGTACTTTACTGAACTGCTAAAAAACATCCATAAACCAAAAAATATGGCATTTCTTTGGCGGGTGAAAGGATTAAAATTTGTAAAGTCATCTTTCAGATTTGTTTGGAATTAAATGCACTATAACAATAAAGTTATTGTTAGTCCACTGAGCACTCCCATTTTGCCTCATAGTTAATAGCCACCAGAAAAGTCATTTGAAAAGTTATTGTATTATTATTTATGATACATACAAAGCAAATAAAGAAGAAATGCCACAATAATCAAGTAAACATACTCAGTTTTAGCACAGAAAGCAAGATCAAGCTAATTAGATCCGTACTATCACTTTCTGTACAAACAACACACTTTTCTAATGTACTGTAAATTCAAGTCCCATTACATAAACACCTGACTGTATGTATGTGTGTGCGCGTGCAAAAGGAGGTGGACAGAGAGGAGATGCAAGGCATCCTTCCATCTCCTGGGACTTGTTGCAAAACCTCTCTTAGCTCCAGGAAGCATTGGGGCAGAGCCTTTCGTGCCTTTGCACAACGTCCAAGTACAAAAACACTAGGGTGTTAGCACTGCTGTTGCTGTTGTTTCCTAAAAGAGGTCTGGTGAGAGGGGATAGGTGTGAAGTAATGAGTGATTTGGCATAGAGCATTCTTATGTTCTGCTCTGAATCTCCAAGAGACATATTGGCTCAGCTGATCAGATTCCTCTAATAACACAGCTTCCAGGTCTACATGTGGTGCTCCTTCTCTGCTCTATAGCCAATGATGGTCATGGCTTGAGGCCACAGTTTAACACTGTACCTCCAGGAAGAGTGTTGTTTTTAATGTCAATCCAATGTTGTTTAAAAGAGAGAGGAAAAAATAATGCACCTCCTGAGGTCCATAGGTTTCCTAGATACTTTTCAAGCTGTTTCAGAAGTCAGTATTTGCTAAAAACTGTCAGTAAGGGTGCGACGACACTGTAGCATCCCAGATGGGACTAGTTAACAGAACTCTGCTGAAAATTACAGCTTACTGGACTCGAGACATTGCCTTATTGAAACATCCACTCGTATTTGCCAAGTGATAGCCAGGTATCAATTTTGACCATTTCCTCAGGAGTTTGCCCAAGTATTTGGGTCACTGAAAGCTGCTGTGCCCGTGGGAATGGACCATCTGCCAGTTGGACCTTACTCATATTCAGATGGTGATAAGGTAACTGGGTCTGAAAGAGCACAATAGGTAGAGGGATAGCCAAAAAATAGCTGAGGGAATACCATAAAATGTTGTTTCCAAGTATTTGGTCAGAACAGTTTGCTGCCTTATTGCTCCTGTCATGGTTATTTTCTTTAAGTATTCTTTGAAGATGGTCGCTGGCAAGTTACTGAAACCAGTACATTTTAAACCAGGCTGAAAATGAATTTCTGGTGTAGACAACTCTGATTCCAAGAGATATTTGCGTCCAGTCAGAAAATAGGATGAATAGCATATAACTTACAAGTCTAATAAATTGGGTATCAGTGAGTCACTTGAATAATCAAAGTTATCCATCTTCATACCATGCAGCAGATTTTCTGAAATGGGTAATTTTTCAAAAAACATTCCAAGATGTCATGCCTAGATAATTTGGAAATAAAGTTAACACTGAAATGTACTGAACTATGTATTTGCTATAATCAGCTTTCTCATTTGTTGGCATATTTCCTTTCCACACACTATACAATAATAGTGGCAATGCAGAAAAATGCTCATTTACATTGGCTGTGTACTTGATACATTTCCACAGTCCAGGGCAGACGACAGTTCAAGGCTAAAAATTCAGCTCTTTATTATTAAAAAAATATCAGTCCTTGCTATAGGAATTGATGATTCAGTGAGAATTATAATTATAATCAATGCATAATAGGCATTTTGCGCCCCATATAAGTGCTGCCAAGAAACTATTTATTCAGCTAAAGAATTAAATCTTTGTTTGTAAGCTCTTTATTGTTCACAATAGAAAAAAAAAAATGTGTGACTTGGCTCATGAGCAGATACCAGTGTGGTTATTTTACTGAGAGTGAAAAAATAGGGCTTCATACAGAAAGACTTGTGATGTTTGAAACAATTATTTATGTGCATATACTTGTATAAAATGCAGTGTTTAGCTGCAAGGAAGCTACTGATTGCTTTTTTTCGTTTATTTCAGGTGGAAAACACTGTGATAGTTGTATGTCATACTCTCATGTTGGATATTGCATTCATTTCTGGCATAAGCAACTCAAAAGAGATATAAAACTAAAAGCACTCCAGACAGACATAATCAAAATTACTTATGGAAATGTTCCCGTATGAACTGAGATGAAAAAGTTTAGTATTATTCAGAAAAAAATTATCAAGAGAGGAAGTGCTGGAACCCGAGGAAATAGTAAATGGTGCAGATGAACTAGGTCATTTTTCTTGTTCCCTTCAACTCTGTAAGAACAATAAGGCTCCCTGAAACTACCTGATGATCTTTCTCAAAGAGATAAATGGGCATCAAAATGACACACCAGGTGCTTCTACTTCTCAGAAGACAATACCCTAAAGGAAAGAGACATTTCACACAGCTGTACTCAACTTACGTCATCAGAAGAAATATTCTGATTTGGTAGAAAGAGTCCACTACCATTTTTATTTCCTGTCTTGTCTAAACATGTAAATACATGAGTAATTTCAGCATGCAAAGTCTTTTAGTTTTAGGAATGCTCGGCAGCTTTCTGTAGAATCTTTTGTCTGGAAAAAAGCAAATCCTTGAAAAGAACATTGCAAAGTAAATCCTTTTCAAACCAAATTGTTAATAAGGCTTTCAATTTGTTGTCAGTTGATATTGTGAAAATGATAGCTCCATGGAAAGAAAATACATAAATGAAAATAACAAGAACATACCTAAAGATTACACCAAAGGCCTGGGTAAGTCAGAGGACATCTTAGTGGCTGTTCATTTTCACAATGCCTGCTAGTGGTTATTCTTTTTTAACTACATGGAATACCCTTGTTTAACCTGGATGGCTGTACATCTACAGCAATTAAACACTCAAATTCATTCTTTGTATTGAGGAAACGAGCCATAACATACAACATTCCTCATATCAAATCCTCCTCTGAGCTACTTTTATTTGATAAGGGAAAGGAATGCAGCAAATACCCAAATATAACTCACTTTGGCTCTATCTATACAGTTATGCTTAATGGGGAAGTCTTTTCTATTAAGAACCTAAATTCACAGAGCCTAGGCCAACCACCAAAAGAAACCAGTAATTTGCTGAGCAGCTTATACTTCTCCTAAGTCAAGTGCCTTCACTTGGGTCTTGTATCATATGCACCTTTTATGAAGCAAGGTAACTTGTTTTAAAATATCCATGCCAAGTGAGCGATACGCACACAGTATGCATTGTATATCCAAATAAATGTTGTGAGACAGGCTGATCTGAAGTTATTTCTCATTCCAGTAAAATGATGGATATTATAAGGCTGCTTTTTATTTCAAGGTGTCCTGCTGCTTGGGTCAGATCCTACGTTAAGTCAGTAAGAATTCTTCTTTTTACTTCAAGAGGATCGAGATTGGGGCAGCCACAGTAGAGTCTTAATAAATGTAAATCTTATTTAGAAATGTCCTCTTTTATAACAAGTGCCAAGCTGTGCAAAGCTCCAGGCTACATTACCTTACAACATTGACTGAAATGGCAGAAGAGATTACCATCCCCACTAATGAATTTTTTTAATTACTCTTTGCAGAAAGGATGGTATCAAAACTCTAGTGAAAAGCAAAATTAATCCCTAAATTGAAATATACTAGAAAAGCTTAAATTATATTTCAAAAATTATTTTCTGGTCAGCACTGATACTTCCTAAATCAGTGTAGGAAATGTAGGATCTATTTTGTCTTATTTTTATTAATCAATATTTTGGGGGAAAGTAACTGGGGTATGACCTCCTCTGCTTTTGGAGGAGTTGTTACCCCAGTTACTTTCCCAAAACTCACCTCTTGGAGGTCTACTTACCCATTAGAGAGAATGGTACAAACATCAGAAATGAAGGCTTCCCCACACTATTAACCCTGTTCATCACCCCACTAATTAAGGATGTGGTGACAAAAGAGAAGTCTACGGGGACTCTGAGTGCTAAAGACCATTCTAGTGGTCTTTATCTTCACCTTCCCTCTTCCCTTGAGCTATCCCTGATTAAAGTCATCATACATTTTAGTTTTCCTGCTGACCTCAAGAGATGTGTATCTATAAATGTGGATGCTAGGATCACAAGCATGGTAAAGGGGCTCAAGCATAGCAAGCTGTGTGTGAGCTATGAGATATAGACTGTGGGCTCATTCAGTCTTAGGCCTGCCATATGAGATGCTGTGGGGTCAAAATGATCAGCAATGTATACGGCTTTCCAGACTGATGGTGCCCATTCCCAAACAAGTGGCTAGCTGCTGGAAATGTCACAGGCCATTTTGTGCAAAATTTAACTGACAGATAAAATGGCAAGAACTAAGAGAGAGAAACATGGCTTTCTACCAGCCTTCTAATAGCTGTGTCCAGGGAAATTCGCGTATGCCCAGTTCCCTTCTGAAGAATGGGTGGCCAGCTGGAAGACAGATTTTTGCTAGGGAGTTATAATGAAGTGGGTTTTTATAGCCAAATGTAAAAGTTAATATGATGCTTTCATTTTTAACAAGAAGGCAAGCGAATCAATGCACATTAATTGAGAATGAGCCTCATTTTTTGCCCAAATATGAAATTAATTAGTGTTGGAATTTTTAAGGTTTTAATTTAATTAATTTTCTTTTTCTGAATTTCTGCATTTTCTTGTAATAGAAGCAATTACGGTCTCAAAGTTCCTGAACTATTTACAGTCGCTTTAGAATTATCAGGTATCTGTTTTCATCTATCCTCTCCTATGAAAACATTTTGAGTCCTCAGCTAAGAAGTCTTTGAAGTTTCTAACCTCTTTTCTAAAGAAAATAAACTTAATTCAGCTGACTAGGTCCAAGCTTGCACTCATGCATGCAAGAGCAGAAAATGCAGCAGTATGTTACAAAAATACACTAACCATATGCCTAAAAGAAATAACCACTTCTTAGGTAATTGGTTCAGCCACAACAGGTTGTCAAAATTTTTCCACGCTTCTATTACATGTAACAGTACTTCTCTTGTCCAAGCCTGAACAATAATCAAATACAGCTTGTAAGTGAAATCACAGGAAACCCCTAGAACCATAATGAAATAGTAACAGCAGCAGAATAAATCCATGGGAAAATATCTTCTCCTCTTTTAGTTCCATTCAAGAAAAAAAAAATCTAAAATAGATTGCATGTCTCCAGAAAGGGTGGACCTATATCGCACATTGTATCTAAACAACTTATGCTTTGGGAGGGTATAATATGCCAGGGAAGATCAGAACAGGATCCACTCCTCAAGTCTGGTTGAGCCCACAACACCACTTTTGTGGTGGGTGACTGGAGCCTAATGCCAGAAGTCTTGCGTCCTGCATTTCAAGTACTTTGATATAAATTACAAATCTGTAGTACAAATCAGATTTGTACAAATCTGAAAAGGGAGTTAAAACATGGTGAATTGTCAACATCTGGACAAAGAGATACTTGCTGAAATGAATAAGAGATTTCAGCAAAAGCCAATACTGGAAGTCATTAGCCCAATCAAGTTATGCAATAGCTCTCTCCACACAGGGCCAGCAAAAGCTTAACCTTAATTCCAAATCAACAGCAGTGTCCAATGTAATCTTGATCAATTTTATACATAATGATATCATGAGTCAAAAACACTGAAGAAAAGAGGAACAAGAGGAAATAAAATGGCCACAAGGATTAGCAAGATCATTAAAAATAACAGAAACAATTTTAAATGTAATATACAAGGCTGCCCAATCATCCTGTAGTATTACCTACCAGCAAGTTTCTTCACATCTTACCCTTGTTCATACAGTGAATAATAAGAAATTGGAAGCAAGCAGACACATTTGTGGTCTTTCATTTAGCAAGAACATTTTCACGAATAAGAGTATGCACTCTGTTTTGAACAAAAGATCTCCACACTTGAAATGAATATGTGCTTAGAAGACGGAAAACTTAAATTGCCTTTCATCAAGTTGCCAGATCCTCTTGGATGCCGTAGGGAGGGAGAAGACCAGGCAGTTAAAATACGTCAGGAACGTTAACAAGCAGGCAGAGGCACCTGTAGAAAGCAGTGAGACTACAGTGAGCCTCACTGCTCCTTTCAGTCCCTTCCCAGCACTCTGGCTCTGCCTGCTATCCATTGCACATAGACTCTCCAGGGTGGACAGAGAAAACCACGTTGCTCACAAGACAGACGGAGGATCCCAGACATTAATGCAGATTCAATTACATGTTAAGCATACCTTCATTCTGCTCTGAGGACTAAGATTTTGCTTTTACGCCTTTTTTCCTTTGTTCACTCCTGAATCCTCCTGGTCCTGGAAGGAGCAGAAGCCCCTTCCACATAGGCACAGGGAGAACTCAGTAAAGAAGAAAGGTTACAAAGAACCCAGGTGGACTGCCAGACCCAGTGTATGGATGGGCATTTACATAAATTCCTTCCATGCTGCTTGGGCAAATATCTGAACTCCACAGAAGATTCAGTACCTGCACTGTTTTGACTGATGTCCATGTATCATCATCATGGTGTTATTTCTGCTGATTGTGATTTAGAATGCAGAAATTTTCATAAAGGCACATATAGAAGTGTCTCAAGCTAACTTTGCCTCACTAAGTGAAAACTGCATGGACAGTTCTTATGACTGTTTAATACATAGAGCACTGTAAAGAATCTGGAGGCTCCAGGAATTTTTGTGGGTAATTGTTTTGTATGTTAACACAATGGTTTTATAAATGGATTATGTTTTATCTTGCTGGTTCTTTATCTCACTCCTGTCCTTTCCAGAAATTCTAATTTGTAAATGAAAATATGCAAACTATATATGATCAACTTTTCTTACTTTCACTACTTGTGCAGAGAAGTAATTTCGCCTCTAAACACGACAAGTTTATTTGTTCATTTATTTATTTTTAAATTCTAATTAGAGAAAGGAAAAGGGTGTCAAGAGTCTTCAGTGATTCACATTTTAACAGCCAGGTTATAATTTATTAATTCCCAACTTATAAAATTTTCACAACCTCTTTCCACAGGAGTCCAAGAGCGACTCAAATTTATTTATTGTTTCTACGTAGGGTGTCATTAAATATTTGTTATCTCCTAAAGTTTGTTGGGAAACAGGATTATTTTCCACATCACATCACACCAGTGCTAATGGGAAAAGCATTAGATGTTGACCCAGCAAATTAAACTGTAAAATATGAGGCTTATTGCTATTATTACATACAGACACATTTTCTGTTCTCCTTATTAAAACCATCTTAATCAAACTCATTGTATTTTAGTCATGTTTTAAAATAATTATTCCAGAATATAAAACACATGAATATATAAAGGGAACAAGTTCTACTTGAATATGTTCAACTTAACTTTTTTAAAAAGAATTTTCCAATTGGTCTCCTTTGACATTTAAATCGATCACCTACCAAGAGAAAATCAAAACAAACAAACAAACAAAAACACTGAGTGTTGTTTGTATTTTTCTTAAAGCTTCCTAGGATGCTCTTGCTGTTATATTTTCAATAAAACCAACCAAACAAACAAAAAATTGCATATACAAATCTCATTTAAAGAATATTTCTGCAAATTCTCATTTATAATTCTTTGTATTTTATTATTATTGTTTCAGTAAGAAGAGAAAAATTGTCTCATAATGGGGTTCAATGTTCTCTCTCTCCAGTGGTTACTCTTACCAGGAAAATTGTTGGGGAAATCCCTTCTTCTCTGATCCCTTTATGAACTCTCATTAGGGCAGTGAACAGTGCCATAATTCACAGAAGTCTTACTGGGACAAAGTAGTTGTTAATATTCTGAAGCTAGAATTCAGATTCCTAACTTTGTCCACAAAGTCCATTTGCTAGATGGACCACCTGTGTTCTTCCTTTATCATCAGTGGAGACAGAATCAATACAGAACCTGGAGTTTAGAGCATGATCATCTGGCCAAAGATTGATATTTACCTCAGGATGAGAGGGATAATGCCCTGGATTCTGCTGAGTAGTTTTGAGCTGGGTTTAAAGAGAGTTTGAGGTCTGGCTTAGATTGTGTGTGCAGATATCACAGGTCACCTGTGAAATCAGACCACGCAGTCCATGTTGCTGTTGTTTTATTTATTTGGTGAGTAGTGAGGGGTTGAAGACTTTATCTGTTCTGCCTTTCTTATAAAAAACAATTATATTTAACAACAGCTAAAGTATTTTGCACTGAATAAGACCCTTATTATTATTATTATTATTTTAAAATTATTTTTATTATTATTATATATTATTTTAATATATATATTTATATATATATATTATATATTATTATTATATATTTATTATATTTTAAATTATTTTTAAATTTAAAAAGGCAGATCCAGCTGGTTACTCATTCTACTCCCATTGGAATCATGGAGCTTTTCCCACATACCCTTCCCTTACCTTAGGAAATAAATGATTGACTCTTTATGTTAACTTACACTTAAGGAACACAGAGCCAAAAGATTGATTTCTGTGCCTTATGGTGCACCTCTGCATGTGAGGAAAATGACCAAAGGCTAAGCAATGCCAGCATGTTTCGTGATATTTAGCACACATTGCAGTTGGCATATTCACTAGCCACAGTGCATTTGGCCTCTTTTCACTAGAGGAACAACATACGCTTGGAAGTGAGCTCTGTTCTGGCCATGGCACTGGTCAGCACTGCTCTGCTGTCCCTGGTGTGGATATGTCTCTTTATTTGTTCATTCATTCGCAGTTCTACAGATGCACAAACATCTCACTTCCAAATGTGGGAACAAACCATTTGCACTTTGCTGAAAATTTATTTGCTCCATTGGAGTGACACTCCCCATTGCTTTCTTATCAAATGCTTTGTAGACTTGATATTTTGCTGAGTTAATGTCTCCTCTTAAAAATATAATGTGGCTGTGCATTCCCACCCCTACTTGAAATGGTTAGTTTTGCAAGCCAGGCTCTTTAACTGTGACAATGTGGGGAATTTGTTATGAATTATAAGTCAAGCTCCAAATTTCCCCTCCCCTCTCCTAACCTTTCTATTGGGCTGAAATTCCAGGACACATCACACCAAATGAGAAGTAGAGGGCAACAGAAAAGAGAGTCCTCTGCACAAATACAGACTTCCTAAGCAATGCAATGCATACCATACAGAAGGGGTTACCCTTGGAGAAGGAGCACCTGGTCCACAAAGTTTGCTGGCAAGTGGCTATTGTCCAGGGCATACAAAAATATGACCACCCAAGGGAGTAAAGAAACCAGCAGTTCTCTGTTTAAGATTTGGTTCATCAGTTCCTGATCAGGAGGCCCATGTGGGAGTGCCATGGGGCAATGGGAAGTCATGCTTTTCTGATTCTTGAAGTCCCTGCCCAGTTCCCATGGAAAGACAGCACTCATGGTATTTCTGGAGCTTTCTAGGTCAGAAAGAACCAGGCAGTTCTTCTGTACTTCTTTGTTAATTAAATGACTTTGTTATGCTCAGAAACTATGTGTGCCCATGTCTATGTATTTTCCAGTAATGACTGCCTAACTCTTTAAGAGTTAGGTAGAAATTAAGTGTTAAACTTCTCAGTGGAAATGCTGATAAACAAAAAGACTGAAGAGTCAGTATTGGACCTGGGCTAAAGGCTCAAAACCATGAGGTCTCAGAACCAGGTGCTAGAGAGCAGGAAGAGGAAACAAACTGGGGCACTTGCCCAGACTCTGTCCATACTCCATAAAAATTCAAGTGAAAGAAAGGATCCAATGGCTGGATCCTCACACAGCAGGCTGGTGGGCATCCAAGAGGTGAAGCTTGGCCAGATTCAGTTACGTGTGCATATTTTCACACTGTGCTCATAACTGCTAGCTTATAATCCTCTGACCTTGGTGGTAAAAGCTCCAGGAAAACCCTTTGGAATTTAGCCATATACTTTTGCTGTAGTCACATGAGTAAATTCTGGCCTAAACACTTGCAAATGAGCCATCACATCCTCCAAGCAAAGGAGCAGAGTATAAAATACTCTTTCCTGAAGACTTGAGATATATTACAAATTTTCACATTGGTTTTGAATAAAATGTGTCCAGAGAGGCTTTGTAATCTCCAGCTTTGGAGGTTTTCAGAGCTTAACTGGATGAAGCCCTGAACAACCTGCTCTAACTGAGGCTAGCCCTGGTCTGTGCATGATGTTGCACTAGAAACCTCCAAAGGTTCCTTCTACTGTCAATCTTTTGTATGATTTTATGACCCTGGAGCTCTTCTTTTGGGGGAGGGAAAGAGGGGGAGAGGAGGGAGGAGTGAAGCTCTTTGTTGTGCTAGACATTTCCCATTAAAGCCATTTCAGCTCTGAAAGTCTGACATAATGAGGCACGCTACATGTGCTGCATTGCCCAGACCAGCAGTCCCAGTCTTGGTGCACGCACAGAAGAAACACCCATCTGCATTTATCTAAAACATTGAAAAGTACATGAATATCTGCCTTGCAAATAGCACTTCCAGTAGTGACAGCAGCGATTTGGCAAGGTATGAAAGCACAACACACAGATAGTCTGGAGCTTAAGAAACTTTTCCCAGAAAGGAACATTTTACCAAGAAGTGGTTTGAACCGGTGTCAGGTCAGTGACTAGCCGGGCCTGCCAAGGCGTGCTTTGCTTGGTGACACAGGCTCCATGTGGGTCACACGGCATTCTGGCTCACACTGCAGGCCTGGACTCGGTCCCTCCGTCTGTCAGTCACTCGACAGCTCTTGGACAGCCAGCACAGAGTGTACAGAAGGGACACGCACACAGGTTTTAAAAAAATACTCCCACAAAAATAACTTGGGAGACTCCTCACACCAAAGCTGGAAATAGCAGAGAAAACACCTCCGGTCCTGGTTCGGAGGGGCCTGCACAACAAGGAGGGACCTCATTTTGTGAAAGCTCTGGGTTGTCAGCTTAGATTACGGCTACGTTACTACTCCCTGAAGCTGTAACTGTTTTCCCAGAGGCACTGTACGTTTACTAGCAATGTAATAAGGAGATCAAATCAGCCATTTAATGCTTACCGTGAGCAGTGTACGAAACAAGCATTGCCATGTGCTTAATACTGGAAATAAAGTGTGGAGGTGGAAGGGATTGGTTAGATGTTGCGTTGTATGGAATTGGGTAGGCCGGTGAAAAGGAAGCCTGACAGTCTGACAGCGAAGTCCTGGGAAGAAGAAAGGGACAGGATGAGAGTATGGGAAAGATTAATGTGAAAGGAGGTGCAGAGTCTTGAACAATTTATGAAAGTGCATTAATGAGATCTGAGTAACAGCAATATCTGGTCAGACTCAGATCCTAATCTAAATAGGAAACAGGTGCCACCTTTGAATGTGCTGTAGATAGGCTTTCTAATTCAACCTTGGGGTACCCAGGAGAAACACTACAAATATTTTATATCTTACATGGGAGGAGACAGAGAGTGTGTTTTGTGTGTGTGTATGGGTGTGGGATGTGGGATCAGGGCATGAGGAGCAGAAAAGTGTGTGTTGCTTACAAGGAAAAAGAATATGATAAGAAGGTTTTTTTTTTTCTTTTTTTTTCTTTCTTATTTTTAACCTCACAAACCTCAGAACAGATTAGGTAGAACATGACTGGCTAAGGATGTTACCAGAGAAGCTGAAGAATGCATTTGTAAGCCCAGAACTGTTCTATAGTTTCAGAAAATGTATCAAAGTGCCAGGGTGTCTGATTATTCAGCCCCTGCTTTGGCATCACGCAATAAGAACGAGTGCCACGCAGCACGGATTGAAGATTCAGAGTGAAAAAGCTGTTGGGGTTTGATAGTGTTTTGGATCTCAGAGAAATCTAAAAATATCAAATACAGCCGGCACATGTGCAGTGCTTTAACACGCAGAACATCTGGGAGTATTCTCAAATATTCCCCTTTTGTATTGCTTGTTATGCTACCAGAGACCAGCAAAGTGCTAATGAAAACTTACTGGATTTTCATAGTGCTTCTAAGTTCAGATACAAAGGCATTAAAACCAGAAAAGGGGGAAACTAGTATGTGCCAGTTTACAGCCCTTGTTTATTCTAGCCTTAGAGGATGCTTACATGTGCTATGCTGCATCTCGCTCTGTTTTTCTGGATGAATTATTATGCTCACTCCGGAAGGATATGCACATTCAAAATGTGTACGAAGATATTTCCCTTACGGGGTGATTTAACTGAAAATTGTGGAATATTTCAAAAACACGAAATGAACTTCACATAATGAGGTATTAATCATGTTACCCACCATTCAAAGACATCACATTTGTTGATACGGTACTTGCTTTTCACAGGGTGATGTCAATGCAAAAAGCTTCCCTGTAACTCAAAAGTTGCGAAATAAACAAAGATGGAGGTCCAGCTTCCCTGTAACTCAAAAGTTGTGAAATAAATAAAGATCCAAGTCCAAGACAAATAAAGAAGTTTCCCAGTAGACATCAGTGAGATAAAGACTTCATTCAGTAATTTGATTTTTGCTTATTGATCTCTTACACAATCTTCCTTAATAAAACTATTTATGGGAGTATGTATGGGACAACTGTATGTCTCTGGATGTCATGGGTGCTTAACAAATGAGGGTCAGGGAATATAGAATGTACACAAGGCTGTTTGCAACTTGTAGACAAATATCGTAATTTTGGAAACTTCTATATCAAACTGTACCTTTCCCAGATATATACATATCTAAAGCTTGTATCAGCTGGAAAGGAACAGGATTTTGCCAGGACTGGACAGCAACAGGGAATAAGTGGTGTGAAATGTCAGCAGTCACGACTAGAATCTGATTTAGAGGACCTGGAGAGCATCCAAAATGAAGAAAAAAAAAATGAGAAAAAAAAAAAAAATCACATTTTTGTAACTTACTTTTTAAATGCATCTTTTAAACTGTTCAGCCACATGACTGACAGTTTTTTATTTTTTTATTTTTTAATATAGCAATATAGTCTCTATAGTAAACAATGTAATTTGGAAGCAGAAACAAAACAAAAAAACACATGGATGCTCTCAGGTAATTGAGTGAGTCTTTTATGACGATTGTACTTTTCTGCATATCTTGGGGGGGCAGTCAATGCTATCTCCTGGAAAATAAGCACAGCACTTTTGGAAATAGGATAGCTCAGCACAATTGCTCCAAGTTCACATTGTGTTGGGTTATAAGTAAACACAGATCTATGGAGAAGGCCAACCAAAGAACTTCTGAAGAGTCTCTGGTCTATTAATAGTTACTCGTTTCAACAAAGAAATTGTCTCAAATTTCAAAGGGATGGAGACAAGGTAAGAACATTAAATAGGATGCTGTGTATCAAGGGCTTTGGCTTCCATATGGCTGAAAGGTATTATAAGAAACGCCATTAACTTGTACGGTGAAAACAAACCATCTGAGATGAAACTGTACCAGTGAATACTGACCATAAAGACTGACTTGACAACACCTTCACTGAGTTCTAGAGAAATCCCTGAGTTACAGAGAAATGATATATTAAAGGTGTAACTTAAAAGATGCATTCATGCTACGCTGGTATCTTGCTTGCAGACTAAGTAAAAACCTGATCATCCTTCGCCAGCAATGGATACTCTGCCCTTACGGACTGGCCTGCTTACACCATCACTGAGAGACAAAGATACAGAAGGCAAAGAGACAAGAATACCTATATCCTTGCAACAAGGTAGATTTTGTATCTGAAGAGAACACTAACCAGAATCTGTGGGAAATTAGCACAGAACCTGTGAGCCATCTCTTAGAGAAGTATATTGACTAGAACATAACTCAGAAAGGTTGAGATAAGGAGGCAAGTGCCTATTGCAGTTGTATAGGTTAGTACACCCAGCCCAACATCAAGGGAGACTGTTGGCTGTACACATTACCAGGCTTAGCGGAGGTTCTCTGCACACCTGGGTCAATCTTTGTAACTCCTTCAATAATCTTAAGTCTAGATAGTATGGGTTTTCTGGTGGTATTTGCCACCAATTTATTTAAATTAAGATTTTTTTTCTTTTTTAATTAGATAGTAATTAAAAGTAATTACATGCTCAAAAAATAGCAGCTTAGAAAACAGTTGCTAATTGCTTCTGTAGTTTTGTTCTTAACATGGCACCCATGGGCACCATTTACAACAGTCCCTGTGCACCACAGCCACCCGCAGGTATCAAACTCAGACTCTGTGCATCAAAAACACTGAATGCCTCTAGCCATCAAAAATGAAGAGATTCTGCAAAACTGCTACAACCTGTATACACTGAGTATTGCCTACTCACACACAAAATGGTGGCCAGGGAGTTACTGTTGTGCTTTCTCAGTCACCTTCCCCTAAAATCAAAATAGAAATAAGCAAATAACCTTTACCTTTCTCACTTCTCTGCCCCCAGTACACATACCAAAGTGAGATCAGTGCAAAACTAAGCAATAAATTACACAGGATATTCTGGAGGGATCAGGTGTTTTGCACCCAGATCATCTTCAAAACCTCAATAGCGAGAGTTACAAGCAGGCTGCAAAAGCTGAAGAATAGCCAGATCACAGGATTCGTAATTAGAGTGAGTACATGGTGCTTCCTCACTGAAAAAAAAAATAAAAATAAAAATAAAGGAAAGAAAGAAAGATGAGCAGCTGTCTCAGCAATATTAGACTCAGAGAGGACTCCCAATGAAATCAGATACTCCTCTGCAGAGAAAGTGAGTGCTATCCATCCATCAGGCAGGCATGTGTCACAGCTAGTTGAAGAGAAATGGCTTCTAGAAAGTTAAGCTTCCTCTGAAACCTCAGCATATCTATTAATAAGGGAGAATGAAAAGAAGACTACAAAATAAACTGGAAATACAAGCAGTAGTCACCTGAGGCTGCACGTGATTAGCTTCACTAAAGCACATTACATGCCTCTATAAGGAGAAAAATTCAAGGAAATACTTTATTGTATTAGATAATGGCAAAAATAAACTAGTGCAGCTTCCATACCTATGTGTGACAATTTCAAGACTCAGACAATTTTTGAGACTTGATTCTGGTTTTACACCAGTTCTGTGTTGGTATAGCTGCATTTATACGGGATAAGTTTCAAAGGAGTAATTGCACACATCCATCAATTTAAATAGACACAGACGCTTCCAAGCTTTTGTTTAAGCTCTCTCTGTCTCTCTCTCTGTCTCTCTTTCCCCCCAAATAAATAAATAAATAAATGTGGGGGTCTCTGCAGAACTAATAGTTATAAATTTTATCTTGCACCGTGTAAAAATTATTTTACTGTTGCGAAGGAATGTCTTCAAGACAGTCAGTAAGGGAGTCTAGGAAGCACAATAAGAAGTAATGCAGCTTTCTAGAGGTGGTGACCTGGGAGGTTTCAAAGACCAAGCAGTTCACACAACTGGGTCTTTTCTCTCCCTGCTCTGTTGCTAGCACTATCCCTCGTGTCTATTCTGCACAGCAGACCAGCTTCTCTCTCGCTCCAGGACCCCATCTGCTAGACACAGCCAGTCACCACTGTATCAGCAGCTGTCCCTCAGAGTCGGTAGGGATGACGTGTGGATTCCCTGGAAGAGCCCAGCTGATGCCTGCTGTTACCATCATGTGGCGAGTACCATGGCAGAGAGAGGTACAGACCTCCTTCCTTGCCTCATTCCTTCCTCTTCATGTTTACTCAAGTTCCATCACTGTTTCGAGCAGTGACTTGAAGGTTTCTGTTGCCATCACCTAGATGGACCCCCATCATGTGCAGACCACCACATCCACTGCCTGGAGTCACAGAGCAGGAGCAAGGAGGCAGAGTTGCTCAGGGATGCTCGGGGCTGATGTACAGGTGTTTTCTGAAGTGAAGCAAAGGGGCCAGCCCCGAGCAGCAAAGATGGAAGCAACGACCCTCTTTATTTTTTTTACCACAGATAACTTCTGTTGTGTCTGTGCTTCCATTATGTTTCTAAACAATATTATGACCTGAAAGTGAAACAGAATTAAGTTGAATCTAATTTAAAGTGCTTTAAAAACAGGTAATTGGCAAAGCAGACTAACAAAATTACATGCCTGCAGGATGAGGTGCTTTTATTTCTGTTCAATGGAGAAACAGACTTCCATGCAGTATTGTGTCTCTTTCTTCCTTTTGCAGTCAGGAGAACAAGAAAAGCAATAGCATCAGGCAAATGTTATTCTTCCTTTGCCTTGGAACACATACCACTACCCCAGCAAGTGAAATTCGTACAATTTAGTCAGATAGCAATTAGTCTGTACTCTGTCCACAGCTAAATCCAATGGGGCTTCCATCTGTCTGCCCTAAAACACACAGCGGGCTGGGATCTGTGGGGAGAGCAGCAGCTCTCTCCCTTCGTTCTTGTGCAGAAGGTATAGCTATGGAGCTTTGTATGGCAAAGAAGCTGAATCGGCTGTTGTAGCCCAGCCCTGCCTCTCCCTATCCTGGGAAAGAAGGGTTTTGTCAGCAAGACTGCGCCAAAGGGCTTGGCACGCGCTCCCTTTTGGTTGCATAATGCAACTGTCTAGAAAATGGTGAGGGATACAAAACAGCCCCCAAGGCAGAAAACTGCCCAAAACTACAGCTGGCACAGGCAGTACACGTCGTACGTACAAACACACACCTGAAACACTGAAGACAACAAATAAAACCACCAGTACCCAGACATATAATAAACCTCAATCACTCCTGAGGATGTCCAAGACCTGGAACTAAAGACCTATACTCCAGAAGAAGCAGTCAGCACTGCAGTCTCAGGTGCAATGACTGATGAACCTCCCTACAAGTTAGCCATGGAAAAAAAGAACATTTCTCCCCAAGCCAGTAGCCTAGGCCTCCTCTGCAGCTGCTGAGGACTGAACAGCAGCACCTTGGGGTGACCTGTCTCACGTCAACCTCTCCTCTGGGGTTGGGTGAATCACCCTTCCAGAGATACCTCTCACTTTCCATTGACCAGTTCAGATCAGATCTCTGGTGTTCCATGACTTGGACTGGGGGAGATGGGTCCTTCCCCTCCTTCTGCTTGAATCCAAGCCTCTACCATGTATGCAGTTTCCTTTCTATACTAGTTTTTGGCCAGATAAGCATTTTCAGTTGCAATTTGGTAAGCTGACATGGCTTGGTAGCAGAATTTTTGCAGGGCTTTTTGTTAGTTCATCAACATGGTACAATTTAATTCTATGGTATGTATACACACGTGTTTCCAGCAAGGCAACCATTCTGAATTTCCCAGCCAGACAACTATCTTCAAATGCTGACTCACAGGTCCACCCATATAGTCCATCCGGACTGCCTGTTCCATCAGCAGGCTGAGCATGCCTTCTGCTAGAGCACCCCAAAGGAACAACGTTTTTCTGTTTCCACAACATCAGGACTTCATTTCTAATTCTCTCATAATCCTATGCTCTAATTGAATTTTTAATTTCTTTTATAGTATTAAATCCTGCAAAGTGTTAAGCTGTACAGCTAAAGAAGCTGGAAGATGAGCTTATAAAGTTTTCTACATTTGCCTGTTTTGTTTATGAAAAGGATGTATAATGACATATGTTCTTTGAACCAGCTCTTAGCAATTACAGTTGTTTGCTAATAAAAGTTTGTTGGTTTCATAATACAGACAGAAATGTGTTACTGGGCTATACAAGCAAATTTCAACTCATGCTTCAGACTGATCATTTGTGAAGATCAGTGTTCTCCACTTCATCTGCAATACACAACAGAATATTTTGTATAAAAGACTTAACACATAAAGCTACAGAAGAATGTTATCAATATTTAATTAATAACTAGAAGAAGCATTACACACTTCCAGGTTTTGTAAATTCATCTGTATAAAATGTTGTAAAGATACTACATGGGCAAGTTAACACATCTACATCGATTGGCTTGCTTACAGGAATTACTTTTGACAACAGAAGAACTTAGTGCAACACCTGCCTTATCAGTGCAAAATAAAATAGACCTCAAAAATGCTGAATGTTTATGTACAAGACGAGATCAGGCTGAAAAGACAACATCAAGTGAGGAGTTTGGAAAGAAAAATCAATTGAAAGAAAAGCCTTGTTGTAAAACATTGCAGTGGAGGCAAACACCTATATGCGTCTAAGTGAGGATTTGTTCTTTTGTCCAACAAAAGGAGGGCATATTACAATAGCATACTGCATAATCAACTGACGGAAATGCACTAATTTGTTTTCTGCTTGATGAATAATTAACATGCAGTTAATTAAGAAGAAAAATGTATGCTAATGCATTCAATAGTGAAGTTTTTTAGCTACTCCTATATATATGTTTGAGTAATCCAATGTGTGCAGAATAACTTATTTTGCAGGAAAATGGTACTAGTTGAAAACATCAGCTGTGCTTAAGTACAATGCCCATTATGTGTTATCATTTTGTGACTAGAGAGAACTTGTAGTTTGAGAAAGTATACTGTGAAAACTCTGTACACTCCTGCACCAAATTACATAAAAGCAGGCAGAATCCAATTGAAATTCAATTAAAAATGAGATAAAGCAGAAGCATAGACCTCGCTTATATATGGGACTTCCTCCAGCTTTATCCTTTGCATTGTCAAAACTCAAACAGACGGAGCAGAAGGAGTGCATTCAGTTCTGAAACTGAAGCCAGAACAACAAGCAGAAGATCCAGGCAATCTGCTGTGTTCCTCACAAGGAGAATTTACAAATAGTGGGAATGTTTTTAATTGTCCGTCTCTCACAAAAAGAAAGGAAAATAGCTTAATGGCAACACAAACTTTTAAAGTCAGACACATCTATGAGTATTGTGTTAATACTCTGCATACAAACAACAGGTGTGAAGATTCAAGCACCAAAAACTAGCATGCTGTAAAATCATGAGGGGAAAAAAAAAGGAAAAAAAGAAAAAGAAAAATCAATCTGAGAGAAATACTGGGGCAGATCTACTTCTGTACGTAGCCATAGCTGCAGTGATATGAAATGTTTTCTTAGGAGTTACTTCTCGTCTTTCATCTCTTGAGTGCCTCAGCCTTTCTTGTCCACCCTTCTTCCCTATCTCCTCCAAGGCAGACCCTACCATGATTTTACTTGTAGCCTGTCAAAATGTTGTCCACATGATATGTATTGTTACAGACATATAAATTGCAACTCATATGTACATTTCAGTGTGAACCTACAAACCTCGCTGTCTTTCTAAATTGGTGCACTAGGGCCCTGAAACTGGATATCTAAATCTGACTCAGTAGTCTACGGTGCCTACAAAATGTCCTCTCTCCCCTGCTGGCAATTTCCCTTCCCCTCGCTAGTTATAACTCAGTTATCCCTGTGCAACATTGTCTGCACAGATAGGACAGGTTTCCACCATTTGCTAATATCTTGGGTTTTGCAACCACGTTTGAAATAAACCCAGCTGTAGTAGTAGGCTCCAGGGCACTCCATGGCATCAGAAATACTAGGTACTACCTGAATTTGGATATGACTGGGGCACTTACCAAGGAGTGGGGAAACATACTTTTCCCCAAATCCTGTTCTGGACATTTATTTCGTCACGGCTACGTTCATGTACAATCCATGTGATTCACATACGCATTGTGGCAGAGGACAAAACATATGCAGCTAGTAGATGTGTGACCTTTTGTGCCTAAATGAATGCATATTGAAACGGAAACAACCACAAAATCTATACATTTAAATGTGAATATTATAATATAATCTCCGTAATTATCATTCCCCTTGCTAGTTTCCAAGATGCTCTTGGAGGATCAAAACACAGCTGCTTCCCTGGTGAGAATTTTCACACTTAGACGAGCCCCAGGTTTGTTTCTGTCCCGGCCAACAGACAGCGCCGAGCTGCTGGTCTCCGGGCATGGCAGAGCTCTGACTGTTGACTGTTACTCTCGAAAGAAGGCTAAAAACTGACAGGCTGTTTGAATACAACCAAGGAGGGAAAGGGAAAAGGCCTTCAATCCAAACGATGGTCTTGCAAAGCCTGACTGTTTTCCTTTAAGCCAGCTCCCACTAGCAATTTTTTTTCCTCCTTGCTATAAGAACATCAGCATTTGAAACACCAGTGTGGGCTTAAGGAGAAAATGGATTTTCGCCATATGAACTGTATGCATAATTTCCAGATAGGAAATGGCATGTTACTTTATTCACATACATTCACATTCATATATTCACATGAAAAAGAGTTCATATTCTCAGCTATGATTGACATAAGGTACGAAGAGGATTTCTTCTGCAAAAAAAAAGCAAACAAATTACAAGTACCAGGAAGCAACAAGGTTGTTTATTAACACTCTTCTATCTTCACCCTCCTGCCCACCCCATCACCCATGAAATGGCATTCCAAATCCTTGACATGAAACGATAATATGTAATATCAACCATACGTTCTCTGCCATTCCCATCTGAACCTCCAGTGCTGCGAATGCAGTCATCTTCTTTCCACAGCGGGAAACAGCAAACATTCATACTTGTGCAGTACCTTTTATTTGGCACTGAAACCCCTGTGAAGTAGAAATTTTGCCATTTAACACAATCCCAGCCTCACAAAATGCAGCCTTTCTAAGGATAAAGAAAAACCTTCAGTGTCTGAACAGATTTGAAACACTTTACTAGCACTCTTGCAAGACTCCTGTTTAATTTGTATAATTATTCTGGTGATGGAGGTTAACTACCCTGAGCAATGGGAGGAAATCAAACTTTGATCCTACATGCACAAATATGCATAGATTGAGTTTTTTAATTCATTTCCTGGAAGATTTTTGGCCATGCCTATAGGAATGCCTATTTTGTTAATTTCAGCTTTTATTGTAACCATCCCCAAGAAACAGCAACACTCCCAGAGATACTCCTTGAGCAGAACAGAAACTACATTCGTGGAATACATTTCTTGGTGCAAATTGTTTACCCGAGGCAAAAATCTTTATCGATCCTTCTAATTCAGTGGCATAGTACCTGCTCCTGTAACATCTGGAGCTCAACAATTAAGTGGTTGCACTGGCTGATGTTTAAAAAGAATTATGCAAGCAGTGCTGAGTGTGAGGGTGAAACATAAGGACAGATTTTAGCTCTTTGTACAAAGGGACAGCATCATGCTCATATTACTTGTGCAAGTTCTGGCACTGAATAAAAGGAGCCTGATAAATAAAATAAAAAATAAAAAAAAAATGTAGTAAAATCCAGTTGTATGTCAGAAAGAGCCCAAAGTGTATAAAGAACTGCGGGCAGCTTCAAAGATTATTGAATAGCTGAGCAGGACTCAGAAGATGTAAATTCCCTGTCGTGGCAGGGCATGAGGAGAAGGAGCGCTATCTGATCCTCCGGGGTTCAGTAAACATGCAGCAATCGCAATTAATCTTAAGAGACTCGTGACTCAGTGTCACTGTACCACAGGGTGGATGACAGAGAGGTGTTCCCGGGAGAGGGGAGGGAGCAATTTAGCACCCCGTGGAAAGTGCTCAGAGACATAAGAGAGAAGCCTGACTTAGCAAATGTCATGGTGCATATAGAATGACTAGAGGGGAACCAACGT
Organism: Cygnus olor; assembly: GCF_009769625.2. Taxonomy (NCBI): domain Eukaryota; kingdom Metazoa; phylum Chordata; class Aves; order Anseriformes; family Anatidae; genus Cygnus; species Cygnus olor. The sequence continues at coordinate 97,020,162 of NC_049170.1, read as the reverse complement.
CCTGTTGGTGGCATGGGGGACAGGATTCCCTCCTGCCTGTTTTCCAGAGCACTTTCCCTGATCCACCTGCGAGGGACAGTTCCTCCCCTGTGCGCACTACCCCTTCCACTTTGTTTTACAGGTTGTAAAATAAACGAGCAAGATGAGCAAAGAGGTGTTCACACTTGCAAGCTTGCAAGAAGCTTGAGAGGGTCTGTGCCAGTTGGGTAACCTTTGTATAAATGTTCATGGCACAGAAGACTTGTGTGGTACATCCTCAAGGATGAAACTCCTCAAAGGGATGTAGAGAATAAAGATGGGATGGAGGGAATGGCTTGGGCAGAGAATCCTCTAGACCCCTGAGATGTGTATGACCTGCAATCTTCATACTGGTGTCCCAAAGGGAATGCTCTCAGGAAGCACTCCATGAGTGACATTAGTGCAGACTGTGCAGGCTGCACAGCTCGGCACAGTGTGGAAGCAGCCCAAGGTTGGAATGGCAGCTATAGGCTATTGTCTTCCACTGTGTGAAACTGGGAATGGGTTTTGTTTCCCAAGAAGAAAGGAAACGAATTTCCTTTAATATGAACAGAATTTTTTTTAGAGGTAAATGAGTGATGCTTGGTAGGACTTAATTAATTAAAGTTGGCCAGAAGCCAGACCATCTTGGTCTGTGATTGTTTCTGCTTTTGTTAGCTGAGGAGCTTTGGGCTGGTTCAATACTTCCACTGGGAGCACTGGCAAACATGCCAGGTGCCTGGTGAGGTGCTGTTTGCAGCAGAGTTCTTCACAGGGAGTGCAAAACAAATCATGAAAAGATCGAGTAGGGTGGGGAGTCACTGGGCCACTGGGCGTACCACCTTTCATATCTATTATTTACAGTCCTCATAAGCATGCTGGCTGTTTAACCACATGGATTAGAGAGGTCTGATCCTGCCTTTGAACACTTTTGAAAGTAAATATTGATAAGATAAGATAAGATAAGACAAGACAAGACAAGACAAGACAAGACAAGACAAGACAAGTCAGCAAGACAAGGAGGGAGGATAGCAAGACTCATTAGGGAGGAAGATCAGGAAGAAATCCACAAGATGCTTTGTCATCAATGATAAATACATATATATATGTAATTGTATACCTATGATCCATGCATAATTTGTAAAGAGAGACATTATTGAGCTGTTTAACTTTTACTTATTTTCCCAGAAGCTGTGTGTGCTTGTAAATCTGTTTTTCCACTGTTTTCCAATGTCAGGGACGCATTATATATGAAAAATCTTTTCTAGCTCGGGGAGAAAAATTCCTGCTTCTGAAGTCAGTGTCCTTGAGTTCAGGGCCTGCTGATGGTGATCTCTCACCCAGAAGTTTTAGGTTACTGGTGCCACCGCTCATGCTCTCGTGGTAGCTGTCATAATCAGGCACAAATGTATCTGTACTTCAGCAACATCAGAAGTGATTTAAGTCAAATCACCAAAACCAATTAAAACAAATAACTAAGCATACAGAAAAATGCACTCAGCCTAAGATGCTCTAGTCGACCAAAGCATCTGTGCACCCAGCTGTTTGGTATATGAAGCAGATGTGACAAGATGTTTGGATCTGATGTTGTTTATGTATCGGGAGTTTTCAGCTGGATGGATTCATAGGCTATAACAAATGTCCTCATTTATCCTTGCTTGTTCCTATGCTATAGACTATTCCAGGGGTCAGACACATGGCATCCAGAAAGACCCATGTATCAGGGACACTGAAATCAAGTATGCTGACAGGCCTCAATAAAAGCCAGCTCAAAGAACAGAAGCTCTTTGTGAAATTTCTAATTCTTGAAAATGAATTTCTAACTCTTATTGAGAGCATGTTCAGTAACATGGAATATAATGGAATTATTCCTGGAGTTCTTAATCCATTCTTGTTCAGCAAAATTCCCACAAACCTATATAGTAATGTATCCTGATTTATGGGATCTTATAGTGTGGATCTCCTAATATTTGTGATTGCAATTCAAGCTTTGTTTTCGGAGTCAGGTGCTTTGTGAGAATCTCATTCTGCCCTCAAACTCCTGTCCCCAGAGATCCCTTTCTGTTCTGGTTGCAGATCCATATCTCTTTTGGTTGCAAAGAAGAGCCTGAAAACATAACCCATACCAAGTCTCAAACACCAGCCGGCAAACAGAAATACACGACATTTATTTATTTATTTATTTAGTCTCCTGATTTTTAACACTTAGAGTTGGCAATATTGTAACTGGAATTTGGTTTGAATGAAGACTAAGGGCCGAATGCCAACTCCCTTGCTTGCTCTCTGCAGAAAATCAATGCCTGGAAATGCCTGGAAGCAAGGGGCCTGATTCACAACTTCCTTCCAGGCAGCTCATGCTGCCTTACCCTGTCTGTAAGCCTACATCCAAATATTCAACCATATTCCAAACTAGGTCCAAATCCAGGCAGTACAAATAGCCTTTCTTTAGAGCATACTAAACTCAGGTCCAAAAACTCCTTGAATTTTGTGATATGTGAAATCTAGATCTATGTTAAATAGAGACATCTCTATTTAAAATCCATCTCTAAGACCTCTGGAACAGAGTACACAGAATAATTTTAGGATATCTTGTAAAAAAAAAGTTTTTCCTCTGTTGTGTCTCTTGTAAGTGCTGCTACAAGTTGCATGGTTCTGCAAAAACTGAAAAAAACACTGCTTATTCAGAGTAGAATGGCTTTTCTGTATTCATATGCCTGGATTGTAGTTTTTCCTCAGAGCCACCAAACACTGGAATTCCATAGAAAAGGAAAAGCTGGCCCTGCTACTTCCAAAAGTTCTGGGAATTTCAGTGTATATAGATGTGTCTACCAATGACTTCCGTTCCACTGGTGTATCTACTAATAATTTCATCTGCTCGTTTTGCATTAGCAGTTCATTTATTGATTTCTCTTTTGATATTAAGAGATTATTGGGGAGGGGTTTGGGGAGGAATGTTGTATCTCCCACACGCCATCCAAATCCTGTCCGTACCCAGACATACCCGAACACCAAGGGTGAATTGTGTATCTGCATGTTTCTGTACTGTGCCGGCAATATTTCTCACACTATTTAAACAGCACGGGTTTACAACTTGGACAAGGTACATCACATCTCTCTGCTTTTGTTTCTATGGCACAGTTTTGGGGCCCTGCGCCCCAGTGTGCTCTGCTCAGCCATGAAGAAAATTCTGAACAGTAAAAGCTATTGCAGAATTCATTTCATGTTAAGGGTTAACATGAAACAGTCTTTTTACAACAAAAGATGTAGTTGACAATGTGACAAGTTTGATCGGTCGTATGAAATGGAACCAGTGCCAGAATTTTTTAGTATCGTCTCCTGAGCACTCATGCATTAAGCTACAATATACTCATATATAGATTTAGTGCGTTCGAGAATCGATGGGAAGAGGAGAAAGGCAGTGCTCCATCTACTCTGAAGGCCCAAGTTTGGTTGCAGTGATCCATAAGCACAATCCCGGTGCTGCTCTCTGCAATGAATAACATAACCTCTGCTCTATAAAGCATGCCTGGGACTGCTCTCCATATCTCAGAGAGGTTCTTCATCTTAGCAACAGGCACATACTTCTGATTCATCCCTATCTGGTGCATTTCCTAGCGTGATCCCCTCCGCCACTTCCTGCGCTGCGATCTCGCACACGAGCTGTGCACGAGGAGCGGCAGAAGCTGGCCACCCCGTCCTCAGGGCTGCCTCAGTCATTGACTTTCGCTGGCAAGCACAAGGGCTCTGTGGCAGAAGCCTATTACCTCAGCTGCCAGCGTCTTGTGTCACTGAAATACTTTCCATCAAAGGGAAACCTCTGTGAAACAGCAGAGCACAAGGGCCAGCTGTCAGCTTTAACTTTGTAATACTTAACCCTTTTCCTCCCCTCCACGGTAGCTCTTCAGATGAAAGAGTCTCTTTGCTTTTGATCAGTCTCCTCTTGCCGCAGCCTAGTGCAAATATTTGTTGCTGTATAAATCATATATATTGGCAGCAGGCTGAATAGTCTGCTACAAGTCAACTTTATCATCTTTATCAGTTCTCTTATGGTAACTGACCACCATTTGTGGCCACAGGGTAAGTCTAGCACTACTATAAATCACAATTTTTGCTGCTATTTGCTGGAGACAGATGGAAAATTATATCTGACAGAGCAGTGAGAGGATGTCGCCGAGCTTCCCGAACCCTATGGACTTCATCACACCCACCCTTTGCCTTGTGGAGAATGGATACGGAAAGAAGCGTTCATACACGCATAAAAATACCAGAGTGTTGTATATGCTGGGAAACTTTGCTTGTGCACAACAGTGAAAATTTTGGAGAAAGTACCTTTGTAGGAGTTGGCCGAAAATTATGCCAGTGCAGCTGAAGCACAGCTATCGTTACTCATAACTTGTGACAGTAAACAAAAACGGCTCTGCTAATCAGCTGTGGGTTTGGTATGCTTGTGCCTTATCGGTATAAGGTAACTGACAGATTTACCTTGAAAATATAGCTGAGCTCACCTCTGCTCCTGATATGTCCAGCTGCTGGCCGTGTGTCATTTGTGAGCCATGTGCCCATCACATGCCTGTGGCATGACAAAGGGAAGACAGGTTCTGCCTCCAAAAGGATGTTTATGTATGTTCTTTCTTGTACCAGTTTAGACAGCACGTGGCAGTGGATATCAGAGACATATCACACGGGATGCAGCGTTTGCAGTTACATGACTGTCAAAGGACCGGGCATTATAACAACAAAATGAAACGGTGATTCCCCAGCTAGGTAAGTGACAGTCACTGGCTCGCCTCGCTGCTGTACCCCACCAGCGTGGACCATGCTCACGGCCAGCCACACCGAGACCACACAAGATGCTGGTGACCCTTGGGTCTTGAGTGTATTTTACCTAGTCAGTCTAAAGCTTAATAAAAATAGTAGGAACTGAGGGGGACTGGCAAAGACAAGATTTTTACAGGACAGTTTATAATCAAAGATACACGGTTAGGTCTTTTTATTTTTAGACATACTTCCCTTTCACTGGCTTTTAGTTTCAGTTTGTAGTTTCTAAAACATCAAAAAAAAAATAAATCATCAGCTAGTGGTAGAAACATGATTTCACATGGAAAGAATCCCACATAGGGTAACATCACCAGGATGACATGTTTTTAAATAAAAGTGTATAAAGACAAGTATCTAAATTCATTCATGTTTAGTCACCTAACTGAAAGGATTCATCTACAGAGCATCAAATATGTGCTTTTCTCACCGACTTGCTCAGCATCTGACTGTGCCCTAGTGATGATTTTGCTGCCCAGTTTTGGAAGCACATGTGTGAAAACAGTAGTTTTGATTTTAAAGCCCAGTCCTTACTTTTCAGATGACCAGCAGTTGTTCTTTTTTTCTTTTTTTTTGGTTTTGTTTGTATTTTAGTTGTTTGTTTTGTTGTTGTTGTTGTTGTTTTTCCTTAAGAAAATGAAGGCATTCACTGTAGTGGGGAAAGAAACAGAACTGAAAAAATCTGTCACAGGAAAATGTAAAAGATTTGATTCTGTTGTGATCAGCATACAGAAATTTTGGCTTGTGTGAAGCTTATTCAGGCTCTCTCGTGTTGAAATCAGTCAGAAAAGGGAATTAGCGTTAAGAGTAGGAAGTACAGAAAGATTTAAAAAAAAAAAAAAAAAAAGGCAAACTTGTAAGCTTTCCAAAACATTTCAAACTTAAACAAAATCCTCTTCTAGGAGGTTCCATTTCAGCTTTCTTCCTTAACTTGCCTTCCTGCTGCAACTTCCCACTTAGGCATGCTAGCAGTGAAGCATTAAATGATTGCTCCTTAACTTTGCTTCCTTCTAGGAATTCGTTCTCCTGTGTAAGTGGCTGTGTGTGCAGGGAATAACCTATTCCCTACAAAAGCATGTGGGTCTCTCAAAATCCCGGGCATATGGTGATGGGAATATCAAATGAATCAGGCGTCCTGAGTCAGCATGCTGAACAAAGTGTTTCTAACCTCTGTAAAGGGCAATTCCTTTAGGTCAAGCTGAGGTCACTAGAGCAATGCAGGGGAACCCGTACAGAAAACACAATGGATGGGCCCCAGCTTACAGCCTTGATTTATGGTTACAGCACTATATTCTCCAGCATTTTCAGGGGACTCTTACATTGAAAATCCAAGCTAATTATCTGAAAATAACATCTGTTGCATTTGAGTTTCAAAGCATGCACCTATTAGCGAGACGGATCAGAAAAGCACTGATTATTTATTTGCACATCGTCTATTTAAACTGGCTGGTAGCAGTAACTGGGATCGTAATAATTTCCTGATCCCTGTGTCCCTCATCACACCACAAGAACTCCTGGCTCCTCCAGGAGACACCAGGATAATTAACATACCTCTGAAACATCTTCACCTTTAACAAATGCAGTGGGACTAGGAAGGCAGCTTTGCAACTAGACCACGAGACAAAAGGTGCCAGCCCTTAAAAAGCAAGTTTGCCAAATGTACTGCGGGATTGCTTTTTCTTTGCTTATCTGTGTATCTGCTGTTGTACAAAAGAGCTTTCAAGAACTGGCCTGAAGACGCATTCTCATTCTTTCTTCCCATAAAAAAAGCAGACCTGGCACAGGCACAGTAAATAAAAATAACAAGCATATGATGCCCAAGATGCATGTGAATATTAAGTGACGTTGGCAGCCCCCGCAAATAGAACTCCAGTTAAAAATAGCCTTTGTCTAAATGTGGAAAGTGAGTAAATATAGTAGCAGTTTCAGCTACTATAGAGGCTTGCAGGCTCCAAGTAACAGTGCTTATTATAGAGCATGTGCGTCAGCGAAGGGGAGAAAAGGGAGAAAAGAAAGACAACGCATTCTGCAATTAGTATCTACAATGAGACGTAAATTAATTTTGCCTCTTGTTATTTTTCTTGCGACTTAAAAAAAAAAAAAGGGACAAAGGAAGGAGCGCTTTTGAATTGTAACAGTGCTAAAGGGAAAAAGAGCTGGAACTGAGGAGAAAGATGAAACTTGCACCAGAGTTCCACACAGAGACTTTTCTGCACAAAGGACGGTTGCACAGAAAATGAGACTTAAAAAGAGATGACAGGACAGATTTTGATCTCAGTCTCTCTGAGACGAATATGGAGTACAGTAACCTGGCTGGAGGGAGCGCTCCTGGATTTGCACGCACTCCTTTGCCCGAACACAGCCCAGTGAGCCAACTTTTGAGTTGACTGAAAAGAAAACAGCATCAATGCTTTTCCCTCACCTGTATTCACTCCTGACTTTCAAGGAAATCTCACAAGTTTCCGGTGATTGCAGAACTCAACTAACTGAAGCAGAATATCTGCTTTACCTGCTGTTTCCCTGCACAAACTATTTGTGACGTAGTTAAGGCTGGGAAAGCCCACAGGCAAAAGCTGTGGGATAGCGTGCACCCAAAGAAGAGTACCTGCTGTGGGATGCAGCTATACATAGAGTAACGTCTTCAGGATATTATCTCCAAGCATGATTTTGCACACAGAGAGTCCGTCAATATTTTTAACATTCTGTTTTATTTGGATTGATGAAAAAGCAAGAAACAGTGCCTGTTCTGTGTTTGTGAGCTTCTCAAATCAGAGGTGCAGGTGGGAAAGATGCTTCTTACCTCTGTCGATGTTCAATTCAATTGAACAAAGTCAAATATACAAATGCAAAATTACAAAATCACCACAGCTCCAATTCCTCCCCCTGTTCACACACAAAATGGACACTTTTCATGCAATTCAGTATGTTTCTGTACAGGCTTTCTTACCTTCTTCCTTTGGACTGAGAAGAATGGAGTGACAGTGCTGAACAGATAATTAAATATTTTGGAGTGTTAGATGAGATGCAGCATGATACAAAAGTTGTGGCCAGGTAAGAGTTGTCAGCAAAGTTGCCTTATTCAAATGGCATGGTGAATAAATGCTATAAATTCCTAAGTAGAGCCTAAATTAGCTTTTGGCATAGTGCATCACTGTAACAAGTTAATTTTGCTGCTCCAAGGAATAGCCTTATATGGTTCACTTAAGTAATCATGCTAAATGGATGTTTAAGTGAGAACCGTTTGCCAAATGCAAAGCAAGAACCATATATAACCTCTTACACAACTCCATAACACAGCAATGCTGGCTGGTTTCCAAAATTCTGGCTTATGTACAAATTATATCTGCTGACTCCAGCCAACACCTGAGCCAAAAAGGAGCTACCTGGAAAATACTAGCATGACTGTTTAGGAATAATAAATCAGCATTTGTCCTGGTCTGTCCTCCTCGCCACCATGCAAAAGAGATCTTTTTTTTTCTTGTTCATTTTCTTTTTTCCTCATTTCCAGCACAGGATAGAATAGTTTTGGCAATCGCCTTTACTTTCATTGTTTTGCTGAGAAAGAAAGAATAAGAAAGGAAGGGAAAGAGAATACCAATATGCCAAAAGCTTCATTAGTTATCTCAAAAGAAATTCGACCTTCTTCTAGCCTAGTGCATCATTGTTCTAGTATCTGTGCTGTTTCTGTGGTGTTCTTGTCTTACAGCCATCAGGGGCCGCACCAAATGCATTCAGGGAAGGCAATTACAACGTAAACTGTGTAAGCTTAACACTGTTTGCTTCTGCCTCCACCCCCCTAGAATCTCCCACCACCTCTAAACGTGACAACTTAAGCTAACAGGGATAACTGGAAAAGTTCAGACAGACCTGCCTATGCCTATTAGTCACCATTCATGCATTGTAGCAAAATAACCTGCAATAGATGCTGGTGTCTTTCTTGCTAGAGAGTGCTGTTGAGTTCTTGCATTCACAATAAATCTGTTTGGAAGACTGCCCTTAAAGAGTTGCCATGGTGATTATTTTGGTACCACAAAGTAAAAGAAGCTAAAGTACTTACTAGCCATATCCAAAATCTTGTCTTTTGGAGAAAGAAAAAAAAAAAAAAAAAAAAAAAAGAAATCAGCAGATGGCATTTGTCAGAAATCCGACATCCTGATTATTGCTGGAGTTGTGTTTTTGGAGGAATTCTGGGGTTTGAGGTTTCTGGCCAGAAAAGGGAGAATGGAAGGGGTGAGGGAAAGGGAATGGAAAAAACCAAGTTACTCTATTTGAAGTCCCTTTAGTCTGCACTATTACAACATTGTAGGAAGAGTTCCTAAAACAGTAGGTGTTAAGTAATGAAAATCTTCAAAAGAGTCTCCTTCCAGACTATTTACTAAATACTTCACATGCTGTAATATGAACAAGGGAAAATTGTTATCTCCTTATGAAGACATCACAGATTTCCAAATGGTTAGTAATGCATTTCTTTTGCACCTTTCTTATCGTGGTATAACAAAGGGAACATGAGAGATGTCCCAAAGAAATCCAGATATCACTCTTTCTACTTTAAACAGTACAAGTGCAGGGATGGGGCTCATCAAGCCAGGCTGGATATTTGGTTTGGCTCTAACCCAAAAGGTGAATTTGGGCTGATTCAATGAAATTAGCGCAGCTCCTGTCACTTCAGATTAACTGCTCAGACATCTATTTGCCAAATTCCCCAGTCAACCTAGTGCCCGTGTATGGATTTTACACAGATAAAGTTTCTAAGTATGGCATCAAAATGGGACAGGTGAGCGTGCTACCATGCCCTAAGACATGATGTTAGGCATTTGCAGGACATTAAGCAGCAATGCTGGAATGGCCTGGCTTGTCACGACAGCACAGCGCAGCACTGTACAGACCCTAGCTTGTGTCCTAGGAGCAGCATAACTACATTAGGTCTGGGCTATGTGGCTCAGGCAGAGTGCCATGCTGCCAGGGCTGTAACACTTCTCGGATTTGGAATTAGCTCAGGTATTGCTGCAGGAGGCTGCCTTGCGTGATTTAGGGGAGCTGCAATGTGTCATACAGCTTTCTTCATTCACAAGCCTCTTCTTTTACTCCTTTTAGCTGTCAGTTTTTCTCTGAGGCAATAGCAGCTTCCACTTCTTCACATACAAAGAATCCAGAGTTTTGGTGAAAAACAGCTTTGTTTACTTTAAACTTTATTTACTTAAAACTGCAAAATTGGCCCCTTTCTGGTAAAAGGTGCCAGATGAGCAGCTCCAGGAACTGAAACCCTTTATTCATTCTGGAGCTGATTTGCAGCCCATTGGAGTCAGCGACAAGCTCCTAATTGACCAGTTTTCTGGCTCCTGGATCAGGCCTTCACAGGACAGGCAGCAGCTGTGCAAACTCCCTCCTGTTCCCTCACCAGCGCACCTCGGAGGGAGAGCTCCAGTCCCTGCACAGAGGGCCAGTTCAGCCTGAAATCCACCCAAAACCTGCAGCCTGTGGGCAGTAGCACCTAGGGGGGCTCAGGGTTATTCTTGTTTCCAAAGCAGTTTCCATTTCTGTACTTAGGTTTGTTGTTTTTTTTTTGAGTGATTTGTTGTTGTTTGTTCCTTTTTCAATTTTACTCCTACAAACTGGAAACTGACATGCATGGGGAAAAGCAAAAGGCAGAAGAAAGAAGAAAAGAAGATTATCAGCATGGCAAATCCTCACCCCTCCCTGCCATTAAGGGGCTTTTGCAGGGGGTGGGAGTGGTTTGCTGAAAGATTTCCAGGAAAGCTTTCACAGGAGATGCTCTCTCTCTAAAAAAAAAAAAAAAAAAAATAGAGCTTTGGTATCTTTAGTTTCCATTCATGCATGGCTGCCAAGAAGCTTTCAGAAATTACTTCTGGTCACTTTTGACCAAGAAAGTTTGACTTCAGATTAGTAACTGTCCCAGAAGCTCTCCCCACCATAAGCCTCTGAACTCTCCAGGCCCAGCTAACATCTTCTGCCCCTGCAGAACTGCAGAGTGACCCAAGAGCCATCAGCAAGGCTGGTGACAACACCTCACAGGCAGAGGACAGAAAAACTGAAACTCTGTGATCAGAAAGGGCAGAGATGAGGAGAGTTGCCATGCATTAGGAAACAAGAAAGGGCAGCTGAGGATTGTATTGTAAGAGTGAATCTGAGGATAAATAGAATAAATATCACAGTTAGTAAGAGGCTCAGGAAAATAGTCAAAGATATAGTCATGGGAGGAGCACTGAAATTATTTCACTCGGTTTCTTCTCTATGGACAAAGAAATTGTGAAGAAGTAACATGTGCAGGTAACTTTTTTGTTGTTTTTGTTATTCAAAACTTTTGTTCAGCACAGTACCCTCTCTAAAGACAACAGTTAGGCTATAAAAAGGCCTATCTGGATGCACTGTGTACACGGTTAAGGTTTTCTGCTATAATAAGAATGCCGTGCCTTAAAGTTTAGCTTCACCATAACTGCCAAAATATTTACTGGCATGTAAACAATACCTTTCTGCCTCTTAAGTTGTTACTGCTGAGGTTTCCCCGAGGAAAATATTTGTTTAATAATTGACTTACAGCAGACCTCAGAATGAATATTAGAATATTAACCAGGGCTATTTGGGAAGAGCAGGTCTGAAACAGTGCAGCAGAAGTGCCAGCAAGTAGTATATGCAGAGGCCAAAGGAGCAATGGAAGAGAAGAGTCAGCTCCACACTAGTATAAGCTTGGTCCATGAACATCTTCCTTTGGGGCAGGGTGTCAGCGTAAGCCACTTGAAGCTGTGGTTCAAAGACTGTCACAGGAAATACTCTGTTGGCTTGGCTGGGAGGCCGTGACCAAGTGTGCTTCTGGAAGTCTCCCACACACTATCCTTCATATGGGATGAGGCACCACCAAACAAGGTTTGGCAAGAGGCTGGGAGGCCTGGGGAACAAACTGCTGAACAAAAGGAGAGGCTAGGCAGAGATGGTGTTTGCTATTTTGACCTCTTTTTCTTTATTATATATACAACTTGGACTGACTGACAAAAGGAAGCCTGGTTTTGCTGCTTCTCTCCATGGTGTTTCTCCTCTCAGAAAGCTGGTTCTTTGAATCCTGTTTGTTCACATATTGCTAAATTATCAGTGTGTTCATTTTTATCTCTGTCAGTCTTATTTCCTTATTTCTTGATGTAATGAGTTGTCTAATTACTGCGACATCAATTCCTTAAGGAACTTCAAATAATTACATCTGTGTATTTCAATGACATCCTGAAGAGTTTGGGGGAGGTTTGCTTCAGGCTCAATAGCATCAGGTGCCTCCTGATACATACACTTTCTGCCAAGATCTCCCTTCTCCCCTACTTGCTGAAGCATCTAGGAACAAATATATGTCAGTCCTAATTAAAACAATCACCCAAGTACTGGATCTGACTCAGGGATTGTCATTGTAATTTTAAGAGCTGCTGTCTCTGCACAGTTGTACAAAGTGTCTCATTTTATTTGGAATTTTCATGTTTCAGTGAAACCACATTTCAGTTTTTTCTCCCTTTCATTTTCAAAAAGGGCCAAATAATATAGTTGTTCTTGCTGTAGTTATGTCTACTTAAAGGAGAAAACAAATAGCAGTGGGCCAGAAGAATTTGCTTTATTTTGTTACAGGACCGCTATAGTCTAAAATGTGTTTTTTCTTTCCCAATATGCAAGCAGAACTACAGGCCTGTTTGTCTTTCATGGAGCCAAGGAGAGGAGCTGTGGAGAAAGTGTAGTGGAGGTGGGTGGGACACGACACTGGTCTCTAAGATCAGCCCGTGACACACAGTGCCTCTTGGTACTGCTGTCAGCGGAGGCACCCAGAGATGGGACACAGTCCCTGTATCCCATGCTACCTCTTTGCATTTGTACAGGAGCCGTGCAGTGCCACAGTCCACAGGAGGGCTCCCCCACCCAAAGCAAGCAGCCACGAAACATCTCAAACAACATGCTGGGAGTCACCATTCTAGCTTCAAACGTCCAGCTGTTCCTGTGCCAGCCATTTACACTTCAAGGCAAAAGGGGCATTTCCAGGGTGCATTGATTTATCTCATTCTAATGCAGCTAATGTCAAATAATCCAGGTAAATTATATAAAAGAAACCCCTTCTTCCTTGTTCCCAAACTGTAAAGGGAGTCTAGAATAAAAGCTGAGGTGTTGTAACGTGCATCTTTACTTCTGTTAAGGGTATTTGGGAAAGAGCTCACACTCTTGGTAGAGAGGACATTTGCGGGAATTAAAAAGGGAAGAAGGCCAGCGATGTGCATGTACCTTGCTGCACAGTCAGAAGACTGCACTTGCCGTAACCTTGGGCCCTTCTTCCTAGAACACTGTGCGTGGATGTGGGCGGAGGCTTTTTAAACATTAATACTCCCTGGCATATGTTCTAAATAAATGAGAGGAATGAAAGAGCATGGAAAAATATGTTGTACTGGGATTATTAATCTCTGTGGTATTCGGCCACTTCTTAGCAACAAACATTCCCCTGAGGAATGATTTCAATCAGAACTCACTTCTTGGTCTCCAAGTCCTTTTGGGTATATTTGAATTACTTGTGGTGCATGAAATATATTTGGGGGCATAACCACAGGGCAATTTGTAAAGACCTTGGGGAGGGTTTTGTACTTGCACTGTGAGCAGATAAATCACATTTAAAGTCATCCACTTGGAATTCCAGTGCTCTTGAGGAAGTCGCTGCTTGAGATGAGCAACAGACAGCATTACAGCATTGTACCCTCACTGGTAAGATCCACTTGAAACACAGCTCTGTATGTCCAATGCAAACACGTCTTTTCAGATTCACGGTATTTGTTTTTAATCACATTAAAGTCCATGACTGGAAAAGTTAGAGAGCAGCACAGTGGCTGCAAAATTAGGTAATCTCCTTCATGTTTCAGAGGTACTATTGCATTTTTTTTGCCACGGGAGGAACAGTATATTTTTCTGGACAAGAAAAAAAAAAGTGTTTTGGGGTTGCTTGCCGTCACCTCTGTTTCTGTGGAAGAGACCTTGGAGTTGTAATAATTTTGTTAGCAATATAATATAGGTATTATATGCATTCACATGTATGTAAGTGAATATATGTATTATGTTACATATAGTGCAATATATATATTACATTACATACAATATGTACATTATATTATACCTCTTATAGTACATATAATTCTGATGTTACATGTAAGTGTAGAGAAAGGGTGACCTCTGAAAGATCACATCTAGCCAAGTGGAAGTATTTCTGTAAGCCTAACCTTCCTTTTGCTGCTGCCAAGCTTGGTTCCTGCACTGAACTTTCTACAGTCAGATCAAGCATGAATACCCTTCCCGTTAAAGCAACGTCATGGCAGATCTTTGACACTCAACCAGAATGGCGTGAGTGTGTACGCAGAAGTTCATAATAGCTGTGATCCATAGAGATGGTAAGTGGGCCTCTGATCTCACCTAACTTGTAGGTTATTTTTTATATTTCAGACAATAGATCTGAACCAGTCACCTAGATTTGTAGACAGTGGAAAGAAACGGACATTCCTAGTGAATGATTTCTTTAGAATGAAACAAATTATGAGCTAAAATGCTGGGAGAGCCCAAAGAGAATTTCACTGTAGTCATCTAAGGCCAAGTGGGATTAGCCGGATGAAGAGAATCAATGGATAGACCTAACCTCATCTCTTTGACCAAAGATCATTCTGTCTAACTCCAGACAGTTAACCAAAGCACCTGAGTTCAGAATCTACAGAATCTTCAGGCTTCTTCAGAAGCCATCAGAGACTGATACCTTCAAAGACCAAGACGTTATGATGGACACCAGTATCCCTACACATTTCTTCTGGTCAAACCCTACCACCTTAGGCTGAGAGATGTAGACCAGTATACAGAGACCTCTCATCATGAAAAATATCATGCTGTTACTGCAGCTACACCTTCTGCTGTATGTTCCCTCACTGAGCCCAGATGCCAAACTGCATCTGCTGTTGCAAGCTGCACAGCTCTGAAGAGGTACCTTTGCGTGTGGGGCACCTCACCTCCCACCCAATTCATCCACCGTGAGACAAAGCAGCGTAGCACGCCATCTTGGCACACGAGTTAAAAGAACAAGATCTCTTATCTTGGATAATTGCTATTGTTTTATCCATTTGGTAACTAATTTTCATTGTGTATGCCAAGTTTCAGAGGCCAGTTAAACATTTGGCAACACTTAACAATTAGCAGATTTTTCATTTACGTAGCAGTAGTCTTTTGGCAAACACGCTGGCTTTCAGGAGAACACTTCCTTGCAGTTTATTGATATTACATATATTTCAGACATTTCCTAAAATAAATACTGATCGATTGCTAGAAAGATCGGTATCAGGAATATTCAGTCCTTTCTTCTCACAGTTTATTTCCTGCACCGACAAAGTCTCCTTTACTGTGATAGCAGTACCAACACCTATTTTACCTTACTGTGCCTGTCCTGGAGCTAAATAAATAAACCATGGGGAGAAATGTCACGTAAGGCCTTTGATGACATTAATTTTTATTTTATCTTTTTTCATACTGTTTAGAGAGATTGTTGTTCAGCCACTTTTTCAGTATCAGCTCACATTTTGGCCTCCTCTAACAACAATATAAATAATTATTTTGATTTCAATTAAAAACAAAAAAGCTTATTAAATTGTCCTTGTTATTCAATTTACAATAGTTAGAGCTGATAGCTTAAAAATCCTCATTCCTTTCTGGAAAATTCTGACTGAATAAAACATAGGAGGGAGGAAAGAATAAGATGCAGCTTTGTAAGTATCCTTTCATTCTCTTGCAATTAGCTGCCTGGAATCTAATTTAAAATATATACATACAGTAATATATAACTTTGATCATAATCATTAGTCACCAGGTATAGGCTGCTTAGCACTGCACACACATCCTGCCAAAAAACAGGGTTTTCTAATGTAGAGACCATGTTTCTAGCACTTTTCTAACAGGTCTAATCCTTCATATTAGAGATGGAGGAGGGGACTTGTTATTGGGATGGGGAGAATTCTTATCAGAAGCAGCTCACAATGGAATGGAAGGCAGGCTTTCTTGCTTTCACTGCATTTTTTCTTCATTTTCTTTGTTTTCTTTAAAATTAAACTTCAGTAAACTTAATTTTGAAATGAAATGAAACAAAACATTCCTCTAAAGAAAAAAAAATTAAGTATAATTCAAAAGCTTTGAAATAGAACTGTCATTTCTTTTCGAACGAAAACAATGTAATGAATTTTACACAGATGTTTCAATTAACTTGAAGAAAGGAAAAACATCCCCTCTGCATTTTTTTTTCCTTAAATGCTGTTAGAAACATACTCTGCTTTCACTAAAAGGTGTTTGCTGTTCTTGGTACAGAAACAGAACTCTGCCCCAGTCCTTGCTGCCGCCTGTGGTAAGAAGCTACGCAGCTGAGCCTTCTCTGCTCATAAATACAAGCTAATTCTTGAAGTTGGCTGCCAGACTGTACCCCTTCCTATTTTTTATGCATTTGCGCAAAACCTGGGCACAAAATATCTTTTTTCCCACTTGTACCCCTTGCACAAGCAGTGGACAGGAAGGGATTGTTTGCAACTAGGGATGTTGCAGCCCACTGGGGTAGAGTAGAGTAATGGGATTGTGACCGAAGAGGAGACATCTAGAGCAGTTAGCAGGCAGTAGGGTTAGGGCTAGCAGAAGGAATCACTTTTTTGCACATCACAGAAGTGTTGTGGAATGAATTGCCATCGGATATTGGAGAGGAGTAAAAATAATTCAAACAGGGATTAAAACAAGTTCACTGGCAGCCTATCTAGCTATCATATGCTAAAGTGTAGAGGCGATATCTGTCCCAAGAAGCCTACATGTCCCTGGTTTCCCTGGCAAACTGCTGAAAAGTGTCTCTCCGTAATTGCCCTGTTTTGCTTCTCGTTCTCTAAACATCTGCTGCAGGCCACTGTCAGAAAACGTGTGTCGGGATGGCTGGACCTTCGCTCTGACCTACCACAGCAGTTCTCTTGGCGTGCACTAAGGGAACGAGACTATCTCATCCCGCACACCAGCCAGCAAAGCTGACAAGATTCAGAAAGGAGTGCAAACGGCACCCTAATTAATAGTGATGCAAGAGCAGCTCTGGAGGCACTGTGCCTCCCTAAGACATGACATCTCCCAGAACTGGCACGGGAGTGATAGGGACTCTACACTATCCCTGGAGCGTAGCTTGTTGCTTGATGCCATAGTTTAGTACTAAGTATGCGAGTGCATTTTCAACATAGCTGGTGGCAGAAATTGCACTTCTAAGCTGTCTGGTGGATTTATATGCTTAAAGGATTATGAATTATTGCAAACCAGTACCATTTGCGATGTTTTGCTTTCTGTCCTACAGATCCAATTACTTGAGGGCATATTGGATTGTATATGTAGTTAGAACAGGGGTTTGCTCTGGTGATTTTACATTTTCATTACAGCAAGTTAATACAGAGGCAGACTTCAGTCTAACAGACTCACGCTGAACTTCAGCAGTATTACTTAACCGAGTGAAGCTAAGCATTTAAGTAGGTATAGAATTAAGCATAGAGCACAACAATCAGGCATCTCTAAGAATGTAACCACACCACAAGCAAACAAACCTGGAAGGGTATAAACCACACCTAATCCTGCCTGAATGGCAACGATTGTTTGTGCTTGAGCCACTACCACACAACTGGATTTGAACAAACAATTTCTGGGATAGGAAGCAAAATTCGTTGTATATATTACTGGCCAACTAAATAAGAAAAGTCTATCAGCTGTGCTTGAATAGTCCACCTGATCTCATCGGGGGCTCAAGAGCAGTGGCCTCCATTTGCACATCCATTTTGCGTGCATTTGTTCACCGTGGTACTAACGCAGGAGGTGCAAGCAGCATGTATCTTACCATGAAGGTAACAGAGGAGTGAGCACACAGCATGAGCCAGGCCACAGAGAGAGGCCAGGGATCTGGAGGAAGGCACAGGGACCTCTATTCCACCTGCATTCAGAGACACCGAAAGTTCAGGTCTCAATTGCAGTGGCCAGGAGTAGTTTGCTGGATTGAGCTGTGATAATTTTCACTGAAGAAAACCCACCCCAAACCCACACAGAAGGAGGAGGCATCCTTTCAGCATCCCTGTGGGACCTACAGAGCTCATTAAGGACCAATTTTTTTCCAAGCTGTGATCTGCTACCATTTTGAAAATCTATGATACGACACAGTAGGGACAATTCTGGCACAACTACCACAAGGGGAAATTTTCACTGACTGCATTTTGATAATTGAGATATTTGAGGTATTTGGGGATCTAGATCACCTTTCTTTTCATATTCTCAGGTAAGGTCTTTAATGCTCCTTCTGGCTACTCAGGCCAGCCGTACCTCATTCCTGGCCTGCAGAAGCCTCTGCCCAGAAGGTTCTGGTTTTAATTACTCTAACTTGACAGTTGTTCAGAGCACCTGTCTTTCTTCATCAGCCATTCATACAGCTCTGTAAACAATTGCAGCATAACTAAGTAGTGGGTGGTTACAGAGAAGACAGGCAGACTCTGTTTGGAGATGCAAAGTAAGAGGCCAAAAGGCAGTGTCTGCCAGTTGCAACAAGTGAAATTCCAGCTAGATCTAAGGAATACATTCTCCATAACTAGAGGGGTCAAACACTGGATCAGATTGTCCAGAGAGGATTTAGTACCTTGATCCTAGGAGTTACTAAAATACCCAACTGGACAAGGCCCTAAACAACCTACTGTAATTTTGGAGATGGTCCTGATCTGATTTGGGTGTTGGAGTAGAGACCTCTGGAGGTTCCTTTTTCCCTTGAGGCCCCTTCCAACCTGAATTATCCAGTCTATAATGACAGTCTGGCAGAGTATGGAAAAATGAAGTATTGTATTTTTAAAAACATAACTTGACAACTTTTGTGAGTTTTGTCTGCTTAGCTCTATGCGAACCCTTCTTTCTTTTTTTCCTGCCCCTTTTCATCGTATATCTGCATGCATACATATAAATGCTTAAAAATTTGAAACTTTTGATTTGTCTACATAGGTGGTTCCATTCAGAGCAAAGTAGGGTTGTGATTGTTCCTTATGTGCTCATTCAGTCCTCAGAGCCAGTGAACTAAGTTTCTTCCAAAGGAAACTGAACTGGAAGCTCTGCTGTGAATGCAATTCTTGATGTGGATGTTGATTTCCAAAGTGATGTATAGGCCATACTATTACAAAGTCCTGTTGTGTGCATCTAATACTTACTCACTTCAGAAAATTTTGGGTTGCATGGATATTTGAGACATTGAGCCTAGGGAACTGGAGCGAGCCAAGCTCAAACTTCCCAAACTACAGATAAAGATGGCAGGAAGAGCTTAGGCAGTGCTAGAAGGTTCTCTGAGTTTCATGTAGTCTGGTGCTCCCACCCTTACCAGTTGCTTGTGAAAGCCTGAGTACGTTTCATAACTGCATGAGCGTCCTCAGTCACGTTCATATTTCCATCTCAGGCTATGTTTCAGATGGAGCTTGGTCATTGGCTGCATTTCCCCTCTATCTGATCAAAACTGGGTTATATCACCTCAAAAAACTACAATGACTAACCATCCCCTTACCAGCCATGATCCCTTTGTGGTGTTGTTATGGTTTTTACCCTTCACTCCCCACCCACCCACCCACACCTGACACATCATCTTTGTCTTTTATTTAAAAGTATTTGGCCCTTCAGCTACCAAGTGACCATCACTACTTCAAAGCACTCCAACCTGGGGAGGGAGAGGGGAAAGCTGTAACCTCTGTGTACAGAGTCTGCTCCCCAAAGCAAAATTAATCATCTGGAGGGGGGGAAAGGAGGGATTTCCTATTACCTAAAGAGGAATTTCTAGTCTGCTGTGATCAGTCCCTGTTGATCAGATATAAAATGTAGATACTGAAAGACACCACTGTAAAACTCCAGGAGCTTTCAAGATATAGAGAGGGTGCCACAAAAAGCAAGAACAAAAATCCAGGGACTGCGCACAACTTGCTAAATCTACAGCAAACTGGGAACACTGCCAGACCAAACTGCTCCAACGAAGAGAGGCATTTGCCACAACAAACATTCCACTTCACATCCTGGATCACACAGTTTTAAAAAGACATATTTGAGTAGCAAATAAAATGCAATGACAATATCAAATTTAAGATCAGAGAGGAATCTTTTAGTACCTGCCAGTCCTTTGAGTGTCAAATATGGGGAAAAATCAGAGAAGCTAAGACTCTGCTTTTTGCTTTCCACTGTTTGTGATGAAATGACTTATTCAGAGGACAGATACTGTGAATATGTGAGCTGTGCTATGACCAGCTGGCCTATTTTGGATTTCAGCCGCAATACACAGATGGAAAGTATGTTTCTAGATTGCATGATTTCTTTTTAAAATCTGCTTCTTTTTTTTTTTTTTTTTTTTTAAACAGCAATTACTGGGGTTAAGGAGAAAGTGATGCAGTTCCTTTGAAGCTTAGAGAGAGTCCAAAGACCATTCAAACACCATTTTTCTGAATGCTCTTCTAGAGATCTGCACATCTCTCGTAATCCTACTGCAGAAATCACAGCACAGGTGACAGAAATTATATGTTGTTTCATGGCTTGCCCTATGGAAAAGGCATTGAAAATGTCAAAGATTTCACAAGGAAATATGAAAGCCACCATGTGTGTTTGCTGTCTTTGTCAACAAGAGCTACATTTAGTCTGGGCAGGAGTCTTTCATTATCAACACCTCAAGGAATACGAGGAACTGGAGAAAATAGAAAGCAGGACCGTTCTAGGTGCCTTGCAGCACTGCTAGAGTCAAGTTGTCAAAAACAATCTCTCTCCCTGTGCAAGATCAATTTGCATATAAACTGCACAGGCTGAATCAGTCCTCTCCTTCTCCTTGGAATGCTGCATGGCAGCATTTCTGGATTAACTTCCATTAATGATTCCTGTATCCCAGCATTTTTCTTTCTTTTACCCCCCCACCCCCCTCCCCCCAAAAAACACCAGACAACACCAAACAAAAAAAAACTCACAAGCTCACTCAGATTTCAGATTATAGTTGCTATACCAATGCCCTATTTAAGACAGTATATTTTACTTGGGTGTTCACAGGGACATATCATAGGACCAATATATGCGGTATATTCTTGGTGTCCAAGGGGACATATTATCAGGTAGGTTTAGTTCTCCCAAAACATGGTGCTCACGCATAACTAAACCAGAGTGCTGTGTGAGATAATGGCAAAAGGGATGGTTCCAGGTGTACCTAAACACCCACCTGATTTCTATTCTTCCTCCTTCCGGAGACAGAAAGCTCCTATAATGTGGCAGCACAGAATTACAGCCATGTCTTTCCTTCCATCCCTTCACTAACCCCAAAGGGAACAACAGTCCCTTCATCTGCATGTGCAGGAAAAAAAGCTCAAAATTTGTTGTTCTCCCTACTTAGGGAAGTAGAAGAGCCAGTTCAGGCCTCAGTAAATACAGAGCAGACCTGGTTATACAACAGATAGGTGGTTACTTCTTGAATTGATGCCCATATATATTCGATCAAGCCTTTGTTATTTTGATCAAGTAAGGCTTGTTAAAGAAAGATTTTATTCCAAACCCTGAAGATTTACTAAGTGCAATCATTTGTCACATTGCAGGTGAAACAAACACATAAATAACATGATTTTTATTTTATTGTACAGGGAAAAAAGCCCAGCATCCCCCTGCCCTCCCCTATTCTCCACCTCCACACACAAAGCACTTTAAAACCACAGGATTTTCACTCACCCATAAACAAATCAGTGGTTTAGCTCTCTTTTTTTTTTTTTTTTTCTTTTTACTGGCAGGAAATGGTCTTCTCTGACCTGGAAAACTCAGCAAGTTTCTGAACAGATATATCCACATTTCTGGGTTGATTTTTTTTTTTATTTGTTCTTTAAGAGAAGTCTGTAAAAGTATTTTGGTCAAAGATATTGGCCCATACCCAAATAAAAAAAAAAAAAAAAAAAAAAAAGGAAAAAAAAAAGAAGCATTGTAGCAGAAAATATATTCTGGGGATGTGTAAAATCACCTTTAGATAGTTTCATATTGACCCATTTTCTCTTTCTCAACAAACACAGATTGTCTTTCAAAACAGCGAAGAAACCTTGTGTGAGTATACCTGTCTTGTAATGTTTTTCCATGCACAGTGATCATGTATGCAACTGACCTAGAGAAAGCAAAAGATGAATTCTATATGATAGAGGACATCCTGTTTGTATACTCTGTAAAAATGTGTTGCAATATTCCGAAATTGGCAGCTACCCCTTTTGACAGACAAAGAGAAGACAGAGTATAGACATAGCCACAGAAGCAATATATTTGTTCAAGTCATGTACCAAGAACTACCTTTGCTGTTCAATCAGATTCAACTCTTTTTAAATAATATGACAGAATTTTTGCCTCATGTTAATGTAAGCAGGCAGTGTTCCAGATATCTCCAGTGAGAATATCATTTTAAAACTAGGCAAACAAACAAACAAAAAAGCCTCTTGAATAGTTTCAATTTTCTAGAATTTGCCAAGGCTGCTTACTACTAGGCAACTCTCCCTACAGCACTATTTTCTTGGACAGAGAGACCAAGTTCCCTGGTTTCTTCAAGCCTTCTGCCTTGTAAGCATTATGCCCATAGAACAAGCAACAATACACAATTATTTGAAACGTCAGAACTAAACAAAACAGTTCACATTTTGAGTATCAGGTGTCAACTTCCCATAGTAAATCATTTGCAATTAACCCTTACAGCAGAAAAATCAGAGGAAAATTGTATTTTAAAACTTGCAATGACTGGAATTTTCTTTAATTCATTCAGTTTGGTATGGGGGCTTCACATAATTTCAGAAGAGTTAAGAGAGCCACTGCACTATGACGAGGAATGATTTCTAAAAAAAAGTAACTTCTCCATCAGATTCTTTTCCCCATGCCATCTTATAGGCATATCCAATGATTTTTCTGCTTAAATGTATTTTTGATTTCCCAGCACAACTTGGAGTATTAGAAGTCAGAATAGACTGAAATGTGTTACGTTTTCCTTATGCACTTTCAACAATGTTACTTTTAAGATTTGAGTCAATAACATTCATGATAGCCCATTAGTGGACATGAACCTATACTGAGTTCTCTTTTGCCGGGTACATACAGGAACACTTCAATGTATGAGAAAAATTAATAGATTGTCCTCACTTACACTGCCTTTATTAGTAGGCTTTTGTGGTATTTGCCATTATAGGACTCAAGTTCTGAAAGAAAGATTTGAGCCAGCATGTAACATGCAACCCTAGTCTACATTCACCTATTCCCTTACATATAAGGTTCAATGAGAAACGGGGATTCAGAAAGCAAAACAAGGAGTGAGAAATGAAGTCAAAAGTGCAATACATTTAATGCTGATGACAAGAGTGCCTTGTGGTTGTTCTCACCTTTCTATAAGCCACTGGGGAGCTGTGGCAAGTCACTGGGAAAGCCTACAATATCAACTTCACCAATTCCCTCCATTGCAAGTATATCTATTAGAACTGCTGTCCTCATAATGTAATTTAACCCTAAACTGATATGAACAGAGTTGCATACTTACTAATATATATATTTTTTTTCCCTGTAGAATAAAATGTTTTAAAATATTTGCTTTTCCTGCAGTTCTTTCACTACTGGCCATTCAATGTGATGTAAACCTGTCCATCAGCATTTGTGCAGTGTTTGAGTCTTAGAGTCCAGTAGACTGGAAGTTAGGAAGCACACAATACAGAAAAAAAAGATACATGCCAGAGCATGCTCCTGAAGGTTCCCCTTTTGATCCTCACACCCACATTTCTCCAATCTCAGGCAGATGCATTCTCACCAGGCCAATCCCACTGCATAAACTACTGCTTCCTTGCAGGGATATTTTGCCTTCAGAGCTGGCTGCCAAGAAGCACTGCTGGGAGCATCAATGCGGCTGTCAGGAGGTGGCACCATGGAGATACAATTGACAGCGCTGTCCCCAGGGCGGCCGTGCTCTTCTTTGTGATTGGCTCCAAAGCAAACTCTGAGTTATCGGTTATTTTTCCAGTAAGAGCATAAAATGCTAATTCTGGATGCTGGTTGGATATCTGATAGGAACAGATCACTCGCAACAAAACAAATGGAAGAAAAAGATGCTGTCACTACCTTCCACTACCAGGTGACCAAGGTGAATGACATTGTGCTCCATCTTGTTCAGAACAGAAATTGTAGATACTCCTACTTTAATTACCATTAAAAAAAATACAGAAAGTAGAAACCAGGTTGGGTGTTAGTAAGATCAAGCATAATAAATAGGTTAAGCACATTTAAATAAAATTAGAAAAGCCTATGTGAGATACCCAGTGAACAATATGAGTACCATCATGTTATACTTTCTGTAATTATATCAGAGCTAAGGAAGTGATCAGAAGAGCTTTGGTACAGTTATTAACAGACAATTAATGGTATTGGCAAATGAGACTGAGATTGTTTAACTTTTTATTTTTTTCTTCACTCTCCACTTAAAAGGTCAATTGCAAGCCAATGACTAGCATGCCAGATCCAAAGACTAAAACAGGTTACTAGAGCAGGTTACAAGAATATATTCTGTTGTTTTCAGATCAGCTGTGCAAATAAAAAAAAGATTCACACAGAAATACTCTGGGTCAGACATTTGTTACAAGGAGATTTGTAATTATTTCTGAGAACTCACAGAAGAGAGGGAGGTGCCAGAAGATTTTAAAAAGACAAACTCGTGTTTTAATTCCTGAATGGGAGGAGTAGGTTGGGGGAAATCACTGAGTTATCTTTTCCTCTATTTTCAGAACAAAAAACATGTAAAAAAGAAAACAGAAGGATAATATTTTAGTAGCTAGTAATAACTTAGAAGGGAAAATGACAAGTTGTCCTACGAAAAGATTTGCAGTAACATTTCTTGGACTTCTTAGTATTCAACATTGTTAGTGTAGACCTGGAAGATGGTCTGGAGAGCCTGCAAACTTAACAAGCACACAACAGCTGGAAATGACTGCTAGAATGCAGAAGAATGGGCTTAGAATACAAATAATCCTGACAAAACGGAAGAATATCTTTAAAGAAAAAAAAAGCATAAACATAGGTGCAGTTCAGTAAGAACAACTGCAAATATTTACACTTAGATAGGAAAGAGGAAGTGCACAAACAAACATGTAGGGAGAATAACTGGCTAAGCAGCAGTTTTGCAGAAGTGGATCTAGGTAATACAGATCACAAGCTGAATTATGTGACAACAATGTAATGCTGTCATGAAAATGGCAAATTGTAAAAAGATAACTATAAGGAAAAATGGAAAACATTGAGCTTGCTGAGAGAAGTGACATATTTGATTCAACAGTAGAAAAAATAGCAATGGGGGTCTTTCAATTGGGAGTGTATAAATATTAAAAAAAAATAAAAAAAAAATAGCAAATGAAAATAAGCCAAAGAAATCAAAGTGGAATAAATATATAATATCAATTGTTTTCTTAAGGAAATTTAACCTATTGCAATTTCACTCATGCTGTATATCAGAGGTTAATATCTGAGTAAAGATAGCTAAATTGCCTTTTTTTATTATTGAATTATAATCACTTGAGCAATTATAAAAACAGGTGTTGCTGATTGAAATCAATTATTCCTTCACCTGATCACTATACAGCTGATAAGGACTCCAGATTGCTACACAAGTACTCTCTCACTTGTGCTGAAGCCTTCTTGAAAGGCATTTATTAAGCCAAGATATTCTGGAAAGAAACTCCACTGAAGGACAAGGACAAAGATTAAAATCTTCTAAGAAAGAGCATGCAGGCTGTGGTGTCTGCAGATCTTGATTTGATCATTAAGTAGCCTTGATACTTAGTTGACTGTTGAACAGAAGTGTTTTCCATATGTCTACGGGAATTTTCTCAGGCTTCTAGACCTATCGTTTCATCTCATACCTTGCAGTCTATGAAGTTTGCAAGAGTACAATGCAGTAATATATTTAGTGGCTCAGCAAAGCACAAGTTGAAGTAGTAAATAGCATGCATGTAGTTTAGCAGTAGGATAACTGGAAAAACACCAGGAGGTTCAGAGGCAGCAGAAATATTTTCCACGAGTGGCTCAAAAATAAGCTTGGCTGCAAAACCAGTGGATATAGCTGCTGCTCTAAATGGAGTACTGATATTTTGTAGGAAGTAGTAGGCATTATCTGAAATATTCTGATTGGGTCAATACAATTCTGTATAGATGATAATAAGGAAAAAGCCTACTCTAAGATAGTTTATCTGCCATTTAACAGATATTCATTCTGATTTCCCTTTCTCCGTAACTTTCCTTGAACATTTTTTTCTGGTCTGGAGTAAATTAAGTGGGACTTCTTTTCTTAGTAAGCTGGCTACACATTAAGGTCCATTAGTGCCCTTTAAAATTTTGATGTGGATTTCAGTCATTCTTCTCATTGATCATCCATTACAGAGCTTTGTATATTTGTGTCACTGTTGTAAGTGACATTACACCTTATGTTTGGCATCATCACACAGCAGGCTATGTATTCTGAGTAAACTTTTTATATATTCCCATGAAAGTTTCTTTAGTAATGTGTAATAATGCAATCCAGTGCCTTTGATCACTCAAACATGTATAGCAGCCAGCAGTTTGAAGTAGTAAGATTCTTCAGCCTCTAAAATGTAAGTCTATATTTCATTCTGGAGAAGCTTGCATATGTAATGATTTCCTTCTTCCTATTTTATACAATTATTTTGTAGGTGGAACACCAATTGCTTCAAATGCTGGCTGTCCCAGCTTTATCAAGAAATACGGACTTTAAAAGAAGCTATCTACAAGTTTTTAGAGGAAGACAAATGTAGAATTATAACATCGGTGCTTTTACTCCACTGCTGCATTCTGCTTTTGCTTACTTTTTTTGAGTAGTATGAGAACTGACATAAGTTTGCTTCAAGTACAGATGTCATAGAGACAATGCTAAGTTAGACCTTAGCATGCGGTCTGAACACAGTTCGTTCATCCAGCTGCTTTGCCTTTTGAGTAAGGCAACACTGACAGAAAGCTTTCTCAACTCGTTACTGTACATTCTTATCTCAGTGGATGATCTCTGTAGTGCAAACATTAATGCTCTTGGTAAAAGACAAAATATCAGATGCCAGAAATAAAAGAATAAAATAGCCTTTATAGAAGAATATTTTCTATGTTGGGAAGAATTGCTTTCGGGGACATAATTCATGAAGTGGTTCCTAGTGGTTTTCTGGACTTCATCTAACCCCATCTACACAAATAGGCTCCGGGTGGTTGTAGACAGTTGGACACAGGTTAGAGCAGCATCCTAGAGAATTTTTTTCAAGTTCCCAAATCAGCAGTGGAATCATAGGTGGTAAGTATCACTAGACTTTTAGACAATAAATGTCCCAAAAGCAAAACTGGCTGATCTTGCAGAGAGAAACAGAAAACTTTCAGGGAGTGAGAATGAAGTAAATGTTGACTGATAGCAGGAAAAAAAAAAAAAAATTGATAGTGTTTCATGAGAACTTTACTTGAAAAACTGCAATGAAAACTATTTAAGAAATTCCAAAGAAGTGCTTTTATAGGCTTTGAATTCAACAAATAAAAATCATGATTTACACAGGTCTTTTTGAAGTATCAGTAACTTGGACAAGGATATAAACAAATCATTCATAACATGCACAGTTTAGAATGGTCTCCATAAGTGGTTAAGTATCATAACTGAAAAGTGAAGTCATTATGTCAGATATCTCACAAAGGTTAGGATTTTTTTTTCAAAGACACCAGCTGACTTTTACAGATCATTTCTGGAAATAAATGTTGGTATGTATACTGTACCTGCACTCTTTTTGATAGTAAATGTTTGAGTTGCTCTATGTACATGAATGAAATGTATGTATTTCTCTGTGGTACCTCAGTTTATAGGTGTTATCAAATAATGTTTCCAGGCTAAATTTCCTTTACTGAATTTGTAAGAAGTATTTTCATAAAGATTCTTTAATATTTGTGTGCCATTAATGAATACTTCACCCAGTGAGTTGTTTAGTGAAAACAAAACAACACAAATTTGGATAACATTTTCATTGAAATATTTTAATTATTCAATAATTTCCACCATGAATCTGAAGGTTGAAAAAGCAAGCCTGTGTTATTTCTGTCTTCTTAGAAAAACCCAACCTAACATTTTAGAAAGGAAGAATGTGGTATTTTTAATACTGAACTGGTTAAAAATGTGAAAAATTTCATAACAAAAAATGTCTTGAGCCTATAGAGAAATGCAGTGCTTTCCACACCTCAGTCTTTGAACCCCCAGCTTTCTATGAGTCTTTTCAAGTGGCCTGCTCAAACCTACTTTGCTGGTTGGTATTTATTGCTATAATTTGTCAACAGTCACCTCTGACTTGGCAAACCATAGTTTCAGGGGTATTCTGAGGGCATCAAGCACTACCTGATGATGTGCTAGTGTAGGGGTCCCAAGAGATGGCATACATCACCACAGTTCCACCTTGTTGGCTTGATTTTGATGTGATAATTTACTCCCTCCTTCATCAGTTTCTCATCCATAGAAAAGAGGCGTTACTGATTTCATAGGTTGTACCTCTAAGAAAATTAGCTTATTTTCATAACTCTTCCTGTCTAAGCTTGAACTGCAGTCTCCCTAGACAGAAATATTCTCTGTATATAAAGATTTGTACATACTTATGCAATTTAATAAAACATTTCTTTTTTACTGACAGGTGATATCATGCAAAGAGGTAGTAAGTACAATGTCTATCCAAATTTTTTTCTCCTTTAAGCAGCTTCACCCGTAAATGTGCCATATGAGTTTGGTTATTACTAGAGTAACAAAGGTCTGATCACCATCAGAAATGCTAGAAAAACTTATTAAATGCCCACAAAAGCTGGATTACATTTCTTGCTCTTCCACCATAGGAGGAAGTGTGCCACGTCCTCAAGAGTATGTTAGGTAATCACAGAATCACAGAATGGTTTGGGTTGGAAGGGACCCTAAAGACCACCCAGTTCCAATCCCCTGCCATGGGCAGGGACACCTCTCACCAGACCAGGTTGCCGAAAGTCCCATCCAACCTGGCCTTGAACACCTCCAGGGATGGGGCATCCACAGCTTCTCTGGGCAGCCTGTGCCAGTGCTTCACCACCATCACAGTGAAGAATTTACTCCTAACCTCTAATCTAAATCTCCTGTCTTTTAGTTTAAAACCCTCCCCCCTTGTCCTATCATTATCTGCCTGAGCAACAAGTTGGTCTCCATCTTTTTTATAAGCCCCCTTTAAGTATTGAAAGGCTGCAATGAGGTGTCCCCAGAGCCTTTTCTTCTTCGGGCTGAACAACCCCAGCTCTCAGCCTTTCTTCACAGGAGAGGTGCCCCAGCCCTCTGATCATCTTTGTGGCCCTCCTCTGGACTCAATCTAACAGCCCCACGTCCTTCTTGTGCTGGCGGCCTGGATACAGTACTCCATGTGTGGCCTCACAAGGGCAGAGCAGAGGGGGACAATCCCCTCCCTCCGCCTGCTGGCCACTCCTCTGGTGATGCAGCCCAGGACGCAGTTGGCTTTCTGGGCTGTAAGCACGCACTGCTGGCTCATGTTGAGCTTTTCATCCACCAGAACCCCCAAGTCCTTCTCTGCAGGGCTGCCCTCAATGAGTTCTTCTCCCAGTCTCTGCTCCTGTCTGGGATTGCCCCGGCCCAGGTGCAGCACCTTGCACTTGGACGTGTTGAACCTCATGAGGTTCACATGGGCCCTCTTATATAACTTGTCCAGGTCCCTTTGGATGGCATCCCTTCCTTCTGTTGTAACGACTGCACCACTCAGCTTGGTGTCTTCTGCAAACTTGCTGAGGGTGCACTCGATCTCACTGTCTGTGTCATTGATAAAGATATTAAACAGTACAGGCCCCAGGACAGACCCCTGAGGGACACCACTCGTTACCAGCCTCCACCTGGACACAGAGTTGTTGACCACAGCAATCAGGGTGTGGCCTTCAAGCCAATTCCTTACCACTGAATGGTCCACCCATCAAATCCATATGTCTCCAATATGGAGATCATGGCAGCGGGGTTGGAACTAGATGATTTTTAAGGTCCCTTCCAACCCAAACCATTCTATGATTCTAATCACATCCCTCAATCTACCAGCTGTGCTGCTACTAACAGAGCCCAGGTTGCTTTTAGCTGTCTTTGCTGCCAGGGCACACTGCTGGGTCATGTTCATGCTGATGAACCCCAGCACGCCCAGGACATCTTCAGCCAAGCTATCTCCTACCCCATCAGTCCCCAGCCTGTTTGTGTTGCATATGGACAATAAAAATGGCATCCATCACCTGTGTGATGCGAGACCCAATCTTACAAGCACACATTCATGCTAATTTTGACCCCTGAAGGAAAACTCTCCACATCCCATGAGTGGCATATAAAGTGTAACCGATGTCAGAAGTTCCAAAACATTCACTGTTGATACTGTTCTCTGCAGCTCCTTCAATCAGACAGTAGAAGAAGAGCAGGGTTATTGGGGCTGTTGGACTGCAGATGCAGGAAAAAGACATTTCCAGGCTACATATATTGTTTTTTAACTCTATTTTACGACCAGACTACTTCAATACAATTCCAAATTTAGCTGTCACTATCAGAATTAATTATGATGAAGCAATTTGAAACACAGAAAGATTTAAAATTTGATCAACAATTACATTGAATTTTCTGTTAAGAGACCTATAAGAAAAAAGTCCCATGTCATTTTTTGTTTTTCCAAAATATTTTAAATTTAGGTTTCAGTTCTGTATTCTCTAGAATAGAAAGTTTTCAGCTCTTTGTCTTTAAGAATGTGTTTGAATTACAAATGTATTTTATTTGCAACTTTATATAGTATATAATATATATATTTGTAATAAATACTACAATTACAAACACAAAATTTAAATCCTTTCTCAAGATTCAGTTACATTCAAACTCACCTCTTTCTTCAAAGGAACCAACCTCTTGATTGCTGATGGAAAGTATCAACATCCAAAAGCTGTACTGAACATGTTGTCATTCTGAATTTATAGCTCGTTATTAGCTGCACTTTTTCCTTCACAGCTTTATCAACACAGTACAATACACACCAGGATGATTTATGATTGCTGAGGGCTAATTAAAGGACACTGATATTACAAGTTAGACTAGTTTATGTCAGACCATGTTATATTTTCTTTTTCCTGTCAATATATTCTTTCTCGAACACATAGAATTAAGACAATGGTAGTTAGATACACTCCTACTTGTTAGAAATCAATTTACATTTTACTTATTTCTCAGCGAAGAAATTCTTAGTAAAAAGCCCATCATTTGCAAAATAGCAAGCAATGCATTACATTTACTGCACAGGGACAAAAGCTGCAGAGCTATTTATTCTGCTCATCTGAGTCATATTATAACTAAGTAAGTATGATAGGGTTGGGCCCTAATTTATTTTTAAGTGATGAACAATATATTAGGGACTTCCTTAGCTATTCTTTAGTCATTAACACTAATACGTGTCGAATTCTCAGTGCTTAGCAGAAACCAACAATTCACCATAGCATTACTTCTGCATCTTTGGAGATTGGCCAGCACAGATTCTAATGAAATAAGCCAACCATGCAACAGGGGATTTAGGAAGTACTGCTATGCTGCCTACAATGACATTTTATTACTAATTAAATAATCTCTGAATCTGACTGTTCTGCAGTATTTTGCAACCTTCCACTAGCTAGATCCAAATCCTTTATGAAAATAAGAATAATGTGATTCTCAGAGAGTCTGATCATTTGAAAATGAAGTCAAGTAATTCAAAAACAAGCTGATTAGCTAGCTCGTTGCAAATTGTATTAAGGCTGTATTCAAGCTGTATATGCAGAGTGTCTTTAAAAACATATAAATACATTTGGGCATATGCATTTTGAAAATCAGTTTATTCATTCAGTAATACAAACAATGTTTCACGCTCATGCTTCATAGACTCTGCTGACGTTTTAAAAAGTTTCTAAGCGGAGATTTAGGCTAGGGTCCTGGCTCTGTGAAAATCTATTCCTCCCTACAAGCCTCATCTCTATTATGTCTCTGAACCCCTATGGCAATAACAGCATTTTGTCTCTTTGTCCAATATTTTACACTGTCTCGATGGCCAGATCAAGTAGCGCCCCTCCTTAGAATGGAAGGATGCTACAGTTGGAGCCTTTTCTGTAAAACAACCCAGAGTGTGGCACTGTGCTGCAGAGCCTGCCCTGCAGAGCTTCTCTTTCTGATGGGATGGACCCCACTGTCATAGTGGATCAGGGTTAGCAATCTCTGTTATTTACGTAGCTTAATTTACTTTAATTTATGCATATACTTTTTTTATGGGTTTGGTTATAGGGCAATTTACCTGGGCTGAATTTTTCTTGAAATGCATGTCTTATAGTACCTCAGACAAGTACCAAAAGCTACTGCATAGGCCTTCTTTCAAAAAAACACAGTTCTGTATATCAATAGTAAGAACTGGAGGAAAATGTAAGATCTCAGCATCACCAAATAAATTAACCAGTTGAGCCAAATTTATCCAACCAGCTTAAAAATCAGTCCTGCCATCGTATGAAACCATGCACCACCATGCTTAGAAAGTTTCAGATATTTTCACTGGCATAGATCTCAAAAACAACAACATATAGTTTACTTCAGGGGAAATACAGTCCGTGGTATTCATGCTACATTTCGATCTACTAAAGATTCTTTCAGAAACCAAGAGATCTATCCTTTCCAAAGTGACTTTTTAAGACCAGGAGCTGTGTTGTAAGGCCTGGTGTTCACACTGTCATTGGAGAAAATGTTTGGAGATTCTTGCAAACGAATTGGCACAGGACTTTGTAAGACATATTCTTTGCTTTTTAGTATTTTTTTTTCTAATGAAGTTTAATATTACCTTGTCCTGGGGATGCAATGGCAGTGTTTGAGTTTTGGTGTCCCTAACTGATTTGCAAATCTTGATGTCAATGAAATGTAATCTATCCTCAGGAAAGACAGCATTATTTAAAACATTTGGGAGGAATTTTACTGTATTCGTTCCATAGACTCCTTCTTAGCCATAACTACAACTTTCTTTCTGGGACTTCTTGTCATATTTATGGTTCTTACCAGGAGTGAATATGGTTTGTATTTAACAGTTATGATGAATAGTTTTTATGCATCACAGCAAAACTTGATATTTTAAATTTATAGTTGCTTTGAATTCGAATCATGAAATATTCATTACATTTTCACAACAAAAAGTTCTTCTAACAAATCATTCACTCAGTTCATTTTATGTACTAATTTCATGTAGGTCTAGAATACAAATTCTGTGCAGAAGTGGGAGCATTACCACAACAGGGAGCTGGCTACCAAACATTTGGAATCTGAGTATTTGAAGGAATAATGTGACTTTAATTATTTTTTTCGCATAGGCTTGGGTGGAGTCATAAATTCTTTGTTTGAGAAACACTGCTCAGACTCTTGAAGTTAATAGTGTTTGTGTAAGCAGAAAATCAACACTCCTTGCCCTGCTCTGTCCCATAACCTGTATCCATGAAAAGCTGATATGAGCTCCCACACAAATTTTAACTGACAGTATTTTGGCATATTCATAAGCTTCAGACCTACTTAAATGATGTACTGTGTTTTACCTGGTTTAATTTTTCTGCAGATATCCTTCTACAGCAAGACGAATCACCACAGAATATTGTCTTATATGGAAGCACAGAATAAATGGTTTCATGATTCTTTACCAGACCCTGAAAATACAGAAGCTCAGACTGCATATTGTACCACTTGGCTTAGTCTTCAACCGTGCATGGAAAGCTGCAGACTTTTTCCATATCCGTCCATCCGGTGCTGGCAATGCTAGGGTACAGGGGGAATATTTCCTCCGTTTCTGACTTCCACCACTGGTAATGGCCAGGCTAGGCACAAACACACAAACAGCAAAGAATTGTTAATACTCCCAACAGCTGGCCACCACTTTAGTTCAGCCATTCATATCAGTAGTTGAAGATGAAAGTAGAAAGCCTACAAAATTTTGCTGTAATTAAGCATGACAGCACTTAAAGCCAATGATTGATTATGCATATTCTTATATGTAAGATTTAGAAGGATCAAATTTTGAAGCTTGGATCATGATTTCTCCCCAGAAACTTGCATGGATCA
Organism: Cygnus olor; assembly: GCF_009769625.2. Classification (NCBI taxonomy): domain Eukaryota; kingdom Metazoa; phylum Chordata; class Aves; order Anseriformes; family Anatidae; genus Cygnus; species Cygnus olor. The sequence goes on along the minus strand of NC_049170.1, from coordinate 96,986,150 downwards.
GTGAGCATCAAAACTGATCCAACAGATATCAAATTGATATCAGTGATCTATCAAAATTGCTACCATTCTGGGAGTGGATCAACAAGAAAATCTAAGATGTGTATTCAACAGTAGGTATAGCTCTTAGCTATCTCAGTAAGAATACTAGACTTGTTTATGTATTACAATTTCTATATTTAATTAAATTTCAATAATAAAAGATTTTCTATATTTTCAGTCAGACAGTGAAAGAGAAAATCAGCTGTTTAAGTTCAAAATGAACCCAATGTCTCTCTTCTTAACATATCAAACCAAAAAGGTTTCACTTTGTGGATTTTCATTTTAATATAAAAAAAAAATCGAAATTAAATTTAGAAAAATATTGTGATGAAATTATTTTTCATTTAGAATATAAATTTGCTGTTAAAGGATGAGAATGAAAACAGTCTGTTTCCATGTTTTCTTCAGACTTTTGCCTGACATGTTTCAGAAATTCTGATTGGGTAAATTATTCAATCATCTTGAAATCTGAATTATTTTTAATTGTTATCATGTCTATTCACAACTTTTGAAACATGCTTGTAAAAAATTGCTGTACCATGATGAGTAAAATTCAGCCTGAAGTATATTTATCTTTATTTTTAACTAGGCATTCTGTTTTTTTTAAGATCAATACAGATTAGAAGTTATGGTTGGTCTGCAAACTTTTTAGTACAGGGCTCTATCCTTTTCCCAAAATCTTTATCGCTTTGACTATTCTGTGGGTAAACAATGAATGAAACCAAAGAAAAAACATTACAAAAGCAAGACAGAATACATTCATGTAATTTCTGTGATTCAAATGTTTTTAAAGTCTGAATCATGATTTCAACACTTTAATGTGTCAGTGAAAGAATCAAGCTATGTGTTTGATAGATTTGCTGAAGACAGAGCCTGACCAATACCCCTTTAGGCAAATCCTTAAAGGATCATCATTAGTATCAGATCCAGACAAAGAAGTGTTTCCAGCTACAAGATACCATCAAATTCCATTGTGGACTCAAAAAGCAAATGAAATGCTGAGAAAAATAAATAAAAGGTTGTTAATTAAACTAGTAAAATAAGGGAGAGAGGTTACAAAGAAAAAAAAATAATTCTGAAGCATAAATTGAGAGAGAAAACTGGAAATTCCATCATTAGACAATAGAGTATGCAAGAGCACAACCCTTAATCTCTGCCATTTCTTCAGTATAAACAAATCTGCTGGATGCTAGCATTATTGCTGAAAACAGATCTCATCAAATTGTACACAGAGAATAAGTTTCATGTTTTAGAAATAAAGTTATTACTACCATTATATGTCTTTCTCTGGGAGACCCACATTTAAGTCCAGATTGAAAACAGTCAAAGACACAGTTTCTTATTAAGTAGTCAACAACCTGAAGGCACTGCTTTCTCTAAACCCTTAAAAAAAAAAATAAATAAATAAAAAAAAAGGGAAATAGGGAAAGGGGTCCAGAAGGCAGGATCTAATGTAATTTAAAACTGGAATTACATCAGCAGTTTCAAACAGATGGCAGAATGTGGAGATAAATGTGTTAGCTCCTTTAGCTTATTTGGTCTCTCCATTGTTTGCATCATTAAAAGCAGGAATAGTTTACAATTTAAAAATATAGTAGGTATTATACATTGGAAAAATGGACATTCACCTACTGAGTGGAAGGAAGTAGGATTAAATTAATTTGCCATACTTTAATATACAGTATCTGGGATGCTTTAGGCAAGTCTGCAAATAGGTTTCCTAGGAAATGAGATGAACAAAAATATAATGACCTTGAAATTATACCCCCAAATGTCCCAAGTATTTAGCAACCTGGCTCAGAAGTGGTAATTACATAAAAAATACAAAAGATCCTTAATTGCTTCAGTTATAGTGTATCTAGGCAGGTCAGTTACTGTACACAGCTGCAAAAAATGGTACGTGATTAATAGGGAGTTGCTTATGATAGCGCTAACTAGCTAGTGTATAGTGCAAAACACTCATTTCTTTTCCAATTAAAGAAAAAAATCTGGTTTTGATTAGGCTCTTCAGAAGGTCTAAGTCTGTAGCAGCAAAATACTCCACTATCACGTTGTTAAATGTCTTAGTCAAGGACCAAGCTGTGTATATTCATGAAAACCAGAAAGAATTAAATAAAGTACTGTGTTAAAAATGCTGCAAATATAAAAATAAGACACTTCAGACCATTCTGGCCATCTGAGTTTGTTGGTTGTAAAACAAAAGAGTAAACCAGTTCAGATAAATAAGTCTGATACAGGTGCATTTCCAGAGCTTGAACCAGGTACAAAATTTTCCTGTGATTTGTTAAACTGTAATTAATGAAACTGACCACTTAGCTCTAAACTCATTCCCGCAAAGTTTGAAGCAGAAAGCATTCAAAAATCATATAAGAGAGCTCACAATGCTTCAACATAGTTTTGCAGTCCCAAGAGATCAGGGGAAAACACTGAACTGGATGGAGAGCTCTCCAGATCTGTGAACAGGGCTTAGGTTGAGAAAAATGTGCAGCTGTGATCTTTGGAGCATTAAAATGGACCCAGGATGTGCATATACTGAAAATATGATTTGTCCCAGTGCGATTCTTGAGTCTGACTGTCTCCTGGGCGTGCTTTCTGTGTGTCCATGGACTCTGTTGAGCTCTGGGTATGACTCCATTGGTGTCTGGGGAGGGGAAGGGACCAGGCTGAGGGCAGAGGGCAAATGCCAGCCATCAGAAGGGCTGGAATCTTGAACATTTGTGCATTTCCTTCTCCTTTCATCTCTCAGGAGAGGCACAAAACATCGACAATTCAGTCTCAACTGCTGGCTGTAACATTCATTGCTTCACAGAGGTGGATAGAGCAGCTGACTTCAGGCACTGGTTAAGGATTCTTCTCACAGATCTTGGTTCACATGCCTGAAGTGTACTACACCACGGTAACTAGGAAGTGATGATGTTTTACATAGTAAAAGCTGAGAGTCTAGGAAATGGAACAAGATCTTCAAACAAATACTGAAGTGGGAATGGGTTTCTAAAACTGTTCTCCAGATCTCAGTCATCCTCACAGCCTTCACTTAAGAACAACAACAACAACAAAGTTAAAAGCTATTTTTCTAATTTCTGGTGTGTAAGTGTGCTCATATTCACACACATTGAATTTAAATCGTGGCTAACTTGTAATTTTCAGACAGAGTAATAGACATTTTTAAAGCCATTATAAGTATCATATTATCCCTTGGTAGAAGAGTGTATTTAAAGGCAAAATAGAACTATTTTGCCGTATGATTTGGCCACTGATGCTTTCCTGCATATTGGGTGATCAGAAAACCACAGTAGTATATCAAGCTCTGGGAAAAGACATCTGGGAAGAGGTTTCGAGAAGTAAACAAACACCTGAATGCTGCTCTGCTTATTTCTGGGATCATGGAAAAGTAATGGGGGAGAATTGGGATGCAGGGAATTAATGCATCATTAGGAACTCCTGAGAAAAATCCTGAGTGACCTTACCAGGGAACTGCTCTTGAAGTCTCATTGAAGCAGTCTGTGGCAACCCTCTTCTGCTGCCTTTAAAAAGGTATAGAGGTTGCCTGGCTCTGTAGCCATTCAACAATGGTTCATTGTGCTCCCACACCACTCTCCTGCCCAAGTCTCCATGTGTCTTAGAGAAGAGTCCAGACTAAGCTCTCCTGCAGCTTTCTGATTTGGTCCTCTGTAATCCCATCTACAGCATCTGTGCAAGGACCAGCCAAAATCTCACTCAGAGAAAACAATATTTTCTGCAGCATGGGCAAAAGTCACACTGAGTGGTCTAATTTCCTTAAAGGGCTTGATTTTACATGTCGAAATTCAGAGTGGACAGTGATTCTCAAGTGATGTCTTTCTTATATCCATTCCTACTACAGATTGCCACTTACCAGATCAAAAATGCAATTTTCATTTTTTAAAATTGAAATGCAGAACATAGACGGTATCCCCCCAAGAGATTTCTGCACAAAACAATATTAACTGCGAGGCAGGTCAAATGTTCACTGACACATCTTGACAATGCCCCTTTTCTTTACATTGACTCTATTTGATTAAACTGATTGAAATGCATTTCATACTTGTGCTTTGTCAGTCTATATTTTGGGCTTCATGACCAAAATGATACTAGATTGACTTACCCAGATACTTCACATAGCTTGTCACGTCGAATTAATTAACATTGCTTGTACAGCGTGAGAATATGGAGATTCATCTTTCCATTTCTGCATTTGTTTTATAACTAAGTAAGGGGATGATAAACCATTAAATAAGTAGTTAATAGACCTTTTAAATGTGTTCATTTCTTTAGAAACAGACAATCGATTTTTCAGTTATACACATTATGTAACATTAGTTACATAAAACCAGAAATGTTACAATACTAACCAAGAGCAGTCATGAATTAAACTAGCTGAAGTTTTCTCTTTTTTTTTTTTTTTTCCTTTTGTCTAATGGATGGAGAAATGGTTAATTACCTACAGAAACAGATCACTCATGCAATTACCGTTTAGAAATCTGAACACAGAAAATTTAACTAAATTCCCAAAGTCTTATGAGGCGTTTTTGTCCTGAAGAGTCTTGTGATATTGATAGTGAAGTCATTAGAATTTTGTTAACTTCATTTACAACAGTATGGTGCTTCCTCTGTCTCACTTATAGGAATAATACGCATTTGTGCTTTTGGAGTTTCTTGTGACAGCCAAACCCCTTGTTGCTAAACACTATTCTTTAATAACGTGGAGTCCATTTTAGTGAAATTCTTTTTGTACTAAGTAAAACGAGTAAGCAGTGTAAAACAATTAGTTTTACAAATGCAATTAGAAACAATGATGAGAATGAACTGTATTTTTAGGTAAGAAGCTTCAAATAAAAGATTTAAGATGGTCAAATACATTATTCTGTGTAGAAACTGTCATTATTTGGTTTGGTTCTAAAGCCCATTCCCCCTTTTATTCCTTAGTCATGAGACACATAAAATGACATTTAAGTCATTTATATACTGGCTCATTGTACATATATTGCTTTATTTCAGCAGCAATGGAGTCAGAAGTCCAGATGGAAGCTATCGAATCTCTCATTGCCAAAAGTTTGTTCACTGTATTTATAGCTTGCATGCCATAAAAATATATTAATACATTTGAGTGCCTAAGGAAGTTTGTACTGGAGAGGAGAGGGGAGGAGAGGGGAGGAGAGGAGACTAGAGGAGAGGAGAGGAGACTAGAGGAGAGTAGAGGAGAGGAGAGTAGAGGAGAGGAGACTCGAGGAGAGTAGAGGAGAGGAGTGGAGAGGGAAGGGAAGGGAAGGGAAGGGAAGGGAAGGGAAGGGAAGGGAAGGGAAGGGAAGGGAGGGAAGGGAGAGGAAGGGAAGGGAAGGGAAGGAAGGGAAGTGGAAGGGAAGGGGAAGGGGAAGGGGAAGGGGAAGGGAAGGGAAGGAAGGGAGGAGAGGAGAGGAGAGGAGAGGAGAGGAGAGGAGAGGAGAGGAGAGGAGAGGAGAGGGAGAGGAGAGGAGGAGAGGAGAGGAGAGGAGGGAGCGAGGAGGGCGATGGGTGGAAGGGGAGGGAGAAGGGGTAGGGAGGGGAGGGAGGGGAGGGCGGGAGAGGGAAGGAAGGGAGAGGAGAGGAGAGGAGAGGAGATGAGAGCGAGATGAGAGGAGAGGAGGGAGAGGAGAGGAGAGAGAGGAGAGGAGAGGATGAGGAGAGAGAGGAGAAGAGGAGAGGTAGAGAATAAGAGAAGAGAAGAGCAGAAGGAGAAGAGAGAGAAGGAGGAAGAGAAAGAGAGAGGAAGAGAAGAGAAGAGTAATGAGGGAAGAGAATGAGAAGAGAAGAGAACGAGAAGAGGAAAGGATTGAGAAGAGAAGAGAAGAGATGAGAAGAGAAGAGAAGAGCAGGAGAGAGAAAGAGAAGGAGCAAGAGAAGAGAAGAGAAGAGGAAGGAAGAGAAGAGAAGAGAAGAGAAAGAGATAGAGAAGAGAAGAGAGAAGAGAAGAGAAGGAAAGAAGAGAAGAGAAGAGAGAGAGAGAGGGAGGGGAGGGGAGGGGAGGGGAGGGGAGGGGAGGGGAGGGGAGGGGAGGAAGGAAACAACAAAAGGGAGGAAAATATCAAAGGAGATAGGCATAGGTAACAGACTACAGAAGCAATGAAAATCAGTCTACAGGTTGAAGCCAATGTGCCTAAGGAAGAATATGACAAAGTACCGCTGTGTGTCAGATTTGTAATAATGCAGTTTAATATTAGTGATGAGAAAACTTAACGATCATCAAACCATGCTAACGATGGAGTTGCATTCCACCTCATCTGCAAGTGCTATGAGGCCCTTCTTTACCCACAGAAAATGAGATGAGATTCCAGTGTTACAGGCAAACCACCAAGTATTGTTTCTTATTGTGGGAAAATATTTCAGTATTAGTAACTGAAGTTAGAATTTCAGTATTGGTAACTTCCTTTCTGTTAAGTTCATAAAATTGTTCTATTTATCCAATATCTGTTTAATATTGTATAAATCCATTTGCTCTAGTCCATGACTAATATTTTCAGTTAAGTTTTCCAAATAAGTTATTTGAAATATATTCCTCTCCTGCAACAGCTAGAAACAAGTGCAAATGCATACTTGCTGATTGAGATAGAATACAATTTTAGTAGGATAGGTATTTTGTAGGATAGCCAGAATTGTTTAACAGGTTTCAAGTGACAGGAGCAAGCAGGTATGTAGTTTCCAGAGCTTAAATAAGCACATCAAGAAGTAAGCATGTAACTTCTAGCTTGATTTATCTACATTTACTTTCTATAAATCTGATTTCTGCCATTTTCTTCAGTGTTCAAGAGCTGTCTTGTGTGCCATAAATGAGACATCTTTTAAGTTCCTTTTATAGAAACTAAATATCATATTGCATCACTCACACCTACATAGGTTTTACAGACTTGTAACTCTTTTCTGAACTCTTTCCTAATGCCAAACTGTTTGGTGTATAGAGACTGGACAGGATCTGAGCAGCAGTTTCCTCAAGGTAGTACCACCTTCTATTGCTACTTGACAGCTTTTTACAGAGGATGCTCAAGTACTCTTACCCAGAGAGCACAGAGGTTCATATTCAGCTGTTTATTCACTAAACATTTGACTCTAATTCACAGACACTTCTTATTCTTTTTGCAAATAGGTTATTCTATTTCTGAATGTATTGTTTGAGCAAACTCAGCCTAAACATCATATTGTTCTCATAACTGATCAGTTCTTGCTCCTATTATTATCTTCTAATCCATATCTGCAAAATGGAGTAACTCCACACTCACATTTTTGCCTGGATGAATGCACTGGAACTCCTCAAGACAGTTCCCAATGGTTCACTGCTGTGAGTGCCCCTTGATGATGTTGATTACCCATTGACAGTATTAGAATGAGAACAGAACAGCAGTGATGCATGTCTGTGCAGGTGTTGGGAAGCTGTTCCTCAAATCAGAAACAAAATAAATTTACAGTAGTCCACAGAGTCTTTTAGAGGACCACTTCTGTCCACCTACTGTTGTTCTTCTGATGGATGTTAAGTGGCACTCACACAGTTCGCATTTAATTTCTTGTGTGGACAAATCTATCTGTTCACAAACAGGATAATTTCTTATTTCCTGAACCTTTTTTGTTCAGTATTTAATTTTCATCCATTAGAATTATTATCCTGGTTTAAATTATTTGTAAAGGAGTCACAAAAAGCAGGCTACAAACAATTCTCCAACAGTCAAATAAAACGTTTCATGAGCAGCTCCCATGTCTTCACATCAACTACTCCTCAGGCAGCAACCTGTAGCAAACAAACAGTTCAACATATCATGAACAATATTCATTTATGTGTTGCAGCTGAAAGTTTGTGATTGAGTCTCAAAGAGTAGAACAGGAGTTAATTTTGTGCAAATGAATAATTGGACCACCCTTGCTATCTTCAGTATAAAGTTAGTATAGACCAACCACATTCAGCTGGAATGACAGTACTTAATGGAATAGACTTCATGCTGCATAATTTGCTCAGCCAAAATTGTCTTCTGCTTGAATTGGCCTGGGTGTGTTCCACTGAGAAACAATGCCAATGCCAATCTCTAGAAAGGTTTTGGAAGATCTGAAGACACACGCACAAGTCGCAGTAAAAGCAGACAAGCCATGAAATCACTCCTGCAGTCAGAATACTGTTTTTTGCATTTTTGCATTGTCCAAAGCAGAAAGGAAGTTCCAGCTTAAAACTCTGAGTAGACAATCTGTCTGCCTTCAGGGTGTGAGAGGTGCTATTGGGTTTTTGACTTTCCACTGTCTATAATAGTGAAGTATAAGAACAGGAAGTATAAAATTGTACATCCTGGTAACTGGAGGCACCAGATGGATTTAACACAACAAAACCACCACAGAGCATATAAGCTGGACATGGAGGAGTCACACAGGTGTGGCTGGACCTCCCCATCTTGTTGCTCCTTTCTAGTTCCATCAAGATTTCAGCTGCTCCTCCCAGACCATGAATGCTAACACCACCAAGAAAAAGGCTCAGTGTCAAAAGTTATTAGCAACTGAATACAGTAGAGCTGCTTATTCAATATCAGTTGTGAATTAATTGGATCGTATTGTAAACAAATTTGAAATGGTTTCAGATTTGGTCTGTCTTCACTGTGTAATATGAACAAAAGCTCATATATTGTGAGCAATTTACTAGGATACTTGCCTACAGCTCTGTGCAGCAGTTAAACAATTGGTTTGGCACTTTCATAGGAACTTAACCGGTTCCCATGCCTCTTCAGTGTATGTAAATTAAAAAAGAGAAAAAAAAAAAACATACTTATCTCTACTTGTAATGTGCTAAATCCTTTCATATTTCATGCTTAGGCCTCCTTTCTGTGAGATTGCCAATGACAAAGAAGGATGGATTTCAGTAAACTGTCTGCTGCTCCTAGATGTAGATGTAATAGATGCAACTAAAAACAAAATTACAGATATTTTTTTTTCATGTAGACAAAATACACTTAACTTGTAAATCTTGATGTTAATGTTGTAGCCAAAATGGATGTTTTTTTTCTCCTACTTTATAAAAGATCAATTAATAAACTGGTCAGTCTCCTTGCTCAGTTAATATAGCAGGGAGAGAGAGGTTCTTTAGAAACATCATTATATTGACAAGTGAGACTTGTATCTGGAGTTTGCATCTTTAAAAAGAATCATATTTTACTGTAGAAAACAAGAGTTGCTTCCTGTGTAGTTTCCTTGGGCCTTGCTTAGTTCCTATTATCTTCAATGGTGATAATATGTAAATCTGAATTAATATTTTGGCCCTGAGAAAAAGAAAGAAGAGAGATAGAAGCATTTTTATTTCAATGTCTGCACAACTCTAACTCATTTTCTTAGTACAGATGAATCTACTGGTCACACAGCTAGCTTTTCTTTCACTGAACACATAGCCCCAAAGAGACTTTTGTCTGGTACTTCGTGGATGACTGAAGTGTTTGTTCTGTGGGACATAGTCTGGTGGATGGAAAGGTGGAAGAGAGCCATTTTATCCCCAGCATGTGTTTATCTTGTTTTGTTGTACCTCCCGAGCTAACAAACACTCTTCTGGTCATGTGTTTCTACCTCTTCAGAGGAGTATGGAGGGTATTAATTTTCCATCCTTGCAGGGCATGAAGGAGGAAAGAGGGAAAAAAGTTATTTCTCAAGGAAGATCTCTCAAGCTTTTTCTGTTGATATGATCCACTCAACAGAAGGATTCCAAGTGTGAAATACTACCTGCTTTGCCCCTGCCCACCTTTACAGTTAAAGCAATACAGCATCTAAACTCTTACTTCTCATCTCAGCTACACCACGGCAGACCCATACCTGTATATCAGCAATAAGTATATTAAAAAGAACAGGCAAGTGTGTTGACTCTCTTCTCTTTGACATTCCTTTCTCAAACCTCTTTTGATAGTTTCCCCCCAGAAAGAGAGCGAGGAGTGTGCGCAAACGCTTGTTCTCCACATCAAGCCTGACTGAACAATTCCTCTGCTATTCTGAGCTTCTGGTGAACTGAAAATTACCAGCTGTACTGATTTGTGACAAACTGTGTGTGTGTGCGTGTGCGTGTGCGTATGCATGTATGCATGCATGTGCATGTGCACTCTGGGGAAGAAGGAACAGAGACAAACAGAAACTATCATATGTGACAAAGCTAAATTCATTTCCATATATATGATGCAATCTAGCATTTTAATTCTGTGAAATACAAATGCAAGCCTTAGCTTATGACTAGAAAGTATTTCTTGGAGCCCTCATACAAGCACATTATGGAGCGTATGCAGAACAAGGAATTCTCAAATGCATTTCCTTGCTGAGACATTGTTAATGAATAGGACAGCAAACACACAAGTGCAGTCATCATTGCTCAAATTTGAAAAAGAAAATGAGATTGGGTTAGGGAAGAAGACAAGTATGCTACTTCCACTTCATATCAGAGGATGGCTGGTCCACATCCAGATATGTTCAGAGCTGATCAATGACAAGCTAATTTTGTAATCTTCTATAAAGAAGATTAGAAGCAATCAGGTTATCAGAGCTTAACTAGCTAACACTCCTCAGCTGATTTGCAGTGACAAACAGTAACTCATTAAGCTGCAGTAACACATTTGCCACCCTTTGATGTCTATACTCTTAGTTGCAAAGTGGTAACAACCTAAGCTTTTTTAAAATCAGTGTTATGTCACCCCTCACATGTCAAAATAAACCACAGTACCTATAAAAAAACATGTGGTAACAACTCAGCTTCCTAAATCCTTGCCAAAAGTTGACTTCAATAGCTGTCTACAGAGTCTGCCAGAATGCTGTCAGCCAACTCATACCATGTGTGCCTTGTAGGGTAGTGGCTTCAAAAGGACATCAGATTTGCCAAAATCTCTCCATCTTTTCAGATGTAATCCTTGCCATCACTCATGAAATGTAGTCACATCTAACAGGAAGGAAATACACAACAGCCATCAGCACAGGGCACACCTAGGAGAAAATAACGAATGTTTTTAATCCCTGAACAGGAGCACTTTGTGTTGGCAAAATATAACTACCCAGAGTAGGATACATAATTACATCTTGAAATAACGCTTTTAAAAACACTTTCTATGAGTTGTGCTTACCTGGGAACCTGGGAGCCAACCACTGTTTATGGGTGTTCAGACAGTTAGCTGAATCTCATAACCGATTTTCTCAAAGGACTGTTATAAACACACTGTGAAAACTGCCTCCCTTCTGAACATCACTGTCCAAGCAATCTGTCCCCACAACAGAGCTGCTCTTGCAGAAGGACTCTCCTCAGAGGCTTTCTAATCAAATATGCCCCATCTTTCACCAAAACTTGCTGTTCTGGGCAAGGAGCTGGACAAGAACTGCAGGCTTGAAAGTCAAAGATTTGATTGTAGTTTCACCATAATCATAATCAGATTACCACTGAACATGTACAGAAGCGCTCTGCACTGTAATTGCAGCAAGCCCACTGCATGTGGGACAGGTGATCTGTACTGCACAAGCACCGCTGAATTGCAGTAAGCATACGGGAGACAAGAACCCTCCTACTTTTAGATGTGCAATTTGGAGGTCTTTATTTTATCTAACAGAGCTGGCAAGAACGCTGACCATCAGATACTTACAGATCAAGAAGACAGTCTGAGTGACGGCTCGCTGCAGAATCCACTCCAGTGAACTTAGGGGATACAGATCTTGTGTCGCTTTTGTGAACTCAGAATCCCAGGAGGATGGGCTAGGAGGAGGTCACTGATGAACTTGAAAAGAAATCTTATCACCCCCGTTACCACTGCTATTTGCTCTACGAAAGCAGCTCAGGAGCCCACAAGCCATGAGACACTATGGTTTTGCACATCAAACTGATCTAAAGGATCAGATGGAGTTTCATAACTGAATGGGCCAGTGAGCAAAAAGAAAGGAGACACCCAACTCCAAAGAGCTGGGCTGAGGCAGGGTGTGAGCTCATTCCACAGCAAAACTCTAACAGCAGGGCACACTGTGTGCCCATGTGTAGGGGGGAAGCTGGCAGCAGCCCTGTCAGTGATGGCACTACGTGCACTGGCCATTGGGGAGGGGTGTGTGTTTTTTTGGGGGGGATGCAAACAGCTTCAGCAGCACACATGGAAGAGAAGAGCAAGTGGTTGGTGGAGAACTCCCCCCTCCTCCCTTTGTCATCCACGGTGATTTATGAACCTCTCTGCTGCTCTGTCCTGGTCTTTTCACTGAAAGAATCCAGTTAGCTTTCTCATAATAGCAGAAGTAATTAAAAAGGAGATCAACTTCAGAGGAACATAAAACACACACAAAAAGTCTGTCTCTTTAATGATATCCCCTACATCCTTTACTGGCGGGGATTCTGCTAATCTAATACCTGTTAATTTTCTTTCTAATTAGGGCTATAGCTCACCAGAGGCTGTGTTATACTTAATTTGTTGGGGTTTTATTATATGGCTCAACAGTCAGCCAACCATTGTATGCACCATGTGATCCTGGTTGAGATCTTTCAGGCATTACTGCACACTGAGGCCCTTGGAGAGAACGTGCCACTACAATTTGTGAGTCACCCGTTCTTGCTCTGCCTAGGTCTTGTCATGTGTGTGCTTGTCAGGATTCATCTCCATCTCCATTACCCCTGGGGCAGAAGTCATAGTTTGTTTCTGCTCACTTGTCTGATTTTTAGCAGATCATATTCCCATCTTCAGAACCCTAAGCAAGTGCCATCTTTGGAGAATTTAAGGTGGAATTGTAACTGCTGATCAAATTCAACTCAAAAACATCTTTAAATTGATATAAAATATCCCCAGTTCAACCACTTTTTTAAGGCTGAGGAAGACTGCTATACAAAGGAAAATAATTGTTAAAACATTCTTTACTGTTACCAAAAAGAAAACTGTTTTTGTTGTTGTTCTTGTTAACTGTTTCCCTTGTCTTTCTGTCATTTTGTTACATATCTACTTCCAAGATTTTAGAATGAAGATGAGGGCTGAGGCAGATTTTATTTGTCTGAAAGACCATCTGAGATATTTATTAATTTTATTTTTCCAGAAAGCTTTGCAAACAAATTATGCACCAGTTAAACAATTAGCTGGGAAATCATCAGGAGAAAAACGAGAGTAGATCACAGATAAGCAAAGTCCATGGCACCTTATTGACCAGAACTCTATGGCACAATGTATGCATATAAAAGAACATTTTATTAAGCTACCATAAGCTGGCCCAGGGAACTGGCTATTTTTTTTTTCCTTTAGGATGTCTACTTCTGAATTGACAATGGTATTAGTATAACATTTGCTCTAAATTGATGATTAAAGGTCACCAATAGCTGCCAAATATTAAACCTCATCAACCTACCTCCGTGAATGCCAGAAAGGAGGACATCTAAAAGTTCATTTGGGAAGTTCACAGCAAAGTATCAGCAAGGAAGCTGGCCTTCTATCTACTGTGTAGATGTACAAGATGCCGCTGAAAATTCAGAAGAGCAAGTGAGTTATTTTTCATCAGCCTTGGAAGAACATTTGTTCTAGGAACAAACAAACGAGGGTACAAGGTAATGTGTTGTTCCATTTCTACCCAGCATAATAAGTCATCAGGAAATGAAACAACAAATATCAGCTGAGAAACTTCTACTTTACCTTCCCGTGGAAGAATGCAAAACACAGGAAAACAGACAACCCAAACTTGACCAGCAAAAGCTCACAAAAATGAAGGATCTTCAGATGGTGAGAGATGTTATACTGGATGATGTGATATTACAATTGTATTTTTCTGAACATGCCCTGGCAGGCCCAGGGAGATCTCTAGAAAGGAAGTCCTTGCACAACAGGAAAAAATAGTGAGGGTGGGTTTGCACAACACACATTTAAATTATGCATCTCAAGTCACCCAGTGCCTGGTAGGCCTACGAACTTCTCAGAAAGACAGCAAATATATGTGTGTCCACTGGGAGTCTTCAGACAGAAGTGTTCAGATTCTTGACCAATAAGTCTCTAACCCAGAGACTGCTAGAACTACAGAGGAAAGATGTACCAAGGGAGGAGTCACTCCAGAAATGGTCTGTTCCTCTACTCTTCTGCAGTCACCTGCTGTTGGCTCCTCTCAGAGAGAAGATGCTGAGCTGAATGGAACTTTTCTACACAGAAAACAGTTCCTTTCCTCTCTACACACTTGCCACGAGCATCCCCTTCCACCTTCAGCCCTGCTTCCACATGGTATTCCAGTTCCTGTCCTCCTTAAGAGAGACTGCAAGCATCAAGAGACATTACTGCTGATGCGATCATCAGTGACTGTTACTGAAAATCCATGCAGAAATGTGTGCTGTGCACAGGGAAGCAGAGCTAAAATATCCATCTCTCCTTCCCTCTCTCCCTTCCTCCACCTGTAACAGAAAGTCAAGGAATCTAAGTACCACTATCTCCTGTCAGAAGGCTATTTACATTCCTTAGGGAAGAGGTTAGCTAGGGCAAGTCATGTCAGAGTGGCACCCCTTGCATGAGTGCACCCATACCAAACATGCAAATACTACCATGTCCATGTAAGTGCCTAATTTAAGCCAGGACTTCTTAGATGTGCAGGAATGAGGGAAAAGGGCACATTTCATTTCATGTACACACGCTGGTCGAAATCACAATGCTTTGCTCCACCTGGAGCAAAGACCTTCCTCACAAGAGGGACAGAGAGAAGGTCAGGTAGTGGAAGCACCTCAATCTTTTTAAGACAAAATGAAGCCTTGCATCTCCAGGAGTCCTGATCAGTTCCCAGCTGTAACTCTTTTGATGTAGGGAGCAGTGGGTGCCAGCTGCAAGTCAAGTTTGCGGTGACAGAGTAGGTCCAATGTGAAGCCAGAAACACAAGTCAGCAAGTCAGGATCAGCCCTGACATAAACAGAGTCATACACAGTCTCACAATCACTAGGCAAGTCCATAGTGAAAAGGCAGGTCCAACATCAAGCTAGGAATTCCGTCCACAGGTGAGGATCCAGCCAAGTCATCAGAGCACATAGCCAGGCATTACTACAACAGAGCTGGAGGCAGAGACAGGCACACGTACAGCGTAGCTCAGGTAAGGTATAAGATCCAGTGGAGCCCCTGAGCAAAGGCTGTGGGGTGGAGAACCCAGGTGAGGCTTGCCAGAGCAATTAAGTCCCATTAATGCATGCAGGACCTTGACACAGTTTTTCTAGGAGCTGTGCTTTAGGAGAGGTGACAAAGCGTCAAGAGACTTTGGCCTGAGCCAAGTAGCACCCAGCAAAGTAACGAGACCCAGCTGCTCCAGCAGGGCTAATGCTGCAGCATTGTCAGACAGGCTCAGCCATTTCCTGTCCCATAGTTTTGCCCCAGAGCATTTGAAAAACAAACAAATAATGGTTAGGACCAATCTTCAGTGACCATGCTCAAGAGAAGTGGCAGCTAGCCAACATGACATTTGCTTTCCTCGCACCCAGAAAAGCCAGCAGCAAACAAATTCTTAAGGGGGACTAGGATGAACATTAAAGTCCTCAGGTTGCACTAGATTGAAAGATGATTGCTGTAAAGTTTAGCACAAAATATTATCTTAATAGAGTGTTTTCATAATGTATGGTTTCAGTGCAAGAGCACAGAGCATTGCTTTTGAATTTCTCAGCTTCTGTTGTTTTCAAAGTCAACCTTAGGACTCTGATCATGATGTTTTTTTAATTGAATTTCTCTACAAGAAAACAAGTAGCTGGTCGAGCACTGGAACTAATGCAGCCTAATTTTAAATGGTTTTGGAACTAGTGATAACTAGCTTAACCCCACTTCTTAACCCTGCTATTAATGACCAGAGAAAGGGAGCCTACTCAGGAAGGAAAACTTTGCTGAGGAGTAGATAGATGCCCCGTTGTCTAGAGCCATTGACTCTGAATGAAGCATTTCCTGAGGCTGGACATTTACAACTACTCTTTTCCAACTGGTGTCTCTGACAGATAACAGGCAGCTATTTTCCGTTCATGAAGATAAAGAGAATCATTCTTTTATACTCTGGGCCCAATTTCATGAAGCATCTAGGAACATAGGATGCTCAAGGTCTCTGGCTCTTTATCAGATCTCACCAAAACTGGCCAGCTCATACAAAAGACATATGTACACGCATAGAAAGTGAGAGAAAAAGAATGCAGGATTGCATGAGTCTCATACCTTAGGAAAGCAAGCAAAAAAGAAAAAATGTGAATCACAAGATAGTCTCTCTAAGTCATTTTCACAGGAAGGTTGAAAAAGCTCTGTAAAAACAGAAAAGTGGAAGTTTTTTTTGAGGGGATATGTAAAAACAACAATAAATAAGATACTCATATCTTATATTTCCTTGTAATACATAGATCAAACTGTCTGCAGACATTGAATAACTTACACCTTAATCTCCGAGGCAGAAGAGTAATGACATTTACAAAATGGAATATTACAAAGGTTTTGAGTCTTGTGCAAGATCAGGGACTGCATCCACTGCAGCGTTGAGAACAAAACCTGAGCTTTAATGTCTCAAACTATTGCAGAGGAAAAATTATATCTTTATTCTATTGCTCTTTCAATAATAGAGCAAGAAAAGAGATAATAACATGGGTATCGCTTCATCACATCTGACGAAATAGAACAGCAGCCAGCTATTTTCTTAAAATCTTTGTGGATTAGGGAAGATAGGAATAATTCCTTGACTTTTTTTTTTCTCTTCCCTTTAGTATTTAACTATAAAAGAATGATAAGAAAGATCATCGTCTTTTGGTATTATTTCATGCTTCACCTCTAAACTGTAATAATCCTCTCCTTCCCCACTTGTTGTGCATCATATTATAGAAGATATGACTGGAAATGTTCTCAGAAATCAACCTAGTTCCTCCTTTTAACTCACTTCCAGCCATACCTGAGAGATACTTGCCTAAAACCATGGCCAATGCCTCCTTTAATGATGGAAATCTAACAGCTTTCCTAGGAAATATAATTCAGTATTAGAATACTCTTTAACATTTTTTTTCCTTGATTAGGCCCTGAATCTCCTTTACTGTGGTATAGATCTATTGTTTGTATTGTTTATATTTAGATGTGGTGTCCTATCCATTTTGAATGCTCCAACAACAGACTATTCCTTCCTGCATTGGCATACCTGAGGAATATTTCTCCCATCCTCCTTTGGAGTTCTCCTCTTCAAAAAAACCTTATTCTATGAATTATTTATTTATTCATTTATCCTTCCTTGTCACAGACTTCAGTTGCTCTTTTTAATCTCTGCAGAGTATCTCTATTTGGTCCACATCTTTTCTGAAATTTGGTTCACAAAATGCTATGGAACACTCCGGCTGAGATTAGTCCATATCAACATTTTGATATTTCCAGATGGTTTCTTTGGTTTGGCTTGATCTTGTGCAACCTCTGGAAGTGTGTAAAGACATGTATATTTAGAGAAAGAAAACAAACAAAGAAACAAACAAAACCAACCAAACAGAAAAGCTGCAAATTAAAGTAAAAACTGAAGAGTTAAAACCAAGTGTGGGAGTTTGTGGGGCAGAAATACAGTGATAGAATGGGTTATTACTAGCAATAACTAGAAGTTCAGAAAACAAAAATTTAGCCTCATTTGCTCCTGACTGGTGCCTTCTACTACTGCCAGCATTAATGATGCACATAAACTCCTTTAGAATCCAAAGACTTTCCACACATTCTCTCACTGTGACCTCCTATCCATCTCCTGGTAGAAGCCAATCTCCCATTCCCAGTGCGACAATACTTGCAAATTTTCTTCATGTGCAAGTTCTTCGAGTGAATTCCTGAAGTTTGTTCCTCCAGCTTTGCAAATGAGTCCAGTGTGACCTTTTAAGGAACAGAACAACAGTGAAAGCTCCATGTACGCATTTCAGCTGGATCACACTTTTGATATTGTATAGTAAAGAACTATCTCTGCAAATAACAGAATAAACACTGAATGCCCTAATACTTTTTTTCCAAGTTTAATTTAAGTGAGTCTCTGAAAAATTGTGGGAAATGATTATCTCTTGATGAGACAGTAATCTACTCTCCTTCAGTAAAAGCTGGGGTTGTTCTAGATGGACTGTGACTCCATAAGGCAGCCAGGATTCCTGAAAGTCTAGTTGTTCACATTGCTCTTCAACCTAACTGAAAACTACTGCTCATAAAGAACTGCAGACAAGAATTCTGACTGACTACACTAAGTAGAGCTAAAAACAGAGAATTTCTGTTAGCAAGATTTTTTTGTAAGGCACATTGAACCACATCAGTGGGATATGATATCCTTGGATGACCTGGTTTTCAAAATAATCTTCGTACAGCCACCACTGAATATTTTCTAATCTTGTTCCAACACAAAACTTATATTTGCCAGACCCTTTCTATAAGCTCTTGGCAGATTTATTGTCATGGTTCTGTGACAACTTCATCATAAAGAAAGTGCTCCAGCCATAGAGTATCCCTTGAAGCCTCTTCCAGGACTTCTAAAATCAAAATCTCAGTTCTGTGATGGGAAAACTTGCAGAGCCTTCTCCCTCCTGGGGCTATCAGACTTACAGCTTTGGGAAGCCTCAGAATCTGTATGTACTTGGGAATCCAGATTTTGGCAATATATTCCTCTTTGGATCTCCCCTGAAACAGTTATGAAATACCTGCTTTTCCAGGAATCCAGCAAATCCAGCAGGAATTCTTCAGGACACCTGTGTTTTAAACCAATGAAAAATATTTGGAAAATACTCAGGCTCAGGAACTTCTGACCACAAAAGAGGTCATACTTGTCCATATACAGTTCCTTTTCAGAGATGGTCTTTAGCCAGCAGCCTGGTGTTCTCTTTGTCTCACTTCAAAGCTGTAGGGACACCAGGGAGGGAGGAGGATGAAGACAGATATTCGTAATTCAATTCTGCTAACAGCATGGTGGCCCTAATTTTCTGATTTTTTTTCAAAAGGCCTGTGATTTTTTACATCACATTGCCTAAAACATGACTTCAGTGAAAGTCTAGACATTTATGGCTACATTGAGTTTTCTTCCTATAAATCCCCTTCTATTCATACTACAAGATCCATGCATCTTTCATGGTGGTTTTGAGCCAAGATAAAAAGAACTATTGATCTTCCAGTGTCTTGTGTATCATGTCTTTCTGTCTTCCACTCGCTTCTTCTACCATCTCTTTCCATAGTTTCAGATTCTTTACCTGACTGAGGATCAGGCCCTTTGACCATACCTACATATAATGCCTCTGGTGAGCTATAGCCCTAATTAGAAAGAAAATTAACAGGTATTAGATTAGCAGAATCCCCGCCAGTAAAGGATGTAGGGGATATCATTAAAGAGACAGACTTTTTGTGTGTGTTTTATGTT
The DNA here is from genome assembly GCF_009769625.2 of Cygnus olor. Lineage (NCBI taxonomy): Eukaryota > Metazoa > Chordata > Aves > Anseriformes > Anatidae > Cygnus > Cygnus olor. The sequence continues at coordinate 96,966,791 of NC_049170.1, read as the reverse complement.
CCTCTGAAGTTGATCTCCTTTTTAATTACTTCTGCCATTATGAGAAAGCTAACTGGATTCTTTCAGTGAAAAGACCAGGACAGAGCAGCAGAGAGGTTCATAAATCACCGTGGATGACAAAGGGAGGAGGGGGGAGTTCTCCACCAACCACTTGCTCTTCTCTTCCATGTGTGCTGCTGAAGCTGTTTGCACCCCTGCACACCTAAAGAAACAATTGCCAGCTTTGCATGGTAAGTCTTAGAATAGCAATGTGCAATTTTTTTCCTTTCAACAGAGTGCTATAGCTCTTTCCTTTTTGGTAACATAAGCCATAGAGCAAGGTAGAGAAAAGAAATTATTTTGAACCCAAGCAACTTCTCATTCCTTTTAGTTTTTTGTTTGTTTGTTTTTCCTGATTATATGGCATTCATGTAATTAATTTACATAATACTTCTGCAAAAGGTCTTGATCTGCTATGTTCTTTGTAACCCACAATTTGATTGAAAAATTATAATCCTATCCATTTATTCCCGTACCTCTACCAGAAAGCATCAGTAGACTGCAGACCTTAGCTGATCCAAGATGCTGTGTCAGTAGCCCAACACTTAGCAGAAACCGCTAGAAATGAAGTTATTGTCAAAAGGTGACTGAAATGCTCCTCTAGAAATTTTTTGATTCCGTGTTCAGTAATCTGGAATAAATATGGGTTAGACTGTCACAAAGTAAAGAAATTGAGGCCAGTCAGTCTTAAACACACCTTAGCAACGTCATCTGATAATAGAGAACAAATATTTACAAATTCTCCTCTCCCTTTCTCACGTTATTGCCAAGAAAATGCAAACCAACCCAAAAAATCCAGTGAGTAGCACTATGGATTCATCATTATGTATAACACACCTCACACCTCCAAAGAAGCAGTGCTTTGTTGAGGTCCAACCTTCATACCAAAAATGATTTAAAGGTAGGTCTAGATGTTCTTAGAGGACTTTTCCAACCTAAATGATTCTATGATTCTATGATCTGCTTTCAGAGCTCAAAGGAGGCAGTGCAGTGCATTGCTCATTTCTGTTCATTTCCGTGTTTCACTATTCTATGGTAAAATCCTGGATCTAATGAAGTCATTACAAACCTGTATTTTTAAATGAGTACCACTTTTTATTCAACAAAAATTGTTTCGATGCATTTTGGCGTCTTTTAGATTCTCATAAACCAATTGAACCTGTTTTTCTGTCTTTGTCAAATCTATGGAATCAAAGAATAGAATCACAGAATGGTTGGAAGTAACCTTAAAGATCACCCAGTTCCAACCCCCCTGCCATGGGCAGGGACACCTCCCACTAGACCAGGTTGCTCAAAGCTCCATCCAACCTGACCTTGAACACTTCCAGGAATGGGACATCCACAGCTTTTCTAGGCAACCTCTTCTACTGCCTCACCATCCTCATCATGAATAATTTCTTCCTTAGGTCTAAATTAAATCTACCCTCTTTTAGTTTAAAGCCATTACGCCTTCTCCTATCACTACATACTGTTGTAAAAAGTCTCTCTCCAGCTTTCTTGTAGGTGCCCTTTAGGTAATGTAAGGCTACAATAAGGTCCCTCCAGAGCCTCCTCTTTTCTAGACTGAAAAACGCCAACTCTCTCAGCCTGTCTAGGAGACTTGCTCCAGCCTTCTGATCATCTCTGTTGTCCTCCTCTGGACTTACTCCAGCTGGTCCATACCACTCTTATGCTGGGGGCCCCTGTGCTGAATGCAGTAGACTACATGGGATCTCATGAGAGCAGAACAGAGGGGTAGAATCACCTCCATCGACCTTCTGGTCACGCTTCTTTTGATGTGGCCCAGGCTATAGTTGGCTTTCTGGGCTGCAAGCACACTTTTCCAGTTCACATTGAGTTTGTCATCAGCCAACACCCCCAAATCCTTCTCCTCAGGGCTGCTCTCAATCCATTCTCCACCCAGTCTGCATTTGTGCTTAGGATTGCCCCAATCCAGGTGCAGGACCGCACACTTGGCTTTGCTGAACTTCATGAGATTCACACAGGAACCAATTCAAGTTCAAGTCTAAGTCCAAAAATTCAGTTCAAGTTAAAAAATTTCGACTCGGTCTTCAAGGACTTAATTGTCTGGAAATTCTTATACGTATATCTCCTTATAACTAAGGAAAAGTTATTTATCCAAGAATAGAATGTTCTCAAAGTGCCATCTAAGGCTAAAATTATTCTCCAAGGAACTGAGGATCATCACAAATCTCATTCCCTTCTTGTACAAGGTTCTTTGAGTTTACTTTCAGTAGTATGAACAGCAACACATATTTAAACAAACAAACAAACAAAATTTAACATAATGGGCATTAAAAACAAAAGCAATGTCACTAAAGCCTTAGTAAAGTCAATGGTAATTCCAGATAATGCTACAGCAAAATTCAATTCAAAGCTGAAAGAAAATATAACTGCTCTTTGGAAAGTCATTTTGTCTTGAATAACCTACATCTAGCAGTGACTTTACAGTTGACATAGAATTTGAAGCAGCAAAACTCTACTCCATGTGATGAGATGTGGGACAAAATAATGATGCAAAAATAGAAGGATAAATATAACTAAATATGCCACTCAGAACACAGAAAGCTGAGGCAGGTGTTGTTATAGTTGTCAGCTTTCAGGTTCTTTCTCTCTTGAAATTTTCCAAATCACATCTTGACTCTTCCTTAAAAAGCATGGAAGAGCAAAGTAAGGAGCAGCTATCAGACATTTGGTTTTAAATCCATAATTCCAAGTGGTTTGAAAAGCAGTATAAAAATTCTGCAAATCTGTTTAAAAAAAAAAAAAAAAAACACTTTTGATTTTCTTTTCTTGCTCCTGTAAGATTATGAAAGATGAATTTCTGGAGAATTAAAATCTTAGATAAAACTTGTAAAAATACAATTAAGTATTTCATAGAAATGTATCTAAAACACTTTCACTTGTAAACAAAACAGTCTAAAGGAAATTTTAGCATGAGAGCACTGAGTCTGGACTTCTTAATGAAGTCCCAGAGGCAAAAGTATCCAAAGTTGCATTGTTTTTTAAGGACTGAAATGAGAAAATCCACATCATTGTGAGCGTGTTACAAAAACAACCACCACTGGCAATGGAGAGTCAACTGACTTCAGTAAATGAGGGAAATACTGGCAAACATAAACCTTGACCTCTAGCAGTGATATTCTCATTTCAAGACTTAGAGGTCTACACACATAACCACCTATTTCTGTCAGAGTCTACTCTGCTGCAATCCATCCCTGGGCAGACGGCCAGTGCAAAATCTCTCCAGCACAGAAGCCCCACTTAAGCCATGGGTTTAACAGGAACATAAATGAAGGGAGTGGTTGAAAATAACCTGCCCTTACAAGGCAATCATATTTCAGGATTCCCAAGCTACGGACAAAAGGCATCTGTAAACAAAAGAGTCCCTAAGTCCTGCCTTTCCACATCATCTTCTTCTCTTTGGAAAAGGAAACCTTGAGCAATTTCTGTGACAGGAACAGTTGCAAAGTAGGAAAGAGGGCTTTTAGTGGTTTTGTTTTTCTTTAAACTCTCCCTCTATGTCTATACTAACGGTAGCTGAGCGATGGAGCACACTTTTTTCCAGTTCTGCACAATGTGAGAACAGGGTGATGTGCACTCGTAGAACCTCTTTTGCAGATGGTGAGGTTTTCCTTGATGTCTTCGTCTTTTCCGCTAGCTCATAATCTGCCCCCTAGCTTCCTTGGAGCCAAGAAGATGAGGATGATCTTTATATAGCTCTCCTCAGGGACTGGGTGAATCACAGAGTAACATCTAATCCCTCCTGCACTCCACAACTATATAACATCGCAGCTGAATATCAAGCCACAGAAAATAAGTTCCAGTTTTAAATACAAAAATCAGGCAGAAAGAACAAGCATGGTTAGAGCAGTTATCAATTTCCACCATTAAACTCAAACTGAAAAATTAAACAAAGCAAAGGTAAGAAAACAAAACAGAGATGGGCGAAGATGCAAAACCTGCCTAGGAAGGTCAAGATATCACATTCTTTATTTTGGCACCTGATTTTTCTTAAGTTTTAAATATATGTATATTTTAAAGGTATTGGATGAATCTACTGCGTGATTTTTATTTTACTTTTTTCTGGAGAGGGCAAGCAGCCATGGTTTTTTAAATCCTTGGCCACCATGTTTGGTATCTGAGCTATATCTCATGTACTGTTTGTCTTTTCACGCCACTTAGAACAAATCCCAGCTGGCTGGAGTCCTAGCCCTGTGGACTGTGAGTCATGGATATTAAATGACCATCATGTGAGCTCCTGCATGCTGCCGTGCTTAGTGTATGACACTGTAAAGTTGTACAGTATCTTATCACAGAAGATCATCAACATGAATATACAGTTTGAGCAGGAGCACTTTCATAACAACATGAAATTAAATTCTTGTTTTAGCAAACAGTAAGCAAAGGGTAAGGATGTGTGAATCTGAAGCAAGGGTACAATGTTTCCTTGTTTTTCAGGGGACCAGTAAGCTGCTGGTTCTGGCACAGCAGAACTGGAAAGAGAATGGAAAGATAATGTCTGCAATGGAGGATCTTGTTAGAAACTTTACGTCTCCTCAGGTAAATCCCACGGCATTCTTTTCGGGGGTAATTATAACCCAGTCCAGTCTTACTTATATATCCTACCAGCATAAGGAACCGAACATTTAAGGGTATGGCTATTGGGAACTAGGACAAATTCCAGGATTGGCTGAAATACTATCTCACAATTAAGACTTTAAAAAAAAAAAAAAAAAAGATTTTTTTTCACTAATATGTTGTAGACAATCCTTAAGATGGATGTTTTCAGTCTAGAAGTAGCCCAAATTAGAGGATTTACTGAGTAATGCATTTCATGCTAATCAATGCCATGCAGGAAATCTGGACTATAAATCAGACTAGAAAAATCTTTGGGCAAGGAGGAAATATTATTTTCAAAAAAATAACATTATAGCATTTCATACCTGGATTAGGTAGTTTTATTCCATCCTGGTTATGAGTTGGGTAAATTCCTGCCATCTGCAGTAACATGAAAATCCATTTCAGAGAACATAGAAGAAAACCCCGTAAGAGTTAGCTACAAGAGACCATTTCCATCTTCACTAGCACGAGTAAGTTACTCAGGAAGGAAATTCTTGTTATCCAGTAAGAACTGTTCCCCCGTTATCTTCTGCAGGTTACTGTGAAATTATGTACTGCCGTCAAAGATGCATGTGAGTCTATAATGCTTCAATCTTCAGTCCTGGCTCCAATAAAATGACTTCTCTTGCTGCTAGTTCCAGCTTAGATCTGTTTTTCAGTTTTGCATTTGTTTTTCCTCCTTGCAACAGCTACCAGCTTCTTCCCACTATCCCAGCAGTTTCCCCTACCTATGCTTATATTTCTACCACATCATAGCTCTCCTTAGGTCAGCCGAGCCAGGCATTCATAGCTTGCACTTTCTAAGAATTTTCGAGCACTGAGGCATTTAAAATGGATTAAGTTTCTTGAGTGAAGCATTGAAACCTTTTCATTTGAAGTCTGTTCGTGGGCCAAAAGAGACAGTTAAAACTCACTACTGATTTTTGGTATAGCAGTCAAGGTTTTTGCAGAGATAAATACAACCGGAATCAGACGGGGAAAATTTATTTAAATTGATCCATACATCATCAAAATGACCATTATAAAGAGATTAACCAGTCACATCAGAGAAGATTAAAGCTGTTAATGCACTGTATGCAAGTTACCGTGACTGTCAGAAAAAAAAAAATAATAATAAATAAATAAATACAATGTTGGGTAGTATTAATAGAAACAACATGTAAAAATACAAGTGTCACTAGAGATAACTCCAGTCTTGCATTCCATATTTTAAATATAGGTGCAAAATTGAAAAATACTGTAGAACATCTTCAACTACTGAAAAGCTTTCAGGGAAAGAAAAGACCAAGAGGAAGCAGGATTATTCACAGAAGTACAAAGGGATACTAGATGAGAGATAAATCAGTCTCATTAACCAACTAGGAAGACCAAGAACTAATAAAATAAAGTATTAACATAAAAAATTAAGACTGAAAATTAGGGAAATTTTCATAACTGTATGAATTCAGAATGAAGCCAACTGCCAATGCAGAAATGAGATGCCAGGAAAAGTTATGAAATTAATGTCACTGAGGATATTCAAGACACCAGCCTGTGGGGAGTCACTTCAGCAAAATAAAACCAGAGCTTTCTGGAAGCAAAGACATGAACCGGAGAATCCACTCACTACCTTGTAACTCAAAAGATCCAGAATAGCTTCTGTTAGGCAAACCATACTTTGTCACACATAGTCCCCATATATTACAACTCAGTTTACTTGAAATGAATGGCACAGACCAACAAGTATGCTGAAAACAGTCTCATAACATGCAAACAATCTGACTGTGACAGCAAGGCTAGTCAGAAACGCTGGGGTATCTGAGTAGAAGTCATTGATATTTTTCCAGCTCCAATCTTTCTTTTTAATTTCTCTTGTTTAAGTGAAAGCATTTAAAAACTGTTTCTTGAAAACATACTGCAATAAAACCTCCAAGGGATTTTTATGAATAGATGTGCCTTGTTTCTAGGAAGGATTAATGCTTTTGTGTAAGGGTTGGAAAGTAGTTATACAAGCAAAGGAAAACAGAAGTCACCATTGATCTCTCAGAGAGATTGCAGGCCTGTCAGACTGATTTTGGTGTTTGGAAATAGAAATATTTTCTTCTTTTCTTTCCACAACTGTGACAGTCTGTAAGCCAACGTACAACTGAAGTGTCTCCAGAAATTACAGCATTTGCAAGAAATGCACTTTAAAATGATTATAATAGCAAAATATACTGAAAAGCTTGAAATCTGCATGCCCACAGGGCAACATAGCACTACATTTGTGATTTGATGTCACAGGGATGTAGAGTTATTTATTTTTATAAATACTCTTTAAGGAAATATTTAACTTTTCTCTCTGAGAAAAACATTAAACCCTACCTCAGAAAACTGTATAAGAGGAAAGAAATTGGGATTGAGATGGCCATGTTTTGGTTTCCAGTCACTGAAATCAATTCCACTCCACATATTTATTCCAGTCTTAGGATCATAGGCCTGATGCAATCAGACATATTTTATCCTTTATAATATGTACATACTTGTAACATTTCAGAGAGTTTTTGCTGTTTTCCGTGATTCTGGAGATACATGATTACTTTGGTTTTCTAAGGAAATGAGGTTTATATGATCACACAGTCTGTCCATTCATACATCTCTCTTTCCTCCTCTCTTTTGGAACAGCTGAGTAATTTTATTCACACTTGGCATATGGATGAAGATGTCAAAGATAAAAATTTCGACAGGTTCTGTGTTTGGGTAAAGGAAAGAGAACCGAGCTGGTGCTGTCAGAGGGATCCAGCCATGGTGCGTGATTAGGGCCGGCAGCCAGGTGGCCACCAGCACCAGCACGTGTGCATTGGCAGGGCAACCATTGCCCACGTAGTCCTTCCCCTGCTATGCTATGTGCTGCCACTTGCCCAGCCATTCAGGCAAAGGTCCTGGAACAAAGCTGGGAATATCAGAAATGTACTACAGAAAACCAGCTTCTTTCTTCAGAAAAGAGTGGGGATTCCAGCCTCCAAAAGCACACAGCAGAACAAGATAAACCAGATCTCAGCACTGCCAAAATCATGTAAGTAATGAATCCTCAGCATTGCCAAAACAGAGACAGATATCCATAATTACTTAATATCCAGCAACACTGAGGTTCTGCAATAAACGTTCAATCACTCAGGACACGTGCAGGGGTATGGTGTTGGATCTCTATTTCTGTGCCAGAATTCATCCTGCAGCACTCGGTAAGGCACTACTCAGCTTGGACTGCAAGCTAAGGGTATTACTACCCACAGAAGCATCCTGCCCAGTGCTGGGAACTTCGGCACAGTTGGAAACCTATGTAGCATACTGGGTAGCTGTGCTGACATGCAGTCCAAACAGTGGCTTTGCTGCCATAGCTGCCATACTTTGTTTAAAGGTAGTTCAGTTATGAACTCAATCGGCTTCACGTGCTTCAGTATCATCATACAAATCAATGCATACAAAGAAATTATTTGTACCTCTCTCTGACCAGCCATCTTTCTGGAGTGGGGAAGGAAGGTCTTTAAAGAATTAGGATTTAGAAAGCTTGAAATTAGTTAAGCAAGCACAAACTGGAGAGAGGACTTACAGAATAGAGTATCAAGTGGATAAAGCTCAAAAGTGCTATCCAGCCAACAGTCTAATTATGATAACATGTTATTTATCTTCACATTATCCCTGTTAGGCTGCAAATCCCTATAATTTTTATGTTTTACACACACGACACTGAAACACTGCCTGCAGTGTTGATGTCCACACATAAACCCCATATAGGCAACCTTCAAATTCAAAGGAGAGAGGGCACTTTGAGGGCAAAAGCTACCTGAGCAACTGCAGAAGTCTGCTTTATGACGAGACAAACTCCTTTCTGGGAACCTGGCAGCATGTAAACACCATGCAGTTGGTCCGGAGCTGGCACTGACATCAGGAGTACAGGCACAGCCTCAGTCACGGGGCTGAGAGGAAAGGGAGACCTGAGACTGACAGCTGTGTTACAGGGAGCTGAATTGAGAAAGGCTAGGAGAGAGGGTCAAATTGCTGCAGAAGTCAAGTGCCATGGTGTCTGGTTTCAAGCAAGAGTCAGCAATGATCCAGCTGCATTTAACTCCCGTATATTTTTGTATCCAGTATGTTTCTTAACATACCAACTGCTATATGACCTGAAGTCCACATAGCGACACTTCACATGGATATATACCTATGAATCACCTCAAGTCAGAGGATGGGAGTGACTTTTCTGTCTCCTTAGGCAGAATTGTGCAAGAGATCACCCTTAGCTTAAAATAGTGTGACTTACAGATCCCAAAGAAGTGAAATAATACTTAATTTAGTTAAGAAGGTCAATGACAAATTCTGAAATGGGTTTTGGTGTGAAAGAAAAGAATTCCATCTGAACACCAGGCAATCCTTCTGTGCTGTGCGGCTGACGGAGCACTGGCACAGGCTGCCCAGAGAGGCTGTGGGGTCTCCTCCCTGGATATCTCCAAAAGCCACCTGGATGTGGCCCTGGGCAGCCTGCTCTGGGTGTCCCTGCTGGAGCAAGGCTGGGACCAGGTGGCCTCCAGAGGGCCCTGCCAGCCTCAGCTGTGCTGTGATCCTGTGAATTTATCAGGAATGTCTTCAAGACAGAAACTGGCTCTAGAAGGTAACATGCTCCACTAAAGTAGAGGCTATGTGAAGGACTGAATGGGATAACCCTTTCACTGGGGACAGCTAGTTAAATGGGCAAGGGAAAGAGAGAGATAGCAATCTTTCTCTATATTACTCTAGACGAGTAATATTATTAATTAAGTTTGTCAAGGGAAAATGTTTTCATCCTGTCTGAGGTGTTAGAACTGATGTAAGAACTATAAAGTACAGACCAGTGAAATTCAGATGTGTTTCATCCTGGACAGTCATTTCAGTTTCATATCAATATCGTTCCAGTATTGGATTTTTGAACACATGAGGACTTTATTGGTAATTGCTTGTTAAAGCAGACTTACTTTTAGTGTTACAAACACTAAGGATTAAGAGGATCTGTAGCTACATCGTCTAATTCACTTCATGTGTATCAAAACTTGCATGTGAAAAAAAATGATCTTGAAATCTGGACTTCTAGAATATGACTAGTATCAGGACAAGTCTAAATATAAGATGTCAGTTATCACTTTAGATCTTAAAATTATATAAATGTTAGGAAATGCATTTTGTGTGGCTAGTTTACGTAAATCCTCTTGAAATGTGTATTTTATATACAGAAGAAGTGGTGTGCAGTAAGAGTTCTATCCTAACACTAGGGATAACATGATTGTAATATCAGTCATGGACTATAACAGCCTTTGAGGAACAGAAAAGGAGAAAGAATTTGAAGTGTGAAACCTAGAGTTCTCGTGCATCAGCAGAAAAATTGGTGCTGAGCAACTTCACCAGGTAGTAAGCTCCTTTGTAGGCCATTTGTGACCATCTCTCTCTAGGTCGTGTGTTCAGTGCAGACCGTAGTACGGGGGGCCAGCACCAGGTGAGTTACTAGCAAACTACTAGAAACAAATCTAGCTACAGAGCTCTCCACAAAATATTTTACTTTCCTTTTCATAGGGTTTTTCCAGATTCTGAGTCAGGTCAGGTACCTTAACCTACCTACGTTTCAGATTCCCTTTTATATTCAATACAAATATTAATGTTTGTGACTTGGTAAAAGAACACACAGAGCCAAGGAGGCTCCTTAAGGTTGCTTGAGTGGCTTCAAACATCAAAATGCATACACATTTTAGAGAACATTGAGACAGAAATGGAAAAAATGTTTCTGAGGCATAGGGAAACTTCAGACATGTAGTGCATTTACTGCTCTCCCATGAGAAGCAAGACTTTAGAACCGACTAACACATGTGATAATGTAACACAACTGTGATGAATTTATACAGAAATGGGCACCAAATACTGCTGGGCTGTCAGTGAAATCCCAATTTATGAGTCAGAATCACTTGAGCAGGTATTGCATGTGAGGCCCTCTACCAAAGCAAACAAAAGTATTTGAAAGCAGCTCTTTCCGCACTGTCCAGGAAAGAAAGACGATCCTGCAGAGGCAGGTTCTGAGAAGAACAGGAAGAGAATAAAATTGATTTGCAACAATGAGCTGAAATATCCTGATAGGAGAATTACTGCATAAATAGTTAAACATCTGTGATTACTCCATTAATGTGCTCCTCCGACTTCATGTATGTTTGGCACTGGTTGGTTTTCTTGGGAATCATGCCATGGCCTCAGGCTCCATAGTGGTAGGCTGGATGTAAGTATGCCTGCTAGACACCATTAGAGGTAATAAATGTCCCTTACCAAAGCAATTTTATTTAAGGTGTGATTTTACCAAGCATATTAAAATCAGTACTGTCCCATCAACATCAGTCATACAGCTACAACGGCTCTGTGCGGCATGAGCTGCTAGCTATGTAAGTACATCCTACCACAATACCTGCACTGACAGTAAGGATGTTGTTTAACTTCTTCTTTAACTTTTTAACTTTTTTAACTTTCCTCTCCAACAAATTTAACACTGTAGGGATATCAACAAGTAATTTGTGATTTAAGTGGTCTAACAAGTAATGATATTAAGCTCTCTCTGCAAGGTTCAGCTGACCTGGGAGGAAAGGGAGTGACTCAGACATCTTGCAGGACCAGGCATATAACAGCCTCCTGGTACTTTCCATGTCCTGAGTTGCAACTGCTCTGCAAATCACACTCAGGCAGAGCGGAAGAAAAGCATTTCATTTCTAACTGGTCAGCCCAAAGGCATGACTCCACCCAGAGTTAAGAAGTTTTCTGAGGTTCCAGACTCAGGGACTGGGACATCTAATGAGGCTGGGAACGAGGAAAGCCGTTAAATGTCAGAGAATAAAGGAGCTGAAGCAGAAAGAGACAGATGTTCCTCTGGCACATGGCTAAACTGTCTGGTGGGAGACTTTGGCAAAAGCTCGTGGTCTGTGTGTTCCTGTTGCTGTTGAGAAGAACTGGGCTTTGTGTACAATTCTGTAAATAAACAAATGACCTCAAGACTATCCCAACTTTGAACCCATTTTTCATCCAGATGCACCCACTCTCCTGCAAAGCCTTGGTATTCAGTTTGCCGTGAAACCAAAAGGGCAATGAGGCTATCATCCCCTGGTTAGCATACTGAAGTAGCCCAGCAACAAGCAATGCAAAACTGAACTACACGTTGCTCCATCCATTAATCTGCTCTCTTCCTTTTCCCTTTTAACAGTGGTGAGCCACAGAGAAAACTGAGAGTTGTTCTCATCAGACTTCGGACTAGGTCCTTCTTACTTTAATCACAAGAAAAGTTTGATTGAAATTAACAAGGTTTGGTTTTTGTTTGATTTAGAAGGTGCTTTAAATGACATTTCTGGTTATATTTTTGCAGTTTGTGGGCACAGCACTGAAAAATGCAAAATGAAAAGTAACAATTGTTGACCTAATATTTTAAAGTGAAAGGTATCATACATTAGGAAACTGAAAGAAGTAGTATATTAGGAAACTGAAAGAATACCACGTGTGCTCTGACTTTATTTGAGCTGTATTTTATTTGACATATACTGGCAAGGTTTGAAAATTCAAGCAGATTAAAAATCTCTGAAATTCTGCTACAAGATGGCCTGGAGAAAAGGTTTACATAGGCAAACACATCTTCTTGATTTATTTTCCATCCAACAGTGTTCTAAGACCAGGACTAATAATAGCAAAATAGAGTGGCTTGCAATAGAAATACTTAGTGGTCCTGTGGGTTACATAATAACTACATATCAGGAGCTTTCAGGAGTTGACTGACAAAAATGTGATGCTCTACTATGTTAATCTAATTAGAGCTGTTCTTTGCAGCTTCAACTGACAGTTTGGAAACCTGAAAAATTCTCTAAACCTGGACAGTCTTCCATTTGCTGCAGTTCAAGAGAGGACCCTCTTCTTTCACTCTTCCCTTGAACTGTTTCCATGGAATGCTGTCCATATTCAGAAAAATGTACAGGTTGCCAAACTGTCAACTAAAGCTGTAATGAATGGCTCTAATTACGTTCAAGTAGCAGAGAGCATTGCCATTTTAATCAAATCTGAGCCTTGTGAGATATTTGGCAGAAATACAAGAGAAAGCCTGAGGAATACATTGCCAAAATGTTAGTAACCTTTTATTCTAAATTCTGCTTGTCAGAGAACTGAATGCCAACTGCTTAGCAAAGGTTTTTGTTTTGTGGTTTTTTTTTTTTTTTTTTTTTTTTTCGGAAGCCTATATGGTGTCATCATGAATTATTATCCCGTTCTATGACAACAAAGGAAAACAAAACCAAAAACAGCCCCACAATTTCAAGACTAAAAATCATTATCAGTAAGTTACCTAATCAGTCAGCTACTGTCACGTCACCAGCCACAGAGGGAAGGGGGACCTAACAACATCATTTAACTCAAGGAGTTTCTGCCAGTGCTCAGCTTCGTGTTGTGTACAGTGAGAGACATACTAGCACACTGCTTTGTCAGATATCTTGTCTGACACTACCCCAGCTCCTTTTCAAATAGCGCAGCTTTATGTTCTGGAGAACCATCTTACCCTAACAGTATGAAAGAGTAATCCTTACCAGTGTCTGGTAATCTTTATATTCCATGCCTTTTTACAAATCCAAAATTTGTTACTAACACCCAAATTATTTATTTACTTATCACTGTTTCCTTCAAGACATTCACATTAATATGTAAAGTATATAAATATATATACAGATATATCTTATTCTTTCCCAAGAAAGGAATAAAATAATAATAAATTTTCCAGACGTTCTGTAAAGTTAATGCTTGGACAAGAAAGAAAGAAAACAAATTCTCTAGAGCTTTACAAAATCTATTCTGGAGGGCGAAGGAAGGCAACAAAGGAAAGAAGTGTCTTCTTCCAGAGGAATTCATTTGGTAATGTAAGGTTTTCAATGCCATTTCAGATCCGTCCCATGAAAGCATTTGTGCCAAGAGCATTCTGAGTGAAACATGATAAAAGAGAAAGGACTTATATCTCAGATATTTCAGGTGCAGTGCAATAAATGACCATCGACTTTTTCTCCTCATTTTCAAGAGATGGCTTTCATTTATTCCACCGGGCATCATATTAGTCTTGTCCTGCCAGCCGTCACACAGCAATCCTGCAGCTTCATGTCCCAGCAGAAGGCTGGACATCAGCCAAGTCTCAGCGCTTGCTATTGCTCTTGTTCCAGACCCATTTCCAGCAGGAAAGGCACACAGGAGAAGGCTTCTTCCTAAGTTCCAAAAAGTTTCTTTATTCATATTTTTTTTTTCATCTGCATATTCTGTGTTCAGTCATTATTGCTTTAAATTGTGTAAAACCTAAAAGAGGGGCAAGCCAGGCTCTTTGCAACCATCTGTCTAATAACTTATTTTGAAGTAGTCTCCACTATATCATTACTTAGCTTCCCAAACAGTGACAGGAGTTGTAGTGAGATGTTGTCTAGGAATAGACTGTCCTACAATGCTCTCCCTCCACAATGAATATTATCAGCCAGCTGCAAATAGCCTCTCAATTTATAATCTTTATCTCTTTTCCTCGCAGAGAACTGAACGACTGGAGTACCAGCCTAAGCCATTGCACTTTCTTTCCTTCTTGTTGATAGTGTTTCTAAGGAAGCCTCTTCTATTTTTCTTAAAGTTTTTTTTTGGGTGGTAATTTGTGAGGACAGTTTTGGGGACTACTGATGGATCTTTTTGGACAAAAGATAATCGTGCTATTATTTTTCTTCTGGAAAAAGCATGTTTTGAAGCAGCTGGTGAATTACCTTTCTGGTACACTGATGAAACATATTAGCATGGGATATGTAACAGGCTACTTCACTGTTGATGCAACTAAAATATCAGATTAGCTAATATATGGAAAGAAAAGTTTTTTTATTATTTTTTTAATGCTGGTTGCATCCTCCATTTTTTAAATGTATTCTTTAAATACATGCATAGGTCTTTCTGGCTTCAGCTAATAACAGATGTTTTAAACATGATGTAAAAGCTCCACACAGAAGGATATTTCTCTCCTATCAACTTCAGTTTGAAGCATGAAATATAATTATCTTTATATCATTATCTTAGCCTGCATAGTTCAAAGAAATAAGACACAATCTGGAAGTGTTTCCATGCCAAAAAATGTGCTAGCCTTTTCTTCTAAAATCTGAGTAGCAGATAGAAGGGAAGGGAGAGAATCCTTTTTTTCTGGGTTAGTAAAAATGGAGTGTTTGCTTCACTTTATGTTCCAGTACAAAGCTTAGTATCTCAACCACTCTTCTTTCAAGGCTAAAGCATGAGATAAGAGTGTTTGAAATGCATGGAAGACACTTAAGCAGAAATAGTCTGCTTTTAAGGCATGCTGAGTGCTTTCTTCAGATGATGTACCACTGGTGCCTAAGGAGAACACAGACATGGGCAACCAGAACTGAGGTCTGTTACTGGGAGAAGTAACGTGCTCTGTTCTGTTCTGCATACCCTGATACCCTAACATATCTCCTATGTTACTCCCAGGAAGAATAGTAACGGCAGCAGTATAATAAGTAAATTAGGTTAGATCTTAGGATTCTGTAAGCTTCCTCTATGACCTTGATAATTTAAGGTGCAATCAGCTATTCCATCTATTAGAAATACCATTCATCTGATGACTGATAGGTACAACGCGGACATTTTCACAGGAGCTAATCACCTTAAGTTCTTCTTAGAGTCAATAAGCATCTAGTCAGTCTAATTAACACAATCTATGGAGCTATTTATCTCTGCCTTAAGCAGATTTTTAAGATAGGTCAAGTGAATCCTATGCTAGTGGTGCTCATTGCTTTCCACTGCCCATGAAAGCAGCATTGGTGCTTTAGTGGTTAGTGGTAGATAGTGAGAGGAATCTGATTCCAATAGAATGTAAAATATAACAGACGTATCTTCACCTTGAGAACCAAAACTGTAGGTCACTGCAGTCTTGCCAATGGGATCTTGCTGCTTTGCACCAGGTAAGAAATCAATTCATTTCTATTTGCTTTATTACTGATGGGACTCACAAGAGTTAGTAGCCTCTGTATTAGGTTGTTACTCTCTCACACACTAACATAATTATTTCAGCTACAGCATAGGGTATTGAAATTCATGTCACCTGACTTCAGCCAATTTAATAACATGTATAATGTCCGTATCAACCACCCTCATCTGTCTTATAGTCACTGAAGAGAAACGGGCCTCTCCACATGATGATTCACCTGACCTATCTTATACACAACCTATCTTAGGATTAGATGACTCACTTTCCAGGAGTGTTTTTCTTTGTATCAACAGTAAGGACACTAGATATTCAACACAAACATGGATGCCTGATTTTTATAAACATAAGGCAGGGCAGACTAATTTCACCCACTGTCTCATTGTTTGCAAGACCTGGTGCGACCATTGCAGAGACCTGACTGCATAGTGTTTTACTGGAAGTGCTTCATCCCAGATAGTATCTCGGTTATTTTCTTGTTGTTGTGAGGACAGATTTCAGTAATGCAAAGGACATATTTGATTACCTTTGAGGTTATTTTCCTTAGGAGAACAAGAATTACATACTGAAGTTGAGTGAAGATAAGAATTTTACTACAGGGGACATTGTTTCTTGCATTAAAAAAAATCATTCCATAAATTAAACTAGTCACATTTGTGTAATTTTTATATTTGGAGAAAGGGGAAATATTATTTTGAATGAAGATAAAATCATGGGAAAGTATAAGAAATGGATTAGGAAACTTTCCTTTCTTCAGTTGTGAAGAATTACTTCTACTTTAACTCAAGACCTCTTAAGGAGATGAACAACGCCTTGGGAGAGTTCATTATGGTCAGGAGAGAAGAGAAGAAGCAAAAAGCTTACGTATACATTGTGCAGTAGATCACAATGCAAAGATCCAAATGCTGCAGAAAATGGTTTACTTCAACAGGCTGCTGCTTTCCCATAGTTGTACAGCTACAAGATCTGAGCTGGTATATCTTAAAGTACATTGCAGAAAGTAGTGACGCCAGCCCACTTCATTGCATAATGTATGCGTATTGTATGACAGCCCCAGTTAGGACCGCTACAGTTCCTTGACAAGATGAGGATGAGTACATGTTAAAGCAGCCCATGTCCACAGAATGGCTGTGGAGATTTAGGGATCTAAAGGGTTTGCTGAAAGAATTGTCAGTAAAGCAATATTTCTCACTGTCCTACCCAGAAATCATTGCAAATGACTACTCCCAGTGTCAAAAGCCAAGAAGGCATGAATACTGCTCCATGTGAGGTCATTTTTAAATTGAAGGTGGAGATGGAGCATGGGCAATGTGCCACCATTCTCAGCTCAGTGCTAGTTTTTGTTTTTGTTAGTTAGTTTTGTTTTACCCATGCCTGTAGACAATGCAGCCTTCTGGTCCTGATATTCCAGTATATTTGAACACCCAAGGACAGATAAAAGAATATACAGCACTCACTTCAAAGCCTTTCAGATATGTATCCATATCGTTTGGTACCCTAACGTAACTAATTATGATACCTAAAAGGAACAGCATAGCTCAGGAGTGGCAAGTTGCCCTGAACCTGCAGCAGGGTATGTGTAATCACAAAATACACACGTGTGACTCAGCTGTCAATAGATGATACTCAGTTTCATATAGAACTTATCACAATATTGGTGCCCACTGCTGTATCAAGAGCTACTACTCTGTAATGATTACCCATGGGTCAGTATTATACTTTGAACTTCGGATGCAACAGGCTGGGGTTCCCAACAGATTCAAGAAGCAGATTTTGCCTTACAAGTGAGTTGTAGCTTGAGGAGAGTACTCACAGCTTTCTTAGTCAACCACAAGTCTTGATTAGTTTGGTGGAGCAACTTCTCTTATCTTTTCATTATATAACACACTGAACAATTATGACAATCAAAATACGGGATAGGGCATGATTGATACAATGTGCTAATGTATATTTAGTCTTACATACGAGGACACAAATCTCTAAGATCTTCGTTAAAATGAAATTCTTTATAGAAATCACTCAAATCATCACAAGAACCCTATGGTCACCATTAAACCATGTTATACACACAATAAAATGCATAAAGGTGTTGCACAATCCTTACCGACGTGACATGAAAGCTGTAGCAAGATATCTGCTATAGGCAGGTTTTGTGTGTCCTTTCATAACCTGTTATTTCATACTGGAGGCTGACTAAGCAGTCAGGACAAATGACTTCATGCTGCAACACTGTGAACACATAAGCAATTGCAGACAAATACAGGAATGACAAAACCCTTTAGATGAGGATTCTTCTGAGTTCAACATGGACATTTCTGGAGGTATATAAAGTGCTGATTAAAACTTCTATTTTTAAGAAATTATGGACCAGCCAGCCTAAAGCTGGCCACAGAAGAAAATGGCAAAGAGCCTTGCAGGCCAATATGTGGAAAGTAATTCAAGCAGTCAGCATTTGGACTGTAGCTAGACCTGCAAGTATTCGGTCCTGACTGCATTAAGATGACACTTGCAAACTGGTCTACTCCAGGATTTTTTTTGCCATATCTTAACACATCTTACATAAATCAGCATAGAAGTCATTGCTTTCACATGAAGATTTATGGACACCAAGTCCTGGGAACCAGAACCACAAGCAACAATGAGCAATTGAAAAAATTAAAATGTTACAAAGGAGATGACTTGTTTCCCAATTGGATGATAACCAGGGATCCACTCATATTCATTCAAAGCCTTCTCAGAAGTATTTCTTCTCTTTTGACTGGCCCACACAACTCATCAGAAACTGTACAAAACAGGCTTTTTATTGCTTGCCACTTCACTTCCTGAAGCTGAAAGATCCCCAGAAAACAGAGAAAGTGACTGCTGCATGTATATAAAATACACTGATAGGCCTTAATCTTAATTAAGGCCTTCATCATATAAATCAATGATCAGATACAGAGGCCAGTCAAGTGATTAAGTCAGTAATTCGCCCTTGAAGAAACCTAGGAATGTCAGTTTCAACAGCTTGAGCTGTTCCCTATATCAAAGTTATTCTTCTGAAAGGCACCACAGACAGCTTATGTCACTCCAGGGCAAGTCTCCAGCCTCACAATCTCTCTTTCTCTCCCCCAAATGATTACAGTTCCTGCTAAATAATTCGGTCACATACTTAGTGCAGAGGCTACCATGTGAATTTACGGCTTGGTTTGGGCCTGCACGGAGCCCTCTTGCCACAGCACTTAGAGTGCAAACCACCTGGCTGGACCTTCTACTTGCCTGAGTCCAGTCATGGCAAGTGTGAGGCTGAGCTAAAGGACGTGTCTGCATGATGTGCTTCTGGAAAAAAGAAAGCTCCGAGGAGGACTTCATTTACCCAAGCGATGGCAAGGGATGATAATTCTCCTTGAGCAACTGAGAAGTTGTTGTGTTGTTGTAGCCACTACTGGTGATGACACTCCTGCAATTGCCATAAGGAACAGGAACTTCTGGGTATATAAATAACAAAAATATATGGAGCCTGATGCTTTCACCAAAGGTTCTGCTATTTCTGTCATGTGTCATTTCATATTGGCAAAGAGCGTAGGAGAACACTTAGAAAAAAAGCAGAGAGTGTGATAAATGCATAAACTAAAATTTTCAGGTGCTTAGTCTTTTAGTAAATATTACTAAGCAACTCTTCAAAAGTCAGAGAGTCAGAGAATAAAGAAAAAAATTACAGTCAGGAAAGATACCTAGAAGTACCATGAAGAAAGTTTAACTAGTGTAAACCAGCATGGTCTCAGGGAATGGGACTTTACCCATTTACACTAGAAGATCACTGAGTCCTGTATCTGGGACTGTGTTCAGTACAAGCTTCCCCTCAAAAACTTTCACCATCCCAGTTCTGCTAGTTCAAAAGTATCACTTTTTTTGAAACCCGATGCTTCCCAATATGAAGCTTTCACTGAGGGTAGGGGAAGGGAGAGGAAATTTGTCTTTCCTTTCATTTGTCTCCCCCAGTTGCACAGTTTGGCATTTTGTCCTTTAAAGACAATTTTTATAAGAGTTTACAGACTCTTGCTGCTTAGAAGATCATGGAGTTCCTTTAATTAGCAGCAACTATGAGCAACTCATTCAATCTCCTACAAGCTGGTAACAGACATCCCACTAACAACAGTATTTCTTAGAGTTCAATATGGGTAGAAGATCTGTTTTATTCAACATATTCTTTGCCTGATTGAAAAATAGACAAAGAAAAGAAAACTAAGGGAAAAAAAAAAAAAAAAGTTTTGACAAGTACTATGTTCAAACTAGCATTTTTCAGAGAGAAAGACTACAATGCTACTTCACAAAATCATGGCTGATGTAGTAATTTGTAATTCCTATAACCTATCAAGAGACCATTTAGGTATTTGTAGTTATATATTCCTTTAGTCAGTTACAAATCAGGTAGGAGCATTCATACTTTAAAGAAAACATTAAAGCAATGGAGTTAAGCCACTGTAACACAATTGTGGAATCAGAATCAAGCCAAAGTGGTTTTTACTTTAATAAGGCTCTCAAAGTTGTCTCATATTGGAAAACATGCCTGCACAGCAAGTAATTTGGTACAAGTGAAGCAGGCAAAACAGGAGGTCTTTTTTCACAGATACCTAAAGAACCAACCACTAGTTTGGACCCCACCAGCCTCTGTGGGGATTGCAGAGCTTTCAGTACATATGTAGAGCAGAAGTTCAGATTTAGTTTCATGTTAAAGGAATCTAGGTCACAGACACCAGTTGTCCTTTGAACCAAACCATTGCATATAAACAGGCCAAAGATACACTACTAATCAGATAATTAAGGTAGACAAAGTTAGAGGCTAGATGCAGATAACTTCAGAGTAAGCAAAAAAGTGGCTGAAAACGTTTGCACACAGACTATTTTAGAACAGTTCACTCTCAGCCCGAAGACTGTATTGAAAGGAGATCCACAAAAGGCTGTCCTGGATCTAATGCTGTTTCAAATTTTCATTAACAGCTGCTACGAAGAAGCAGAGAGAATGCTTTATTTTGTCAATGACACAAAAGAGGAATGGCCTTCAAGTATGCTAGATGTCAACATAGTGGAGAATTGATCTGAAAAATTAGCCTGAGCATCATAAAGGGCACCTAATTGAAATTGTTATCTACAGAAACATAGGACATAAAACTACTGGCTTAGTACTAGTTTGGGAAAAACATCAAGCCACTTTATCATAGGCTGAACTTAGATTTTAGAAAAGTCACCCTGTTACAAACAATTTAAAGTCACATCAGAATGTACAAGTAGGAATACAGTGTCAGAGCAGGTAAAACCAGCAAGGCTGCAGGTGGAATATGGTTTGCATGAGGTCTAGAGCAGAAACGCCCATCTTATCATAGAATCACAGAATGGTTTGGGTTGGAAGGGACCTTAAAGCCCATCCAGTTCCAACCCCCTGCCCCCTTCCACTAAATCAAGTCACTCAAAGCTCCATCCAGCCTGGTCTTGAACACCTCCAGGGATGAGGCATCCACAGCTTCTCTGGGCAACCTGTGCCAGTGCCTCACCACTTTTATCACAAAGAATTTCTTCCTAATGTCTAATCTAAATCTACCCTCCCTTTAGTTTAAAGCCTTTACTCCTTGTTCTGTCCCTACACTACCTGACAGAGTCCCTCTCCAGCTTTCCTGTAGGCCCTGTTTAGGCACTGGAAGGCCGCTATAAGGTCTCCTCAGAGCCTTCCCTTCTTCAGGCTGAACAACCCCAGCTCTCTCAGCCTGTCTTCATAGAAGAGGTGCTCCAGCTCTCTGATCCTCCATCTATACATGGCACCATACACACCATTTTCCTTTCTCTTTATGATAGATTGTTACTCTTAAAATGCCTGATGAATGCTTGCAGTATAAACAATAATACAAAACAAAGGTAGCAAAACCAACCCACACAAATCAGTACTACGTTATTACTTTAATCCCTTCCTTTTCTGCAGAGCTACTAACAATCCCAAGAAGCTAGTGAGGAAATGACATCATAGCCTGGCCTTACTTGTCACAGTGTTGGTCAGCTGCTCTCCTGATAGACATTCATCAGCCTGCTGTGGCTTACTTGAAGCAAGTGACAGAAACTGTGCAAAGGATTTTTTTTAATTTTTTTTAGAACTTTACTAGGATTTTTTTTTTTCACTTACTACTTAAGACAACAGAAGAGGTATGGAATCCCACCATTTCCAAAGTCCTATGTATGCTTTGCTTCCTTATTTTCTTCCCTACTCTACTGCACTTTCAGGTTGGGTCCATCCTGGAGACAGTCCAGAGTACGCCTTTGTACAGCCTGTCTATCTGATTCAAGCTTTCTCTGAAAGGTACGGTGAGAGGTTTTATTTTGTTGTTTTAAATAGACTTCAAATTCTCTTCATCAGGAGATGATCCTGACAGTCTCAGCCGCCTGCTCATGCTCCCATCTGACATCTATCCATGACCTAGCTATCTGTCACATCACTATAAAGTCATCTGTTTAACAGCAGCTGAATTTCAGATCTGAAGACATTAAAGCTTTCTTTTATTAGTAGCCTTTCCTTTGGCTGAATGGGAACAGGAAAAACTTTTAACACTTTTCCCACATCAACCTTGCGTTGTGTGTAAGAGTTCCTCTAGAAGCCTTGTGAGCATTTTTTGGCCCAGCAGAGACACCATATCTGTAGACAGCTCTCTTATAAAAATTAAATGGACTTTAGTGCAGATCAAGATAGTTCATAACAACGGCTTGGATTCTTGTGCTGCCCATTGCAGCTCTATGCATCTACTGATTAGCAAGCATGTATATTGCCTGTTTAGCCTGGAAAAGAGAAGACTGAGGGGAGACCTCCTTAATGTATATATAAGTATCTGAGGGGAGGGTCGAGAGGGTGGAGCTGGTCTCTTTTCAGCTGTGCCCAGCAGGAGGAGGGGCAATGGGCACAAACTTGAGCACAGGAGGTTCCGGCTGAATATGAAGGGGGCACTTCTTTACTGTGAGGGTGACAGAGCACTGGGACAAGTTGCCAGAGGTTGTGGAGTCTTCTTCTCTGGAGATCTTCAAAACCTGCCTGGATGCCATCCTGCGCAATGTGCTCTAGGTGATCCTGCTCAGCAGTGGGGTTGGACTAGATGATCGTCAGAGGTCCCTTCCAACCCTGGCCATTATGTGATTCTGTGATTCTGTGATATGGCATTGTCTTTAGTGAATTAAAATAGCATGTCTTCACCATAGATAAGACATGTATCGTGCTTTTAACACTCACTTGAACAAGATAACCCCATCTTTCTGAACTCAAAACATCTATTTTAACAGGCGAAGCAAATTCTACTCAATTAACTTTAGTTTGTGTGAATGAGGCAAAATATGAGGGCCAGATATGAAAACATAATACCAAAAGATACATAAACAAAAGACGATAGATTTACAAGAGATGGGAGAAGAGAATGTGTCAGAAATTTGCCAGTTTTGGTAAGATACACACATGGAGCGTTCAGAAGATCAGAACCAATTTATTTTGGTTGGTCTTTACCTTTTGTAATCTATCTGAGGGACTGCGTGGTGCTATAAAATATGTGAAGAATTGATTCAAAAGTGCCTTTACATGTGTGAAACAGAACCATTAACTGTAAAAATACAGCTAATATGACATTTACTAATTAATATCTAGCATAAAAATTAGCTTTCTAATGTGATGCTAAAGATTCATAAACTGTGTTCCTGTCTAAGCAAAAAGATGCAAGTAGAGATTGTTTTTAAAAGTCTGTTGCTTTCTGTTTAAGTGGGAATTTCTTCCCTGAACACTTAGAAGTTTTCAAGACAAATCACATAAAATTCCAGACTTTTTTTTTTTAAGCAGGAACTGTGGGTAAACATTTATACAGACAATGCCTACTTCTTTGTACACACACAAACAAAAAAGAAAGAAACATTTTTTCTCCATGCACTAGCAGACAGTTTTGATAATGGGTCATAAAGAGAATGAATTCAGATGAACTAAGAGCACTGAAGGTTTTAATTTACAAAATATTGTTAATTGTAAAACAAAAATCTTAAGTGCATAGTACTAAAATCTGCATTGTTATATCTTATTGAATTGGGTGGTGCACATCACCAAAATGCCAAAATTTCTCAGCGTGACTTACTTAAAAGGTAAGCTTCATCTTTTTGAAAAGTCTGTTTTGAATACACCATGGCCTGATTCAGCCACATAATTTTTAGATCCCTAAATTGGAGTGGGTGAATTTCATCCAGTTACCGTTTTCCAAATCTGTATTATTAGTGTTATAATTGTAAACATGCTAACTAATAGTTTAAATCACAAACAAAATGCAACATATCCCTTTCCCGGGCAGGTGTTGAGCCTTGAGGAGAGCTCTATGAAACAGCTCTGCTAGGAAGCCTCAGTGGTGGCTCTCCCTGCTTTACTCTGGAGCATCTTTTATTCTGAGGCTCTCACCCATGGCTCCTGCCTGAGCCACAATGTAGCTGTCTTGTGGCCCGTGCACCCTGGCATTTTGCACCTCAGCCTCCTCCCTCTGAGTTGGCTCTCTGGCTTGGCTGTGGCCCAATCACTATGTCCACTGGACGCTGTCTGACACTGGTTTTCACATCCAAACCTGGACTACCACAGAATTGCTGACCTGTTGCCGACTTGACTTGGTGGCTTGACCTTAGACCTGCCATCCCGGTGTGGATTTGTCCGGCAGTCTGTGCTCCTGGATGAAGCTCTTGTCATCACTAGACCTGCTCTGCTTGCCATGTTCAGGCGCTGCGGGATGGCACCCTTGTTGGTGAGGACACTGCCCCTCTCTGTGCTCCCCACGCTCAGCTCCTGGCTCTCCTTCCTCCTGAAACCTGCAGTACCACCTTTGGTTTGCTAGAGTGATTGTAACCACACCTATGGGCAGGCTCAGAGAAATAGGAGGAAATACTCATGTTTAGGGAGCAGCATATGGAGAACAAAAAACATAGTGTCAACATGAAAAATGCCAGGTCTGGTAGAAATGGAGGGTAATTTTTGTATGAAAAAGTGTTCTGTTTTTGAAATATCGACTTCAAATGTGCATAAACTCAATTTTAAATGGTTCTCCACTTCAGAAACCATATTTAATGACACAGAATTATGATAGATATGACTATATGTGAGTACCTCATATTTTTTCCTCAAAGTTCACTCCTCTCACAAGTCCCTCTGATGTACAGCAGAATGATTGCAACCTTGGAAAGAGATGACACTCTTGATAAATAAGTTCCATATGTACTGCAAATTGCCACAGGTTTACACTGTCAATCTCCCAGCTGTGGCCTGGAAATCACCAACACAGGGAGTTCTCCTAGCAGTACACAGAGTGGAAGACATTAACCGAAACAATGAAAGGAGGGGTAAATAAAGAGAAAATCAAAGGCTCCTATGAGGATTTTCCTCTCTGTTTGAAGGTTGACTGAACAGGAATGCAGACAAGTCAACAGCTGTAGGTTCACAACATTCTTATAACTACATTCTCTTCAAACAATGCAAGTTAGTGTTACCTTTCTATACATAGTTTAAAAAAATATATTATCTGTCATTGTTACCAGATATTTGACATTTCTTCATTCCCTGTGCACTGATGCTAGGTAAGTATTCATATGCCAAACCACACCATATTTTCTACCTAGCTAGTAGCTTCTAGTCTTCTTTGAATAGAAGCTTCTGAAAACTTTACTGTTTGGAAGTGAATGAATGAGGAAATATGAAGTATTATTTGTTTTGCTTTCTGACTTTTCAGACAATTTTCTTTGTGTCTTCTCCACAAGTTTTACTTATCCAGGCCATTTAACAAATAGATAATTACAAAGAAAACTGAGATGGGTTGGTCCTTTATGGTGTAATTTTTTAAGTTACAGTTGTCTTCAACCTTCTGTGAGAAATATCAATACTAGATTTTTATTAAATAATCTGATTTTGAAGGTAAGATTTAAAGGTGATATTGGCAAATGTTTGTGGACAGCGACTTTCCTCTTAATGGAACAGAAGTAAGGTATCTAAATACTTAGGCAGTTTTGCCAGTGCTAGTCTTGCATTCTGCAGTCAAGCTACCTCAAGCAGAAGAAAAAGTAGATATGACAAGTAACCAGATTTCCCCAAACTGTTAATGGAGCAGTATCTGTTCACTACCCTTTCATTTCTATTTCCTGGGGTTATTAATGTATTGCAGTTAGCTTCTAAGTAGTTGTAAGACCAAACGTCAGTCAGGCTGGCATGTAATTATTAATATTTAACAGATATAAATTTTTATTATAAATCATTATTAAAATAGCAGAAGGATCCGCAATGGCTAATCTCTCCCTTCCATCTGTAGCCAGTGCAGGAAGAAGTGCCCTCTATAAAGTGTTTTACAGTGCGAATCTAACCTGTTTACTTTTTACAGACTATTCAAATTCATGTGTAAACTACAGTCCAGCTTGGGCCCTGCCTTCCTCCACTGTTCAAGAAGGTTATCTTCAGTAGGCCAGAGTGAGCCTTTAAGAATATCCTTGTATTAAGCGCGATTAAAACTACTGAAGCTAAGCATAGACTGTCTAAAGATCCTCTAGAAAGCCAAAGGAAATGAAAGCCTGAATACGAAGACACTGAAAAGTAGCAAGGAAACAAGACCTACATACGCGGAGGTCCTCTTACAAGACCTCCCACTCTAAATAGAAGAATTACAGTGCAGGTGAGAGGACATTTATTTAGATTTATTTAACTTGCCTATATTTTGGAGAGTCTCCAGTTCTCAAGTCGGGATCTTCCATTTGATGATGGTGGACAGATAAAGCAGACAAGGCTAGTCCAAGACAAATCCTTAACAAAAGGGCACAAACAGTTCTTCTATTCCAAATTAAAATCACAGGATTTTTCTGTCTTCTCTGACCCCTCTGAAGATGTTGATTTATTGCTCCTTTTATTTCTGATCAAAGCGATTCATTCAAAATTGAGAAGTCATGAATTCATGTTACTGAGTTCATGCTTTGTGTAAAAGAACTTGCATTTATAAATTATGGTAAAAACACAGAGTACAGTGGAAAAAAAAAAAAAGAGCAAATAATAACTTTGTAAGAGGAAGTTTTATTAAACTTGAAAAGTTAGTAAAAAATATAGGAAACATAGCTGCTCAGTTCCATCAGTTTATTATTTCTCCAGATTTTACTAATATGAAAAACATCATTCTTCTTAAATTATAGAAGACTACACTTTCAAAATGGATAGTTTACTTATTGCTAGAAAACGTGTTTAGTAAGGGCTCTGTCCTGAGAAATGCAGTGGAGCCTTCATGTATCAGTGTTTGCCCAGGCAAAATTTGTGTTTGTTCATGTAAATGTCCAGCTAGAACACATAAATATTGATTTGTTTGCATAAGAAATATATTTTTACTGGCAAAAACTTTTGAAAGTGTGGCCTAACATCTAGTACCAGACTATTTAATGGCCTTCAAAAGAGAATGTTAGCAGGCAATTTTTTTTTGAAGCTTGTCAAAATATAACAAATTTGAAATATATGTGTTCAAATATCCAGGTTTGACCATTCTGAATCTTCAGTACAGCATTTCAGAAAGAATAAGGTTTCACAGAAAGGAAAAAGGGTTCTGTTTAAAACAGATACCTGGGAAAACAAAGTCATGTTCAGTTCTAGTTACTGCATCAAACTTTTCTGATGCTAGGCAAGTATCCTAATCAGTCCCTCAGTGCCCAGCTGGAAAAAGTGGGAATACTGATACTTCTTTTTTTTTAACATGGTCTTGCTTCATTAACCTTGAAGCTCTTCGGAAACAGGATTGTCCCTGATTATATGGTTAGGGTTTGCATGAATAAGACCTTGATCTCAACTGGAAGATCTAGGAACTACAGGAGCAGGAGTGGACAGTGTACAATTAAAAGGGTGAAATGTTTCAATATTTTCAATATTGCCTTTCTAAATGCATTTCCTTAAGTGCTCATTAAAAAAAAAAAAAAAGGGTGGTGGTTCTAACTTTCTTTTGTCTAAGGTTCAGTGAATCAAAATATCTACTATATATTTTGAACACTGAAAAATAACGAATAAAAATATTCAATATTATAATTTAAGCAAATTTCAAATATTTTAAATTTCAGGTAGTAGTTTGTTGTTGGTTTTTTAAAAACAACAACAACAACAACAACAAGATAAACATGTTAGTCTTGAGAAACATAACATTAAGATTACTTCCTGCTGCTACTATTCTAACTAGTGGTCATGAAAAATGACTTTCCATGATTCTCTGGAAAGTTATATTATATGAGGGAAAGGGGTAGATTTTTTAATTATTATTTTGCAAGGATTTGCACATGAAACCAGAACACAACATAAAGTAAGATAAAAATTGCATCACTTTTGTCAAAAATGTATCTATTCCTCTACACCCAGGACTGAAAATAAATCACTTTTATAGGTGTACACTCTCTTCCATAGTAAATCAGCTACATTATGTCACAGGTAAAATCACCACTTTTCTTCACAGTTCTAAGTTTCAATACTTGTAATTCAGTATATTTTTTCATGGTAGAAAAGCACACTCTGAGTCCATGGACAATATTTTTCTTTTAGATAAAAATGGGCCATGAGAAGAGGAACATCAAACCTGCAAATTGTTTTGGAAAAAAAAAAAAAATGGAAGGAAAGCAATTATAACTAGGGCAGCACAAAAAATTGACTTAATGTTGGCTGACCAGTAGCCATTACCTACTTTTTCCACAATAAAAAAAAAAAAAAGATCAAAGGATGTTCAGTTTCAGATCAAATGAAACTGTTCAGCTTGGGTGTTTTTTTCATTCATCACCTATTTCACTATTAAATGTAACTAACTTCTGAAATAAAGTTTTTTAAATAAAAGTATTAAAAAAATCTGTTTAGAAACATCATTATTAATTTGATAACTTTTCAGTTAAAACAACCCATGCTCACAAATGTTTTCATTTACTCCACATACAAAGAGAGCAATCAAAAATATTTCACTCAACTCTACTTGGCAGCTAGACATCTCTTGGTTTATGTTACTGGAATAGAAAAGATTTTTCAGCCTCTGAAAGCTCATGAGAATTGCTTCAAACCATCAATGTAAATAATTATGGGAAAATTATAGCTGTTTGAAATCAGAGGAAGTCTGACCATACTCTTTGTGATGGTATCATTTCAAAGGGACTGAACCTTGTTGAATTCACGATGTATCTGGGCTAACAATAACCTAGATTCACCTACATGGAGCTTTCTGTAGCTGCAAAATTCAGACACAAAGCTGGCTAAGTATTTGAGGACAAACAGCACTTTCAGTTCACTGTAGATACACAGCTTTCACTATGCTTGTGGCCACCATCTTGAAAGGACCACCAACTAGAGATGACTGAACACCCAAAGTCTACCTACATGTGCTGTCTCCCTAGAAACAAGAAGCAGCAGTAACTGCTTACATTCATTGCTATGCTGGATCCATTGTATTGGATCCAAAGTGTAATCCATTTTGTCCAGTGAATCATTCTGATGCACCTTTTTAGGCTCAAAAACCTCCCTTCAAGTAGTGACACCATTATGATCATTGCTGAGAAATCATTATGCTATTGTATTCTCTACAACTCTGCTCTTTCATGGCCTTTTTATTACTGTTATTGTCAAAGGAACACCTAGATTTTGTGAACAGAATAGGCATGCAGCTTGCTTTTAGCTACGTGTACTCAAGAAACCAGTCCCTGTTCCAGTAGGTTGACAATCAGCCTCCATCGTTATTTCACTGCAGAGTTAGAGCATTTGTGAAACTATAATTCTACTTGCCACCCATAACTCTCCCCTAAAATTTTCTGGTGAAAGTTCCATTTTTTCTGTTTCTTCAGAAAGTAGTCAATGAAGAACTGAATTAATTGATTTTTCCAAGTCAGCAAAGGCTTTTGAAGTAACCACATCATTCGGCTTCTGAAGCAACTGTATGATTGATTCTTTTCCTGAGCTGTACAGCTCCCAGCCAGAGGCTGCAGAAGGTGGTAGAGACCTCATAGTTCCACATGTCAGGAACATGACTAGGTAATCCACATAAATTATTTCTTATTTTATTTGTGGATTTTGTTGATGTTGTTTGTTGTTTGTTTTGTTGTTGTTGTTGTTTCTTTGTCTTTTTTTCTTCTCTTAAAGCTATTCCTATCACACTACTCACTCCTTGCTAATGATTTTAACCAAGTTCAGACCTCCCTTGGGCAGAATGGATACATCAGTTTAACGGCACCCACACTTCCTTTGTGGAGAGAGAATCTCTGTGTAACCTATTAGGAACAGTTCCCTGTCCCATTTTTGCTACAGAGCTGCACAAACAGACAGAGAAAGAGTGAACAGGATGTGTCCTGATAAGTCATTTTCTGATCTTAATTATTCTGATGCAATTCTGTTGAATTACCAGTCCCATCTTTTGCCTGTGAAAAGATGATCTGAGGTCTTCGCTGAACCCTGAATTTATAAATCTGTCTTTCTTATTCTGCCCTCCCATTTATGTAACGGTTGGTTTTACAGGACTTCACATCCATGGAAATTGGGAGGCTATAGGGAGTGGAACAGAATAGAATTTCTTTGCTTATTTTTTTCACTGAATACTGAGGAAACATTCCTATGCCTAACGCTAGCCAGCAGTGTTCAAATAATAAGATGCATTCCAAATCCCATGAATTTCAGATACTCAACGTGTCTGGTAACTGATGCATTGCTTATTTTATCCACAACATAGGGGTTAGCCACAGGGAATAGAATTTTAAATGTCAATGAATCTTTAAGAAAATACTCACACAAGTGTACTAATACCATGTGTATAAAAATATACCACTAGGGAAGATATAGATTGAAATTGTTATATAAATGTAGTAATATATACAAAGTCAAATAGATGTACTTTAAGAATTTCTTTTCAGTGAAAAATATATGGACTACTAATTTCAGGCAATATTTTATGACATCAAAACAAATTAATAAATACTTCCTTGAAAAATAGCTGTTTAAGTATATAGATACATATATTGCTTGCTATTGCATTAAACCAGGTAAAGCAGAGAGGATATAAAGGAGCCTTTTAAATGGATCATACTAAGTCCTTCTTTGTTTCATGTACAAACTCACTGGTTTCTGTTGCTTTCATGTAGCTTATTTCTAAGAACTGTATCCATGCTCCACTGTCCTCAGCAAGTAGATGTCCTCTTAGTCTACAGAAAAAAACATTCTTTGCCATTCTTCATCCCCTGTTCCAAGCCACGTGAGTACTTTTTTTCCCCAGAATTTCCTCCCTCAAACAAGCACTGTGTTTTTACATTCCATTAACCTTTTTTTTTTTTTTGTAATTCAGAAATCTGATTGTTTGCTTGGTTCAGCTAATCACCTGGAATTTGTACAAATCTATTGGATACTTTTTAATTTGTAAAAAGTAATTCATGGAAAAGTAATTTTAAAAGATCTTGTTTCTGTTTGTTTGCGATGGTCATATCAAAAAAAAAAATCACATTCAGATACTGACTATTGTTACAAGTGCAACAACCACAGTTATTTCAAAAGAAGTTTTATGTAAAAATATAGAGTATATTCTCTAGATTCCAACCATTCACAAAGTAATTTGATTTATTAAGAAGTTCTGACCTCCATACTTAGTAAGTGAAGTTAAAGACTCAAAACAAGAGGAAATTAAATAATAAATAATTTAGAGCAACAGAAGTACAACAATGCTGCAAACATTCAAAACAGAAAACTCCATTCACTTAGCTTGTATGACCTTTCTGAGCCTGTTTTTCACATCTATTCATCACAAGTGTGCTATAGGAATTGCTTAGCAAAATTGTAAATTCAGAGTGAAAACCGAAGAGCAGTTTTAGTTTGCAGGTACTAGTCATACCAACAGTAATTCATACTAGAAGCATGGCTCTCAGATTTTTCCTTAGCTGGATATAATCACTGTCATCTTCTTCCATTAACTTTGAATCTGGGCTTACACACAGAAACAGAAATGTTATTATATTCAGCATATCAAATACCTATAAAGAGTAATAAACAGGCCTGAAACTAGAGCAGTAAAGATGCTAGAGTTCCTGCACTGCTCTAACAACTTGCCCCACTGGATCACAGTCATATTGTTCCTGTTGATGGTATTTTATAGCAGAACTTCTCAGGCTTAGTTTACTCTGTGTCATGCTTCTTCACTGTGGTCAGGCACACATTTAAAAACCATGCAGAGCCTACCAAGTGATGTTTGATTAGTCTTTATTCTAATATAACAGCACTTCAGCCCACTGAAGTGCTCAGGAATCACTGCATTGGCAGTTCTTGATCATCACTGACCTCCCTGAAATCTTTATCAGATTTTTCTCTGCATAAGTCAGATTCTTCTCATTAAAAACAGTACATCTCAACACCAGGTGTTCCTCATTCTTACTGGCTGTGCTCATCATACCTCACCATAAAAAAGGCCTTAGACCAAGCTACAGACATGCAATATTGCTGCTCCTCAGTAGTTGTTAGTGGCTAAATATTTTTACGAAAGAAACAGACAATCCTGCTCCTGTAGCATGTCTTAGCTTAAATCATCCACAGGACTTTATTAGCAAGAAATGTTACCAAGTATTACACTTAGTGATGTGTTGGTCATATCTGATTACTTACTGCTAACTAAATTTGCACAGTGTCTTCTCATTGTTCTACACATTTGTTTTTTCTTGTCACTTCAAGCACAGTTGTCAGCCATCCTTTATATCATGTTTTCTGACTATTTCATGGTGAATTGACTATTAACATATATCAGCACGAATTAAAAGTCAGTATAGGACATCTGCACTATTGAAAGAATTCCACAATTATCATGGTATTTTTTCCATTCCTGTTTTAAAAATTAGCAAGGACCTTCCTGCCTTAGTATCACTTCCTGTCAAATTAGGTCGAAAGTTTATTCCCTCATTACACTCTACAAAAACCAAATTTGAATACTTTTCTTGGGAATCCAAAATTGTTCCCTGTGGCCACCCTATTGTCTTGAGCTATAGTATTACATAACTTCTTGTAAAATTGTATATTCTTATTATATTCCCACTTTTTTTTACCAAGCAGCTACCAAGATGAGAATATCTAAGCCAAAACAGACCTGTTTTTCTGTAATTCCTCATATATTTGAGTGCACCCTCAGTAAGTTTGCAGATGACACCAAGTTGGGGGGAAGTGTTGATCTGCTGGAGGGTAGGAAGGCCCTGCAGAGGGACCTGGACAGGATAGGTCAATGGGCACAGGCCAGTGGGATGAGGTTCAACATGGCTAAGTGCTGAGTCCTGCACTTTGGCCACAACAACCCCTTGCAATGCTACAGGCTTGGGGCGGAGTGGCTCGAAAGCTGTGCAGAGGAAAAGGACCTGGGGATGTTGATCGATGCTCACCTGAACATGAGCCGGCAGTGTGCCCAGGTGGCCAAGAAGGCCAACGGCATCCTGGCTTGTATCAGGAATAGTGTAGCCAGCAGGACCAGGGAGGTGATCATCCCCCTGTACTCGGCTCTGGTCAGGCCTCACCTTGAGTACTGTGTTCAGTTTTGGGCCCCTCACTACAAGAAGGACATTGAGGCCCTGGAGCATGTCCAGAGAAGGGCTATGAGGCTGGTGCAGGGCCTGGAACACAAGTCCTGTGAGGAGTGGCTGAGGGAACTGGGGTTGTTTAGTCTGGAGAAGAGGAGGCTCAGGGGAGACCTTATTGCTCTCTACAACTGCCTGAAAGGAAGGTGTGGGTGCTGGGGGTCAGCCTCTTCTTGCAGATAACCAGTGATAGGACAAGACGGAATGGCCTCAAGTTGCACCAGGGAAGGTTTAGGTTGGAAATTAGGAGACATTTCTTCTCAGAAAGAGCAGTCAGGTATTGGGACGGGTTGCCCAGGGAGGTGGTGGCGTCACCATCCCTGGGGGTGTTTAAGGAAAGGTTGGACGTGGTGCTTAGGGACATGGTTTAGTGTGTGATATTGTTATTAAGGGTATGGTTGGAACAGATGATCTTGGAGGTCTCATACCAACTCCTCTGTGTAGCTCTTTAGCATACGTAAAACTATAAAACTTAGATGGGACCTTATGAAGTGAGAAATTCCTGCAGTAGTTTTTTTTATTTTAATATTCTCATATTAAAAAATTAGGATTTCACACCCACTTCCCATTTACTTTGGTTTATTTTTCAAAATTCCTGATGTAAAAAATAATTTTTAAAGTCTTTGATTTAACTTGTAGGTTCCTTTGTTTTAATAATTCATCAGAAACTTTGTTGTTGCTTCTAGCTCTAACCGCTTCCTTACACTCCTCAAAAAATAATAAAAATGATGCTTCCACAAGTTGTTCAGCAGCCTGGAAAATGGCTCTGAATCTTTGCCTTTATCCACTTCACCACTGAGATACTCATTAAAACAGTCCATTCTTTATATGACTGCATGCCTTATAATAAAGCTTCAGTATCAACACTCTCTGTACACATCAGTCAGTGGTCTTCTAAAGCCAGCTCTTGGTGACTAACATTACGTGATTCTGGCCTATTTTTTGGATTCTCTGCTCTAGCTGTGCCTCATTTCTTATTTTCAGTTTTTTAAAGGAGCAGTTTTCTCTCTTTCACAATAGCAGCCTGTATCACAAGTAACTTCCCTAAGTCTGAATTAAGTCTGTTGTATTAAGTAACTTTGTGGTTGATCGAGTAGATAAGAACTCCATCACTGAATGGTAGTGTTCTTGCAAATGCAATTGTGAGGTACAATAAGGCAGTCTTCAGATCTGCAAATCTGATTAATGTGATTCCACTGTAAGCAGCTGTCGCAAATATAGTTCCTTCTCATTTTCCCACTTTAATACTTCAGTGTCAAGATAATTTTAATGTCAATATTAGAGTCCATTATATGTTCCTTGAGTTCTTTCTAGAATTGATTTCCTGCTTCAGTGAGAGCACATATGCTGATACCAAGTTTGCTCGCATCTGGCTTCAAAGACAGTAACTGCACCGATAGATTCTTTTTCACGGAGGTTTCATTTCTTTTCCATTCTTCTGAGATTAAGATGTGCTTTTGAGATACCCTTTTTTGCTTCACCCTATTTGGCTGGGATTTGGCCTTCAATGAGATCCAGATGTTCCATGTTCTCAGCTCTTATTCCATTTTCCATACCTGGGTAATTTATCTGTTTTATTGTTTGTCTTATTGGCTTTTTACCAAAAGGAGAAGAATTGCAGCCTTTGCCCACTCACCAAGCTAAAAGACCAGATCCGGACTCTGGCACATCCTCTCTAGCCTGCCCATTCCAGGAGGTTCTGCTTGCAGCAGAACATGTTTGGCATAGCTCCCAGGGCCGTGGGAACACACGAGCTGCCACCATGACTGGAGACTAATTTAGAGTAACAAATAGATTCAAGGGAGACCAAAGCAGCTCACAAACAAGTGGCAGACAGAGGCAGAGCTAAATTTACCAAGCAACACTTTGTCCACTCCTTGCTCATTCATCTCTAATGACTCTGTTTATGAGCATAATTACATTTTTCTGCAGGGTTGTTTGAGAGTGCATTTTTACGACTGTATCATGGAGCAACTTGCTAACTCCCCCCAAATAAAGATTTTGTTTGTTTGTTTGTTTGAATGATTAAATTCCAGCTGAAAGATCTTACTTCGCCAAAGAGGGCACAGAAGATCCTCTCTAATATTCATGAAAAAGTGTTATAAACTGGATTTTTTTATGAGTCACAACATGCATAAAATCATTCTTAATATAATTAGCTATTTTATTTTTAGATAACAAAATGAACTTCAAGGCAAATGTAAAATATCTATGAAGGATAACTTCCTTCATAGAAGGAATAATAAGCAGGATGCTTGACTCTTTGAAAAGTAGAACCATACTAATTTATCATTTTTATTTATGTCCTCTAAATTACTCTTAAGCCAGCCATTATTCTAAAACCAAGACTAATACTTTACTAGATGTGCTGCAAACCATTTTTAAAAGTATGGTCCAAATAGTTTGTAATACTAGAATTGAAACAAACAAAAAACAAAGAGAGAGAGAGATTGGATACATTGAATGAAAGCTGAATTTTTAAGTGGACAGCAAAGAGTTGTAAGGAGCAAATGAGTGATGCCCCGCTTACTGTATTATGTTAGTAGAAAAACTACTGTACCTTCTACAGTCACATCATTTCCACCAATAAATAAATAAATAAATAAATAATAGAGTCATATATTTGTCATGAATAACAGAGAATTATTTTTAGGCAGTTCTATGGTCATAAAATTAGAATTTGATTCAGAATTAAAGCTTCTCACACATTGTTCCAGACTATAGTAAAAACATCCTGTGGCCCTACAGATACTGGGGGAGCTATTATTGTTCACTGCCTCTGCATATTGTGTCCCCCTATTATGCCAATGTAATCATTTTATACATGCGAATTAACTCTAGAATGTTTAATAGAAAATATGTATTTTTTACTTAATTAGCAGTATGGACAGCCAACTAACAACTTTTACTCTGCACTTAAAGGATTAGATTCTCTTAAAATACTGGCAAGTTTAGTCATGCAAGGCAATATATTCCAAGCTCTTTCTGAAAACTGATGTTTCTTATGAAAACTATGGCTTTTGTGAATCTCTTTTAGGCTTTGACTGATCTCATCCTAGAATATATAGAATGTTTTCCCTTGCAGGCCTCAGCTGCCCTTGGATGGCTTTGCTGCTCAGCATCAACAAAACTATCTACTCATGAGCTTAGATAAATGGGAATTTACTGAAAGCCAGCCAAACACTAAAAACTCACTCTTAGCTCACAACAACCAGAGTTTGCAGAACATGCAATACAGTGAAGTGTATACATTTAGAGCCTGTTTCTTAATCATAGCTATTTGAAACTATAAGAAAACACACATATCAAATGTTAATCTTTTGTCTTGAAGGTATACTCATGCTGATGAGAGAGGACCATTACCCTCAAGGCACTGTCCACACCATCCTCGAAGTAAATGGCAACAGTCCAGTGGTCATAAATGGGGCCAAGATGTGTCAAGAGTGTTTTCCAACTACATGATGAACTTTATGTTTTTGCCTGTGTACTTCTTATTACAATGCAATTAACAGAAGAAAGGGGACAGCATAAAGTGGTAGGAAAAGATCTTAAGAATTATTCTGCAATTAAATATGTGACAAGAAACTATCGATTCACCAAGAAAAAAACTGACAGGATTAAATAGCGAAGTAACAATACTGTTAAAACAGCTACTCTAGCAGAAAGTAGAACACTGGAGTAAAGCAGGGCTTTTAAGCTAAGAAAAAAATGTGAAAATGTGGAACATAAAAAGCCAGGAAAATTATACACTGACAAGTCTCTTCTCAAAAACAAAAGGAGTAGTAGAAAATTATTCCTTGGAAATGTAAAGCACTTTAGCTGAGAAAACACATGTAGAGCTAAGCCACACTAATATGCTATGGGGCTTTCACGAAGTGAAATTATACCTTCACCTTCTTAGATTTTGTTGAAATCAGCTCCTTTTCTCACACACAAAAAAGGACAGGGCAGGGCAGGAAGTTGTAAAACTCAACAAACATGGTAATAAATGCTGTCCCTTCTAAATACTGTCCTTTGAAACACAGTCCTCAGAAAGTATTAAAAATGAAAACACACTTCATAAACACATTTGGATGCAGCTGCCAAACTGTGTCTGCAATAATACAGTAATGTGCCAAAATTATGCTACTGGCTGATCAGCCTCCACTACAATTTGAACATTCAGTCAGATATTTTGCATGCTATTGCAGATTCTGAGTTTATGGTTGCTTGCATGTCCACTCACTTGCATGTTGTTCAGGCCTGCAGACACTGACAATAATCAATATCAAACTCAAGAAAAAATCCTCAAAGGCCAGTACAAGGGTAACAGGTAAGACATATGAATGGAAAATCTAAACTGGCCTCAAGAAAGGCATTTAAGTGCTAAAATTTAGATCCCCCACAACACGTTCTTTATATATAATGAACTTTTTTTTTTCACGTAGCAGCATCACAAACACTGTCACAAAAATATCTAGTTTTAACACAAGTCATCTAGAAATCTGAATAAGCAAGAACAAGCAGAACTGAGTGAAAGAAAATACACCAAGTACAAATCACTTTCTCCAAAACACCTCCAGAAAGTCAGGAAGAGGCATAAATTCTGTATATAACAAAAGACAGTGAGCAGTGAAAACCAGCATGAGAAGAAGCAAAAGTGTCTATAGCACTTTCAAAGACATTGAAGTGGCTACTGGTAGAGAAATAGTAAACCTTTATCAGTTTAATAAGATCTCAGCAGGAAAGTTTAGGGCCAGCTTAGGGTAAGCAAGGAAAGATTCTTCAAACAGAAAAAGAAAGCAACGGGTGAACGCTTTCAAGACCTGCTAAGCAAATCCACATCTAAAAAAAAAAAAATTATTTTCTCAGGAAGAGGCATGTAACACATCACATCTCAGCATACGTAAGAGCCAGTAAAAAAGATTGCAGGTAAATACCTTACAGCTGAAGGAAGCTCTAACAGGATGAAGGCTCTGGTGGTATGTCAGAGGATGCAGTGCTGGAACATTGAAAAAAGTATAGAAATCCACCACGTATATGTTCCTTGAAAGAAAACACCTTAGACTAATGATGATATTGAATGGTCTGTATTTCTAATTAGTTTTAAGATTTGCCAGAATTCAGATATTTGTTGCCTTTAAAGTTATCCATAAAAAAATACTCTGGTAGAGTTTTGTACAAAATCCTGAAAGGGGAGCCAGTTGATGGAACATAAAAACAGATCTAAGCTAAAGCATATCTCCATAAAACAACACTGAAAGAGAAGATGTTATGGTCTTTACAGCTTGGGTCACACCAGAAGTAATACAGGACTCAAGTGTAAGAGAGCTATCTTTGTGCCCCAGTAGTGTAATGGCAGCATGGACAATTTCAAGTCCATTTTCTTTATGCTAGGACTTTCACCTAGCGTGCAAATGAAACCTGTATGTTTTTTGTTTGTTTTGTTTTGTTTTTGTTTTGTTTGTTTGTTTGTTTTTTGGTCATGATAGCATGTCTCTCAACTTCTGCATCTGCTTTGCGGTGTATAAGATAATCATACAGAAAATGTATCACTGGAAAAATTGCTGTATTGGATTTGAAGTGTGGTGTATTCCTGCAGGCTGAAATCAAACTCTTGAGAATGGATGGGAGTGGAATCAATGTTGTTCTTAAAAAGCAGATTCAGCTTTAGCTCAATATATCACTTCTTTTCAGAGGCAAAGGTCCAACACTAAGTCTCCCTGAGGGATGGGATTTATCACAAATAGAATATTCATTTAGTTTTCTTCCAATATTCTGTATTTTACTTTCAGAAGTGGCAATTTTTCTTCTTCTTATCGGAATGTACAACGTGCAGTAGCTGTTTCAATTTATATTTAACTGAAATTTTGTATATTAATGAAGTATGGTGTGCATGTGTTAGCTAAGTGGGCCAGAGCACAGTGTTTAGGCACATACTTGATTTTCCATCAATGAGTGACCTCATTAAAGTCAACTGGTTTCCTTGCTTAGTAAAAGTTACTGTGTCCTGAGTACTCTGCTGAACAGGAGTCATAAAGAGGGCTGTACCTGAAGAAGAAAGGTGGTACAAGAGATAATTAGAATCCCAATTCTCTTTGGAGGATATGATACTGGGTGCTAGGTGAGCAAAAGAAAGCTGAAAGTAAAAACATCATAATTTTTTCATGAAATCATTTCAGTTCTCTTTTCTATTTCCTTGCTTTAACACATTAGATCTTTGAATTGTAAATTGTTTTACATTATTTCTTAAAAGAAATTTTCTTACAAACTTCTATCCATGCTAAACTTTATGGAAATGATATTTTGCATGCATATTGGCAAAACCTTTGCCAATGTTACTTTATGTATGTCTTGAAGACATTGATGGTGATACACAATGAGCACATTTTCCTAGAAGTGAAATGGCCACACAGCATTTCAGGATGGGACCAAGAGAATATGGCAGCATTAGTTGTCATTGTCAATGAGTAAATTCGAGGTTAAAAAAAAAAAAAAAAAGAAAAAGAAAAAAAAGACAGTTACTACATATAATACAGTACAAATTCCTGCACATAAAGCTTTATGAAAGTCTGTGTTGTGCTATAAAACACCAAAAATCTGCATTAAGATAGTAATAAATTTGTAAATTAAATTTTTTAAGAGTTAAGAAATGTCAGAATTATTGTTCTCTGCGTAACACTAAGCAAGTTCCATTGTACTTTTATATAACACTGATCACATAAATTAACTAATTTTGTACTATTTTTTTCTACAGGATTTCTACCTCCATCTGGAACTCAACCAGCAGGCATTCAATTGGTCAGTTAGTGAGAAATTCTATGACATTTTGAAATAAATTTCTCATTCCTGACTTAAGGGAAGGTATCCCTGCTTATGGAAGGGTGTTGGAACTAGATTATATTTAAGGTCCCTTCCAACCCAAACCATTCTATGATTCTATAAGCTCTCTAATGGTACTCATTACTATAGATTCTGAGTAAAAGAATATTCGAAAATGTCAACTAATTGATCTTTGTAACACTGCTGTGAAGAGACAGGGTTGACTGTCCCTAATTTACAGTGGGATAGCAGAAACAAAGGGCAATTAAAGACAAAAATATTCATTAAATTTGAATAGTTGGATTTTAGGAGCTTTTGGTGATGTCTATAACATTTTATGTATCGAGCACTAGGGTCCTGTTGATTCCATCCCAGACAAGAGAGTAAAGTAGTAGCAGAAAATTAAGAACACCTTTTAAGTGGTCATTTATAAAGCACTAAGTTTAGGGAATTCTGCCATGTCTACAACAAATAGAATCTGATTATCTGAATAACATCCAAATCTCTTAGAAGAACCTTTGTTTTTCACCCTCCCACAGTCTTCTGGCTCCTTTCTCTCACATCTTCCAATTTCTGCAATGAATGAAGGAAGCCTACAGAGAGCAGTCTCTTTGGCTGTGCAAGCCTCCTACACCATGAGAGCACAGTCCGTCATGTGTAAAAAGCAGGGGAACACCAAAGAATGGGAACACAATATAGTTGAAGACAGTTTCATAATTCACAAGGAGGGAAGAAAGCATTTTTTATTTTTTTTTAATAGAGTGTTAATAGGGCTTGGAATTCTGCTGTTGTGGAACTTTGAGAAATGGAACAATACAGTACTTTTACCTACCTTTGTAGGACAAGATTATGTTGTTAAATTAGATTTTATTGATAGTGATATCCACAAATGTTGTATTAAAGACATTTCAGAAATGTGTCAACAGATATAAGACATGGTCTTGTCATAACCTGTAAAATAAATGATGCAGAACATCTTTGATATTATACAAATGTATAAGGACAAGCTTACTTCCTTCTACTTACTCCTAAATTCCTAACCTGAAAATTTGGGTTCTTGTATCTCTTTCAATAATGACCCAGGGAATGTCTGCCTTCTGGAAAAAAATGAAACTGCTAGAATAAATCCTATCAGAAACGTTCCTCTTTGACACTGCAATATAGTCTAACCATATTTTAAAATATTTAAGAGTCGCTCTTGGATTGTACAAAAATCATACAATTTTATATATCAAAAATGCAATCTGGAATGTTAAGCAAGGATTTCACAAACATCTATTTTTTTATATATTGTTTTATTTTATTATTTTTTAAATATGTCTTGTATACCTATTTTGACTGATGGAAGCAAAAACTGAACATACATAATAGGGGACAAGAAGTACACAAAGTACACAGAATCTTTTTAATTCAGATTAGCTGACCATCCTTCTGAGGATTATAAATACAGGGTATGTGTTCATAACATTATGCACCCACGGTAGCTGTGGAACAGGGCTCTGGGGACATGTTTCCTGAAGCCATTCTCAGTGAATGTAACATTAATTCCAGCAGAAAACACTGCTGGAATTACTCCATGGGAACAGAACTACAGAAACCACTCTTTAAGAGGGTAAGAAGTCTGATATAGGTACACTATTTGGGCTGAGTGTATCATTCAACTAGAGAGGAAAATTATTTACTTGGACACTAAAGCTACTTCCAGTCCAAGTTTGAGGATGGATTCTAGTACTTTTATACTTGTTAATTTTCCACAGAGTAATAGCAGCTGCAATGCTTACCAGAGTGATGTGTATTTCTAGAAAGTGCCCTTGTTCCACCCTAAAACAGGAGTACTCTGTTTTAGGAGTTGCTTTCATCCTCTCTTCAAATTTTCTCTATTTTAGCAGACAACTTTGTTGTGAGTTTCTCTGTGCTGAGTCTCTTCTTGTTATTTCCAACTTGTATTTTTCAGCCTCCTGTCTATCTTTATCAGTCAGAGGACCCAACCTGTTGATTACAGTAATGAGCAGAGTACACACTACAACTCAGGAGTAAGCCCCTTAATTTTAGTTGATTTCTCTCATCATATGTCAACACTGAGGTTTCTTTGTGGCCCACTCCTGAGCACATCCTGAGCACCCTCTACTTAAGATCTACTTCAGGTCTGTAATTTAGAATTAATATTTCTTCATTATCCACCTTCTCCCTTCCTCAAACTATATAACTGCTCTACACAAAACCATTTTTCTTGATGGCTTTTCACACTTTCTGTTAGGTTCAGACTGAGTTCTAGAAGAAAAGGACAAGAAATCAGCCTCCCTCTCCTGAAGAGGACAGGTGCTCACAGGGGTGATGAAGACTGTTGGATGGCAAATGGGCTCCTTCAGCCAGGTCCCCTCCACAGCTCTCATTGATCAGTGTTGCTAAGGGTGCAGAAAAAATTAGCCCCAGAGTGAGAACTTGTTTCTTCTTCCCCATCTGCCTCACCAATGGCTATGTTTTCTGCTTTCTAATCCCATAGAACTGTCTACAGTTCAGGCTGCAAAGGTATCAGAGGAAGAAAAGTATCATGGAGATGCCTGATAGCAGAAAACTCACATTACCTTGAGGAAATAAGGTTATGTTGATGAGCTAATGCTAAAGAAGCATCTTTTAATTAGTGAGCAGAAGTCTGATAGAATGATCTTTGAGAATCAACAAGCATGGAGGTCCTAGATGTCATTCTCACATGTTCACTTTAAACAGTAGAACTGCACTTAAATGAACCAAGTTTGAGTGTTTGTTATCCAGCAGATGTCTGCATAGTTAGGATTTCCTCATGGGTAAAGAACTATGTGGTTTTGAGCACCAGATTAGTTGATCCAGGATATTTTATTATTCTGATCTAGCCTGGTGGTCTCTAGAAGAAGACAATTCTATTTTCAGCTCATTTTCTTCTTTCTTAATCTTCCCACAAGCACGTAAATAAAATTGCCATCAAATTATATCTCACTGGTACACATTGCTGGTCTTTGATGTCCTTCTTTTATCTGTCCCATTGTATCCAGATATTTCTTTCATGTTCTGGTTCTGCACTTTTACATGTTCCCACACGAGCATGATTATTCTACAGCTTCAAGGTGGTTCGTATTGTTTTCTGCCATTGACAAAGGTTTCAGTCTCTGCCAAATTACTGACATGAGTTGAGATCCAACATATAGGTTAAAGTATTAAATGAAGCAACAAACTCTCTATTATCTGACTATCAGAAATAAAATACCCTTGTTGTCTTGGGGCTACATATACCACTGAAGTCCTGACAGAAGTTACACTGTGGGATTTAATTAAAGTCAGTTTTAGTGATGTAGTTCTTAAAGTCTAACCAGGAAGAGAATCCAGGAGAATCTATAGGCTGGGTCATGAAAGCCTACAGATTCAGCATATTCTTTATCTAGAAACCAGCAGGCTGTTTGAGGCAGTTTATTTTAATAGCTCACATATCCAAACTCTCACAGCTGATTCCCTTATCACTCTGTTTCTAAAATGTTCCATCTCCTGGCAGGCCTAGCCAGAGATATAGTCATGATCAGAAGTGGCAAGAAAGTGCTTCCAGAATTCTAATTTACCTCTGCCACCAAAGCAGGGGTAACTCTCACTGTTTTTTGAAGATGAACAGAAGAAGCCCTACATCTCTCTCTCTCTTAATCTTGTCTGTAATAGAAGTGAAATAAGCTCTAGAAGTACCTCAGAAAGAGGAGCAGGGTAAAGAAAAAGACTCTCCAAGGGTACTGTATGAGTGTTCTGCTTCTTAGCCTCCCTACTGCTTTGAGCAGTAGCACAGAACAATGACTGTGTGTATGTCTAGAAAATCCAGCACATTGCTCATGAATCTGACAAAGGGATGGATGAACATGGGAATACTGTGTCTGCTGATGGCAAAAGGGACTACATGGAAGTAAAGAAAATGTGCAAGAAAGCAGATGTCACTCATATCTTCACAGAAATCAAGTATCATTTCAAGAAGTGCAAGAAGGAAGATCTGACTGACAGGCCAGTCAGCTTCACATCAGTCCCTGCAAAAGTGCTGGAGCAACTATTCCTGGAGACCATTTCCAAACACAAGTAGGTCAAAAAAGTGATCAGAAGTAGTGTGAGTGGTTTTACCTAGTGGAAGCCATGCTTAAACAACCAGATAGGATCCTATAATGAGTATTTTCAGGTGATGGGAAGAGTAATGGATGTTATCTCAACTTCATTAAGGTCTTTGAGGCAGTCTCATTAACAAACTCATATACAAGCTGACACAGTATGGACTAAATAAGTGGACGTGGAGGTGGATTGAAACAGGCTGAACAACCAAGCCCAGAGTGTTGTGATCAGTGACACAGAGACCAGTTGGAGGCAAGTCACTAGTGCCGTACCCCAGAGGTCAATACTAGGGCAATATTGTGAAACCTCTTCATTAAGGACCTAGAAGATGGTTCAGAGTCAACTCTCAGCAAGTTCAAAGGTCACATAAAATTGGGAGGAGTGGACTTCAGCAAGGTGAAAAACTGTGTGAATAGGAATCTCATGAAGTTCTACAAAGGGAAGTGCAAAGTTCTGCCCATGGGGAGGAATAACCCCACGCACCAGTACACAAGGAGGGCCGACCATCTGGAAAGCAGCTCTGTAGAGAAAGACCTTAGGGTCCTGGTGGACAACAAGTGGAACACGAGCCAGCAAATATGCTGGTTGTATATGAACAAAAACAAA
The DNA here is from genome assembly GCF_009769625.2 of Cygnus olor. Lineage (NCBI taxonomy): Eukaryota > Metazoa > Chordata > Aves > Anseriformes > Anatidae > Cygnus > Cygnus olor. The sequence continues at coordinate 96,922,027 of NC_049170.1, read as the reverse complement.
TGAAGAGGTATACAACAGAGAGAATGAGGTGAAAATGTACTTTACTTAAATCTTGCCAAATTTCTTGTGGAAGTTGTTTTATTTCCTCTCTGAAAATAAAAGTGGACTTGAATATAATCTCATAACTTCCAGGTAAGGACAGGAAGTCATTACGGACACACTAAATTGAGTCTGCTAACTTGCTGTCAATCACAGAACAAGATGAATGATAGGTTTGTTGAACAATCATAGCTTAACTGTTTAGACACCAGGCAAGATGGTATGTCTTGCACCAAAAGAACTTTGCTGCAAGCCCACCTTCAAGAGAAATTGCAACAATCAAGCCTACAGGTCCAGCTTGTAACTCAAAGGCACATGCTAATATCACTGAAGAAATAAAAGATTAACACAGGCACAATATCAACAAGTTGTGCTTCTGCCAAGAACATGTTAAAACTACACTTATCTGTGTCTGACAAGTGGAGGGGACACAGAGAGCAAAAACTGTACAGATTTCAGCAAAATCATTGACGACTCTAGGACAGATGATGGAACACATTACTAAGTTATAAAATGGCCTATGTGGAAATGAATGTCTGACTAATTCCAGAACAAAGTTGGAAGTCAACATGCAACCAACACATGCTGCTCCAAGCTCTTCCCTTCCCTGCTGCATGTTCCACATACCTATTTGTGACCTGTGGAGGAAGTTGGAATAACCCTAAAGTCAAGATGTGCATCACTGGATTACAGGATCATAAAATAGGCAGGAAGGAACCCCAGGAAGTAATCTAGTCCAAACTCCTGCTTAAAGCAGGGTCAGTTATGAGGTCAGATGAAATTACTTAGGGCTTTATCAAGCCAGGTGTCAAAAACCTCCAAGGATGGTGCCTGTACAGTCTGACTGGACAACCTATTTCGATGTCTGATTTTCCTCATGGCAAAAAAAACGTTTTTCTTACAACTAGGAAAACTATTGTTTCAATTTATGTCATCCACCATGCACTGCTGTGATAAACCTGTCTTGTAACCCCCTTGGAGGTATCAGAAAGCTGCTGCTACATCCACCCAAAGCCACCTTTTTTTCCAGACTAGACAAGGCCCATTCCCTCAGCCTGTCCTCACGGGGCAAGTGCTTCAGCTCTTTGACCACCTTGGTGGCCTTCCATTGAACTCACTCCAGTTTATTGATGCCTTTTGCATACAGGGAGGCCCAAAACTGAACATCTTTGTGGCCCTCTGCCAAATTACTGCTGAATATGCTCCAATTTATGGTTTTAATTTACGATGTTTTTGATTTACCAGTAGGACAAAATTTGAACACAGTATCCAAATGTGGTCTTCTAACAAGTGCTGATTATAGGGGAATATTCACTTCCTGACTGTAGTTCTGTTACCACAACTCGGGATACTGCTGGCCTTCTTTGCTGCCAGGACAAATTGCCACCTGATGTCCAGCTTGCTGTCCACTAGCCTCCCCAGGGCCTTTCCAAAGAGGTTCACCCCTCCAGCTCTTTCTCCAGCTTTGTGCTCTTGCGCAGTGTCCTTCTTTTGCAGGTGCAGGATTTGGTATTTACCCTTATGAATTTTGTTAAGTTCCTATCAGCCCATTCATCCAGCTTTATTATCTTTGCTATTTATTTCTCAACCTGTTTAACATCACTTTATTGCCAACATCTTCCTCTGCTTTTTCCCTTGTCCATTTTCAGTGCCAAAAAGGAAAATCAAAACAAAGCAAAACAAAAAAGGAAAGAAAAGATGGAGGAAGAGAGAGAAGGCAGCAAGAACATAAGATGTGCACAAAGGAGGATGGAAAGAAGATGGAGGCAGGTTCTTTTTAGTGGTGCCGGGAGCAGAAGCAATGAGCACAAACTGGAGCACAAGAGGCTCCATATGAACACCAGGGAGCACTTATGTATTGAGTGGGTGACAGAGCACTGGCACAGGCTGCCCAGAGAGGCTGTGAGGTCTCCTCCCTGGAGATCTTCAGAAGCCGCCTGGACATGGCCCTGGGTGTCCTGCTCTGGGTGTCCCTGCTGGAGCAGGGCTGGGACCAGGTAGCCTCCAGAGGGCCCTGCCAGCCTCAGCCATGCTGTGATCCTGTGATAAAAGCTAAAACTGCAGCACTGAAATAAAAATATTGGTTTGGACATTTGGAAAACATTTTTCAGTATCTTAATAAATAAAAGACTTACTATTTTTTGAATCTTTCAAAATCGAGATGGGTGAAAAATAAGATTTTTTTAGCAATTTTCATTAGTTTAAATACATGATTAAGTAGTTTTGAAAACTTTAAAACTGTTATTTCTAAATGAACATTGTTGGAGTCAGATATTTCTCAGAAAGTTGAATTTTTGTTTTCTTCTAAATTCTGATGTTTTAACATTTTTCCCCTTCTAAAATGATGCAAAGTGTTTCCCCTAGGATATTTTTTAATCCACTTTAGGTCAACTTGGATGAAAAGTTTTAATTCTGACTTTTTTTGGCCTAACTTACAATATCAGAGTCCTAAATGAAATGCTTTTCCAAAATGAAATATTCAAATATTCTGTCATGACAAGATTATAAAAAAGTTATCAAAAAGCTTTGTTTTGATTGAAAGCAAAACAAACAAACAAAGTATAGTCAATACTGACAGTTTCCCACAGAACATTTACAACTGAATTAATTGACATTTTCTTACTAAGAAACATTCTGCTCAGAATTTCTGAGCCCCTTCCACTGACAAGTGCATGGAACTGTTGCTCTGCCCCAGGCAACCCACCATACATGCAAGTACCCTTTTGAGCTGAAAAACTATGTATTGAGAATATTGACCTTTTTAAGGTGGAATCGTATCACTATATTCTTATCACAAATGTAGAACAAGGAGGAAAAGTAGAGAAACTTTCCACAGAGGGACAGTTTCTCCATGTGCTTCCTCTGAGACAACACCTCTGTGCATTGCTTATGGCTCCAGATCATACCTAGAAGTAGCATCTAGTTCTTTAATTGGTTGTTTAATATGATTACATGGAAGATTTTTGACTTTCATCACCAATTATATTTAACCTGTATAAAAAAAACAAAAAACATTTTCAGTGTGCTACCAGTGATATCTATTAACTGTAAAGGCTTGCTGATGCACACTAGGCTTCCATTAATCACAAGAGCATGTTAAAGCATCACATATGTTTTATCATGATCTACACAATTTGCTGCTAATAATTTTTAATAATAATGTTTACATTAGCATTTGAAAGGTGATCTACTTTTGCAAATTATTGCATTGTTTTTAGATTTATTAAATTTAGAGAATAGACCAGAAATTACTGCCCTCCGCTACTATTTATCCAACACTACAGAGAACCTATTAGGCCAGAAGATTTCTGTTATTCTCCCAACCTCCCTTTTTAGGACGACTTGCTGTAAAGATTTCTGCCCTTACCCCTAGACACAAAGGTTTCTGCAACACATTATTGAAAACTGAATGGTAAATGTTCATGGGGAATCTCTGAGTCAATAGACAATTTCACATTTGTGTGAGGTCTTAAATGTTTTCTACCTAGTGAAGTTCGTACTATTCTAAGACCATATCAGAGAGTTCCACAAATACAGTAAGGCTGAAGGTACATATACACAGTGTATACCATTTACACGTATTGAACTGTAACTGGCACAAGCAGAAAACTTTAGTCACAACTGAACCCAAACAGGAAATTAAAGAAAAACATGTGTTGTTTTGGCTCAGTTATGTATAATTTTGCATGAGGTACACCAGTTTATTCAAGCAGAAGAGCCTCTACAGATCCACAGATCTCAACAGATACAACAGGAAGAGCTGAGTATACAGTGGTGACCCCTACACATAAATATACTGAATACAGTAAACACATGGTTATATCCAAGATATAGATTTCATAGGTAATAGGCATACTGTCTTGTCTCCTATTAGGTGGAAGCTTCTGACTTAATATTGACTATATAAAGGCAAGAAGACAGAAAACAAGAATGTTGAAAAAACAGCTTTTATTTCCCCCTAATGTCATCTGGTCATGTCACTCATCACAGTTAAATCGAATCTCTAATTGCAACAAGCTATTATGAACAGCATTCATGAATTTATTACATGGTGCTATGCCAAGCCTGCATTTGAGCACATACTCTAGTAATTTCTAATTCTACTTCTACAATTATCTGTGTCTAAACTCCTCTTCACCTCGACATGACTTGGCTTGTTAACAAAAAGTGCGTGCGTACATACTGGGTAATATCATGTAAGACACAAACATACACTTTTTATATACATGTATACCCTTGCCTTCATCACAGTTTCCTACTTCTTTTATGGTCCTATTATATTTTACAATTTCATCCTGAATTAATTGGTTTGAAAACTCAAGAATCTTGCACCCTGTTGCGCCATTTACATATGCAGAAGATGACTGCAAAATGCATGCAGAACACAATATTGTCAATATGAAAATGTTTCACAGCCACATTGCATGAGGAGAGACAAGCATAGGAAATGACAGTCAATGAACCACACTCTTCTGTTTTTCATCATTCATATGTTGGGCACTGTAAGTCATTATGAATGCGACAAGATTGCCATGTCTATGACAGTCCCTGCCAAATCTGCAGCCACTTTTGAGGTTCTTTTACACAACTAAAGGAACAAAAATATAAAGGAAATTCAGTCCATAATATTCAGGGATAAATAATAAGACTGGGTGCAATACTATATATCTAAGACCAGTAAAGACACAAAATGTCTAGCAGTTACACAAGATGCAATTTTATTATGATCGTATGTCAGAAATATATTCCGAAACATTAAAACACAGGCTACCAGATGTTGAAGTGCATGACTTTTTAATGTGTTTCTTTAGAGCTAGAAAACCAAAAAATTGATGAAGTGAATGTTTATATTTAGCAATGGTTGGTGATAGCAAAAACAGGGTATTTTAGTTTAGTTTAGAAAAATAAAAAAAATTCTAGGTCTTTTTCCTCCATTTGCTCATGTTTTTCTACCTAGACAGTAGTAAAGTCAGCAATTAAAATTAATTTTATTAATCTTCGCTTCTGGGGGTAGAAGATGAAAATTTAAATCACAAAGCCCATAAACATCATCTGCACTCACAAAATTAGGAATTAATTGATTCTAGACACCACAGTGATCTCTGATTTCCAATTTTTCTAATGCAGTTTTCAGGTGGATCATCCAAAACACTTAAGGACTACAACATACAGCAAAACAATCTATTACAACTAAAAAGTAGAACCTTTAAATGCTTTTTAGCTGGTGTAGGCTCAACAGAATCCTTTGCAATAGCAGTGTGTGGAATGTGTGCACAAATGAGGCTTAGCAGAGCAATGACATATAAGACATGAAAAGTACAGGTTTTGAAGTATCCAGATAATACTAACAAGATACAGGCAAATACATAAGAACTCTAAAATATTTAAATAAAAGCTTAACTTAAATATGTTAGAAAAACAAGTATTTACAGAAAGTCTTTTTCAAAATGTAATATGTTACAACTCCTAATGACTGCTACAGTCCTTCGGTGGGAATTTTGCAGCCTCTCCTCAGGCTCACAGGGTCAGATAAGTGGCAACACCACTGAAGGCAAAAAAACATACATCTGGAAAATCATTTGCATATGTACATATATGAAAAGCGACAAAGTCCTTCAAAAGAGGAAGACTGCTTTTTTTTCTGCTTTCCAAAATATGTATGACAGAAAAATAGTCTTAATGTGTTTGTATTGTATTTACAAAGAATAACTTATAGTGTTCTTGTTTTGTCCAACGTTGCCTCTTAAACCTCCCTTTTTCCATGACACCAATAGACATTGTCATTAGGACAGAAAAATGAAGAAAAGTGACATTTAAAAGCTTCCAGTGAGAAGGAAAAATATGAGGGATCCCTAAACCCAGACAAAAAGAATGGAATTGAAATCATGATGTCAGTCTTCTACAGATCTTAGTAGCATTTTCCTCCTCAGAAAAATATATTTTCCAACCATCATACACAATAAATATGTGCAGTCTGCATATATTTAGCTCCTGTTACAGACAGGGACTGCAGACACTTTTCCTTAAGTCGGTATTTCTGATTTTAATTTTCTTTGCTCAGTCAATACTTCCAGTGTAGTAAGAACTGAGAGGAACATTTCACTAGGGTTTAATTATTTGACCAACTAATAATAAAATAAGTAACTGCTGACAGATTTAGGTGGGTACCTTTTTCAGATATCTTCTTTATCATTTCTACTAAATATCTTTTTAATTTTGCCCTAAACATGTGAAAGAAGGATATAGTAACCGATGCTCTCAGGAATATTTTTCAGCACTCTGTTGCTCTCATTAAACTCTATCTTGGCATCAGTTTTAAGGGGTTCCTTATGTTTTAAAATCCCACCCCTCCCATTCAGCCTAAAAGGGATGCCTACATTGCCAAAAATTAATATTTTCATACATTTTACTCATTAACATTCACTTCCTTGCTTTCAGCTCAGTATTCATGGGATCTTTTGAAGTTATTTCTCTTCTTTGTGTGTGCTGTGATCTGTTAATGGACTAACTGTGGGCAGAAAGACAGATCATCTTTGTAGGTACAGGGTGATTTCTCAACTGTCTTTGCTGGCTTATTTCCATTCAACAGCTCCTTTTGCACACATATTATTACTCTGCCTCTTTACATTATAGCTTGGCCTGCAGCTTAACTGCCCTTTCTCTCAAACTTCATACATCTATTCTACTTTCTTTGTGTTTTCTGTGTGTAATTTACTAACACTTTAGAAAATAGGCTTTAACTGAATGAAGGAATGACGATTTCAAGCATGCATCCCAATCAAGTGTATGAGTGAGTGTATTCACATGAACGCTTCCACAAAAATCACAAGACTTCTGCACATTTGCACTCAAGGCTGTTCTACAGGCTGTTCAGCTGCTGAAATATCTTAGACAGACAAAACTGAATGAACTAAAAAGGTTTCAGACGTCCCCTTCAACTCTCAGTTCCATGCTGCTGTCTCGATAGACAGCCTTGTCCTTGTTCCACAGTTGTTAAATCTCTTGGGTTTTTAAACCTGCAAACAAGTGACTTCCCTGCCTTTCCACTTGAGTCTTGGTATTAACATTTCACTTCCAACTAGAGAAACACTACCTCGTTTCTTTAACTGCATTTAATGCAAATCAGTTCCCTTAGGCCTGTGTCTTGCAACTGCAGGTGTCCCCCTGAGCCTTTTCCTACAGCAGTGCTTTAGGTTTTTCAGAAAGGTACCCATGACAAAGCAGGCAGAAATTCCTTGACACAATTTCTCTGTTCTTTCAAAAGTCTTCTGTTTTCCTTGTCAACATCTCCTATGCTTCAGATACCTCAGCCCTCCTCTTGTTCGTGTTGTAGGTTGCAGTGTTTGTTCCATGACCTCTTTTCCGTGTTACCCTAGGGATGGTTGCCCAGGTTTTTCCGAGGAGGAATATAATCATGTTCAACTGGTGTTTGTTTTGCTTTGTTTAAGACATCTTCTACCCTAGTTAAAAAGTATCCATGAACAGTAAAACAGCTTGGCCTGACCTAGGCAGCCAACACCAACAGAATACATAGTCTTTAAGATGGCAGAAAGATGGCCCATTACTTCCCTCCAACCCAGGTATACTGCATTTCCCTTTGGAAAGGAGCTGCTACACAATGCCTGATTGCTTAGTGATGGTGGGCAGTAGTCTGGGACATTCTTGCTTTTCTTCATTTTGCTGCATTTCTCCTCTTACTTTCAAATCTATAGGCATTTCCTTTGCATGCCTTGCAGGCCAGGCAAATTATTCATGTGCCATGTTTTGCACAAGAATACAATCTGATTGTCGGTGATTTCTTATGCAAAGATAAGAACATGCAAAACATATTGGCTATTTCATTGGGATGCTACAGTGCATGTAGCAGTTTCTTCATAACCTGCTACACCCGAGAAAAAAACTGCAGCCACACAGTCTCGAAACACAAGTCACAAAACTGACTGGATTTCTCATCTCCAAAAAGCTTCAGTGGCGGTTTTGCAAAATGAAGCCAGTAATGACTTTTCAATGGAGGATAGCCAGGTGAATAGGGGCATTTTTACATACTGAGTGCACTCTTACAAAAAGCCTACAGGAAGAGCCATTTCTACAAGGTTTTCTAGAGGCTGTAAAATAATAGTGAGTTAAAGAATGTCATTAATGTTATCTGGGCCACATCATCCTCTTTGTTCTCTTGGTCAAAGAACAAAATGCCTGAAATTAAAGCTCCATTGTTCCATTTGGTGGACACCTAACTAGTTGAACCATACAATGAGTTAGTCGTGGCTATAATTTTAGACCTCCATTTCAGGTAGTCAGTCCCGCAACTATCTGCTCTGGCAAGACAATGCATGGCTATGGAAGTCAGACTTCCAAAAATAGTAAGCATTCTGCATTTTAGTGGGAGAGCACATTGGAGAGCTCTCATACTGTCATACCCTACATAATACTATCTCTCTTGCTGCTCCAGATACCATCTTTATGACTTTTGTCAGCTCCTCAAATTGAACCAAAAATATGGGAACAACTACTGTGTAACAGCAACTCATAACTGGAAGTAGGCAGTTAATGCAGACTTTAAGTTAAAAATGCACAGAAGAATCCCTTATTAACATAAGAATCTCTTATTAACAACAAAACCTCTCTTTTTTCTCTCTTACCCATTCTCTGTAAATAGAACTCCATCAGACAGATTGCCTCTGGATGACTGCTGTCCTCAGATCTTCATTTTCTGCTTTTGGGTAACTAGAGGGATCATCTTTGGACTAGGGAGTGCAAAAATGTCCTCAATAGTAGCGCCTCCATTATTTGTGAAATCAATGACATTTCTGACTTCATTCAAATATTTTCCTGGAAAAATATAATGCCTTGTTACCAGTTCTAGAAAGGAGTAATGTATGATGTATGTCTTGTCTGGGTGATATTACCACAATATACAGCAATTTTCATGTCTGCAGGTCCATTTTAAAACAAAAATATTTTCAGGTAATTCCTTTTTTTTTTTTTTTCTCTAGTCAGAATTTAGTTCTTTGGCTGGTAAGACAAGGAAGCACGTGCCTAACCAAAACACCTAAGTAGTCCCACTGCTTTTTGTAGGCATCTTTATATGTGTAAAAGCTGGTATCTTGGTAACCTGAACTCAAGGGCCAAATTCTTTGCTAGTGTCATGCAAGACCATTGCCTCCAATTCAGCTCCACTGATTTATAAGCCCTAAACGTACAATGAAATTTATCCAAGTAGAAAGTAGAAAATAAAAGCATTATGATACTGTCAGCTTTACAGTAGAAAGCCTTGTAGCTGGCATTTGTTTGGAAAAATAACAAGCCTTGAAGATGTTGGCTACATTTCCTTAACAAGTCATCTTATTAATGTCATTCCTCTGTATGGAGGACACTGTGTTAATCCTGGGAGCTTAAACAGAACCAGAATTATATTAAAATTTTCATTTGTCAAGTTCTTTTGAATAAAATGAAGCCCACGACGACAAGACCAGCAATAAGATATGTGGTTCCTTCACAACCTACAGTTCTCCTCTGTACTCCTCTGTTCTTACAAAGCCTCAGGATCCAGGTTGCAAAACTGCAAATCTTGACTAAGTATCCAAGATGCAACTACTACTTTGATCAGGTAATAGCTTTAAGGAACATTAGTTAGAAGTTCAGAACAATTGTCTTGAAAGACTTACAGAGCTGAAGTCACTCACTGGCTTGCTCTCTGCTTGTTTCATTCAGCCGGCGGTTTTGTTTGTTTCATTTGGCTCCATTTCTTGCTTGTTTGTTTCCTGTTGTGTAATTTTATTCCAGCAAAGCTTCAGACTGACTGAAGCTCTGCAATGTCCACAGGAAGGTGAAAGGGCAATGTACTGCAATGTTTGGGCTGTGTCGGATGTGCGGTATAGAACAATGTTCCTACTTGTGGTCCCCTGTGGATTAGGTACAAACATATATGGGCTGTTTTGTTCATAAAACCATTCAGCTCTCACACATTTTCCTATATCACAGGTGACTCCAATGTTTAATATAGCTCTAACGTAAAGAGTAGCATAGCTAGTTATGCAGAGATGAGTACCACTCCAAACCAAAATCTGTTTATATTTATATTTAACAACAGGAGGTGTATCCTCTAGCAGATATTCCAGTCTGCCTGGAAAGTGTATATGCTCTATTAAGAGAGGCTTACAAAGGCTTTGACAATTCCTATGGTAACCCAGTAGAAAGGCTGTTACCATGGGGACTAGCCAAGCCTATATAAACCTTCTGTCTTCATTAGAGTATCTCTGAGACTGAATGCTTTAACAGTTACTGTTCTGGAATAGTTAACAACAATCTCTGCTTTCAGGAAAGAATTCATTATTTCTTTCTGGTGCAAGTCCAGTTATTCTTTCAGTTTTCAATAATACTCACCAGTCTGAATACCTGTCATGTACCAAAACAGTGAACAGACTACAAGACAGTATACAGTTTAAAAAGCACTTTGATATTTCTGCCCCCAGTATTATATGATATGTACATTATGCATTTGAAGATGCAGTTAATTTAAGCATAAGGACGGAATAGATCATATTTCTTACTTTAAAATTAAGGAACTTGCATGCACAAAGTATATTCTATCTATGCCTGTGTGGAGCTGGTTATCTGTGAAGTTCTGTTTCCCATTCACATTCCCCTTCTCAGTTACTTGTAACTCTTTAAAATACTCCACAGAGAGAGAGAGAAAACAAACACATTTCTTTTGAATTGAAATGTTTCATGCTTGCTGGTAGTCACATTTGCTTCTCCTCTCCTCTCCTCTCCTCTCCTCTCCTCTCCTCTCCTCTCCTCTCCTCTCAATTCAACAGTTTTTGAGTTACACAAGTGGAAATAAAAGATTTGTTTCTTCCATACGTTCTACACAATGTGTTTATACATTCACAACTCAAAAATGCCTGAAGGAAGAAACTTCAAACTCCATCTCAGCAATTTGAGTCGTCATTAATTTTCCCACCTCTTTCTTATATATTAATGAGACTAATTTCTCTTGTTTATGCTCTTTTCCTTTGATATATTTGTAAAAGCCTTTCTTAGCACTCTCCCTCCCATATCCTTGGGATATTATTCAGCACGTAAAGGCATGCTGCCTAAGCTACAATATACAGACCTCAAAGTAAATAAATGGAAGAAACAAACAAATGGAAACTCTAAATAAGCTTTGAAAACTTTAAAAATGTGTCCCCAATTGCCTTTGTCTGCAGCTGCCTACCCACATGTGGTAATGCAGTATGAGTTCTTGACTTGAGTCTTAACATTGACTGGGAATAGATTAAAATGATTTCTCTACCTTAAAAAAAAGCTGTAGAGGTACCCTTTACAATAATCTTTGAGACCTTTCCTAAAAAATCATATAGTACAGCTGTGGTCCCCTTGAACTTCACCTATATATATATACATATATATATATCAATACAAATTTTCCGTATTTAATAACTGAAAGTTCTATTTAGGGCAAGAATTCACTCTTCTTTTTTTTTTGGCAAAAAACAACAACAGCAACAACAACAAAAACAGGATGTGTTTTTGATATAACTTTCTTCCACATTTGCATGTTTAAAAAGCAAGAACAGTCATTACAGCCCTCCATTTTGGATGGATGGCAATAACGTCAATGATTGATGCACCCAGCTGGGACCTTTGTATCTCTGCTCATTTCATGAGCTCTTGCTAAGAAGCAGAAGGATATAGTCTGAGATATTGAGAAACCTCAATGCTTTTATGCATTTGTGAGCCCAAATCTTGATCAGCCTTCTACCAGCGGTGCAAGCTTAGGTTCTTCAAATAAGACTCTGGACTACTCTGTCATTTTTGCTGCATCTGTGACAAAGCCAGAAAGTACCATCACACTTCACAACTTCGTTTTTTTGTAGAGATGTTTTGTTCTCCATTTGATGTTCGGTATAAGATGAAAACAGAAAGTAAAAATTGTTCTCTTTCATGTTTGTACCTCTTTTTCATGCACTAGAATTCTCAGAACAGTACCACACATGCCTGGAAGACATATCCCGGCATTTCATGCTAGCTGCTTTTTTCCAATGTGAATTTGGACAAAAGGCCAAGGACAATATCAGCTTTGGCGCACATGCTTCCAAGTAGCACCTGATTCAAAGTTACAGGATCTAAATGCACCTTCTAGCATGATATATAATATGATGCAACTCTTGAATCCGCCAGAGCATTTTGTACCACAAAGAGTTTCTTTTCCAGAATGGTGCTGATGTCCAAACTTGTAATTAGCTACACAAAATGAGAGCAAAACTTCACATGCTTACTTCACATCAGTGCAGCTAAGAGGGGGATAAAGAAGGCGTAGCTATTTAACAACTTTCTGATTGTGGTTATGCAAAGTTTTTTTTTTTTTTAAATAAATACTACTACATTAAAAAATAAATAAAAAGAGAGAGAAAGAGAGAAAAGTATGCAGCATAAACGGTAATGCTAGTGTATGCCTCGGTGAGGATCTGAGTTTTCAGGCTAACCTGGTTTTCAGAACTGCAATGTGATTAAGACCCAATTTTATGTGAGCTTGCTGAATCACTTTAGGCATACAGGCAAATGATCCATTGTATTCTCTCCCTTACATTTACATTTTATTACAATTGCTCACACACTCACAGCAACCGCACATGCCAACTGGACATACAAGTGCGTAGACAGTTTGAAAATCTGGGTCTTAACATGTTGTGAAACATGCTGGAACAGTGGTTCACAGCGCACAGCTGGGCAAGCAGCCCCTGTATTGCAATGAAGTGTTGACTATCCATATCTCCCTGTAGTCCACTCACTATAGTCCACAATTTCACAAGCATTCTCAGTAAAAAACAATGATACCCATAAGGCACTGTACCAGAACCCTATGAAACTGAACAGTTAAAGCAATTTTTCCATGGATGACCTCTCTTAAGAACATTTCACAAAGCTCTTAAAATACCAGTATTTATATGTTGGCATAACATTTCCATACCGGACAAAGACTATATAATGAATTCTGCGAGGCGCATGAGGCGACATTACTTCTTGCATTTTCATTTTATTTGCCAAAACTATATGTGCTTAGTTTGAAATGTATTTTTAGCTTGTCTGCTCATCTTTTCTACTTAATTTTCTGCTGGGCACTGAAGTAATGATATCTCAGCTAACCCAGATGGTCACATTTAGACCCTGACACCACTACCAGCACCCCTCTAAGGAGAGCCCTTGAATCAACCACGCACATGCCAGCTGAACAGAATAAGGTCATTTCTCACCCTTACATCTCTATTGCAGTAAGTAATTGCTCAAAGGAGTGAGGCTCATTCGATGATCGAGAAATCATTGCCAATTATTGCAGCTGTGAATGATCCCTGACCAGACTGGAGAAGGATCCTTAAGCCAGCCTCATGGCCACATACCAGGCACGGTATGCAGATAGTATGATACAAATGGCCTAACAGTGTTTTAGAGGGAAAAGATTGGGTGCTGAGTGATGTGTTCATTCCTTCTGCGTGGTAAAACTTACAGTTTGAGATGATTCAGTTAGGGAGTATGTCAGCAGAGAGTTTTTAATCTTGTTAAAGAAAGCAGTCTTCCTTCCTATTGGATACCTACTGGCAGTCTCTAGAGAGATGACTTCTTCCCAGTGCTGCACAGGATCCCACTGCTCGCTGTGCTGGAAGGAATGTGTCAGAACTAATCTTACAATAACAAGTTGCTCTAACTGCTGACATGAATCTTGTCACTGACGTAAGCCTGAGTTGTTTAATTAGTGTTTATGAAAGGTGAAGCGATACCATTCTTTAAAAAAATGATAATACTCTGATAATCTTTTATCATAACCACATACAAAGATTACAACCAAATGAAGATTACTTAGAAAGGGGAACAGTTATCTACAGTTTAATAAGGCAGATAAGGGATTTGGAGAGCACAGTATTATGCAGAAGTAAATACATAAGCTTTGGTTTCATGGTATCTATTTCCTATTTGGCTTCTCATTAAAAACAATTTGGTGTTGAGAGAAAAAATCAGCTCATTATTATGAATATGTTCTGAAAAATAGGTGACCTCCACCATACTTTTAAAATGTAACATTCCAACAGTGATGGACTTGAAGTTAATTGTGACATTAACCGCATGGCAGAATGGGGATCAGTATTTAGTATAACCCTAATTAAAAAAAGAAATACTTCCATGATTCATAGACCACTATCAAAATGCAGAACTTCGTTTTCATCAGCAGCAGAAGCTAGCAAAAATACATCCAACCTGTCTTTGCTAGCTTTCTTTAAATTAAATTGATAATTAATGCTAAATTCTTGTAGGTGAATCATAACATACATATACACAGATGTGGTATATTCTTCCATCTTCAAAGAAAAATCCATTAAAAATGTTATTAAAATACCCCAAGGGATATTTTCAGGTGTTTTTCTACAGCGATAGCATTAGCTCATGATAAATTCTGCTCGTAGCTTCAAGAATGTTTAATTTCCCACAGTCAGATTGCTTTCTCCCATTGAAAATCCCATGGGAACTGGTTTGAATAAAGGGATACTCAGCAACATTCCTCTTATGCTGTATTTTCAAAGCTGATTTGTGCGTATCTCTAGGGAATCACCAGGGACATAGGGCTGCACACCAGGGTGGGAAAATGTTCGAACACGAGTATTCAGCACAGTGATGTTCTGTGCTAGCTTTTTCATGAATCTGCATTGGGAATGAAACAGACAGCTCCGAAACATTGGACTTTCCCTTCCTCCATGCTCCTTTTCCACACACTTGTTTGTGTACAGCAGAAGGCTGCTGGAGGTCTCACAGAAGGATGTCTGATGTTATCAAGATAATCGCTTTCTTCCCATGCTTCCCCTTTTACTTCCATGCAGAAAGGGAAAAGCTCTGTGTTAAATATTTTCCTCATGTCTCAGCTAGCTGGATCAGTCTTAGTTTTTCCATTCAAACTTCTGGACAGTTTGTAAAATCTCTTTCATTATTATCTTCCTTTCCAAGAGTCGCCACTCACCACACATTTGGTATAACTAATCACTTTGAATTTTGTCTCCAAGAAAAGACTAAACTCGCTAAAAGACAGTCATAGAATCATAGAATGGTTTAGGTTGGAAGGGAGTTTAAAGATCATTTAATTCCAACCCCCTGCCGTGGGCAGGGACAAGTAATATACGCTGTAATATGTGTCCACAGTAAACAGTACATACACAGCACTATCTTGAGCTTCTGTTATCTACCTACCTATCACAGTAGTAGGATCACATCTTACTTTCCTCTGAAAGCCTCTCCTCAATACCCCCCCACGTTTTTTTACCCATTGCTCTCTTTCTCAGTGAGTCCTGAAAGTTATTGTCTGCTCTCCATCTTCCCTGGGTGGTCTAGGTACGACAATACCATCAAGATTCATCTATTCTCCATCTTCTAGCCAACATCCTCTACTCTTACATGCTTCCTCTTGCTTACATTCATTCTGTCCACCTCAGACATTTATTCTGTTCATGTTGGTCCCTAGCCAATCAAGTGCAGTCCATTTGCGTTTCTATCAATGACTTCAAAACATTTTATAGTCATACACATACGTCAGTCTTATACATGACAGAAAGGCAGAATTTTCATGCATGGAATCACAATACTACACAGAATTGAATATGGCCTCTTTGCCTCTTCTTTATTTTGTATCTTTTACTGGCACCTGAAGTGACTTTCAGAAATGGCAAACAGTCCTCTGGGTAAGGAGAGAACACCACAGGATCTCCATCACGGTACCTGGGTGACATTCTCCTCTGCCATTCACTGTCAGACTGATACCAAAAGAAGCTGGGCTAGCACCAAACACATCCCATCTAGATTTTTGTCCCTCAGGGGGGATACAATGTTTAGGATGGCTGCATAGGGGAAAAACCTAGTTCTCATTGATCACTGAACAGAAACTATCAAATGCTGCAGTGTTAGTAGGCCTAAAACAGAGTAATCTGTTACATGCATTCTACCCTGCACTGCTTTTTCAGATTTTCTGCCATTTCTGATTCACAGAGGCTAAAAATCCTATCACAACACTGGAATTTAAATCATTTCCTGGCATCTTGGGGCTCTAGCTGCAATATCTTGACCAATCCCAAAGGGTGCAGGAGGGTCTGTAGGGAAGGCAAAGCAGTGGGCCTGTCCCCTCTAGCTGTGGGTCTAGGAACCCAGTTCACCTGTATGACAGGCTTCTACACCATGACTTGGAGCATTCAGAGTCTCTCAAAGTCCTCCTGGGTCGGTATAGCTTTATGCCACCCCCAAACAGGCGGGTGGTTGTCAGGCACAATCTGGCCTGGACTGTTTTTCATTGTATGAAGTTGCTATGGTATCACCAATTAAAAATTCTAAAAAATAATCTGCATCTGTACAGCATGCTAAAATAACCTACCAAATGACACGTCCTTTCGTAGAAAGCAGTTCTACTAATTGCTGAGGGGCAGATTCCTCCACCCTTCCTCTCACTGAACAGTGCCTTCAAGCTGCAAATACTCCCACTGCTTTTAGCATTTGCCAAGACGAAGTTTTCCACAGAAACCATGACTCAGGCTCCAAAAATCAGGAGACAGGCTTAAAAAATCATGAGATTTAACTACAGCAGGTGAAGCGTGTTGACTTGAAGGCTGGACTTGGCAAAGCAGGGATTCAACGTAAGAGACGACCTCACAGCTAAGAAGCAGGTGATCAGCAGCTTCAGCAGAGGGTGATCCCAGGCACATCTGAAAATATGTGGGTTAACAGACCTTTGATGCAGTATTTGCCGAAGATTTGTCGTTGATAGGGCTGACCTTAGCTGCTCTCCCTGGTTCTGACCCTCCTGGGTTGACATTAGGCCTGACCTCTTGTCTTGCTTCTGCCCAGTGGTTACTAGACCATTGACAGAACCTGCCGTGGTCATCAAACTGCCCTGCTTCGGACTGTGCCTCCTCTGTGATGTCACTTCTTGTCCTCGGTGAGGTCATCAATGATGTCACTGCTCCTCCTCAGCGAGGCCACTGGCCCTGTGTGCCAGATCATCTTGCCCCGTGGAGCAGCCCTGCTGTCACCACCCTCTGGCAGCAGCTGTGCAGGAGTTTGCACAGTTTGCCTTTGTGCTGCCCACCTCCAGGCCAGATGTGTGACAGAAAGGCTCACGGCACAACCTGGAGCAGTCTGAAAATAACCCCGGGGTGGCCACATGTCAGGAATCCAAAGGAGGCTTTGTGGTAGTGATGGAGTGCAGAGGTGAGGACCATCACTTCTTCCCTAATGACAGCCACAAACATGGATGTTAGCACTACGTGATGATCTCCTCTATGCAAAGTAGTCAAATCAGAGGACAGACTTAGACTTGGTCAGACCTGATGCAATGAGAACCTGCCTTCTCTTATTTTCTGCTACTGTAGCAAACTTTTTCACCCCCCTATGTATTGGTAGTAATCTTTTATATCTTCTACCAGAACAGCGAGCCAGAAGATTGCAGAGCACATAAAATGAGACCTCTGCACTTTCCCTCTTCAGTTCAAAGCTTTCAAGTTCATCTTCCCCACGCAGAGAAAGCCCCAAAGCTTTGCAGCATCAGCCTGTTAGTGGAGGACAACTTAGTTTTAAAAAAATTACTGGCACTGATTTGTTTCATGAAGTTTGACTCCAAACCCAGAAATAAGTTTTATCACAAGTTTTACAAGACTCTGTTAATTAAAGATAAAAGCATTTGTATCTGCTAATGTTATAAGCTTCCTATCTATAAATAATGGCTAATTAAATTTATATTTTATTTCATATAAGTTTATTAGATATTGGTCACAAACATGGTAATAATTGCATTTACATAAGAGAGTAAATAAATCCAAATAAGCATCCATATTTTGGCAAGAAAAGCAGGGAGCTGTAATGCCATGAGATCAAAAAGATGTTCCTCTGGATTATGGAAAAGAAAGACTTGTAATCTGCAAAAAGAAAATATTAGTGTGTTTGTTGGTTGTTTTTTTGTTTGTTTGTTTGTTTAATGATTGTTGAGAAGAACTAAGTGAATAACTGTCTGGGTGCTGCAAGTGGGAACATGTCTAGATGCTATAAATTTAGAGGTGAATAATCTTTCTTTATAAAAAGCATAAGAAAAGTACAGAGAAGATGCTCCATCTTAAGAAACGTCCATATAAGCAGAATCAGCTTCCCTATGAGGAAATAATTACTGCAAGCTGCAAAAATAGAAATAAAATCTTTGACGAATGGCTAGTGTATGAATTCCTGTTACAGTTTATTTATGCAGACAATATAGTGTCTGGGATGAAACAGCTCTGTTGGCAGAATGAGGATGAGCCACTCTATGTGGGCTCTCAGAGCACTGCATGGGAGTGTTTACTTCAGCTCTCCTGGAACCATGCAGAAGTGACGTTATCATGCTAGAGCCTGAAAT
The DNA here is from genome assembly GCF_009769625.2 of Cygnus olor. Lineage (NCBI taxonomy): Eukaryota > Metazoa > Chordata > Aves > Anseriformes > Anatidae > Cygnus > Cygnus olor. The sequence goes on along the minus strand of NC_049170.1, from coordinate 96,903,576 downwards.
AGGCAGTGAAACCGCCAGCACCAAGACAAAACCGAGCATGTTGCTGAGATCTTCGTCATCTCAAAAAAAAAAAAAAAAAAAAAAAAAAAAAGACTAAACAAACTAAGAGGAAAAAGTAAAAAAGTATCTGAAACCTCCTCCCAGGCAGATCTTACTGAATTCAAAGAGAGGCTGCTGGACTCACTCACTCCCACTTTGCCACTGTGATTTGCCTGTAGAGTTTTCTGCAGGACAGGACAAACCACATCTATTTGCCTTTTCATTTCTATATGCCTACATTGCTTTATTCTTCTAAATAAAAGCTTAAAACAAATGTACCTATTCTCTGACTCCCATGCACAGACATCAAATTATGTACATAGAAATAGACAACAGTTCTAAGATACTGGGCTTATTTCAGGATATGATGTGAAGACATTTTTCAGGCATTTAACCATCATTTCTGCTTCTCCAAATATTCCTGCTGAACATTATTGCTATTAAAACTTCTTAGGGAGTTCTTAAAAATTCCAGAGTTTATATATTCATGAAGTATGGGATTTTGAATATATCAGTTTTTGAGCCTTTTAATCATGCATTTATTATCTGAATACATTTAGTCACTATGCATTAGAGAAAAAAATATCTTTTCTAGTGTTATTTTAAATAGATATTAATGATTTAACTTCAGCTGAATCTTCAGTGCTGAGTTTCCTCTATCTTTCATGACATTACAGATGTGTCATCTCAATTTGTTTGTTTACTTATTTCTAACAATTTTTAGTAACAGAAAAAGGTGTATTATAACAAGTACATGAAGTGCTGTATCTACACTAAACTATAGCTTTTCACAACTTGAATACAATGTTCTCTAGGGCATCCCTTGGTAAAATACATTAGTATTAATACCAAAGCCTTTAGACTGGAAGGCCTGGATGGATCTCTTCTTTTTACTCTTATGCTTACCATAAGAACCTGATTTATTTCCAGAGGGCTGACACCCACCTAGTTTTACATTTTTCTGAGGCTGTTGTTATCTCGCATTTCCTAACCACAAAGATGATATTCTGAAGGCTGTAATTGAGACAAGTGACCTACAATAACAAGATAAACATGATTTTTTCAATAGTATTTCAGGCTCTTGCAATGAAAGATAATTGCCACAAAGTCTTCCATATAACTCCTCACTTCTCTCTGTATACTAGATTTAACTAATTTTCTACATTTTGGAGACAATCAGAACTTAGTTGGGTAAGATCCTGAGCAACTTCATCAAAGACTGTTCTGTTTTGGACAAAGTGATCTACAGAGATCTTCCACCCTAAATTCTTCACATATCCTGAATTTACAGTATTGAATGCAATTAAAAGTAATTCACAGTTCACTATAGCATTGATACACTTACTAAAAATAGCTTTTAATTATTTTATTTGATAAAAGCTAGTAGGGTTTTTGCTCATAGTCGTCATTTCTCTAGTGTGTGCGCTCAAAGGTTTTGTTCACCTTCAGCAAAACAGCAAAAAACACTTTTCCCACTCTCAGTGAACAAAATCATCTTTCATCTACTTCATCCTTCTTAAAAAATAGATTTTCTGAAAGTTAACTTCTTCCTCTCCCTATATGTAAGGTGTGGTTATATCACAATAATAATTAAATTAGAAATTATTTCCATCTCCACAAAAGTGTCCCAAGCTGATAACAGAGAAAATACTGTAAAATAATAATAATAATAATAATAATAATAATAATAATATAGGGTCAATTATAAAACCCTGAAATATAATAAATGAGGAAAGAGAGCAAACAAGGAAATATTATATTCTTTACTATGAAATATCCAAGTGTTTGTTGTCAATAAGGAAGCCAGATGCACTTCTAAACTACAATTTGAAAGGAAGGTACACACCTTCAGTTAGAGGAGATAGCAGAGTAGCATGAGTTTTCTCATAATGTTCCCACCACATCACTCTGGACTTCCTTGATCTCAGCTGCACACAGATAGTCTTCATCCCTAATGTGACCTCAAACGAGCACAGTCTTGGTGACAGAGTCTGTATTAGACTACCTCAGATGGCAAGAAGGTAGTCCTTTGTGCATGTTGCTAGCTCTTTTTTCCTTTCTGGGGTACAATTTCAGCTGATAGGTGTATGTAGGCATTTAACAGGACCAGCGAGAGAAATTACTGAGGTGGGTCTCAACTGGCAAGAGGTATAATGTCAAAGATGAGCTTTTGCATAAAACCTCTTTGGAAGTCCATTCAGAAGACTTCAAGTGCTTTAGTTTATTTCAGGATAACATAAGAAGACCATGCAGAATAAGAAGAATGTCAGCATGCCCTTTCTTAGTAAAAGATGACACAGTGGGAATAGCTAACACTGCTCCCATCACCTCTCCCAGACCAAAATAAATAGTGCATGTACTAGGACTATGTTTTCAGTTATCTGAGTGGGAGCTGTCTCAGGCATAAGAGGTTTGAAACCAGCAGTACTGATAAAATCATATGTACTGTCCTACATGTGGTAGACCCTGGGTAAGCACAGAGCCACTAGCAGGGACCAGCAGGGGTTGAATGTTTCATGGTGCAACAAAAGCACTGCACTGATGCATTAAAAAATTTGGAAATGGGAGAAATATAAAAGTCTCTGTGACTAAAGAGGACTGATTAAGGGACAGGCTTTTGCACTTTGGAAATAGCTCCAGATGACTTAAAAACCAGGAAACCCAAAAAGTTGTAGAGAATTTGTAGTATGTGAGATAATTGATGGCTGGCTGGTGCAGCAGTATATGCACTTCTACAGATTCCTTTAGTATTACCCTCACACAACGAAATCATAAGGGGAAGGAAACAGTTTTCATCACCATCTAATCACCATTGATCCTTTCAGTGATTCCAGAACACAGACGTTTTGCTTCTTAGAAATATGGGCTTATTGTGCTTATTCCTAAAAGTTTAATTGTGTTGCTATGAGCTGCCCCATGGGCTGCACAGAACTGAGTCAACAGCTGGAGAGAACAGCAGAGGAATCCTAACCCAGAGGTTATTCAAACTTTTATTTTTATACAACAGGGCAGTAAGAGGATGAGTGGTGAAATGCTGTAGGATGTAGGCAGGACCAGATGACACCAAGCTGGGGGGAAGTGTCAATCTGCCAGAGGGCAGGAAGGCCCTGCAGAGGGACCTGGACAGGTTGGATCGATGGGCAGAGGCCAACGGGATGAGGTTCAACAAGGCTAAGTGCTTGGTCCTGCACTTTGGTCACAACAACCCCATGCACGCTATAGGCTTCAGACAGAGTGGCTGGAAAGCTGTGCAGTGGAAAAGGTTCTGGGGGTGCTGATTGATGCTCGCCTGAACGTGAGCTGGCAGTGTGCCCAGGTGGCCAAGAAGGCCAACGGCATCCTGGCTTGTATCAGGAGTAGTGTAGCCAGCAGGACCAGGGAGGTGATCATCCCCCTGTCCTCAGCCCAGGTGTGGTGAGGTAAGGCCACACCTTGAGTACTGTGTTCAGTTTTGGGCCCCTCACTACAAGAAGGACATTGAGGCCCTGGAGCATGTCCAGAGAAGGGCTATGAGGCTGGTGCAGGGCCTGGAACACAAGTCCTGTGAGGAGCGGCTGAGGGAACTGGGGTTGTTTAGTCTGGAGAAGAGGAGGCTCAGGGGAGACCTTATTGCTCTCTACAACTGCCTGAAAGGAAGGTGTGGGTGCTGGGGGTCAGCCTCTTCTTGCAGATAACCAGTGATAGGACAAGACGGAATGGCCTCAAGTTGCACCAGGGAAGGTTTAGGTTGGAAATTAGGAGACATTTCTTCTCAGAAAGAGCAGTCGGGTATTGGGACGGGTTGCCCAGGGTGGTGGTGGCGTCACCATCCCTGGGGGTGTTTAAGGAAAGGTTGGACCTGGTGCTTAGGGACATGGTTTAGTGGGTGATATTGGTAGTAGGGTGATGGAAGACCATCTTCCATAAATGGAAGAGATGTCCTTGTGTACTCTTTGGAATGCTTTATACTTGCCTGCTGGCTGCATGTCCCACAAGATACCTTGCCATCAAGGCCTTGCTCGTTCCATTCATTTAGACTTTGATAGAGTCCAGTTCAGCTGGCTGAAATCAGAGGTGTCCACATAGAGGGATATAAACTCTACAGGCTTAGATATGAGCACAGATTAGCTATGGGCAACAATTCTGAGAACTAAAAATGGGAGCACTGCATCACCGGATGAGCTCTGAATGGAACAAAAGGATTAGCTTAAATACACGCTCAAAATAGAAAATAATTTTAGCAATGTTGTTCGACTATGAGGCTTTTTTTTTTTCTCAGAACTGATCTGCAAAGGAAAAACTATACCAGAGCAACTTCTCTTCCTTTCAGCTCTCCAGGCTTCATTCTCTTTCAGTACAAATTCTACAAACTAATTTAAGTATCTCAAACAATGAACTGGATGATTTTATACAGTCACGTCACCATGAGCACTGTGAATGTTGCCTCTTTTCTTGGAGAGCTTGCCAATTTACCTGATATTCTTTTGCTGTCTTACAGCCTGGCTGGCCTCTCAAGCAATGACTAAATCTTTGGGCAAAGTTTAGAGATTTGAAAAGTGAAAGTGTTATTTAACTGTGTGTATACTTTTCTTTTGAGAAGGCATGTTGCAATCAAGACTGTAAAGGTCACATCTCATCCCTCCCTTTTTTGTTACCGCTGATACGGGCAGGAAGATGGTCTTGTTTGTGGGGCAAATTACAGTCTGATGTGAGACGTGCAACCATTCAGAGTTCAAGATCAAAAGAGTTGCCCACTGGGAAACGGAACTGACCCTAGCACACTGCTTCATGGCACCTCTGACTCAGAAAAAGTCCCAGGTACATGCAGCTAGGCAAGACGCACTAGAGCTGCTGTATTTATCCAAGGCAGTTTCAGGACACCAGACAGTGACTGCCAAAAATACATACTAAACAACCTCTGCTCATAGGATGTTAGGGAGTAAGATTTAACATGTGAGCAAAGATCTCCATCTCACACTCATTTTACCTTATACCCTGTTCCTCCAGGAGATGGGCACATCTTCACAACGTTATCTCTAGCTTCATTTACACTACTTATGAAGTCATCTTCTCTCCTGGACTTCCAATAGCTGTCCAAATCTGATTAAAAACTCTTTAACCAAGCCCACTAAGTTCCACAAGAGCACACCTAGCAGTAGATGTGCATGTTTGTTACTAGCACTTTATCTGAACTCCTGTGTTACACAACTATCTAGCAGTTAAGCCACTTATTAGAAAGAGGAGATCACTAGTTATTTTCAGCACCTCAGTACATTTTTTGACAGCTGTTAGGAGACGAACAATTTTAATGGTCTAATGGGAGAATCCAATTGTCCTGCAAAAGCCCAGAGTGCCTAGGACCAATGTTAAACGATCAGGGGATATACTTCACATATCCCAAGCACCGATCAGTTCTTCAATAATCTCACATCTGGCATTTCTTTGCAGTTCCTGCAATTGCTTTCTTAATGCAGTTCAGTTCAAGAGGATGTCTGAGAAACAACACTCTAGGTGTTTATATTCTAATATAAACAAATTCTAATATTCTAATATTTTAGTTCAGAGAGCTCTCTGAACTAGAGAAGCAAATTCATCCTTTCTGTTTTTCCAAGTAAAACTCAGTTCACCATCATTCCTAGTCTAGATACAGTTTCCTCATTTGCTTTTATTCTTTGTAACAGCAGGGAAAATTTTAAAGCTGAGCCATTTGTAGCTGTAACCCATTGAATTACTTTCTGGGGAAGGGGCTGAGAAGATCTTCCTTTGGAAGATCCTAGTGACAGTGTGTACGTATTCCAAATCAAAATGCATGCACCAATAAGTTGTTGAGTTTTAAAAAGCCCTTCCTTACTTGTGTGTAGCATAAATGAAGTCAGTGGGGTTTCAAATGAAAGAAAACTTGGCACTTCTTCTCAAAAAGCCATATTTTGTTTTGCTAGATCTGCATAACTCAAAATTGTCTAAGTGAAAGTTTCTTGCACATAGGGGAGATGAATTTAGCTCAAGAAAGAAATTCTGTCTTAATTTAAGTCCCTAAGACAAACAGGTGTTTGTCTGTGCAGAATTTGTCCCTTTGGGTCCTTTTATTCTTCCCTTGTATTTACATTGTCTCAGAAACAACTGGGTAATCTCATGATCCACTCACATATAAAATAACGGCAATGACTCCGAGTCCAAAGCATGGATCTCCCAGAAATGAACAATGCCAGTCCTGCTAAATGAAATAAACAATGAGCAACAAAGGCAATGCCGAAAACTCCATTGAGAGAACTGTATTCTCTTATTTTAATTTTTCAGTTTTGCCCAGGCTATGAAGAAAACCATGGAAGTATAGCAGAATTCTTTTTTTTTTTTTTTTTAATCAGTGTTTAAGTAGGCCTAAAAGAAAGCAATAGGGATGAAACACCCTATGCCTTTTACCATACCGAAATGGTTATTTTTTGGTCTCTACGGTCTCAGGCAAGAATCACTGATGTCTGCAATCACATCATATATTCAGGAAGTTGCAAATAAATGTTCTTGCTTACATTTACCTTAATATAATGAATTAAGAATAATTTCAAACTAAGTAGGTAATGACATGACATTTCTTATCAATGTAGGGAGAATATATTAAATTGTAGTGCACACATACCCCAGATCTCCAGCACACCTGCTAGAGTGTATAAAGTTTAGTATTTTGGACCAATCTGAGTCAAAAGAACAAAGCAGAGATCTTAGTTCCAGACCACACAAATCTGGAGATGTGTAAGTGTTTTCCGGAGGACAGCAGTAAACAAGGAGGCTTTTTGTCTCTCTCTCTGAAAAGATCATGGGGAGTGATGCTCAAACTTAAGGCTCCCTGGGGAGTTTTTCACAGCCACCAATCATTATATTTGAAGAAGTGTGCCAAAATAAATCTATTTCTTTTCTGTCTTCTATTTCAAGATGAAAACAAAATATATGTACGGTCAAAGTGAATGGCTAAAACAAACAACATCAAAAACAAAATTTTCCTCATTTTCATTGCTACATCATTAATGAACCATGTAGAAATGAAGGGAGAGAAAGTATTCCTTGGGGAATGTTTTGTTTTCACCATGAATTCAAGGGAATACACACTACAAGTATATTCTAGAAATGCAAAGGAACAGGGCGGGATCTGGTGGTAGCTGACACGCCAAAAATCAACTGTTACTACCAGTGACCAGCAGGAGACAATATTGTAGTGTTAATAATTCATGCTTAATTCCAACTCCTGAATAACTGTTAGCTCTGTTAACCACCTTCTTTTCTGATGGTCAGGAAAATATTAAAAAAAATAATTATTATTTTTAAGCTGGAGGGGCTGAAACATAAGCAGTAAGAAAGGAAGTAAGCAAGTATGAAGCAGTAAGTTGGATTTTCTGTTGACCTGTGCTAGTTTACCTCTCCTGCAGATCTTTACTGCAGATCTGAGCAAATGGCTTTAGTCAATTGATAGCTTGCAGAAATTTTGTAAGACTTATTTTGCAACCTGTTCTGTGGGTGTTCTCATGTGCCTGATGTCATAAGGTAGCATGAACCTGAAGTCAGAATTATAAAGATATTTTCAGACTAATATTTTGGAAAAGACTAGTTTATAGACTGCTGTATAAAGCAGTTCATCAGTTTGAACACAGAATGAATTCCAATATTCTGTTAATGTACAGAGATGTGACAGATAGCCAGATATTCTATGTACAGAGAGTGAGAGAGGCAAATATGTAGGCATTTTCTTCTAGAAGTGGCCCTGTAGTAGCTGTATAGACTGTGATATCCAGGTTCAGGAGAAGATAGGCCATTGGTGATGGTAGCCATTGATTAGGAAACCAGGAACGTTGAAGACAAAGCACATTCCCTGGTCTTCAAAGAGCTTTCTGGAGAAGGATCTACCTGCCCTCACCTCCTAGCGGAGGGTGTGGGAAGACACTGGGTGACCTATCAGCAGTCTCAGGGAAAAAGCAGAGAGGAACAGAACAGTATGAATAACTGGACTTCAGGAAAAAAAGCAGTTTGGCATTGTATGTTACTCTGTCAGCCTACCTTCCTAATTATTTCCTTTTTTCTTTGATAACTGCTGTTTGTTAAGTCAGTTGAATTTTTAACTCATTTAACTGTCTTTTGTTGCTGTTGTTGTTGCTGGGATGAAGACAGAGGCTTAAGCTGGTATTTCTTTACTATTTCCTCAAATATAAACATAGTCTTTATCGTGGCAAATCATGTCTCTACAGGAGGGTTGTAAGCATATGAAGAAAAGCTGCAAGGAGGAAAAGGTAGCCTATACGTTCTTTTCCTCCTTTTTTTTTCACCAGTGCAAAACAGAATATGGTCGCATTTATACTCATTACTCCATGAAGTTCAGCTCAGAATACAAGATAAACATCATATTTCAAAATTTGGTAGAGAGAGGCCATAAAATCAAAAATATGTTTAGAGAATAAGACCTATGAAGAGTTTTCAGTGTGATTGAGCATGTCTGTAATAACTGCCTGGTTGTAGAAGAGATACACTGGTGTAGCTATTCTTAGAGATCAGCCAACGGGACCAACAGGCTTGTTTGTCATTCCACATGGCTCAGGAGGAGCTTGGATGCAGAGCTTATCAGTTCTGACAGAGACTCTATGATCTGTGTCAATGTGAGGAGCATGCTGCTAGTCTCTGAAGGCAAGGCAGAAGGAAAACACAATGATAGCTAACTGCTGTTCACAGAGGAGCTGAAGTCAGACACTAAGCTTTACCTTGAACTGGGAAGAGGCCAGTTGTGGTAAGAAAAAGCATAGCTGGTGTCTACAGAGCACTGTTGAAATTCCAGGACACACTGCTTTCTTACCTGTGGTACTTTGTGTTTTATGGAAAAGCTGGCAATAAACAACTCAGAGACTGCATGTTAAATACACACTTCTTGTTATTATGGCTATCCCAAGACTAAGCTTGAGAGTGCTCTTGCTTTGTATTAAACATTGATGTAATCACTAGCCGAAGCAGTTGCAGAGCCTTTGGCTAAGTAGCAAGCAATCAGTATTTCTGGATGACTACTTGCTACCTCAAATGTCAGCACAGTGGATATTTATTTGCTGAGCAAATCACCATCATAAAGGGTGACTGAATACAGTTATAAGATAACAGTTCTAGCACAAAATGAAAACATTTTAACTACATGATAGCTAACTAGTTTTCACATTTGTAAGAAAAGCATTAATATCTCATCTTCCTTCATCCTGAATCATTAGTGACAGGCAATGTGGGAAAAGGATTCACACTTAGAGAACAAAAAGTAAGATGGAAAGGGAGGAAATTTTCCTATATGAAGCTGGGCAGTGCTGCACTGAACTGTGGGACATCCCCTGTTACAGGCATATTGGAGAATATTTGCATGGGCAACCTTAAATAAGGTTATGTAGAAACCACTATCATTTGGCCATGTGTTTCTTGTAACAGTTACACACACTGTTAAGCACTACTGAGACTGCTTCAAGTACGTCTTTGATTCTTTAGAATGAAGGTTTTTTGTTTTTAAATGAAGACAATTAAAGTTTTATTCTTGGTTACTGACTTGTTAAGCTCATCTGGTCTTGCTTCTATGAGGAGTGGTATTGTTCTCTACATTGAGTCTCCATCTTGCCTCAGGCTTTATGACTTTTTTTTTTTTTTGCATAAAGATTGGCTTATACTTTATGGTGTCTTTCTCCTTTGCCTTGTAGATTATTGCCCAGGTTGCGCTGCACATAATCTTTTCATGGTAATTTAGCGAATGATACCTCATTCTTTCATGTGGTGTCGAGTTATACTATGCTCTCTGCATCAAATATATCTTCTTTTGACTCTGCCTTGCACAAGACCTCAAGATCAGAATATGTTGTGCTCCTCAGCTGAGGCCTTTTTCTTCGGTGGATTATCTAGACTCAACACAAATGATTTTTCCCTCTGTTCATTCAGACTCAAATGCCTAAGGATATAACCAGCTCATTGGTTAAATAACTTCCTACATCACAGCGGTATCTGGCTCAAACCACTTCAAGGGATGAGAAGAGTATTTATTTGAATAATTGTGCACAGTGATGGAAATATCACAGGGTTCTTTATGAATGATATCAAGTGTTTTCCAGTTGGCAACACAGTCAATAGCACAGTTGTATGGAGTTTTGTAATATTTGGTGATTCTTTTGTAAAGAGTTAAAACAGACTTTGACTAAAAAATAACCAACTTAAAATGGTCAGGATCCTATAACATACTGTGACTGTCAGATACCTGCCAAAGCGTGGAGATCTCACTCTATGTCAACATAACAAGGACGTCTCCAAGGGGTCAGATCTGTTTTACAGCAGCAGGTTTAAGAGATGAAGAGCATTTCTTCCCCAGATGCACAGATAACTCTGAAAGATACAGGAAGACCCTCAAGCAGCTATTACAGCTATTCAGTTCAGTAACTGAATTCTGAACCACATCACTCATCCACTTCTGATCCCAGGCATGGTACTGCCCAGCAGTAAAACTAGCCTGCCATTTTATTTATTATAAATTCTGCAGGCTTAACAGGAAAAAAAATGGATTCTTCTCAGGTAGGTATGTCTGCTCTCTGTTTTATCTTTATTTGCCACTCTCTTTAAAGATACAGTAAACAGACAACATCCACAGCCCTGATGTAATTTATCACAGATAAAAGTCTATCCCTTTTTTCCCAGTACTACTCTCTACAGGTGAAGGCCAATCATAATTTCATTGACTCTGAAGTCCGCAATGTGGCTTCAAGTTTCTGATCATCAGTTATTAACTTCTGCATAACTCTGTCCTGGGGCTTTATATCGCACTAGAGATGAACTGGAGACCAAAGTAGCAGTTTTGTGACGACATTATACCTCGGTGCTGCAGAAAGTGCTGCTAGTGGTTAGAAGACAGTTGTACAAATTGCAAAATCCAGTCTGGTTTTGTGGACTATCTGTCTTTTCGAGTCTTAAGATAGTCTTTTCTTGTGGTTCTTGTGATCTTTGTTAAGGAGACAAGAGAGTTATACCTTCAAGACTTCCTTTAGAGAGGACAACCATTCAGCACCATCAAAGACAGAATGACCTAACTCTCAGGGAAGGATTTTTTTTTTCCTTGAATATAGAACCACAGAAAGGCCAAAGAAAGAATTATGACGTTAGAAACTAAGGAAAGAGCAAGCAACAGAAACATAAGGAGCATATGGAATGATCTGTAGGCTAGACGTGGTCAAAAGAAGAAACCGCCTACAGAAGACAAAGGAGAGGAAGGAGAGAGAGGAGAGGAGTGTGGTGGAGAAGGGAGAGAGGGATTCTGTAGTTCGGGGAGAAGCCCTGAGATGCAAAAAGAGGATTCTGGTTGCCCTGGAGGACTGGTTAAAGTGTTATAAACTGATGAGGCTTCTAAGAAATATATGCAGGATATCATTATTTTCAGTTCTATAATTCTTTTATGCTTGCTACACTGAAAAATTATTGGATTTAGAACCTTTTGCAATTCTCATTGCTTGAGAAGTCTCACTGGAGCACGTTCAGATTAAGGTAGCCAAGATGGTTATGGAACTGGGCTATCTTTCATATGAGGAGAGGCTGAGAGAGCAGGGACTGTTCAGCCTTGAGAAGAGATGTCTCCAGGGGAAATTTACCAAATGCACAAATATCTGACGGGAGGGAATGAAGAGGAAGCCAGACTGTTCTTGGTAGTGCCAAGACAGGACAAGAGGCAATGGGCACAAACTTTAACACCTGAAATTCCATCTGCCAGTAGGAAAATCAAGAAGCAGAAAATAGTTATTTTAAATTAAAAACAACAACAACAACAAAAAAAACAGTAGAAGAAACCTGTCTTCTGCAAAATCAATAACCATACTGCTATTTCAGTTAAGGGAGACAGTAGATGGCAGTGTCCCCCAGTACTTCCTAGGGAGACACAGGTCTTACACTCAACATCTCTGCTGCAGAACACAGACCCAAACTCCAGCCAGTGACAGATGCTAGACAGGACAGACTTCACTCCCCACCGCAATTTAAAAGCAGGCAGTGTCTGGAAGAGTAGTGCTATGCAGCCTCTTATCTCTTTTCTCCTTAGGAAAGCCTCGCAGCTCACTTTTCCTGTCTTGCAAGTTATCCTACTATAAATGACAACTGACAGATGACAGCAGAAGATGATGACCATTTCTGGACTGAAAGAAACACTGGTCAGTCAGCTCATCAGATATGGTCTGTAGTAATGACTTATGACAGCTTTCCATTTTCTAAAATCCTGACATCTGGCCTTCAGACACAATGTATTAAAAAGCTAGGGAAAAGGTCTTAGGGCAGAGGAGAGATCTGGCTTCAAATTGTGTGCTTCTGCTGGCTTCCTGTGTCACTGCGTCTCTCTGCATTCTGGCTCCTGCTGCAACACAGAAACCTCTGATTTGGAATATATACTCAACAGGAAAAAATAAATAAATCTCTTTTCCCAGTCAACAAAAGAATGGTGAATAACTCCAGTGACTGAAGGAAACAGATTTCTGTGGCAGGTATCTAAATATCTACTGAAGTCTTGCACTGGAAATTGTCGGGTCTATTCCATTAACATTCATAAGAGAAACATGATATAAAAGCCCTAAGAGAAACCTAGAACAGAGAGGAAATAAATACAGAAGGAATCAGCATTTGTAAATGTTTTTGGTTTTAATGATATATCAAAAACGGGATCTGCTGTGCAGCAGATACCTCTCAGAGTTCTCTGGAGGAAGAGGAGCATAACAAAGGGACTTAGCTGAAAGGTCAGGAATTGGAACATGCACTCTTTCAGCATTGCTGGATATTCTGTTCCCTTGTAAAAATCAACACAGCTCTGTCAGCCACAATATTGGTACATAAGAGCTGGTTATCTGACCTCTTTGAGCTTTGGTATTATCTTGGACTCTGAAGACCATTATTAGAGTGTTCTGCAGCTGAACAACTGCTGCAGAGCACAGCGACATGAACTTTTGACACCTATAGTGAGACTAAAGCAGGGCATAGACTTTGCAACTGGCCTTGGGTGCAGGAATAAAGAATAATGGCAAACAGCCAATCTGACAGGACATGTCACCAGCATTTAAAATTAGCCTTAATGAGTCATCCAGACGTGCTAGATAAGGGGATCCCAAACCATCCGCACTCTTAGCATCCTCCCTCTAAAGCTCCAAACTGATACAAAACCTTTCATTACAGCATGTAAGTAATCTGATTTTCATATGCAGAAGGAGATATAAAAAGATAATTTTAAGTATCCTCAGAACATAGTGTGATGCATACCATCAGTATATACAAGTATGAACAGGCGCAAGGGGAGGCAGGAGTGGATTAGTAAATCCATTTTGATCACGAGGTAGATGCAAAGCTCTCTTTCTGTTTCCAGCATGATGACAAAAACTTAGCCTTGCAGAGTTGCAACAGCAAGGGTAAAATGAGGAATTTCAAGACTTCCACAGGAGAGGGTTGTGGAAGGTTCTCCTGCAGAAACTGCCAAACTGAAGAATTTGTGGCTAAAGCCATAAGGAAGCCACCTCACAAGCTGCATCTGTCAGTTTCTCTTGCAATGGCCCAGCAAGTGGTGCTAACATCACTGGGGGAGAGGGGAAGGGCCAGGCACCTGCACCTGAATCTCCCTCATATGCTGGTTTTAGAGTTTCTCCAAGGTCTTGATTGATTATTTAGCTCTTTTAAAGTGCTGGGAAGGTAGATTTCCCTTTGTGCTCACAAGAATTGGTTTCTGTGATCTTTGCCAAATGCATTCACTTTGTCATATATGGGCATCTCACTCACGTTTTGCCTGTGGAATGAAAGGTTGTCCAGGTTTATGTCTCTAGAGCTGAAAATTTCCTGGACTAAGCAATCAATCTGTGAGAATCACTGTAAGACATAAAAAGATAAAAATCTTCAACTACTTAGGAAGAAAATGAAGTATAGTTGTAAATTAATCTCTAATTTTAGGAGTCTGCACAGTACACAGGTGCCTCTAGAAAAGGTGTTTCACCACAGAGTGAACAAGGTGTGAATGGCAGAAGAGAGCTGTGTCATCACAGAACCATGAAAATGTGGTTATCTACTAAATGACCTTTTAAAATGCTTTTACATCTTTAAGTGCATCATATTATAGCTATCCTACTTCTCCAGACATTCTTCTTTCTTACAATCCTAGTACAATATATGAAGCTAGGAAGGTCTTAAAGTGCTTCATTTAGTAAAAAGTTATTCAGACCGCTACTGTCGTGCCCATGGCCACATCATAGGGTAAGAATAAGCTTTTCTCAATGACATCATCAGAAGTATCCCAGGAACGTGCTGGCATGTGTTCAGCATCAGTGTGTTCATCTTGTTTAACTCATCAAGCTGAATTGGCAAGTAATGGCTTCTACTACGGTTGAAAGGTCATTTCTGTTGGCATTTTCAGCTGTACCACAAGTGACACAAAAGACAGGAATGTGATCCAGAGTGAGATACGGGGAGGTGTTGGCCAGGATTTTGAATAACAGAATTTGCAAACTTCTCAGAGTCCTTAGTTTTCTTTAAAATAAGAAAGCATTGGGTTCATCCTTATGTTACAGAAGCCAAACAGTGACTGAATCAAGTGTTGCTGTAAATCCTTACCTCCTGTTTGGCACTCTAGATATTTCTGTGTTTTCTGTTTCTCCCTATCAATAGAACACCTCACCACCATCCTTTCTTCCAAGCATTCATCCTTCCAAGTCACCCTTCAGCCAGTGCCAAGCCCCGGCAGAATAAGAGCAGCACATAAAATGTGACCACAAAAGGTTCAGCTGTGCTCTTAAGCTTTGGTGTTCACATGCAGCGTACCTCACCATCAGACACAGCGTCACACTTTGCCCTAAATTGTGTGCATGTATGCTTGTATTTCATCTCACATATAATACAGAATATTTTTAAGAACATTTGTCCTATTCTCTAACAGTTGACATAAACATAAAGGTAATAAAAACTCTTACTGTCTGCTCTACCTACTCACATAAATCTGTATTGAACTGGGACATGCCAATAAGGGCATTTTTTAGATCAGCAATCTAAGAGCAAACAAGAAAAAAAGAAAGAAAAAGTTATATTTGCATTAAAAAGGATATAAAGTTTTTCTTCCTTAATTCCCCTGTCTTCTTTAACAACAAGAAAAAATAGCCAGCATACTTCTTTCCCCAAAATGATAATGTGCTGAAAGAACAGACCTCTATACGTTTTATATTTTTCAACCATCCTCTGAAGAACCACTACGTCTTTTGTTTTTCTGCATAATGTTTCAGAAGTACCTAAAGAATTCAAATCACAATTTCAAAGCAACATTACTCAAAAACCATGATTTTAAAAAAAAAAAAAACACCTTAAGGATTTACCTTAATTGTTCTGTTTCAAGCATTCTGCTCTAATTCACAAACTGATATGTTTTAATAAGGAAACAGTGGTTATTATCTGCAGAATGTAAGGTTCCAAAAGCCCCACCCCCCCCCCCACCCCAAAAAAAAATTAAAAATCACAGTATCACATTCTAGATGTTGTAGTAAAGCTCCTGGAAGAGGCTGCCATCCTACCCAACATGTCCACAACCCTCACATGCAGGAGAGAACAGGACTAGAGAAACAGAAAAGTATGAGAGGGATAGTTGGAAGACTTTTTGCTAGCTCTTATTACAAGTGTATTCAACTAAGAGTGAGCTGCATATGAACATATTTATATTGTATTTTTACTGGACAACCCCCCTGCCTGCAGCAGCAGTGTGCATTACTTTAACAACTGTGGCACTGTGCAAAGCAAAAGGACTTGGGAGACCTCACTGTCATCTCTAACTGACCCCTGGCCACCAGCAGTTTACAAACTGCTCCTTGCAAAAACATATACCCCACTTCACAAGTCAGAGCAGTACAAATCCTGACAGGAGTAGTCTACTGAAAGATTTTCCTAGTCATTTAGAAATTTCGGGAAATGCAGGTGTTCTATTCCAGTGAACCTACTGAAACCATATTAAGGTAAAGTTATGGACAGGATCCTGATGGTATAAAATAACTCTCCCTCATCTTTAAGATGACCAACTTGTCTTCAGTCTTGGCAGTGCTCAGGCTCTGTGTGTTTCAGATCATGAATTTTAACTTCACGGTTGACCTATTATCTATGTTAAATGAAATGAAATTAAAGCTAAAGCTCAGGAAAAAAAAATCTAAGTTTTGTGATTAAACTGATCTTTTTAATTTTCCTTTTTGTTAGATAATCAGTATATTCTGTTGAATAACTAGTGTATTTCCTAATATAGCTGCAAAGAGTTTCACAATAGCATTCATTCATTTAAAAAAGGACAGAGTCAAAGCTCTACTGTCTTACATCATTTTCAATGAATGCTTTAGAGAGAAATGGCAATCATGAGACCTCCAGCCTACACAAAGAGGAAGTGGTTTTACAGGGTTGCCAGATTAAAGAGTGACATCACATTATCTTCGTCAATGCTGATTCCAGTTCTTCGATAATCAGGCAAACATGGAAAGTGCTGTTCTTGTATCACATGGCCAGACATCACTTTCCATTCATTAGTGGGGTTAGCAGTGCTTGCCTCAGCAGAAGCCCTGCCTCCTCTACTGTAGGAAACTTGCAGAAGCCAAGAAAATGTGACACAAAAGTGCAACCATCTCTATTCCCAGGCTGATCTGTTAAAGATGCACATTCAAAAGCCACTTGCTATTTGTTTATGCCACAAATCAGAGAAAACTGAAGAATCTGCTGCTTTTTCTTTATTTGTTTATTTATGTGACTAATCAAAGAACACCAAAGAATCTGGTGTTTTTCCCCCATTTCTGCATTAATGTGCTGTCACTTTCAATCCTAAACTGACCAGCAAGAACTCTGCAATTTTTGTGTATGTGTGAAATTTCTTACGAAACAGGGAGCCATCAATGTGCTTGCGGTACCCCTTTCTGGAAACCCACTAACGCAAACTGAAAATGATGGACATGATCCCAACCACCAAGAATTCAAATAGAGCATCATGAATTCTTTGGTGATTTGTTTTTTTCAGCAGAGTCCCACTAACTGCCAGGCTTGTACTTTCCTATTAAGTTCCCACACTGAAACTTTGCTGAAATGGGAGATGGCTTCATTTTGTAGCAGACGTTTCAGAGAGCTTTCCAAGGTGACAAATTAAGAAATGTATCGTTTCTGTTAACAGCAAATTGTGTTTAACCTCGGGTTTTGGAGTGAAGAGGCAAGGTCTTTTTATATAAACCTAAATATAAGTACAAAACATTATGTAGAATAGTTGATATGTGCTCTTCATCTGGAAGAGGAAATTTTCTGTCACACAGAGTATCAAAATTAAGTTCACTGCTGTCTCTTAGCTGAGACTTAATGCTTCCTCTCCACACAGGGCACTAAGTAGGGATGCATAGTGTTCATTAAACACCTCGCACTGCATTTTCCACATAACTTCAAAAAACATGCCAAACTTTTTATGGAAGAATAGATGTGCTCCACCATGCAGCCCAAGGAACCCCTTTCTCAGAGCTCTTCCACCTCTTATGTGAATAAATGTTCTGTAGTACCAGCACAAAGAGCACCAGCACCACTGATGTTAGCACAAGGCTTTCTACAGAAAATCAAGGTACTGATGCAGAACACAGTGCTAGACGGCAGCCAAGGTGAAGATGAAGCAGTAGGCTTCTCGTTTCAGTTTGCTTCTTTATTCTGAAGCTACTGAAGAAGGAAAGAGGATGGAGAAGGGGTGCAACCACACTATATGACTCCATATTCAGAATTTCCTTAAGAAGCCAAACTAAAATTCTTTGGCACCTCAGTAGCATCTGCTGTCCTGCTTCCTCCTACAGTAGCACACTCACCTGAGTACATCCTCTGCCAGCACAAAGTTGCTGGTGGTCTGATGAGAGCCGACCATGTTCCCTAATTTAAATTGTTCAAAAGGCACCTGCAAGTGCATGCTCATCCACTGGTTCTGGGCCTGAAACTTTATTTCAGAAGTTTCCCTGATTACTAGGTGACTGGCAGAAAAAGCAAACAACAAACAAAACCCAAATTGTTCAGTATTACCTTTAAAAGAGCAGAATTAAAAACTTCATTTGGCTCAGGTAATCTGGAGTCAGTTTATCCTCACTCTTTAATCTCTGGGAACTCTGGGTAAACTTAGATGTGAGAGACACCATATCTTATCACCCTACGAGCAAGTTGTTCCCTGAAGTAAAGTAAGTTCCCTTTTTCATTAGCACAGCTACGTCATAGGTGGTAGAGAAGGAAATCTCCCAAGCCTGTCAGGCCCAAAAGTGGTATCACACGACAACGCCCACAAGGTTAAATAAACACTAGTCTGATAAACCCCAGATTAACAAAGGAAAGAATTACTGCTCCCTTTTTGAATTGGAAGTCCCAATCAAGATTATAATCCCCAGACACCATGCCTCAAAAATAAAAATAAAAAATACTCAAGTATATATTGAAATAATTCAGCCAAGGAAGTCTGTCACCGCTATTATTATTCATACACTCGCATAGTTCATCTGAACTGAAGCACTCTACAAATGAGTACATCTCCCCAGGAGTTTTCATCATAAGAATGAAATTTCTCATCTCTCAAGAGGCAACAAACAGTAAATCATTTAGATCATGAAACCTGGATAGCAAGCAGCAAGTTCAGAAGAGCACATCTTATAGCAGAAATTCACTTCCTCAAAATAGTGGCATTTGCACTGAATTTATAAAAATCCATCTTAGCCACTTCTCTTAAGCTAGAGTCTTGGGTTCACGATGGATGAAAATGTTCTGACCACAGACATTTCCTAACTGAAAAGGAATCAGGAAGTGATGCCAGCCTGTTCTGTCATTCAAAGGTTTTGGCTAGTAAGCGTCACTTTAGACCTATACAAAAAAAAAATAAAAAAATTTTAAAAAAATCACTTGTAATCATGGGATGATTACTTATTGCTTTTGTTGATATTACAAATTTGGAATCTAAAGGTCCAACAGAACCAGTAGGCTATTGTGCTACACGTTATGCATACTGCAGTAATAAGTAAATAAGTAGATCCTTTTACAGAAAAAAAATCAGACAGGTTATTGGGCTGTGGACTTTAAAAGCATAGCCCAGCCCTTAGAGCAACTCACCATATGAGACAGCAGTCCGCAGTCTGTGCCCTGTGACGGCACATTATTGGCAGGGTAGACTCCAACCATATGCTCTTTCTGTATTACTGATCTTATAGATGAAAAGCATGTTGTCTCTGTCTGGTCTCTTCTAAAATCCCAAAGCTTGGCAGGCACATTAGTTACCAAGCAGTTTTATTTAATCATGGAGAGAAAAAACATCGTAAAGTGAAATAAAGAATCATATGAGAAAAATTTATCTTTTTTATGAGTGTGTGAACAGTACTCTGGATAGGCACCTTTTGGAAGGGTTACAGAATGCAATGGCAAATGGTTTCTTGAGGGTGCCTTTTCTTTGTCCCAGCTGATCTCCTCCCTTACTCTGCAGCGTCAGAGCCTTTAGGTAGAAGGTACTTTCTATCCCTCCCTCCCCCAGCTCCCTTGCCTCTCTGATGCCATTCAGTTACAGTTTTCAGGTTGCTTTGATCTTCTCCCATGTGACTTTTCCCTCCAGGGTATTTCCACTGTGCTTTCTCAGAGGAGAAGATGACAGTCTCATGAAGCATAAGCTGCATGTTCCCCAAAGCCAGGAAACTATTCATGGTTTCGCATGAATGGACCAGAGCCTTCTTTCTCCTTTATTGTTCAAACAGAATTAAAGGGTTCCTTTGAAGGTGTAGCCACACAATAGCTGTCTTCCAAGCCTTTGCATGATCCTATTTCCAAATGAACACTCTTTTCACTCATCCACATCTCTGAGCACCAGCTGTTCTTCCATTTAGACCAAAACTGTGCAACTGCACATTAATTATCCTAGCTAGGAAACGTAGGGTCAGGTGGATCTGCCTTTGCACATACCAGATTCATCTGTTTCCTATGAACCCATCTGATTTTTATTCTGGTCCTTCTCAATGTCTTTGCTATGGATGACAGTTGAATGAACCCTAGTGTGTTTTTAGAAATTACTGTGGACCCTTGTTCTGCTGGCCTTCCTATAGGTTCCTTGATATGCTCAAGAGGTATTAACCTGCTCAGTACAAGTGAAGTTAAAGCATCAAGTGCTTTATGGATGCAAGCTTGCACAAGGTGCAGGAGAGGCTTTAACTACACTGAGCCAGAGCATTTTTCTAGGCTGTAAATTCACAGGAATCCTGTTAACTTAGCTGACACTTGATCATTGAAACCACAACACCTTTTGCATTGGTTTAGTTTTGCTATTCTGTACACTACAGGGCAGAGTCAACACACCTATCACTCCCCACATCAGCACCTTCTGTTCAAGTTTAGGATGGCTAGTGTTGAGCAATGAGAGTGTACTTGAAATCTAGTTGTGTTCCTACAAAGATACTCAGATTAAGTCACAAGAAAGTTGCCTGAAAATTTGTTGACTGTTCCTCCCCCTTCCCTCAAAAGTCAACAAATACCCTTGTCAAAAACAAAAGAAGGAATTGTAGAAACTGGTAAGTTTCATGTCCAAGATGGAACATTTGAGGGAGAAAAACTCCACAAATCCCTTCAGGCTACTTACAGTAACATAAGAAAACAGCTTCCGTGTAATCCAAGAAAAGAGAAGGGACACGCACGCACGCACACACACAAGCTAATGATACACTGCTTCCAAGTGGATATCAAATAAAATACCAGCACATATTAGAGATGTGCTGAGACCAAAGTGTCCATACTTCAACCTCTCTTATCATTCTCTTGTGTCATAAGAAAAGCCTCCACATCATCATAACTGAAAAAATACACCTCATTCAATCTGAACACAGTTTGAGCTTAGTGGTAAATCAGATAGAAACTGTTGAACCAACGAATGTGAACCATGATGTGGGCATCAGACATTTTTCCTGTGGTAATCCAAGAGCATGTGGGTACACAAAGTTTCTCTTTAGATGCACAAGTTGCCTTTACCTCATACTTTCCTCACAGTCCCTTCCTTATCTGTTGTGGAAAAGTCGGTTTCAGCATACACCAAATATCTGCTTCAGATTTAGAAACTGAGCTTGAAGAAAGTAATGTACAAGTCATTTGAGGAATATCTTAATCAGCTTGAAAAGGCTCCCAATGTTTCCAAACACCGAGGGTGATTACAAAAAATCTGAGTCACCTAAATTTTCTAATTACCTGATGAAATTATATTACAGAGTTTTACCACAGTCTGTAAGTTGTTCCATAATTTGTCATTCTCTAACACTTTATCTAAAACTGAACTTCAGAAATAACGGGCTATAATTGAAACTCAGTAGTCTCTCTATCTGGCTGCAACATGCTTATAATGATTTTGCCAAACAACAGTATCCTGTTCTTAGGACACAAAAAAATAACCATAGTTTTAAGACCTAAGAAGAACATGAAATGTACTAGGAGATGAATTCTAATAGGAGAGAAAACAGGGCTGTTCTTTGTGGAGTTTCTCTTAACAGACTTATTCATTTGTACCCATGTACATGCCTAGCTTGGGTAACTGATGCTGTACCGCAAACTGCACACAAGAGTGGATGTGAATTGGTGTCATTAAATCTGAATATCTAAGAATCACAACTAAAGGTCACAAAACTCCCGGCATTTTTAGAATGATCTTGAGAATTTTCTAATATATTATTGCCTTTGTCTACTAGTTTTTATGGTGATGCTACACTTGCTAACTGCACGTGCTTTTCTCCAAAGATAGCTATTTGCTTTAAGAAATAAGTAAATAAAGAGGAGGACCCAGAACCTCAACTAATCCGTAGGATCCATAAGCAGGAGCTCCCCAGTCAGACAGTTGATGGACTTTTTAAAATAATTTAATCATAAAGACATCCGGAAGAAAAACACATGGCAGGAAAAGCAGCTAAAGAGAGAATAAATCACCCGCAACTGCTCTGCTTGCTGAATTGAATGTTTTCAGTCCATAGCAAGATTTTCAGTGTGCCCAGATGACTTTTGACTTTTTTAGATTTGTGGGCACTTGACACCTCTGAAAATCAGAACAGAGAGAAAATGAGACTTTCTCAGACAGTAAAGCTAGCTTACCAAACAGAAATGTACTTACCCAGCTTGAGGCTACGGTTGTCTAGGAACGGCAGGCTGCCAGGGACAGCCAAAAACTCAGAAAACTCAGCCAGGAATGATCTGGACAGCTTGGTTTTCTGGTTTTCCAGACATATATTTGGGTTAAACTCAAACCATTAAAAATCTAGTCTATTCTGGTAAAAAAAAAAAAAAAAAAAAAAAAAAAAAAAAAAAAAAAAGGACCTACATGTTTCAAGTACATGGAAGCAATAAGGACGAGGCTCCAGTCGAGATGGATTCACCAAGGCCCAGCCCTAGGGCATCCTAAGAAGAGATGGACACCAGCTGTATGAGACAAGCACGCTACCTGCACAGTCAGTTTTCACCTCTTGCCTTCACAGTCTGTCATGCCTGTGGAGGAGTAATCAGGTTGTTGTGACACAGTGATCAGAGTAGATTATACGGTCTTGATTTTTGATCTGGCTCAACTCATCTTTGATCCTTCTCCCTTTTGCAGCTCAGTACAAAGGTTTACTCATGTTGGCTATATTGGATTGGAAATAAGGCTGGAGTTTGCTTTTGGCTTTCAAAGTAGAAAGCCCTGTCAACATAGACTAATATGAGTCACCATTAAGTACTGAAAATAAATCAGTGTTCTGACCAATAGACAATCCTGTGTCCAAGTAGGAGGGATGACACAGTAAGATGTCATGATTTGCCACTGCCTGCTTATAACCTCCACTGCACTGACTTCTCTTTTAATGTGTTATTTGCACACCCTCCCCCTTCTAGATTACTTAAAAAACTCAGCGGAAGACAGACACTGCTCAGAAACCTCTATATTTCTTCCCAGTAAGGACATGCTGCTGAGAAAACACGGCTCCAAACACTGCTCCAGATTTCAGGAGAATAAAATTTCTCACAAAGATTTCTAGCACGTCACTGCTTCGGTGGATAAAAAATACCCTAGAAAAAGCATTTGTCATGGCAGGGCAATACTTCCAGCCCAAAGCAGAAAGCAGACAGATGACCAGAAATCAAGGAAAAAGGATTACCCTTAAAAAGGTGAACCTCCAGAAAGATCACTTTTCCAGAGTGAAATGAAGGTTCAGACCAGATCTTTCACCTATTATCTGTGGTCAACCAATAGAAAATTCTCATAAAAACTCCCTCATTAAATCCTCGTAGGTCACTGCTTTGCCATGAAGAGACATGTGCCCCTAAATTCTACCTGGCAGAACACATATCACTGCTCTGACAACAGAAGTGATAAACAGGGCTTCCACAATGATCAGCATCCATCAGGACCACATAGCTGCAGGAAAACAAAACACAACTAAGGATAGTAAACAGAGCCTGAGAAGAGCTCGTGTTAATCATAAAAGTACATAGCAACTGGACCATGTTTAATCACCTCCCTTATCATTAGGTGATTGTATAAGGGTAATAATGGCCCCTGCTC
This sequence comes from Cygnus olor, assembly GCF_009769625.2. Taxonomy (NCBI): domain Eukaryota; kingdom Metazoa; phylum Chordata; class Aves; order Anseriformes; family Anatidae; genus Cygnus; species Cygnus olor. Next base: position 96,880,001 of record NC_049170.1, on the reverse strand, counting down.
TAATTCTGGAGCTGCACATGGATGCAGGTAGAGCACTTAGGCAGGACTCGACTTCTTCCATGCTCCAGAAAAGAGTCTCAGCCCAAGTGCATAGGTCAGTGCAGTGGCTGCAGAACACTCACTCCTGTGACACGCTGACCTCCCCTCACAATGACACCACAGCAGCAGCCCTAGAGCGCAGCTGGTAAATTAGCAGTTTGTAGTGGCTTTCCTTCAGGCACAGGCTTAACTTGGTGGGTTGGGAATATCCCCATAAAAAGCGAAGGGAATCCTTTGAGTTGTAACAGGAGCAGAAACATAGAAAATACTTGTACTTTGAGCACAACTCATTAAGAAATAAAGATCAAAGATTCCAGCTAGAGTTAACTGCTTTCCAAAATAATCTCTGTAGCTGCCATGGAAACTGCAGTAACCAACAGCCAGAGGCTCATCACTTCTGCATGGCACAGAAGTCAATTCAAACAGTGTGGGGACAGAGCACAAGCGAAAAGAAGTCCCTCCAAAACAGTACAATTTGCACAGCAGGCTGCCTGCATCCTTTACAAGTCAGAAAAATCTGTTACGAAGAGGGAGTCGATGGCTAGTGTTGGAGGTAAGGTATATCTGTTTGGTGCAGCCCAGTTCCTGACATGACAGGTGATTCTCATCCAAAAATTTGTACAGGAGCTGCTCTCACTCATAGCAAGAGAAATTCCATTTTTCACTCTACATCTTGTTCAGAAAGTACAGACAATGCTAAACAGTCTATCCATCTATTAATTACAGATGCAATAACTGTTATGGAAGACTGTAGAACTATGTATTTGGTATGAAAAGCTAAGACAGGACTGGAAGACACAAAATCAACATCTGAAATTGGCCACAGGATGTTTGCCAAACCAGTTCCTCTAACCAGGGTGAAGAGCTGAAGACTACATATCTCCTTGAGTTTGGGATTGAAAAAAAAAAAAAAAAGCTCTTCTGGCAGGGAATGCCATAAAACGCAGCATTTAGACAAATGACTAACCTTCATGATGCACAGAGTGGAGTGGAGTTTCCTTCCTATCCAGAACTAGAACTCAGCAGGCAGGACAAGGAAGGGGAGGGAAGCAAAGAATGAGAGGTGTTACCAGCTCCTCTGAAACACCATCCACTTTCTGAGCAGCATTATTTCCACTTGCTCTACAGGCAGGCCTCCTGTGATGTAAGAAGACATGGTTCTTAGCTTAGCAATGTTCCACCTTGCACAGGGAACAATCTGCAGAAAAGAGGAAGCAAAGACTTTTCACCTCTATCTTCTGCTCCACAGTCCACAGAAGAAGTCTTCAATGATTTCTAGTTCCTTAAATGTGCAACTCCAACACTGAAAAGCCTCCACATAGAAAGCAAAATAGGTTTTGTTATAGAGGAAAACATTGACACTTGGGTGTGTATGGAAGAGAGAGTGATAGCGCAATTGGGCAGAGTTCTCTGGACGTATGATGTCCCATTCTTCTCAATGTTTAGTGTCCGTAGACTGTTTATTTAGTTAAGGCTCCTTCCATAGCTCAGGCTTTTTGAGCTCTCACTGGCTGAAGTCACTAGATCTGTTTAATGCCACATTTGCTCACTTGCTGATCACTTCTTTCCCTTGCTCTGTGTATTCTGGGAGGTCATACCAGATACACCAAAATGGGGTCATTCTGCCATATGCTTATTTACTATGTGTGTTAGACCTCTTGTGTGCTATTTTTCACTTGTTATCCATCAATATATGTATTTATCTTCGAGTACCATATGGAGCAGTAGGATGGGGTATATATATGGAGGCAACAGATGGTGAGACTCTGTGTGATTAATATGTTCTCATAACTTTTTATTGTCTCTTTTTCTTACATGTTCTACTTTCAAAGTGCCATTACTTTTGTCGGCCCTGCTCTCATTTCTTTATTTCTGTATGCTGTAACAGAAATACAAAGAAATTTAACGTCTAGTTTTGAGATTTGTCTTTATAGTGTGCCAGGTGTTACCTCTATTGAAGTAATTCATAGGTTTTTCAGGCCATAAGGGCCCATGTGTTCTGACCTTTTTTTCTAACACTGGACACAGAATCTTACCCTGCAGCTTCTTGAGCTAAAGGAGTCTTGCTCCCAATTACTGCATGACCACTGTTGGCATTTTATTGTATTTCTTATGGCAGTCATTCTGCAAAACATTAAAAAATGTTTTAGAAGACGATACAATAATTCATACTATTAATTTGTAACTTCACTCCATAGTACAATGGATTCACTTTCCACCTGTGGCACAGGAGGCCCAAGCATGTTTCTCCACCTAATTCATTGTTTCCAGGAAGCTTTCTACATCATCCTTACCTGACAGCAAGGGAACGTTATCAAAGGTCTCACTTTAGCTGTATTGCCCTTCCTGCTAGGTATATTGTTTCCTTTACATGGAATTTATGTGTCCAACACTACAATTCTGGCACTTGCCAAAGTCACTCAGGGTGACTGCTCCTGTTTATTTTTATTGCCAAGCTGAAATGCTGCTTGAACCCAGGACTGCCTCCTTTCCCTTTAATCTTGATGCATTCTGAAAGGAAGTGCAAAACTGAACTGTTCACTGAAGTCTTCAGGAAGAAGTTTTGCTCTTATAACAATGTGTGCAAACAAAATCTTTCATCTTGATTGATAAGTACACAATGCTTTATTCACCAGAGACCAGGATTAGATGAAATATGAACTGTGACTTTCAGAAACTGCTGCTGAAGATGAGACCGGACTGAAGAGCCTCAGTAAGGATGGTGAGAACAGCATATTTCTTTACTGTAGGGGACATAGCTTATAAATGCTATGCTCATATTCTATGATTTCCCCGAATCCAGATAATGTAAGGGAGGAACATACAGGTTGCTGAGTAGGCTGTTTCACCTATATAGTGCTAACACAGACAGAAATTTCAGATAACTGTCAATGGTTGCCTGTCAATGACTGTCACGAGCTAGACTGTAGAAAGTAACCAGAATTCATGGAAATACAGCTTGGAAGGAAGCAACCACCTAGGGCATAAGAAATTAATAACAGATCATTGAATGATTGTTTTTTGAATGGTCTTGAAACTCTGTGTTACACTACTGTTGATAATTAATTCTTGCTATGTGAAAGGAGGATGTGTGGAACAGTGGAAGACCTCGCTAACTAGATGTACAAATGTAACTCTCTGTGTTGTATTGAGACTGATATTACAAAGTACTGATAAGCTAGAGCTCAAATAATTGGTGAATCAGACTCAATCAGGTTTTGAGTGATAACCAAACACCCACTAGCTGGATGAGAAAAAGTGAAAAAAGAGACCAATGATATGTCATCAGAGTTGGTTCTCCCAGTCTGCACAAGCTTGATGATAAAGAGTTGCTATTTCATCATTTTTCTATGGGGCGAGGCTCTGCTAATAAAAGGTAAATTCCACAGTAAGTTTATAAATTTGGGGGACTGTGAGAGGCAACCATGAAAATTGAGTGTATCATTAACTTATTAGCTGGTTGATCACTGTTCCTTCCTGGTAAGTCCAAAAAAAAAAAAAAAAAGGAAGAAGAAGAAGTGTTTTAATCCCTTGTATGATTCAACTGGTTTAAGAAGGAAAAGTGTTGTGTGTTGTATAGAAATCCAGCAGATAGGTTGCTGTCTTTGCTAGCATCTCAGAAATATTAACATTTTGTCTACAGGGAACATTGTTGTTGAATCAGATAAACTAAAGAGAAGAAACTACTCGTTTTCAAGAGCCCTGGATGCTCTAAATGTTGAGGATTTCCCAACCAGAGGCTTTTGGTTGTTTCCAGCCAAGAAGGATTTGGCAAAAGATCCAGATATGTTGTGAATGCTTTTCAACTTCTGGAGGTTCAGGTTATATAAGCACAACATGTTTATACAGAAGAAGGGGTAGTTATCTCAGAGGAAGAGGTGAGAAGAGAAAGACTGCATATATGGGATAAATGCATGTTAATGGTCTGCTGAAAATATCCTGTGATGATAACAGATGTTACTGCCGTTACTTTTCATGAACATAATGTATGGGCAACAGCAGGAGTGTGAGTTAGTATAGCAGTACACAGGATTAAGCTTCCTCAGAAATAAATTTCCTTAACACTGTTGTTTTTAAAAGTATTCCAGAATGCATACTTTCATTGCTTATGTGCTCACTATAAATATTTTCACTATGAATAATTACGTGGTATCTTTTTGTTAAATAACAGCTGGTTACCTATACAGAAGACTTGAGTTCGGTATTTGAGTGCTATGCCTCAAATTTTAGGCTGTCAAGTTTCCTAACATATGCTTCAATTGACAGATCTCTTTCTTGTGCTGCAGCAAACATCTAATTGGAAGTACAAAGAGAAACACTGACTGCACATACTTTGTGCAGATATCCTACATATATTAAATATGTATAAGAGGAGAAAGTGGTGTACTGACCAATGTGCTTCAGATTTGAAGTTTTTTCTGATGTCTATAAAGGGCACGCTTCGTTTTCTAGGAATGCATGATTAACATGATTGTTTTCTACAAATAAGAGCTTTGGCTACACACTGGCAGGTACTAAGAAAATAACTTGAATTTCTTTTAGTTGCTGGTTGTTCTTTTTTTAAAACATCATTAAAAAAAAAAAAAACACCCTGCAGTCCAAGATCAGAAAGCTGCTCTTCTGTGTTGCCTACTTATCAATTTGATCAGAATATAATGCCAACAGAAAGAGAAGCAGATACCATTTGAATAGGCTAGTAGAAAGACAAAAGAAACCATACTTTTTTCAGTACAGAAATCAACCTTGGTTTTGCACCGCTTATATGTTGATAAGGAGATAAATACACTACACTTCACATATTAATGAGACCTCCCCACTGATCTTCAGTTAAAACTCAGGTGAGCCTCTCTCTCTGTTTTTCCTTGATATCTGGCTTATACGTCTGTTTACTAGCCTTCAAGATTTCAAATAAAGTATTTTTCCCCTCCATACATGCCCAGTTTGATTATTTCAACACAATGGTTAGTCTTCTGGGATTATTGTTGTTAAGGTGTTTAACTCACATTTTCTAAATACTTATTAATCCAAATAGTTATTAATCGATTTCTGTTTTGTGAATGCTTTATTTTTGCAGAGGAGCACAAATCTTTCTTATTACTGGCATCTGACAAGAAAGCATTCCTATTGATCTGTTTTGTGCTCCAGAACAGGTAGGAAATTTCATCTTCCACTTCAGTGTCATATACATACCACAGTACAGACTAATCTGGTCTTTCCTTAAACCAACCAGCGAGAAATGATCACTTTTAAGCAAAACTACACTCTTGCTCCAGTAGATGTAACACAAAAACAAAGTAGCCCTCTTAGAGATCACATGGTCCAGATCAGGTTGCTTATGATCAGCTTATGACCCTGAACGTCATTTTATGTCTTGACTCTAGCCTTCTTCTGGAGCAAGGAATGAGTCTTTTGGTTTCAGCTATAAGAAGGTTTTAGTTTGCAACTTGTCATGTTGAGGAAGATCACCACCCTATCTAGCTAGAGAAGGTACTTGAAGCCTAACCCTGTGGCTTCAAGTACCTTCTCTTCACTTACTGCCTCCCCTCAGTCTCACAAGCATTCCTACAATTTCTCCTTCAGACACACCTTGATCAGATTCTCCTCTCCCCAAGCAGCATTTTACTCCACTGAATGTGTCCCAGTGAATTTGGGAACACATGTCCCACTGAGTTTAGTGGGAGGCAAGCTGAAATAAAACACAGCTCATCATCAGTAAGTGGAGCAGAAGCAGGCACTTACAAAGATGGTAGCATGAGCAGGTAATGAATGATGGCAATGCATGTTTGAAATAAAATCAAAGTGGTTGCACAGTATAAGCAACTACACATGAAAAGGCAAAGACTGAATTGCAACGGATATCTTGATTCCATTTGGAAAGTGAGAAGTGTAGTGCTAAATAAGAAAACTAATACATTTCCTTCTTTTATTTTTGTTGTCTACTGACATGAGAACAGAGCCTTACGTTTTCCACTAAACTATGAAACACATTCATAACAGAACTCAAATATAGCTATTACCATATTTAAATATTTCTTCACTGCTTATTACCTACAAAGCTGGCTATAGTTGCATCCAATTCAAGATGATTACGACATGCATACGAAAGAGCTGAAGGGGAGGAGGGAACAACTTTTGTTCCTAAACAGCTTACCTCTTCAAAAAGAACAATGTTTACTGAGATAAATGAAGAGAGGGTGGTTGTTTTAGATCACTATGACTAATGTTAAGAAACAGCTGGTAAGGAATATTAGGTAATCACATACACAGGCTGCACATTGGGAACATTACGCTAACATACCTACTATAATTTTATTCCCTTCCCCACGCATTTATTCAAAGCTGCAGCTGTGATACTGGCTTTTGAACATTAGAAACTACCAGGAAAAGCAGCATGAATCATCATCTTTTGCTTGTGTTATTTAACTTAGTCACTCAAGTGCAGTTCTTCTAAGAGAACAATAATAGAAGGAAACTCAGTAGTTTTCGTTCAGAGATTTGTGCAGACTCCCTTCCCTTCCCTTTCCTTAGGTTCATTGAGGATGAAAAAGAGCCAGTTCAGCTAAAATACTCACACTTCCATCCAATATTTATAGCTAATCAGTCCATTTTCTGAAGAGCATATAAACTGTTAGAAGACAAACTATTCAGAACAGTTGCTTCACCTGCCGCAAGGCAATTCCTTTTCTCATAGGCTAAAATTGGTGACTGTTGACTAAAATCTCATAGTCAGTGGCAGAAATACTGAATGTAATAGTTAAAAAAATAAAATAAATAAAATAAAAAGAACTATCCATTATTGTTCTTTTATCAGAGATCATCACTAGATTTTCTATGAATTAGGAGTTCCAGTCACCGCACAGTAATGCACTTAGATAAATTTGGAAATTACAGCCAGGATTTCAGACATGTAGGGGGATTCTGTAATGAAGTGCTTGTGGTGGCCACCATTTCCCTACTGTGGGTTTGAATTGAGTTTTCAAGACTGTATTTGCCTTTGAGAGCACAGCACTTTTGTTCTACTGACTCAAAATATACCTGTTCAGGAGGGAGATACACAGGAAGGTTTGTTCTACAGAGATGGGATGCCTGTAGCCCCCAGCAAGTTCCTCTTTGCTCAGCACTCACCAACCTGCTGCTTTCTTATCAACAGGCCATTTCCTTGCAGTTTTATGATCCTGTGAACATGCGTAGTCCATACAGGTCAGCTCACTCAGAGAAGGGTCTCTACTGTTTCTGGGAAGTGCAACTACATTGGAGTCCCAACAAGCCACATTTCATCCTTAGATGAAAGCCACCTAAAAGTTAGGTTTCTGGAAAACTGTGATTCAGACAGCAGACGTAACTGGGCATATCAGCAGTAACAGTCCTTAGGACCCCTGGATGTTGTCAGAGAGGGATGAGGAATCTACAGGATGAGCTCTTGGTGCCTCATGTTCTTCTGGATGCTCTGTGACAGGGAAACCACAACTCAAGCTGCCCTTCCCTTCCCTACATGGCTAACAAGGGATTCCTTCTGTCCCAGGTTTTCCCAGAACTTTACACACATACAGACAAAGACACACTTGCACAGAACAGATCTTGCTGCCTGTGACACTTTGGTTCACAGTTTAACCTCCAACCAAGGGGATATTTGAGTAAAGAAGAAACATATGCTGTAGAGACATTTCTATATTTTTAATACTTTACTTCCAATTTGCACAAAAGCATATGGAATTAAGCAGCGTAAGAAACATGTGCGTGCAATATCTGGCCATGCTTTGACATTTCATCAAGCTTCCCCTAACCATATCTCATCTCTCTAGCTCTGTTTTTTCTTCTGGACCACAGGTCTGTTACTGCAGACTTACTGAGATGTTGATGAGGCAGATATTCTAGGAAGAGCCCCATGCTCTTACCACATAAAATAAGAGAAAAGTGGGAAAGTCATAAGAAACAGACATACAGCATCAGCAATATCAAACAGATATTGTAGCAGATACTGTTATATACTAAAAAAAAAAAAAAATCAAACAAAACAAAACAGTGTAAGTGAGCCTTTAATGACAACAAACTGGTGGAAATTGCATACTTCGCATTTTCGAAGGAAGCCACTGAACAGAGCAAAACTTTATTGCTACAGATCTGTGCATAGCCAAATAGGAAAGTGTCAGAGTGTCTGGTTGGTAACCTCCCCCCAAGCTGAGGCCTCCAACTTTGGGAGTTCATTCACCTGCAGTCTCTTGTTTTCAGGTTCTAGATCATCTGTTTGACATCCAAAAGCTCCAATCCGTTTTTGTCTCCTCAGGATTGACAGCTGGTCTCTCAGGCTGTCTCAGGTTGAAATACTTGAAAATCTCCCAGACCTTTATCTCCCCTGGAAGTGGAAGCCTTCTGGCGTACCATTTTGCTCTCTAAAGGAACATGATAGAGCTAAGTAAACCAAAATGAAAAGTCAGACTTATGAACAAAGTTCATAAAGACTGCGACACAACTTAGTTCATATCACAGTAGACACATGGATCTATACAAAAATAAGGCCTTCCTCCATTTCAGCATCCCTTCAGAGACTTCCTTTGAGCTTAGTTCAGATTTTTTGGACCAGTACTGGGATTTCTGATCAAATCATACCCTTCTTCTGAAACACGGGACACTCCCAACCTACCCTATGTTTTCTAACCCAATCCCTCCATTAAAGCAGTTCATTTGTCTCATTTTGTCTCGTCATCCCCTTGAGCCTCAACAGTTAAATCCACCAGAGCTAGACCCTGAAGGCCAAGCCTGTGACACCAAGCACTCTCTGGCATGGCTCCCATCTCTTGACCAATGAATTCCTCTCGTATGGTAATGCGTAAATTGGTTTGCAGCTCTCCCTGCTTTCCTCGAAATCTACTTTGCTTCAGGACACCATGACTATATGCAGAGTCCAAAGGCTTTCACTGTCTGAGATGGCTTCCCAGGATTCGGCAGATCCTCCATCTCAGATTACAAAGAACTAGTGTGGCTCTTAGCATGAGTGAGTTTTAGTCGGGACTGCTAGAAGACAGCTGATATGAAAGCACTATGACAGCTAAATACGTATGCTTTTATATAAACCTTCAAGGTCTTTGTAATATAAATGAAAACAAGATACAAATCCTAAAGTAAGAGAGGAACATCCCACTCTCTGGATCTTGTGCCTGCACTCCATTGCAATACTCCTGCATAGAATCACTATGGAGCCCAAAGCATCCCCTGGCCTCCAAAAGAGAAAATGTTGAGTCTCAAGAAGCAATCTTACACCAGTCCACAGGGATATTCTTAGAGAGCTCAAAGAGGATAAATGCACTATTCCTGAGTTCACTGCTCCTCAGAGTTGCCTCCCACCATCCTACAAGCCATTACAGTCTGTCACAACAGTGACAGAATAAGATAGGAGGAGGGAGAATTCCTCCCCACAACTGTCAGACTTTTTAAACTCAATGAAATTGTGAGAAGCTCTATAATTGATTTTAAAATGCTGCAGATAAGGAAAACTATGAACGTGATTAAAAAATGAAGACAATTTGAAAAATATTTGTTAAACATTTTTTTAAATTTTTCTTTAAACAATTTTTTTACCAGAAGTGCTGAAATTTTGGATTGCAAATATGTGTAAATTTTCCATGCTTCTGGGCACACCTGCTAGCATATTCATGTGCCTATTTGGTTTTGGGTAACTCGTCTGGAGCCACCTGCCAAGGCTTGAAAACATTTCTGTTGGCTAGCAAGTTTGCAAATACCTGGCTGGAAATATGAACCTCTCAGCCTGTATGGCCCACAAGTGAGCACAGACAGGGCTGCCTGCACATCCAGTATTTTGGTGTGGAAAAATATCATGCCAGTCCATCCACAGAGGAGAAATGCTCATTTTCAAGCGATCCACCTCAAACTCTGGAATCCTGTTATGCTGCCCAGTTGAGTAAGCCATAGCAGAGATGTCACTGGCAGTATTAATGTGGAGATCCCAAAGGCAGTTTCCTCCCACCTTGTCTCAGTTGCTACCACTGCAATCTTCAGCTTTCTTCCCGAAGGGTTAGCTGGATATACTGGGACAGTGGTGCCATATGACAAACAGGAGATCAACCCAGCTGCCCCCTCTCTCTACTGTCTTTTCCAGGCAGGTTGTTTGGCTTATGAGGCAATGTTTTGGGGGGCACAGGGATGGCCTCTCTTGAGCAGCGCCATGAGTGATGCTGGTTTGGCCCCTGGGAGTGCAGATTTAAGAAAGGGGGAAAAACCTGCTGCGCAACAGCACCTGCGAGAGGGGCGTGAGAACAGCCCTGCAGACCCCCAGGTGAGTGCAGCAGGAGGGCAGGAGGTGCTCCAGGCACGCAGCAGAAGTTCCCCTGTGGCCTGTGGAAAGGCCCCTGGTGGAGCAGGCTGTCCCCCTGCAGCCCATGGGTCCCACATGGAGCCGATCTCCACGCTGCAGCCCGTGGAGGAGCCCCCGGTGGAGCAGGTGGATGTGGCCTGGAGGAGGCTGCGGCCCATGGAGAGTCCCCGCAGGAGCAGGCCCCGGGCCGGAGCTGCAGCCTGTGGAGAGGAGCCCACGCAGAAGCAGGGGGTCTGGGGGGAGCTGCCGCCCGTGGGGGACCCATGCTGGAGCAGTTTGCTCCTGGGGGATGGACCCCGCGGTACGGAGCCCCGTGGTACGGAGCCGTGTGGGAGCAGTTCTTGAAGAGTTGCTGCCTGTGGGCAGCCCCCGCAGGCTCAGTTCGGGAAGGATGGCATCCCGTGGGAGGGACCCCACGTGGAGCAGGGGCAGGGAGTGACCTCGAAGGAGCAGTGGAGACGAAGCATTAGGGACTGACCGCAGCCCCCATTCCCTGTTCCCCTGTGATGCTCAGGGGGAGGAGGTGGAAGAGCATGGATTGGGGGGAAGGTGTTTTTCGTTTGCTTTTTGTTTCTCAGTGCTGTAGTCTGTTAGTAATGGGCAATAAATTATATTATTCTCCCTATGCTGAGTCTGTTTTGCCCATGATGGTAATGGGTGAGTGATCTCCCTGTCCTCATCTGAACCCTTGAGCCTTTTTGTATCATAGTTTCACTTCCTTTTCCTTTGAGGAGGGGGAGTGTGAGAGCAGTGTCTTGGAGTTTAGCTAGCCATCAGTGTGAAAACACCACGCAGGTGAAGAATGCCTTGCTTGCAGGTGTATTTTCAAAAGGCAAGTTAAAGTATAGCTGATAGCTATACAGCATACACAGTTTCCAATGAGATTTACAAAAAAAATAATACAATAAAAGAAAGGGCTTGACTATTCAAAAATGCCATCTGGAGAGGTGCACAGGACATTTGGAGATATTAAGTACAGGTTTATACGCTGACTACTACTATACACACTTCCTTGTACAAAAGGCACAGTCACTCACATAACAAAATCAAAACAGGGCATGAGAGGAAATCTCTTACAGTTGTGGGTGATAATTTAGAGTTTCCCAAAGTGAGGAATAGCCTCCTATTACTTGTTCCTTGTCAGAGCAGCTGTTTTCTGACACCACTGGATCTCAAACTGCCTCTGGCAGCTTGTTGGCAGGACAACACTGGGATTCCTAAACTTGCCCAGGTTGCAGATTTCCTAAAGGTTTTATTTGCATCTACTCTGTCCATTCTTACCATGGCTTCCCAAGATCCCTCTTAACACTAGGTTAAAGAAGAAAGTAACAGATTCATTCTATCAATGCAAAGCTGATTCTTCTACCTACATTTTTCTTTTCATTTTAGTAGTCGTGTGAACATCAGCTATAAAATCATATTGTAGTCTCACCCCTATCACAGACTAGAACTATTTCCGTGGCTCTTTTGATGAACCAGTACTTTCCAGAGATGGCACATGCCACATAAATTAACTTTAGGGGAATTACGTTTAGCCAAACTGCAGAACAGATAGTGATCAGACATCTGTCCAACCACTTCAGATAATTTCTGAAGTTTATTCCACCGACTTCAGGAAGAACTAGATTCAAGAGCCTCTAGTGGGCATGTCTGCATACTCAAGCTTTCCACTGACACCTTTAGATGTTGGTAGGAAATCATTAGGAGGATGCCAACACCATCAGGCCTAAGACAGTCATGGTTACGGTGATACCAGGATGCCTGATCTGTCTCAGGTACTCCCTGGCTGGCCAAGGAAAGCAAGCTGCTCCCCTTGGTCCTCCTTTCTAGGGAATCTGGTTTGACGCACACAGTATGGTCAGAACAACAGGTTTGGTTTATTGTCCTGAGTTAGGCTGTGGTGATCAAGGACAGGACTGCCCAGTAGGTACCCCCTGACAGCACTATTAAATGTCTTTAAATGTCTTGCTACCCTTTCTATTCTCTTTTTTTTTTTTTCCTCGCATCCTCATTCTCCATTCTCATTATTTTCTCCCAAATAAACACCAGCCACCCTTATTTGCTATTTTTCCCAAAGGTCCCAGATCTGTTACATATGCAAAAATCAACTGTCATTTGTCATTCTTTTCTCTCTGACCTTCATTATTTTTTCTTTCTTTGGCTATATACTTCAGACTGTCTTTCCTCCCTCACACTTCTCCCCTCAAATTTTGGGGCTTCTTGCCAAGAGAGATAAACCTCATTTCTTTCCCTGGAGGAGCAACAATTTTACAAAAAAAAAAAAAAAAAAGAGAGAGAGGGGGAGAGAATCTTAAACTTGCACAAATCCCATTAATAAAAATAGACTTAAGTAGTATTGTCTGCTATTTTTCTGGTTCTCTGATAGCAAAAACTGGTCCTACAAAATACTCTGAAAAATATGATTGCTTTGTGCAGTTTCTGTCCACTTCCATCTCTGACTGAATGCATCTAAATAGAAGTCACTCAGCTCTGCTTTGCTTTAAAATTGAATAGCTAGAATCCATGATCAACCACTGTGGAAAAACACAGAAGAAAGCAAATGGATGTGTTAGGGGCAAGGAACTTTTTTCTGTAGCAGAATTGTTGTACTTTCTGTAGTGACATCCCAAGCACAAACCGTATTGTTTCAAGGAGTTGCCTGGCTCTTCTAGGTGAAACTTTTCCCCTGAAGAGCATTATCCCTTGTTGGATATGACAAGGAAACTGAAACACAGCAAGATAAAGAGATTAGCCAGGAAACATCAGCAGATCATTGGCAGAGTCCGGAAGCAAGTACTTGTCTCCTATCTCCCAGGCTGATGCACTCACCAGCCAGCAGAGGTCAACTTAAGATGCATAGCCTATGTACTTAGGTCCAGGCTCCCATGGCAGCCCCATTCCCTTGGCCTGTCACCTCCTTGTTTGTAGGACCACTGTCCCAAGCACCCTGGAAAGTCTTCAACAATTTCAGCCTTGTAGCAGAACTTGCAGCTTAAGTTCTTGAGTGGTGGTCAAGCAGAGCACCATATGTGAAGCTGCTACCGTCACCAACAGGGCATTTGATTTAGCTGCTCATCAATTGCACATATTTGTGGTTTTCTGGTGTGTGGGAAGCATACGTACAAAGCTGGTCATGTGCCTTTCTTCCTCTCATATGATTTTGTGTGAAATCCTTAGCTATAACAAGTCCTACAATTCAAAATACATGTATATGCTGGCCTATTGCTTTATTAAGTTGTGAATACTAATGAAAAGAACATTTAAAAAAAAAAAAAAAAGTCTCTCCCAGCCAAACACACACCTGTGAAGTATTTTTGTGTAGTTAGCACAATGGCTGTCAGTACAGATGGTGCAGAATCACACCATTCTTTGGGAAATTCAGAGACTGTTCTTCATACAGGGCAGGAGGCTGGCTGGCTGGCATTCCCCTGATTGCAGCAGCTGGTATAAGGCCAAGTATTCATGTAAGCATCTACTGGCAGAGGTCTGTCCCTGTACTAGACTTTCTCCTTTATTCCAGTGCAAAACACCCAGGCAAAACCCACCTGTGCCATTCCCAGTACCCAAGGCCTCTCATCATTGCTGCTAATATTTGGTGAGAACTTTCTGGATGTTCATACAATACATGTTTGTAAGAACCTGGCATGTTCTGAGGAATGGGATAAAACAGCAAATCATACAATTCCAGCAATACTGTCATACCTCTGGACATACCAGTGGCATCCAAAACTCTTGTGGTAAAGAAGTAAAGCAAGTTTCTCCACACATATGATGGAAGAAAGCAGCCAGACTGATCCATTCTAAACACAGCTTCCAAGTAAATTGCAAACATAAGTGTCTATACAAAATCAGACTCAAGCTTAGTTTCAAAATATACACCTGCAGTCTGTGAATAGCTTTGTGAAATTATGCTGTCCTGCCCTTTTGTTAAGATTAACATTAAGATTAAAGAGTGAGTTGGAGATTTCCAAATTGAAGAAAAGAAGTATGAAAGTGTTAAACTAAGCTGACACCATGGAGGGGATATGTTACTTTTACAAGTTTATTTGTGAGAGTTTTTGGGTGTCAAAAGGACTTAATCACAGGCCTGAGGAGACTGGATCTGTGAGATCGTCTTGTAATACTAACGGCTGATACAGCAATGTTTCTTACCATGCCAGATAGTCAGCAATCCTCTGGAACCACCTCTGAAGACATTCAAGACCAGCCACTGACAGACAGGGACCTAATCTTACAGGTACACCAGTCCAACTTGCAATTCTGAGTGCCCAGAAGCAGGTCCTTTTGGTATTTTAGCTAAGTAAGATGGCTTTTTGTAAAACAAAGGAGCAGGTAATAATAGAGCAAGGTTCAGGCTAACATCCAATTTATTAAAAAGGTGTTAAAATGTAGTTTTTCACAGGAAGGTGAATTTGCCCTTGGCCTGCAATTCATTAGATCCCAGCTCTTGCCTTCACCCTTTTGCCACGAGGGACTAAGAAAACAGCAGACATGATTCCCTAGAGCCACACAACCTGGTACGTAGAGCTTATATGACAGTTTCCCCAGGTAAGGCTGAAAAACGTCTTTTAGGCTAAAACCTTCCTTTTCCTTTCAAGACAATTTTTATATTTAATGCACAGTTTCCCTTTATGGCAAAAAACAGGCTACATGTAATGGATGATGGTCCATTATTTGTACAATCAGCCAACATCAGCTATTTAAAAAAAAAAAAAAAAAAAGAAAAAGAAAAAGGGCCAGTGCTATTTTGGGGTGTATCAATAGGGTTATTACAGGAAAACAACCAACATAATTACTCCAGTCTAGACAGCAGTGACTAGGCCTTAATTGGAATAAAGAAGTTGGATTTGAGTACCACAGCTCTAAAAGCTGATTATGAAAAAAAACACCCCCCAAAAATAAACCAAAGAACAATCAATTAGAAAATACAACCTATGAAGTTTATTAAAGGACCTAGATATATTCAATTGCTTTCCTCTCCCACCCAAATAATGGCTTTATGTATTATTACTTGTCAATATACGAAAGGCAAGACCCGAACAAATAAATGCAATATGTTTAAGAGTAGAACCTTAATAAAGAGCAAAAATGTAATATAACAAGCTTCATAGCTGAAAGCTGTACAAGTTGAAACTACTGTCACTTTATACGGACACCTATTTATTCGTTACAGCTCAAAGAGATCAGTTTTGTTCTGACTAAAGGGCGGACTAGCAGTACAGTTACCAGAAATCCATATGGGATGCCATATTCTTGACAACCCAGCTTTTAATTGCCTCAGAAGTTGGCTCATCAGCTTTCATGGGTGAAAACATAATAGAAAAGGAAATACTATTTCTCATCCAATTTTCTCATTCAGCATTCCTGTTGCCTTCACTGTAACACTATCAAATTCAATTTATTGATATAAAACTGATACTAATTACCTTTTCAAACATTTCAGTTCTTTAGGTGTTTTTTAAAATCAATTTATATGTATTTTTACATGTTCAATTGAAATCAACATTAATTTGTAGCTTGGGTTTAACAGAATCAATATTTAGCAAATTTCCATACCATCTGTTTTCAAAAGAAAAATATTCTTCAGTGTGCACTCAAGATAGCAGTGGACATACTGAAATCAATGAAATCAGAAAGAATATTGAAAGAACAAGATCTTAGGGATAGAGTATTGGACAATTTCCTTACATGAGGCTCACAAAGCAGGTGCACAACGGAAACCTTACCCTCCTGCAATTCCTCTAGCAAAGGTTCCATGTTGAGACTTGGAAGTTCAGCCCGTCACAAAAATCTGTGATTTCCTGAAAGGCCAGCACATTTTCCAGAGAAAGCAACTGGATCGGTTTACATTTAGTTTTGTTTGTTGCAGCTTAAATACAAATTCAGGTATTCAGGAGGTGAATGAACTGCTTGGTATTCTCTGTGCTTTGATGTGAAGTGTTTTTAAGAATTAGACTGGTGATATATGATTCAGTTGTCAACTGTTTTTTGAGCTTACCTTTCACAAAAAGCATTACATCATTAATTCCAACACAGAGAAGAGCAGGCTGTTATGATTTTAAGAGTGTACCGTAAAAACAAACTTTTAAGTAGTTATTTAGTCATTCAAAGCACCACTTCCAACCTCATCATCCTTAAAGAAATTAGAAATTGCAATTAGGCAATCTTCACCTAATGTTGAAAAGTAACTTGGAATAGTGGGGAAACTTTTCAAGATCCCTTCAATTGCACAGTTAAGATAATGCAGTTATCTTAAGATAATAGTTTTCTGGAGATATGCTTCAGTAGTTCCAAATATTTAAGACTGATAAAATGAAATGTCTTCTGGAACTCTTTTGGCAATTGAAGAAAAGTGACTAAAAACATGATTACACATATTTTAGAACCATATAATGATTTATGTACAGCATACTTTGCTGTGTTAGGGACTAAGAGCCAAGAACTTACTAGTGTTTCTGGAAAATCCGTGTTTGCTTTCTCGGTATAAATGATTATATGTTTTCAAAAGCCAAACTATTTGAATGCTCTGCACTTTTCCCATTTACAAATATTCCTAATGCAGTTTCATTGTCGCTTTTAGAACTAATCAAGAGAGAGAGGCTTGTTCCCCTTTCAGAGTTGCAATAATGAACAACTATCAAAAACATTGATATTTTCACAATTTGAGATGGTGGCTAGAGAGAAAAGATATGTCTTTTCAAAACTAATCTTTTAATTGTTTTTGCAACTGAAAGAAGAATCATTACTAGCATGTACTTAAAATTCTAGTTCTACCAAGAAGTATTGCTTCAGTTGTAGATAAGCCTTGGAAAAATGCACTTTTTAATCTTTTGTCACGTATGAATGGCTCTGGATAGTACCAGTATTTCCTCAGGATGATTTCCATACTGAAAACAAGGTTTAATCAGCAGGATATATTTATCTGCAAAAGTTTGATTCATGTAGCAAACTAATGAAATAAGGAATCTCCTTTAAAACACGGAAAGACTGGTCATCTTCCTCAAAGGGGAATTATTTTCAGGAAGTTCAACACCTGGTTAACCAGCCTGCACATCTCATACAAGACAAAAAATAGATTTATTTTTTTAAGCCTCAGAATTAAAAGTTATGGCCTATTCCTGAAAATCTGGTGTGGAGCTACTTTTTCAGGTGAGCCAGGGACAGAACTTCAAGTTGGATGGGAACTGTGAGGCAGATTTGCTTAAAGGTTGTAAAATTAACAGCCCGGCTCCTCAAAAATGGAAGGATACATCTTTTCAAGTGAAAAGACAGATATATTATTATTGTATATATATCTGTATTATTATACAGATATATATTAAAATTCAAACAAGAAGAATTAACTCTTTAAAATAGAGGTAAACCAAGAGATTAGGTAAAACAGAAGTGAAACCTTGAAATGATTTGCAAAGGGAGGTCCTCTAGTAATTTTATTTTACTGAAGCACATCCTTTCCTTTAGGCTTCCTGACAATCTGACAAGTTGTTGTCATGAGGTGGATTGAAAACTGGCTGAAATATTCAGCTTGAAGGTTAATCACTGGTTGATCCATAAGAAGCCCAGCTGGATGCAGCGGTGTACCAATCAGCAGCAGTGTACTCCAAGAGTTGGTACTGGGTCCTGGACTGTTTAGCTTCTTTATAAGTGACCTGGAAGATGAGACAGAGTGCACCCTCAGCATATTTTCAGATCATACAAAGCTGGGAGAATGAGTGATAGGTCCAATGGGTGTGCTGTCATACACAGGGACCTCAGCTGGCTGGAGAACTACACCAACAGAAATGTCCAGAAGAACAACAAAGTGAACTGCAAAGTCCTGCACCTTGAGAGGGAATAACCCCATGCACCAGTACACACCATAGGCCAACTGACTACAAAGCAACCTTGCAAAAAAGGACATGGAGGTGCTGGTTGGCAAGTGGAAAACGAACAGCAAGTCACCCTTGCAGAAAAGGTAGCCAGCAGCACCTTGCTGCATTAGAAAGAGCATTGCCAGCAGGTTGGTAGTGATTATTCTGCACTGTCGAGCTCTGATGTGACTGCATCTAGAGTGCTATGCAAGACAGACATGGAGATACTAGAGCAAATCTAGCAAAGGCCCTTGAAGCTGATTAAGGATTTGGAGTGTCTGATATAAAGAGTCTGGGAGAGCGGTAATTGTTTTTACCTGAAGAAGAAAAGTCTGGGGGGTGAGGGAGCACATCTTATGTATGTGTGTAAATTCAGGAAATTCAGTGTAAACTTGAGAAAAAAAAAATAAGGGTCCTCAAACAGTGGAAGAGGTTGCCCAGGCCAACTGTGGAGTTTCAATCCTAGGAAATCTTTAAGACCCAACTGGACACAGTCCTGAGCAACCTGTTTTAGCTGGCCCTGTTTTGAGCAAGGGGGGTTGAACCAAACAATCTCAATAGGCCCCTTCCAACCACAACTATTCTGTGATTCTGTGAAAGCTGTCTCTTCTGGAATCAGGCTGTCGAACCTGCCAGCCAGACAGTTTCAGAGCTCAAGACAACCAGCAACACACATCCTCAAGTACAGCCCCTGAAATTTTTTCCTGTCAGCTGAGACAGGCAGAGTCTGTACTACTGACCATTTACTGGCACAATACAGAAAGTATGAGAGGAAAGAGCTTTGCCAGAGGCAAAAGAGCTTTTTTCCAAGGCAGGTTTTTATTACCCTGTTCTAGTCTATTTGCCTCATTTGTTACCACTACCCTCTTGTATGCTGCTTGTTTCTGAAGATTTCCAAATGCTTACAGGTGAGTATATTTTAGTTTTCCATGGTTAATATCGTACTGTTCACTCCACACTACTGCAGGCCAATGAGAGGACAAAGCAATACAAATATAATGATTAGCAAGAAGGAAATATGTTACTACATGACAAGAACATGGTATAACATAGCACCTTCTTTAAACATACTACATAATATTTATTACTTCTGTAGTTCCATAAAAAATTCTCATTATCACTGAGGGGAAGGAAGTACCAAAAATGGAAGATAATACTATGAGATATAACTAAACCTTCAAGTTTTGCATTCTCCTGAGCAGAAATGCAATCTTAATTTTGCAGATGAAGCAAGACAGTCATGGGGTTTTTCCACAGATCCTTTCACAGATTTCTTTATAAGGTTGAAAAATATATTGAGAATATAAAGAAATACATTGGTAACAGAAAAAAAAAATGTTGTTTGATCCTTCTGTTCCTTTTTTCCTGGTCTCCAGCTGCAGAAGCATTTGATGTCACCGAAAAGACAGTGATCCTATTCTTCCACAAACACCATCAGCAACTAACAGAAGAGAAGAACAATGGAAAACTTTGATAATCCTCCTCTATCTACAGGATAAATCAATGTTCTCAAAGCTCTCTGGAGCACTGAACCACTTCTTGAATCTTATGGACCATCTATGTGGAACAAATCACATGCCGAGGCGTCAGCTCATGACATAAAAAAAGTCATGTGAGGTTATACAGCAAGGGAGAAGCACAGCAGCAAAAGAAACCAATGGTAGACCACAGCTTCTACCATACCGCACTGTTTAGCTCAGAAACATTGTATTTCCACATGGTTCTTCAGATCTGCTTCAGAAAGTTTACTGTGGCCTTTCAAACCACCAAGATATTAAAGATCAAGTACATAGCATCTTCAAATAATAGTTTATCTAAATAAAAATCTAAATTTATCAAAGAAACTTAATTTGTCCCCTTATTTGCATATAACATAAGATGTAATCGGGATTCTCTAATTTGCCTGCACCTGCACTTCTACAGGGACTAAAAATGTGTATCTTTGTCACCAGACCCATCTCCACCATATTTCAATATCTTCTCAATTAAAATAAATGCAAAGCTTTATGCACCTTGTGGGTACACCAGGTACAGCCAGACTGGCCAGCTGTATATTGCCTGCAAGAAAGCATTATTTTCAGAGGGCAAAAGACTGTGCTATGGTGACTTACCAAAGGCTGTGCAGGACAGCACTTCATCAGCCACTATGTCTTTAGGGAGGTTCCTCTGGCAGAAATGACAAATGAGCATGAGTCCATTTGGCTTTAAGTTTGAAGGAAAATCTTCCTTTCTGCCATGTCCTTTATCATACTGAAGCAAAACATGTTTTTTAAAAATTTTAATGTTCTCTACCTGTATTACAAAATCATGTACATTGTCTGTAGTCCTGAAAGAACTCAAAATCCTATGGAGTAGACATGCAAAAAACCTTATATTTTAGTTATCCCCTGTGCCTTACAGTAAATCAGTATAATCTGCCTTTTATTAGGTTATTGGATGCTGTGGCAAGGAAAAAAATTTGGCTTTTAAGCACTCTGAAGTGAGCACTTTGAAGCCTCAGTAAGTGATAATCAAGAAAAATGGCACAAACATCTTATGATAAATCTTCTCTATATATTTAACTAGGATTACTTGTGAAGCCTCAGAAATTAAAATGATTATATATAGCCTTACTTAAGACTTGAGTTGAGTTTAATAAAGCATGTGATATTGGTTTTCAAAATCTTCTCTTTTTGAACGAAGGTGTCTATAGCAATGCCAGTCAAATGAGCTCTTCTGTGAATGGATGGTTCCCTTCACCCCATAAGCCTACTTGACACCACCATTTGTCATCAAACCACCTCCACATGGCAAGACAGCACATGCACTGTGGATAGTCCAAACAGACTCGGCCCATGACTGCCTAGTAGAATATCTGTTGTTTGCTTTCTGCCTGCCCCTTCCACAGCAGTATGCTAATTTGAGTCTTTTTCTTCCATGCAGCCACTAATTTTTCATGTGACTTGAAAGAATATAAGGTAACCTAGAACTCTTAAAGGTAGTAGATTTGGTTGAATTTGGCCAGCAAATTCAGAAGATATTAGTGTGGAACTGAGAGATGAACAGAGAGACAGTGCCATAGCACATGTCTCTTCCAAAAGTCTTGAAGTCAAGTTAAAAAATAACTTCTCTTAAGGAATCCATTCAACTAGAATTAGTACCTGAGGTTTCAGTGTTATAAAAGTAATTATAATTTTCCTCAAGGGAGGATTGAAAAATTTCTTGATGGCCATTAAAAATAAAAATAAAAATTAGAAAGCTCATGAAATCTCAGTTCTCTTGACGGTTATAAGAGCTTTGCTGTCAACTTCACAGTCTTTTTTCTTGTAAAGTCCTGTTATTTAGCAAGAACGGGATCATTTCTCTATAACATTTCTCCATCTTTGGGTAAAAGAACTATCTTCCTGAGTATCATTACTAGACTATGGAACCCAGGTGCTCTTGTCTAAATATTTCCAAAATGGAGGCTAATAATTGCGAGGTGCTTTAACATTTCTTGAAATGTAAAAACGGGAGGAAATGGACATAGAGACACAATGAGACTGTAATTCTAAATAATATATAATTTAGTCATTCAATGTTTGGGGAACCTTAAGTTTGCTGCAGGCAATGAAGATATTTACTCTAACCTCTTTTCCACCTATATCATCTTTCTTACGTAATCGAGTTGCTCAGGGCCATCCAAAGGTCTACAAAAGTCAATGAGCTGACCTGGGAGTAGACTGGGAACTGCAATGTTCTAGCAGCAGAAGAAATTGTTCTGCAGTCATACATCTCTGCAAGCATCTCCCAGGTTTTGTTATACCACAAGGGAGACATTTTTTCACTTCTGTCTGTCAAGCTTTGTGGTCATAGACAAGTATTATCTGAATAGCAGCAGTTTCATGTCTATGCAAAGTTGTTCTTGAAAATTACATATGCACAAAGTACATATATAAAAGGCAGCTAAATTTGGTGCCTAATGCTTGCAGTTGTAGTGTGCCTACTTGAGTGCCTCATGCTTGTTTTGTTTTGTTTGTTTGTTTGTTTGTTTTTAACATCTGTCATTTAACACTGACATGTTTCTTTTCCATTTTTTTTAGGATTGGCCCCAGAGTCAACAGTTATGATAATTAAAATATCTATCAAAACAACTGATCTAAAAAAGCACACCTATAACCTACCAGACAGTTGATGCTTTCATTGAAATATGTCAGGAGGAAAAGCTTTTTAAGAAATATTTAGAGTAGCTGGTAAAAATAACACTGAAAGTTTACCACAGTGGAACTAGCCCAATGTAGACATTCCCTTGGGGAATATGTATCATTTAGGTATTTATCTTCATTTCACTTACTGTGTCATGATTTTCTTCTTTGTAAACTGTGAAATAAATCAATTTCTGTCTTTAAGATAAATCACAATTCCAACTATTTACATTCAAAATGTGATAATTTAACTACTTTTTGGTACCAAAACCAATTATAAATATCTGTAATATCTACTTTTTTTTTGTCTGGAAACATCTATTTCAGGTATTTCACTAAAAAAAAAAATCTGATAAAGAAAGGAAGTGTTTCAGTTCAACCTTCATCAGAAAACAGTGCTTGCTCACAGTTTTTGATGCAGAATTAGAACAGGGCAGCAACTATTAAATTCCATAACCCAAGATCCCAGCTCTCTTGGGATTCTCAAATACATTCAAAAACTTCCTGGCGCCAGCCACAAAATTCAGTCTGAACAGAAGCTGAACACATCTCAGTACTGGGCACTTTTGGGGACTTGGTGAGTGGCCGACATGGACCTCTTTTCTGAATAACTCTCAGCTCAGAAAGAAAGAGCAGTGAGAGCACATGCAAGTAATTGTAGACAGGAGAATGCTTTTGCAGATAGACTTGTAGCAAGAAAGATAAAGAAAGATAGCCTGGCAGCAAGAAAAGTAGCCACTGCAACATTGCCAGCCTATTGACTTCAGCAGACCGGAGGAGAGCTAAAAGACCTAAAAGAAAATACATTTGCATAATGCAAGGATTCCTCCACCAGGACAGGATGAAAATGGAAGTCTTAATGTGCAAGTATTTTCTGAATATTCATCAACTTGAATTTGAACGGTAGGACAGTGTTAAACAAGGTATTAATAAAAGAATAAATACACTTACCTGAAAAATAAGACTTTTTGAACATATAGATATTGTTTGAAATGTTTGGGTGCCAGAACAGCTGAATATTTTATTCACCCTGAGCTTCACGAAGCATGAAGAAGGAACCAAAACAAACCTAGAAAATTTAAAAAGTAAATGGAGAAACAAGGAAGGATGTCCACCACTCAGTAGACTATACCAAAAGTTTTTGTGCAGCCCAGTCCCATTTAAGAGCTCAAAATGGTCATTAAAAAGTAGGTCCCACATAAGTGACAGCCCCCTTGTTTACACTGCCCTGCAATTTCTTTGACCCATACATCATCTCCTACACAAGTTCCTCTATGGGCAATTCTCACACTTGAAAAGCTACCATCCTCTATAAGACTGGAGAAAGCAAAGATCCCCAAAGACAACTATCATTTTCTGTTCTGCAGAATAATTTACTGGAGATGAAGAAAGGGACAAAAATCAGGAAGGCATGTGAAAAGATCTAAGGAAGGTAGAATGATTTTGCACCTCCTATAATATTTTAACACAATGAATGTGCTTATGTCACATGGAAATTACAATATTCTAAATTCAAGTATTTGAATAAATGTTTAAATAGGAAACTCCTTCTAAAGGTTATTCTCCTTCAGCAAAGCATGTGTCTGTCCAGCATATAACTGTGTGAGATTCAGCATGTTTGATTTAAATAACGTCCAGTGGGCGTTACTGAAAGTATTTTGGCTTTGAAAAAGGCTGAGCAAAACTCAGGAATCTGACAATGCACCAAACAGTAAATTGCAGTTCTGAGAGTCAGTCTCCGGAAACAATTGTATTTTCTCCACCTTTATTGAGCTAAGTTATTAAGCTAAGGAAAAGGCAAAGAAGGAGTGGCTCTAAGTATGAGTCAAAAGTGCTTACTTATGACAAAAAATGGCAGAGATGAACCAACATCCTTAGAATTACATATTTTTTAAGAATTCATTATAATTAATATATTACGTGACTCTGAGATAATTAGTGAAACTTATTTGTCCATCCTTCCTGCACAGAATGAATGCTTGGAGAGAAATTGAAATAGATTTTAACTTGTTCATCATTCCTGTTTAGGACCCATCTCTAAGAAAGCAGAGCGTGCGGTTTTTGAGTGTTACAGAAAAGTAACCTTCTTCATACTGCAGGCCAGAATATCGATGTGCTGGGAGGTGACACAAATAAATATCTGTGTCTGTTAAAAGGGATACTGCAGATTTTCCCCTTTTTCCTAGCTTATGTGGCTGATGGGAGGCTGAGAATGACATCACACAAAAAAAAAACAGTGAGAGCAACATTTCACCTGGATGTGTTAACTGTTTTGATTTAGCAGGAGAAAATGCAATGTTTGCTATGACAAAATGTCATCCATCCTTCTCATCTGGACATCCTTGGGGAGGCTCAGGAGCAAGGAAAAAAGCAGCAATTCTCCATGCTGCTTTCTGACAAGTAAAATGGAGAGGTTAGGGCAACCAGCAATAATTATACAAAATATTGAATAATGTGATAGTATTCTTCCCATGAAGCTAACCAGAAGGGCCCATTCATCCTGATAACTTTTTAATAACAGCTATTTGTAATTGGTTTTGAATACACTTGTCCGGTACTTTAAGGGGCCTTCCAGTACCTAAAGGGGGCCTACAAGAAAGATGGGGAAAGACTCTTTATCGGGGAGTGTAGTGGTAGGACAAGAGGTAACAGTTTTAAATTAAAAAAAAAAAAAGTAGATTTAGATTATATATAGTAAATGAATTCTCTCTGAGAATACTCAGGCTGGTGAGGCACAGGCTGCTCAGAGAAGCTGTGGATGCCCCATCCCTGGAGGTGCTCAAGGCCAGGCTGGATGGGGCTTTGGGCAACCTGGTCTGGTGGGAGGTGTCTCTGCCCATGGCAGGGGGGTTGGAACTGGGTAGTCTTTAAGGTCCATTCCAACCCAAACCATTCTGTGACTCTGTGATTCTATGTTTATTGTATACATTAACTTAACCTAACCAATAATTCATGGACACAGTTTAGTTTTGTGGTTAGAACTCTTCTGTTACAATTGAACTCTTCTTCTTGTCTCTGAAGATAGGCACTATCTCAATCCTTTTAGCATCTGATACACCACCTCAGGCAAATTATTTTTTCAGATTTTCAGACAGGTTCTTTTATGTTAAAGCTCTGTATTTATTTGGGGAAATGCCACTCTGCTTCTGAGTTTTAATGATGTGAAAAGAACACAACCCATGCAATATCTTCTCAGGTTGTTTTAGAATTCAATGGGAGGCAGAAAATAACTTAACCACTCTTATTTATTAGTGGATCAGGGACTCTCCCATGTGAAATGAAGTTTGAATTATATTTATCCATGGAAAAATGGCACTTCATTGTAATGTATGTGCCTATCCACTATTCTTAATCATTAGGAGCTGGAAGAAATTATTAGCACCTAAATTCAGCTTCAACATGTTTGGTTGGAGATCTTTTGAAAATCTGAAATAATAATAACAATAACAATAACAATAACAATAATAATAATAATAATAAATAACAACAATAATAATATCTACCACCATACGAATGACACTAAAACCATCACCTAGTTACTTCTAGTAACTTCTAGTTGACATGGTAAATCTTTTCAGCAAATAACCTATTATGCTACCCATACAATTATAAAAATGGATAATGTTACCTGGTTCTTAAAATTGGTAACGCCATATAAACTTAAATGATATAAAGATTTGAGATTTAAAAGTCAGTCTAAGCAGACTAAAGCCCCTGGACTAATCATCATCTTTCCTTACCAAATACCTTTTCCTGATTCTATTCCAGACTTTGCTAACTCTTACATGCCAGTTACATTACCTCTTACAGACCTTCTACCAAGATCAATAATAATGATCAGAGAAATTATTTTACTTCATAAATTGATTCCTGGACTGTGTCCTCAGTCAGGTAGAATTGAGTATTCACCTCATAAGTAATACATTGTTTGCTTACATACCTATTTGACTCACCTGTACTTCCAGGATGCCTGTATTCTGGAACAATTTCTCTTCATTTATCAAGACGAAGGACAAGACCAATTAAAAAAATTCCTGGTTATGTACAGCTCAAGGTGGCCTTTTTCTCTCTCTTTGCATTCACTGTTTGCATACACAGCATATCAGCGGCCTCAAGTACAGAAACAAATATCAATTAATCAATTTCTTTTATTCCACAGTTGGCTGAATCCATTCAAGGATGCTGTAAAGCATCTCAGTTATGTACATTAATATACTAATATGAAGAAAAATCAAGCTGAAATGCAAAGTTTAAAGCATAAAGTCTTGCCTAGCCACCCTCTCAGCCTCTTCGTTAGGAATTACTACTATTCCCCCCTTATCTGTTACATATTGATTTCTAGTTAAAACCAAATACTATAGAAACGTTATAGTTGCTACGGTCCTGTCAGAGATGACTAGCCTTTTAGCTTGGAATTCCACTCCGATTTTCCTAAACTTGTAACTGGTCCCATATGTAATCAAGTCAGTGTCAAACACCTTCCTGAACCATTCAGTGAAATAAATGCCAAATATTGTTTGACATTATTGCAAGTACATCACTGGTTATTTGGATTAAGTCTTGATGCAGTGAGTGCCAAAAACAAAATGAATACTAAGTATCCCAAGTGCATTCATAATAAAATTAAAATCATTTTGTGGCTACCATCATTTGGTTATGGGATCAAAGCAAAAATAATACTAGATGCCAAAAATCAAGCTCTTTTGTTGTAGCAGAACCATGAGCAATGAAAAATTAAACAAATATATTAGTGGAAGTATTTAGTAAGGCCAAAATCTATTTGCTAAGAACAATTTACAGAAATCAAACTGTTGTTAGTGAAAAGTTCACAAAATAGAGAAAGGATCTGTTTGGTTTGTTTGTTTTTACAAACCTCATTGCATACAAAGTTCCCTCAGTTTTCCTGGCATCTTTCTATGGTTATAATCTGGAAGCAATAATCTTTATCAGAGGCTTCCTTTAATTATCTCATTCTACATAATAACACAAAACACTCATGGCAATCTGCAGGAGTTACGGGTTTTGTTTCTTTGTCAGACTTCTCAGTGACAGACTAGTCCTCAACATCTGATTTCTAAATGCTTTCAAATCACCTCTTAATTTTTGTCACTCTGTCTGGAACCTCGATAATCGATAGAGAAAAGCTTATTGTCTTGAAGCAAAGCTTCAGGTTCTTGTCTCACATTTGATAAAACATGGACTACTATACTATAATGCACGGTGAGATGAAGGAAATCCCTACCACTTCAGAGAAGCATTCTGTAATCAGACCTTAACTGTGCTCTATTTACGAATTTGTAAATTCTGCCATTATGGTGTCTGCTATTTTTGCAAAAGTACTGAAAAAATAACAACAACAAAAAAACCAACAGCTACACAACTTAGGTAAACAAGCACCTTGGTCGCTACATGGGCTGGCAGTCACCTGCTGCCTGTTTTTGCCCTTGCCCATTCCTCCTGCAGCACGGCTCTTTCCAGCAGCTGGGATGCAGTTCCACAGGGAAGGAAGGCAAGAGGGCACGAAGCACTTACGGGCTCTGGTTTGAGGGCAAGAGGGAGCAGCACTGTAAAACTGATGTGTAACCACATGCAAAGTCATGCACAGACTGAGCATATGATTGCCACAGAATGGCTCAATTCAGAATGAGAAACAAAAGGTCCAGCAGGGTGAAAGAGAATAGCAAAATGCATCTCATATCATAGAATTGTCCTTCTTGCAATAAACGTTCCCCTTGAGAAGAAAAGGAAAGCTGGTTTTTTTTGTTGTTGTTTTGTTTTGTTTTAAGTGTCCATGATTTTTGATCAGACTGAGAACATAGCATCACTAAGAAAAGGAGAATGCACAGAAAGCAGTTACAGCCAGCCAGCCAACATGACAGCTAAACACATTCATTGTATCAGAGAGATTTGCACTTTGTGTGTGGCACAATCTGGCCCGACCTCAAGTCACCCTTGCAGGCCCATTACCAAAAGAGACCGGCACTGTTTTTGTAGACAACCTCAGGATGAAACCTAAAATCAACACAGATAAAATTACTATGACTTTATATAATACATATCTCAGAAAATAAAAAATTACACATGAGAACAATGAGAAGAAGACCAACTTCTCTCTTCTACCAAAGTACCAACTATTTTTAAGATCTAGCACTCGAAGCTTGGGAAGTCCAGAATTAAGACTATCCAAACAAGCATAATCCCAGTTATCCACAAGGAAAACCATTTGATTTAAATTATGTGTTCACAGCCCAACTTTTCCTATGCCCCCCCTTGCCTGACACTGCTCACAGAAAGCACGATACCTACTTGCAGACCAGGCCACTGAAAACTCTTGATTCTGTGCCTGCTTCGTATTCTACAAGGCTTTGTACATTACAGAAGCTGTCAGGGGAACTTCAAGGTGAGAGCAGACGTATGGCGTAGGAACCAGAAAGTCAGCCAGGTAAATGCACTTCCATTGCTGCTACAGATGTCACGGGTGACCGAAATCCCCAGGTTTCCCTCCCAGCTCCAAAGAGAGATGTTTTGCACTCCTCACTTTCAGTACGTCTTCCTTCAGGTGTTAGCTTTCAAGGGTGTGATCTGAACAGTCAATTCTGCAGCCAGGTCACAGAGGAGTGTGCACTCCTAGCACTGTTCATGGCCAGCTCTGCGAACGGGGGCAGTGCTGGGAGTCTGCCGACAGACATTGTCCTGTTTGTTATGTCATCTAACAACAACAACAAAAAAAAGTTTGTTATGTCATCAAACAAAACATTCTTATTTGCTTACATTCCTGCAAAATAAGAGTGCTACAGCTATAGGATAAGGACGAGATGCAGACAATTTTTGCCACTCAGTGTTACCCACCCTTGCATTTAGTGAGATAAAATCCTGGGGGGCTGGGGGGAAGAGTACAATCATTAATTAAAGATATATCGTACAAGTGAGGAAGGTGTCAAAGTTAATATTGTCCAGGTAACTGTTGTTTTTCTGTTGAGATCTTTATTTTGCCACGCTAATATTATTGCAGCAGATTAGCTGTGTGCATACTCATAGATGAGCAGCAAGCATTATAAACTGTTGAAGTTATCAGACAGAGAATTTATAACTAAATATATAGAAGTTTAGAGAAAAAAAAATGGAAAGAGTTCTGCTGTGGATTAAAAGAAATCAGATTGCCCCTGCATCCACTGGCAGAACAAATCTGACCTCTTTCCCATACAAAAATAACAGGGGAAATAATTATGGAAATGAAGAGAAATGAACCATGAAAGGGTTACAGAATACAAAATGATCACGCTTCATGCGGCATACAGAAGGTGGCTAGAAATCGAGTGCTTGCTGTTTTTTCAAACACAACAAGTGGAGTTCATTGATGAAAGCCAATAGGAGACACATTTGAAAAAAGAAAAGAAGATGGTTCTTCACATAACAGGTGGAATTTGTTCAAAAGTAAACACTATCAGTATCTAAATAATTACCAGTAAAAAATGTAGACATATTGGATTAAGTTCAGATAAAAGCTACAAAAATAATTAAGGGAAACTAAACTAACAGAAAAGAAGATAAATGAATATATAGTGCTGGATAAATGACAGCTAAGTTATGATTACATCTACAACAAATATTTAAAATGTGTAAATTCTACATTGGTTCATTAGCAGAATCATTTAGAAAGATACAGATACATTTAGAAAGATATTGCACAGATACCAAGGAAAAAAACATTAAGTTCCAAACACTGAAGTTCAATGTTAGGGAAAACTTTCATTGGTCTGTGAAATTGAATTAATTGGCATAATAATAGAATAAACACTAGAATCTATATTAACTTGTAAGTGCAGTAGGCAAAACTAGAGAATATTATAACAGGAGGTTTCCAAAGGATTTTCTAATCAGCAATTTGGGGGGAAAAAAAGTACTTTCTAACCAAGTTGATATTTTTTCAGGAAATCATAATTTTACTTAAAAATGCCATTCTATTGTTGACATTTCAAACTGCATTTTTTAAGTTTTGTTTTTTTTTTTTAATTTTTGGTGAAGTGTACCAAGGGATGTATATATAAGGAATATAGAAAAGTGTATATAGAAAACTAATAACTAAGTCCTCCCAAAAGTTATCTCAAAAAAAAAATAGCATCCAGGGTAATCTCCTGAATCTGAAGAGTATACAAATGCAAAGAACTCAAAAGAACATCACAAGCATTGCTATTCAGTGTCACTACAGGTTTTGGCAATCTAATGAACTAGAAGGGATGCCTAAGCATTATCTGAGAGGAAAAATGACTTAATAGACTGCAATCAAGACAAAGAATGAATGAGAAATCCCCGGCCAAGAAATCCAGCAGTCTCTTTGCCTTACAGCAGATAGGAACAGCAGGATCTGGGCCAGAAGTTCGGATCTGTCACTGCATAGCAGCACAAGCTGGACTTAGCACAGCTAGGGCAGCAGCAAAGAGATATAAACTGGAGCAGAACATGGGTAAAAGTGGAAGCACTCGCTGTAATCCATGAGCTAAATGCAGACAAACTAAGTAGGGAATTATGTGACTTTTGTCCTCAGATTTTTAAATCTGAGGAATTTCCACAGGAAATCATATCTTAGGTGTACCAAGATTATTTCTCCAGGCATATATTGCAAGAATCATTAGTTATGTATTTCTGAAATATGATAAGGAACCTTCGCAGACCATACAATCATTTAATTAATACGTGAAGTACCAGCTTTTTCCAGTTCAAGAACCAAAATTGTGTGATAAGTTCCTAATGGCCATAGTTCATCCACGGGTCTGGGTTTATACCAGTTTCATCTGCATAGACTGTCTAATGTGTTTAGCCTCTATGAAGAATTTGTTAACAGTAAATCAACATTGTCATTATTTAATAATCTGACTGTGTTCTATCCTGCTGAGTGGAAATAGTCAATTCTGACTTTCAAACATCTTAATTTCAGGTCATTTTATTCGATGGGCAGCATTAGATAAAAAGCATCCAAATTAGAGCAAACATAAAAGTCTAACATGATTTCATTTGGCAAGAGAAATACACACTGACATTTCTTTTGTCATGCAAACACACGCCGAAAACGCAGGGTGAGAGCGAGTTGTATAGTACCGTATTTGTCATATACACATTAAAAGCCTCAGAGGCAGAGCCACACTGCGAATAACTGGGCTCCTGTAAGGTGGGTGAGGGCTTCCCTGAGGAGGCACCCCAGTGGTGCAGGGGTGTAAGGGTACCAGGGATCGGTAAGTGCTGCAGGACAGAAGAAAGGCAAGAGCTGGGCTGAGGCATGCCCCTTCTCATACATACAACAACCTCTGTCACTGCTGGCCGGCTGGGCCCAGACCTCAGTGAATGGAACTTCTGAAATACCAAGTGCTTAAACTGCTGTAATTTGTTCTGTTAGCACAACAAAGAAAGTGTTACAACTATTCTTCACTGCCTCACAAGCAGAATGAGAGGCTGAGAAAATGGAGATCTTCTCTAGACATCTATGGTGAGCAGCAGGACCCTCAAAATACTAGAGCTTCAAGGTAGATCTTGCCAGAGATTTTCTTCAGTGAGCTTCCCAAGGAGGACCAAAAGGCTCTTAAGTTAATAAATAAATAAATAAATACATACATACATACATCAGGTTGATTAGACTTGAACTTCTTCAAGCCTGGAGCATGAGCAGGTGCATCAGGACCTCCACCTCCCTCCACAGTCAGCGGAGTTCCTTGACCAGCTTCTGCCAAGGAACATGGAGGCACACAGGGAAAAGGAAATAACCCAGGAAGACTGCTTGTGAGTTTAACAGTGCTATTTCCACGTGCAGCCATGAAGACATCCGCACTGGTGAAACGCTAGCCTGGTTCCTGGAGCACTGCTGTCCTAGGCCAGCTAACATTGCACCAGCCAGTGCCCAACGCAGTTTGTTGGTGTGCAGGATCAGAGGGTGCACCAGCACACTGCTGGCTAAACTGTGCTGTCTTAACCAAACCTCAGTGACAAATCCTAAAACTACTTGTGGGAGAACGAATAGTGCACGCTAATTACAGACTATCCATAAGGCCATCATGAGATTTCAACATAGACTACATTTTCCCTCTGTAAACTCTACTTTAAAAGTCTCTTCACTCAATAACATGACTGCCCATGACAGAGTAAATTAATAAAACAGTACATGTGATCATTTCAGCATAAAGTTTGAATGGACATCCTGTTGGCGTGAAGGAAGATTTTGGAGAGCAAAATTGGGTCTACTGGGCCTCAGTGGGCTGATAATGCTTCAGTACCTGGGGACAGCCCCGGGCACATTGAAGGCTGCAGCCTCGCTGCCCAATGCACAGGGTTAGGAAGGGATTTACAGCGCCATGGGCCAGCAGGCACAAAATAGGAAAGAGTGAAACAGAAGGTTAAATTAACTTCAGCATTTGACTTAATACTGGATTTCTTCCTTCCCTCAGAAAAGCAGAATTCCCTACTCTTTAATCCCTTGCAACATGGTCTTGCAGAATTGCACATTCTTCATTCTTCCTCACGGAGCTTAAGCTAACATGAGTTCATTTCACAGACAGGCAGAAGTCAGCACTGAGTTCCCATCCTGCTGTCAGAAAAAAGGGCAAACAGCTATATTATAACTATGACCACTAACTACCCACTTCTCTCAGAAAACACGCATTACATTATTTACTCTATGTAGTACATATTACATTTCTATAATGCATTGTTTGTTTGCTTATGTTTTAGGATCTGTCTTCTGATCCTTCATAAAAATATTTTGCAATAATCTGATACAGATTTGGGGATCAAACATTTGCATTCCACCAGTTAAGCCCAGCTGTGGCTTCTGGAAAGGCAGAACATATTTTGTGAAAAGGCAAGTAGGAAGGTGACACTTTTTCCACTAAAACAATGAAAAATAAAAAATGACCCTACCTTTGGAATCAATGATTATCCTGGAAATCAAAAAGACTGCAAATGTTAAGCACCAATAAAAATTTAATTATTATTTTTTTATATGTCAAAGCTTACGTGAAGCACGTGCTATTATGTCTACGCCTTAGAGTCCCACCTGCTTGAATTATGAGGTGGTCAGACACAAAGCTTTTTAAAAAGATGTGTAACGGTAAATATAAAAATAAGTACAAATTTGTAGTCCTTTAAGTCCCATAAGACATGAAAATGTGACCAGGTATGAAATGATGAGGTGACATATCCCTAAACAATCAGAGAACTGGAAACAATGGCTCAATAAAAGGCAAAACATCCCATTCCTCAGCTGGGGTATTTACAGACTGCTGTAGGAGAAGAGAGTAGAGAGGACGTGCTTCAGTCTCCTACTGCTTCCCAGTCAGGCACATCTTGGATGCTGGGACGGCCGTGAGGAGGGACTGCCTGTTCTCTCCCATCACCTACTGCCCTTAGGCTTCTGGTTTCTGAAACCTAGGCCTTTTGGGGGGTTATTTCTTTTAACTGCTTCTAGCCACAGGAATGAAAAAAGTGGCCTGTCTCTACCAAAACCTCTCTGGGGGTGGCCCAGATTTAGCTATTGCTTCACTCGCCACTTCTAAGGAAAGGACCGTGTCGTCTCCTCTGGTGGCCAAGAGAAGGTAGAAGGGGCTACTGCTTCAGAGGGGGGCTGTAGTTTCGTGGGAGGTGCATAGGTAGCTTCAGCATCACGGACAAGAGCTCAGCACCCAGTTCTGACCTTAGCCAGTCAGGGGCCACTTCTACATTTCAGCCTCACTGCGCCCCCAGGCTTAGTGCTATTATGCAGCTTTGCTGGGCAGCGCTGAGATGCTCAGCCCTTTGCAGAACGAAATCCACAGTGACTTAAAATTGAAATCAGGGTTACCAATAACTAAATGGAAATAGTGTTGTTTCCCAGAACACAGCAAATCTTTCACAATGTACTGGGGTGCATGTTTTTCGTCTCCACTGAGCTATGAACAATAGGGAACTCTCCGCTTTTATTAAAAACTTTGAGGGATTATTATTTTAGTTAAGCCTTTAAGAATTCATACCTATCTGGAAAGGGCAGCTTGTGTAATGAACTTCCTGTTTTCATCATAGCTGGATACTGCTTTTTGCTGTTGCCTGTTATTACCCAGTTAATATGAACTGCCTGGAGTTTATTTTTAGCTCACTTGAGCCTATTGTAAGGTCTGTTCAAGAACTTAACTTTCAAACCAGAAGATGTAATTACTGCATCTAACACTCACTTTAGGAATACACTCTTAGGTCTTTTCAAACAGCCAAGGTATAAAGTGAAAATAGGTAATGAATAGTGATTGAATACCAGAAACCTGTACAATTCAAAAATTATCTTTTATTTTCAAATTAAAGAAGTCATACTCCATTCCCTTGATCTCCAATTAACACAGCAGAGAGGAATAAATATTTGCCAAAATGAGCAGTGTATATTTTTATTTGAGGAAAAAATGTACATTTATCAAAATGTCTTGAGATCATAAAATCAAGAACTTTGAATTCTTCTGCATCAAACGTTTTTTATGTATATCAAACCACATTTAGCACAAGTGAAAAATCTTTAAGATTGAAATGAGACTGAACGTAAACTCTGCAAATGACACTTTTTTAACAGTCTTTCAACTTCTTACAGAAAAGAAAGTAGCAATAATAAAATCACATAGAATCACAGGGCAATTCAGGTTAGAGGGTATCAGAAGAGGTCACCTAGTCCAATGTCCTGCTCAAAGCACGATGAGCCATGAGGTTACTCAGGGCTTTATCCAGTCTAGTCTCAAAATCCTCCAAGGATGGAGGGTGCACGACCTCCTCTGGACAGCCTGTTCCAACATCTGAGTGACCTCATAGCAGAAAGGTTTCTCCTTGCCCCCACTGCAAAACTCTCTTTTATCGACATCTGCTTGTTGCCTCTTGTTCGACTGAGAAGTGCCATGCTCCATCTTCTTGATGAGCTTGTCCCAGCTCAGGGAACGTCACTGTTATGCCCCCCCCAGGACTGTCTCTTCCCCAGGCTGAACAAGCCCTGCTCCCTCAGCCTCCCTCCCCAGGGCTGCAGCCCCCTGGCGATGGCCCAGCACTGAACTCAGCCTTTCTTGCTTTCGGTCACCCAGAACTGAACACAGTACCCAAACGTGGCCTAACAAGTGCTGAGAAAATGGGAATAATCACTTCCCTTCACCTGTTGACTGTACTCCTGTCACCACAGTCCAGGACACTGCTGGATCCTGTCCAGCTTGCTGTCCACCAGGTCCTCTGGGTCCTTTCCTCAGAGCTGCCCCCCACCACTCTGTCCCCAGCCTGGGCTCTTTGCACAGGGTCTTTCCTTCCCAGGTGCAGGACTTGGCATACGTCCTAGGGATAATTCCGTAGATGGTTCTTAAACATGAGCTTAACATTTTCCTCTTCTCTGTTTTGTTCTGCTATTGCAGACTCATCTTACTACAATTTAGCTTAAAGAGGTGGATTACATAAATCAGGATACATTTAAAATCTGATTAGATGAGAAAGAGAGATAAAGAAGTCTGTCTTGTTTGTCACGATGAATGATTTTTTTCACTGTCCTCCATTCCTTATATACTTTTACACTTAATTCTGTAGCTACTTTGGCTTCAGCAGACTCACGAGAATTTACAGAGACTGTACACCAAAATAAATCAACTATTTGTCTCTTGAGCTAGTCAAATAAACTAAAGGTCACAGCACTTTCTATATGTATACATTTTGAATAATTTCAGTATTAAAACTTAACTCTAATAATCCTTATATTGTTTGCTTAAAGCCAGCTTGATATTAGTAGTAATAAGTACTCTCCAGGAAAAGTGAACATTACTAGGAAACAGGTATATTAAAAAGGATTTACAGATAAAAGAGGAATTTAAGTTTGACAAGCCTATTAATGGTAGGCTCACTATGTTTCAATTCATTACATATATCAGTGAATACAAAGTAATTTTTTGTTTTGTTGCAAACAAAATTTATTTCTGGCCACCTGCTGCCTGGGAAATTTCACAAACAATATAATAGTTTTCAAAAAAAAAGATGTTATAGGTTACAAAAAAGGATACATAGCATAAGATATAAAGATATATAAAGATATAGTTCTCTGTACTTTCAAGGAGGCTTTTGTGCAATTTCAAATGGCCAAGCAGTATTTACTTGAAATGTTTAAAAACGAAATGCAAAAGATTCAGGACTGAAATTTCAAAGCTAACTATTGCAGGCTGTTGAACAAAGGAAATTTATTTTCTTTTTTGAAGCTTTGATTTTTTTTGCTACGTCACTGACATTGTGACTTTTAAACTGTTTATTGCCTCTTACTTAAAATTCACCCTGGAGATAAAAATAAAAAATAAAAAAAAATCAAGAAACATTGTCATTACAATCCTTTCAAGACAATTTTCAGTGAAAGCTACCTGTGTTTGGTTTGCCATTTGAGTATCTATTCAACATTATGTCTGCTTCCCTTCTCTGCTTCTTTTTACATTTCCCTTGAAAATAACCTGACATCAAAGACCTCATCATCAAAATTACACAGCAGGTATTTGGATGAATTAAAATTTTCACAGTTAGCATATATAATAAATGACAGTTGTGGTGGGCTGACCTTGGGCAGCTGCCAGACGCCCACCCAGCCGCTCTCTCACTCCCCCTCCTGAACAGGACAGGGGAAGAAAATAGGTCAAGATAAAGACAGGGAGATCATTTACAAATTACTGTCATGGGCAAAACAGACTCAGCTTCGGGAAAAATAATTTAATTTGTTACTAATTAAAAATAGAGTAGGATGGTGAGAAACAAAGACAAAAAAATAAAAGCACCTCCCCACCACCACCCCCTTACTCCTAGGCTCAACTTCACTCTCATCTCCTCTACCTCCCTGAGCAGCGCAGTGGGACGGGAAATGGGGGCTGTGGTCAGTCCATAACAGATCCTGTGCCACTCCTTCCTCCTCACACTTTCTCCCTGCCTCAGTGTGGGTCCTTCCCATGAGCTGCTGTCCTTCACAAACTGCTCCTGCTTGGGCTCCTCTCCACGGGCTGCAGCTCCGGCCTGGGACCTGCTCCTGCGGGGGCTCTCCATGGGCCGCAGCCTCCTCCAGGCCACATCCACCTGCTCCACCGGGGGCTCCTCCAC
The DNA here is from genome assembly GCF_009769625.2 of Cygnus olor. Classification (NCBI taxonomy): domain Eukaryota; kingdom Metazoa; phylum Chordata; class Aves; order Anseriformes; family Anatidae; genus Cygnus; species Cygnus olor. Next base: position 96,842,526 of record NC_049170.1, on the reverse strand, counting down.
GGTCTGCAGCGTGGAGATCTGCTCCGTGTGGGACCCACGGGCTGCAGGGGGACAGCCTGCTCCACCAGGGGCCTCTCCACAGGCCGCAGGGGAACTGCTGCTGCGTGCCTGGAGCGCCTCCTGCCCCGCTCCTGCACTGACCTGGGGGTCTGCAGGGCTGGTTCTCTCATGTTTCTTTTCCTCCCTCCTCACTGTGCTGTAGCATTTTTATCCTCTCTTAAATACATGTTTGGCACCGGCACTGGATGGCAACGGCAGTGTCTGGCATGGGGCAGCCCCAGCCTCACCTCACAGAGGAGTCCAGCAGCCCCCTGCTGCGAACACCTGGCACCAAAACAGCTTTGGTCAGGCTGAACCAAACTCTTTGGTCAGCACGTGCCCCGTGTTTTTCTAGTAGACTGATTCATCCCGATTGTTCAGCATCACCAGGACTCTCAGAGGAGACTCTCTTTTCATTTTGGACTAACCCAGTCTACCTCTGGGTGGAAATCTAGAACCACAAAGACACTACTGGTTTTGACATCCCTGTCCTCACCTGTTGCAGCTAGAAATACTACACATCCTGATGTTTTTCCACTGTCTTGGGTTCGAATACTGATGCTCACACACCATCATTAAAGTAGAAAATGAAAGGATAGATGAACTCTGGCATAAACAAGAAATAGGTGAGTGTTCTGATGTCCCCAGGAAAAGTGGGGAAAAATTGTTATTACCTGTGTTTTAAGCTGGACAACACCAGTGCCATGTATTTAGTCTCTGTTGTCCTCAAAATAAATAAAAAATGGCTCTTTTTAAAAGCTTGACCCTGGCAACAAAATGTAGCAGATTGGGGTGGATGGTCTTACTGCCTTTCTGCAATGAAAGGGAGGGAACAGGAGATTTTTCATCCATGCCCATACCGTAGATTCAGCTTTGTCTAGACCCATCACATTAACCAGACACTTACTCACCTGCAGAAGTTCACCTGCACTTACTCACCTGTCTCCTGGGATTATTTTTCTATAAGGAGAAATTAGGCACATGAAAATTACATGGATGACGCTGAAATTGTTTTGGTGTGCTGGTGTTAGCAGATCTTTTTTTAATGCTATCAGATATTTAATGACAACAAGTAATAACTCTAAGTTCCTGTCTCACTGCTTATATTTTAATCATGGATATTAATATTTAGGCCTGGATTGTCCTCAGTTAAATCAGAATAAATTCAGAGAACTTACACTGGCTTTGTAAACTGCTGCTTCAGATTCACAAAAATGTACTAGGAGCAATTGTTTTGTACAGTAACTGTATTATAGATTTCACGTTCTTTAAGTCACAGCATACTACAGGTACATTCAACTTCTTACGAAGTAAAGCATTTAAGAAAATGCTACTGATATATAATATTTGAAAAATACTAGAAACACTTTAAGTGCAAGAAACTGACATCAGAAAAAGTTATTTTTGAGTATTCAGCACCCATCTGTTGCAATTAATGACTTTAAAATGAAAGAGGAAACATTTTAACATAAACTTCGAAACCAGTTCACCTCATTGAGGTCATTTAGAGCCAAGGATAACCTGCCATGACAGGTCAAATCACTGAAGCACTGTATTTACGGGATGACTAGACAAGAAGCTTAGGAGAACTGGAGAACTGTGCAGAGGTCTATATGAATACTCCTGCAGCAGTGCAGAGGGAATCCCAAGTCATTAAAAAATAAATTTCCTTGGATTTTCTGATGTGTAATCTGTTATACCCAAATATGACACCATATTTCATTAGCCAAAGAAAATACATCCCACACTGGAACTGGATACAATTGAACAGCTTTAGATGTTCAGTAAATTCACAACTATGCATCACAATTCTGGTGCGTCAGACCCCAAACTCCATAAAATTGCAGTATTTATCTCCAAAACCATAACTGTCTAAACATTTACATCAAGTTTCTTCCATAAAACACACATTGAAAGTTTAGAAATGTTGACTGAATCATTTCCTGTGACTCAGTGATCTGCTATTGCATCTGTGCAGAACACCAGGAGAGCTGTTTTTAGCGTGACAATTTTACAATTCAATGGAATGTTAATGGCCTCTTAAATTTCATATAAGACAGCTTCTTATCATGTCCTTAATCTCTTATCAGATGTTATCTCGAGTAAAAAAAAACTCAAGGCCAGATTATAACCATGGAGAGAAGAAGTAAGAAAATTCTCCCATGCAACCGATCTCAGATTGAAGATTAGCAGCAACTTGTGTGCCAGCTATTTCCTGTGATTGATCAGATATCTGGAGAATCATTACTCTGTTCCCCTGGTTGTATGCTACCCAGGATACACAGAAGGGGGTGTGTGCTGCTGGAATTAGAAGCTGTAAACCTATTCCTATTATGAGCCAAAAGGAGTTTATCATGCTCTGAAGCCACCCTTAGAGCAGATCATCGATGTACAGGCTGTTGCAGCTATCTCCTCAAAGGGACTGTGCAACACTGAAATCTAACCAATCTTTAGATATGAAATGGAGAGAATACCACATCCATCCCTAAATCCCATTGGATATTTTCTGTGGATCAGAATGGATCCTCTGCTTCTTAAACAGGCAAACAGGTTTCACCTCCCCTCCTACCATACACAATAATCACAGAAACAATGTTGGTGCATGTCTGCATTAACTCATATGAAAAGAGAGAAACTGAATACCCACACTGTGCTGGCACATAGACAGAGTAAACGAGAGAGAGAGAGAGAGAGAGAGAGAGAGAGAGAGAGAAGGACAGAAAGAAGGAAAGAAAGAAGGAAGGAAAGAGAGAAACAGAGAGAGAAGGAAGAAAGAGAGAGAGAGAGAAAGAAAGAAAGAGAAAGAAAGCAAGCAAGAAAGAAAGAAAGAAAAGAAAGAAAGAAAGAGAGAGAAAGAGAAAGAGAAAGAGAGAAAGAAAGAAAGAAAAGAAAGAAAGAGAAAGAGAGAAAAAGAAAGAAAGAAAGAAAGAAAAAGAAAGAAAGAAAGAAAGAAAGAAAGAAAAAGAAAGAAACAAAGAAAGAAAGAAAGAAAGAAAGAAAGAAAGAAAGAGAAAGCGAGAGAACGAAAGAAAGAAAGAAAGAAAGAAAGAAAGAAAGAAAGAAAGAAAGAAAAAGAAAAGAAAAAGAAAGAAAGATCCTTTTCCTCACCCTCCCTTTCTAACCCTTCTACTTACTTGAAGTGTAAATTGAAGGTGGCTAAGAAGTAGGTTAATATCTGAAACATGTTTTCTTTTACTATACACTCTTCCACTAACACCTTGATAAAGATACTCAGCTTTTAGAATGCACTGTTTGTTTGTTTTAGGAGAAGCTCTTACTATGCGATTGCTTAAAGCAGATAGGAGAGAGCAAACTGTGTGGCTTTTGTTGAGCCTGCATTTTAGAGCAAATATCTTTGAAGCACAGCCTACTGAGAAGAACAGCTTTTCACAGGAAACAGAAGAAAATACTGTGTGCTTGAGACAAATGGGATTTTCCTCGGGCAAGAAAGATGTAATAAACATCTCAATACAAAATTAGTTAGGAAATATGAAAGGTTGGGGGTTGATCTTTGCTTTTACAAAGACAAAGGGAGAAAATGTCTATACTAAGGACCAACAAATTCCTCTACAGCAGATTTCAGATATAACTAAAACATGAAAATAAGCGCTCTGATATATGCCTGCAAACAAACCAACATGACAACAGCGTTTATGAAATGGCAGAAACGTGGAACCTTTCCATCCTGTCACAGCACACCAACAGACTAAAGCAATATAACTGCTGTAACACACCACGTTCCACATCACCCCTTGTTCTCATGCTCGTCATTTCCATGTGCACCTAATAATAGCATTTCCCATTCTTTCCCCTCCAGCTACTGTTCTGCATGACTCCACCTTCCTCCCCCTGCTCCCTGGTGCCTGGGTCCCAGACTCTGCCGTCCACACCTTCACTGCCATCACCTCATGGAGCTCCCAGTCCTTTCCCTGCCCATGGGTCTGCCTGCCCCGAGTCCTCCTCACTGCCAGCTCCCACAATGTCTGCTGAACGTTTTCCTGTACCACTATTTGTAAATAATGACGCTTTAAAGACAAAACCCCAGAGTCTATTCCCATCCAAAGAGCTACAGTAGGTATGAGTTGACACGTAGAGGGAAACAAAACCCTGAAATAGCTGCATCGCAGTTGCATGCAAAAGGCTACTGAGAGACAGCAGTGAGGACACGTGTAGCTGAAGGGCTGACCTTGATGCACGGTATTTGGCCCTTAAAGATTCTTTCTTTTTTCCAGTCTTTGTCTTCTTATTCATTACCAGAATAGAAAAAGACACTTCCTGACAGATGTTCTGAAGTCTAAGTGCAGGTTCCCTTTATCGCTAACACCTGTACCACTAAAACAGGTCTAGCTGTTGGTGGATCTGTTTATTATTTGAGGAAGACAATTTTTAAAAGAACAGAGTACAGAGAAAGTTTAATGCTCCAGATTTTTAAACCTGTTTTCCCAACGTTCCTTTACAGAGATGAAGATATTGAGCAGCAAAGAAAAGTCTACAGCCTTGGGTGAAAGGGGTGGGGTTTTGTTCTGGTCAAATGAATGTTGAAGTTATCGGTCACTCAAGTCAATTTGTCCACTGAGAACAAGAAATCAGACTTACAAAATAATATAATTTGGCCTCTCTTAGCCAAAAAAATACAATTCTCTCTGTCCTTAATTAATTTGTTTGGATTTAGAAGAATGCTCCTATGTTTAACTATTTATGTATAATCATCATGGGACTGAGGCTAATGTTGTTAGTTGATATTTGACCTGCCTTTTCCTATTTAGTCATTGCTTCTAAGGACCTTCATATTTATGGCCCATGTCTTCTTGCTCTAATCTGAATGTCCACAGGAACAACTGCAGTTGTTCACTAAAGCAGTGAAGTTTACTCCCAAGTAAGAAATCTGAGTCCCACATGGCTCATACTCAGTATTTTGTTGCTGTTGGGCTCTTAATTATCTATTTTTTGTTAGATTTTGTTAGAGAGGAAATCATTCATGTGAAAGAAAAAAAAAAGAATTAGAGGGCATGAAAGATACCTCATAAAAAGAGAAGACCAAAATCTAAGCCACAAAATTCAGCAAAGTTCAGGGAAATTCAAGCATGTCCAGAGCTAAATATACAGTTTACCTGTCAGTTCCTAAAGCAAGGAAAAAAAAAAAAAAAAAAAAAGCATTTACAAAAAATGGATAAAGAAAAATCTTCAATTTAACAGGAAAAAAGTGCTTTAAGTCACATACAGCGACAAGTGTAAGTTTGGTAAGTAGATAAGCCAAACTAGTGGTTCCCTGCAGTTGAAAGTATGAGATCTGTCTGCCCCTTGTTTCTTCTGCTTCTCTCCTTCTGCGCCCCAGCTCTCTTCCTCTTCCCTGCTCACAGCCACACCATCTACTGTTACATTTCATGGCTGTAGCATCAGCCTCTTCTATAGCCTGATTCAATCCCATGAAATGTCAGAAAACTATCCAAGACATAAATGGCTTAAATGGTATGCGATTTCAATGAATTAAATCAGTTCCTGGAGAGATACAAGTGTTAGAGAAAGCACAAAGTACATGATGAGAAGCGAAAGGGAGGGAAGGGTAGAGGACCTCGTCTTTTTGGTAGTAGTGGGCTGGTATGTCTGCTCACTATGTCTCATTTCACCACCCCCTAAAAAGACACTGCATGAGATGTGGTTTTTTCCTACATATTCCACACCTGGTGTGGACCCATAACTGATATCACATATTTGGTAGCTATCCTGGAATTCCATCAAAATTAGCATATTTACTCAGGAATCAGACTTCCTTCTATGGCGTCAGAGCACTCCATTATGCTTTTCTTAGTACTTTGGTTTTCACATCTCTTTTCCCCATTATTCAGTGGAGGTGTTTTTAATGACAGGGATGCAAAACCTTCTGTCTAGGGTTCAGCAGCTCTTTCTCTGGTTTTAGAGCAGGAAGAACTATCTGCACTCAGATGGTCCCAAAACATCAACCTACAAAGAAGCCTCTGCCCAATATTCATCCTGGCTTGAAGGTAGAGCAGACACACAAAATTCTGCAGCTTCCTCCTGGCTCAGAAAGGGTTCTATGCTCAGCTCCATGTTTGCAAAAGAGATCTGGAAAAAATGTTCTTTGTCTGAATGTTATTGTTCCTTGGGGGTGGCAGAGCATGCCCCTTCTGCAAGAGAGAATAGGCTGCAAGGCCCCCCATGGCACACAGCAGCTCCCAGGGAATCTGTGATAGGCCAATACCCCCCCTATGCCTCTAAACCATCCACAGTCCCCGACAGCCACCATGTCAAATGACAATAGTGCAGAATCCCCAAAAGAGTTTCAGTCTTCTGACAATGAATTGAGAACTTTATTAGAATAAGTAGACCAGAATTCCCCTTAAGAAGGCACTCCCAAAGTATAGTCCACGAGGCCAGCCTAAACGCTCTAAGGCTGGCCTGCAAAACTCTATTAAAAACACTGTTTTCAACAGTGTCTCTTTTAAAGGTTTGACAAGACAGCTCAGTAGCAGTACCAGAGAAAGAATAAAGCTAACATTTCCTCCACCGGTCAGAAACTTTGGAAACTACTACCTCAAACCACATTTTCCCCCATCCTCCTACTCCTGTCAGGGTTTTTCAGCCCCCTTGTGCCAGGTGTCCTCTCACAGATTTGAAGTTGCAGCAGATCCATCACCGCTTCCCCTTTTCCAGCGAGGTCCCGAATCTTCTGAAGGATCTAGAGCCACCCCCTGGTCAGCTTGGTGACCACCCTACCAAACTGGTCATCTTCACCCTGAGGAAACATCTGCCCTTTCAGTTCTTTGGGGCCTTCACAGAGGTGGACTCCCCCCAGGAGGCCTTTTGCTTGGGTTCCAGCATGACTAACCTTAACCTTCACCGCACACCACAGTCCAGCAAAGTTTACATACTTCAGTCGATGGCAGACACATATGGTCTAGCTCCAGTGATAGTGATGTCAGCAGGTATTGCCCAATATTTTCCCTATTTAGATCTATTGCATCTGGATTGCCTGATTTCGTCTTGCGTAAGATTTCCGTGTTTGCGGAAGGAGACCTGAAAACGCTGGGTTTTGACACCTACAAGCCTCCTATCATTTACACGAGGCCACTTGAAATGAAAGTGGACCTCTCACTTCAGCGGTGGTGTTCCCAGCTGCTGACTGGGCAGCGTGCCGGACTAGAAGATTGCCCTGTAGCCAAGAGGAGCTCACAGTGACTAATTTTGCTTTCAGACATCCGTCCCGATCTCTCTCTTACCAGCCTGTTCCCTTGTGGGTGAGTGACCTGAATGTCGTGTGCTTGAAACCACACTGTATTTTACAATGCCTAGAACGCTGCAGCCCAAGAAACTGCACTTTGTCATGGCTATTCCTTCCAAGAAATGAAAGGGAGAAGATGCCTTTCTAAGATCTATTCATCATGGTTTTAGGTGGAAGAAGTATTTCTACAAATTTAGATCAGCCAGTAGCTACAACACGGGTAAGTCACAGAAACTTAGTGCCTTTCAGCAGCTAGTGCTCAAACTGGACTCTACATCTCAGTCTTATTCTAAGCTCTGCTCTCAACCTACCCTTTGCTTATGGATGTCCCCAAAACATATTCCCACACAGGTCATTTATCTTCCTACCACTTCCTACTGTATATTCTACCCGCCTCTTATCCTGTAACCAATATGGGGAATTTTCATGTATTTGGTTCATTCACTAAATGAAAAAAATGTGACTATGGAATTACAAGTGCTGTGTGAGGTAACCAACAGGAAGCGTAGTATCTACAACTCCCGTGGTGTTTATTTTGCCCCCCCTTTTTTTTTTTTTGAGGTGGAGATGATGCAATAGACTGCATTTTTTGTGCAATAGCTATGATCAGATTTGGATGCATGTTTGATGCCTGTCTCACAGTTTTACCAATTCTACAATACATGTGATTAAACTCTTTGGAAAACACTAGCTCTGTAAAACTCTCCTGGATGCACAGTGGGAGAATATACCACCTTCTAAAGTCTCCTCAGTCAATACAGCACTTAAACACTTAAATCTGACCTTAACTAGTCTCCAGGTATCTCTTTTTCAGGAACATAATAAAGTAAAGCTGCTCCTGGAGTTAGTAATAAGAATTAGCTTTGCTGCTTCTCTGACAATTAGCCCAGATTAAAGACTTGCTGCCTATGACACTTCCTCACTCATTAGAAACTTGGCCCTAGTGTTCATATAGTATGGTGAGGAACACACTGGAAACTTACCAATTTGACTAAAGAAAGGTGGGGACAAATAATGGATTTAGAAGCTAAATATTTGACTGTGTTTTGAAGTTTCAAAATGTCTTAACAGAGTTTCAGTTTCCTATCCTTTTTCTGTCCTTGGCACTACTATTTTCACTTTTCGTCCTGTCCTTGCACCTCCCCAGGATGAATGACGTCCCTTTGTGGGCATACAGAAGAAAACTGTTGGCAAGAAGCAAAACCAACGTCAAATACTGGACCTATATTATGTGAACTGTCAATACTTTCAAAAAATGTCTTGTTGAAAATTGCTCCATCAGAGACCCCAGACACCCTCAGAACAGCCTCTTTCTGTAGTCCAGAGCAAAAGTCCCGTAAATACTGCTTTGGGGAATATTAGTCACATTAGTAATGCTCACCAGTGTGGACAACAGCAGATAAGCATAAGCAGTTGTAATTAGTGCTCTAAAGACTGTAGAGAAACATGTACATAATTTGTTTCATCCAGCAGACACTATCACTGTAACCAAAAGTGCAGAAGGATAGGCAGGTGCAAGTCAGCACCCAACTTCTAATATCAGAGAAACTATGCCATGTGTGTGTTTTTCTTCACCTACCAGACCCACAATCACAAATAATAACAATAACAATAATAATAATAATAATAAACACAAACGGCACCTGCTGGTAGCTGCTTATTCCCTCTAAATCCCCTCACCTTGCACAGACTAGGATACTATAAACCCCATCCACACCTAGCCATATTAATCTCATCATCATAGTATTTCTATTTTTTATCTCACCTGACAAACATGTAAAATACAGCTTCTTCTTCATTTTATTGTTACCTTTATAACCTTTGATTCACTGCTGAGGAATTAATTTAAATTAGTGATACAAAGACAGCAAAAGTCTTCATGAGGGAATTTCCTTTGAAATGAGATGTTGTGATTCTGAACTAGTCTCTTTATACTGAAATGCTTCTGAAGCCCCCTTCTAGCCCTAAGAGGTATATTCTTTTCAGCAACAGCTATGCAATATATCTGTGTTGTGCCAGTTTTACAAAGTACTCTGAACAGCAAATATGCATATATGTGTTAATGAATCAAATAGTATACAGAAATGCTGTAAATTACACTCATTCTGAAGGGCAGCATGCTCTTAGTCATGAGCCTTGGGATGCCATTTGCTGATATTAAACAAGTAAACCTACAACAGCATTTAAGCAGGCATGAAACTTTCCTTTTCAGAATACTTAAGTTCTCTGCAGGCTCCTGTACAGATACTGCAACAAGTCTGCTAGAAACTAAAACTAGCTCAAGTTGTAAAATATTTTCACTTCCTTTTCTGAGTCTCTCTTTGCAAGTTGGACGCCAGAAATAAAACCAATGCAACATTGACAAAAGATTGACAGCTTTTAAATATTTGTAGCCAAGGTAAAAACAATAATAACAACAATAATAATGTTCTATTTATTCTACTACATTTATTATCAGCAGTCTACACTATATGAGCAGTCTACACTATAGCAGTGTGGCCAGCAGGTCTAGGGAAGTGATTGTGCCCCTGTACTCGGCTCTGGTGAGGCCGCACCTCGAGTACTGTGTTCAGTTTTGGGCCCCTCGCTACAGGAAGGACATGGACATGCTCGAGCGAGTCCAGAGAAGGGCGACCAAGCTGGTGAGGGGTCTGGAGAACAAGTCTTACGAGGAGCGGCTGAGGGAGCTGGGCTTGTTCAGCCTGGAGAAGAGGAGGCTCAGGGGCGACCTTATCGCTCTCTACAGTTACCTTAAAGGAGGCTGTAGAGAGGTGGGGGTTGGTCTGTTCTCCCACGTGCCTGGTGACAGGACGAGGGGGAATAGGCGAAAGTTGCGACAGGGGATTTTTAGGTTGGATGTTAGGAAGTACTTCTTTACCGAAAGGGTTATTAAGCATTGGAACGGGCTGCCCAGGGAGGTGGTGGAGTCACCATCCCTGGAGGTCTTTAAAAGACGTTTAGATCTAGAGCTTAGCGATATGGTTTAGTGGAGTACTTAGTGTTAGGTCGGAGGTTGGACTCGATGATCTTGAGGTCTCTTCCAACCTAGAAATCTGTGTCTGTGTCTGTGTCTATTCAAAAGATATTCTTATTTAACATTTTAAATTATTTACCTATCAAGAGCAACACTGTTGGGAAATCACATGAATACTTGCCTACATAGCTTTTTAAGTCTTGTTTTTTTCTAGCCACAAAACAAATTCAGTAAAGGGTGAGATGTGTTGAGCAAAACTGTTAGATGAACACAGACCTCCTAGCACAGAGATTAAGATTCCTTATTCTAGTAAAACTTACAGCTGAGACACAAAATTGTACTGGTAATAGTTGTGTTCAGGGAAGAGGAAGTTGTATTCTTTTAGTTATACCAATATAAATTGAAGCAGGATGAGTAAGAACAAACTTTTCTGCATATGCATATCCTCTTTCAGATCTAGGTGTGTAGGATGAAATTGCCACCACTTCTGGTGTCTCCTCATAACCCATCCGTTGCAGGTTATCACTTGCAGAGCCCTGCTAACAAAAGAGCTTGCATGAACACTCACATGAGTCCCACTGGCAAGGTCATCAGCTGTTTTAATCAAACCTTTTAGCTGTGACTGTAGAGGATGAGGTAAGCACACTTACTTCCATTATAAGATTTATCAGGGCGATACTCTTCAGCAGCAAGGCCGACAATGAAGAGATGATATTCTGACATCCCCAACCAGCCCCGCTATTTGCAAAGTCAGCAGCTGTCACCACAGCCCCAAGCAACTGACTCGGAACAAAACAATGCCTGTCAGAAGCCAGCGTTTAGCCCTGCTCAGCCTGCAACTTATCCACTCTAGGGTGAACTATTAAGGTCTGAAGATACTGATTTATAACTTCGTACGTATACATTGCCTCACGGATGGGGACTCCCCTGCCATTAACATACAGATAACTCACTATTTGCATCACTGATGGAAATCTGACTACCTACTCCAACAGACATTAGAGTTGAGCTGGTATTCTGCTTTCTTATAAGCACTAAAATGCACACTCACCATCTGTGGAAATGTTCTGAAAAATCAAAGGGCTTCATTGAAAGCTTGAATATTTTGGACCATTATTCTGCAATGGCATTATAGTACCCCAGAATGAAAGTGACATCATATGCAAACAGTTAAGAAATCATTCAGCTGCTTCAACTAGAAGGCAAAACTACCATCACCTTTGGTTTACAAGATTTCCGTAACATTATTTAGTCAAAAATTTCTTCTCCAGTCACATGTATAGCTCCATTGCTTGGTGTGAAACATGACTAGCTGATATGGTGTCACTTAAATCCTCTGCTGTGTGACTACATAAATACAAAATCTCTAGCTAACATTAAAGTGTTGGCTTCGGAATTAAAGAAGCTCATTACGTGAGTTGCTTAAGTGAGTTGCTCTGATATATTGACTTTACATCTTTGCCTTTGTGTTTTTTAACCCAGTGATCCTCCCCCTATTCACGTACTGTCCCAGCACTTATTACTACTGTTGGCAAATCTTAGGTACAACTTTTTAAAATATTCTGGAGTATAACAAGGCACTACATTGCAAGGCACCATACTTGAGTTGAAAGTAGAGCACTCGTATTGGCATATTCTAGTGAGTATGTCTAGAACAAGGAGGTCTTTTGCATAGTTCTGCTGAGGAGAGGAAGAAGCCTGTTTGGCTTGGTTTGGTTTTAAAATGATAACAATAATGATGAGCACATTGTAAACAAAGCTTTTTCTGGCATATGTACCAAGTCACTGATGCAGGTCAGTTTTCAGATATTTGCTGCAGCCCAACAGCCAATGGTACCCAATTGTAAGTTGCTCAAGTAGCTACTCTAAAGTAACTTCTTAGCTCAAAATCATCAGCTAGAAAGGTGCACTTGGGACTGCAGAGAGGACAGAATCTTGTGACAGAACCTTGAGACAGAGGCCAAAAACCCACATCTTCCACCAAAATTTAGATGTGGTCATAAGAAACTGGAAACAGCCCTCATAGCACAGCTTATGTCTACAGTGCCACGGCAATGCACAGAATACTTAATATAACCACCCTGTACAATAAGCTAAAAAATCTTCAATTAATAAATGAATGGAATTTAAAATGTTACATAAGCTGCTAAGCTTTAACAATATATAGGTTTTAGGGTCAACAATTTTATGATTAGAATATCTATCTATCTATATATATAAATACATTTCGTTTCATGATAAAACAATTCTATACTTATAAAATTAAACTACCATTCCATTGAAATATTCTTCTTTGCACGGCATCATAAATGTAGTTACCACCCCAGTCAGGCAGGTAAGAATGACTTTCTGAGCCTTCTGACAAATTCTTCCCTTCTCTTTCTGGTGCTTCTTCCTCCATGTTCTACATAAGCTGTGATAAAAAGGTGCATATGTGGCACCATTAGTTATTAAAACATGAGACATTAACTGATGGGAGATACTCCCCAGCGCTTTGCTTTTCAGAATTCAGTCAGGGAGCAGCAATCTCAGACATTGCCTACATTCAATATCCAAACTAAAAGAATTTTTAAACCCTTTAAAATTTTCCCAGGGTGGAATTAAAGAACTGAAAGACATTTTCCCATTATACTAATGTATGCATATCCTCAGAGAAAATAAAAGAAGGACTTGACTCAATCTAAAAGTCTTCTATTGCCATTATTAATGCTACAGCATGGTTCTGATTTTCTCCTTTTAATTGGCTATTTGGTGAATCAAAACATTGATTGCTAATGGTTGAATATATTCCATGCATGATCATACAGAAGTCCACACTGTAGTGTTGTATTACAACAGAAACACATATATGTGAAATTTCCTTTGGAGAGATTTGGTTTCAAACAAACGAATTATTGGCAGAGAAAGTTATTTGTTCACTATTTATTTCGTTTTTTCTTTTTTTTTTTTTAATCCTTACTTAATTATACTTCAGTATAGCCCTTTAAAAGTTCACTTTTACTTTGAAAACTAGCTCCATGGAAAAAGAAATTAGCTTCTTAATAGCTCCATTTTATTACATTTCAAACCCCGCACCATAACTTGTTACTCCAGCATATGGGTATCCCAGCAAAAAATAAACAAATTACTGCAGCATAATGAATTACTGTTCAGCAGCTGAGCAACGGTAACTGACCGCTTGCGTGCTTTTGGCAAAATCCAACGCATTATTTTAAACACCAATGAGGATATACATTAGGCTCTCCTCACAACCACAACAAAGCAGCTGTGTTTTTCCAAGACATGAATTTCCCTGTCAGACAGCAATCTAGGCTCTGTATTTCTTCCTGAACTACCAACACAGCCATGTACTAAGCTTTACGTCCCATATTTACTGGAAACTACCGAAGGCCCGGTGGCTTCAGCACCACCGAAGGCCTAACAGGAACATGATGCAGTACATCGAGGCCTAAAATGTCCTGGAGACTCTTTACTGTGGAGACAGCATAAAAATGGATAACAAATCTCACCTGGTCCTTGCATCTCAGGCTGCAGGGAGAAAGCTCATCCTTCTCCCTCACACAGAGAGAAATCACTCGATGCAGCACTCCCTGGAGACCTGGTTAAGTACGGAAACAAAGGACACCAGGCTTCAAGAACGACTTCTGGGGGGGAAGAAAAAGTTTTGCTATGAACAGGTGTTTGTTACAGTTAAATACAAGTTTATCTTACAGCAGCCTGTGGGCTATGTTGGAGTCACCGCAAAAAACTTTTAAAATTGTATTATCCAGGAAGAAATAAGAGCAGCCAGCACCCCTGGGTTTGCACTGAATGAAAACGACATGGAGAGACACGGCCTCAGCAAGGCCATGGTCCGTACATGCTGGCTCGCTGTGCACTCGCCTCCTCCTGAGGCAACGTCTGTGGAGGAGAGAGGTTTTCCTACATTTTTTAGTTTTCTTTGTAAATTGACCATCTACCAAGTGAATTTACAGATTCAGTGATAGTGATGAAGGCTGTACAAAACCAAGAAGAGAATAAACTTAGTGGGGGAGCTCCACCTAGCTGGCAAAATTTCTCTTTTTGGCCCAGTTTATTATACTTGCAGAGAAAGATATTACTTCGCTGGGCACGTTGCTTCCACACAAAAGCTCGCTGTAGAAACCACAAAGCCAAGCGGGCATCCTCCAAATGCACAGGGAGGACATCACACTATTGACTCTGCTGCATCGGAGTCCTGAAGCACGAGGTCCCTCCTCTGAGGAGACAGGGATATTTCGGAGGTCCTGTCGAGGAGAGAACTGGGGAGAAACAGTTCTGCTGAGTACATTCCCCTGGCTCATTCCTGCCTTCTTGTGTCCCACTCAGAACGAGATAGAGACACAAAGGAGCAAGCAGACTGAAGACAGAAGCATTAGAAACATGGATGCCAAGTGCATGTGTCGCATCTTAGAACCTTTGTCCCTGTAGCAAAGGAGTAAGTAAATTCATAGTCCTCTGTGCTTCACAATTTACAAAAAAAGAGCGGTTGAGTTACATGTAAAGGATCAGCAAAGGCAATTTTTACTAAAGAAAATGATTTTACAGTTAAGTTCACAATGCCGTAAGATTAATAATTATTCCTTGACAGGCTGATTACCAGGATGAGAAGGGACTAGGGTCTTTTCTCACAAGCTCTCTAACTTTTGCATTCGTTTGTTGCTTTGGGTGGTGGTTTTTTTACACTATTTTAATGACACTGTAATACACCCATGGTCAGAAGTCATTTTTAGTAAGGATAAAGCAACCTCTAAATTTTTAAGGCCAGTGGAATTTGAATGGCAGGGCAGAAACCTTGAGTTAGCTGAATTCAGTGTTATAACAGGTCAGGACAAAACCCAAAAATGTAAAGGAACTTTTCACCAAATTGAAAAACTAATCATGTCTGTCATTTAACCTTTCACTTTAATCAGTTTTTTTTTTTTCTGGAAATGTGAGATCCTACACATGAAAGCAACTTTTTAAAATGGCATGAAGATGGATCTTAGAAGCCAAAGACTAGTAAGTCTGACCTCCATACTGACCTAGCCAGTAAAAGATATTACTAAGAGAATTGACTAAATTAAAAAAAAAAAAAAAAAAAAAAAAAAAGGATATTTCATCAGTTTTCATAATGACAAAGAATTGATGACTCACGGCGTAATATTTGAACAGAACACCACTTTCTTAACTAGCTCATAACTTCCTTTGCATTGCAGGAAGAAAGAGTTAAAACGGATCCGATCAATCCAGCATAATTAAATTTGATCAAGCAGTTGCTAGCCAGTTTCTAGAAAGAAATCTCTAGCTTACGCTTGATAAATGTGTAGAATGAGCTCCTGACAAACCCAGCAACATACCTGGGATAAATTGTTAGCTTCCATGCAAAGCACATGTTTGGGATTTTTATTTATTTTACTTGTGTCATTTAAGGAGTCTAAGTAAGTTGTTCCAAGTTCTGGAGACCTCCAAAGCATTGGTGGACTCAGAGATCACAAACCTACAAAGACAGCTCTCACAGGCTTAAATTTGCTCTAGAGGCACTCCTGCAAGCAATGCACGTTCTTCTGGGCCTGCAAACTGAAAGGTTGGAAATTCCTGCTCTAACTGTAAAATGAATGCTTCAAGCCCTCAGCAAAGAAGTAGTTACAGGAAACGTGAGTAACACTGCATTTATGGCAAAAATAATTTCAGTCTAGCAACTTGAAGAAAGAAATTACTCAAAATGAAATACATATATCTGATTTTTATATTTTTAGAAGTTAATCACTTAGCATTGTTTATTAATTTTAAAAAGTGATATACTTGCCGGGAACATCTTTGTTCCTTGAATGGATTATTCCCCAAGTTACCCAATCACTGTCCTTTTTTTTATTTTTTTTGCTGGGATATCAAACGCTGATACTCAGAACTTTGTTGTCGGCAGAAGTTTTAACCACAGAATCTCTATCAACACCTTCAATTTGATTCAGGAGATACTTTCCCTGAGGCCAACTTCTTGATATTTTCTAAGAGATGCTGAGCAGACCAACACTAGAAAACATGTATTTCAGCATCATCTCACTCGCTTTTTATTGTGTTGTGTTTGTTTTTTGTTTTTAAATAAGTGGAAAGCAGAGAGTTTGAAGATTTAATAAACAACAACATTCTATGTTTCATTTTCTTTTTTATTATCAGACTCAGGTCCAACAACTGGATCTGCCCTTCTGTAAGTACATGTATTCACAACATTGTCCTATTTGTTATGTTTTTCCCTGAGTCCCTAGGTTCACAAATATGGAAATTTCAGTAAAAATATCTAAAATTTCTCCTTCCTGTCTTGCTTTTAAAAGGCTTCAGGGATGAAAGTAAGTACTCTCCAGCCTAGGATTCACTTTCCTGGTGGTTATGACTAGCTGCTCTTCCACAGACTGGCCAAGAAGCCACACAGGTGTAGTTGTAGGCAACTTCTGTGAAGTGACCAGGGGAACCAGTGAGAGCGCTCAGGCTGCAGGATCACCAGCACACAGGCAGTACCCATCTCCTTCATCTTCTCTGCCTCCACTTTAGATGGCACCACCTCCTATGTCTCTTAGAAACTGGTACCTGGCTGAAGAAAAATGCCACTAAAACAAACACAGGGAAAGAAAAAGAAAAAAAAAAAAAGAAAGAAAAAAAAAAGAGGCTTTGCAGTTAGGTATGTGAAACTGAAAAACCTTCTTTGACATTACTAAGATGCACCAGAGACTACACACCCTCAGACAACCCCACGTATCGTCTCTCACCAGCCTACTGAAAGGTCATAAACATTTTGATATCATAATCACCCAGCAAATCAACGTGTGCAGGGCAACAGAACAGGCCATGGTTTTCTGTATGTGTTTTTTTGGTTTTTTTTTTATGTTGAATTTCAGTTACTTTCATCTTCTTACATTCAGAAACAAACCCTTTCTTTCCTCACAACTGCTACATGCACACTCCACGTGCTCTGAACAAGACGTTTTGTCTGCTACGAACCACAGGGCTGTCCATCACAGGGACTGCTCCTGACACCAGTGCTTGGGACATATGACAAGCTCCACACATCAGGCCATAACTTCACTGATGCTGCTGTCCTGTCCCTGGTCAACACTGACTACTTTGGGAAAGGTACACCATCCCTCTTGGGCTGACCATCCCGTCTGGTCTTCCTGAACCAGACGCAGCATCACTACCTTTGTGTTTAGTAATTAGTGGTGGACCAGTAATCTCTCACATCATTGCTTTAACATATTTACTCAAACTGCCTGCATCAATGAGTGCCACGGTGTAATTATTTGCCTTTTTTTTCCTTTAAAAATATATCCTCTTGCTTGTTTTCAAGCTTGCATCCTGAAGACTTCACTTTTGTGATTTATTACCAAAAAAGAAGCCTTTATTTGCCACGTCCTCCCCACCACCGCTCATGACTCTGCAGAGAGCTATCATATTCAATCCCTCTCCCCTGAATTGTTATTTAAGATGAAAATGTTTTCTGTCCTTATATGAAAAACCTTGCACTGATCCTTGTTCCTGTTCTCAGCTTTTTTCCTAATTCTGCTATATCTTCCTTTTGATGAGGTGGCCCACAACGCATGCAGTTTCCAAGATCTCCATGGATTCAGGTAAGAGCCTGATGGGTTTTTCTTCTTATTTGTGCTCTTTCCACCCCTTCCTAACATTGTTGTACTTGCCTTTTTGACCTCCATTGAGTATCAAGCTGACATTTTCACAGAACTATTCACAATGAGTCCAGAATCCTTCCTGAGTGATAATAGGTAATTTAGAGCGCATCACTGTGTATGTATAATTAGTTGTTTTTCTCCGCGTGCATTATTTTGCATTTATCAATCCCGAATTTCATCTGCCATTTTCTCACTCAGTCACGCAGAATCGCAACATCTTCCGCACTGCTTTTCAGCCAGCTTTAGCTTCGATGTCTCTGGGACCTTTACCATTCCCTCCGTTCTCCTCAGATTGCTTTTAAACTTAAGAGCACAGAGACAGCTGCACTGCGTCAGATCAGTGATCTCCCTAACCAGGTACTCAGTGCAATATTGACCAAAAAAAGATGCTTAGGCAACAGTGCCAGAACACATCCCTGGAAGGCTCTTTCCATTCTCATCCCCTCCCGAGTTTTCACTCTGTTTTTATACTCTTGATGGCTCTCTTTTCTTTATACTCTTTTTCTTCATATTCTTTATTTGTACTCTCGATGGCTCCCTTTTCCACACACTTGTTTACCCTCCCTTTGGACACAGGCAAACTTCTAGTATTTGTGATGTCCTTGAGCAAGGAATTTCACAGCTTAGCTACACCTGGTGCATAGAGCCACCTCCTCTTGTTCCAAACCTGACATCCACCAGCTCCCTCTGGAACAGCAAACGCCTGGTCTCCAGTCACCCTCTAATGACACCCATGATTTGGTGGACTTTCTGTCATCGTTTTTGAAGACTGAGCCAATTGGTAGCCATTTCAGAGCAGACTTACAGGTTCTTTAGGTTCAAGCCAAAAATTAACAGTGGAGCAAAAGGACTGCAATTGCCAGACGGGCCTCAATATTATCCAATGCTTTTCTGGAAAAAAATTATATTATATATATATATACATATATATGGTGGGTATTTTCTCCCTGCTATTTAATCTACTTACTCTCATTCAAATGAGATCTACAATGGATCGGGGAGGTTCTTGTCCCAAGAACATTTGCAACACTTAATAAATTTTACTGTTGCACTTCAACAATCCACAGCACATCTGTAAGAGGAAGTGTATCAAGAATTAAAGGAGGAATGCAGAAAAATTAAGATGAAGTTAAATATTTTTTAAATCGGTCTTCTGTGTTGCTTTCCAGTTAGCTTTCTATTGTCTTCTTTGACTGGGATTTGCCTTCACTCAAAAAGCATTTCTATTACTGGCCAGGAGACTGAGAGTTTTGAGTATGGGAGCCACAAGCAAGACTACTAAGAGCTGCACAGGAATAGCAGAAAAAAATACACTATTTTTTCTATACTTCCATATACATTGTTATACTCGGAGTTCTTTTTAAAAAGAAACTGAGATCATCCCTGTCCATGCCCTAGGTTTTTTTTTTTTTCTGTCAGTGTGGAACGTCTAGATCGAAGCAAGTGAATTTCACGCTTAATTCCGAGGACAGCAAGGTTTACAGGCGTTCTGATGTGTTCCAGGAATGAATCCCTCAGTTGTGGGCTAACTGCAGAAGCAGTTTGTCTCTCCCATTCATTTCCCATTTTGCCAACAATGCCATTGTTCCCGTGGAATGCAGCTGTCATGAGCGGTCGTGACTGCAGAAGGTGCTCCCTAGGGCAGCTTGGGCCATTTCCATCGAGCATTGTGAAGTCTAAGACCAAAACCAAAACCTTGAACTTGTCTTGGTACTCAGCGGGGTTACAGTGCAACGAGCAGAGCTTCGGGGTGATATGCTTTCAGCAGCCTGTGTTACGACGGAGATAAATTGCTTCATTTTGCGTCAGCTTTGCAAATCTTTACCATATGAGTGGCTACTAAAAGTCAGTAGCCAGCTAACGCACCAGGATTCACCGCTGCTAAAGGCACTGTGAAACTGGGGGGGCAGGGAGCGGTCCAGTATTTATACAAGCGAGAGGCACAATCTGAACTCAGGAAACTGTTTAAATATAAATAAATCTGTACAATTATATATCCATGACTCCACTGAATCCCACACATTGTTCACGCAAGAATTTATTTTAGCTTAATACTTAACATAAAAACGTCTTTCTTTGGTTTTAAGAAACAATTAGGACAGTTTTCAAACAGAAAACATTTATGGTTCGTGTGAAAGCATACAGGCAAGCCCACGTCTTCATATCTGCACGGTCACTATACAAACTGATTTCTGCAAAGGGGATCGAGGCATCACTCTGAGAAGCGCAGGTTAACACAACCAGTTCTTGTCTGGATTGCAGAGTTTGCTTTCACAAAATTCAAAATCAAGCAAAGCCTTTATTCTTGAGTTACAGGACTTCAGTGCCACATTTCCCATATTCTGTTTTTTCAAAAAGAGATCTCCCGATGCTCATTCTCCAGCTTTTATGACCTGTAGAGGATCTTCTGTGATATTACCAAGACTTCTTCCACCTTCCGCTCCTCCTGGTTTATCAATCCTACCAAGTTCTATCACGAATCATTTCCAAACCACTGACCTTGTCCAGCCACCCTACCCAACCATCCTCCACCTGCACCAGTAATTGCCCAGTGCCCAAACAACCACAGCCAGGAACGACCCCCGGCTTCCTCAAACACACATTTTCTAGTTTCTCCCCGTTATTGACAGAAGAGGCTCACTTGAAACAAAAACGTACCCCAGATGGCTGCACTGGTTATTTCTACCTTTCTTTACTTCTGTAGCTCTTCTTCCACGACTAAAGCGCAAGCACTGGTAATTAAGCGCAGCACGTGCATTTTAAACATCAAGTGAGTTTGAAAGAGAGCAATAAAACTCCCCAGGTAAGTTGCTGTAAAAAAAAGTTACGGAACACATACAACATCAAATCCCTCCGACACACAGGGTGACGAGGGCTAACACGCTAGTAACCCCTCCCCCTCGCACTAAGACCACGTTGCCTTTTCTCACGTACTTTCAGTTTTGCTTGCAGAACAGTCGTAGAAAGACGAATCCCTCCTCTCACCTTGAAGGAAGAGGAAAAGGAAGGAAGTCCCCAGTCTTTCCTGGCTACTTGCCACTTTGCGTAGAGAGGCCTTAGGAATATTACAGGAAGACACTTTTTTTTTTTTTCCTAAAAGAAGACGTGGAAAGATCACGTCGCAGGCTTCTCTCTCCTCTCCAACACAAAAATCTTGGCTCAAGGAAGATTGAGCCAAACTACCGACCAGATAAAGGGAGTGGGGGGTGAGATCTGCTCCCTGGTGGGAGACCATCACACGGAAAGGCATGGACAAATCTCATCGTACACAAGTAGCTGTCTCTATCACGTGCCAGATCCCTGAACATAGACTGCAAAACTACTTTCTAACTTCTATTCATGACTGAAGTCAGTCCTGAATGATAGAATCAATGGCAAAAGAGTGCATAATTAAAGCCAAATGTCAAAAAAATGTTTAGAAAAAGGCTGAATGGAGTAAAAGAAAAGACTGCATGCTTCAGATGTTAACCAGCAACTGCAGGTTTCATTAGCACTTCTTCCACAGATCACCAGCTTGTCAAGATAAAGATGTTATTAAAACCTACAAAGCTAACACGAAATCACTCCTGACTTCACTTCTCATGCAGAAGCAAACTAAACTAGTTAAGTAGGGAAATGTGATGTGGGAAAGTCCAGAACAGGCCCCTCGTGGAAGGAAGGAGACCTAAAACAGAGACTGGAAACTCTAGAGGTACCAGGCAGAAGAGAGATTAGAGTGAAAAGAAGAACAGAAGGCACAGAAAACAAGAAGAGCACGGTTTTTTAGTGTTACCACAGGCATACGCTGCAACCAAAGGGTGACATTAACAAACCACATTATCTTGTGCTTACGATGTCAGACTCGAACCATGAAGTTGGCGCATTTTTGCCGCTGATGAAAAAAGAAAAACAAGGGAACCAGGAAAACAATGCCAATTAAAACTTCTTCAGAAGAAGGAACCAGCGCGCGCTGTACTGCTACAAGCACACTCAAGAGCTGTACCAAGCAATACTTTTTACTAATTTAAATACTAAAGTGGATTTTGGTGCAATCATGCACGTTGTTATATTCCATCCAAACATGTTTTTCTAACTTACTTTTTTCATCTCAAATGAAACATTTCTGGAAAAGAAGCAACAGTAATTTGCTTAAGGTAAACAAAGTTGCTCTTACAAATACACACCACAGAAGTAATAGAACGCGTCAAGCTTTTCTTCTTTTTAAAGTACATCTGACACACCTAATTCTGTAAAACAGATTGGAATGACTTCACTAACTAAAATATTCCTGTCTACCTGAAGCTACAGAGCAAACCGTTCAAGAAAGATACTCCTAAAGTATGTTTTGCTTTTTTTTTTTGGTACAAGTACTCAAAGAATGTACGACATTGTCACATTAATATCAGATTTTCTTACTATCAAGTGCAGTTGCAAAGATGTATTTATTTATTTTTACTGTTTGCCTTTTGAAATTACAGAAACTGTATCGATTAGCCTGATCACAGGCAGCATCACCATAGAGGACGTTTACTCCCAGCGCCAAGAATTAAGAGTTATCTGAGCCTGGGGAAACAATACAAAGGAAACCAGTGTTTGTTGCCCAGGGAGGTTGTGGAGTCTCCCTCTCTGGAGACATTCAAGGCCCGTCTGGACGCCTACCTGGGCAGCCTGCTCTAGGGAACCTGCTTTGGCAGGGGGGTTGGACCCGATGATCTCTCGAGGTCCCTTCCAACCCCCACAATTCTGTGATTCTGTTTTGCTTCTCTAGCGCACCCTAAAAAGCCATGATGGCTCCGTGTCCTGTTCATCCTTGTCTGCTTTCCCCAAAGCTCTGCCCTTGTTCTGTTTTAACTTGCCTCCTAGTCAAGCTCACTACACTGGTAGAATCACTGCCCACATATTTAAACTGAAGGAAGGAAAAAAGGAAGCGACTAGGTTGAGCACCACCGAGATCGCCTCCAAGTTCCCACCTTTCTCATCCTCTTTAATCCAAGGCTTTGGGAGCCAGCAGTGAGAAGTGACTCTGTCTTAAAGTCAGCTCTCCCCAGACTACAGCCAAGTACCCCGACTACTCTTCCCTTGGGACAGCAGCTCGCCACACACGTATGTGCTCTTGCTATCAAAAACCTCTTAAGAGCCAACTAGCAAAATGCTTGAACCCCACTGGGAACCTTCAGGCATCAACTGACATTAACAGAAAGCATACGATAAGTGTAACAAAAGCTTGCTGACAGCATTTTTGTTCGAATACATCTGAAGAACCCAACTTGCCCACCAGTGGCGTTGCATGAGAGCTCTCCCTGAAGCTCTCTTTGAAACATCACCGGGCAGAAATATTAAGTAAACTTTTCCTGGAAAGACAGTGCTGTGACTTGACTTCACCACAGTCAGAGGGTGAGGTTAGTTTGAGGGCTCGTTCATAACTAGACTCTTTCGTCCTTTTCAGCGGCCTCTAGACAGCTGCCAACGGTGGGGAGTTCATACTTTGGGGAGGATTAGATTGAGACCAAGATACCGGCTGCCCCACTGGCGGCGTCGCAGGTAATCTGTCCTACTGCAAGAGCGGAAAGTGTCAGAAGAAATCAGTCACAGGCAACCTAGCTGCCCCTAGTTTCTGCTCACCTGTGTAGCCACACACGCTCTCTAGCCAAATAGTCCAGCAAACTACAGACCTTGCAGATGAAGCGACTGTAGAACCGCAGAGTTTCTCTCCGAGCACGCGATTTCTGAAGGAGCAAACCATTTTCCTAGAGAACTGAAGGAGGCGGCACCTCCAGCCCTGAACTCCTGGAGGGCTGACAGTCTCCGCATGAAGTCCCAACAAACCGAGTGCATCGGAACAGGACACGTCTCCCAGACAAACTGCGAGATTAAGTAAAGCTTCAACACATCTGAGAACTCTGCTAGCTCCAATACGCCTATAAAGCTGGCATTCCAGGCACAGCGATCAGAGATCAGACAGGACAAGCATCGCTATTCTATCCACTGCTACTTGCAAGCCTTTCACTTTACCTGCAACGACAGAAGTGGATCTGTCTACCAGGGCTGAAAAACACACACAAAACTCCCCAAACGTGCACGGCTCGGTGGAACCCTACAAGCGCTGAAATCGCTGATTCTCTTAACAGAAGTTACTTTTAAATTCCACTGATATAAAAGAACAAGCGTACAACCAAGCACTTTACACCCTATAATTTAAGTTATCCAATCAAATTTTACATGTTGACCTACAAAATTAAGCCCCACGTATGACAAATGTTATATGAAGAAGTATCTGCTTTTTCCATTTACTTTCTTATTCCTCTGCAAATACTCTTTGGAAGACACACCAAGACTGCAAGCAACGAAAGGCATGAGGTTGTCCACAACTGCGATGCTCCCTTGCCCAGAAAGCTTACAGTCAGAAATACGGAACGCTTCAATTGCCACCCCATCCCGCAACGCTTCAAGTACTGGAATTGGATTCCTTTCCCCAGCATTGTTTTTCCGTGGGCTGGTTTGGCCGGTCAGGCAGCCATCCCTCTGAACCTCGCTCCACGTGTGTAGAACGCAGCTGGGATGCCCACACCCGTGGGAGCCAAAGATGCGGTCGGCAGCTCAGCTCTCACCTACAGAGGTTACTGCTGTGATCAGGCTCAGAGATGACAGGCTCGGGCTCCAGGCTGACCTGAGCGCTCTCCTACCCCGCCTTAATCGCGGAGGCACCGCGAACCCTCAGGAAAGCCGTCCCCGTGCCTGAAGCAACACAGAGCCGCGGGGGCGGTAACCCTGGCAGGGGCAAGGCAGCAAACCGCTGCGGTGGGGGAAGAGCCGCCCCTCCAGCCGGCGCAGCTGCCCGCAGAACGCCCCACCTCGCTGCGCCCTCGGCCCTGAGGGGGCCTAACGGCACCGGGACCGCTTTCGGAGACGCTCCTCCGTTTCCGCAGGGGGACAGGAGATGGGGGGGGGCGGCTGACAGGGCCGGGGGGCTCCCCCCTCCCCGGACAGACCCCGGTGCGTGCCCCCGGGGCACGGCAGGAGGAGGAGGAGGAGGAGGAGGAGGAGGAGGAGGAGGAGGAGGAGGAGGAGGAGGAGGAAGGGAGGAGGAAGGCCCAGGCCGCGGTCAGGCTGCCGTCGCCATGGCAACGCGGGCAGGCCGCTCTCCTCCCGGGGGAGCGCCGCGCGGCTGGCGGCCAGGCCGCCGGAAGTTTATTTATAGCTTGGCCGGATACGCGCTGACGTCACGGAGCGCGCCCGCCCCCGTGCGTCAGCGTAAGGGCGGACGTAATGGGAACGTGACACACGCACGGCGCGAGCTATTTATAGCCCGGGAGGGGGGGGGGGAGGGCTCCGGGCCGTTTGTTTGCCCGCCGCACGCGCTGGGGGTGGGGCCGCGCGCGCGCTGCGTAGGCGCGGTCACGTGAGCGGGCGGCCCCCCGCCCTCCGGCCACGCCCCCGCGGGGGAAGCCGCGCGGCGCCGGCGGCGCGTGACGGGCGCGCGCTGCGGGGGGGAGGGGCGGGGATTCCCCCCCCCCCCCTCCTCCGCGCGGGAAACCCCCCCCGAGGGGGAGGGGAGGGGAAGGGAAGGGGGGGGGGCGAGGGGTCGGCACCGGGGAATAAACGAAATGAAACCCGCCGAAAGGGGTCGTGGGTCGGCGGGGGGGGGGTCGCGGCGGAATGGGTAAAGTCGTGGTTATGTCGCGACAGGAGGGGTAAAGTTGTCGTTATGTCGCGACAGGAGGGGTAGGGTTATTGATTTATCGTGGCAGAAGGGATAAAGTCATTGGTTTATCACAGTAAAAGGAATAAAGTTGTTTTATCGCGATAGAGGGAATAAGGTGGTGGTTTTATCGCAATAAAAGGAATAAAGTTATTTTATAACAACAAAAGGAAAAAAGACTTTTATCACAAAAAAAAAAGGGATAGGGTTACTGTTTTATCACAACAAAAGGGATACGGTGGTTGTTTTATCGCCATAAAAGCGTTAACGGGGTTGGAAGGGGGCTACTGGGAGCGACTCCTCAATCAATATGGGCGGCAGGGGGCTTTTGCCTCCCCATCCCCACCGCAGTTCCTGCAAAAACACCAAACCCGTGCTAGCAAAATACAGGAGATTACTCCGGCGTCAGTTCTCACGGCGTTCCCTTCCGCTCAGGCAGAGCAGCGAGGTCCCGGCCAGCCGGAGCTGAGCAGAGCGGTGCTCCCGTAGGCAGCCCTTGCAGCGACGTCCGCTTGTTTGCCCTTCCAGGGGTCCCGCAGGAGGACGGACCCCTCCTCCGGGTGCCCCACGAGCGGCGATGGTGGTTGTTCGGAGCCGCGTTCGGGTGGCTCGGCCTTCAGTAACTCGCGTCCCCTCTCGCCTTCCCCCCAAGGCTTCTGCTGCTCCTTCTCCTCCGCTTCAGCAGGCGAGGAGCTGCCCGCCTCGCCTCCCTTGCTGCTCCGGCAGCCAGCGCACCTGCGCTCGGTGCCCTTTGCTCCCTTTGTTTGTGGGTTTGCTTTGGCACCGCTCCAGCTCCCTCCCACCCGTCTGCAGAGGGCATGTGTAGCGTGGCTCCGGGTACGGCACCTCCAGCCTGCCCTCGGTTAGCACGGCCACCTGCACTCAGGTCTGGACTCCGCAATCGTCTTTCACAACCCCAAAACCCGGCTTCTGAGCTCAGCTCTGGAGCTGGAGCCATAAGCTCGAGCACCTACACCATGGGCAGCGGCAAAAAAAATATAACTTGACGGCCCATTGCCTCGGCAGCTGGAGTCTGCCCCATCCTCACCCAAAACCCCCGATCCCATCCCAGCCGAGGAACCGCTGAGCGATCCCTCTTGGAGACGGGCAGCCCCGATCAGCAGGGCAGTGAGAAGACAGACAGACGGACAGGGACGTGCTAGGAAGGAAAGAAACGGCAGGCCAAGGGGAGGTGGAAGAGGCAACCAACACAACGCCGTGCACAGGTAAATGGAAGTTCAGAGAGCGTCACCGGATCATTGCCATAACAGCAACGCTCTCTGAAGAAGCCTAAATGGCTATCTGGTATAAATTATTTATTTTGTTTGCGGTGATAATGTTGTATTTGTGGTAAGTAATAAAGAGACTCCTCCTTGGGATGGCAGGTTGGCAATTCGGTCAAGAACAAACTATGGAAATGAAGGGCTCAGAAGGAAGCCATGGGAAAGGAACTTACATAATAAATAACGGTAATTTTTATCATTTTCCTAATTTTAAGGTAGACTGTAAAAAAATACTAATTTTTTAGTATTTTTATTTTATTAGGGAGGGAGAGGTTATAAACCAGCCCCGTGGCCTTGATCGTTCATTAAAACCCGTGTCTGTATTAATAAATGTTACTCTTTCAAGATCTTTGCTCAGGATAAGATGGGCTTGAGCTTTTTTTTTCCCCCCTCTCTCTCTTTTTTCTCAAAGCGAAGACAATCAAATAAGATTGTCCTTTTGAAGGAACCAAGGCCAAAGCTAAATGGAGCTCTTGTGTCTCCCCGATAAATCCGGTTTAAAGCTGCTTCGTTATTACATAATTAATGCACTCAAATTAAGATCCCTCTGAATGTTTCTTCATCTCCTTATTTAATAATCTGCTGTGCTTGCATGCCTGAACCTTGTCTGGTCCCGGCTTCTCCCATTCCTCATCAGCTCTTACGTGGGCAGGAGGAATTACATTCCCGACAGCCCCTCCGCTTAGCGCGATCACGGCTCGGTCTGTGGGTTTGTCTGGAAGGGGAGCCGTTCCTTCCCTCTCTACTTTTAATTTTGGATCTCGGCGAGCGAGGAAGAATCGCCTATTGTCTCCGCAAGCCAGGCAGAGCGAGCAGACTGAGTCAGCCCGGGAACATTCGAGCCTCCCCATCTGTGGCACCGCCGAATTCCAGGGCGATTCCACCAGTTGGTGGAGCTTCTGTCTGGGAAAACAGAGCCATTGTGAACAAAGCATACTGCGCATACTTCTAGCGTTCATGAAAGACTTGGTTGGAAGCGTTTGAATCTTTCTCAAAATTTCTTCCTCTGGGGCAGAAATTTCCCATGCGTGGCCTCGATCCAGTGGGTCGTCACTTGGAAAATCTGAGCGCGCACCATCTGACCGTTTCTTTGACTAGTTGGGAAAAGAAAATAAAAACTTTTGACCGTGAATGTACAATGGCAGGCTAGATTAGGCTGGGGCTTAATTTAACCAAGACCAGGGCTTAATTTTGGCAAGGGGCAGCCTGCCAAACACAACACCAGAGGCTGAGCTAGGCCTTCCCTCTTCCCCACCGTGACCTCTGTATGACAAGGGCACCTTTCTTTCCCACTGGGAGAAGCAGAGAAAGCTGGATGAGCTCCTCCCTCTGTTTGGAAACACAGCGGTGATGAGCTGGGGGTCCCGGGTACCTGTTGTAGCATCTCACCCCCCTCACACAAACTCTCTGACCCGATCAGGGAAGGAAGCGGAGTCGGAGCTGTTGTTCCAGGCTGTCCAGATGTGGCTAGGTGTCGTGTTGACCAGGGTCACATCCTGTTTTCAAGACTCTGCTCACCTCAGCCAACGCCAGAACCTCTTGTGTTTATTCTCTGGATGGCAGGGTGCCTCTGAAGGGTAGGGTTCCGGCCCAGGCCTCAATCCAACGCAGGCTTTAAGTGACCAAGTCAAAAACGGACCTGTTTTTTTTCAGTGCTGCGTCCCCTAAAAAGAATTCAGAAACCCAAATTAATCATCAAACTCTTTGCGTGCCCGTAGGGAGAGAAAAGGGTACAAACCTGAATACCTGCCACAATTGGATGGGGCCAAACCCCAAATCCCCCTGCTCTGGAGCAAGGGTACATAGCTCGGTGTACTTCTTGCAGGTGCAGTCGTGGGGTGTCAGAAGCCTTTCTGGAGATGGTTACCTACAGGATCCTCCAAAGGCACTGCTGGAAGAAGATGGGTGCTGCCTTCTGTTGGACCCAATAGAGCACTCCCTAGAAAACAGAAGATCTGGGATTTAATTCCTTTCACTGCTTAAAGACCCGAATCCACATCTCCTTATTCAGGAGAATGACCTGAGCACCAGGTTACTGGCTATCCAGGAGGGTACGGAGGGGAAGGGGAGCCTTTGCTTTAGAAATCACACTCAACAGCAGGGATTAATCAGGTGAGAATGCAAGTTCAGGTAAGGCCACGGCAGCATTTTTGTGCTGCAAGCACTTAATGTAAAACACGCACGCCGTCCTTGGAGCAGGAGCGGGTACGCAGAACTCCTCTGCTCCGGCAGACAGCCCCGAGCGCCAGCCCGAGCGCGGTTTCACCACTTCAAACGGAGGGGTGAGATGCCACCCAGCTCGGCGCAGGGATCACAGCAGGCTCCTGGGAGGTGGGGAATGTGGGTTGACGCTCCCCCTCCCCACCCTTGCCCCCCTGCCAGAGGAAAGCGCTTGGAGCTGGGTGCCCTGTCTCCTGTGCAAGCGCTGAGCCCACCGAGCCGTGTGTAATTAGGGGGCACCGACCGAGTCCTGGTTTGGGGTTTTCCTAGGAGCCAGCATCCAGGCAGAGAACTTTGCAGCCTCAGGACTATCCTGGACTGCTCACGCTCTGGTCTCGCAGAAGACAACTGCAAGCTCCGATGAGGAGTTTGCCATCAAGTTATCTGAGCATATTTAGGAATGGGTCAGTGGGAACTGGAGGTGACCCCCTCGGCCTCTCCACGTTGTTTGGTCCAACAGCCTTCCAGCTCTGACCTCACGTGGCAAATGACCACCTTCCCCAAATCCAAAGCAATAAGGGCGAGCTTTATTTCTCCCCCAGGTTCACGGGGGCTTCCTCCCCTCATCCTTTTCCTTGTCACCCGTGAAGCCCCCACAGCGACATCCCTGTGGTGGGCCTCCCTTCCACACCAGTGGAGCAAGCCCATGTGTACACAAGGGTTGCACAAGTCACTGCCTGGCCTCCCCGTCCCCATCCCTCTCCCTCTGCCCCCGTGTTTATGCTGAGCTCCACTCATGAAGGGCTTCTAGCTCCTTCCTAAGTATGTGGTGGCTGTCCTCTCCGCTAACAACAGGCTGGTTAATGACAGGCCCCGCTCTCCATGGAGGAGACGGGTGGTGGGGGAAACGTGTGGTGGACAAGCTGCCGGCCCCACGCACAGAGCTGGCAGCTTTGGGGCCATTTCCCCCAAACACCCAGCGTTTTGTGCAGCAGTGCTTTACAACTGGAGGACCTGGTGCTTTGGGACACGGTTGGACGTGGTGCTTAGGGACACGGTTTAGTGGGTGACACTGGTGGCAGGGGGGTGGTTGGAGATGATCTTGGAGGTCTTTAACAACTTTAATGACTTCTATGATTTACGTAGCACGCTGAGGGTTATCTTGGAGGCTGGCAAAGCAGTCTTGCCGTTGTTTCGGGGTTGTTTTGGGGTTAGGTTGGGGTTGTTTTGGGGTGGGTGAATTTTACTCTCGCAGGCCCCTCGGAGGACGTCGTTTTCGCTCCGCGGGGGCCGGGAGGAGCCCGGGGAAGCCCCACACGGGGAAGGGGCCGCGGGTCCCCTCCTCTCTCCCCCCCCCCCCCCCGTCCCCACCGCTTTCCGCGCTGCCGGCACGGCGCTGCGGGCCCTTTCCCAGCAGCGTCGCGGAGACGACGACGAACGACTGAGGAGGAGGAGGAGGAGGAGGAGGAGAAATGACAGCATGGAAAGCGGCGTATTTTTACCAGGGCGGAAAGTGCCACCCTCTCCTCTCCCCTCCCCTCCCCTGCCCTCGGCCGCCCACGCCGGGAGCGGCATCAAAGGGAATCTCCCCGCGGCTGCGGCGGGGCAGGGCCGGGAACCGCCACCCCCCCGTCCCGTCCCGTCCCGTCCCCCCCCCAGCCGCCATTTCGCGGCTCCCCGCTGCGCTCCGTTGCGTCAGGCAGGGCTGTCCCCGTGGCGGGGCATCCCCACGCGTGACCCCGCCGGGCACGGACCCCACGCGTGGGTGTGGGGGGGGAACCCCCTCGGGCCTCTGCCGGGGGCGGCGGGGCCGTTACACCGGGGGGGGGGGGGGGGGGAGGCCCCGTGACAGCGGGCCCGGCTATAAATACCCGCCCGCGTCTATATTTGGCGCGGCCGGCCCGCCAACCGGCGACACAAAAATAGCCCCGCTGCGCCCGCCCGCACCGCAACGCCGCTCGGCGGGCCCCGGCCCCGCGGGCTAAATTTAGCCGCGCCGCTTGCGTCAACGACGCGGCCGCCGTGCGTCAGCCCGCTCGGCCCCGCCCACCGGGCGCCCGGCCCGCCGCGTCCCGCGCGGGGATTGGCTGAGGCGGCGGGGGGGCGGGCGCCCCGCCGTGACGCGCGGGCGCTGATTGGCCCCGGCGGGGGCTGGCGGCGGGCGCGGGGGAAGCGGCGCCGCGCGGGGAGCCCGCGGCCGGAGGGATCCCCGCGGGGGGGGGGGAGCGGGGCCGCCGGGGCGCGGGGCGGGCACGGCCGGGGGCTGCCGCCCGGCCCTCCCGGACCGCCCCCGTGGGACCGCGGGGCCCGGCGGCTGCCGGCGTGCTGCGGACGGGCGGGCAGAGCGAGGTGTCCGTCCGTCCGTCCGTCCGGGAGGTGCGGCGCCTCCCCGAGCTGGTCGCGGGTCCTGCGGGTGGGGTGTTCCGGGAGGAGAAGGGGGAAATAAGTGGATAAAAGTGAAGGGAGAAGGGGGAGGGGAGGGAAGAGTTGGGGGAAGGGGAAAAAGGAAATAAAAGGGGAAAAGAGGAAGTAAAGAAAAAGGAAGAAAAGAGAATGAAAGGAAAAAAGGAAGAGGGAAAAAAAAAAGAATAAAAGGAAAAGGAAAATAAAAGGGAAATAAAAGGGAAAAGGAAAATAAAAGGAAAAAGGAAAATAAAAGGAAAAAAGTAAAAGAAGGAAAAATGAAAAAGAAAAAGAAATGAAAAGGGAAAAAAATAAAAAAATGAAAGATGGAAAAAATGAAAAGGGAATAAAGAAAAAAGAAATGTAAAAGGCGGAAAGAGAATAAGAGGAAAAAAGAAAAAGGAAAATAAAAGGAAAAAAGTAAGAGAAGAATGAAAAAGAAAATGAAAAAGGGAAAAAATAATAAAAAAAGATGGGGAAAAAGGGAATAAAGAAAAAAATGAAAAGGGAAAAAGGAAAAGGAAAAAAATGAAAAAGGAAAAAAGGAAAAAGAAAGAAAAAAAGGAAACGGGAAAGAAAAAAAGAAAAAATAAAACTAAAGGAAAAAAAAGTGAGAAAGGGAGCAGTCTCCGGTGATCCCTCCCGAAGGCGCCCCGCGCCGAGCAGCCAAAGCTCCCGTCCCCCGCCAGCCCTCCAGCACGGAGCCGGCGCGCCTGCAGCGCGGCACCCACCCCGCGCTCCCCGCTGCCGAACGGTCCTAACAGCGACCGTGGTAACAACGACAGCAAAATGACGGCGGCGACGGGAGGGTGTTTAAGCGGCGCCGGCGGCCCCCGGCACCCCGTCCCGCGGCGGAGCAGCAGCTCGGAGCGCCGTCCCCGCGGAGCCCCGGTGCCGGCCCGTCCCTCACACCGGGCTCACCCCCGGCCCGCCCGGGCTCGGCGCGGCGGCGCACGGGGCGGGGAGGGGGGGGGGGGGGGGGGGGTCAGCAGCGTCAGGCTCCCATGGCGTCACGATTGACGTTTCGCATTCCAGCCGCTCTATGGAGAGGCCGCTAGGGCTGCTCTCACATAAATGACGTTCGGAGGCACGGAGCGGGAGAGCAGCGCGGAGAGGCGCCTCCGTCCTCTCTCTGCCCCGCCGCACGCGCCCCGCACGGCAGCCCCCGGGTACCCCGCGGCCGCAGCCGCCGCCCGGCAGCCCCTGGCGGCTCCGCTCTGCCTCGCCTCGCCTCGCCTCGCCCGGCGGGGACCGGCTGCCGGGGCTCCCCTTTTTTCCATGACTCGGGATAACGCGTCCTCCTCCTCCGGAGCCTCTTCCACCACCGCCGCAGCCTCCGCCGAGCCCCGCGGTGCTCCCGTCGCCGCCCGGCCGCTGGACAGCGCCCGCTCGCCCCGGTGAGGAAGCGGCCGCCGGGGACCCCGATGTAAAGACGGAACCGACACAGCAAGCGAGTACGTATGGGCACCGCCGGCACCCCGCGGGCACCGCCGGACAACTTTCGGGGACCGGGAAGCGCCGCCGCCGCCGCCGCGACCGCCCCAAACTTTCGCCTACCCCCCCCCCCCCCCAGCTCCGCCGCAACCGGGATGCTCCGGGTGTCCCCGTCCCGGTGTCCCCCCGGTGTCCCCCGGCACCGGCTCGTCCCGGGCCGGGCTGGCGGCCGAGCCGCCGGTACCGAGGGCTTTCTGCTGGTTGTTGTCATGGAAATGATGCTGCCGGCGGCGGCGGCGGCGGCGGCGAGTTCACGGCGGGGATGAATGGCACTCGCTCGGCTCCTTCCTACAGCACAACTTGTCGCTGCTGCTGCTGCTGCTGCTGCTGCTGTCGCCTCGCAGGGTCGCGAGGGTCCCACCGAGCGCTGAGCCCCGGAGCCCCCCCGGCGGCACCGCCACCGGAGCGCCCCGGCACCGGCACCGGCACCCCGGAGGCTACCGGGCCCCGCAACGTGTGCGCCGGGGCACCGAGCGCCTCGGTCGCCGGCCGGGCTGGGAGCGAGCCGGCAAGGCGCTCTGTCGCGATATGGTGCCGCGGAAGGCTGTCGGGACAGCGCTATCGCGATAGCCGGCGCGCCGCGGGCGGAGGTGCGGCTCACCTGGGTGGAGCTGGCGTTTGGGTTTTTGTGTGGTTTGTGTGGTTTTTATTTTTCTTTTATTCTTAATTTTTTGAGACCATGCGAGGAAATTTCCCAGGGTAAGCGCGGAAAAAGCTGATTCCTGCAGGGGGTTCGGCTGCGTGGGGCTCGGTGGTTTTTTCTTTTTTCTTTTTTCTTTTTTTTTCTTTTTTTTTTTTTTTTTCCTTCTCCAGGGAAAAAAAAAAAAAATCCCCCCAAACCCCACAAACTTTGGGAACGCGTCGCTAACTTTTTCCCCGGCCCGCTTCGCTCCGATTACATTCCTCGCCCCGTTTCCCTCTCCTCCGTGGAGACTGTCGTACGGTGGAGCCTGGCCCCGCTAAAACAATGGACCGAGCCCGAGCAGGAGAGGGTTTTCTCCGGAGGTTTCTTTCGGGAACTCGCCCGAGCCCCGTGGATTTTGGGGAGCGAGCGTGTGCGGCTCCGGGGGGGGGGGGGGGGGAAGGCGGGTGTGATGCGCAAAGCCGGGAGCGCACCGGCGCTGGAAGCGGAGCTCGAAACTTTTAATTCAATGGAGCTTCCCCCCCCCCCCCGCCCCCCCGCCCTTGGCGGTCCCTGCCGGGTAAATGAAGGTTTCGAAACTCGCCTGGAGAAGTCCCGGTCACAATGGGAGCGTTTCACGCTTTTCCTCCTCGCGTTACGGGGTGGGGAGGGGTGGCACTCGGGGCTGAATGCGGGGCGCACGGAGGAAGAAAAGAGCTGTGACAAGGAGGGGGGGGGCGTGGGGGGCTTATTTCCTCCTAATTTACAGCCTTCGCGGCTCTGAGCTCCTGGCTCCGGCGGCTGCTCTCCGGAGGGGTGCTGCGTGCTTAAAAGCTCACCGAGTGTCTCTAGGAAACCGGCGGCTCGGGGCGGGGGGGGGGGGGCGCATCCCGAGCCCCGGGGCCGGAGGGGGGGACGCAGAGAAGGAGATGGGAGCCGGGGAGGCACCGAACAGCCCGGCAGGCGGGCAGGGAGTAAAGGCGAGGAAGGGGAAAGCTGGGGAGAAAAAGGGGAGAAAAAAAAAAAAAAAAAAAAGAGCAGGAGTCGCAGCCCCCGCCGCAGAGGGCGGAGGGGCCGGAGCATCCCACGGGGAGCCGCCGGGGCACGGCACCCCCGGCCCGCGGGGTGCTCCCCCTGCCCACCCCGGGGCCAAGCTCCCCCCCCCCGAGCCGGCTTCTGACTCCCTCCTTTCTCCTCGCAGCGCCCGGGTCGGAAGAGCGCCCCCCGCCGAGGCCAGCCTCCCAAGCAGCCTCCGCAGAGAGGTCCCAGCCGGCACGGAGCCCCCCGCCGCCGCCGCCGCCGCCGCCGCCGCCGCCGCCCGGTGCCGCCCGCCCCACCAGCCCCACCATTCAGCGCGCAAGATACCCGCCAGGTAAGCAGCCGCCGAGGAAGAGGAGAGGTGCGAGGTCCCCTACTCCCTCCCCGGGCTCCCCTCTTTAAGGGGGGGTCGCCCCCGAGCGCCGTGGAAGGAGCGGATCGGCAGCCGCCGGGTGGGATGCTGGAGGCTCCGGGAGGAGCGCTGGCTCGGCGCATCCCTCATGCCGAGCTCTCTCTCGCAAGGATGCCGCTAATAGGATGAGAAGAATAACTCCGAATATTCCTGCCCTGATTTTTCACTCCTTCCGCCGGGCTTTGATGACATACCGCCCATCAGCGAACCTCCTGTATCGTTTTTTTTTATCATTATTTTTTATTTTTTTCCTAACATTGTTGGGTCAAGAAGAGAAAATCCCAGGTTATTTACTTTGCGGGGTGATTAATGTCGGTGCCCCGAGTGGAAAAGTAGGGGTTAGGATTAGTCAGAGGAAGGTGCTGGCAGAGGGCGAAGTAGGAGGAGTTGTGCGGAGCGCACCAGACCTTTACGTTGGGGATATTTTTTCTGTCCTCAGGTCAGACTTATTTTAGACGTAGGCTTTCTCAGCCCACTTTGAGCAGAATTCAGGGCCCTAACCCTGCCATGCTCTCCTTAACTCTCCTGCTAAGGAGATAAAAAACCAAAACCCCAAACCTGTAGCGCTCTGTTTCCCTGAATCCCTGCTCATTTTCTGAGCTCGCAAGAAGCCTTTTTTCCTTCATGGGGCTGCATATCAGCGCGTCCACTTGTGACATTATCTGCCCGCTCGTTCAGTTGTGTTCCTCAGTGGAAGCGCGTGGAAGGAATTGCTTTCCCTTTCTATCCGATTAAGCACTGATCAGTGCATTTTAGCAGGCAGTCCTTAAGCTAAACAAATGATAGTAATAGAGCTTGGCATGAAATGTGTGTGCATGGAACGGCACGGATGCAGATATTGATAGGAAAAAGAGACCTTTGTGGGAAGATACATAAATAAGATCGGGAGGCAAGGCTTGTGGAAGTGTTGAAGTGTTGTCCTGCTATCTTTT
The DNA here is from genome assembly GCF_009769625.2 of Cygnus olor. Lineage (NCBI taxonomy): Eukaryota > Metazoa > Chordata > Aves > Anseriformes > Anatidae > Cygnus > Cygnus olor. The sequence continues at coordinate 96,806,572 of NC_049170.1, read as the reverse complement.
TTTCTTTAAATACGTGGATTTGCAAGCAGAAAGGTCTTCGCAATTTCAGAAAACAGCACTATTTTTTCTCCCACTTTCTGATGTTTTCTCGAAAAGAAGGAAGATCTGAATACTCTGTGACAACACGATAATTGAAATCTGGTGCTTGGTTTACATTTATCTGCAAAGCAGGCAGGGAAGAATGGAAAGTTGATCTGACACCTATTATTTGGATCCTTGCACGGCAGGTTCCAGTGAATATTTAAAAGTTATAAGTGAAGGGAGTTCTTAAAATACAGAGGAAAACCCCATTATTTTTAATACAGCTTTTTTTTTTTTTTTTTAATATGAATTCTCTATCGAGTACTTTAGGAATATAAATTACCACAATTAAGAAGAGGTGAACTGCACTGACTTTTGATATACACTTTCTCCATATTTACTTTTCTGATCTCTTTATGAGAGTATTTGTGCTAATTGATGCATTTTATTCCTCTGCCGCAGAACCAAAGCACATCATGCACCTTTAGTCTGGGTTGCAAATTCTGGGCTAGAGTCTCACGTTGTTTGGCCAGGTGAACCTCAGGTGGATTGCAGCATTGGCTCCATTATTTCTTGAGAGCAACCAAGGAAATAGTGGATTAGTAGGAAATGTAAAAGGAAAAAAAGTCTTTGCAGGTACTGTGTTGCTGAAACCCTCCTGGCTACCAGTGAACCACATTAACTTTTACGACTAATGGACAAAAACAATTATATCGTCGCTTTCTTTTAAAAACAGAAATGCCCCTTACTTTTTCTCTTACATTTTTGCAAATTTAGGGATATGTTGTACCGCTCGCTTTTTTTAGGAGAATGTTCCACTACAGATAAGCCTCAAAAGTAGCAGCTAGACACCAGCCCTGAGTTATTAGCTGACCAGAAATATGCTTTGAAGGCCCAGAGCCGAGTAAGCAAAATTGATGTTTGCAAGTCTTAAGTAGCAAATACTGTGATTTGAGCTGTTCCTCTGACACCCGCTGTAGATGCTGTTCCTTTTAAACTAACTCTCGGTTTTAGTATTATGCATTTGGTAATCTAGTTTACCCTTCATGAAAATTTTATGGCATGGTCGCACGCATACAGAGATAGATTTAGAGCTATAAACCATTCCCATTCTGCTTATCTAATTCTCATTGACACCTATGTATATTAAGCAGCGGATCTAGGGCAGGCTGGAGATGGATTCTCCTCTCGCTGACACTGGTATAAATTCGAGTGGCACCAGCGAGCGGAAGAGAGCTCCCTAATACCTAATGCTCAGTCGATCCCTGATACACGTTCCTCGTCAAAAACTTGCGCTTAATTTGTGGTTCCCATGTCCAGGCGAGAGTGGGAGTCAGGTGTCTGACCGAGCCCCACGAAATGTGGGAAAGCTTGTCGGAAAGAGGTTAGCGAGGGTCTGGACTGTGGCCTCAGCACGTGGGGCTTGGTGTTAACGTCCCCCTTTGCCCTTGCAGATATGCCCTGTGTGCAAGCGCAGTATAGCCCTTCACCGCCCGGTTCGAATTATGCAGCTCAGACCTACGCGTATGGCTCGGAGTACAGCTCGGAGATCATGAACCCTGACTATGCCAAGCTGACCATGGACCTGAGCAGTACCGAGATCACTGCCACCGCCACCACCTCCCTTCCCAGCTTCAGCACCTTCATGGAGGGTTACTCCGGCAGCTACGAGCTAAAGCCTTCCTGCCTCTACCAAATGCAATCTGCCTCCTCCAGCCAGAGGCCCCTCATCAAGATGGAAGACGCCCGGCTTTCCACCTACCAGCCCTCGCTGCCGCCCTCCACGGACGAGGGGATGCCCAGCACCTCCATGTACTTCAAGCAGTCGCCGCCCTCCACGCCCACCACACCAGGCTTCCCCCCGCACCAGAGCCTGTGGGACGAGCCCCCGCTGCAGCCCACCCAGACCTGCCTGCCTCCCGGCCACCTGATGGAGGCTGCCCCCATGAAGACTGTGCCTCCGCGCTTCCCCCTCTTCCACTTCAAGCACTCACCCCCGCACACACCGGCGGCGGCCGCCCACATGTGCTACGAGCCGGCATCCTTGAGCCTCCCCCTGGGCCCCGACAGGCCGGCGGCCGGGCAGGCCCCCATGGAGAGCCACTCGTACGGCCTTCCCCTGGCCAAAAGACCAGCCACCTTAGCCTTCTCCCCGCTCGGCCTCAACGCGGCCACCTCCAGTCTGATGGGGGAGGCCAGCAGCGGCGGCAGCGGCCTCCCCTCCCCGCCCAGCAGGAGTTCCTCGTCTGGGGAGGGCACATGCGCCGTCTGCGGGGACAACGCCGCCTGCCAGCACTACGGCGTGCGGACGTGCGAGGGCTGCAAGGGCTTTTTCAAGGTGAGAGCTCCGCCAGGACGCGGGTCTCGCTCCCCGCCCTGCGTCTTCCATCTTCCCCTTCCCTCCCACCCAACCCCGCTGGGCGGCTGCAGGCTCCTGGCCTCTGCCCCGTCAGCGCCAGGATGTTGTGTGCCAGGGCTCAGAGCTCCTCCAAACCTCGTTGGAAACGAGATGCATCAGAAAGTCCTATTTCATTTTTCGGCAGGCGGTGGTGGTGCCATTCCTCGCACCCAGGCTGCTCCAGCCAGGAAGGCTGTGAGCGCAGCCCAGGGGGGAGACTTCAGGAGTGGAGCAAAACCAAATATTTATTTGGTTGTTGCCTCATCACTGCTCATCAGTTTAGGTAGAGAGCGAGCTCTCACCCATTGAAAGCACCTAGCCGAGCAGTGACAACACACCACGCCATGTCCCCGTGTAGCTTAGGAGGCTGTAAAGGCAGTCAGCAGCACTGACCCTTCTACATGAGGCAGCTTCTGAGCATGTGCTTATACTTTTAAGACTGGAATTCTTTCTTTCTGCTTTTAGATTAGGGCACTTCATAATTGCAACAAATTCAGCTTGGAGTTCAGGACTTTTTTTTTTTTTTTTCAGAAACGGCCTTAAGTGAAACACTTGGTGTAGACTTTTTTTCTTTTTTTGGGGGGGGGGGGTGGGCAGTCTAGGTAGTAGGTTCAAGATTTGTTAAATTTGGGGCTGGTTTGGTACATTTCTTTCTGCACAGATAGTAGTCGTGCCCCTGTTCTGGTAAAAGATTTCCTAAGTACGATGGGAACAAAAACAGTCCAAAAATAGATGTAGGGGAGGGCTCACAGCGTGTTTTTTTTTTATTGTACATAGAACTGCTAATATTACTTCGTTATAATCCTTTGGCAACATGCTAAAATACACATCTCCTGTACAACTCGCTTGTTATTTAAAAATAATTAGAAAACGGACCACAAACAGCCTGGAAATAGCAGCTCTGCTGGGCCTGATCCTACCCCCATGGAAATTAATAGCATATCCTTCACTGGGAGCTGTGGCTAGAGCTTATTCTGCAAAACGATTTTCTCAAGTGAAACAGTTTTCAGTTCTAAAGTGCAATGAACACTATTTGCTGTGTCCCTTGTACTTACTGCATTGAAGCTGTTGTTTGAAATACAACAAAAATATAAAATAGCATTTTCCCATTAATTTAATTGCAGACAAAGATTTAATACCAAATGTTGAACTGATAAATTTGATCCTCTCCTGATGGCTTTCCTATTAATTTCTTTTTGTGCTAAGTTATTTATTGATGTATTTGATTTTAAATATGGAAATGCATAATATATTTTTGCAACAATTTCTATTATATTCTCTCAAGGCTCACCAGGATTTTACTAATTTTAATTTTTCCTTATAGTTTTTAAAGCACTTTAAGAGCTAATTACATGTCTGTAGCTACAGTATCCCTCTGTCTATTTTCTTTTTCCCAAGCCAGGTTAGCTTTCCCAGAATATTTAACTAAATATGTTTTGTAGGGGGTTCTGGTATTTTTATTTTTCTCCCCGATGATTTTAATGGCTAACCAAACCAGTTATTGTGGTATTTGACTAACAATAGCGATAGCAAGAGAAGTACATCACAGATCATTTTGATTTTATTTTAATAAGGTCAGCAATAATCAAGGGAATGAACCAAGTAGAAAATTGTTCCCAAAGGGATATTAAAAGCGGAGATAATCTAATCCCCAAAGGTAGATGCGATGACCTGGTAATTTCAGATATGATTTTATCATTCAAAGTTGCCTGTCTCCAGAGACTTGCTTCAGAACAATCCTAGATGATTTTCATTGTCAGTAGCTAACACTAATAAAATTGTTTTTCCTGCAGGCTAGTGTGTTAGGAAATTAATTTTATCTAATTATATGAATTGCACTGTCGCTTTTCATGTTGTAATTAAAATACATTTTGTCAGGTTCTAAGTTGTTCACAAAACTATCGGTTTACTATTTCTCTGTTGCCTTTTCTCAGAGAACAGTGCAGAAAAACGCAAAATATGTTTGTCTGGCAAATAAAAACTGTCCAGTGGACAAGAGACGTCGTAACAGATGTCAGTACTGCCGGTTTCAGAAGTGTCTCAGCGTCGGCATGGTTAAAGAAGGTAAGGACTATTGCTATTATTATCCCAAATGGTGGAACATTGCATTTAATGAGTACGTGTGAGTGTGTGTGTGTGGACATGGATGTCTTTACTCTGAATATTGCAGTGGTGGGGTTCCTAACTTGCCCCTGAACGTGCGCATTTGTGTAATAAGGTATTGATTTATTTTTTTTCTTGTCACCAAAGTTAGTGGGTTTATCATATTTAGACTTTCTGGGACCCCAGAGTTCGAGAACAGCAAGGTCACGAGAGGATAATTTGACTCTGGCCAAAATGTCTCCTTTACGAACGTTGAATGTCGTTCAGTAGTGCTGTTGGCTTCCACATATTATCTCACAGGGGGCTGCATGTCATTGTCGGGTGTGCATTTTTGCATACAGTCTTGTCTCATTCCCACAAGCTGATTGTAAATTTGCAATTAATTTAAATGGAAACAGGATCAACTCATTAGTCCCAATTCTGCAAATATTTAAGTACGTGAGTAATGCTGTGTGAGCAGTCCCATTGCAAATACCGACATGGATAATACAGCCTATATGGTGTGAACATATTTTTCGGCTGCTTTGAGAAAGCTAAAATTACTTTGAAAGAAAGACCCTGCCATATAGGAGGTGCACTGGCAGTAGTAACACTCGCGTTTCACGTTCAGTTTTCTTTCAGCAGTAGAGCTGTGTGTGTGCGTGCACATATAGGGGCACACAAGCGTGCTGCAAACAAAGCACGAGCGCTAGGAACACAGCTGGGCTTCAACTAAGCAGTCAGGCTGCTGCTTACGACCAGAGGTCTGACGCCGTTCTGGTACCGTTTGTGTTTCTCTGCGATCAAAGGCATCGGTAGCACGTGCTGAAATTGGAGAATGCTCTTGTTTTTGCTGGGCTGGCCATCGCGAGGGAAGCAGGTGCTCGGTCTGATCTGTCGTCTGCTGGTACCAGTCCTCACAACTGATCCCCCTCTTTTTTACGCAGTCGTCCGCACGGACAGCCTGAAAGGGAGAAGAGGTCGGCTGCCTTCCAAACCAAAGAGCCCCTTGCAGCAAGAACCTTCTCAGCCCTCCCCGCCTTCTCCTCCCATCAGCATGATGAACGCCCTCGTCCGAGCTTTAACCGACTCCACGCCCAGGGAGCTTGACTATTCAAGAGTATGTCTCGCTTTTCTTTGTTTGTTTTCTGCATGGAAATGAGTCATGAACCGCATTCCTACTTACCAGCCAGTTTGCTAAAATGAAAATAAATGTGAAATTGGGGTGAGAGTAAAAGTTTGCCCAGCCAGCCGTGCCTATTCATGGCAGGTGGATAATGATGGGAAAGGAGGTGAGCTGGAAATCAGTGTTAGCGGCTGTTCATTGTCAGGGTCTCAAACACAAGGTTATCTGCTGTATACTCACATGGGGGAGTGAAAGCAACAATGCACAGGCAAACAGAGCGCTCTTCTCGCAAAAGGCTGTGCCAGAACACCAGCCATTACAAAACAATCGATTAATCTACCAAACTCAGTAGTGTCCATATGGCTGGTATCTTAAGTTTCAAGTTACAAATGCTAAAATCTAACAGAACTTTCCCAGTATGCTGTAAGGGTTGCATAAAGTAACATTTGATGGATTTATATTGAAATCAACAGGAATTTTGCCATTATTTAAACGGGGACAGGGTCTGGCTTAGGATACCCCAGCACGAATATTTGTTAAGCAAAATTCACATTTGTGAAACAGACCATTAGATCAAAATTCTAAAAGATTAATTCAGCAAAGCTTTACCACATATATATTTTTGTGACCTTGTTCTTTATTGTATAGTATTTGCCATTTAAATATTGATGGAATATTTTGAAAGCTTTGTAAAACTGTTCTGTAGTTATTAAAATGTAGTATTGAAATAGCTTGTGAAATACACTTTTAGGTGGGTTGATACATGAAAAGAAAAAAATACAGCTAAGGAAAAACAAGATCAAATTCCTCCCTCTTAATGAAATATGATTAAGTCTCAGACTGTGAAAAATACAGCTGTATTCAGACAACATTTACATTGGCCATTTATCACTTGTTGCTAAGTAATATTTGATACTAAAACATATTTTATTGTAATCATATAAAAATATATTATTCTATTTTAGAATATGCTTGCATATATAATTTAGCAATTATAAGCATGTTGTAGCTTCTTTTCTTCAAGCTACTGTATACAATTGCATGTATACAACTCCACAATTTTATAGATTACTATTATGAATCTAGTTGTTTAGTGTCTGACAGCCTTTTCGGGGAGAACACTCTGGCCATACTTACACGTATTTTAACTTACCCGGAAGGTCTCAGGGGGTCATTCTGCAAACACTGTGCACTTTGGCAGGAATCTACCGGGTTCCACAGAGTTACACGAGTATGACAGCCCAGTCCATGAAAGCAGTATCCAGCCTCGTGTACTTGCTTATAGGAGTAAAATTACAGAATTAAATGAAAACTCTGATTTTTTTAATGTGAATTTTTTCTTTGACCTCCATTAGCTATTCCTCTTCTAATGAAAACAGCCCATAGATCTCACTGCTAAACAATCCTGCTGGTCTTTACAGGAAGCATAGCATTGACAGCAGATTAATTTAGTTTTGGTGGCTAAAAGACCATATATGATTGTGTGTTAGGACCTACTAATATCTAAGTTTTTCTTTACATAAAAATGTATTAGTCTGTTATGCTTGGCAGTACTGATAATACAAAAATAAGCTAAAAATCAATAGAGTCGTATGTTTTTCATAAACTTTATACTTTTTTTAAAAGTTAAGGGAGATCAGGAATGACTACCGTGTAAAAACTGAGATTAACTAAACGAAGTATGCAGGAATCCTACTGTAATGCTAAAAAATCACTGTGAAGGATCCTGTGCCAGTAACGACCGGCTTGCGGCACGCTCGGTTAGGCTGTGACCCTGCCGTGCACCACAAACGGGTAGATCTGGAAACCTGGCTTGGCGTCAGTCCTAACACTTCCATAGCCACGACCTTAATGTTTAGCATGGTCTTCATGTTTGCAAGCCGTAACGTCGTCTGGCCTGTTGCAAAAATACTAGTAAGAGTTTCAGAGGGGAACGTGTGGCCCTTCCCTCCAAAAAAGCGCAACAACCTACGCCAAAAGTATAAAATTAAATTATACAACCTACAAATTTTAAAGCAAAACACAGTGGAACCGGTTTTGTTGAGAACATCGCTACTTCTCCTTTCAGCACTGGTTTTAACTTACCAGCCCACAGCAATGGTATATTTAGGTACTTGGTTTCAAAAAGCAATTGCTAGGAAGAGAATTTGGTTTATGAACTCTTTAAAGGCCAAGGGCCGTAGTCAGGTCTCACACCTGTTTTACTGGTACAATTCCATGAGTTTAGACTTCTCAGTAAGCGAGAGGAGAAGCGGACCCTGCACCTTGCCGTCCTTCTTCAGGCAAAACAGCCACTGACTTAAATAGAAATGGTGCCTTTTTGGAGGGGGAGCACAGCATTTAGCCAATAATCCCACCCCGAGCCCTGGCCAAAAATGAAGCAAAAATCCGTGCTTCTGACACAGGAAGGGGAGACGCGTGGAAAAGGAAGCATGGCTTCCGGTTGTCGGATTGTAAATATGCAGAGCCAACGTTGTTAGACTTTTGCAGCTACAGCAGTCCATGAAGGTGTCGAAAAGCAGGCGAAGGGTAGGGCTGCATCGTGCTATCGAGCTCCCCAACACCAGGCTTTTAGATATGCCATGTAAATTAACGTTGCTCGCTACACACACATCTCCCCCTTGTGTAAGTCGGGCATCCCTTAACTCCTGACGGCAGCAGGGCAGAGCTTTCCCCGCTGGCTCTCCCCGGCAGTGCCTCCAGCCTCCTCTGGCTGTGCAGGACTCAGCCCCTCCACTCACGGCCTCTTGACAGAGGCCAGGCTTACCAGCTGTCTTGGTCAGAAGTTAGGTCAAATATCACCTCTCCTCAATGAAATAACCACGGGGCGGGGGGGAGGGGGGGGGGGGGAAGAAAAAGATTTGGGGCACGGAACAGAACCGTATATATGGTTTGTGCTTCCTTACATACTCATAAGACTGTTGAATGTAAATAATATTTTATTTCAGCTACTCTTTGTAGCAAGCAGTGACATAGTCCTGTGGTTCAAAACTATAGGGCTCCCTGTAATTTTTTACCTGTCTTCTAAAAACGCTCTCATGGGCTAAACTGTAACAACAAATACAGGTTCAATTTTTTTTTTGGTGCATTCAATCTAATTAAGTGGCCCAGTGGGGTATACAGTACTGTAACATTCAGTTATGTGACAAGGTAGCATTCAGCTTCATTAGACAATGTTAAAACTTTGTCTTACTTTTGCCAAAGGAATGCTTTATGAATACTGAGAGCAATTTAATACCTGGCATAATTACGTCAACTTGTGATGAGTTATATTTTGGGTGAATGTAGGGTAGTATCTTTCTTCTTTTCCTTCTCTTTTCCCTCCTTTTCACTGATCAGAGGATTGAGAACGTGCCTTGCCTTAACACTGCCTGTAGGCAAGGCAGGAATTTCCATCAGCCTATATTTTCCATTTTCCTGTAGAGAAAGGAGTCACAGCTCAGCTCCTGCACAGCAGAGCAGGTCTCCCAGAATCTTGAGGAGCTGAAGGCCATGGATGGGAAAAGCCCACCTCCTCACACTCACTGTTTTGGCTTCATATAATGGAGGGGGTGCAAGGTGTCTGAAGTAGCACTCAATCTTTTCCTACCTACTAACCACCCTGGTGCATCTTGCTGCAGTCCAGTGCCAGGAGTATTATTTTGCACTGCCTGAGCCTTCCTCATCTGCTTCGTTCAGGTGGAGGACTGAACAAATAAGCCTCTTGCAGCATACAAATTGTCTACTGCTGTTCCCCATCCTGTCCGTATTTGGCCTCCTCTTGCTTCGCTGTCATCCTTCAGAGCAGCTGGGGCAGAGTTTGGCTCCTCGTGAACTTTAGCAGAGGGATCACACATTGCATTTGCTGAGTTCACCGTACAAAAGTCATGTAGGTAGTGAGCAGAAAGGGGTCATTCAGGGCTAGCACTGATACCCCAGACGTGGCCAGAGGTGTCCAGGACTTGTGACATCTTTGCTATGGTTCAACAATCAGACTGTGAAACCGTGTCCTTCATCCCTTACCTGCCAACAGCAACCACCTCCAGCGAGGACAGGCGGTGAATAGGACACCTGCCCACGAGGTTCTGCTTGCTGTTCCCCCTCTCTGTCCTGCACAGAGGTGACTTTTGGGTTGCAGTAAGCAGCCTGGGTGATACCTGCAGCCAAAGTGCCGTGCCTGTGGTAAGGTCCTCCCAGGCTCCCACTGCACTATTACTGACCAAGAAGAGATGTGGGTCTTTCTGCCTCCCCTCTGGCTTGGGATGCTAGGAAAACCTTTAGGCTGATGGACTCAGGCCCTAACTGCATGTGGAAAGTAGTTTCCAGAGGGTGTGCAGCGATGGGGACCACCCCAGCTTTTCCTGGCCGAGTCCCAGAGGCAGCGTTTGTGCAAAGTCTCTCCCAGAAATAACCCACGCGATGTCTGATGGGGAAGCTGCTGTTTCAATAAATTCCGAACTGTTCAGCTCCCGCACTTTCCAAGTGCAGAATCAGACCAAGCCATGAAAACCCGTTATATTTTCTACTAGAGAGAGCAGTGCTGGGGAAGTGACAGCGATCCAGCGGGGAGGAAGCAGGAGACAGCAGGGAAGGAGCTGTCAGGGGGTCGTGGGGAAGTTAGGCAAGCTGAGGCTGTCGAGCAGTTGTCTGGAAGAGTTATGGCCACATCAGCAGGATAATAGGTTCTCCTGAACCTGAAACGCTTCCATTTGCAGGATAAGAGGTGATACGGGGCAGCTGGTTTACTTTCAACCAATTCTGTATTCAAATGAAGCGATGCTGCACATGTCAGATAAAAGATGATTTATCTTGCATGTCTCTATCACTGTCAAATAAAATGCAATTTGAGAGGTTGGGGAAGAAATCTGCATTTTGGACGTACTGAGACAAATTCATCAATGGGAAAATTGTTTAATTGTAGTAAGTTAAATAGTATTCCTCCTCTATTGTGATCAAAATTATCCTACCCACCAGACTGCTGTTTGTGTTTACTAATTGCATATAGGCACTTGTAAAATGTGATAATATTTTACTTAGAAATTTTAAGCGATTTCTCTAAGTCTGGAAACATTTTTGCGGTATGCATCTGAATAGCAGAACGCCTCTAGGTAGCCAGACAGGTAGCTAGACTGAGACCTGCTTAATCTGCCTTTGGTAATAACGCCAGCTTTGCCACAGAAGGAAATGTTGTTGGGCAGGTAACACTGCCTGTTTCTCCGAGTGCCCTATAATGCGTGTAACGTTGCTTTCTGTGGCTTTCATTTTAGTACTGTTCCACTGATCAGGCTGCTGCAGGCACAGATGCAGAACATGTACAACAGTTCTATAATCTTCTGACTGCCTCCATTGACATATCTAGAGGCTGGGCAGAAAAAATTCCAGGATTTACTGACCTCCCAAAAGAAGATCAGACATTACTCATAGAATCAGCTTTTTTGGAGCTGTTTGTACTAAGACTCTCCATCAGGTAACTATTTATTTCGTTTCCTCTTAAGCTGATGTGAAAAATCATCCGTCTAAATGCTTTTAAGGAATAAATGTAAATATGGTGATACCTTTGAACATTGTCAATTTAAAACAAACAAACAAACAAAAAAAAAACATCAGCAATGTCTGCATCCGCAGGATATGGTGTTTAATTTGTTTTACGCTGCAAAAAAGAAAAAAAAAAGACAGTGATTTAAAAAGAGAGCATAGTTCTCACTAATGTGCTTCTTTTTATTTGATATACCACATCCTCTTCTTCCCTAGTAGTCAAAATTGATCCTCGGGTACAATTTGAGAAAGTTTGCTTCATGCTCATCAGCACAAACTATAGAAAAGCACTTTTAGTATAAAACCTTTTCCTCCCCCCCCCCCCTTTTTTTTTTGTGCATGCACATCTTTGTAGTCTGTTTTTGAAAGGGATAAAGAAGCTTTAAAATCTTGTTCAGATTGTTTTTCTTCTTAATACCAAGTCATTCAGCAGAGTGAGGTGCTATTTGTCAGTCTGGCACTAGTTAAGACGTTTTACCAAAGACACTTTCAGGGACTGGGGAAATTCCAAGCTGGTGATTTGAATTATGCCCTTGTTTCTTTAGGTTGAAAATGACCTTTGCATGCAGCTTTTAACAGGGATATTGGCAATGGAGGGTGGGGAGGAGAGGAGAGCTTGGCTGTAATACCGCTCTTACACACAGGTTTTCACATAAAAGGGTCTATTATGTTATGTGTTGTGCATTATTACACGCGCTTTCCATTGTTTTTTCTTTATCAGTTTTAATAATATGAAAAATGCAGATGAGACTAAATAAGTGCTGAGAGTTGCAGAATCTCTTCTTTCTTCAGTTTTTATTAGTTTTGTGTTTCAAAACGCATGCACGTAGTATTCCTGTGGCTCAAACATATAGTATTTAATGTAAAATGTCTTCTCTGTTTATGCCTTTGGGCAGGACCAAAATCTTAACTAATTAGACAGCCTACACCACATGCTACAGCTAACCTCAGGCTTATAACTCTATGAAGTAAGCAATCATAGAAGCTTGTTTGTTGTACTTTTGCCCCAGGGGAGAAGCATATTGTCAAATGTGAATGCCCACATATGTCTCAGGATAATATGCCTTGGATTTTAAATGACAGACACTTCAATACTGGTTATGCATGTTGCTGTAAAGTAGAGGATGCATTTATAATTTTTTCAATTATTTTTATTTGAGGTCTGATACTGCTGAGGATAAGTTTGTATTCTGCAATGGACTTGTGCTTCATAGACTTCAGTGCCTTCGTGGATTTGGGGAGTGGCTCGACTCAATTAAAGACTTTTCCTTAAACTTAAAGAGCCTTAACCTTGATATCCCAGCCTTAGCAAGTTTATCAGCTCTAACTATGATTACAGGTAAGTGCTCCTTTGTTGATAGAAAGCTTCAGACTCCTATCACTTTACTTTGATGTAGATTCAAGCAATTTCAGTTAACTTAGCAATATTACAGGTAAAGTGGGTGTCATTTTTAAGCATTGTAATGACCATACTGAAATCGTGGACTGTAACATTAGACCATTAGATACACCTATTAAAACATAATCTAACTCTCTATTTCTTCATGGTTTCATTGTTTTCTTGGAATAGTCTCTAAAATGCAAACTGCTTCCAAGCAAACTGAGTAGCTCCCACAAAAGCATTTGAAATACTTGCTGAATTCCCAGAAAAGCCCAGTGAAATGACTAGAGCTAAGTCTTCTGCATAGGCATACTAATACTGGGGTGGCTCGAGAGCTAGAAGCCATACAGCTCGTATAACTCACCTCTCAGCAAGGCAGCTAGACCAGAAAGAGTGCTTCATGAGGGCAGGCAGGCTGATTTGGGGAGCCAAGGTACGATAGGTATTCCGTGTACTGCTTGTTTTGAGAGAGGAAATTGGAGAATAGTAAGAGAAAAGTCCCTTCTGCAGTTTTACAAAAGCTTTTGCGTGTGCGTGTGACCATATCACCCCTTCTGCCTGATGGGGTGAACAGCAGGAAACGAATGTAAGAACCTGCCAAATCTGGCTGGGAAGTACAAGCCAGGGGAAGATAATGTTATGAAGGGTAATCTTCTCATTCCTGAAACAACAAAGCCCCTTGAAGCGCATGCTGCGTACTTTGGGCTTTTGGTAGCTTAAGAGGCATGGCTGGCAGAAGTGGGAAGGGTTGGGAGAGAGGGTGCCTGACGAGCCATGGGAACATAGCAGAAGTCAGAGCAGCAGTCATCTCTGCTGAAAGCCTCGTGCTCGCTTCAGGACAGGGGCTATCAGAAAGGTACTGCAACCGTGTTGTCCGTGCGTGCTGGTGCTTCAGCATGCCTTGAGCTCAGTCTGCCCAGGGATCCTAGGAGCTCCGCTGGGATGGATATTGATTTCCTCCTGCATTTCAGGCAGCCACCGGTTTGCAGGCAGTAGCCTCAGCAAAATCAGCTGCAGTCTTCATTTTACCTAGGATGAGTTGATGCTTGGGAAACACTGAGATAAAATGCTCAGCGGCAAATCAAAAAAAAAAATCCAAAAAAAAACCCACAAAAACGCTATAAATTGGCCAATTCCCACTGACATTTGTGGTACCAAGATTTTTGCTTCAGGGTTTAGATGGTACAGTTCCCTCCTGCATTTGAGTGAGGGGTTAGTTTCTACATGGAGTAACATTAACTCTTTGCTTCTTAACAGAAGTATTCTCAGTTTTTAATTGATTTACGTTAATTTTTTCTGCAGTTTAGAAGCAATAAATTAAGGCCCAGATTCTTTTTTCTTTGATAAAACTCTTTAAGTCCAGAATAACTCATTGGGGTTACTTTGTTGTACATGAAACATTTACAAAATGAACAAAATGTTACATTGAGAAAGAACTTTCCCAGCTTATTTTTGACTTCCATGTATAAACATCCACACACAAGCATACAGATATGCTTACACATATGTAATATATATGCATATATATGTATATACATGTGTGTGCATACATACCTATAAACGAAAACAGTATAGATGTACACATACGTATTTCTATATCTATAAATCAAGGACAGTTGCTGTTTCTCTCCATATATATTTACACACAGGCATATATGCTCACATATATATAGCACTTATCACTGATTTAGGTTATTTGCTATATAGTAGGTTTTTTGTTTTTTTTTTATGACAGACACAGATCTATGGAGCTTGTTTCTGGTTATCTTCCTGAAGACTGAAAGGATATAGGTAGATAAATAGGATCCCCTACAAACTCTCCATGTGAATGTAGTAAAAGCTATTCTACAGGAAGAAAAGTTTTTCTCCTTACAAAGCCATGTCTTACTTCGTGTTCAGTCAGACATTCGTTGGTTTCCCTTACAGAAAGAGTCAAGGTTGTCCAGTGGCTGGCTCAGATCACCCTACAGCATTTAACAGAAATACCTCTTAATTGATAAAGTCCCACATTTCATCCTTTCCTTGATAACAGCCCTTTCAGGAGTTTGCTATTTTCTACTCGTCTCCCCAAAGTTTCTAATCAAATGGAAATAATTGTTGCTTTTAAAAGGAAAGCATTTCTGTCCATAAAAGATTTTCTGTGTTTGCCAAGCTTTTCTTGATTTTCTCCCCCTGTATGAGGTGTTGCTTAAAATTAATGTAGTTTTCTATTTATGCTTTTATTTCACCACGGCAGTGTATTTCTGCTGACTTGCTCTTGAGGTCAAAGTATGCCTTCATGCAGTCCAAGGCTCCTGTGTCTATTGATTTATATTCACAGGTTTCAGATCTCCAAGGGCACTTAACTAACCTAGGGACTCAATTGGAAATTTGGCCACCTGAAAATGGATGGCATGGCATAAAGATGAACAATATTTAAAAAAAAATTTAAAAATGAGAGAGGAAATGAGGTAACTATAGCTAAGAGAGCATCACAGCCCAAAAAGCTGGGGCAGTGGTTCTTTTGAGAATTTCTCAATGATAGTATATTGGAAATATTCATAATCAGGAAAATCTTGAGATTTACCTCTGATATTGCATCCCATGAGATATGGCTTCCTGTCCTCTCGACAGTTTGAGTATGACAAGTCACGTGCTGGTTTTCAGATAGTCCCACCAAAAGGAAAAAACAATGAAGATGAACTTTGGAAATCTGATTTCTGTTGAACATTTGCAAGTCACTGTTTTGAGGCATGGCTTAGATTTAGGTGGATGTTTTGTGTGCCATTCGTTGTCCTGCGGAGAAGGTGCTCTTCTCTCCTGTAATGGATTGTTGGAGGCAGTAGGTAGTTAGGAAACCCTGGTTCAAATCCTTTTCGTGAGTCAGAGCAAGAGAGAATGACCTTTTCCAGGAACATAGGATATCCGACTATTGAGTGTCACTGTCTTTTGTGTTAAGGCCGTTTGACATGTTTTTTGGGCCACAGAGTGGCCGTTGTGTATCATGATTTGGGGACAAGCTGGTGCTCAGAGAGACACCCAAGTCTCAGTGTCTGGTCTGATTCCAACAGGAAGGGAATCTGACCACGAATCTCCCATGTCCCAGATGAATATTAATGTCATTGGGCTGCAAGATATGAAGAAGCAGGAAAGCTGTTTTGTGAATTTAGTTGTTGGCTTTTATTAGAAACACGGCAAAACAAAATGTTGGCTTGAGCAAAATTTTCTTCATTATTACACGAATCGTTCCAGTTCTTATTTTACATTAGCCACTTTTTCATTACTTGATTGCTCAACCAAAAAAAAGGGAAAAAATGAACAACCCGGTGATGTGCAACAGTCAGAGCTGGTTTTAATACTGTACGGCATCTGAGGTAGCACCAAATTCACAAATTCTTTCTTCTAGTACAAAAAATGTCCCTGTGAATGATGACTTGTTTGTTCTGCTTGATTTCCTGAGTGCTCTCCATAGCCCAAACAAGGACGTGATCTTAGGAAACAAAACTTCTTCTATGCTAGTCATCGAAAGTATTGGTGAAGGAGGAAACTAAGAGAAGTCCCTGCTCTTTCATAGGTCCTCTGTCTGTTCTGTGAGGGTGACAGGGAGAACTAACATCCCTCTCCCAGTGAAGGAAGAGGGGATAACTGTTAAAGCTTGTGTTGGGGGCTAAACAACATCCCACTGTTCCCAGTGTCCCAAGATACCGAGGGCTGTTCTCTCATTTTTGGGGTGTCAAATCAGCGCCCCACTAACAGTTACGGTAGTTTCAATGCCCTTTAACTAACCCTACTGACTTGCTTGGAGCTGCAAGGCTCCACGTCCTATCCCTACTGCAGCTGCAGATTACAGCACAGGAGCATGGTTGTAGGCATATATGGCCATTCATTCTGCTCAGTAATCTTGAAGAGAACAGCAGGAGACCTACTGAGTATGACAATACTCGCTAATTCACTGCTTGCTTTGAGTAGAGCTAGAGGTACGCACAGCGTAAGATAAACAGGAAAAGATTTTGTAAATCTGCATCCATTAGCAAGTCCATACATTTGTGCTTTTTCTGTTTATTACATGGGTCCTGGGAATTTCCAGTCAGTTCTACAGAAAGAAAAGTGCCATGTTGGAGTGCTGCTGAATTTTCAATTCCTTTCAGATAGGACGCAAGCTTGAAAGAGCACCCAGAATGAAAGAAATGTCGTCTGGTTTATTGTGGGCAGCTTGCAAACAGTTAAAACTCTTCAATGTCAAAGCACATCTTTTTTTCTTTAAGGTACTCCTTTAGGATCTTCCTCTCTCTGTCTCTCTTCTCCTTTTTTACTTCCCTCAGTTGGTTAAGAAGGGCTGGACACAACTTCCTCCAGAGCACATTAGCAGTGCTCTGAGCATCAGCCAGAAGAAAGTAATTAGAAAACGCCGCAAGACACTCACCCCACATCCCCATGAAAGCAAGAATTGAGTTCTGTCCTGTTCTTTTGCTTGTGGGTCACTCGTTCTGTTGGGACGTAGGATCTAATGAGCTAAAGAAGAGTGTCAGCAGGGAAAGAAAACTCTGTTCGCCTTGGGGCAGGTTCTGTCGTTAGTTCCAGTGGTAGATGCCCATGATGGCATCTATCAGTTGGGTGTGTTGCATAGATCACACGTGTCCCTGTGCAACCGCTCCATGCTGGACTTCCTCTAACTCCTACAGAGTGTTGATGGTCAAGCTGTGCAGAATAGACCACATATGAGCTCGGGCTATCTTTTAAAATACTCCTCTAGCCTCACGAATGACCATTCATAATGTCAAAATATAAGGACTGAGGCTACAGCAAAGATCATCTAAAGGGCGCGCTCCAGCTTAGTTTCAGATTTCCGCCTGCTCTAAAACTGCTCGTGTTTTCTTTCTCTCTCTTGTTGCTTCTCTCTTCCTCTCTGCCTCTTCCTTTCTCTCTCCACATCCAAATATTATTGTTTTGCACACTTGACACTCTCAGTGGGATGCTGCTGAGTACAGAGCATTCTAGCCCTAATTCAGCCAAGCTCTTTCAGCATATGTTTTATTTTAAGTATTTTACAGACCAGCCCAGAGCCACTGTATATACTGGGCTTATTCACATTCTTAATGCTTTGTTAGGCTGGCACTAGAACATTGAAGAATATTGTGAGGTTTCAATTAATTATGAGTTTTGTTTGCCTTCCTGCTGTTGGGCTTTCCGTTCCAGTTTACTAACACGGTTTTTAGCACCATCAGTCATACCAAGAAACAGTAATGAGTCCAGGCTGGCTAAAAAGGGTCCGGCTGCTGCAGTTCCCTTCTGAACATGGATTTGTCCAACTTGCCTGTGGAAGGGAGGCTCACCTACTCTTCGGCAGCAGATACCCTCCAGTCCTGTTGCCAGGATCCTCCGGAGTGGGTGCTTCATGTGCTGGGTCTACACACGAGCAGGTGGCAGACTGGAGGAGTGTAGGAGAGCCGGTTATAAAAAAATCCCTCCAGATTGCATTGTCTGCCTTCCCCCCTCCACTTTGACGAGGGAAATACTGTCAGCAGCTGAAGTGAAGTGCTCACTCCTCCTTCTCCCCTCCCACCATTTTGCTGAGGCAAGAACTCTTTCCTCCTGCAGCAACTGGTGGCCTGTCTTAGGGTGCGGTCTTCTTAAAGGAGGGAGCAAACTGTGATGTTCTCTGTGGTCATTCAGCTCACCTGGCTTTAGCTACCTTGCAGAGAGGAATACAGGGCACCTTCCGAAGATGATTCACCCACCTAAAATCTGAACCATCTTCTAAAACACCCATCCTTCCACTGATGGTAGAAGGAGCTCAGGTAGTCCATGCTCCCTGCTTGGGTACCCTTGTGAAGTGCCTGAAAGTTAGGCAGGATGAGCATGGGCCAGGCTGCAAGAGAAGAGGATGCTCCTGGCTCTGTCAAGTTGCAGCCTTGCTGTCCAACCGAGAACGTGCAAGGTGATCAGAAAGCTGTAGGCAACTGAGCCTTGCGTTTCTTTGAGTTATAGAAGGGGAAGAGGATTGTGAAGGGGGAAGAGAAAATCAGATAATTATATTGAAACCGAGACAATCAAGAGGCCTATTTTAAGTCTGCACCATTAATCTGCTGCATATCTGATGGGACTGCTTCTGACACCTCAGAATTAATGAAAGCTAAAACTAACCCACCCTAACACAGGGCACAGAGCCTAAGGGTCTCTCAGATCCTCAAGATCTTAGAAATAATCGCACTCTTCAAGAGCATTTTTCATAAAGGTAGCACTGAATCTGCCTAGCCCTGGTGTAATATACCCCATGACGGAGACTGGGGAAAGAAGGACTAGCACAGCTGGTGACAGCTTTCCCTGCTCTTTTACTCTCTTCCTATCAAGTTTTGGCTGATCAGCATAATTATAGCACAGAGCCACATTGAGATTCCTGGAAATTGTGTGTGGGAAAAGGGGAAAGGTGTAAAAAACTTGCCGTGTTCAGTTTGCCAGAATGAGCTGCTAAGTTTGCAGAGCTTTAGAGGCAAGACTTCCGATGAATCATTTTGACAGGCTTATGGAGAGCATCTTTGCCATAAATCACCGTTTTTCTTGCAAAAATCAATGATATCCTAAAACACAAGGCTGAGAAATCCTATATTCACTTTACCCAGGCCTTTTTAATTGTCCTTATAAGAAAGTCTGAATACAATAATATTTACACACCTCCTCGATCAGTTAGAGAAAATCTATTAGTTTTGACTAACCGTCCTTCTCGGGATAAATCTTGGCCTTATCAGTTATGTGTGGATAAGAACATCCTGTGGAAGACAGGGAATGATTATGAGGCCACTGATTTCAGAAACAGGGCACCTACTTACCACAGGTGCCTCACTCTGCTCCCATACAGTTGAGTGAGAAAGACAGAGGGTCTTTCTTTGCCCAAAAGACACTGGTCATGTGGAAGAGGCAAAAAAAAATGTAGCAATTTGAACCCTAACTATTAGATTTGAATCTTTGATGTGAATTAGACCCAAGAATCCTCAAGTCTACCCAAGAGAGGTAATGGTCAGATAGTGATGGTAATGCCAGGGCAAAATACCCTTTACTAGCAGAGAGGGCTTCCACATCGATGGCTTGGACTTTATGGGTCCTCAAGGGATGCCTTAAGGAATGGAGACTGAAAACCCCTTCTTCCCATGAGGCAGTTCCAGTTGTGAGAAATTACACTTGTAGAGATTTGCAAGTAGCAAAGTCTATTTTGTGGGTGATTCATGCAGGAGAGGACAATATGGTTTATCAGAGACTGCTTTCATGTTGTAGTACCAGAGAGCATGTTGGGGACGTAGTATGTCTTAATCCGGAATTTCCTTGATTTTGTTATTTAAAGTAAGTCTGCTAATATTACAATCATTGCACATACTGTATTTTGCATTGGCTTGCTTCATGGCTAGATGTCAAAGACACAATTTGTTCACGAAACCTTCTGAACTTGTCAATGTAAGACAAAGGCTGTTTAATTCTGGCTTGGAATGTTAACAACATTGCTGTGTGCTCAAGAGCCAGAGATAGTTTTCCGTACTCTGCTATAACGCACAAATCTGCTGAGGCATTGGTTTAAAAATGTAGTCTGCTATTTTGAAGTCAGTTTTGGATCCATTCTAGTATTTCAGCTCTGTAGATCTATAAAGATATCTTCGCTAACATAGCCAGGAGACAACCTCAAAACAGATTAAATATGGAAACTCTTCAAAGGCCGCAAGATTAACTTGATGTCCTGCAGATTCTCTCAGTAGGCTGGTGGTTTAAAAAAAAATACAGCTTTTCAGATTTATATAAAATATTTATCCTCCAAGATTTTTAATGGCAGAATCTGCCTAAGTATTTACTCCCAGTGACCTGTGTCGTTAAGGTTTACGTAATTACACTATACACCATTTACTGGAAAGGCTTTAAATATTCATTGACTCCTCATGTTTTAATGTAAACAAGGCACTTAGAATACACAGGGTTTTTTAATTCCTTCAAGGTGAAAAAGATGTCTGAAGTAGATGTTACTGCTTGGATGAGTGTTGCTTTGAAGCAACAGGGAATGATGATGGTACTTAAATGGTTCAGAGATTTAATGGCCAGAGATTTACATGGTTGCAGCCTGATTCTGATCCCAAAGTAGTATTCTTCAGGAGCTCGCTCTGCATAAGTCAGTAAAGTTGCAAAATTGTAAAACGGGTGAAAATTGCTGGAAAATCAAACCTTTCCACTTCTGACTGCCTTCATTGAATTTCATCTGTTTTATTGGGTTGTCAAGAACACCTAGCCAGAACCGTTGGTAAGGGAAGGCAGCGAGGAGCTTATATACACACACCAGGGCAAGGCACTGCTGCGCCTGCTTCTGGGAGTAAAGAAAACTGTACTCATTTCAGGGTTTATCAGGGGGATGGACAGAGAACGTATCTATTGCCAGCTCCTCCTGGAGTGAAGAGGAAGGACCAGAACTTGTGGCAGTGGGCACGACATGGCCCGTGGCTGCCAGGGTTGAGGGAGAGGGCTAGGGCAGGCAGACAACTTCAGATGCATCAAACATAGGAGATGCCAAAATTGCTCACTGCTTGTCCGCTGCCGCCACTGTTTTTTTCCATGTCTAATTGCTTAAAATTAATTTCACCTGCATTTTCTTAGATTAACTTACCAAGTATAATGCCGTTTCATGTGTAAATGGCCAGGACTTTGCTCTGAAGCCACTTCTTTCTTATCTGTGAATTTCCAAATCAAAGAAAAAATCAAAACATCTCAAAACTGATATTCTTCTTCTGAAATGTTATATTAATTCATCCATTGAATCTCGATAGCAAACAACACAAAATTATCTCTCTCGTGTACCAATAAAGAGCCTGCTTTGAATGAATCACAAATCTGATTCATTGTACCTAAGCTTAAAGAACTGTGGATGTGTTTAGCAGCGTTGTAGCATTTTAAAAGGCTGTTCAAAGGGGAACAAGCCCCAGATCCCCTTCCTTTTAGGAGTGTTGAGGTTTTTGTGATGGATAACATAGCAGCCTTTTCACTTTAGCCATTGCTCACTCAAAGCAAAATAGTTAACTTCCAGGCTTCTTTTATCTCGAGCCTTTTAAAGATGAATAAACTAAAAAGCAGGAGCTGATCAAAATAACAAAGGATGGCGAGGTGCCTTTAGTTTCTTATAAGAGTGTCTGCAAATTCCTGGTGGAATTCTGGGCCTGGCGCTGATGGAGCTGGCTAAGGATATCGATCGCCACTTGAATTCACTGAATAAATAATGGTTGCCATAGTTATTGAGCATTCACAACTGGTGGGGAAGCACGGAAATCTCCAAAACACCTCCTGTGATAGTTTTGCTGCAAAATCACCCAATTAATTCTGTCTCATATCATGGAAATTATGCGAGAGATGCAGGATGCTCGGGCTCCTGGTACTAGAATTTCAATCATAGTTGAGCATCTCTGCTACCCATTGCAGCCAAAAAGAAACGGGGGCTTATCATCTCCTATTTCATGTGACAAAAAGGTTAAGTGACATTGTATAACCCCAGCTGTTCTAAGAAATGATATACTTTTTAAAGCATGTTTTTGCTTTGAGTACCAGAGCACGTACTTGGTTGCGCCGAAGAAAATTAATCCATTCCACTTGAAGGAGGGATGCTGACGTGTTTGTGTTTGTTTTCTTGTGCCCTCGCTTTGCAGAACGACATGGCTTAAAAGAACCAAAGAAAGTGGAAGAGCTATGCAACAAGATCACAAGCAGTTTGAAAGATCACTTAACTTTCAGTTGCCAAAACAAAGGACAGCCGCTCGAGTCCGCAGAGCCTAAGGTACTGGGTGTTCTTGCTGACTTGCGCTCTCTCTGCACACTGGGACTGCAGCGCATCTTTTACCTGAAACTGGAAGATTTGGTGCCAGCCCCTTCCATTATCGACAGGCTGTTTCTGGACACCCTACCCTTCTGAGTCCAGCCACCCTCCTGAAAGGCAAATGCCCACCAGAGCAGGCAAATGGATCGTGACTTACAGCTAACATTTCTGCCCTCACTTAACAGAAAAGCAGCTCCAGCTCTAAAATGAGGTCTTTTCTGGCGCTTTGACCTTACAACCTGAGGCCTAAAACTTACTGGCTTACTGTTTGGGGGTTGTGTTCTTTTTTTTTTTTTTTTTTTTTCCTGTTGTTGTTGTTGGGGTTTTTTTTGTGTGTGATTTGGGTTTTTTAAATGGCTAATATGGCACTTTTGGACAATGCTATCCCAGCAGCAGTAAAAGCTTAACATGACTGTTTCAAACCTGTTGTTTAACACCTCATGGGACATGAGGAATAAAATGGTAGAAGCTGTGTGTTTGAAAACAAGAACAGCAAATAGTTGTTTGCCAGGGTAGTATGTGTTTTGTGACGATACCTTTAGCATACTTCCTGCATCAAGGGCACATACATCAGCACAATCAAAACAAAAAAATTCACTTTTTTAGCAAAGTACATTCAATTGAACATTTCATATAAATCCAATATAGCAAAATGACAATGGCTGTTAGCTCCCATGTTCAAGTGCAATTTTTTAAAGTGCTGTCTTACTAAGTCTTGTTTATTAACTAATTTATTTTAATATGAAAATAAATGGAAGAAACCAAGTGAGAAAATTACGTGCACTAACTTACCATGACAGAGTTTTCCAAACTTGATTCCATGTAGCGTGACTTACTGACAAATGTCTGTGGAAGACACAGGAACGACTGCAGCTCAGTTGTTCCCTAGACAAGGACATCCGAGTAAGTAGTGGCTGGAGCATACAGGGTCAGCATCAGGGATAGTTCACTTTTAGACTTTAACGTTTGTAACCGGTTAGTAAACAGACGCACGATGGTTTTAAAGAACAAGCAAGTCTTGTAAAATAGTATGAATGTAAGTGCTAGGAAGGATATAGTGGGCTGCGTTTAAACATTCCGTGTTCGTACTCCTTTTTGTATGTTTATACTGTTGATGCCATATTAATATGAAATAATTTGTTGCATAGTGTCTTTATTTGTATAAATGTTTGTATGCATGGTATATTGTATTGGCTTTGCCTGTATTTATTGCAATGACTGCCAGCTCATGGGAGCCCTGTTACACAGGATAACAAAATGGGGTGTTCACACTGACTCAGATACACCAGTTGGAAAACTATATACATATATATAATGTGTATATATATATATGTATATACCTATATTTGTGTGTGTGTGCGTGTGTGCGTGAGCGTGCGCGTCTTTTTATTAACCATTTGTATATAAAATATCTGTCAAATCACAAGCAGAGTTATTTTACAGTTTATTTGCAGTGACTTCTAAGGCAGTACTGTTTAGCACTTTGATATTAAAATCTTGCTCATGTTTTGCTAAATTCAAATAATATTTAAAAACTTTAGTTCTAAAAAACTTTATATGCACTGTATTAAGTCAAAATTTTGTTGGTCATTTTGCTAAGGAAATTTTTGAATGTCAACCTGATGTCACTGTATCTTTTGTTAGCTTTAAACATTCTAGCTTTTGTCTTTTTTTAAACTATGCTGTTTATATGGAAATTAAATTATACAATCAAACAGATGCCAAATGAATTGCCTAATTGCTGCAAAGGATAACCCAGATATCGAGTCACTGTATGGTTTTCAAATAGTAATCTGGTATTTTATCACTTACTATGTTTGGATGTGCTTTTATGAAAAAATTATTCTTATATCAAGATTTATAGTAGTGTCAATAGGGAAACAGACTTCTAATCACTATAGTTAATATTTCCGGTTTACCTGCAGATAATATTTGGAAAAGTATTGCTTTTTGTATTGACTTTTAAGCTTATGTGCAAACATAATAGCATAATTAAATATCAGAGAAGCTAATGTTTCTTGTAGGTTGCTGTAACAAGCCTGACCAGCAAGACAAATATATTTTGACTGAACTTGCTTTTGTATATACTATATATATATATATATACATATATATATATACACACTCACACACATGTGCGCATACAAAAACATACAGATGCAGAATCCGAAAGTATGTTTACTTCTGTCTCCTTGTGTAAGACACAAGGTCCTTTGAGAAATCCTTCTACCTAGGGACAAAGCCTGCAAGGTGCTGAGCACCAGCTGAGGGCTCGCAAGCTCTTCCCTCGCGAGCGGGCCTTTCCAATGCATTTTCATGCCGATCAGCATAGTGCAGTGAAATTGCTTTTTCGTTGAGCAAGGTTTATTTATTCAGTGGGATGCGAGTGGAGGTAGCAGGTCCAGAGCCCCACGTGAGATTTCATGTAGCCGGTGTGCTTCAGTCTTCCATAGATAGTCTTAACTGTGATGCTCTCCCAAATCCCATCATCTATGGAGCCGTCCTTCATTTCAACTTCAGTGCACAGATGCATTGTAGAGTACAACCAGTGACAGGTCACGGTGGTAAAAGGAAGAATTAATGCAGAATAAATCTACTACTTTCCTTAGAGCTCTCTCAGAGTGATCATGCCTTTGTCTAGGCAGAATTCAGGAATATATCAGGTGTTAAGGGAGAGTGCCTTGCTTTTGTTTCAGACAACAGTGTTTCAAGAGTTTCTTCACTCCGCTAACTGCAGTACTTTCTCCTTTTTTCCTTTTTTTTTTTTTTTGTGGTGTTAACCTGTGGGTTGAAAGAAATGCTCTTGTACATATACAATGTAAATTAAAATTATTAAATTGAATAACATTTTTTTCAGAGGCCCCATGTGTGTTGAATAAGTATGCTTAATTCTGTTAAAATCTGATGTGAATTTTTTATCGTTTATAAAACATTAAAAAATTGTCGACTTGAGTCTTAAAAGTGGAAAAATTGGTGAAGCATGCTTAAGAACACTGGCAGTTTAATGGCTAGTCCTTAGATTAAAAGAGCTTTTATATGAATACAATAAGACCTGCAGTATCTGGTTACTCGGTCTTGATTAGATCCTGAGAGCTGGACCACGGCTGTCGCAGAGGCTGAACTACCCCAGGAGCAGAGAATAGGGACCCCCTTCTCCTCACTGTACTGCTCCTCCCTGTCAGGAAGAGGTTGTTAATTAACTTGCAAATGATGACAGCCACGAGAGAGGGAGGGGAGAGCTGTAGAGCTGGTCATCCCACAGCATGTGTGTCTGGCTAGAAAGAGGACAGAGCTCTGATCCCATTTTCTGCCCTGGTAAGACGATGGTCTCCTGTGGGCACCTGCAGCACTTTCTTTGTATGTGCGGCCAGCTCCTTTCCTTCCCATGCCCTCGATTCGTAGGAGGGATGACATCCCCTAGCAGACAAAACTATTTAACCATAAATGCGTTTTCTAAGCACTTCTGAGGGCATCTGCCACTATTCTGCTGTCTCCATAAATACTAATGCCTCCAGCACACCTCCGCAAGAGCTGCTCTGCAGGAACTGCTCAGCTGGAGGCTGCACCGAGTGCTGTGCTGTGCAGGACCTGCAGCTCCTTCTTGGGAAGTGCGGCAAGGCAAAAGGATGCACAAACTCTTCCAAAGTATTTATTGCTGCTGCTTCTTTTTTATTTTTTTAATAGCTTTTTTTTTTTTTTAAAAAAAAGTAAACTCCCTAATGAGAATGTCAAGGAGTTTTGCTTAATAGTCCCGTTAGGTAAAACGCAGATCTTGTGACAAACCGACACCAGGGTCTGAATTTTAACCCTACAAGACTAAGCTTACCCCCACTAAATTTGCGTGTATTTCAACTTGTAGTCACTTCAGGGATGGTAAGTTGTGTCCCTAGGCATGAGACCAGAAATGCATCCCGATCTAGATCACCTGCACTTGCATCCTTACGTGTGCCTTACGTGCTTGTGCTCCTAAACCACACCAGTGGCAGTGTCCTTGATGTGATGCTCGATCGTTGAATCCAGCCTCGGAAGCATGGGCTGAGTCAGGAACATGATAGCGGAGTCACCTCACCTAGCAGAGACCATCCTTGAACAGTAGGCCGACACCAAGGCACCCCAAAATGGGCAACTTTAATTAGAGGTGAGTCAAATCTCTTTCTACAGCTTTCCTACCATTACTTGCCACATTCAAGTTCACTTATCCAATACACAAAGCTAAAATTTCCGTTGTGATGCAGCGAGGGGAGAGAAAGAGGTTTAATTGTAGAAAATTAAGCATGTCTGACAAAAGCGGCAACTCCCTCTATGGACCCTATGAAACACGTTGTTTGATTAATTATTTGTATTATAGCAACACCTAGAGGCCGCAGCAGAGATCAGGACCCCACTTGGTAGCTACCCTAATTCACACCTACAGTACTCACCCAGAGAAGCTCTGGTTCAAGCAGGCAAAGCAGAAAGAAGAGCAACCCAGGAAAAAAAGGAGTAGAGTGCCATGCCCAAGGGCAGGTAGCACTTTGCTCCCAGAGCTGGGAATAAAAACTTCTGCTTACCGAGTTAGTGAGTGCCCTTATTTTGATTTCCTTTTCTTTCCTTGGGCAATTTACACTTCCACTGTGTCAAATTTTATACATACACGGTAAAGCATTAAAAAATGCAAAATAACTCATGTTGTACTCAAACTGATCTTGTCTGCCCTATGTATATGAGTGGTGGTGGCCTGTCATCCATGGGACTGCTCAAAACCCTGCTCAATCCAATGTTTGGAAGCTGTGATACAAGCTAGATAGTATGTGGAAAAGAGCTATCTAGCTGATCTTTATTAAATTAATGAAATTGATCATTAGGAATATAACAAGATATGGATTAAACAATAATTATTAATGGATAATAAAGATTAACTTTTTAAAATGCCAAACTATTGATGCAGTAATTGAATAAATGGGGAGTCAATTAATCAGCTTCTTAAAGTTGATGACATATTTGTGAACTGTATCCCTGGCCTATATTTCTGAGATTTAAAAATAGAGTTATTTGTCAAATACAAGAAAAAGAAACTCATTTACCCTGTGGAAATGCTTTTAGCATTTTTTCTTTTGTTTGCTTTTTAAAGACACCTTTATTTTTATATTCACAGTATGAGATATTCTGGCTGCATTGGGTTACAGAAGAAATTTGACTGTGTGAAGTTGTGACATGGCTGTGTAAATTAGATGAGATTCTGACTTGAATTCACAGAAGCAAGGATTTTCCTTAAAGAGAAGGGTGGGATTCCAGCTGTAATTAGATATTATGTATGTACCACGATACGTATGTATGTATAATGGGACTACTCTAATGTCAAGTACAAGATTCTGAAGTCACGCAAGGGACAAGAACATGACAAATGCCATTTTTTTAAAATTGTTAAATATTTTAGATTGTTTATCAATTTTCCTTAAAAGAACACAGAACTCTGGGCTTGTTTATGTGGAACTTTATCTCAAATAAATAAATAAATAAATAAATAAATAAGCTAAGTGAAATTTAAAGCAAAAAATGTGTTTAAGTAGTTGAAATATCTGGAATAGCATGAAGTCTTTAAACTGCTAGTAACGTGCTGTAAAAAAAAAAAAAAAATCTCCTTCCACAATAACTTGCACTGTGGTCTGAGGTTCTTCCCTGGGATGAAGTACTGCAGTAGAAGGAAAGTGAATCACAGAGATAGTTTGATACCAGAGAAACTTTCAAACCTATCCGAAAGAAAACAGAAATTAATTTACCTTTCATGGGGCCTCACTATTTATCTTGCTGTGTTTCCTAATTAATTGACGATATTGATGTTTACACAGGGATTTGCTCCTTTCCAACTTTGCTTGATCCTGTGAAGAAGCCAGAACACTGCATTTGTAGTAGCACATTTATTCCCATGGCAACAGTCAGGGATTTCACAAACACTAATTAGGGCTGGCAACTTGGACTGTTTTCAGTACAGTCCCATATAATTTTCCCTCTTTTCTCCATTCCTCATTATACCTTACTTCAACAACTGACTTCCTCAGTACTTATGCAGTGCTTTCCCCCCATCCTCAAGACTCACATAATGCCTTACCTGATTTAGCGCTGTCTGGATGCTCTTTACATCTACACCTCTGCACACACCCAGTTAAGAAATAACTGCAGTGCCTGCCTGCGTTTGTGCAAAGCTCCAGCTCTTACCCTTCAAATTAATCCAAGTTGCAGCACAACCAGTTGGTTTCTACACCGGTGTGTGCAAAAACAGTAAAGGTATTGATGCATAGCTGCATGTTCCCATGCAAATGTGCTGCCAGGTACTTGTAAAGGTAGATGCCAAACCTTGCTTCAGGTGCTACAAGCCTGCTCACCTAAGCTTAAGTTCTGTGAACATACAAAGTTCATGCAAAATATTTTTTTACATAGCAGATCATGAGCATTTCTAGACATTTAATTGCTATGTAATATTACTAATTGTCTAGAGTGGTTATCCACTTGGCTTAATGCCTTGATTTACTCAGAAGCTTTTTACAAAACCTGTGTTGGTAATGAACTTTTGAGCCTCTCTAAAAGGAAAATGTGTCAATTTATTAACAAAGAAATAAGACAAATTTATAATGGTGTCACCAGCAATAAGGGAGGTTTTACCTCATTAGGCATTCTGAGGCTATGAAAGAGATGTGTCTATCACAGACTCCCAGGATGGCTGAGGCTGGCAGGGCCCTCTGGAGGCCACCTGGTCCCAGCCCTGCTCCAGCAGGGACACCCAGAGCTGGCCACCCAGGGCCACGTCCAGGCACCTTCTGAAGGTCTCCAAGGAGGAGACCCCAGGGCCTCTCTGGGCAGCCTGTGACAGTGCTCTTTCAGTGGAACATTACTGAGCAAAGTAAAGATTCCCATTCTGAGGCTGTCTTAAGAACCAGTCCCAGCCAGTTTTCGAACCATCCTCGCAACAACAAAGAAATCCAAATAAAACCAAGCAGAGAAAAAATGCCACTACTGTCCTAATTTGGAAAGGAAAACAATAAATAAGACCAGTTAGAGTACATTTATAATCTAAGCCACTGTAAATAATTTAAAATTAGGATTAAAATGTTGGAATCCCCTGGAACCTCCTCATTAGGTTAAAGGTGAAGTCATACGATGGAGCGATTGCATCAGTTGACAAGGGAAGACCAACTGATGTCATCTCCCTGGACTTCTGCAAGGCCTTTGACACGATCCCACATGACATCCTGGTCTATAAACTGGAGAGATATGGATTTGATAGGTGAACCATTCAGTGGATGAGGAGTTGGCTTGAAGGTCACACCCAGAGAGTGATGGTCAATGGCTGTATGTCCAGGTGGAGACCAGTGACGAGCGGTGTCCCTCAGGGGTCTGTCCTGGGACCTGTACTGTTTAATGTCTTTATCAACAGCACAGACAGTGGGATCGAGTGCACCCTCAGCAAGTTTGCAGATGACACCAAGCTGAGTGGTGCAGTCGTTACAACAGAAGGAAGGGATGCCATCCAAAGGGACCTGGACAAGTTATATAAGAGGGCCCACATGAACCTCATGAGGTTCAACAAGTTCAAGAGCAAGGTGCTGCACCTGGGCCGGGGCAATCCCAGACAGGAGCAGAGACTGGGAGAAGAACTCATTGAGGGCAGCCCTGCAGAGAAGGACTTGGGGGTTCTGGTGGATGAAAAGCTCGACATGAGCCAGCAGTGCGTGCTTACAGCCCAGAAGGCCAACTGCGTCCTGGGCTGCATCACCAGAGGAGTGACCAGCAGGGCGAGGGAGGGGATTGTCCCCCTCTGCTCCGCCCTTGTGAGGCCCCACATGGAGTACTGCACCCAGGTGTGGGGACCCCAGCACAAGAAGGGTGTGGGGCTGTTAAAGCAGGTCCAGAAGAGGGACATGAATATGATCAGAGGGTTGGAGCACCTCTTCTATGAAGAAAGTTTGACAGCTGGGGACGTTCAACCTGCAGAAGAAAAGGCTCCAGGGAAACCTCACTGCAGCCTTTCATTACTTAATGGGGGCTTATAAAAAAGATGGAGACCAACTTGCTGCTCAGGCAGATAATGATAGGACAACGGGGGATGGTTTTAAACTAAAAGAGGGGAGAATTAGATGAGAGGTTAGGAGGAAATTCTTCACTCAGAGGGCGGTGAGGCACTGGCACAGGCTGCCCAGAGAAGCTGTGGATGTCCCATCCCTGGAGGTGTTCAAGACCAGGCTGGATGGGGCTTTGGGCAACCTGGTCTGGTGGGAGGTGTCCCTGCACATGGCAGGGGATTGGAACTGGGTGGGCTTTAAGGTCCCTTCCAACCCAAACCATTCTGTGGTTCTATGATTCTCTGATTTTTTTTTTCTAATTCAGAAAAGATTTTATACATTATTAGCAGAAGAAGTAGTATTCAAATAATAAATTCTCAGTGTGACCACCACCTTTTTACCCTATATGATGGGGAAGTAAAGAGCCTCTTAAGTTACAGGAAAATGTCTCATAAGGTATGAAGGAATAGAGAACTTGTCTTGACAGTAAATTAGTAAATGTTTTAGGAGATTTTAATTCAAAACAAATTACTGTACTTGACAAAGAGAGCTTATTGAAATAATATATAACTTGTTTAAAAGGAAAAAAAAAAAGATTTTATTTAGACATTCAAGTAAAAAGCGAACTGTTAGAAGAAGCCCCATATTCCAACAAATGGCAGGACAAGCTAACATGAACATGTAAAGAAAACCTTTGCTGGAAAAAAAAAATTGCCTCCCAAACCTACTTCTTGCCTCCCTTTCTTTGAGGAATTGCACAAGTTTTGAAAACACTCCCTGCTGCCATTCATTAAGAGGATGAGTTTTAAAATGCAGTTCTAACACTCTGGAGAAATGTGAACCCAGAGCCCTCCAGCTTTGGGAATTTTATTTTCACGGCTTCGTTTTCTTCCCTGTACCCTTAATTTCAAAAAGCATCATCGAACTCATGGCAGGGTTCTTTGTAACTTTTGTGAACTGGGCTGCAGTCAAGAATTTCCACCCTGAGTAATTTTATTACACGAAGTTTCCCGCCTGCCGTACAGGGCATAGCAGTATTCGGCACAGACATCTGCTTTTCATCTGATTTCTAAAGGAAAGTCCTGTGGATTGCTGGCCCTTTGAAATTAAGGAGTTGGGGAACAAGTTTAAGCAGTGAAAATAAAATTCCGAGGCTGGAGGGCTCTGGGTTCAAATTTTACAGAGCTACCGATGCTGTGTTTTAAAGTGATCTCTTGAGGGAAGCGCAATGGAAAGTATTTCCAGCAGCAAGGCGAACTGACGCAGCGCAGTCTTTTGGAAAAAGAGTCAGGATCCATTGCATAGAGAATTACATCCCTTGTAGATATGTGATAGCTGTCCAGAAGGCTTTAAATGAAAAACTTTTCAAAGAAAGTTATCGAGGATGGCGGAACCTGAGAAATTAAAAAAAGCAGGTATCATGAACTAAAATGAAATCTCCAAATTCTTGCAAAACATGAGATTTTTTGAAAGAAAGCTCATTCTAGTCCATGCCTCCAAAGCAGGGTCTCTTCCTGCTCAGCCTGGAGAAGAGGAGGTGCAGGGGGGATCTCATCGATGTGTATAAATACCTGAAGGGAAGGTGCGATGAAGATGAAGCCAGGCTCCTTCCAGTGGTGTCCAGTTCCAGTTCTTCGGTCAGGAGCAGTCACACCGTGCACGTCTGCTTCCCACTCGGTGCCTTCCTCTCCTCAAGGCCAGCGGCAGTGACTGCCTGGATGGGAGACAAAGCAAAGTGAGAAACTGTTTCAGGTTGAAACTAACCTGTTTTTTCCCATCTTCTCCTGCAATGCTGTTTGTATGCACTTCTTTTCCCATTTGCAGTCAGGATAAATTTTAGATCTGCTGCCTACCCCTAATGCCAAATGGGAGCAAAAAGAGCAGCAGGTACCGCTTTCACGGAGCACACCACTTTCATGGGAGTAGCCTGCAGTTCTCCCTGATGAAAAAAGGGGCCCATTGTGCCAAATCATCTTCACACGTGTAACTGGAGACACCCTCTGCTCCGAAGACATTTAAAATTAATGAAGCAAGACATAGGAAAAAAGTTATAATTGCCGTATGGCTACAGCTTCTATGCACAGGTGTGTTTACTGATCTGCTGTCACATGGGAACTTCGGAAAAGTCAAGAAGTGAATCCAAGTCCCTCCACACCAGCCCCATTCCTTTAAAAAATGCATATCCTTCCTCTCTTATGTCATGAGTCAGCATACTTTTCCAAAATGGTGTGTTCAGACTAACAGTTGTCAAATTGCTTGGGGAGATTCTAACCTGACATATTTAGTACATCCTTCCCACAGCTCTCACAGAAGCATACAGATGTCAACTCTGATCAGACTCAACCAGGACTGCAAAACACATCAGGTTTGTAGGTCTAAGATGGTCTAAAAAGCAATTCCTCCAAAAATTATTGCCCATTCTGCACGTGAAGACAGACACATGAAGCTTCAAAGGGCAGCATTTCTAGCAGGCTGCCCTAAAATAATAGCCTAGATATTAGTCTGATATTGTTTTCAAACTTAGAAATTTCTGAACCATAAGAACTCTTTTGGAAGTGGACTATTGCTTTGAATGTCAGATTTCAGTCTCCTCTGCTGTGGGGGACTAACCAGCAGGGCAGAAGAAGGAAGGAAGGAAGGAAGGAAGGAAGGAAGGAAGGAAGGAAGGAAGGAAGGAAGGAAGGAAGGAAGGAAGGAGGGAAGGAAAGAAGGAAAAGAGAAAGAAAACGTCATACAAGAGATTTGGATTTCAGTACTTACTATTAGAAGAGTGATTCATATGACTGAACCACTTAGAAGACTGTAATTTCATAAGGACAGAATAGGAGGGAAACATATTTTTAAATCAAAATGCATTTTTTTAATCAAAGACTACACATGGTTAGAAAGCTGCAGACAGTTTACAATCACTGAGGATTTTAATTTCGTGGATTATGACTGCCTAAGGACTCCCGTGCTAGTTCCAAATGAGGGTCCACTTAGCCCAGCATCCTGCCTGCCAGTAGCCAGAAGAAACTGGAAATGCAGTGTATAGAGCGTAAGAATACACTTACCAGCCATCTCATCCAACTGTGGTCTCCAAAACTTTTTTGATTGTGTAGCTCTATCAGTAAAAAAATGTTGAGCCTGAACTCCCAGTATACGTATACTTATTTATTTATAAATTATATCCATGTACTATTGCTGTTCTGATATTTTCTTCCTGCACCCCCATGGATCACCTTGTTCACCCCCTGAGGTGCGGGTACCCAGCTTTGGAGACCACTGCTAGAGAGGATGTCACCACATTTTCATATCATTTCTAGAAACAATAAATAAATAAGCTTTTAAACATGGGGAATCTTGCAACCTATGCAGACACATTAGTTACTGGACCTCATTCAGATGGTACAAACCTGCTTTATTTGGCTTCCAGTAATCACGACCCACTTGCATTTACCTCATGCACGCTGAATGTGAGACCAGTTAGTAACAGAAAGGGACAATTTGTCCAAGCTTAAAAAAACCTGTTGCCGTAACAAGCTAGGAACATCAATTTAATGTGGGAAATATTAATAGGAACTGGAAATTGTTCAAGAACATTCTACTGGATATCAAAAAAAAAAAAAAAGTGCCACAAATTTACAAGTAGAAAAGCATTTGTGCTGGGGAAGAAAGAATTTGTGTAACACAGAAGATGCAGAAATGCTAGTCAAACACTAACAATAAAAATGCAAAGAATGAAAAAAAAAAGGATAATAGCAGTAAACTGCAAATGTAAAGAACATATTCTGCTGAAAACAACAATATAAGAAAAGATCAATGGGCATCACAGTTAGAAGGAACATATGAGAAATACATTACAGTAAAACAAATTCTACACCAAATATTGTAAGAAACAGGTATCACATTTTGAACAAAAGCTCAGAAAAGACATACATGTTCATCACTATTTCTCTTCTGATTTCAGAACGAAGCAGGAGGATAAACCTGCCCAATAAAATGTCGTAGGTGGAACAGAAAGCCTGGCATCAAGACTGAAGAAAAATACGATGCCGAGTCGGTTGCAATTACACATATACACATCAAGTAGCCTAGAGAGAAACAAGCACCATGGAAAAGAGGAAAAATTTCTAAGATCTTTGAATTGCCAACATATTCCACATAATTGCCACATATTCCACATATTGCCACATATTCCACATAATAAGGAAGAGTAAAGAGTTGATCCAGTTGATCCAGGAAAACAGACCTGTTGGTCAGATGCTGAATCTGGACACATAACCAGAAATTTCATTTAAGAGCCCACCAGCACAGAATCAAAATACATTATTGATTAATAACAATCGATACGATTTCAGGGAACAGAGGTCTTGTGAAACCAAGCCTTCTGTATTTTGTCTTCTTCAGTTTTCCTTTTGTTCACAGCTGTTGCCCTGGTCACAAAGATAACTGCATTCATACAGTGTATTCATAGGTTTTCAAATCATTTGACCACGGATTTTGAACATCATATTATATGGAACTAGAAGGATATAAAGTTGGGAATTGGTTCCTACCAGTATTTTAGTGCATGATTTTGTCAATACTACGTTTCCACTGATTAAGTTTGCACAGGGTACAAAAACATGCAGTATGGTAAACAAGGAGAACGGGCAATTTATAAAGAGTAATTATCTGATTAAAAGACCACATTAAAAATGTGTATAGAAATGTGAGAACGTACACTGAGGAGTAAGAAATACAGTCCTACAATACTGAAAACTGACTTTAGAGCAGGGGCTCAAAGAAGCTCTTACAGCTTATCATAAATCCAGCCGAAACTAGTGTAGCTAATGACTTCCCAACTGTTGCAGGGCTTGCAAGCCTTGGTGGGACCTAACAACCTTACCTGGTCCTGGCAGACCAGGACTCTGGACCACCTCCCGCATGTCTGAAATTGTGGGGCTCAGTTTAGGGATGAGCTTTCATCCTCTTTACGCACGTGATCAGCCTAAGTTGCCTGACAGATTTTTTTTTCTGGTTCTGAATGAGAGAGAATTGTATTTTCCTACCTTTCTAGATCAACCTGCAAATGTAAACCAGATCTAGGAAGGACACTCGTGAGCTTCTGAATGCATCAGTTACAAGTCAAAATTTAGAACATGATACGTGGTGCAAAAACAAAATGTATGAAATCATATTCACATTCTCAATACACTTTTCCTTGCCATCTTCATGCTCCCTTTCATTACTTATCTCTGACTTTTATTGGCATAAATGTGTTGGGAATATCTGTGTTCAGATGAATTCTCCAACACAAATGTGACTATTGATGCATAACTGAGAGCATGTTCTGTTCACTAATTGTTAGTAATCGTGCTCCAATTCTGTATCCGAACTCTAATAATCAACTGTGGAGCAGAAAAATTGTAATGCAACTGATGTGACCAATCATATGTTGTAAGCAGCAAGTAGTGTAAGTTAATAACTCACATGCATAGACAATATATTCCTTGTCAGTCTTCATGTGAGGACTCTGAAAATTGTTCTATCGTGAGAAATCAAGATCAGTTCATGAATGTGTACAAAACAGCACTAAAATTACCCTGTACTTTATTTACAATGAATAATTCATCCGGTCCTACTAACACCCATGCTGATACTGCATCATTGACCTAAACAGTTACTGTGTTTTCATGCCCCAGCAGAGGTATCGCTTTATGCGCCACCTCGATAAAGGTTGCATGCAAACAGGGAAGACCCAGTCCTCCTTCTGGGGCACACGGTTGTCTCCATTAGCTTTAATAGAGCTGATGCATATATTTATGTTGTGATTTCTGCAATGTTTCCCATTTGTTGCTCTAATTTTTCTTTTATTTCCATAATTTTCACAGAGGCTTCTCTTCAGCCACTTTTTCCTTGTGCTACTTCATCTTGCCTTTTATCTTTATTTCACTGTCAGTGTCTGTGTAAGTTAGAACTGACATTTTTAGTTCCTAGGGTTATCTCAAGCTGGTCTGCACCCGGTGATACTCATGATGCATTTCTCTTCATGCCTGATATCTTCCCCTCATACACTTGCAGTTTTTAACTTGTTGATTTTTCTGGTGTATCCTGTATCAGCCTGTGGCTTGGTGGAGATCCACAGATCAGATGTGGCTGCTGTGAGGACAGCACCACTGTGCTTCAGAAGCACTTGGTAAAAATTACATTAACTGTACTCCATCTTGAGCCCATGAAGCCCCAGCTGTCCAGTCTCCGTGTAAGCTGTGCTATTTTTGGTTTGGTGCCTCCTTTTTCAGATTTTCTAACATTTTATTTCATTTCCTTAGTGAAAACATATGGCAAACAGATGCCTAAGCTGGGCCCTAGGCACCCATTTCTTTTTCCAGCCCTTCCAGAATATCTGGGAAAATTTTGAGGTTTATGCTAGTATACGTCGAACTTGCAATTTATTTCAAGTACAACATTTCAATGACAGGCATCAGTTTTGGAGGCAAATCATTTTAAAATCAAGTATCTGCCTCTTCCCCCCCCCACTGCAGGCAACCCTGAAAACATAAACTATCTACCAGGATTCAAAGATGGTAGCAGCTGGGTGTCAATCACAGGAAGAAGCAAGGATGATCTAAAGATCTTCCTTCTCCTTCCCACACACACCTCTCAAAATTCAACATAAATCAGATTAATCTACAAACATCAGTTTAATCTAAAAATCAGATTAATCTGCAAACATCAGTTTACTAGTCCCTCCTGTAAGTAACGCTCTCTGCACAATGGCATGCTCATGGCTGTGTGTGAGATAAAAGTGAAACAAAACAATTTAGCATTTTCAATGACTTGAAAATGCTAAATCTAGCTCTACCTAAAAATGACCGCTCCCCTCTGAGATTGGGATTCAGCTATTTTGCATGGATGCTGAGAGTGATGAGGTTGGGCAGCAGCCTCCCACTTGCTGTGACCAAGGCAAGTATGACATGGGAGACAGCATGCTCTAAAGTTACAGTAAAACATGAAGGCCTTCAGCAGGGCTGTCAGTTTTTGTCATATCATACACATTTTTCCCAGGTACCAGTCCTGTTTTATGCTGTGATTCTTCTCTCTCCCCTTTCCCGTTCCTCACTCTTTGTTTCTGTATCCTACAGAAACGCTTTTATAATTAATATTTCAATTTGTTTAATTTTTTATGACTTTCAAAAGTATATGTATATTCTGGATAAAGTTATTTTGGTAAGAGGAACCACACATTGATACTGGCATAATTTATTAAGGCTACCTTCTCATTAATTGTTCGCATGGGATCAGAAAGCCAAGAAATAGCATATCTGGTTTCTTTCTGCTTTGTCCCTTTCTCAGGATTCACTCATTCCAGATGTTTATGCTTATAACTGGATCTATCTCCAAGCATGAAGACACACAAAGTGTGTCTAGATATGTTCCAGATATCGCACATCAGAATGTAGATTTATTCACAACATTAAAATGTTTAATTTCGAAGCTATTTCAATGAACAGCCTCTTGAATTCATTGTCATACTCTTTTTTTCTCTCTTAAAATGTTGATTTTTGTACAAATGATAAGAATGCTGCAATGCACCATTTTTTTGTATCAATAAGCACAAAACAATGCTGAATTTGATGATCTTACCATTCATAAGACGTACAATGGAAATGTATACATACACTGAATTAAATTGTTCTGAAATAGTACATGGTCAGGAAACACCATGAGCTCTGAGGCCATAGGGCTCCTCCAGAAGTGATTTACAGGTATCCTATTCCATATTTTACATCAAAATTATCTAGCAAAAAGGAAATATAAAGCAACTAAGTCGACACCAAACAGATTTGTGAATTACATATGTAATTTCCAAGAGATGTTTCTTTTTCTCCCACATAACTTCTAGCAGTGCACAATGTTGCTTACAAATGAGGGATACCTTTTTGTTGTCCACAGAGAGGAAGGGCTAAAGAAAATTATGACTCACTAGACAAGGTAGGTCATTTTCAAGGGATATTTAGTTTTCCATCCAATTTATACCAACAAATATTTTTTTTTTTACAGATAAAGGAGCCATTTTGTGCTGTCTTCACAAAGGGCTAAAGAACTTAGTAAATCTCTTTGCACCAGGAGAAACACAAATGTGACTACTGGAAAGATGAAAAGCTCTGCAGCCCTCCCAGAACCAAACCTTTAAGTGTCTATGGAGCAGCTTCTTCCCCAGACTCCCATTGGTTAGCTGTTGCTTAGTTCTACTTGTTGCTTAGCTCTGCAACACAGGCATCAGCAGCTCTTTGTGATGGAGGTGACCACCTTGATGGTGGTGACCGCCATGATGGAGGTGGCCGCCATGATGGAGGTGCCTGCCTTGACTGAGCCCACTCAGGCCCACTAGCTGGCCGTACTGCTGGGGCCCTCTCACCTGCTGTCCTCTGGGGGCAGAAGACCTTCTTGCTTCACCCACATCTCCACACTTTCAGAAGTCTCTACAGGTCTCTCTGCTCTAAGTGAGTGACTGAAGTTATTCTTTCCAGCTTGTGCCCCAGACTCTCTGTTGTCAGCTGCTAAACCATTTCCACCGCACTCGATACCATGCTCTTTTACCTGCCTCAGTGCTTCTAGTCATTGTTTTACCAACAAATATTTGTTGCTAGTTTTGCTTGAGACAAGGTAGCTTGTCTTTAGTACCCCTGTGAGGCAGCTGAGACCAAAGGTGTTGGACACTACTTGGTGCAGAAGAAATCCTGTGTCCCCTAGTCAGTAAGTGGCTGTGTTACCCCTAATCCCTTCAACCTGTGCAAATTTCTGTTTCACCACGGATTGATTATGTATCTCTGCCTACAGCACCACAGGAGAAATGTGACTGGAAAATAATTTGATTTCTGGCTTAATTTGATGAAACACACGTATTGGTTTCTAAAATGTAGGGACTTTTTTTTTTCCTGGAATCAGTTTTCGAAGAAAACAGATTGCCATCACATGAATTAAAAATGGCATTTAACAGTGACTTTATCAAATGTATTGGAATATTAGCAGATACATTATGTGCATAAATGTAACACGTTTCACCTTCTTTATCTAATCCGAGAAGTTCTTATTTTCCATCCACCCACTCAGGCACACAGCTATTCATTAGGTACGAAAATGAACTGCACACCTGAAATATATTCAGATTATTGTAAAACTGCCTCCACCTTGCTACCAGAATTGCCAAGGTAAAAATATCTGTCTCATTCTCAAAAGATAGATGATGATAATATAGAACTGCTTCTACTTCCAAAGCGCCTATACTAATACAAGGAGTCAAATCTATTTAAAAATAAATTCGCACTTCAACAGTTGCTGCGCTTGATGCATGTATTTCTCACACACACACACACAAAATGTTAAAAAAGTTATTTCGCTGTAGTCAAGCACTTAGAAGTTAGGAAGTAAAGGAGCCAAGAAGAATCTTCCATGCATGAGGAAACTTATTTTTCCCTTTCATGTGCAAGTGCTATGATACAGTACTTAATTATGTGAAAATTTGCTCCTTCAACTCCAGAATCTACCTTGTTCAACCCAAAGAACACCTTTTCCTCTTTAAATTGTTCTATCTGAACCACCTGTGCCATGAACCCATACAGCCTTATTTAATATTGCCCTTGGCCCTTTCTTTTCTAAGCAAATGAAGCTCATTACGTTGTGCTACCCTTCTCTCCATCAATACCCCCACTGAAGACTTTTGAACCCACAGGGTGATTTCAACCAAACACAACAGAAAATCAGAGGTTTTAAGGACAAAAATCTCATTCAAGTCTGATGTCAGCAGGGGAAAGGAGAGCCCCCACAGAAGGAAAGGCATAAACTCTGCTCCGGCATCAGACCCTCTGGCAGCTCAGTCCTGGTGAAGCTGGCCTTCCCTCACCTCACTGCACCCACAACCACCCACCACAGCCCTCATCAGGCTTCTCCCTAACAAGCAGCTGCTTTTAAAAAATCTTTTAGGCCCCAAAAATGCTCTGGGTGTGGTAGCCAGGAGGACGATGATGGGTTTTACACTCCTTACTGCTGGCATCAACTTTTACACAGGATAAATTTGCTTCTTCTCTTCCCTTCTTTTCCTTGCTGCTGTCATTGCCTCAGTGTCTTGCTTTGCTCTGGCTGGTTTTTTTGGCTCTATCGTTATCCCCCACCTTGTACACTCAGCTTGTCATTAAAACACCCCCTCTAAGCTGAACATTTGGCTGTGCTATTTACACTTGCAGCCCGGAAGTCTGTGGTAAAAATTCTCCATACGACGCATGTCAGGGCAATTTCAGTATTAGGTGATAAAAATTCCCCTTCTTTCTATGCACACGAGCCACCCTTCAGTCAATATTTCCAATAACTGTCCAGTCTCTAATATAATACAGCTGGGTCACAGATCACAGCAATAATGCAGATGTCAGACAAAATATATACGTATAAAAATGTGTATACTATTTCACCAGGGTTCACCAGCCATCGCTGCCGAACGTGGATGTTGGACAACATATTGTAATTTTGCTAAATACTGCCAATACAGATGTTTGTGCACCGGCAGGAAACGGATTTACTCCCACTGTTCTTTTTATTCAACCTTTGCTTCCATTTTCTCTCATCAGATAGAGGCGTAGCAGCACATGGTTGGTAACCTCTGGTGTATTCATAATCGCCGTATGTGCCACGTATGTGCACCATCTCACATCAGTTTCACTGAATGTGCCTTTACTGCCACTCCTCATCACTGCAAATGATTGAAAGACACAGCAGGCAGTGAAAAGCTACAAAACCTTCCAGGTGCATTCAGTTGGCACCACCTGTAATACATCTCAGTAAATCTGCTTGTGTCCATGTACATCCAACCCATTCTCCCAAGAATTACTATTTCCTCATTTTGTAAAGTTCCCAGTGCTGCCTTGCAAAGTGTCCACCTCATTTTTTTTTCTTTTTTTTCATTTTTTTTCTTTTTCTTCTCCTTCTCTTGTTTTTACAGTTCTGATTTGATGGTTCAGTTTGTATCCACATTTATGTAATGACACATAACCCTCTGCTTTAGTAGAAAATGGCTATTGAAAGGCTGCAGCAAGCCCAAACATCACTGTAGGGAATACTACAAAAACTACACTACTGACCTCCAATGAACAGAAAAAAATAAAAAAAAATAAAAAGAGAATAGGAACTTAAAATTTTAAGTACAATTCTATGCCTTGTAACTATGATATTTTGTTTGACCTCCAGTATGTCAGTATTGAAATAGGACATTTTATATCTTAAATGAGTCAGATCCTGGTGACACTGAAATCAATGGCATAATCCCCACTTACTTTGATAAAACGTGAACATTATCTGAGAAATTTACGACAAAAAATATTTGTTTTAAAACGCTGCAGCTGCATTCCAAGTGCACTTTTTTAAGAAATAAGAAACATAAAAATACAGCTTTGTGTAGCTTGACATGCTCTTGCTTCCAACTTCTTTTTCTAACATCCAAAACCATAAAAGAGCTAAAATATAATTTTATATTATCATGTATATCTAAGGAGAGCCTACCTTTTTGCATTAAAATTTTAATTTTCCATACAATCTTCTTGTGAAATGCTATTAGTTATCACACAGAGCCTACTACTCAGTCTTTGCAAGTTATTTCAATGGCAACTGAGTAGATAGAATAAAACTGCTGATGACTGCAACCTGTGAAGGAAGAACTATCACACAGCAAGTCTCTAAACCTCCTGTCAGTCTTATTTCCTAAAACGAGTCTGATGAGGTGACAGGCACGATGCTGAGAACAGGACCAAAGGTATCGTGGACAGGCTTGTTTGTTGAATGGGTCCAGAAGGTTTCAGACAGCCACATGAAAGAGAGTTAGAACATATCCTCCCACCTGGAAATGATCATACAAACGGAGTGGAAAGCATCATTTCTTTGCAAATCGTGGCCAGATCCATGGCACTGACTGGAAAAAAGCCCCATCAGAACGATAGCCTCAGATGTGCGTTTCTGCATTTTGTGCAACATTTCTCAACATCTTCAGGTGAGGAGTTTTGATAACTTACGTATACAATTGGTATGGTGGTCACCAGTGCTGTCTGAGGGTCCTTTGCTTCAGCTGTGGGTGGCAGTGAAAGTACATCTTTAACACCTCTTCCTCTCCTTACAGTACTGACACCATTGCTACATATCCTTATGTGTGCTTTTAGCACTTCTGCAGGGCTTTGAGGTCTGCCCAGGGAGCAGTAGAGACCTAGGGCATTTGGACAGTGGAAAAGATGAAGAGCTTTGGGGGTGAGTCACACATACTGGAACAGAGCTGGGGAAAGGACAAGGACAGAGAGAAGTAGCAGAGTACTCTGAAGGTGGCAATGCAAAGAAAGGACAAAACTATTAAAAACAAGAAATGTGTGGGCTGGAAGGTGGCAGATTCCAGACTCCCCATCAGAAAGCTCCTCCTACAGTCCCCTGAAAGCCTCCTTCCTTATCCAAAGGATGCAGAGCCCACCTATAGTCCCTTTTATGCTCCTTTGTGGAACTACCTGTAATGACAACGGACTTCCACAGGAAGCACAAGTCACTTTATTGCTACTCTGCTTGCATCTGCATGCAGTCGTTTCACAAGGACTCACCACCTGTTGAGAGCTTCTGCTTCTGGAAATGCGTATTGCATGAACAGTGTCAATTGGTGGGATAGCTCATTTTGCCCATTACTTTTGTGTTCCTAACACTTGGAATGGAGGGATGCAGCAAGGGAGTTTAGCAAGGATTAACGTGTTCTCCTGAAATATATTTTGAAGTTGCTCCTGAAGTGGCAGTGTGTATTATATACATAAATGTTTATAACATTTGAACATCAAATCCCTGCAGTGAGTCCTTTAACCTAAACAGTAAGACTGAGGTTCAGCTGGTCCCAGGAAATTTCTTTAGCCATTGGCTCTGAAACCGTCCCAAGAAACCCATGGCATTTTTAAATTCCAGGTAAACTTTCATCTGATTCACTGTGGTACTGAGAATTGTCCTCGGGAGGGCCAAACTCTAGTTTGATGAACCCCTGAGTCACATCCTCAACTGAGAAATGTAACCCACACAGCATTAGATTAAAAATATACCAGTGTATAATTTTAATATTCAGTCTGTCTTGGGTTTTTGAACTGTTTTCCTCCCACATGTCTGCTAGACTTCCCAAACAAACAAACTAGGAGAGAATCTAGACTTACTCCTACCATCACCCTAGTCCCCTCTCCCTGGTGGTGAGGGATATTCTGTTCTTATCCAGGCACTGCAGGATCAGTTCTGCCCCAGTTCTTGTCAGCCCCCACATCTAGCCACCATTCACATCAAGTTTGCCTGGGCCTTACCTTTAAATTTCCCAATACTAGAAGGAAAAGAACTGGCAGATTCCCTGTTTGCTTCCTAGACCTGATGTTGAAGAGTGAAGGGATGTAGTGAAGGGATGCTGATAATTTTTCACAAGAGGAATGAAGAAGGAGAATAACAATGGTGATGTTCTGAGGTATTGATACCCCCTCTCTCCAAAACTTTGGTGTGTCACTTGAGAAAATGATGATGATTATTCCTGTTGAAGGGCAGACACAGCAAGAGACTGGACAAGTCAGTAATAGGCATAGCCAAGGAGCAGTAAAATTCATAATAAAACCCAAAGTTGGGTAGCAGACTTTGCACTTGGAACACAGAAATTTTGTTTCAGTTTCTTTTGAGGCTTGAGGCTTATATGAGCCATTTTGTATTCATCACCACCATCCTATTCACTTTGGGACTGCTGTCCAACTCAAGAGATGACCCTCAGAGCGAAGTAGTCAGACAGACTGAAAATGACATCTGATCATATTAGTCAAATGATGCTGTCAATGTGCAAGG
Organism: Cygnus olor; assembly: GCF_009769625.2. NCBI lineage: Eukaryota > Metazoa > Chordata > Aves > Anseriformes > Anatidae > Cygnus > Cygnus olor. The sequence goes on along the minus strand of NC_049170.1, from coordinate 96,762,367 downwards.
TTCCCCAACATGGTGACACACCAGTGGAAGGTTGATTTACCTGTCTGTAGCTGGTGTAAGAAAGGACTGTTCATAAAGGATTGAAATCCATCATGTGGACAGTATTTGCCACCTGGATTTAAAACTGTTAAAGTAACTCAGACTCTGCACCACCCAAGCATTAAGATAATGCCCCTCCTAAGCTTTTGCACACAAAGCAAATATCTATATTCACAGTGCCTCACAGAACATTAATCCAATTACTATTTCTGAGGTGAGAAATGAAGCCATTTTAGTCATAATTTAGGGTTTAATTCAAATCGTAATAATGGTATTTTAAAAATAAACATCTTTAACTAAAAATTGTCTTTCCCACGGTTTATGATTTTTTCTTTTTTTATTTTTATTTTTGTATGTCAGACGACTGTAACAGTATGAAACCAGTAATTTAATGGCTCATCAAAATACTAAGTGAAAATGTAAATATTCAGCGTGATGTGCAGGAAATTAGTAGTAGCATTAGCAGTAATGGGTCTTGCATGGCTAATTCTCCACATAGCTAGCTGAACATGTCTCCCAAAGTACTCCTCAAGAAAATCAAATTTCAATTACATTTTAAAGCCTTAAATATGCTTTGGAGGCTTTCTTTCTCTGAGACAAAACTTTAACATAGATCCGTCTCTACAAGACTGAACTTCAGGGCTTTACATTGTTACTGACAAATTAAAAGTAAATAGAGGAAGATTCAGATATTATTACAAACAAACTAACAAACAAAAACAAACAGCCCTTACTGTGGAATTAATTCTCTTTGGATCACCTGTATTTGTTTAATGAGCATCTTCACTCTACTGTTGCAGTACTTGAGCAGTTCACATTTTCAGTGTACACAAGACATTCCCGGTAAGGTAGTGAAAAGGTCTACCTAGCTCTGCAATGGAGCTGATGTCCAGCTTTGCACCTTTGATGCTAGACCATTCCTCTTTCCAAGAAGTGCTGATGAGCACCTCCGCAGCAGAACCACCTAACAAGGGAGAAAGAACCATGTTTGACATCTGAACTTCAGCCGTTTGCCTTATGCCAGTATTCCACCTCATGGTTTACGCCTACCAAGAAGCAGAAGACGTTGAAGGAGTTAATTATAAGTGACTGCCTTCTCATTTTGCATCTTTCAGAGAGAAAGGTCTGACTTCTGCCAGAAACAACTTAAACTTTTCAAGATAATACCAGCAACCATCACTGTAAAGGTCCAGGTCATGAGGGGTTCCATAGATAGAAAGAAAATGATAGACAGTGGAAAACGTGTAAGTCAGAAATACAGTGGTTCAAGACCAAAGACGGTTCTCATTTGAAATATTGTACTTTATGGGTTGTTAAGATAATGTTTCAGTTATATTTAAAATTGTATATCACTTGCCATGTATAAGAAATGACAGGTACCTTCTACTAAGAGATTATGAATTACACCTTAGACATTCCTTCTCTTCACTTCTGACTCACCCTGCCTCCTCCTAGCAACAACTGCTTTCTTGTCAGTGAAAGCATTTCCTTGTAGAACTGCATTATTTGTTATGTTGCTTTCAATCGTTTTCGGTGCAACTGTGTGGCCAGTTCTTAAGCTGGGTAGGCAATCATTGAGCTGGCCATGACCATATACCACATGAAGCAAGACTTTGAGGTTACAGTGGAGACTTCCCAGAAAACTTCTCAGACAATTAAGAAGAAAGAAAAAGAAAAAGAAAAAAAAAAAAAAAAGAGGGACATATTGAATACTAGGATTTGTTAGAAAAACAATAGACAACAATACTGCATGTAGCTGTCCACAAGGAGTGGTTGAGAAAGCTAGGACTTTTCTGCCCAACAAAAAGATACTTTAGAGCAGAAATGAGAACTACACAATAATGAGTAGCATGGAGAGGGTGGAAAGGAGTCAACTGTGCAAAAGAGCCAGGCTCTTTATGCAGAGGGCAGCAGGTCCATGAACATTCTTGCCAAAGAGGTTTGTGGCTGAAAGAACTTTACTTCCTTTGTAGGGGAGACTGGCTGAACATTTGAAAGAGACATCCACTGGGGCTAGTGAGAAAACAAACCACATCTGGTTCAGGAAACCACCAATGTAAAAATAATAATAATAATGCTGAAGTCTAGGAGAATGTTAAGAAGGAAAACCCACACATGCTTTCCCTAACTGTGCACTTGTGAACGCTTGTGAAAGTGTTGAATACACTACAAAGCTAGATGGCATGCAAGGCCTTTGCTGGAACCAGTATAGAGATTACTAGGTCATTATGCAGACAGGGAAATTCCTGAGTAACTGGAGATACCCCTTGGAGGCTGACATGGATTTGAAATCAGAAACAGTCTGATAAATGTTTTATCTCCAGAAAAACAATTTCCAATAAATATTCCATAATCCAAACTAGCCAGGCTAAAGAACTAATCATGTCTATTCACCTCATCTCTGAGCAGGAGCAAGTTTTTTGGCAGGGCTGAACAATGTACTGTCCTTCTGATTATCCTATACGGAGGAAGAAGGGGGGCAAAGACAACTCCAGAAGTCTTAAAAGTAGTCATAACATCGAGCCAGTGAAAAAGCATCCCAAATGAATGTGGATATTATAAATTTTAATTTATTCCTGAAATTCCCTGGAGTTTTTATTGAACAGGCTGTTGCTCATGACCTTCACGTGCTGGAGAATCAGCAGGATCAGAATTACTTTCCTAATTAAGCAAGAAAAATTAAAAATGCTTTAAAAAGCAGTTTAATCTAATCTGTTTATGAATACAAGCCCACAATATTACACCTCTGGCGTGCAGTTAAAAGACATTCTGAATCCCTCTTTCAAGGGTGAATGGTTTTACAGAAGGAATGTTTACTAGTAAGTATGGTGGATGAAGTGTATAAATGAATGTTTGTTCAGTTGAGTCACCACTTTCTATTTTTTTTTTCCCCTGACTACGGTTTGTATTTTCTTGCGTCAGGAAATGTTGTAATCTTGACAAAGAATGAAATCCTCACCCAGCTAGATTTCATTCTGGAAATTTTACCACTGACTTGAATGACGTTAAGATTCGATACAGAATTTCTAAGGCCTTACCTAAAAACAAACAATGAGCATTTACTCCAGTTGGTAAAAGTGCCTTGTAGAGAAACTCCTTTTTAATTTAGGGGAACCTGCAGGGATTTGGCTTAAGCTGATACTGATGTCGGTTGGTCCTATAACAAGAGAAGAATCGGCCCAAAACACAGCCCTGCTGAAAACATTTTAACCAAATTATCTGAACCTTCTCCTGCAATACAGTAAAATTGCTAATGTGACCTTACAAATGAAACTGAGAACATCTGATACACCACTGCCACCGCACATACTGAAAGCCTCTTGCTAGTTTTGAGGGCGAGAATTCCCCTTCAGATCCAGTGGCAATGAAAAGATGTTGGGGGTAAAAAAAAAAAAAAAAAAAAAAAAAAAAATTCTTGATTAAATTCCAGTCATGTGGAAGTTTCCAGCCACAATACTTGTTTTAGTATTTTATCACTTTTGGTTATGTTGGTGGTGGACTGATGGAAAGCACTGTAGGAGCCCTGCCATTTAAGACTCCCCAGGCAAAGTGCTGCACTTGCATGTTCCCTGAGTGCACCCCGCATGAGCTCTCACCAGCTGGAGATGCCTATTTTGGCTTACTTATGTCAGCAGGGAAATTCTCCTGCGGACCAGGTGTTGTAGGAGATAGTTTCTGTAGCTACCAACTTTCCTGCTCCACTATCGCTGGGGTAGGTCAACAGCAGCTGCTGTAAACCATTTGTGCATCGAGGTCACCGGGTGAGACCTGTGAATATGCTGGAAAAGACACAAATAACCAGTGCAACCAGTGAGGAAGTGTTCCTCTCAAAATCAAATCTGCTTTGTCCTAATAGATCTCCCTCCTACTTTTATACTCTATTCAGTGTAACTGCTCTGGTGAATAGGCTAATGTATAATAAACCCCTCCATCTTCATTACCACCTGGGAGACCTCCTTTCTGCAATACCATACAGGTGATCTTCAGCCAAATGTGGGCTGTTTTTGCAGCAAATTAAATTAAAAGAACATTGTATCAGAATTTCATCAATCCTAAAAACCTACAACATATTTTTTGCCATTAGTAGCTAACAGGTTTTCCCACAAATTAACCTGCAGTATTTTGTTTAGATCAGAAAGTTTCAGAAAATGCTGTATTCCTCAAAATGCCCCGTCAAAAATCGCTGAAAGAGTTTCAGTTTTTCAGGGATGTCTTTTGGAAGGAGATCTCAGTTTGAACCATGTCGCGCTCCTGGGAGACTGTGGGAGAGAGCAATGTTGGCTGTAACACAGTAAGGGCTGTTTTCCATGACACAATGGAAGCTTTATTACCAGTTCCTGCCAGCCCAAGTCTTTTGATAGTGAAACCAGTGTATCTGTAATAATAATGTATTAAAAAGGCAACAGAATTTTGAAATGCTCTACTGGAAAAAGATCTATCTTTGGGAACATAATGTAAGTATCTGGGAAGTTCTGTGTTTATTGAGCAACACTGACTGAAATACCATTCCTAGAACAACTTACCTCAGAGATCACATCTAAAGGAAAGATTGCAGGGAACAGAGCTGGGCGGTAAGATGAAGTGAAGGAGTCAAGTTAAACGAATTGCACATCTGGATCCTGGTTCTGAATCCATATATTTGAGAACTAAGAATGAACTCATGGAAAAAGGAACTGCTGCAAAAGCTCTTCCTTAGCTGGATGTACAGCAGTTCTCCACCCTTTTAGAAGTCTTCACGGTCTGTATTTTTATTGTTCTGTTATTAACAGAACAGTTTCTCTGATAACAGTATAAGAATACAAGCAGCCATCAGATCTGTAAGAGGCCCTTCAAAAATGATCATAGACATGCAATACAAGTCTGAGTCCGTCTGTAATTCAGCAGGTCCAACTCCATCTGCACAGTAACATTTTTTCGGAGGTATCTTTTGCCTTCAGAGGTAGTGTTTTCCCAGACCTGAAGGTGGAACTCTTGTTCCTTTGATGATCTTTGTGAGTGCCACAGCATTTTGCATTGTCTTTTTTTCTGCCTTGAAGAAATAAGGAATTCTCTGAAGTCACTGCTGGGTTGACTGGGAGATCATGTTAACAATGGTAGCAAAACTGGACAGTTGGGTATGAATGCTGTGTGCACAATGAGATGTGCCAGAAGCTCTTCAGACATTGCCTGTTAGAAATCACACACACACAAAATCTTTATTTTTGGAAACAAACTTGGGATCCTTTTTTTTTTTTCTGCTACATAGGTAGACTTCTTGGTCTTCTTCTGGAGCCAAGACATTTAAAGATAGAAAAGACCGAGTGGTCATAGCAGACTGCACAGAATCTCTGACTATATATTCTAGAGCAAAACTGCAGCTGTATATGCCTAAGCTATAGGACATCTTTGGAAAAATTCTCAATTTTTTTATTATCAATTTTGTATTGTTTCAAAATAGATTCACAGAAAGCCAACACTGCTTCTACTCCTCACACATCTCTAAGCCATACAAATAAAGCACACTTATGATAAAGGCACCTCTTCATCTGCATTGGATTGTGCTTTTAAAGTATCTAAAATTAATGTACATTTTCCACACCTTTCACAACTTTCTTCTGGACTCTTTCCAATATTTAACATCCCTTTGAAGTGTAAATACCCAAACTGGATGCATTATTTCAGTAATGGTTTAATTAATGCTATAACAAGGACAATACATCCAATCCAGTTGTAAATGATGTTCCTCTGGCTTTGCTTCAGAGTATTAGCAAAAGTTTTATTTCGGGAGCTCATGTTCAGCTGCTTATGTACTGTAATGCCCAGGACCTTTTCAGCGTTGTCTCATGGCAGTTACTCTCCCTCAGGTTTCGAGGGAGGCCCTGAGGCCTGATCTTCAATGTCAACTTTCAATTTGCCTGTCTTAAGAAAAGTATTATTATAAACGAGGTTATCTTAAAAAGTAAGACATAGGATTTTATCTAAGTGACCCACTGTTACTACTATTTACAACATCAGAGTAGTAATTTTGTATTTTTGTCTAAGTCACTCCTAATAGTACCAGGTCAAGAATAAGCCTCCTCAGAAGACATCTGTATGACAAATCTTCACTTACTATCATGTCTCTTGAGAATTCTCAGTTGCACCGGTTTTGAATCCACTTACTATGAACTACATAGACTTTATACTCCATGCTGTATTTATGAGAATAGCATAGTTTTCTAACTTAGATGGAATCTATTAAATCAACATTATTACCTTTATGAACCAAACTTAAATTCAAATAAGTTTAATCAAATCTCTTTCATAAAAGTGTGTTCAGTGGTGTTTAATTATTGGCATTTAATGACCGTATCCCAGGTCAGAACTTCCATGTTTCTGCCCAACATTTGTGCCAAACTGGTTATGCTTCGTTAGCCTGTGTCATCATTACCATTTTTTAAATATATGATCATTGTAAGCATTTTTTAAATACTCTGGCATTTATCCAGCTGTATCGTGAGCAACAGAACTAATAAAGACTGTGGATTCTGTGGATTTGGACCCTTAAGCCCCTAAACAACTTTAATTGCAGTAACTACAATTTCTTCTCCACGTGCCCCATGAAAAAAACATCTAGCAGTCTGGAATGATGTGTATGCAAAGTGGATGGCTAATATATACATACTGATTGTCTGGCTGATTGCTGCTAAGAAGAAGAATGTGTAGAAGCTGAGATTTTTGCCTGCTTTTCCCTGTCTGAGGAAACAAATTCAGGTTTTGAAATACCAATTTTCACAAAACTTACAAAAGTGTTCTCCAAACTAGATCAGAACTGGCCCAAAGGGTATGGAATGACAGACGGATGCACAGATAACATAAATAGTGTTCATAACATCAAAATTATCTTTGATTGGAGATCTTAAATCAGTTCTCTTAATACTATTGAGTACAGTTAAAAAAAAAATAAATCTATTTCAATAGTGGCACAGCATCCTCATTAATTGTTGCTATAGAGATATCGCCGGGTAGCCAGATAGTTTTCTATCTCTATTCAGAGGCAGCAAAATGACCAGAAGTGATAGCAGGCTACCCTTGGATGTTTTGCTTTATGTAGATGAAAATTTGTCCTATAGCTGCCAGTATGCCTACCTATAGCAGCAGCTCTGGTAGCCAGAGGTTGAAATACTGGGACTGGGTCTAATTATCAGTGTAAGGTACAAACAGAATTCACGTATTTTCAAATTGGAATATTCATTAAATACTTACTTTCTGAATGATGTTGTAAATGGGAAAGGGCACAGTGAGGGGAGAACAGAACCTCACTGGCATGGCCTGGGTTGCATTTGTCCCCTATAGCCTGATGCTTTGTATCTCCTAAGGATATAAAACTATTAGAGTCTGCCCTAATTAGCCCTGTTAGCCCTCCCAAAGGAGGGCTACAAAGATGGTGAAGGGTCTAGAGGGGAAGACAGCTGAGGAGTGGCTGAGGTCCCTTGGTTTGTTCAGCCCAGAGCAGAGCAGGCCGAGGGGAGGCCTCATGGCGGCCTGCAGCTCCCTCACGAGGGGAGCGGAGGGGCAGGCGCTGAGCTCTGCTCTCTGGGGACAGCGACAGGACCCGAGGGAACGGCATGGAGCTGGGACAGGGGAGGGTCAGGGTGGGGGTTAGGGAAAGGTTCTGCTCCCAGAGGGTGGTCGGGCACTGGGACAGGCTCCCCAGGGCAGCGGTCACAGCACCGAGCCTGCTGGAGTTCAAGAAGTGTTTGGACAACGCTCTCAGACATAGGGTCTGATTTTTGGCTGGTCCTGTGTGGAGCCAGGAGTTGGACTTGGTGATCCTCGTAGGTCCCTTCCCACTCAGGATATTCTGTGATCCCTAGCACCCCACTGGGCAATGTGCCGGGCTTTACCTATGTTACGTGTTATGAGTTACAAACACGATTTAAGAAAAGCTCTCAAAATATGTGGGGGTCACCAGGCAACCCGTGTCCGCCTTCCAGAAGCAGCCATTTAACCATCCTCCCGCGGCGAGCTCCTGCCTCGGAGCCCCCCAGCTGCTCGCGGGGCTGACACGGGGGCGAGCCCCGGCCCCTGCTCTGCTTGGCTGCGGCTCCCTCGCCCACCTCGGGGGCAAACCGGGGGCGAAGTGGTGTGCGGGCGTGTGCGTGGTGTGTTTGTGTGCGATGTGCGTGTGTACCCGGTGTGTGTTTGTGTCTCGTGTGCGTGGCGGGCGGGGCAGAGCCGCTTCCCCGCCGCGGGGAGGGGGGGAGCCCAGACAGCTCCCTGCCAGCGCCCCGGGCCCAGCCGCCGCATGGTGAGGGGCCGCGGCGGGGGAACCGGGACCGCCGGGAGCGGGAGGGAAGGCAGGAAGGCAGGGACGGAGGGAAGGAGGAAGGAAGGAAGGAAAGGAGGAGGCCGGGGCGGACACCGGGTTCCGGCGATGGCGGCCCGGCCGCTTTCGCTTTCGCTTCCCAGCCGGGGGAGGCCGGGGCTCGGTGCCTGCGTCCGTGCCCTGCCGGTAGGAGCCGGCGGCGTTGGGTGGGAGGCTGCGGGGCGGCGCCGTGACCCCCTCCGAGCCCCGAGCTCGAGCCCCGGCCCTGCCACGGCCCCGGGGCCCGTCCCGCTGGGGCCGCTTCCCCCGCGGCCGCTGCCCGCAGCCCGGGTGTCCCGGGCGTCCCGGGAGGGGGGCGCAGGGAGGCGACGGGTTTGGGGGATTTTTGGGGTTTTGGATTTGGTGAAGGTGGCCACAAGTCGCTGGGCCAGCACGGGGTTGGAAGAAAGTACAGCGTAAGGTGACGAGTGGCTCGGTGCTGCGTTTAGTAAGGTTTTCTGCTTCCTCCGGGAGAAGTGAGCTGGTGTAGTCCGCTCGGTGTAGGACATGCAGGACATAAAGCTTTCCTTACGTCCCTCATTGCTCGCTGCTTGTGCCCCTGGTCTGCCCTGGCAGGGTGGGGGAAGCTCAGGCCTCGGCCACCTGTTGCAGCCATAGTCCAGGAATACAGAAAAATCCGTGTTAGAGCTGTAATTGCATGTTGCAGGGCGTTGTGGCCAGGTACTGCGGCTGTTGATCCGATGTGAACTCGCTCTGCCGGTTCAGCAGTGCTCAGGAAACGTTGACGTTAGTCCCGTGATGTCTGGCCTTCTGTAGCTGGCTTAAAAGTGTGAAACAAACAACGCAAAATGCCCATCGAGTTTGCTCCGGGCCTCTCAAAATGCAGTCGTGTGCCCTTCCCTTATCCGGATCTAGTTTGTCTTGCTGGATCCACAAGGGAACAGATTCACTGGGAGCCACAATCCTAGATTTCAGCCTGCCACGTACAGCCGCTAATTCTGGTGGTTCTGCAGGAGATCCCACGTGGACAGCTCTTCGCCCCGCTAAGTGGCTGTTCGCGTCGCTTCGTGGACACTTCAGGGCTAGTCACCCTGTATTTCACCCTAACAAAGCTGCTTTTCTCTGGTTCCTTTCATAGCCAGTGCAGAAAGGTGTAGTCCAGAACCAAAGGGCACCCTGGCTGTATCCCACACGTTCCTCACTCACTACAGGCCTAAGCCAAGTGAGCAGTGGTGAGTACTCTCTGCCACTCAATTTTGAGGCCAGTACTACTCTGAGAAGTGTTTCAGGTCAGCTTACTGAGAAAGCTGTTGTATATCTCTGTATTTCAGCACCTGTATTCTAATTCTTTGATTATTAACCTCTAAACTGTTATTTGCAATGAGAAAAGGAAAAAGTTTTTTTGCCCGTATGAGCCTTAAAAACAAGGCATCTGTGCTGGAGGTACTTCTAGTAGCAGTGATTGTTTAAAGTGTCATAAGTGAGTCAACATCAAATTGATGTGTTATATTGCATTTCTCTGGGTGAGCAGAACTCTTCAGATTTATTCCGCTTTTTCGTACCGTATTTAAGTGGAGAACACTATGCTGTTTCCCAGAAGTTCATGAGCATTACGTTTGATTCATACAACAGCATTTACTGAAATTTTTGGTACAAGTATGTTGCCGTCATAGCAAGACTTTTCTGGTTGACTACAACTGTGTGACTCTGTGATTTCTATGCGCTGCCACAAAGTAAGTGGAGAGTTCTGGTTACTGTCAGAATTAAATTCACACTTTCACAGTTTGGAATTTTATGTCTGAAAATCCTTTCACCGTTTACACTTATCTGACTTAAAAAGTGAAATGTGATAGCGTATGCTGCTCGGACCTTCACTATCTGTAAGAGGAAGTGATTTATTATTTAAAGATCTTGTATGCTTTATATAGCCATTTATTTAGTAAAATAAAGATCAAGCCAGTGAAATGCCTCAGGTTCTGTTGCTTTGTGAAAGGTGCTTTCAAACAATAGCGTGTAGACTAATCCTTTATGTAAGATATAGTTAATTTTAAGTGTGTGGGGTGAAGAAACTGGAGTTTCTTGAGTGGTAAGAATCATAGGTGATTTTCAGAAGTGCAGACACCAAGTTAATGATATTCTTTTACTCTAAGTTTACTTCATAATCGTAGTTCCAGTTTGGGGCCATCTCCAGAAAATGTAAATATTAAAAAGAGAGGTATATATAATTTTTGCCACCACCTAATACTTTGATAATGCTGCTACAGTATACTTTGGATATGTCTTTTTTATTATTATTTAACACAACTGAAAATTATGCTGCATCTGGGTGTCGATCACTTTAAGTGTTACTTTTGTCACTGAAATATAATTGAATTTTGGTACATGAATTTTGGAAGAGATAATCTCTAACAGGCCTATAGCATCAGTGTTTGAAATGACAAGATTCTGTAGTTTCTTTATTTATCAAATTATCTTGCACAGTGAATATAATGAAGAACAGTTAATTACGTATGGTTTTATCTAACTTTTTAAATTACTGATTTAGTGATATGGTATTCTCTCTGGCTTTTTTGCTCAAACGTAGATGTATTTTAGAGAATCGTATCAGCGTATTCCAGGCTCACAGAAGTCTAGATTTGGTTGAGCTTGGAGCTTGGTAAGTACCTGTAGAGAGAAATGTCCCTTGGTGTGGCTGAGGGACAGCAGGTCGAGGGAGCAACTCTTCCTCTCTGTTTGGCACTTGTGAGACCAGCAAGGTGGTTAGGGGGAGAAACTGGGAGAAACTGGGTGGTGTGAGTTTGGTCAACCTTAATAAGAGAAGGTGGAGGAAGGGGAGATCTTACTGCTGTGTATGGGAAGGTGTTGAGTCAGACTCCTCTTGGAGGTGCACGGCAGTAATATGAGAGTCAATGGACACAAGCTGGATTAGACACAGGGAACGTTTTTTAGTTTTGTTGGTTTCTTTTTAACCCGAAGAATGGTCAAACGCTGGAGCAGGGGCCTGGTAAGGGCATGAGTGGCTATCTAACTGGGCAATGGCCTGTGCAACCAGATCTAGCTTGTGCTAGGTGGCTTCTGAAAATCCCTTCCAACCTAAGCTGTCCTGTTTTTCTATGATTACTCAAGAAACAGGTGTTAAAGCTTTGGAAATTAATCATTAAAATTATCCTTAGGAAAACACAAACACAATAAAGTATGCAAGAAAGCTTAGATTTCCTTGACATTGCATCTGGAACTGACATACTGTTATCACAGAACCATCTAAAGATAACTTTATTTAGCATATTATATTAACTTCAAAAAAAATGGTAAATCTTTCTTGCATTTTTTCTTATCGATAATTTGTAGCTTAGAATTTTTATTATGAAAGCTGCTACGTTGTTTGAGGAATCATCAAACAGAAGACCTGAAGAGAATGTAAGGAGTTTTTATGTTTCTTCCTAAGTTTCTTAGGAAGGTACCCTTAGTTTGCAGTGAATGGTAGGCATCAGTGCCTTAAAAAGGCTCTTAGACACTGCTGTGTTAGTGAATTTACAGTCTGGGAATTTGGATGGTGGAGAAAATGACTGTCCAGAGCCCTGTGTGCAGCTAAATACTTGAATTTTAAACCATTGCTGTATTCAGATTACCTGCTCAAGATACACGGCCACCGGCTACATTAACTCTCCTTCCACAGTGGAACAATTTGAAAACCAACAGGTTAGGTGACTTACATTCTTATCAATCTCTAGATACCAGTAAAGGTTAGGTACCAAATGAGGGTGATTTTAGCTTGCTCTCAGCTGTATTTGTTCTACTGCAGAATGGGCTGTGGTTTTCCATTAGTTCATGTTGTGTGAGAAGTCCGAAGAAATTGTGTCATCTCCTCTTCAACACAATTCGGTGTTAAAGAAAAGCACGATTTGGAGAATAAATTTCTTTGAGGAACCAATTTTTAATTAATTCTAGCTCATAAACTAGTGGATTAGTTTGTAAGCTGTCAGGAAATTAAATGTGTGTTCAAAGAGAGGAAGTATTACAGTTTGGCGTAGGATGCTTTTTATCTTTTGCTCACAGTAAAAAAAAAAAAAACCTGGTCTAAGCTCAAAATGGAGTTCAACTGGGAGATATGAGTGGCTCTTTCAAAGGTTTTAGGGACTGTGGTGATCAAGGTATAGCGAAAGAACAAATGTATGTTTTATCACTGTGTATTTAGGTGTACTGTTTTTAGGTGGAAAGAGTAAAGTGGCACAAAAGGATATGAAATTCTTTTTACATCCTCAAAAATATGAGGCTACCTACTGCATGTTTATTTGGAGATTTGGACAAAGAGCTATTAATATTAAATGCATTGGGTAAGGAAGGGATTTTTAAGGCTCCTTGGTAGGTATCTCACTGACTGGTTCAGTCAAGACCTGGTGTAATCAACTGGTGTCTGCCATGAAGGTCTCTCTGCCGACAGGAGCCACAGAGCCCACAAAAATCTGAACGTTCCCCCTCCACATTGGCACACTGTAGTTAGAAATGAGAAAAGGAATGTGTAATTTTAACATTAATAATACACTTGGCTGCATGAAAAATAGGATTTTTTTTTTTTTTACCTGTTACATTCTGCTGGGCCTGATCTGTAGCAGGAGGATTACACTGGTTTAATTACTTTAAATTAGTTTGCTTACTGGAAGAATAACCTGATGTAGTTGCTGTTGTAGCACAAGTAATTTAAGACAACTAATTCAGCATGTGTCTTTTTACTCACACAGTTGTACAAAACTTTCTCATACATGTCTGCCCTTAAATCAACTTCAACTTCCTGTTTTTGTTACAATATATATATATACAGAAAGAAAATCTCATTTAAATAACCTCTGTTTATGCAGTACTAAAACTATATTATCTCACAGTAGTTTTTCTTGTCCCTCATGTGCATTCAGCCTAATGGAATTCCTTTATATTAGTCATGTGCTCTGTATATAGATGCTATTATATACAGCTATATACATGTTACTATATACATAGCTTATTTTAGAAAAGGGAAACTTTGAAATTATGTTTTATGCATTTGCAAAGAATAGAATTCAGGCGGCTTACGTACTGGTTCTGCAAATATTTCACTAACCTGTTTAAACCCTTTGTGGGATGATGCCTTAGTCGCCAGCAGGGGACAAATGCAGCTTGGGAGTGGAAATCTTCAGTCAGATGCTCTTGATCTCTAGAAAGTGAAATTCCAGATATAATTTTATTGTGGAGTCTTTTCAGGATATGTTTTACAATTTTTCAGACGATTCAGAATGTTAATTGGTAAAACTTGAACTCTGATCAACCAAAGCATCTAATCACAAGCTTTATTCAACCAAAGGCTTCTACCTATCCTTATGCTGCAACACACATTTGCATCTGCCTTATTTATCTAGCTACTTTTTATATTAGTGTTAAATTTTATCTATGGAAAAAATGATCCCCAAGTCCTGCAGATATATGGGAATAATGCATTTAAATGCAAATAAAATGCTAATAATGTATGCATTTTTAAGTAGTTAATGCTGTTCAAATGTAGTTTTGGAATAGCTGTGATTATTGGAAAGATGGAATTACCTCGTTTTGCTTTCTTTTAAGAAGTGATTCTAAATTATTACATTTTTGTAAACCTGTAATTTTCTTTGTGTTTATTTTTTCTTTCCTTTTAGGGTTTTTTACCTTGGTAAAGGTATATTGTGCAAATATTAGCTTGAAAGGGGCTTTTTAGGATGTCTGAAGACGATGAAAAAGTTAAGCTCCGTCGAATTGAACCTGCCATTCAGAAGTTCATTAAAGTGGCAATTCCGACAGATTTGGAGAGATTAAGGAAACACCAAATAAATATTGAGAAGGTGAGTGTTCACTTTTTACTAATATAGCTCTTTTTACAGTATAGAAGCAGTCATCCTGAAAGGTTATACACAGATTTCAATGAAAAGTTGATTATTAAATGTTTTAATTCAAATCTGGCTGAAAATGAAACTTCTGTATTATTGTCTGGTCATTCGGTATGTACAAAAGCCTTTACATTTGTGGGAACCAGTCACTTTACAGAGTGAGAACAAATGATGTTTTGTGTTAAAAAGTTGTGGTAAGGAAAGCATGCTAATATTCTTACTTTCTTTTTAATTCAGAGTTGTTCGCTGCCTACTACTCTGAATAATTTACTGTTCATACCTATCTTTTTCTATATAGGTTTTTTAACTGAGCTAAAAAAATAGATTAAATTCATAAACTTAATAGGAAAATAATAGTACCACACTTTAGCATGTTTATGCTTCTTGTTGATATTAGATCACTTTTGATAGTGAAACTGATTATGTTTCCAAGAAAAACAAGTGCGGAGTTAAATTCTCGTGTATGCTATGGCCGTGCATATACTGCTAAAATAAACACCCCCAGCACAGTTGTCTGGCATGAAATGGCCTATGTCCATATTGTTAAACCCTCATATTCTGCAAAAGCAGGATGGCTACATCCACACTGCTGTGTTAACTCCTTAACCACAGAAATTCTTTAAATAAGAGAGCCATTTGACCTGAACAAAACTGTGCCAGGGACAGTTGTAACAGTTTAGCAGTACTGGTGATCTGATTTTAGACTCAAAACATTACCTCTGTTTATTAGAATAAATATGTAGCCCACTAGCCCATGGAAACTGAGACATTGGTTCATCAAGGAAGGTGGTAAGAGATTTACTAGAACAAGTGACACCAATAAAAAAAGAAGAGAGTGAGTGACTCAGTAGATGAGCATATCGTCATAATATCAACACTGCAATGGAAACTTTGAAACTACTGATAAAATACGTATTTGTTTAGAAAAGGTTATGCTTACCACCACAGAAAAATGAGTGACAGGTAGTGTCCAGAGTTCTGCAAAATTCTGTACACACTGGTGGAAAATCATACATCATACACCTTTCACTAGGCTTATTCACAGCATATAAAATCCAGTGTATATGTAAATCTGTGCAGGACAGCCATCTACACTTTTTTAACACCTGGGGAACAAACGAAAAAGTTGGAAGGAAACATTATCATTTGTGAACGTGATTTCGATTTCCTGAAAGGTGTAGTCTGAAGGGTGTGTGTAATGTTATTGTTGAAACTTTTATATTTTGCTGCTGTCAGTTGTTCACAACTTTACCTTTACTGTAAATTTACCAAGTGTGCAACCTTTTGGATGACATTTTCCATGCCAGCTTTCTTCCTTGAGTAGTTTGGGGATGGGGAGGAAGGAAAATAAATCCTTGTATTATTTCCAAGAACATAGTCAGAAAATAATGTGTTGTTTAAGTGCTAGTCATTTCGTTTTATAAGAAATGGTTAGCTTAAGGGATAGCAAGTGGTTGATAGCTTACAGATAGTCATTTCTTTCAAAAGTAGTGACATGGTTGGAACAGTAACTTGAGTTCTGTTTGTGGGGTGATCTTTGTTAAAACTGTGCGTTTTGCCGTGCCTGTAAAAGTCTGCTGTATTTTGGCCAGGAGGTATGATTCTGAAAAAGAACAATGGTTTGCAGGTACTCAGTAGACACTGCTTAAACTCCACCAGCTGAAGATTACTGAAGAGTTATCCAGTGCTGAGCATACTCCTGTGCCTAGAAATTACCAGAAATCCTTCCCGGAGTTGCCAATTTGATATGTCATGAGTCTGAATGAAAACAGGGAGTTTATTTTTCTGTTTTCTTTCCCATAACTGCGTGCAAGAGGAATCTCTTCCTGGGTCATTTGAATAGAGGATAAAGAATTGAATGGGGAGCTTGTGAAGAAGTACCTCAGGATGCAAAGTGAAAATGCAGAAGTGGTGGTTGGCCATGGAAAGAGAGAAGAATTGGGACAGAGGAAGGCTTGGGACTGCTGGGACTCACGGTGGCTGATAATAGTTGGCTCCTTTCCTTACGGGTGTAATAAGGATGCAATAAGGATTCGAACTGCAATATTCACAAATTGCAAAGTGTAGTAGTACAATATTTGCCTGAAGCAATAGCTTCTTAATGAGATGGGCTATTTTTTCAGTCACAGCATATTGTTTACTCTCTGTTATTCTATATTTGTCTAATTCATTACATTACCTAGATGCCAGTGGATTCAGCATTTTCTTGCCTTGGAATCAGCCACTTTGCTGCGGCCCTGTTTTGTTCTAGAGGCCAGGAGCTGTTTCTGTTCTCCTTCTCCCACAGAGAACAGTTAATTGAGGTACTTTGTGTTGTAGCTGGGCTACAGAGTGGTAGAGATCCAGAGTCAGTATTAGCCTGCTTTTGGGTGAGGGGATGGGAGAAGAAAGGAACCTCGACTGCTGAATTGGTTTGGAGAAGCTTACAGCCTCCTGGATAAGTGTGCATGGTTTTGGTGTGCATGGCCAGTGCCTGGCAGTGGCTGCAGAACTAGCTAACGGCAGCAAGCAAAGAATAATATGAAATAGGGTGGGATTCAGGGTGCTTAGAAGAGAGCTCTGTAATGTCTTTGCCATGCAGGCAGTTTTATTCAAATAGAGACAGTCTTGGTAGCTAAGTTGTTCCAGTAAACAGAGGATGGCATAAAAGCTGTGCCCTTGCCTGAGAGGAGCAAATGGGTGGTCACTGAAAAAAAGGTAGCGTGTTGGTGGGAGGGGAGGCTGACCTGTCTGTACAGAATGGGAAATGGTTAACAAGGCACAAATGGTTCTCTTGCACTTTGAAAGTCAGTGGTGTAATTAGGGAGTGGCAATGGAGGGGATGAGCGTAGCTGTTACACTGCTGGAGTATTTTTGGAAGAGTTTCACTTTGTACAGCTAAATAGAATCTTTGCTATGTATTGTTCACATATGGGGAAAAACAAAACAAAACAGAAAAAAACCACTTACTTAGCATCCATAAACACCCCAACAAGAAACTTCAAATGGCACTGGGTGCTGTAATTGGGGAATGATCTCAGGAATTTCTACATTTGCTACGTGTACCTGGCCAGTCAGAAGCGGTAGCCAGCTACTGGTCGATCCCACTGAAAATCTCTTATGTATTTAAACAAAGAATAATTACATCGTATCTACCCAGATAGTGTCACCATGGAAAGGGATAATACACATTTCCACTTAGTTCAGCCGTGTGTTGCTAAACTGAAGTCTTTGTTGAGCAAGCAACTCAAATGAGTTAAGCATTTTTGTTTTGCAGACAGAAGGGAGAATCTTTGTAAGGATGATGTTCTGTCTAGAAGAAAATGGAGAAATTTTATATTTTGAATGTAAAAATCTGAGGCAATCTAAAAGTAGTTAGGGCGTTCCTTGAGTTTTTTAGGTCGTTGATGATGTCAGTGTGAATGATCTGTTCATTCAACGTAATAAATTTGCATATCAGAAAAATCCTTAAATACTTGTAAACACAGATCTTAAAATTAAGGTATTAAGTGCATTTCCTCTAGAACATCTCTGTTATGAAAGCTAGAAGAGGCAGTAAATATTCAGTGCAGATTTGTCTTTCTTATTTCGGTTAGCCATTAATAGAAAATGTCTGCATCTCTAGATAGTGTCAGTCTTGACAAATTTGATATTGGAATTAGTAATGAGTGGAATTATTAGAAACAAGTAACTATTCCTAAAACTTTTAAGTAAACACTTGGTAACTATACCAGGAGGTATTCAGCCATACTGAAGACTTCGTAACTTCTGTGTATCAATTAAAAAAATGTGACACAAGCATTTATGAGAAGTAACATATATGAGTATAAAACTAGTCCCTGAATGTCCGTTTCTTTAAAAAGTCCACACTTTGCATAACGTTCTAAAAATTTGAGCTTCTTCATTTTTTTAAATAGTTTTCGAGCTGTGAGAACTATCAATATTTCAGTTTACATTATTGATAGCTTTATGAGAACATGAGAACAAAAATACAGCAAACCTGGATTTGAAATCTATTACTCCAGATACTTGTAAATGATTAGGACATTAGCAGTAGTTTGGCTGAAGTACTTTCATAATCGTTTACATTTGTATATCTTATATACAATTATGGCATTTTAACCATAATGAATGTGTTACAGTACTTCTGTGAGCTGTCAGCATCAGCAGCTTAAATGGTTTTCTCAAAAACATTTTTTGTAAAATTAACTTTCAGCCATGCAAACCAAATATCCCTGGGGTAAGGGGATAATTTTGTAGAATCTAGTCTTGTTTATTTTACAGGCTACTTTTAAGCAAAAATCACTAATTATGTCAAATTGCTTAGAGCAGCAACATTATTTACTTATGATGAAGCCAATATCTCTAACCTCATTTCATGAATATTGATTTAAACCTGAGGTTCCAGAGATAGTCCAAACAATTAATCTACTAAATCACTGTTTGAAGAAACTATAAAATCAATATATAATGAAATTTGACCTTGAGTATACCTTTCCAGAGGAAGTGTCTACCATATATCCATCATCATAGCATCGCTTCTCAAGGATGACAATGAAACACATTTTTGAGTACAGCTTTACATGTGAGAGCTTCTAAAGACTTAAACATTAAGAAATCAGTAATTTATGCTTGTTTTTATTTTTCTTTTTATTTTTACCCAAAGATTTCTTGTTTGTTAAAGTATGTTATCTGGATTAGAAGGCCTTTCACTCCAAAGCAGGGAATAAAATGTATGCTTATCAAAAGGAGTTTCAACTTTCTGTTAGCCTCTGTTAGAAGAAGGCAAGGTGGGGAGGTGGAGATACTGGCATGCTGCCCTGAACTTTGTTAGTGATAGGCGACTGTCCTTAAAAAAAGCATAATCTTTTTTTAGCATTAGCTTTAATGCTTAAAAATAAAAAAAAATAATAAAAAAAAAAGAAGTGCTGTGAGAAACAGCATTCTTTTCTCTGTTGCTCTCAGTTTTAATTTCATTTCCTGTGACTGTGCCAAAGTTAAAGCATTTTGTGAAACACGTTGTCTTTGGCTAGGGACCGTTCATGTGGTGAGAAGATACCTAAAGGAGAGGTGACACAAAATGAGAAAATGAGAAATCTGGGTCTTACTGCAGTCTTCATCACAGTGTATACATTTGCCTTAGACGTTTATTGTCTAAACTGACATTTATTAAGATTTTAGAAACATTGGTGGGCATTGCCTGCTACAAAAATGAATGCAGGGGGTATTCTGGAAAGTTTTGAGTTTTCTCCATGTCTACTGAGTACTTTCAAAGACAAATGGAAGGGGTCCAAAGCATAAGCACAAAGGTCTTTTTCTAAAAACAGTTTTTAAAAGAGAGTATGACAAACAGGAAAAGAGATTGAGCGTCTAAGAGTAACCTTATGTTTTGTGATTCTGATGTGGATCATGAACTACTTGGCTATAGCACAATTAAATATGTGAATATTCCGTAGGTATTTTAACTTCAGGGACCTCACTTAGTTTTACATGTAATTCTTAGTGTTATAAAATGGCAATATCTGTCCTCAATTTTTGCTGTCCAGTTTGTCCCGAGCCTGCCAAAGTGAACATTGCACAGGAGTATGGCCTGCTTTCTGGTGGGTGAAAAGAGGTTAACAAGGAAGAATTCTCTGACCACATGAATGTCATTGCCTCAGGTGTATTAAGTCATTGAGTTGTTTGACGTCATCACCTGCATACTATGAATTTCAAACCAGTGCATTAAATAAACGTGCTGAGCATTTCTGCTAGAGACGATGAAGAGCAATAAAGGTTTCCTAAGGAATTATTGTTCTTCTTCTTTGGAAAAATTCCTTTTTTCATTATTGAGAATGTGGACAATGTATTGTAGTCATTTGAAATGGAAAAGATATTTTTTTCCCCAAACCCTTCTTGTTCCCCTCTCAGAAATTCTTGTTTCAGTACTTTTTCAGGGTTGACTGAAGTGGAAGATCTAATGCTGATACAGACTTTTTGTGCATTTTATTTTAAAGAATAATGGCAATATTTTTAATGGGATGATAATTTATGCAGAAGTTGGTAGTTTCCTAGAAAAATCACTTTAATATGACTTAATTGAACATTAAACATTTTCTCTTACCGAGCACTACAGAATTCTAATACGAAAGGTCTGTTTTCTCTTAAAACAAGAAGTGAATTTATATTTCTTTTCATATTTTAGAAAACCGAGTAACTTGTGTTGCTTGTTGCTCTGGCCTCTATAATTATGCAGAGAATTATTAAAAGATGTACACTGTAGGTAAAATTATTTTTAAATTGGGACCAAAGCATATTAGGCAATTGGGGTGTTAACATCTACATAAAAATACATCAGAAATCATGGTAAATATTTTATCGTTTAAACAATTTAAAAGAATGTTCTAATATTGCCTAGTATTTTAAGTGGATTCTTTGATGGTTTTGGCTACTATTCCTGGAATCACAGTTTCTACTTTTCTATTATTTTACAAAGGCATTCTCTATTTTGATGACAGTGTATGTATCTGCTATTTAAGTCAACAGATAATAGCAGGGATTGATTTGTTTTTATGACAAAAAAGTTTGTGTGTTCATATGCAGTGATTTTGCAAAACTTGCTTTCAGCTAGTGGAATAATTACTCCAGTCTGTCCTGTGGAAAGTGCTATATGTATAGTTTCCCACTGAAATTGGTGGAGCTTCATGGAGGTGCCAAATTTGCCTTGATATCAGATACCTTGTTGTCCTATATGACCAGTAACTGCTTATCTCCCATCCCCATTCCTATTTCCTTGTTCTTCTCTTCCTTTTACTAACCACCACGTAATTTATCGCACAGCAGTATCAGGATGATGCGATATCTCTTTTCTGTTAAAAACTGATGCCAAAACCCTGCAATTCTGTGAAAATATGTTTTGCAAAATTATTGACAAAATACATTGCCATTTATTTCTCTAATTTTGCAGCAGAAATGTCTATGACTCAGCTATTTTACCATAAGTTTGGGAAAATTAAAGTGATTATTTATTGCAGTTTCCTTTTTCTGCTTAGCCACTTGGTAAAAATAGCAATTATATGAAATATTTTTCTTTTATTTTAGTATCAAAGATGCAGACTCTGGGATAGATTGCACGATGAGCACATTAACGCAGGACGAACAGTTCAGGTAAGGATACTAAAATCACTGTGGCATTAATGGAATTAAATTCCATATAACACTGGTTGCTTCAGAGACAGATCTTGACAGAGAAGTGTATTTGACAGATGGATTTGACAGGTATGTGGTATTGCTTTACTTAGTTTAAAAGGTTAGGGATTTCCTAATTGTGTCTTATGAGGCAAATACAGTCAGAAAGGTTTTGAAACATATAACAACAATGGGTCATCATTGGGAGTTTTCAGAATTCTTGAACAATACTTCTTAGTCACCTTTTCAAGTAAAGCTGTCTTATAATAAATTTCGTTATATAAACTTATGGTGAATTTTTAGATACTGAGTATCATTCCAAATACACAAGTAACTGCTGGTATCCAAATCAGTATTTGTATATGGCTTTAAGTGAAACAAAGTTTGGAGGCTTTGGTCTTTAGTAAGCTATCCTATTGCATTACTAAATTAGATGATGTTAATGGCAATAATAAGATAATATTAGTTCTGAAGCATGGTTTCGGACCAAACACAGAACATCTGGACTACTAGTTTGGTGTGTAAATCTATTATTAGATGCATCATATCATCAAAGGATGAAATACCAGACCCATTTGTCTGCATGGCATCATCTCGGTGACTTCATGCATAGTCAACCGTAACTCAGCAGACAGGGAATCTCACGTCTGTTTTTTAAAAAAAGGCATGTCTGGATGAAAATGGTGCCAAAGCTCATGCCAAACATCAGGCTTCATGCTGCTAAATAGTACGCAGCCAAAGAAGATTATCAGTGCAGAAAACCACGAAGACCAGATCTGCATTACAACATTCTGCTGACGCAGATATAACAGCTAGTGGTTATAACACTGCTGTACTGGCAAAACTCTGGGAACAGATGTATTTTAGCCACCAGGAGAGGCATCTTGTGTTGGTTTCACATGTGGTTTTCAGAGCAGGGGTAAGATTTTGTTGCTAGAACAAACCGTTTGTGACCGTACAGCCTCAAGACAAGCAGGCTTTGTCAGTAGGAGTAGCACAGTTCTAAAACATTGTGTTTTATAATTATGATACTGTGAATTCCCATGTTTGTTGCAATACCTTCCCAACTCCTATGGGAAACGAGGCCAGAGAAAAACATGAAAAAAATCAGAAAGAACTTAATTCTAATTGAACAACAGTATTAGACAGAAGTCAGAGCTAGAGTTACATGGCTTTTTTTGAGGACTGAAAGGTATTAATGAGGTTTTGTAGTGTAGATGATAATTTATACATGAAATCCACTTGATTTTTCTGTTATTTGGAGGTTTGCATGCTTCTTATGTTTTTCATTAAACATTTTTGGAATTTGAATAAAAGTTTATTGTTAGTAGTGGCAAAACAGTCTGCCAGAGGTGTTTGCAAAATCAGTCCTATTAAAACAATGTCATTCCAGCAGATGTGGTATAGAAAGCAGGTGTTTGCTTATGTCTGTGCTCAAATCTATTTTCACGTATGAGGGGTAGGAAAGGCTACTCTTGGAACTCCTTATCTTGAGTATCATTTGTCTACCAAGACAAACTCTATCAAGAGTTAGAGAAATAGCAATCATTTTGAGGACGTTGTTTTTAAATACATTAAGTGCTCTAATGAAAACTCTTACTTGTCTCTAGAAAGATTTATGTTTGTCTTGAGCCTAAAGCCTGCCGTTTTCACTTTCAGTCAAAACAAATTTTCTTATTTTTTATCTAATGCTTTTTGCTTTTAGATCTGGATGCAGGTTACACATTAACACACATTCGTGTACCCACAAAGGAGAATAAGTATCTGGGTCCATGCAAGAAGTGTGGAGTAGCTCTTTGTTTTAATTAAATAGTTAGTAGTCTGGAGTACTTGATAATAAATTATACGACATGTAGAATGTGTTTGCTGTAAGCTGTTTAAATGTTTACCAATGGACTTGTGATCTGTTTGTTTGTGAAGAAATCAGATTAATTATTGTGATACCAAATGTTCTCTGCAGCACACACTTTGCTCTCAAAATTAGATGTTGTAAAAATACATTAGGAATCCCTAAGTCAATATTGACCCAAGGCATCCGCCACAGGTTTTAGACAAATATATGCACAGCCACTCTACATTTAATCCATGTGCACATAATTAGCCATTTTTCTGAATTTTCAGTTTACCCAGAATAATTACTTCTGTTGTACGTTTGATGATGGTCAAAATTATTATAGAAGGGTAGCATAAGTGTATTACACCTCTTCTTTCTGGTGACTGGGTGCCACATTAAAAACTTCTAAAAAGGAAAGTGAAGAAATAGGGAAAATCTTTGTATGAGACATGATGAAATACTTTCAGAAATACTAAGAAAATGGCTTTTGTATACAATACTGTTTATGGTACCAGTGAAGGGTCATGTAAAATCAGTTCACTACTGCAGCCTGTTGACATCTGTAGGGTAAATACTGCCATAATTCAAATTTTCTTTGACCTGCATCAAGAAATGTTTATGATATATCCTTTATAACATTACTTTGAACAAAGTACAGAGAAAGTAACTGGAGACAAGATTACATTTGCACAGTTAAGCTACTGCAATCCTTCCTTGAAATATTATTTATGTTTGAGAGGTTTTAAGATGGTGGATTTATTTACAGGTGCTGTTTACTTCTGAAATTAAAACAACAACATGATAGATAAGTGTCCCCATGTGAACCTAATGAGGTTTGACAAGTCTAAGTGCAAGGTGCTGGTTTGGGGCAATCCGAGACATGTTACAGACTGCGAGAAGAACTCATTGAGAGCAGCCTGGCAAGGAAGGACTTGGGGGTTCTGGTGGACAAAAAGCTCGACATGAGCCATCAGTGTGCACTTGAAACTGTGGTGGTTTTACCCCACTGGGCAGCTGAACTCCACCACAACTGCTCTCACACTTCCACTCCTCAAAGGAAAAGGGGGAGAAAATATGATGGAAAGGGCTCAAGGGTTGATATAAGGATGGGGGGGATCACTCACCAAGTATTGTCACAGGCAAAACAGACTCAGCATAGGGAGATTAATATAATTTATTGTCTATCACTAGCAGACTAGAACAGGGAGAATTAAAGCACACTGAAAACAACTTCCCCTCATCCACCCTCTTCTATGTTCTCTCCCCAAACGGCTCAGGTGAACAGGGAATGGGGGCTGCGGTCAGTCCCTGACGAACTGCTCCCACACGGCTCCGTACCACGGGGTCCATCCATCCCCCAGGAGCAAACTGCTCCAGCACGGGTCCCCCATGGGAGGCAGCTCCCCCCAGACCCCCTGCTCCTGCGTGGGCTCCTCTCCATGGGCTGCAGCTCCGGCCCGGGGCCTGCTCCTGTGGGGGCTCTCCATGGGCCACCATGGTAATGGGTAATGTTAGGAGCTGTGTAGGCTAATGGGGATAGAGTGAGTGAAGTGCTGGAGTTTCTGAGTGCTCTGGGGACATCAGTATTGCCAAGGACACGTGGCTGAAGCAAATAATTGTATGGGGAATTTTAAGGTAGCTGTTGTTGGGAGCCTTAGATAGAACTTCAGATTTTTTCCATAACTGGTGGAGATACCACACATTGCATGGAAAAGACCAAAGTCATAAGTATAAAATGATCCTGTAACTCAGATACCCTCTGCCTTTTCAAGGGTTTTGGCCTCATCTCAGCCCATTGACATTTGTGTAAGGTGAGGCCATGCAGGTGCAGTGTTTATCCTCCTGTCCAGGGCCTCATGTTGGGTCAACATTGAAGCACTGCAGTGTACTGAACGCTCTTTGTTACTACCCCTTTCCATTGTGCTGTTATTTGTCCATAATGAGCAGCATGCTCTGGCAGCGTGGCCCGGGCTCTGTGCCATGTCACTGACAGTGCAGGTCACTGTGTGTGTTTGCATGCAGTTGAATGAAAACTGAATTATTTCCTTTTTTTTTGGTCACCGGTTACTTGTTCTCAAATGTAATGGAATTGCTTGCACACAAGAGACGGGTGTTTTTGGTACAGCGTTTGTGGTGATGTCCTCAAGTGTTACGTATTTGAGTATGAAGTGGTGATGGTATTTTTAGGTGTCCTACGGTAAGGCTGTGAAAACACAGCATCGATTTTTCGCCATTACATTACCTTGAAGATTCAGCTGTCACCATTAGTGAAGAAAATACTGCTCTGAAAAACAAATACTGAAAAAGATGAAGAAAAGAGTTCTACTCTTTTGTGTAAATAAGGTTTATTGGTTTGCTGAAAATTGCTGTTAAGACTTCAGAATTCCTTCAGGAGTCTGTCACTTTTCTCATCTGTCCAAAACATCTGTAGACAAACTGCCATTCGTAAAGCATTTAGGAGGAGCAGAATATGGGAAGATACTCAGTGTTTTTAAAGGTAATTCTAAAAGCTGAATGATTATTTTGATTCCCTCTCTCACTTATTAAAAAATATGTGCTGAGTAATGAGGTAAGCTTAATGGGCAGATGTGTGCAGGCATTTTCAGCAACAGGGACTTTTATTTTCTTTTAAAAAAGGTTTAAATGAAGCCCTCTTGGCTCACTTGTGTCCTTTTGTATTTTACTTTATGATATAAATTTATAATTTATTCTGTACTTTTTACTGAACTGTTTGTGAAGATTTCAAAAGTGCAACTACAATGTGTGTGACTTCTCTATTTCTTTCTGTTTTGGATGTGTTGATAGAGTCAGTAGGATTTTCGCAGTAGTTGTGAAAATCATGACACCTTCCATTTGCATTTCTGAAAAAAAAAAAGTTGTGTTTATTTACGTAATCTAGCATCCTGGTGGATCTCTTAGCCTTACCTCCAAATTTGTGGATGCCTTAGAAAAACTGGACTCAAACTCCACGTCTCTTCCTTAGTTCTGCACCTATTCAAGAAGAGTGAACCTTATCTCAATAGAGTCCTTTGAGACCCAGTGATGAAAGCTTTATATAATAGCCATCACTCCCATTGTTAAACAAAAATATGCAAACAACATAAAGCTGTGAGAGATTTAGGGATTTCGGTGGAGATGGCAGGATTAGAATTTATAATGATGTCGGGAAGAGACCAGAAAAGTCAATATGGTCAGCGTTGGTAGGATTGCAGGACTTTTTCCAGTTGGGGCAGAACACTTTTAAGGAGGTTATAGACTGATTAGGGGGGTGAGTATTCAGAGAGGGGAATGAAAATGGTCAGAAAATGAGACTTACTTGGAATGACTGAAAATTTTTTTTTGCCCAACAAGTGCCTGACAGCAGCATGTTGTCTGCTTGCAAATGTGAAAAAGATTGCTGCACAGAGGACAGGGCTTGTCTTCCTCTGTTTTGAACAGAATTAGAAATACCTGGTTTAAAATGATGCAAGAGATTTCTGCATTAGATTTGACATGAGGAAAAACGCAGTGGGAATTAGGATAATGAATTCTTGCAATATAGTATCAGGAATGTTGCAGCTCTTCACAAAGAAGTCCTTTGAAAACCAGATTAGATAAGCAACTGTCAGAAATACAATAGGGACAGCTGATCATACTTTGAAGGGCTGACTTCACAAAGTTTTTGCCAGCTTTATCCTACAATTTTTGTGAGAAAGCCATTTGAAACAGATTGTTACCTTCCTCTTCTTCTTCTTTCTTTTTCTTTTTTTTTTTTTTTTGAAATTTAACAGACCAAAATTCCAAATATTAAAAAAAAAAATTCTGCATCATCTTGGCCAAATTTGATGAATTCAAAACTGAGGAGCTTGCATAAATTATTACCTTCCTTGCTGAGTAAGCATGGTTTTAAAAATGGAAGCATTTGAGAAGAGGATGATATACTTTTATGCTCTCCCCAGAGATTAAGCTCTGTCCCATTAAAAAGATTATGAAAAGAAGTCACAGTCATTTGCATTTCTGTAACATTTATCAGGTTACACCCTGGTGAGCTCCTAAGACGCCTCCTGACAGCGGGGCTTCGGGCCCTTTTGAGGCTGATTCCATGTAGCTTCTGTTTAATTGACAGCAAGTGGAACAGGAATCCTCTCCACATCCACAGTCTAAGAGGTACTAAAATTAAATTCCACCAAATATGCAAATACTATCATTTGATTCCTCTGTCTTCTTTCTCACAAATATTTGATCAGCAGTATAATAATGAGCAATGAAACTGTGGTTCTGATCAATTTCACTCAGTCCTCTGTATATCATAGAATCATAGACTACTTTGGGTTGGAAGGGACCTTAAAGATTATATATATATATATATATATATATAAAATAGTATATGATTCTTGCAAACAAAATAATTAAATACTGTGTCTAGATATTCCCATTCGGTCTTTTTAATTTCAATGCAAGTTTTTTATAAAATGAGAATTTTGGCATGTGGTGGCAGCATTCTCCCCTTCTTAGTGCTTACGGGCAGGCCATGGGAGAAAGTAACAAGAAGAGTAAGGTAGTTTGTTAAATGAAGGTGAAAAATGTATACAGAAAATTATTGTACCGTGTTTCTAATTCAACTCAGTATCTTGCAAAATTATTTTTTTGTGTCTATTTCCCTATTTGTTTTGTTGTTAATTAGTGGTTTTACCTGGGATTAACCCTAAATAATGTAGCCTAAATTGACTACTGATAGTATTAATTTAAGCATACAATAGAATATTCTCTCAGTAGTTTGACAAATGATTTTTACAAATCAATAGTTCTTTCTTTGGTTGCCTAATAGGACTTGTGCAGTGTTACTTGAATTTGTTGTTGATTAATTTCCTTCTTCTCTAATTATATTTCTGTTATTTTTTTCATGCATGTTAAAAAATGTTAGTTCTGCTAGTGTATATATAAATAAGTTCCATTTGCTTCCTTCTTGTCCAGGTATGCAATATTGCCTTCCTAAGGCATTACGTGTTCCTAATTTGCATTACTGAAAAAAACAACTTTCTTTTCCTAACCTCTCCGTGGTGTTAATCCATTCTCTTGTTCTGATATCAGAATATTCAAAACAATTGGTAAATAGTGCAATGAATAATATAATTTATTATATCTCCTTATAATATAATGCAGTGAATATAGTTTTTATTACAGTATTTTTTTATAATTACATAAAAACATGTCCTAAAGCAATGAGTAGTATAATTTGAACTATAAATTTCTTCCTTTCTTTTTTTAGAGAAAGAAAAGTTGCATGCATTTTTAGATTTTAAAAGCCTAGGCAATAAAATAGCTCTATGTTGCTGTAGACAAAAATTTATGTCACAGGAGATGCCTGCACACAGACTATTCCTGCTAGCTGTGAATAGTTCATACCTTCTTAAAACCCTTGTAATTAAAGAGATATTTTTGTATCTTATTGTATTTGATATTCTGGTCGAATAAATATTTTTGTCCTTCTTCTGAACAAGAATATATTGTAAAAAACAACAAAAAAAAGTAATCCTTCTCCTTTGTCTCTAAAGATGTCTTTACAAAATGAAATTGATTGCTTTGGAAAAATTAGGGATTGCATATTATTGCATCCTGAAGTGTATTAATCAACACAGTTGCTTATATATATATTTAAAAAGAAAGAAAATTTCGAGAAGCAATCGCTTATTTCATTGGGACATTATCTCAACTTGTTGCAACTTGTGTAAATATTTTGGGAAAGGACTAAATTGGACGTGCTCACCGAAATAACTTGAATAATTACATAATGATTTAATTAGCTATATATTTTAATCGAAACCCCAAACAAAACAGACTGACTTCTTCACTTGGGGAAGTGGATAAAATATAGAATTGACAAGAAAATAAAAAAAATGATGGGGACAACTTTAAAAATATTTCTCCCTTGTTTTGTGATTGGCTGGTACTACTGAGAAATTAGCTCACCAGAGAACGTAATAGGCACCATCTTTTCCTTGACCTTTGGTTCTTTCTCTTCAGGGGCAGATAGCTTAATTTACATTCTGGAAAGTAGGCCACTTCCAAAAAGATTCTGACCACTATGTTCAGATGACCGCTCTGTGCACTGTGTATATAAACTGTTGTTTTTTCTAAATGCCATTGAAGAGGGAGTTGCTGCCTCAAGTTTTTTTGTAGCGAACCGAGTGATGTTGTGTAAGAAAAAAAAAAAAAAATGCAACAGACTTAACATGCTGGCTGTGATGTAGTGGCACCCCCAGGTCAAACACACCATGGAGCAGTGCTCTCCTCTATGCATAGTTCATGAGCTCTGACCGAGCTGATTGCTGCTGTCTTTCTCCGTATCAGGACCATCTTCCTTCTTATGAAGAGTAGGAGATAGGTTGGTTGTTCAAAGCAGATCATCTTTAGGTTGAGATACCTGAAATGAGGATGTCTCTGCAGAGAGCTGTATTTTTTTATGGGGTGACTCTTCTGCAGGAACAGTACAAAGAGACTGAGGAATAGCATTGGTCATAAAATAGCAGAATGTGGGAGACCCAGGATGGGTGCAAATGGAGGTTTCGGTACTGGAGGCAAGAGCTTTTACAGCACTAGGGAGCATGTCATTGACAGGTGAATCAAATGCGGTCGTACACTGGAAAAGGAAATGGATGTAGGTGACCGGGAGCATACAGATTGCTTTGAAGTAGGCACCTTTATTTGTCTTAGTTTATTAAAACTTAGAAATGGCACTTTTTATGGTCATTTAGAAGATATATTTGGTCAAGATGATAATTGCTTCGTAACCACGACTCTTAAAACTGTTACAGCAACTCCGAGCCAATATGAGAGAGATGGAGAAACTTTGTTTGCGAGTCCGACAGGAAGACATCCCTGTTCTGCAGAGAATGATAAATCCAGTGAAAGAGGAAGCTTCATCTGCCATAAAAGACTTCTTACAGCTCCATTCTGAATCTGCAGAAGAACTTAAAAGGCAACTAGAAGGACAGGAGGATGGCTCTTTAACCAGATCCATAACTGTAGGAGGAGGTAGGAGAACTTCCTTTCTGTATCTATTGTATCTATATTGCTGTATCCAGTGAGCATTTTCTGACCAGATGCGAATGAAGTAAACTTAAGAGATATCAGTTGAATAATAATAGTTAAACAAGAAGTAGATTTTCTTTCCCTACACCACACTTTTCTCATGACCTGTTGAGTTTTGATAAGTGGAGGACACTCTAATTAAGTATCTTAAGAAACAGAGTAGGCGTGGCCTTCCATGAAGAAGATCCCATAGCCTTGGATCTTGAAATTGGAGACTGTTCCTAAGAAGAACACTTTGTGTTTCACTGTAGCTTGACTTCTTTCCCGCCCATGCAAATCACTTAATCATGTGCAAGTAATCATTTAGGCCATTTTCATTGAATAAGTGCTTTCAACATCGAAAAGAAAACAATTTTTATATGACAGAAATTATGATATGCCACTGCTGAAATGTGTGGAAAGGTGGACCAAGTCTATATTTAAAGGAGAATATCTCTTCCTGTAGCATTTAATCTTGGTAACTGACAAGAAAGCAGAAAATATTATAAATCTGTTGAAATAAAAGATTTTGAAAACACACTATAGAACAAACAAATCAGACGTTTGCTGTTTTTCTCTCCTTTCCGTACAAAATGTCTTTCATTCTTTGTTGTACCATTCTGTCTTCAGGGGAAGCACGCACTATGCTCTGGCACTGGCTAGCGTTCTCTGCTAATAATCTGTGAGAAAGTTGATTATGTAAGAATTAAATCCTTCTACATAATAGTAATCAGATTGATTGTTGCAGTAGCAACATTGTTTAAAGTTGTTTGGAAATGTCATGTCTTTAAAAGTGAAAGTATTTTCAGTCAATGTCATTGTAGAAGAACCTGCCATCCCATTTTATTTCATGGCCCTTCTTGTTGCTATATAAAGAACTACAGGGACTGTTTCAAGTGTAATTAACAAGCAAGGAATTCTAACAGGGAGAAAAGAAAAGTGGATTTGGAAGACTGGGCTTGGTTTTGAGAACGTCAGGTGTAGTATCAGGAAGTGTTATGAAAGTCAAATTATATCAAATATGCAATTCATATATTCTTAACAGACCAGTAAAAAAGACTGAATAAGCTTTTGACATATGAATTTTGCCTGCTCTCAGCGCCTTCACTGTCTTTTAGCTTTCAGATATTGTGAACTGATTATTCAGGAGTTTATCCTTTGTGGGTTTCCAAGTCTGGCTATTTGCTGCATCCTCCTTCTCCTCCACAAAAAGGAAGATAACTTAGTTATTCTCTTGCAGTCCTCCAGGATCCCCTTAGTACTCTCCACAAGTTCTCAGAAATATTTGAACTTTCAGTGATTGTTTCTTAAATACAAAAAGAATGAATTTCATCAGACCGTCAGGACTTGAAAGCATCCAGATCATCTAAATATCTTTAACCTGTTCTCTTTATGTTTCAGCCTTTTTTGTTTGCTTGTTTTCCTTCTTGTTAAAATTAATTGCATCAAGTATCAGATTACAGCTTCCTTTTTTGTGTAAGGACTGACTTCATCTTTCTCTGGGTCATCATTCTTTCTTTACCTGGCACTGCACCTACTTATACCTCCTTTGTCTTCCTCTAATTTTAATGGCATTCATGAAAACTGCCTTGCTACCATTTATGCCCTTGGTAGTTGTAATTTATTTGAGTCTTAGTCTTTCTGATATTAACCTTCCACATTTATATTATTGTTTTGTACTCATACTAGTTGTCTCAAAGTCTTGATATCCAGGGTACTGAAGAGTTCTTGCTGAATTCATAATTCTTTCCTATGTTATACGTTTTCCTCTGCCTTGGGACAATTTGCTGTTATCTTCAGTATAGTCTATTTTATCAGTGTCTGCCAGCTCTTCTACATTCTTTTATCCTTTAGGAACTTCTTCCCCATAACTTCTATTAATCCATTTGCTGAATTTGTTAATACTTCTTTTGTGGGGAGCTCATTGTCTTTGGTCTTACTCTAAGGTTTAGAATGGTGAATTCTTGTATTCAGTGATCCCCATCATCCGTATTAGCCATCGCTTCCAGGCTCTTTGTGAGCTCTTCTGTGTTATAATCAGAATAAAATTTAAAGCACCTGTTCTCTCGGTTACTTTCTGCAGTTGTCCTCAGTACATTCTGGTATTTTATTGGAAAGGCCTTGTCCTGGCTTATTGCTTTTCTAACAGTTACATGGATGGCAAACAGGAACTACAGTTTAATTTCGAAGAACAGGACTGTGTCTTTTTTTTTTTTTTATATCTAAAATACCTTTAAAATATGGAGGAAATTGAGCATAACCACGCTTTAAAAAGAAAAGAAGTTGATCATATAGATTGGGATGAGAAGAACAGAAAAATGTTACTGGAATGACATGCTCCTACGTGTAAGCTGAAGAATACAGAAATAGCTCATCCCATTTAAAGTGAAACATACAGTCAGGCAGACAACTAAATATAATTATACAGATTTTTTTAAAAAAGTTTGCCTGACTGTGAAAGCAGCTCTGTTGAATTGCTAACACAGATGCAATATATTGCCTATTCTTTTGTGCTTAGAGGCTGCAGTCCTGAAAGCAAATCTTGGCTGCTGATCTTAATCAAAGGAGCTTCAGTATGCCCATTCTTTGTAGCATGTTGCTTCCCATCTGGTGGAGAAGTAAGGAGTTTACAAATTCAGATTGCCCATTTAGAAGGTATGTCAGCGAAATGATGTAGTTCCTTCCCCCCCTTCACCATCCTCAGCTCAGATCCAATAGAAATGGAATTTAATTGCATTTTAAGCAAATATTAACAAAAGGTCAGGTTCTACTCTTAAAATTACTGAAGTCTTTTAACCAGTATATTGAATCTTGCAGAGCATTAGATTTTTATCTTGAGTATAATGAGGTGCGAAGCTGCTCTTTGAAATCTTGCAGAGGTGTTTTGTATTACTGCATTTCTGTGGAGATGCTGTAAGTGAAACTGGTGCAGTCACTTCCACTCTCAGTTCTATTAAAATTGGTTAGACTTGATAAAACATGAAGTTGTGAATATAAATTTCTTACTCATACTTTCAGCCCAAATGTGACTTTACCTTTTTTTTTTTTTTTTACCCTTCTTAATCTTTACCTTAGATCTTTGAAGTGAGAGAAGAATTTTCTTGAGGATGTTTCTTTTCAGTAATTTTTAGCTATTAGAAAATGACAACAGTGTAATCTGACTGAAAACTTAAGTTCTCCTGGTTGTGTGCCATTCAAATCTTCAGTATTATGTATGTATTTTTAGGAATGTGCTCTTCTGCAGTAGGTCAGCATAGCTTATTAAGGACAAACCAGAGCAGGAAACATACTTTGTAAGGAGGTAAATTTGCTTAATGAGTTTTTTGGTGTTTTTTGATTTTTGAATTATGAATACTTTAATTTCAATCACCTTAGCATGCATGTGGCTGATTAGGGAAGAGTACGCTTTTCTTGGTAGAAGAAATTTGATTTTGAAATAGGATTGTGAATGATTGAAATGGAATAAAATACTCAAAACCAATGTTAAATGTCAGAATATTTAGCAAAATTGGTTTATCCAAAAATGCATACACTTTGATATGGGATTAACTATATTGAAAAGGGAAAAGGAGTATTTTAGAACTGCTTATATATCATTAATTATGACTGGCGAGGTATGCTGTGCTGAGTGCACCCCAAAAAAAGGGCCAGCCATACCCTGGGGTGCATCGGGCATGGCATGGCTACCTGGTCGGGGGAAGGGATTGTCTTGCTCTGCTCTGCGCTGATGCAGCCTCACCTCGAGTATGGTGTGCAGATTTGGGCACAACAGTATAAAAAGGACATAAATCTATTAGAGAGCAACCAAAGGAGGGCTACAAAGATGGTGAAGGGTCTGGAGGGCAAGACATGTGAGGAACGGCTGAGGTCCCTTGGTTTGTTCAGCCCAGAGCAGAGCAGGCCGAGGGGAGGCCTCATGGCGGCCTGCAGCTCCCTCACGAGGGGAGCGGAGGGGCAGGCGCTGAGCTCTGCTCTCTGGGGACAGCGACAGGACCCGAGGGAACGGCATGGAGCTGGGACAGGGGAGGGTCAGGGTGGGGGTTAGGGAAAGGTTCTGCTCCCAGAGGGTGGTCGGGCACTGGGACAGGCTCCCCAGGGCAGCGGTCACAGCACTGAGCCTGCTGGAGCTCAAGAAGCGTTTGGACAACGCTCTCAGACACAGGGTTTGGTTTTCGGGTGGGCCTGTGTGGAGCCAGGAGTTGGACTCAGTGATCCTTGTGGGTCCCTTCCCACTCGGGATGTTCTGTGATTCTATGACTCTATATAGATCAAAAATATGTTCTGGAAGAATAGGTGGTGACTGTAAAATCTAAAGTGCCTTCCGTGTCTGGATTTTTAAAGGAAGAGGGGTAAAGATAATTAGAAAGAAAAACAAGGCCCACATAAAACACTACATCACTTACTCTACCCTTGTCGCTCTGCTTTTCTGTGTATTTAGTAACTATAGCTGAGTATCGGCTTCAGTGTTAGAACTGTATTGATCTGAGAGTAGTAAGCTTTGGTCCTTGTTGTATTTTGAGATACTAGAATAAAAATGTTGAGAAATGGACAAATGTAATGAAAATGCATCATTTTTATTTTATCTTAATTCCATGAATAAGCATGCTCTATTACTGAATTTTTATCAAGAAATATTAATTTATTTTCCATTGTTTGTATCTGTTGCAGTAACAGTCATATAATATTATTACAGTACCTTGGCACATTCATTGTTTCTAAGGAAGACTTCAATGTAATATTTACACTTTAATACTGTTAGAACTATCTAACCAGTCTTCCCTACATTAAGCTTTGATACTAACCTCCCAAGAAAGTAAACGTGTCCTATTAAAGTAGCTGTCTTCCTTCAGAAATTGTAGTTGTCTAAATTAGCATGATCTTTGCACCGTGTTTACATACATACATACGTTCTCCAGCCTGCCTTTCATACTCTCAAGCTATTCCTTAATCCTTGCTTATGATAAGCCAAACTTGTTATTCTTAATTAACACTGAATTACTTGTCCATAAATATTCACTTGTCCATTACAGCCGTAATGGCTCAAGACAGGGCTCTTTGACTGGAGGAGGTATGTGCGTATCTGTTCATTATATCTGCTTTCCCCATTTTCTTCCACAGTCTTTTACATTCAATCCAGTTGATTTAGAAAGGAAGATGCTTAAGAATATCCCCTTTACGCTGCTGAGCTTTAAATGTTTGCCATCCTTGCAGTACTGTTACGCAGTGGGACAGAGCGCTAAATGTTTGGCAGCACATTGCCTAGTTTTCACTGCTTTTACTTCAAGAACTTTTTCCTCTGGCTACTTTTAGACCCAAACGACTGACAATCTAACTGGTAGCATAAAAATCAATCATAAAATAAATAATTGTCCAGCTTTGGAAGTGAGGTGTTTTTATTTATTGTATGTAAATGAAGGTTTTGTCCCAAGCTGTGTTATTCTGTAAACTTTTAAAGCTCAGCTGATATAAAAGCAATTAACTGGGCCTAAATTCAGCAGTGTAATTTCTTCATCATTCTCAGAACCGATTGTGAAAGTGCGCTGTTAGAAATGAACCCGTTTCTTTGGCAATAATTTCCTTTTAAGAAACTGTGTAGTGCTGTGAGTGAGACTTTTCCCAATGTGAGAGTTTTCAGGGCTGTTGTTAAGCTTGAGTTAGATCAAATATCAATTTATTGATGAGAAACGTTAAGAGTGAGAAAACTTGCTTGTGTCACCTGCAGTCTGACCAAGTGCATTTATTTGTAAACGTCATGTTTTTCATTCAGAAACTTTATATAACACGGAAGTGAAGGATGGGTCCCAAAGTTTAATCCAGATGTATTCTCCCCTTCCTGAAATACCTCAGAATGAAAATGCAGCTGAGTCCTGGGAAACTTTAGAAGAGGTATGCTGGAACTCCCTTACAGCTATCTTGATGTTGTTGTTTTCAGCAACTATTACAAAATAACATTTGTTTTTTTATTTGTAGGACTTGATTCAGCTTAGCCAGTTGGTGACTGAATTTTCTGTGTTAGTCAACGTAAGTATTAATTCTGCATTCTCTATTAGATAGAAACTTGTAAAAAATAAAGAGTGAATGGATAACACCTAGATGGGAAACAAAAGATGAGCAATACTTCTGTCCATAATCTGAACCCAGACCGAGCTAGCTGTCTCTGGATAACAACAGAATAGCAGAATGACACTAAGTGAATTTATTCAGTCCAATATTAAACAAATTGAGAGTTCAAAATCCTAGTTGCTGTCAGGAACTTCAGGGAGATGCCCATCACTGAGCGGAGGCAGAGCAGTGTCCCCACAGTTAGCTGAGGTTCCTGCACAAAGCTCCTGTCTTTGCTACTTGGGACCCATGGTAAACGTGCCTCTGGTTTCAAAGCCTGAACATTTGATGCTTTCCAAAGTGGTAGGTGGTCCATATAATTATTACAAGTTATCTAGCACTAAATTGAAAGGTTTTCTTTTGGTTTTCAAGTAGTATCAGAAGAGAAATGTTCAAAAGCGTTAGTTTAACACACATAACTGCCCATTGTGGTTAGAAAACAAATAGCTCTTCCTTCAGTGAGCTGTTGCTACAAATACGTTCCTGGTTGTCCTGTTCATTCAGAATCTGTAAAGGTAAAATTCTGAGGAGATGGTACTCTTATTTCAGCACTAGTGATGGGTAATTACTCCTAAATTCTCATCACCGGAGCAACAGCTGATGTTCTAGCCAATGCCCCTTGCCATGCGCTGAACCTCAGAGGAAACACTGCAGTGCCAATTGATTCTTAACATTTCTAATTGTAATCATGAGGACAGACTTCAACAGACCTCACTGCACAGGTTGGATGCTTTCCAGGAACTTTTAATCTCTGAACTGGGAGTACTAGGAAAAGTCTGAAGATTCCCTCACCACTATAGTAACCTTTCTTTACCTTTATAAACATGGCTTTCAAATGGTTTGCACCTTTGTCACCCCCAGTTAGTTCTCAACGTTTAATTCTTCCTTTGCTAACAGGAATTTAAACAGACAGTTCTCATCTGCTAGGAGAGTCGTGTAATCTCCTTGCTGTTGGGTTAGGTGGGATAGGTGAGATAGCTTTTATCCTTTCTGCCGAACCTGTGCTAATTCACATACAAGATTGGTTAGGCTGGAAAGGGACAGATTTTTTTTTTTTTTAGTAGCCTGTTCCAGGAGTGGGCTTTGCACAGAACCAACATTAGCTATACTAGCAAGTGTCTGGAGTGTTTGATGGCGTGGATTAGATGGTAGATGAAGATACCAAAGCCAGTCTCAGCAGTTTCTGAATTAGAAAGAGGAAAAAGTTCCGAATGCCTTTTATTGAAGGTGAACATTAGCCATCTCATTATTCTGTAGCATAAAATAGCCTGAGTGCTGCTGAGATTAAAATCAGAACAAAGAAACCCACAAAACCCTCTGTCTTCTGAGGGAAACTGCAGGGGAATCTGACTGCGTTTAGAGAAAGGATGTAGTATTTTTTTTAAAGTGAAAGAACAGTGACATATAGAGCAGTAGCAAGTATATTTTCAGTAGCCACTATCATATTTGTAAAGTTAAGTTGCTGTTTTATAATGTCATACTTAAAGATTTTTATTTAGATTTCTTGGTATTGTATACCGCTTTGTTTGCTGGAATTGGTACTGATCTTATAAATGCTATCTATATAATTTTTTTTTGAACATGAAGCTCAGCAGGAAACGAAAATGCTAGTTTGGATTGTTTTGCCCTTTGGAATGCAAGTTCATCTATTCACAGGAAGGATTTAGAAATCATATGTTATGGGTTGTTTTCTCTAACAGTAGCAACACATTGTGTAATATTCGCACCGTATTATTACTTGATAGTTAAGCTTTTTTTAAAGCAAGTTTGTATTTTCAGCACAGTTTATCAGATACTATTAATGAACCACCATTAAGGCTGCATGGCTACAGTGTGTGGCAGATGAAAGCGGCTGTGGGGCCATGATTACAGGCATTAAAATGGTGTGTATTGGCCCACTGCTGCTTCCCAGCAGGCTACCTCACTCATAATTCCTTTGCATCTAGTCTCAGCAGGAGAAGATTGACAGGATTGAAGACCATGTCAACAGCGCTGCTGTGAATACTGAAGAGGGAACCAAAAACTTGAGGAAGGTAGGGATCTGCTCCTGCTGGTGAATCAATGGTACTCTGCCTCCCAGCAATCCTCTGTATTAACCCCATTGATCTGCCGTCTTTAATGCTGAGGGAGCCAGCAATTAAGGAAATAAGGAAGAAATGGCCCACAGGTAGCAGGGAAAAAAAAAATCAATCGCTTGTAATTTTCTATCACATCCAGGCTACTAGAAAATACCTTTTTTCTTTTTTTTTTTTTCTGCAAGTCACATTAGATGATATTCTGATGCTACTTTGGTGCACCTGCAAGACAAGAGCATTCAACGATTGGCTCACAAGAATCAAGTGAATGTAGGACAACAGGCTGATGATGGCATGCAATTTCAATTTATATGTCAGTGAGAGTTCCTAATAAGCCACAAGCCTGTATTTAGGCGTGTTATTGAAAAGTCTGAGCATTTTCTCAGTTTCTCGTTTGATTTAATGATGGAGATAAGGTAATAAGTAGTATATGTAATCAGCCAGTAGCATGTCAAAAGATCTGGTACCCAAATGCATACACGAGAGCTCTCTTTTGAATTGGTTTTGGTACGTACACGTGGGATAGTAGATCATTTTTTTTAAATACTAATTTGTAAAGTGTATTTATCACCGAGCATTCAACTCATTGCCAAGAGAGATGAAGGGAAAATGCACATCACAACAGGCAAGTATCCTAACTCTTTTTTTTTTCCCTCTCTCTTTACAGGCTGCGAAATACAAGCTGGCAGCTCTGCCTGTGGCAGGTGCTGTCATTGGGGGAGTGGTGGGGGGTCCTATTGGGCTCCTTGCAGGCTTCAAAGTGGCAGGAATTGCAGCTGCACTTGGTGGTGGGATTTTGGGCTTCACAGGTGGAAAATTGATACAAAGAAGAAAACAAAAACTGATTGATCAGGTCTCTTCCAGCTGTCCGGAGCTTTCTTGCCAAAGAGCCAAAAAATCCAGCTGAAGTATAGGTTCATCACGACTAGGAACAAAAGTATAGTAGCCGTGCTAATGACAGACTTGCAGCCTTACGCTTTAAATATGAGGCTGGGTTGTGTGAACTTGTGTGAAATTTTGCCAGCAAGTACTGTTATTGTGGGTGGGGGGAAACGGTAATGTCAGAACTTCAGAGCTTCCTCTTTTCAGATGCGATAAGTTGCATCAGTCTTTTAAGAATTACCTGGGTAACTTCTTTTAATTACAGAATTCTTAGGTGAGACACATGCACAGCCGTAATGATGGATGACAGGTGTTTCATGCTGATTTGCACAAAATGTCTTTCAAACGGTACCGAGGGAGAGACTTGGAAAACCCTAGTGCTTTCTCATGAACACCACCCAGAAGCTGGAACTTATATTGTAATTAATTATATTTTAATCTAATGCCTGTCCTCCAGAGACAGGGAAATAAGCTCCCATCCATCTTTCATGTTCAGAGTACTTCAAAATTTACTTCCCTTTATCAGAATTCCCAAACGCCTCCTGTGTGTGCCTGTTCAAAACTTGCACAGGGAAGCATTAGGTGCTATAGAGTAAGGTTAAAATGGTGGGTGAGCAATGTGGAGAAAAAATGCGTGTATAGCCAGCATCTGTCTGAATCAGCCAACTCAGATCAGCATCATCATTAGTTTTTTCCCATTTTCATATAGTTTTTTTTAATTTGTAAACTCCCCATTTGTTCAAAGCATAGTTCAATCTTAGCCTCAGAAGCAACCCTTGAGGACTGCCATCAGAGAATACTCATTTTCCATGGCTCTTCAGCTCCTTGGCACATCTCAAGAGCACTGCAGACGGAACGAAGTGCCAAACCCTAACCGTTCTGAGCCAGAAGCCTCGGCTTGCTGCAGGAGTGCTCCTGGGTAGATGCTGCTCTCGATTCTCATAGCCGGGCACCGGCAGCACTCCAGTGGGAGAGCTAAGTAGCTTCACTGGAAGGCGGTGCTGCAGCAGGGCCCGCTCCCTCAATCGTATTTTATCCCTCAAAGGTACCATTAGGTGCCAGGGGAGAGGGTGGTGAAGCAGCGAGGCCCCGTGAGTTACCTGTTAAATGGTGCCCCTGGCAGCTGACCAGATCCTGGGACTAGTTTGAAAATGGCAACCTGATACTGTTTGCTTCACGATAAGTAAGCCGTGCTTGTTCACGTCAGCTGCGCACCTCCTGCAGACTGCTTACTGCTGAGGCTTCTGCTCCCTCCTGCACTGCACGGCAGCCTCTCAGCCTTTTCAGTTGAGAGTTTGGGACATGCTGTACTGTGAAGCCTGCGTAGGGCTAGGTACTGTTTATAGTAAATGCCCGTTATCCTTACCTTCCTTATTTTGCTGCTTAAGAAGCCCTTTGCTTCTGTAACTTCTGTTGTTAAGTACAGGAGTGCTACCGTTTTTATTTTCACCTAAGCTTCCTGTTCAGCACGTGGTCCTACCTCCATCCTTCCAGGACGGTTCCCACACTATTGCTGCTGCTGTCAGGAGGAACAGAAAGTTGAGTTGGGAAGCTGCTGCTTTACGTTTTTAAATTGTTCAGTTCATCCTGAGCGCGGCAAGCTTGCTCGAGTCCTGTTTTATTAGGTGAACACTAAAGTCAGTGTTCAGCGCTGAGGTTCCCGAGCAGGGAACACGGTACAAGGAAGCATACCTTTTAGAAAAAGCTCCCTTTTTTAACCACTGCTTTGATAGCATCATTGGAAAGAACCGTCCGCTAATGACAGATGATAGGTTTTTATGTCTAGGGACACTGTAAACAACTGTTAGTTACAGCACAAGTACCTTTTTCTGAACAGTTCTGTATTACTTTTAAAATATGATTGAAATTGTTATCAGTCAGAGCATGGTGTCTATTTTAAGTAGGAGTGAGGCTCAGGGAAGCAATGTGTACAAGAATAGTTTTCACAAGTAATCACGAACATTGTCAAAACTGCACGTGTTAAAGCCGCAGTGCCTACATCTGTAAAATCAGCTGGAGTGGAAAACATGACCCGAGTAATTCAGCTCATTTGCGCCTGTCATGCAGAAACCCTCTTCTTTAAACGCGTCTTCTTTGGATGTAAATACATTTAACGAGTCTGTAACAACTTCACCCTATGGCTGCTCATTCCTGTGATTGGTAATTTCTACAGTTAAAGGAAGAAACTAAGGAAGAAGTTCTTAAATAGAAACTATGTTTGATTCTTTGTATGATTTAAAAAAAACAGGTCTGCTTTCCTACGGTACATTGCTAAACCACGTGCATTTATGTGCCAGCAGCCACATCAGAGATGTTGCAGGCTCTACTCTCTCCTCCTGAAGTGGACTTAATGCCAGGACAATCTGAAGTCAGAGCCGAGCTACTGCTACAGCTTATACAGTCAGCTTAGTATGGGCTCATCTCATAAAAGATCTAGCACAAAAACTATTCTTCCTCCTTGCGTCTTTAAGGAAGCAATTGAAAAACATTGTGTACACACTAAACTGGGGAGGCTGTTATTTAAGCCATGATTTTTAAAATAGGTGGGTTATTTACATATGTGAAAAAATATGGGCATCTGAGTAACAGAACTAGCATTTAAATTGCTAGGGATGTTAGTCAGAAGATATGCAAAATATACATAATTCTTTCAGACCAAATAAAAGTTTTTGCCTATCAGACTGTGTAGCGTTTATTTATAACGTCACTTTTTATTTCCTTTCAGCGTCTAAAAGCTTAATCCTTCAGCAATTTTCTATTACTAAAACCATTATGTTACTAACATTTAGGAATCCTGTACTGAGTTACCAAACACACACTTTAGCTATTAAAATATTTACATTGACTAAAATTAACACGAGTTCCTCAAGTGTCTCAGGCATCTAGTAACTGGTACAGAAATCAACTCCTGGAGTTCAATTAAAGAAAGAACTTGGAATGATTTTGTTCGGTGTGGGGATAACGCTAATGTTTGACAAACTCCCCTGATAGCCTGGAGAAGTGTTAAAGGAAAGGTTAGCTGAGCACTGAAGGGTTAAGACCAGTGACACAGATGATCAGGAATTGAGGGGCTCAGTTTGAAAAGCTCACATTTTGTCCAGCGCTCCCTGCATGGCACGCTTGCTCTACCTACTTAAATTCCTCATATCATCGGGTACTTCAAAAGCTTAAGTGATGCTGACCACCACGTTAAGTGTAAGTAGACTTCAGCTGTTCAACCTTCTGCTTGCAAATAGAAAAGTCACTTAGAAGTCAGTAGTCCATCCAGGTCAATGCTTATTGAGAACCCAGGAGAATCTGGTCCAACTCCGACAAAGACACAGTGAAGTGACTGACATAAAACTGATGCATCTCTCTATCGACCTGGCGCAGAGATGCCACAGCTCTAGGAACAAAGCCTTACTCAGAAAAACAAGTGTGGATTAAGAAAGGGGGCTGGAGGTGGCACATCCTTCCCTAACCAGGTGAAAGCACCAGCCCTTGGACCGCTGGTTGCATGATGAAGTAACATCTCTAGGAAGAAGTTCAGTCGTCTTCCACCAAACAGCAGTCATAAGTAAGAATCGGAAGGGAAAACAGGAAACTCAAAGGAGTAAGATGAGCGCTTTAAGGCACCACCTGGGAATAGACTATGATTTCAGATGCCCTAACAACTCAGTTCTGGGAGCAGTGCCTGCAGCAGATAACAAGTGGCAGCCTTAAAACCCTTCCCCTGCTGCCATCTTTGGACTCCAAGGGGAAGGTGGTACGAGTCAGCTGCCACAAGTGCTCCATTTGGAATGAAACATACGAAAAAAAGAGCTCTTAAACAGCCTCGCACTACCCTTTTAGCTACCAGTTCTGCATCTGCTCAGCTTTATCTCAGTGCTGGTCAGCGCTAGCACCCGTCTCCTCAGAATCACCCCAGAAAGCTTGTGTGCCTGAGGCTGGAGGTGCTTCACAGAGCAGGCTCTGTCGGGATCAGCTTTTGGCACAGCTGCACAGGGCCACGTGGCTCTTCTCAAATAGCCGAGCAAGAATCCAAGAATAAGCAATAAATAAGGCAAAAGGCAACAGGAGTAAAACAGTGTGGAATGGCTGTTTAGCAGGCAAACGTCTGCCAGGAATGCTGTTGTAACACTTGCATAGTGTTAGGTCATTTAAGACATCAGACATTTAAGAGTGACAAAACAGAAGACAGCAGAGCACTCCTAGTCCTCTCCTACTTTGAAGGGTTTGTAACATTTGTGTTCCTGTAACACAGTTATGTGTACAGCACAGTAATTCCAGGAAACCGGAGCAGGTCAATGCAGCCCTACCATCCAAAACACAGCCATCATCATTACAACTTTTCCTTTCCTCACCTGGTAATTAGTCAGAATTGTTTAATTGCTCAAACATTTAGACCCAGTAAAGCACCACACAAGATTCTGTAAAACTTTAATTTATTCCCTTCCCAAGTATCCAGAATAGAAGACCCTCTTAAGTTGGAGAAAAATGTGACAAAGAAAGAGATTACCAGGATAGCTGTTCACATGAAGAAGAAGAGAAAGCACGTACTACCAAGATTACACAGAAAACAACCCCAAAGTCCTATTTAATGGGATAGTGCAAGTTAACAGCATGTCTCTGGCAAGGATACCTTCATTTGGATTATAAAAGTTTTACAGAACAGAGTTAGATCAAGAGTCTGGATGGGTCTCTGGTATTTTACTCTAGCATTAGGAACGTACTGTTTGAAA
Organism: Cygnus olor; assembly: GCF_009769625.2. Taxonomy (NCBI): domain Eukaryota; kingdom Metazoa; phylum Chordata; class Aves; order Anseriformes; family Anatidae; genus Cygnus; species Cygnus olor. Next base: position 96,718,340 of record NC_049170.1, on the reverse strand, counting down.
GATGCTGTACAGAATGACCCACCAAACAAATGTATTTACAAGCCTGGGGAGAAAAAAATTATTTTTCAGTTTATTCAAAATAAAAATACACATAGAATTATGAAAATATAGGTTTACTATTTCCACCACACAGAAGTCAATGCTGCTGTCTGAAAGGCTTGCAAGATCATTTCAAGTTTTTAAAGTTCATCTTTTTCCCTCAATAAGGTGTACCTATGTTCACTGGGTGCCAGCTTCTGGAATGAACTCTCTGGTGGGCTGCTTGCTAAATCCTGAATTGGCTGAAAAACAGAACAAACCGTAAAATCACTCGTTACACATTTTTATCAGCAATTGCCTCCATTAAATGAGCTTCTAACAGTTAGAGGAGTGCACAAATAGCCAGCATTCTCACAAATTGAGCTTTTTTTGGAGCGGGGGACATACTAAAAGTCCCACGTAGGTAAATACACATCCACACACATATTAAGTGCCATCGGTTAAGGACATTTCTTCTGTTAGCAGATCTGAAAGGTAACTACCATCATACAAGCTTCTGTACAAGTGACTTAAAAGTCTTTCAAACGCACCCTACTATAGATTTGAGCATCTGCTACTTGCTTTGAAGGTATTTTGGTTTGTGTGTTTGATTTTCGGATACCAGGGCAAAAGTACAATCTCTGCCAAAGTATTTTAAAAGTAATTTCCTGTGAAAAACCAAAAAAAACCCACATGTAACTCAGGGGACATGTATGACTTAGGAGAGCAAGCTCCAGCTTAATTTCCACCCAGTATTTCCATTGCACAGGCATACACATCTTCCACAAGATGGCAGAATGCCATATAAAGATGAGAAAGTAAACAAAGCTAGGAAACTAGATCGTGTCCCTGTTCTCCCTCGGAAAACGCACATGAGAGCCAGTGTGCAGCTCTCGGCATCGAGCCTCTGCCCAGATGTGCGGCAGAATCCAGGAAATCGGCAGGCTTCCTCCCTCCCTGGCCAAACTTGCTCCACGTTGTACTGGCCTTGAAGTATGCCTAGCCCCAAGCCGACTGAGCAGCCTGCGCCTCAGTCTCCTGCTCTGCTTGACACTATTTCCTCCAGCTCCTCCCACTGACCTGAATTCAAGTTGCTCACTGAATTCTTGGGAAACACTGGAAGTTACCAGTTAAATGAACTAACAGGGGGAAAATTCGGCCTTCGTGTTTCCACAGCCAATCATCACAGTCAAAAGCAGTCATTCTCCCTGCCCAAGGCACTCTCTCCTATTCCACAGCCAATGTGCTGTGTCTCCTCTCCAGTGACTGCAGCTGTGGATCCCCCTGGTCCCTGAACTTACTTTCCATTTATGAGTTTACTTGAGCAGCCTACGCATGGGTAAGGTGTTAGAACAGCAAGGGGCTCGGCTTATTTCAGCATCACCAATGCCTGCTGCTGTTCTGAGGCCAGTTGCTCACAACCTCGCTTTGGGGCCAGTCACCCACAGAGCGCTGGGAACAACTCTTGACTCACAAATCTGCAGGCTTTTCGTAGAATCACAGATTTGTTTGGGTTGGAAGGGACCTTAAAGACCATCCAGTTCCAACCCCCTGCCATGGGCAGGGACACCAACCACCAGACCAGGTTGCCCAAAGCCCCATCCAGCCTGGCCTTGAGCACCTCCAGGGCTGGGGCATCCACAGCTCCTCTGGGCAACCTGTGCCAGTGCCTCACCACCCTCACAGTGAAGAATTTCCTCCTAACCTCTAATCTAAATCTATCCTCTTTTAGTTTAAGACCATTCCCCCTTGTCCCATCATTATCCCAAGGCACCCCAATACGAGGGGAAAGGGTCTCCTCTGGGACCAACATGGCTCTTTGACGGCTAGACAATATAACATCTATGTCAAAATGACTGTATAAAAACAATTATTTCTTTAGATAGAGTCCGAGGTAACGAGAAGGTTGCCTGACAGACTTATATTTGCATTTCCCAGCATGACACCAAGTGCATGAGCAGAGGGGTGCATCATGGAGACCCAAGACTGAGTAAGAGACAGACTGGGCTGAGCTGAGGAAATCAGAGCTAGAAAAGTCCTTTCTTTTCTGCCTACTGGTTAAAGCTCAGCACTGAGGTGCCGAGTTTTGTCTGAAGAAGGATCTGGAAGTTATGTTCCTGAAGAGATCCCAGGAGTGGCTGCCATGCATGTAAATATAATCATCTTTAAGAAGAATAGTAAGTAATCCGCACTGACAAATGCAGTCTGTGACTACTATTAATGCCACTTTTTATCTGTATTAATAAAAGTAATAAGCCCCATTACCACTTATCACTCCTTAGTTGATGCTCTAATAATCTGCCTCCTGCTTGGATTGGTGACTACAAGTCAATAAATACAACAACTGATGTTTCCCCTTAGAAGCACCCTCTCAGTACGTTATGTGGGCTACAATGCATTTATGGTTTTATATCAGTTTTCCCTACTGAAAATCAAATGAGAACATAAGAGCAGCTTTATAAGCTCAAAAAAGTTGTCTAGACCAGGATCTTTCAGTGGAGAAAACAGATATTCTTACACTCCTTCCTTTATACAAGGAAGATAGGTAGTGTATTTCCCTCTAATGCTCTCCGTCCCTTTAACCAAAAGAAGCTTTTAAAGAAAGAGCAAAGCAGAAATGGCAACATTCTGTTTCTATAACAGATTTCTCTTTCAGAAATAAAGTACAGCTATGACAAGGAAAAAAACCAGTCTTCATTAAATGGCCAAATTACATGTGTTTGGTGTATCCTTACCTGACCAGGTGCTACATCAGTTGGATCAGGGCCGTGATGAAACTCTCTATGCAATTTTCCAGAATGCAAGTCTAGTACAAATTGCTTCAGTTTACCTGGAACTCTGGAACAAATTAAACAAACACCCACATGTTTATTAGAAGTTAAGTCCAAACACAGAAGACAAAGTGTACTGTTTAGAGTAGCCAACTTCTGTTCATCTGGCACACTATGTTCACTTTCAAGGGATTAATAGAGGACAGAAAGCAAATGGTTTGTTAAGGTATCCTACCAGCTTCTTTTTCTTTCCACTGTCTCTCGAGAACACAGCAAGTATTTCATCTTTTCAATAACTCCCACCGCGTCGTACTAGCCAATAACTTCATTGTATACTCACTTCAGCTCCCCACTAACCATAATGTAAGGGAGAACAGCAGGCTCCAAGTGCACAGTTTACAGATACAAATGACAGTTGGGTAGCAGTATTGACAAAACATCTTTGAAAGGTTCTCTACTGCCTGAGTAACTGCATATACACTAGAGATAAGCACTAAGAGGATATCAATTTAAATCTAATCTGAAATCATCTACTGTCACCCACAGCAAACGTGCTAAACTACAGCATCCAATTTTATTTGCGAGATGTCAAATAGACTAAAAAGCTTAAAAGGAGGAGTTGATCTAATAAGCATCAAAGATGAGATTAAAAAAATCAACACGAGCAGCACACGTGCAATCAAAAGATTGCTTACGGAGCTAAAAGATGGAGACAGGTTTAGTAGGGAGCCCTTCATTAGGCCAATTAGGAAAGTGGGACAAAGTGGGGTGAGGCTGGCTACCAGCTGTATTCCAGATCATTATTCAACTCTACGGACAAAAAGTAGCGTAAGGTCGAGTCAGAGGGTATCAGCACAGCAGTGCCGCTAACTGTAAGCGAGCGGTAGCACTTTGAGGGACCTCTTCCCTTCCCAGGCAGGATCAGGAATTAGCGCTGAGGTAGAGAAGGGTGTTCATTTCAGCCCAGCTGTACAAACAGTAGGATCGCTGCTCCTTGGGCTCCTAGGAGCCTACGGGTCAGCCATGCTGCTGACGACATTCCTCTCCAACCTCTTCTCCTCCCCTAACGCAGCAAGGGCATTTGGTGCCTACAGCCCCTTGTAGCTCCCCAGTTCTCTCTGAAAAACTCCAGCAGATTTGTTGAACAGTCCCCGTTATCACTTCCAACCTGCAACAGCAGGCTGAATAGCGCCAAGTGGCCAAAGCAGGAGGAAGAAATGCTGCGTGAAGGTCTGATTTGCCTCTGAAGTGGCTGTTCTCCAAATCGCAACTCTCTAAAGAGGACAGCAGCAATACCAGTTGAGGAAATCAAAGTATGGGTATCCAAACCCTACGGGTTGGTGGCAGCAGTGAGATTACAAGAAAGAAAAGTCTGGGAAAAAAAAAAAAAAAAGACCAGAAAAATGTACTAAAATGGCAGAAATCCTCACAGGTGAAGAAAAGTCTTAGCATTAAGATTTTAAATGATCTCCAAGCACTCTTCATTTCCAAACCGTTTGTTACGTACTTCTAAGTACCAGCTCAATCTCCCAGAGCAAGACTGAATAATTATTTATCACCAAGCAACTGTCTCCAATCCTGACATCTCTCTCATCTTCATTTGTATGTAACAACTGGTATACAAACAGGCAAGTAGCTGTCATTATTTTGATAGTGTTTCACAGAAACAGAATGTGTAAAATACATAACGTGAAAGTCGAAACTAAACATCTCTATTACCCCTCTGTAAGAGATAATGATTTATTTTAGGACTGTTTTCAAAGTGACAATGAAAAGAGCGCTTAAAAAATGCAAATCACACTTTTTTTTTTAAAGCATTGACACGTGCAGTGAACATGATCTTCTTCCAAAGAAATAGGAACAGGAGGAGAAAAATAATCACTATGATTTTCAACATGCATAGCTTTAGATATTTGAAAAGCACTACTGCAGTTAGTATTACAAAAAAAAAATCGAAGGACTACACTTTTAGCTTGTGGAGAATTACGGGGAAAAGGTGGGTTTGAACTCTCCTTCCAAACATAAACATTTCAGGTAGAAAAATGCCTGCTGGAATGGCAGAATTAGACAAGGTTATGCTGACATTGCATGTTAAATCTGAGCTTTGAATCCTTGGCTTTGACCAAAACAAATTATAATTAAAATACTCTGAGTTTCCAAAAGTAAGAATGAGCAAAGATTGAAGTCTCAAAGCCTAGACCCCTAACCAGGACTTCGAAAGCAGTGTATATGGAGGTATCTCCTTTGAAACAGAAAATGGAATTTAACACAACCTGAAGACAAAAACAGAACGCTTGAAGATTTCTTCAGGTCCCTGAAGATGTGTACACATCTTCACTCTTCAGCAGAACTGGGGAGACTAAACATCTGCTTCCTATGACTGCTTTCAAGGCAGCACAATATGAAAAGACAGGCTGATGTAAAAGAGGAATTATCAAAGCAGTATTTCACTTAAGCACCCTAACGCTTCTCTCTCATGTATTTTATTGAGATAATCTGCCACTGATCAACTGTTTTACACAGTGCACTTTGAAAACTTCAGAAACCCAGGCAATAAGGATTTCTCTGCCAACATTCCAGGCTAGACTAATGCAGGAAGGTTGGGATCGCAGAGCAGGAAAAACCAAACCAACAGGCTTCTTACACAGGGCATTTTACAATAGTCATTGCATAACAGCAGTTAGACATTGTGTGTTATTTTAAAGCTTTTAAAGTTAATTGGTACATCTAGAGCAATGGTAGTAAAAATACCATGCCAGGTTCCAAATACTTAACTATTAAGAAAAACAGCAAAACTTTGAAAGAGCAGCCGCCTTCTAAAAACTTAATGTGAGATTCTCTTCTAACATAAAAGCAATGAACTCCATTTAAACAAACACATCACACCCAGTCATACCAACTTAAGACTCTTACATTGACTTGCGCACAGGCAGCCTTACCTATCCCAGATTTATTCATCTTCCTATTATAACCCTATTTAAAATATAGGCATGTGTTTTCCTTTGTTCTTCTCAACAGAAAAAATAACACGCACAGAGAAGAATACTTACGAGAGGTCACTGAAGTCTGGAAAAACATACATGTGCCTGAAACTATCGATAGCAATAACCGGACAGTCTGCTGGAGTCTTCTGAATATGGAGGAGGGGGTGCCTGAATTTATCACAGTCAGCATGGAGGAAGTTTATTGTACCTTGAAATTGTGTGCAGAAAAAAATCCATGTTAGAATTTATTTTATTTATCCTGAATCCTACTCTAAGTATTTTCACAAATAGTACAAAGGTGGAGATACTAAATAGATACAACATGCAAATTTGAAAACAGATTTAAACAACTAGGCACCTAAAATAACAGATTTTCTGAAAGTGTTTTTGGCTACAACACAAGCTGAAGTTTTGTTTTAATGGCTTCTCAAACTGTATGAAATTGGTGAGACATGGACGATTTCTGAAATAGTTCCTTAATAATAAATTGTTTCAACTTTAATCACTTCTAGAGGAATCAATCCTCACCGTCAAGAAGCACATAAAACTAGGCTTCTGTTTGACCTTTGCTTCCATTCTACATTGAGTTCATCTGAAAAAAGTCTGTAGCAATAAAGAGTTGATACAAACCTTTTTCACTTATTAACTGTCGTGCAACCTCCTGTTGGAATTTCTCTAAACTCTCCAAGTCATCCTTCATGTGGAAAAGTATGAGAAAAGGAAGGCCTTCTTCTGTCAGTTCCTGCGCAGAAAACAAAAGACAAGATTCATTTCTTCTACTTCCTAAATACACTTAAGTGATTCCAGCAGTTTTCAAAGTCAGCAAGATCTCTGATTTATAAAGACCAGAAAAAGATATAATTAAGGACATTAACTGCTGACCTTTCATCTAAGACACCCAATTTACACAGGTAACTCTGTTTCTTTCCCCTTTATCATATGTAGCAGTTAAAAGATGCAAGTATTTCATTATTAACATTTTAGAAGTTGGTGATTTCTTAGCCTAACTCAACAAATGAGTATCTTTAACTATCTCCCATCCTTAAGAAAAAAAAAAGCAGAAGCTAATGACATGACTGTACCGTTTACAATCAAGCACTACTCTTTCGCCAATGAGCGTGTCCTGACTGGTCAACTGCGTAAAGCATCATTATGAAACTCACATGCTGATACATTACTAAAGGTGAGAAACAAATGAAAATCTTTGTTGGACAGGCAAGCTTTAGTTCCTCGTTAGGAATGCATTCTTGCAGCCCGAGTGCCTTCCAAAGATCTCTCTTCAGGGACAGCTAATTGTATGAATTCCTGAAATATTTTATTCAGGAATTTTCTTTTATTCAAAACCAAAACAAAACATGAACTACACATATTTGCTTACTTCAGAAGTCATTTTTTTGAGTCAAACGTCAGTTCAATTTACTGGAGACCAACTGAAGAAAGCCATTTACCAAAGGAAATGCCTACGATCTCACTTATCTTTCATTTGCACAACTGGTATACAAGCAAGTGCTGCTTTTTCTTTGTTTCCATTCTGTATCTGAATAAAGTCTATGCTTTTTGAGAAAGACAGCACTTGACAGCACTTCTACCACCAAATACAGTTTCTTCAGATACTTTCAATCTGCAGCAAGTTGGAAGAAACGCTTTCCCTATCAGCACGCAGCCAGTTTCATGGTGGACATGAAATAGCCAGCAGCCTCCTTTCAAGCGAGCCTGCAAATCAAGTCGAAGCTCAGTCTTTTAACAGCAGGTTCCAAAAATCCTCATAACTTCAGTGCTCTTGGCAAAACGGAAACTTCCCAACCCATCACTAAAACAACCCCTGATCACATTTGCTCACTCATTTTTCATTTAAAATTTATAGTAGAAATTGTTGCATTCATATTGAAGTATTCTGGTACCATAAACGCAGCCTAAGTCACATCACTCCCTAGCTTTACTCTGTAGTATTGTGCAGTATATATTGCGAGCCTATTTAACTACTATGCAATTTCAGCAGGCAGAAATCTCTATTTTAGCACGTTTAAATTTGTTTGGGTAACAGCGACACTGAAATTTTTAAACAAAGTTGCCAGGCAAAACATCGGGTTGGAATTGAAAATATTTGCCTAAGTAAACGGGAATTGAAGGTTGCAAGAACAACCAGAAAAGCCAAGACACAATGTGATACAGACTGACAGTGACGAACCTTGGCTTCTAAGGCTCAAAAATCCAATTTCACCATGGGAAAAGTACACTGAAAATCTATCTCACAGGTCTAAACACAACGGCATGTGGTATCTTTTACGTGGCAACTGACTGAGTTGCGAATGAAGATTAATATTTGTTTAACTAAGAACTTTCCAATGTAAGTTGGCGGCGTTGACTAGAAGGTCATACTTAAATTGTTTTGTGCATCCCACCCTATTCCTCCCTCATGCAAATTGAAGTGTTCTGCATGCCCAGAGAAGCAGTGTTACATACTGTGCACGTTCAGGATAAAAATTAAGAACTTGTGTAAACTGAGAACAATGGATTCTTCTGTCATGCGACCGATTCTTTGGTTCAAAACCAACGTGGACAACGTGCTGCAATTCATTACAAACTTAACAGAGTTTCTAGCAGATGCTGTGGCTATATACAAATACTCCCTCTGAGACGCTTTGACCTTTCTAATTGTTTTTTTCCCTGTTTATTTAACAAAAAAGTTATAATACAGATCTGGAAATAGGTGAAAAGAAGAGTAAGTCATGAAAGGAAAAAGAAAAGCACTGAAAGAAAATAAGGATAATTAGAAGAAAAAATGTTTAAATGCATGCCCCCAAATCCCACTTTATGAATTACAGCTAAAGGCAAAAGCCAAGGAAAAGGACACGTGAACCTAAAAAGATTAAGAAGGTATTGGTGCTTAAATACATTGACCAAAAAAAAAAAAAAAAAAAAATGTTCTTTATTATGATTCATGGAAGTAGCCAGCTCCATAGATGGTTAACACTGTTTAACTATTATTAGCCACTTCAGAAGTGGCTAACACAGTAACATTTTTCTACTGCTAACTTTAACATCAAATTTTAAAAGCTAACTGACTATAATTAAATGATGGTTCACAACTATTTTATTCTTTTGAACTGTCATGGACATGCTCACATGGATATTTTCTACCTTGACTAGAAACATTTTTTTCAAGGTTGTATTAAGCAAAAAAACACTTAAATAATATTTCTCTCTGGATTTTAAAACAAATCAGTATCTTGTCATAACACTTGCAATTTACATAAATAATACAGTCTACCCAAGGTGTTACGCACTCATGTCACTCACAGGTACTTACAGACACACATTCTTACACATGTATGCTCTTAGTGTCCAACTGCCCACACTCATCAAGTCTCCAGACACTTTTTATATGACCTATATGCATGACTAGTTTTTTTTTTTTTTAAACACTACCAGACTAAAAAGCTATCACAAATTTGCCTCCAGTGAACTTCAAGTCTAACTAAAAAGCTCCAGAACAGCGAAAAAAATCACACGACAACTATTTTCTGCAAAAAGCAAAGCATGCAGAAGGTTGTTGGGCATGAATGAAAGACCCTGAAAGACACATTTTGATTTTGAGAAGGAAATCCCCAAAGTAGAAAGGTAGAAAAAAATTCTTACCTCCCCATTTTCAAATGTAATTTCTCGAACTAGTGGTACACATTTATCTTGTGTCCATGCATAAATCAAATCAAAATTGGTTAGAGAGCCTAAATATACCATATCTGGGGCATTTTCCTGTTGAAAAGAAAAATACTAGTTGAGAAACAGTAAAAATGACATTCCTACTGACCTGACATAAAGGTGACAATGTCTAGACAAATATTAAAAACCAATCTTACGCCCATATTCAACTGCCATGCACGTAACACTTCTATAAACTAAGTTACAGAAATACAAGCAAATAATTGCATGATCACTTATGCAATCAACTCCACTTCCTAAGATAACCTATGGGGAATTAACTTCTGTCAGGTGGACAAATAACTCCATACCTAAAAATACCCTATTTTGTCCATACTACCCTACTCCTCCATCATGCATTTACATCAGATGTAAACTAAATGCAGATACTAAGCTCCTTCATGCTGGCAGTTATAAAGAATCACCAAAAAAAAACCCCACAACATAAAACAAACACACACGAAGTCCTCTAGGACTTGAAATTGGTATTTTACATTTGCTTTGCCAAAGATATGAATAAATAATAATTTTCCTTTCCTTTTCCTTTCCTTTGTTCACTAGTAGTTATAACTCAGTGTTCAGTGCTACCAACTTTTAAATGTAATTAAAGTTTTGGTTAACACCAAGTAAAGCACAGTTGTTGTGGTTTGACCCGGCTGGCACCCAGCCGAAACCAGGACAACAGCTTAGTAAGCTGAGGGCATGATTAAGCACACATTGATTCAGAAATGCCATATAAGCCATGTAACTTAATACAATGTTTTGGCAGAAAGAGGTTTGAAGTCCCCTTTCCCCTTAGGTCATTGTCTTTTTTAAAAATTTTATTATTATGTAAGCAACATTTTTTTTTATGTATTTCAGAAAGGAGCATATGTGCAAATATTACGTTTCTAAGAAGTCTTGCAGATCTTTCTCCGTACTGAATTTTTCCTCAAGTTAAACTACGGGAGTTTGTTAACATGCTGTTAATTTCTACTATTTTTTTTAAACAAAGAAAATAGCTTTTAGCTCCCCAATGAGCTAAACCACATAAGACAGGCAAGTTATAGTCAGAAAATTGCCACCTGCATTGAGAAATGGAAGGTTCGCCAAGTGTTGAACTTCAGACTTTTTTTTTTTTTTAAAGACATCTATAGGAGACAAAATATCTATATATACCTATATAGGTATATATGAGATAAATTGACTGCTTTACTACAGAAAAAACAATTTCTGGACACTGAAATAAAAAATGTCAGATATAGGTTTTGCACACTTAATTGGCAACAAATGACATCGAGATATTTTTCACTGGCTCTGAAACACCAGCTCCTATGACCCTATTTCTCACTCTGTTTAGCAATGAAATAAAAGTAAGATTAAAGATGCAGCAGCATACTGAATGGTGTGAATATAGTCTCCATTAGTTCATATTCATATATAAAGAAAATTAGCAAAATAAAATACATAGTTACACTTACCCCTGGTGGCTTGTAGATTATATTGTCTCCGCTAAATCTCTCTGCTTTTGAAATAGCCCTACAACAAACCAACCAGTAAGCATGTCTCGGTACAGACAAACAAAATAACTGATACCAAAAATCATATTTTAATTTGCTATCTTCACTACATTTTTCCTTCAAAATTTGAAGAATCAAAGTGCTTGATCTTTAAAGTAAAGTGACTTCACAGATTCTTGGTCAGGCTAGGTGAGAGGGCAGTAATGGAAGCAGCAAGCCAGATCCATAAGATGAGAAGTCTGGAGTAAAGGCATCAAAGTGCAAGTGATGAACGCTTGTAGAATTTTGGATATGAGATCAGCAGAGAACAATGTTAATGAATTAATATGACCTTGTAAATTAAAAAAAAAGGTAATAATTAAATACTCTTTCTTAAAAAAGGAAATGAGAGAGAAATGGATTTTTGTTTGTATTTATTCTTCCTGTTCCATTCTTTACATTGGAAATTTACGTCTTATCTACCTTTATAGAGCAGGGCTTTGCTAAACTCTACTGGCACAGCTAATGAGAAGACGGAGAGCAAACAAGGCCACACTAGATCTGTTTTGAGGATAAAATGGACAGAGAGCACAAGATGCAGCCTGTGGCTTCTGACCACTGATGGTACACGTGTGCCTGGAGAACACATGCAGCTCCTCCTAGATATTCAGCTTAGCATTACACCTTAGTGAATTCCCCCCTCACCTCTGGCATGTTTTGTGGTTCCTTAAATCTCAACCAAAACAGAGCATCCCAAAAGCTGCTACCTTGAACCCCAGAATTGATCATCTCTTATTTAAATAGATAGGGACTGCTAGGCATGCAACATCAGAGAGATGCCCTGCCTTCTCTGCCATGCCTTGCTGTGCCATCTTAACTGAAGCTAGCTAAACAGACCCAGCTGGCTGATTACGCCTCCAGAGAATGAGATGAACCATCTATTTCTTCTCCTTCTTGCACAGACTAGGAAAGGAAAGCATGTCAACCTCTGGGAAGGCTGACAACCCCTGTTCCAGCTTCTTCAGTTATAATATCTCTTCTATGGACTCAATATAAACACTGCTGAAGACTGATTAAGAGGGAAGGGAGGAAAAAAAAGAACAAAGGAAAAATCTTAATTTATCTTGCTGCAGGAGGAAGTAAATCTCCCAGAGGTCTGAAAAGAACTGGAGGGCAAAGCAAAAAAAGACATCACAAGGCTTAATTCAAAGTACCTGTGTTTCGTTTACTTTATTTGATCCAGTTATCCTTCTCATAGCATGTACAAAAGATGCCTTGCCTAGTATGTTACACCTATCACTATTTTCACCAGCTTAGAGATGTGTATTTTAAAATGCATTTTCGTATTCCAGGTATGACTGCTCCAAGAACAAAAAATTAGGCTTCTTTGTAATCATCATCATCACTGAGGTGAACCACTTACATCCCAATCAATCCTTCACCAAATAACAAGAAAGTGAAGACATTCAAGCCCCTGCCCAATCACTGCTGATAAACTGGTAATACTTTGCTAGGAAATACGAGCTATAGGCTAGGCCTTTTGTGGACCCTCAAGAGTCCTCTTCTGTGTACTTCCATTTCAGTAGCTGCAACTGTGACTGATTTGTTTCAGACAAGTCAAAGTGGGGACATGAGGAGGAAATACTGAATCCCTAAAGATACTTCTTTTCAAAACAACCCAAATGGAAACACCAGCAGTTTGAGTTTCATCTCTCCTTGAAGCAATAACCTAGAAAGCAAGCCTTTTGGAACCATGTAAACCCCTCACATTTGCTTGCTAAAATTAAAACAGTTCTCAGATATGCCACTTTCTTCCCTGAATTATCTACAGTTCATCACAGACCTTTAAGATAAACGTAATTTTTGGCGGCTTGTTTTCTGTTTCTGCATTTGGCTTTGTATGCTGCAGCACAACAGCACATAGCCATGTTTTTCACTCCTATGAACATTTCAGATTTGCCCTACTGTAGTTCTACCTTTAAATACTAGCTCCGGTGTCTCTTCGTCAGTGCACCTCCTACCTCCTTCTGCTTACAACTCTTCTCTCACTCATCTTGCTCTGTGGTCCTCACAAACTGTAACAGAGTTGTAAAGATCAGCTGATTTAAGAATAATTATCTAGATGATCCTGAACTAAGCAGCACTAACGCTGGTTAAAAATAAGCTATTACAACTACCTGAGGCCAGAACGATTTTGACATAGCAGGGAACAGTTCTACCTTGACTGAATTATTTTTTTTCCTGCCGAACTCATCTGTTTCACTTTTAGCCTACCAGAAGTTTGAACACGATGGCTCACATTACTGTCATATCTGCCATACCACAATACCTGCCAAACTCTTTGTTCATACCAAAGTCAGAAATCCCTCCCAGGGCCTGTTGGGAGGCTGAGTCAGAAGAGTCCGACTGATCAGGGACAGCTCCCAGTGAAACACTTTGCTATTTATAATCTCAATAGAAACCACTTATGCAGACTCCCTTGGAAATCTTTTTGCACGTTATTTTTTGTAGGAAGCTTGAGAGCTGCAGCCACTCAGAGCTGAAAACACTTAGTTTCCAGGACTGCTGTCTGGAAGGCTTCACTTTAACACCCTAACGGCTCCAGGCTAGAAAGGGAACAGAAACAAGGCTGGTGAAGTCAGAAATGACAAGCCTCTTTGCAGGACCTTAAGTAACAAGGGCAGGTTACAAATAACCAAACTCTGATCTGTTCCATTATGCTTGCTTACTGCCTACATACAAAGGAAAAACAAATAAATAAAAAGCAGCCTCTACTTCAAGAGCGGCATCCAACAATTAAATGTTAACAACTGAGTGCTGGGAGACTACTGCTCATTGTACCAGGCTGACAAATAGCAAACCAAGGACTAACAGATTCAAACAATAGGGGAAAGAACCTTAGAAGTATTGTTACCTTTCTAATTATTCCTTTTTTTTAAAAGGCATTTCTGAAATAAATGATTAAAGTCATTTGAGGGGGTCAAAATAATTCCAAGTTCTATTAGTAACTCAGACTGGCTGCCCTGAGAACCAGAACGGATGCAGTTGTCAGAAAACATGCCTGAGATAATGGCCACTTCTTTGGGATGAGACCAACATCAGTTGCACAAGATCTGATTATTCTCCCATGGCCAAGACTGTTTACACAGTCATAGGATATCTAATTAGGAAGTGGAATAAGGGAAAGCCACCTGTACTCCTGTATGTTACAAACACTCCCCTCTTTGCCTCCAAGACTTTTACAAAAAAAAGACTTCAAGAGGCATAAGAGACTGACAAAAATTTTTCTTCAGACAGATAAAATTTTCTACCTTGATCCAGTTGCTTTGCTATTCTTCATTCGCTACATTCAATTCAAAAAACCCTTAGGGCAACTGTATGTGGTATAAAAGCTAGTATAATCCATACAAATTCCTGATCTTGCAACTGCGGGTAGATTGCAAACCACTGCATTCACATTAATGCCCAATCACTTTAAATTGGTTGCTGCTGGCACATTAAACACTGCAGAAAGAGTCTATAATTGCATTTTATTATGCTACTTAAAAAGAAAATCACTCACTCCCAATTTATTCTGCTTTCCCCAGTGAATATCTTTTAATATTTTTAAACATTGGTGTAAATCTGTATAACAAGGAGAAATTTGAATTTCTTAAGGTTGTTCCAGGCTAACACCACGCAGCTCATCAGTACAATTGCCTTTCTAAACTGTTAACATGTGCAGAGACATAAAACTTGCACGACACAGACCCAGACACAGAAATCGGGCATTTTTTCCCCAAACTTAAGAGGAAACAAGCAAGAAACTCCTGAATTACTCTTTACAAGGAAAAAAAAAAAGGAAAAAAACTACAAAAAGAAAAAAGACTATGAAAACAGTAACATTGTAAAGAAAAAAAAAAAGATTGTAAAAAAGAATCAGTCAGTAAAGCCACAAAACTGATAAAGTTTCTGCCAAAAACTTTCCCAACTCTTCCTTACTTATTCCCCTGCAAAGAAGCAGGAGTTTTGCGACACAACTGCCCAGCAACCTCCCCTAAAACCTTCCCAGTTACATTTAAAATGATTGAGAAAGAGCAACAAAAAAGGAAGAGGAGGTAAATCAGTTAGATTTCACAACAAGC
Organism: Cygnus olor; assembly: GCF_009769625.2. Taxonomy (NCBI): domain Eukaryota; kingdom Metazoa; phylum Chordata; class Aves; order Anseriformes; family Anatidae; genus Cygnus; species Cygnus olor. Next base: position 96,703,263 of record NC_049170.1, on the reverse strand, counting down.
ATTAGGATTAGAGTTTTCTTCCTCCTTCTCCTACACTTTTCTCAGTGTATTTATCTGAGGATGCCTAGTCTCTTCAGTTATACCACACTGAAATTATTAAAAGAAGTCCATTTAATTAAGCCACACACAGTTCATTAACATAATTTCAGTAATGAAGTCATGCAATCGAAGCATTTAAAAAAAACTTACCCAAAGGCAGACAGGAATACACAATCATCATGCAAAATATTCGCTACTCTTTCAAAAGTTCTGTAATTGTCAGAGTCCTTTTGCTCGAAGTATCCAATGATATTTCTTCTACTGCGCTGTAAAAGCAAAGGTTAATTTGAGATAACTTCTAATGTATCAGAAACTATCAATACTCCCTAATGACATTAAATACAGAAATGCTGTTCATTCAATAGTCAACCGTATAAAACATTTCCTCTTGCAGTCAGATGGTGTGTATTAATACAAAGACTAATATTTTAATATTCAGAAGCCTTACTATGAATATTTTTCCAGTGAGAAATATTCAAAGTATCACCTTGTCAAATACAAAATACAATTCCTTTCAAGTGATTAAAAGTAAAACAAGTAATTTGGTAGTGGTGTTACTGTAACAAAACTAATGCAGTTGGAAGAGTTATTATATTGGAATAATTCCTAATACTGGAAGTAATCCTTTTTTTTTTTTTTTTATGCTCGTTCAAAAAGTCACTCACAATATTTCTGAATGGAAAATCCCCAAACTATTAAACATGTACTTCAAGTACATCATCTTTCCCTTGTTCAACAAAAAACAAAACACAAACATATTTAGGAGGAAGAAAATCAAAATACTTACATCAGCAGTATTAATTTCTTCCAAATCCTGGACCTCCCGAATAGGATTGCTCTTCTGCTGCCTGATATAGTCTGCTATTGCTGTCACAGACCTCTGGCCCCTGTATTCTCTCTTCATCATCATTCCATTCCGGAAGAGCTTCAGTGTTGGGTATTTGCTTATCCTGTATCTCTGAGCTATATCCGCTAAAAAAGAAATTAAGAAAAAAAACAACCCTGAGCACAGTATCTTATATATTTATTTATACACACACATAGAAGTGGAATCTCTGAGCCAGTAGCCCACCTCTTTAAAGAGCAAACTAAAAAAAGTCACTGTAGGGGAGAGAATGGATAGCAGCTACAGTATGTACCGACCTTCATAAAAAAAATCATGACCAAAATTTAGGTAACTAAAGACTCTGCTAAACTATATTCACATAGTACACTTCTTGTGAACAACTACAAAAAAGCAGTTTAAATTTAAGACTATGACAGTATAACATGAGAATGAGAATCGTAAAAGCTCCCAAAAATCTGAGTCAATCCACACAGGAACATTTTAATAAAACAAACCAGGCCATCTTTTTTTAAACTTACTATGATTTTTATCTCACAGTGCTGGAAATGTAATTGTCACTTCTTCTGTTCTAGAGAATGTGAACGCTGTGCAAAATATTTCTTTTGGCTTAGAAGTCCAGAAGACAGCTGTGACAAATTCTGAGCTGTTCAGGTTTTGAAGATTTCAGCTTTCATCATTAAGAACATCTGTATACAAGTAGTGTGGGCATTCCCTTAAAGACTGTTCTTCATTCACATCTGTCCAAGGAGCCCAACTTTATTTTAGACCTGGACTGCCTTCATGAAGCATAGTGCTTCATTCAACGATGCAATATACGTTTGTGTTAGTCTAACATAAAAGCACTATTTTCACCCCTAGTTAAATAGCTGATCTGTTATATATGTTGTTTAATTACAAATTTAAAAGAGTAATAACAAACAAAGGTTTTTTAACGATACAGAACAATTAGAAGAGGAGCAAAGAAAGCTGAGCAGAAGTAATGAAGCCCACTTTCCTATGTCCCATATCTTCAATCACTACTAATATAATAATCCAGTTCTTCACTACACCTCAGAATATTTCAAGTGTCCCTTTGTCCCTCAATTAATTTGATTAATAATTGGGACACAAAGTTGCAACAGGCATTGGAGGTAGTTCCTAGCTATGCACTGACAAGGAAAATATAACCAGTAAGTGGTTAAAGGCATGACAAACAGAATCCATCACTCTTTTTACCACAACCTTTTGTATAGTGCAGAAGCTATTCTTGTACCTCTCCAACATCCAGCAACCACTTTAAACAAAGTTCGTAAGTACTTAATAGCTTTGAATGTTTTTCCCTCCTTCAGATGTGGTCGAAATTCAGCAAAAGCTTCAAGAAGTTTTATAAGGAGCAAATGGAGAAACAATGTCATTGTATAAGCTTTGGATTCTTAGGAAAACAGGGCTAAAAACAAATAATAGAGACAAATCATGCAATGCCAAGTAGATTTCCACATCCACTTTCCTTCTGTTTTTTTGTTTGGTTTAATTACTTCCTTCTGTTTTCTCCTCCCCAGAAATGTATCTGAAAACAAAATACCTCAGTACCTGTGTGAAAACTGGGTGTCCTCTATTAAAACAGCAGGATGGGATACAGTTTACCTAAGCGTCAATCTTGTTTGTACCTAAAAGCCAATTGAATCTCAAGGTACGATCACTCAGACCATTTTCCAGAGTTGCCTTATCCTCGGAGGTGACTAATTCCAGTCAGCCACTCCTCTTCCGCTTTCCTTTCTGCTTTTTTCTCTCTCAAGGAAAGAGAAAGTGAACTTTAATGGACCTATTTATCCTTCGGAGACACAAGTTTTTTTCAGTCAGCAGAAGAGAGGAAGATATTGAAACCGCGGGCTGAATGCACATCTCACTACCTTCCCCAGGATCACAGACCAGCCGAGCTGAAGGGACCTCTGGAGGCCACCAGGCCCAACGCCCCTGCCCAACCAGGGACACCTTCCTACAGCAGGCTGCCCAAGAGGCTTTGGAAGATCTCCAAGGTGGGAGACTCCACAACCTCTCTGAGCAACCCGCACCTGTGCTCTGTCACCTGTACAGTGAACAAGTGCTTCGTGATGTTCAGATGGAACCTCTTGTGTTCCAGTTTGTGCCCTTTGTGCTTCTTATCTTTTCACAAACTCCTTCAAAGTCCAAGTGTACATCCCAAGTGACCTGGATTGGCCCCACAGTAGTAAGGCAAGTAAATGAGGGTCAGGCTGGATTCTGACCAGCAGCGTATCTGGAACAGTACTGAAAAATGTGAAAATTAACCCTGACAAGAACGTCATTTCTTCTTGATTACATATTTACCACGAAGCAGATTTGCTATCTTACTCCTACTCTTTTTCTTTCTTAAAGAAATGAGACAGAAGTCCTTTGTAAACTATTATATAAAGGCAGTCGTCACAAGCAATGTACTGAAAATGGGGAGCTAGCTATCTCTTAGCTGCAAAACAAAATTAAAATCCCATGCAACTTATGTCCTCCAGAACATAAAGCTCTCCATCTCATTTCGACTTATTAGAGAACAAAAAACATTCAGTGAGAACGCTCAGTGAAACCATCAGCAGCTTTAATTGCTGTGAAAAAGTTATCACTTGCAGCTTGAGTTACTGAAAACAATCTTTGTACCAGTCTGAGAACTTAAGATTTGCATGGCCGGGACGAGAACCACACTTACTCCACCAAAACATTCTTGAATATGCCTCCAACCAGTAAGCTTAGGAGCCTCACTAAGCTCCATTCCTAACGTGCCTCACTATAAAAAAGACAAAATTGATAGGTTGAATTGTGGTATGAGAAAGGATTTGACCTGTTTCCTAAATACCCTGTTAGATTTTTTTAATGCACTGATTAAAGTTAAGGCAAAGACATTTTATCTTAATTCAGAGTACTTTTATTTCAAAATAATATTAGTTTCTCAAAGAAAGACAAAGTACCTACCAACATATTCACTATTAAGTATCAGATCAATACTTTTTCTTCCTTCCAAATGCTGCTACTTTCTAGTTGAAGTACGTAAGAGCTGCCTGCAAGAAGGATCACTTTGTATTTACTCACCAGAAGAAAAAGTACACCAGCAAACCGGGCATTTGCTGCCTTTCTCCCTTTTTGATAGAAGGACCTTTGGCCTGACTGTCTGGCAGCTTATCAAAATTTGACCAGGGTCTGATGAAAGACAAGGAGCCCTACATATCAAGGTTTCCCCCCCGCCCCGGGCCTCTCAGAAAGACATTGAGATTAAAGACTGTTACTACACTACAAACCTCCACAGCAAGACAACAACAAAATTACCCTTTTTTTCCTCACAACATGTACTTTTTCTTCGAAGTATTTCCATAGTTATATGAGGATGCATGTGTTGCAGAGAGTATGTCTTAAGAGATCTTGAACATTACCCGGGACAAAGATTGCAGTCCCTAAAGCTGTGAATCTTCATCAAGCATGGACGTTGTATAAAAAAATAATGGTAATAAAATTCCCACTGCCAAGAGTGATTTCAAACATTACTTCATAAGTCAGAACTTGCATGCTCTTTATAAATTACATTGAGATCCCATGAATACTGGTATTTGAACTAACACAGAGAGATGACAGTCCTACACAAGGAAGTATTTGAAAACCATCCTCTTACAAAATATAAAATGCAAGTGCATGAAAAATTGTTTGAATTCATTCAAAAGTCAAACAGAGTAAATCTTAAATGTTTCATTAAACCCTGGCATTTGATACAGGTAGAGTTAGCACAAGCAGAGCAACTACATTATATTCCTTTTAAAATTGGAAATACATAATGCAAATACATGGAATATTGTTTGAATTCATTCATAGATCACATTAGTTATAGTAAATCCTAAATTAATTTTTTAAAATATTTCCAGCCATTCTCACTGACCATCTTCTGATGAACAAAGTTATTTGAAACAGATGAGGCTAATCTACCTAAAGAAAGAAAAAGTCTCCCAGCTACAACATCATATTTTCTTTAAATGGTTCAAACCTTGAGTTCATATTTTGCCCAATTACTCATCAAATCACAGGCCTACTACCTATGCCACCAGAATGGTTTCACACTAGTTACAAGAGGAAGCTACTGACATACTTGACGTTTTTCTCATCTTCTACGAATCAGAAGCTTAAAGCAGAGCTCAAACAACTGCTGAATTCAAGTGACTCTCTCCTCCCTGTTTCACACCTGTACATGTTGGCGTGAAAACATTCCTAAACCGCCCACACCTTCTCCCATTTATTCAGTATGCTCCAACATGAACGTCTTCATGGTTGCTTATTTCTCTTCACAAATGCACTGTATCGATAGTTATCCTGAGCTACGGAAGAGAAGACTGCCTCTTACAACAGGGATTAGTATCTTCTGTTGTTGTTTTGGGGAAAAATTAGCAAAAAAAATACCTTTACATGAAACCTGAAATTTAGACTTATGTTCCCTAAGTCTCCAAACTGTCTTCTGAGCAAGCTTAGCCAAGAAAACATTCTTTATGAGCTATCTTTTCTGATCCTTATTTTTAGCGTATGTCTTGGGTGGTCAGCCACTTCTCTTGCTGAGCACCGTGTATTCCTCTACTGAAAGGAATGATGAAATCCGTGGGGGGGGCATGTCGGACTGTTCACAAAGCACTTTACACTTCAACTAAGCTACACCTTCAAGCAAACATGCAGCCTCTAACGTGACTCGGATGGCTTCAGACTTCATTGCCCTAGGTTAGCACCACAACATACCATCCCGAGAGTTCACCCAGTACATAACACTTCACCGAGAATCCAAAGTCCACTGTCACTCAATTAAAATTAAGTGTACAACGAAGAATATGCTGAAACAGTGCATCAGGATGTGCTATTGAAGTAGACTCCCACCCACAAGGTAGTTAGTGAGGTTCTTCCCACTGAAAGATCAGCAACGTTTACAACTATCTGGGTACAACCCCACCATTAGCTTAGTCCACTATTTCAGTCTTCCAGGGTCGTAATTCATACTACCTCCAAGAAAGAATTATTTTAAGCCTACAGACTGTCTTACAGAGAATTTTTTCCTTTCAAGAACCACATCCACTAGGATTTGAAAAACACTCACAGTTTTCCTAAACATCCACCCCATAATATAAGGCACCACCCAAAGCAATTCACATGCAGAACAGAGGACTAGGATCAACTGAAAAGTTATCTGGAAGAAAATCAGTTACAAAACTCAAAACCAATAGCAGTAATTTCTGAAAATACACGTAGTGTATTTGTAATGAGGTTCTGCATGTTGTCTGAAGAACTAGAACAAACCCAAACTACTGCATTTCTTAATTTTTAGATGACTGTTACAGGAGTTGTGTAGGGTGCATCCCTTCTTTGCCTCAAAAGCTGTATCAATATTGGCACAAACCAGTATGCTAGCTTGACTTTGCTGCATCTTACACTGATCTCTTTCTGTGTCAGACCACCTTAGCTCTTCCTCACCCCTTGTACAATACCTTCTGTCTTAAAGGCAGCAAGCTCTTTCAGCTATATATTGGAAGCAGAGACTACTACTAAATGAGTATTCTTCTTGCTCACTTGAGATCAATCACATCTCTTGAAGTCCTTCGGGCTACTTTGTCAGGGCATACTGCAGAAGAGAACTGAAATCTGTCTTTGGCTGGTATCGTGCAGCAGGCAGGCTATGACTTGGTTGCCATCACGGAAACATGGTGGGACCACTCTCATGACTGGAGTGCTGCAATGTCTGGCTATAGGCTCTTCAGAAGGGACAGGCAGCACAGAAAGGGTGGTGGTGTGGCTCTCTATATTAGAGAGTGTTTTGATGTTGAGGAACTTGAGGCTAGGAATGATAAGATTGAGTCTCTATGGGTTAGGATCAGAGGGAAGGCCAACAAGGCAAGCATCCTGGTCGGGGTCTGTTATAGACCACCGAACCAGGATGAGGAGACAAATGAGGAGTTCTACAGGCAGCTGGCAGAAGCCGCGAAATTGTCAGCGCTTGTTCTCGTGGGGGACTTCAACTTCCCAGACATATCCTGGAAGTACAACACAGCCCAGAGAAAGCAGTCTAAGAGGTTTCTGGAGAGCGTGGAAGATAGCTTCCTGACGCAGCTGGTTAGTGAGCCTACCAGGGGAGGTGCCCCGCTAGACCTTCTGTTCACAAACAGTGACGGACTGGCGGGAGATGTGGTGGTCGAGAGCTGTCTTGGGCAGAGTGACCACGAAATGGTTCAGTTCTCTATTCTTGGCGAAATCAGGAAGGGGACCAGTAAAACCACTGTCTTGGACTTCCGCAGGGCTGACTTTGAGCTGTTCAGGACACTGGTTGGCAGAGTCCCTTGGGAGGAGGTTCTGAAGGGCAGAGGAGTCCAGGAAGGCTGGGCGCTCCTCAAGAAGGAAATCTTAATGGCTCAGGAGCGGTCTGTCCCCACGTGCCCAAAGATGAGCCGGCGCGGAACTAGACCGGCCTGGCTGAACAGAGAGTTGTGGCTCGAGCTTAGGAGAAAAAGGAGGGTTTATAATCTTTGGAAAAGAGGGCGGGCTACTCAAGAGGACTATAAGGATGTTGCGAGGCTGTGCAGGGACAAAATTAGAAAGGCCAAAGCTCATCTGGAACTCAATCTGGCTACTGCCGTTAAAGATAACAAAAAACATTTTTACAAATACATCAACACAAAAAGGAGGACTAAGGAGAATCTCCATCCTTTACTGGATGCGGGGGGAAACTTAGTTACAAAAGATGAGGAAAAGGCTGAGGTACTCAATGCCTTCTTTGCCTCAGTCTTTAGCGGCAAGACCAGTTGTTCTCTGGATACCCGGTACCCTGAGCTGGTGGAAGGGGATGAGGAACAGGATGTGGCCCTCACTATCCACGAGGAAATGGTTGGCGACCTGTTACAGCACTTGGATGTATGCAAGTCGATGGGGCCGGATGGGATCCACCTGAGGGTACTGAGCGAACTGGCGGAGGAGCTGGCCAAGCCGCTTTCCATCATTTATTGGTAGTCCTGGCTATCAGGGGAGGTCCCAGTCGACTGGCAGCTAGCAAATGTGACGCCCATCTACAAGAAGGGCCGAAGGGTAGACCTGGGGAACTATAGGCCTGTTAGTTTGACATCAGTGCCAGGGAAGCTCATAGAGCAGATTATCTTGAATGTCATCACGCGACACTTGAAGGGCAACCAGGCGATCAGGCCCAGTCAGCATGGGTTTATGAAAGGCAGGTCCTGCTTGATGAACCTGATCTCCTTCTATGACCAAGTGACGCGCTTGGTGGATGAGGGGAAGGCTGTGGATGTGGTCTACCTTGACTTCTGTAAGGCTTTTGACTCCGTTTCCCACAACATTCTCCTCAAGAAACTGGCTGCTCGTGGCTTGGACTGGCGTACGCTTCGTTGGGTTAAAAACTGGCTGGATGGCCGGGCCCAAAGAGTTGTGGTGAATGGAGCCAAATCCAGCTGGAGGCCGGTTACTAGTGGAGTCCCCCGGGGCTCAGTGCTGGGGCCAGTCCTCTTTAATATCTTTATCGATGACCTGGACGAGGGGATCGAGTGCACCCTCAGTAAGTTTGCAGATGACACCAAGTTAGGTGCGTGTGTCGATCTGCCCGAGGGAAGGAAGGCCCTGCAGGAGGATCTGGATAGGCTGGACCGATGGGCTGAGGTCAACTGTATGAAGTTCAACAAGGCCAAGTGCCAGGTCCTGCACCTGGGGCGCAACAACCCCAAGCAGCGCTACAGGCTGGGAGATGAGTGGTTGGAAAGCTGCCTGGCCGAGAAGGACCTGGGAATACTGGTTGATAGTCGGCTGAATATGAGCCAGCAGTGTGCTCAGGTGGCCAAGAAGGCCAACAGCATCCTGGCTTGTATAAGAAGCAGCATGGCCAGCAGGTCTACGGAGGTGATTGTCCCCCTGTACTCGGCTCTGGTGAGGCCGCACTTCGAGTACTGTGTTCAGTTTTGAGCCCCTCGCTACAAGAAGGACATGGAGGTGCTCGAGAGAGTCCAGAGAAGGGCAACGAAGCTGGTGTGGGGTCTGGAGAACAAGTCTTACGAGGAGCGGCTGAGGGAGCTGGGGTTGTTTAGCCTGGAGAAGAGGAGGCTCAGGGGAGACCTCATCGCTCTCTATAGGTACCTTAAAGGAGGCTGTAGAGAGGTGGGGGTTGGTCTATTCTCCCACGTGCCTGGTGGCAGGACGAGGGGGAATGGGCTAAAGTTGCGCCAGGGGAGGTTTAGGTTGGATATTAGGAAGAACTTCTTTACTGAAAGGGTTGTTAGGCATTGGAATGGACTGCCCAGGGAAGTGGTTGAGTCGCCATCCCTGGAGGTATTTAAAAGACGTTTAGATGTAGCCCTTAGTGATATGGTTTAGTGGAGGTCTTGTTAGTGTTAGGTCAGAGGTTGGACTAGATGATCTTGGAGGTCTCTTCCAACCTAGACGATCCTGTGATTCTGTGATTTTAACTTAGGGTATTTGTTATTTCTCAAGCTCTTCCCCCTTTGTTCTAGTTCACTTAAAACAGCCTTTCTGCCTGCTACTCTTGCACAGATGTGGCACTACATTTACCTTAATGCTGTGTTATAAAACACTTAGTAATTCTCTCCTGCAAAATTACTTCTCTCATGACACCTGCACATACTCACAAGACCTGGGAATATCCATATAAAGCAGAGTTAGAAAATACCTTGAGAGACCATCTAAACCGGGCATCTTATGCTGATGACTACAATACTGGTGACTTGCAGGTTGGCCCGAAACAGGTACAAGAAAAACAATCGATGATCTACATCAAAATCAGCCAGTAAGAAGCTGGGAAACAGCAAATCTAGACCACCTTCTGCTGTAAAGGAGCATTCACAACAGCCTTGCCTTCTCTTAGCGGGGCCTCATCAGTAGGTATCCCATAACCTTTTCCCACAGTCTAACAAAATGGCTCTCCTGAGGAGAGCCATCAACAACCTCTCAACCCCTTTTCTTTTACCTAAAGATAACTTTCAGACTGATTATTTTTTCCCCAGCTGAAATGGCAGGAACACGACAAAATACTTACGCTTGTTTACAGTTTCATATAATTTCATTTACAAACCCCCCAAACTCATGACACTAAGTTATTTTGCTTAACCGCACAGCAGCATGCAGTCTAAATAATTTTTAGGACATTAGCACACACTACAGGAACAGCTAGACCCAAAGAGATCAGCAGTTCATTAACATACTTCAAAAGAATAGGAGTTCCCAGAAAAGTCTGTCTAGCAAAGCATCTCAACATCCCACTTGCGAGTTTTATTTCAAAGCACAAAGACTGATTCAAACCAGCTATTATTTTTCTATTTTTATTTTTTTAAGCCAGAAACCTTTATGTAAAAGAAAATAATAGTACAGTAGGTGTTAAACCCCCATATATATTTGAGTTTATAAGAATCCTGTCCCAGAAATCTTAATTTTGAATTCATAGAAACTGTTCATAATACAAACTTTCCTCCAGAAACATGAGTTCTTCTGTATTGCAATATTCACTTATTTACAAGAAAACAGAAATATAGTAAATCCATAGTACTAAGTAGGTTTCTAACTTTGCTGCTTAATTGTGTTAACAAAAAAACCCACACCACCCAGAAATAAACAAAAACAACAAAATAAAACCTTCCTAATAATGTATATGCAGAAAGATTTATAATTTTATAAGGAAGGTCACTTTAACTAAGTATTATATTATAAAAAAATGTGCACCTCTATTCCAAGTATTATTAAATTGAACAGAAAAAAAACCAAAGATTTGAACAGCAAACAATGAAGAGCAGCTTAGATATTTATGAGCTATAAAAGGTTAAAGTCTTGGAAACAAACAGAGTACTTGCCTCAACAGATTTACCTTTAATGTATGTTTCACACCAGCGTAATGAGCAAAATGTGTACATTAATGATTTAACGTACACATTTCAGTTATAATTATCTTGCATGATATTGATAAAGCGGTGTAAACCATAACACATACAGAGGCTTAATAGACTGTTAATATTTAGAATTTGTATTTCATCACATTGGGGCCTAACTATCACTTCCCAGAGAAACATCTTTATATTGGTTATAAGAGCAGACAGAATGATGGTTTTGTCATTAAGCATCAAACATTTGGCAGCGCATCAATAATTCTCTTTAATTTGCTTTGCCCTCAGAAGCCGGTGTGAGCTGTTGGGACCTGCAGAGTGCTTCAATAATAGTGCATTAAATGGAAAGTATCTATGCCTAGCTGACCATTTGAAAGCTATTTTTGAGTGGCCTGACATCAGCTATTTGGGTTCCCTGCAGAGTCTTGGTTTCAAGAAACAGACTATTTGTAATGCAAATAATCTGCCATCTCTCACACATCATCTTCATAGTGAACTGCTAACTGTATGAAATCTGCAGGCACAAAACCTCCAAAAGTGTTGGCATATACCTTTTAGTGTTGCTAAAATACATAGACACATCCAAAAACAAAGCTAAAACAGGAAAAAAGTATGTAAACTACTACAGAAGGGCCCAAGCCAGTTTTTATAGTAACATCCACCCTTCTTACAAAAAGAAAAAAGCAATCACTTATTACATACATTAAAATTATAAAGTTAAAATACTTATACATTAGAATACACCCAATAAACGTGTGCCATGAAATGTACCATTGCTTACTACCCAGCAAATAAACACTGGAAACTAGGAATGACACATAGGCCTTTGCTATTTTAATTCAGAAAGGCAATGCTACTTAGCAAAAGAGACTCGGTCTGTCGTGATAGGATTTTATTTTTAATTTGCACATTTTACAGTTCGTGCAACAAAAGATGCGTTCATCTACTTGTTAAATGAAGGACAACAAATACTAAACACAGAGAACCCACAGTATTCCAGTAACAAAAAGGAGGACCACAACGCTTGGCTGTCTCATACCACTTAGCCCTCTGCACCGACCCCCAGGGGAAGGAAAACAATCTCTGCTGTAGCATCTCCTCCTCTATCCAGGCCTTAGCTCTCCAACAGGCTCTGATCAGCTCAATTCAATGACCATATGAGAAGATTAAGTAACAAGCTCCTAAAGGGTTTCAAATACTTGGGGAAAAAGCAGCTTTCTGAGGCACATAACTGCCAAGGCAAGAACATCTCATGGTTAAATCCAGCAGCTCAAAGACTGTTTCTGAGTTCCCAAAATAACTAAAGCTACAGGAAACAAAGTAAAGAGTTTGATTGTTAATGTAAATCTTAAGAATAAACCTCAACAACATAGGCTGATTTTACTACAGTCTTTTGGGAGAACTTTATTAAAAATTTCAGTTGATATCTTATCAATATCATTGACTCTATGAAAAGACGAGCTAACCAGACTGTTAAACACATTAAACACAGGACATTAAGGGCAAGAAAATAAATTAAAAAGAAAAAAAAAGAGTGAACCAAACATCAAACTGTCATTAATCCCCTCTCCTTCCCCAAGCCAAGTCAGTTTATTTTCTGATAAAAAATTCACTGATGAAAGTGATTGGATATATACAGAAGAATATGCAGAAGCAATTTCAAGTATGTGAGAGTAACTCACTTAATAAGCTGACATAAAAATATGTATGCTACAACTGCATTTAGTTTCTACAACTGCCGTGTTAAAAGACCAGGGGTAATTCACTTATTCTGAGATGTACTGCAGGAGCTACACAAAGACAAAACTCAATAGAAAAATTTCAGCAAAGACTGCATGTTAGACTTTGCCTTTAATATACTACTCCAAAAAAAATTCATTGCCTTACTTGGAAATTGACTTTAAGGGACGGAAAGCTTAAATACTTAATGCTATGCTCTTGGAATCAGAAGAGAGCAACATTGTGTGTGAAAGAGAAAGAAGCTGACAACATGGTCAAGTATTTTAGACCTGGAAAGGTATTCCAGGCTCCAGAAAATAAGTAAGTAATCTATTATTCTAGAAAAGGCTGTTCAAGAATGCAGTTTAGGAAAACATACATTTGATAGAGACAACATTATAATGAGAAAGCAAAAAAGAAACAAACCACCACAAACAAACAAAACCCTCTTGGACTTAAAAGTCCAGGAGACTAAAGGCATTCTGTGCAGCACACGGCAGGCACCCTGTCTGCTGCAGCTGCTCTGGAAATGCTACAGGCAGATACAGAAATGTGCTGTTCTACACAAAAGGAGATCTGCTTAGAGATTCTACAACTGTGTGCACAATGTAACTGTTCTTCAAGAACATATATGTTCAAACTTTTCTATCAACTTTTCTTTTCAACACGTCCCTAACGCTCCAAGATCGGTTTTGAAGCATTCGGCTGCCTTCCTTTCATATTACACCTTAGGTGAGTAATACCATGCCTCTTTCCCGGCTGAGGCTTTAAAAGGCATCCTGTATCTCAGTGGCATTTAGGTTTCCTGTGGTCACAAATTGGTCTTACTGACCTTTGGGAAGGGACAAGACAATCTCCTTGGTCACTCCTAACAGTCTGAAAAGTCAGCTTACTTTCCACTTCAGATACCTGGTTGATCCTGTTCGCTTCCTTAAACGTATTTTTTATACCTGAGATCTCTTTCAAGATCACAAAACAGGTGCTCTTATTGTTGAGCACCTCCATGTATGCATACAAAATCGAGCACAAAATGGTGTCAGTGAAAGATGCTCATTTGGACTTACTGACTTTCAAATCAGCAAGCGAGAACAAACACCTTTCAAGCCAAGAATTTTTACTTAGGGAAAAATCCCCTCAAACACAAAAAAAGTTAGATTGTCAAAACAGGAAAAAAAAGCACAAGTAAATGGAATCAGTTACTTTTCAGAGAGATGCAAATGACTTTTTTTTGTCCTACAAGGTTCTCTCTCCACATTTTTGGAACACAGCACTAAAACACAACTTTTAGGTCAATAGTAAATCCCAGGGATATGCTACAAAGTAAGAGCAATTCAAATTTCCAGGTGTAATTCTTCTTACAAACCAACAGTTTCGTAAAGACCAAATACTACAATCAGTATCAGAACTGAATTTCTGCTGGGATTTGAGGCCATTTGCAGCTGTTACTACTCTTTGGGAATTACAAGCTACTGTAAAGAAACTATGCCAACAAATGCTGTTCTTCCAGAAGCACAGAACAGTAAAGCAGACCTTCCGCTATAAAAAACACCATAATAATCTCAGTGCTATCCTTTTGTTTTCCAGTAGAATGTAGCGAACATCTGCTACCTACTTATTATAGGATTATTTTATGAGATTAAAAAACTTCTGGGATTAATATAAGTAAATTCTAGCTTATCTTTTTCATGTAATTAGGGGGACAGGAACATCAAAATAAGCTACCTTTTATCAATAAGTGTACAAACAGCAAAGCAGAACAGCTCAGGACAACTCTACTACCAGGAGTGCAAAAAGCAGCTTGCAGTCCACCAAGACTCTTAATCAGAGCGAAGAGCTGAGCAGAACATCTTGTCAATGCTGACAATTGCTGCTGCTTCTTCTTCTTGGTTGTGCTGTACTAGCGCTTCTCTGACTCCTCAATAACCCAATTCATTCTTACAACCGCAGACCTTTTTTCCTCTCAATAAATGTGACTGTCTTCTGAACATACAAATACATGTCTATGGATAAAATGAGAAAACAGCACTGGAGATTGACTTGAGAAATTTGGAAGAAGAGATTCACTGATACATACAAGCAACTGTCTCTGGGCTAAATGTAGGATCAGGTTCAACTAACTACACTTTAGATTGCTCTTTAGTATTTTTTTATACTTCAATTCCATGAATAGCCTACTGGTGGGATATCACAGGAAAAAGAAAAACTACATCAGGATTTACTTACAGTGCTGATCACAGTCTACTCTAGCAAACACCACTTGATTCTTATCTGGATATTCTTCCTTAATTACATTAGAAGCTTCCTCAAAAATAGGATGCAGCATTTGGCTGAAGCGGCACCTGTGGAAGAGAAAAATATTTCAAAATATTAACTTGAAATATTTTGGTTGATGACTCACAGAACATTTCAATATTTGAGGGAAAAAGAAAGGAAAGAAAAGCTGCTGTACAACAAACAAAATATATACTAGTAATCATGCCAGTAACTGATTGGATAAAAATAGGTTCGAAAGTAACTTCAAGAACTCAGGTGGGGAAAAAAAACAATTCAAGATGCAACCCCCTGCTTTATTAGCTTAAGAAACAACATTAGTCAATTGTAAGTCTTCAGAAAATACATTCTATTTAGAAAATTTGTTCTAAAAATTTGTTTTTCCTAACTGACTTATCTGTGGAGAAGGAGTTTTAAAAATCTAGTAAAAAGACTTGGGCTGTTGAGATTAAAATATTCACCAACAATCACCTTCAAGAAATATCAGAGAGATAACTTTACATGGGTCAACAACAGAAGTGTTGCTTATTATTTTATTGCTACTTAAACAGACTGTTAATAGATCACTATGAATAAAAAAATTCTATGGGACCCTTCTTCCAGCCATGTCAACTTTTGAAGCAAATCCTCTTTCTGACCGTGAAAAAGGCAGTAGATGTTGGTAGATTAAAGAGGCCCCAGATGTTTTGGTGGTTTTGGGGAGGTTATGGTAACACTAGTGCGCAAGTTCGTTATTAATATGTCAATAAAGTAACTTTATAAACTGTTCTTCTAAACACATCGCAGAATTTTCAATTGAAGACATGCAACAGCACTGTGGAAGTTGTCAGCATGAGACCTTGCACCACGGCTTCTAAAAGCAAACCTGCAATAAACCAGCCCACACTGAAACACTGCCCAGAGCAGGAAATGTTCCAAGTGTAGAGGCAGGTTTTGCTCTGGAAATACAAACAGGGCTTAGGCTCATCTTCTAAGGCAAATCTGACTCTGGCCAGCACAACTGTACATTACACATTTATGTAGCATATACGTGTTTCTTTGTCCCTCATTGTCCTCCACTCTTACAGCAGAGTATCTACATCAGCAAAACTGATCTGTTCTCATTCAATTCATTTATGTCGTAGGTTGGCAGTATACAATATTAGGGGGGTTACCCCTGAATGCCTATATATAACGATCATCATTAAGGTTGCAATAGTTTAAATTTATAGCTTGTTATCAACTAGTGAATCAACTTAAAAATGAACACACAACTTCCAGTTGAAAGCAAGCCCGCTATAGAGAGGATCTGACCACAGCAGGGACTGCAGCAGGGGCTGTGCTAACATGGTCCTAAAATAAAGACTTCTGTTATCTTGCTAGATCAAGTTCTAAAATAGCTTCCCGCAATTTGTCTTTTGCAAAATCCAAACATTATTTTCTCAGTGGCATATACTAAATTTCAGTGTATTAGAATTACTCTCATTAGGTTTGCTTTTCAAAAGATTTTATTAAAGATAGCCAAGAAGTAGTCCATGATCTGTGAGGGGTCTGCAGACCACAGTCTGAAAATAACCATATTAAAAGTTTTATTTATTTTAAAGGACAGCCTTTAATGTACAATTCTAAACAGAACAGGTAAGATATCAGAGCTAATTACTTACCTTATACCTAGTTAGTTGTACCATCATTATAAAGAAAGAAATCTCAAGCAATTTACTTGGTAAATGAATGCAATCTCTCTACATAAAATTCTATTGGTTTAAATGTGCCTCATATCAATAGAAATTGCAGTACCAAATGAACAGATGCAAACTAATTGAACATAAAAATAGTCTATAAAATGACAGAGGCATATACAAAGGTTATTAAACTGATTTAGTTTGGTATAACGTTTATCTTTATGGAAAGTTTAAATGAAGGCATTAAAAACTTCTTCACTGAGAATTTCATTCTATATGAAAAGAGTGGGTATTAATTTTTCAAAATCGCTTTTAAAAATTAATTTAAATTAATACGAATCGCCTAAATGAATTATCAGTAAAGGCAAACTGGTAATTTTTCCTTTAAAATTGTGTGCTTGCTACTTCTAGGCCATATGGACCTACAGGCTTAGACATACAGTGGAATGTCAAAGAGGTGAAAGGAATTAGAAGTTTAATCCCCTTAGATGACATTTGATTCTGATGGCCAACATTTTGTGCACACAAAGCAAAACAGCAAGCAGAATATTTAAAGTATAATAATACTTTGGTTTATATATTGGTTTACATTATAAAGCTATTTACTTTAAACAAGAAAGTGATTTATTTCTCTGACCTCATTTTCTATATTAATTTGCATGTTAAATTCTATTTCCTCTGAATATTTTTCTGTTTTCCCCCTTGTTAAAGGTTCCTTTAGAAGTATTAATGCTGGAACATAACATTTAAAATTACTTCTAACACAATTAAAAAAATAGGGCACGGGTGCTTAAATTAATTCTAATAACAAATTTTATAGGCAATTTTTAAAAAAAAAAAATCCAATTAAACAGTTCCAGCAGAGTATGTCTTTCATAATGCCTCACCCCAAACTCTTTCCTTTTCTAGTTGCTCAGATTTCATCCCTCAATTCTCTACTTCTCACTTGGAAGGGCTTCCATATTAGAGACGGATTTGATTTTTAATGTAATTTCAGACTTTTTGTTCACTAGCACATATGTATGGGAGCGAAGCTGAAGGAAAATAAAAGTGGAATATTTTGGGTACTAGCATATGTTAAGAGACCAAAAAATTAATGAAACTTCTCTTGCTGTGAGAAGAGAAAAACAAACAAGAAAGCCACCACACATCAATCACATAACGTGTTATTCCTTACTGTCACAGAACCCTTTTTTTCTCATGGAGGCCCTGAATGAAACAAAAGGTGTTAGAACAGCAGAAGGCGAAGCAATCAAGATGAAAGCAAACAAATAAAAAAAGAAAGATCCAGTTTGAAAGTGACATACCACTGTAACTTTAATTACGATACTATTGCCAAACATGACAGTTTTCAACAGGCAAAAGTTTAAACATCGGGGAAAAAAAGAAAATACTTATGTAACTTACCAATCAGCATAAAAATTAACTAAAGCAACATCTGCATTGTCTGGGAAGGGAAGAAGAAAAGAATGTCACATTGTGAGGCAAACTACTTAGCACTTCAATCTAAGATTATAACAATATGCATACAAACAGTAAAAACTAATATTTCTAGATTATTCAGCACACAGCCCACTAGAAAACTGCTAGGATAAATCTTATCTGAAATATAATCTATAGCAAGTGGGAAAGTGATGAAAGAGGCCTCCAGTCAAGTATTTTATTGACCTTATTGATATATTAGATATTAAAGATGTCAATTCTTAAGACACAAAAGTAGTAAATGACATGAGACCAAAAGTAAGTCTTGATTTACAATTAAAGCACTCAAACCCAGAAGCTGCACTCTAGTATCTCTCAAGCATTATATGGTGTATTCTTAAGTGTTAGAAGAAAAAGTTAAAAGCTGAAGTGTTAAGGGTTAGCTCTTCGGGTGAGAAGAATGACAACATGCAGGTTGCCTGCGCAACTTGCTCTGATCTATCTAAAACTGCCTGACTTGCTAAAAAGGTGGATACTAGGGCAAAAGGTGACAGAAATTTTCAACACCCCAAACCTCCCCAATACTAAGGGACGCTTGAAAAAAAAATACTATACGTATATATGAAAAGGTTGCAAAATAATGCTCTATACATCATTCTAAAATACAAAAAAAAAAAAAGGAAAAGATATCAGAACTAGGAGGACACGCACTTTAATACACTCCTCAGTAATAAATTGTGATCTTTGCACAATAACCATGCTGTAAACTGATTTTTATTACTAGTAATGGGCTAGATATCGAAAAAAATTGAGACAAGTGCTAGAACTATAGAACATCAGTCACACAGCTTTACAAAGCAGAAATGTTGTTAGATAAATTTGCGCTATTGACAAAGTTACAAAGCAGCTACAAGCAAAGATTAAGACATTAAGAACAGCCTGTAAAAGACAACATGCTAGAAGAGGGACTTTTTGAGAAGGCTGGAAAAAACTACAGTTTGTACTAAAAGTATGGCTTTAAGATTTTCATTATCAGCAAGGAAACTAAGTGGTAAACAGGAAATTAATGAAAACTCAGGGCACAGAGAAGTTTAGGGTTATCCCTAAGCTATGAAGTATTTAAAGTGGTAGGTGGGTACTAGAGAAGGGTTTTTGCTTTTTTTCATTCATATGAAGACAACTAGACAGGCAAATTGCATGCTTTTCAGGCAAAAAGGCTTCAGACAAGGAATACACATCGGTTTAACTTTAAGACAGTAATTGAAATACTAATTTGTCTCCTTCCTATGAGGCACTAGAAATCAAGACAATGCTTAACCTCAGAAAAAGCACAGCTGAACAAGCAAGGCACTTAAGGCCTACCAGCAAGGGTTTCAGTTGCTGCTATTTTCTGAGAACTCTTAAAATGTTCTCTTGACAGGTTTTGGTTATATAATCAAGTGCTCCCATCTGCAAACAAGACACCAGGTATTTTTCTTAGCCACTTCAAATTCTCATTTAGATTACAGTGAAGTAATTTGGTAAGTGATACATTTGTTCAGAGAGATAATTTTGATCACAGGTATTTAAAACTTCTATGCAGACTGCAATCCATATTTCCAAGGCTAGGGTATACATATTTATCTAATAACATTGCAAGATTCTCACCAATAAGTGGCCGTAGACATATTAAGTAAAAAAAAGATTCAAAGTACTCACTTAAAATGTCATCTATATTTCCACTATCTAGACTTGTTATTTCACTTCTTGTTGGATTAAAAAGCCAAGACACCTAAAAAGAGAAAACAAACCAGTAAGGTATGCAATGTTTCAACAGTAAAGTAGTAACATACCTAAGATTTTAAACACTGTGCTTCAAAAGCTGGAGAGGAACAAACAGTAAACATAACTGCAAGTCAGACCAAGAATTTCAGATGATAGCACTGCCACAAATAAACAGATAAAACTTTCTTACAAAGTTAAAGCAAAACTGGTACTCTCTTCATATTATTCTTCATTGTGATGGCACAAATATTACAGGCAAATTTTGTACCTTTAAGAAAAATTTCCACTCATGATTGCGTTCTGAAGAAAGAGGCGAAACCCACATTTTAGCCACCTAACAATCTTGCACAAGTGCACAGGCCCAGCATGTCACTGGCACAGACACCCCAGACTTTATAAAAACTGCAGAACTCACATCAGGACATCATTCAGTTACGAAGCAACTCATGTATTGTTCTTAATGCAACTATCCCAGCAACACCCAGCTTCATGGAAAAGCACGCTCTCATCTTCATTGCAATTGGCATAGCTCTTTCACCTCAAAATGCAGTGGGGGAAGAAAGGGGTTAAAGTTGCTGGTCTATCTCAGCAAGTTACACCTTACTTTCACTTCAGAAGAGATAGGTGTGCAAGTTTTTGAGCAGGACAATACAAACTCTTGACCGGGACATGAATGTTTCATGCCTGAGCAACCCCTGGCCAGAAAGTCAGCCCTTCTCTACGCAGGGCCAGGGCTTGGACTGCTCCACTGAGGTGCCTTTCAACCTGCTCTTCAATGGGCCTATGATCCTTCAGCTGACAGGGGTGATAGGAAAGGGAAAGGAAGGTTTTCAGTAGAAAACTGACAAACGCATACAGGTCAAGGAGTCATGTAGAGAGCAGAGCCTTAGGTTTGGTCTTGGTAGCTACAAAGAAACTCTGCTTGAGCCTAGACAGGCAGACCTGACGGCTGGTTTTACCAAAGGCACCAAGGGAAAAAAATAGCAGGAAACAAATGACATTCAAATCACATCACGGAGAAAAGCTGGAGCATCGTGATACGAGGATCTCTGTATTTATGGAAGAGCCCGATACCTCTCCTATGCCAGAACCATGCCAGTGGCTGACCAGGTACAGGTATGACAGCTTTAGGAAACAATTACAAGCAGCAAGCCCCCAGGGCACGCTTGTCTTTGACACTGTCTACAATTTATCAAAAGACTAACTCAATGTCAAACGTCAAGTTTTCCAGCATTTGTTGCCAATGCATATCAAACATTGACTTCTCAAAAACACGAGACGCGGTGGATGTCTTCTTTCATTACAATCAGCTTAAAAAATTGTGGCAGTCTTTTGCAGCGAGACGTTGTCGATAAGTCTGAAACTATCATTGTACACGGCACGTAGGTGAGGTTTCCAGCAATGATTTTCAATTCCTTCAGATCTGTGGATCACTAAACGCTTGCCAGTGAAGATACTGATCCTTTCGTATTTCCCAACTAGAAGCTGCTGGGTTGCAGCTAGAGTCCATCTTACCGTACAGCCTGACAACTCATCAGCTTCTGTAGAAGAAAATACCTAGCAAGGGAAAAGCACTGATAACTGGACGTTACTATATGCAAGTTTAAGATCTCTGGAGGCATTTGCACAGTCTTGCCGTGGCACCTGAAGTCCGCCAGACACAAATGTCTAATGGCTGGTTTTAAGATGACTGTGTACAAACAACATTAGTGGTTGAGCTGTAAGGTCCGTGGCCAAAACTGACTGCAGAACACCACCGTCTGCTAAGAAGCACCTCATTAAGCAACCTATGAGCTTCTTAAGTCGTGGCAGGTCAGTACAGGGGAAGTACCTTTGAAGATGTTGTGTCACTGGCTGCTGACCAGCAAGAAGAGAGGACTCTGCCTTCAGTCTTTGCAGAGGAGCCCCATCGGCCGGGGCACCCACAGAGGAGTGACAGCTGAGGGCCACCAACAGCACGGGCACCTCGCTGTCACCCCCTGGGTGGTGCAGGGGATGACAGCCTCTGTGGTGCTGCTGCACGGAGGTGCTGATAGCACTGGTTAGGTTTGTGGTAACGGGCCAGCTCAGCGGGTGAATGAGCTAGCGTACTTTTTTTGGTACACTCGTGCTGTAGTGATTGCAAGTGTTAGGTTAGGTATAACTCGTGTATAACTGAAGCAGCAGCAATGATTAACAGTAACAGTTGGACTATTGTTTTATCTAACAAATAGTACTACCCAATATTCTTCTTGTTGGCTGTCATCTAATCTAAACACAGGTGACCGCAAATTCATCTGCGGATTTCAGGGTTTCAGCTGCCCTGCGAGGTCTCAAAACCCTCTGGCTGTATGCTTTAAGATTACAGGGCTAACCTGTCCTGCTTATAAGCACAGACAATGCTTGCTTACACAGAAAAATCACACAAGCCTCTAGATAGCGGGAACTTCAAAAAAATGCCTGCAGTAGGTTTTGGTGAAAATATTTCCACAGGAGCCTCAGATTTCATATTTTCTTAACATACCAAATGGGTAAGATACCAATTTCTTAAACGACTTGGCTTTTTCAAATACAATTTTACAGCAGCAACGCTAATCTCATCTAGTAGGATGAACTAAACATAAATTAAACATAACACAGATAAGTATTATGTTTGCGATCAGGAAACGGGCTGTGTTATTTAGCAGGTATACAGATCGGGAACTGCAGTATTCATTTGTAGATTGCTACAATACACTTTAACTTTCAATGCAAATATTTACCTGCAAAGTCAAAGTGCAGGGCTTACTAACCAATACAGTCTTCTACTGGATTCTGTGCTATGTACAGAAAAAAAGCAAATTAACCTAGCACACTTCTTTATAGCACAAATAAAAATTTTCACTGCTTTCTTAACTCTTATTTGCAGAAAAACATGGTGCAAGCTGCGAGTACCAAAACAAAGACTTCAGTTATCTTCATATACTGAAGATGAAATCAAGCTGTAGATCCTACTGCCCCTCCATATTAAACAGTAGTAGAGAAACATTGAGACTAAGAACTTATTTCCCCCAAAGCTACACAAATATGAGAGGATTGGAATACTTTTTTCCCCACTAGAAATATGAAAAATCCTATTTTGTCAAAATATATTCACAAGTATATTCTTAAATGTTTTATACCAACTAAACAATTGTGGGTGCCAAAACCTTCACGGTAAGTACATAGAATTAAGGAGAAAAAAAAAAGCTTTCTTTTCAGAAATACCACCAAGACTCACTTCAGCTGATGCTTTCATCAGGGTATAATGCCTGTAAGGAACAAAGCACACCCTTTTGACCCAGTAATGTCGCTGTCCCCAGAGATGCAAGATGGTTTGTGATATTACTACATTAATATTTAACACGAAGGAATATAAATTCGTATTTAAATTGTTAAGAAGCTGCACAGCTTTGAGAATATGTTCTACCCTTTGATGTGAAGCCTGTGAATGATACACAGGGGCAGAAAATAAGGTATTTTTGAGGAAATTGTTTCTGAACATCAGTTGCACACTATAAAGCAGGTATTGAACTTAAGTTCTGAAAAACAGTGGCTAAAAAAAACTTGTTTTTTTTTTTCTCCAAACTTTTAAATGCAAATTTAGTATTCCACTGGCCTACATCAGATGGACACAAGTAACTGTTCACATTTGTAACCAGGGAAAAAGTTTTCCAACCAACTGCCCAAGAGCTCCAAACTCAGTGAAGGAATCTTGCAAAAACAAATCAAAAGGAAAACTGTCAAAAATATAGACATAGTAGAATATTTAAACTCTAAGTACTTGAAACCGTAAAAGTTGGATGAATGTGTATTTATAATTTACTCAATCTCTACAGAAAAATGTCAAAAAACGTGGACTAAAAAAGCAAGTGCAGAAACCACGTATACGTTTACAGAATGAATGCATTGCTGAGGAAAAAAACGTCAGGAACCGAACAATGCATTGGCAAAGATAAAACTTAGTTGATAAGGGGAGAGGGAAGAGGAGATGACACTTGTGTACGTTTATTTGCTCCTCTTGTCCTCAGTAACCCTGCCAAACGCAGCCCGAATGGATCAGCCCTGTTTCCTGGAAGTTTCTGAAGATAACGCTGTGCTTGTTTTCACTGGGAAGTTCGGTTGGTACAGAAATCCTAGCGTTTCTGACCCACTTTCTTCAGTTGTGAGAAAATCTTTTAAGAAATTATGCAGTAATATCACACGGATTTCTTTTGAATTTATCCCCCAAACCACACGCTGAATTGTGAAAAGAACCAGCGAGGGACACAGGAGGGGACAAACTCACAGCAAAACAATTCACTTCAAGTTTGAGCAACTCCTGGCAGGAGCCAGTATTTATTTATTTGCCTCTGAGAAGTAACTACACATTAGCTGACATTCCGAATTTTTCTAACACAAGACCTCAAAGCACTGCCCAAAAGGCAACATTGCCCTCCGCTGACATTATGGCAAAGCACTGCACAAGCTGCCTTACGTAAAACAGCAGGCCTGGACACAACCCATCCCACTCACCCCACAGCCCCTCAAAGGCAGACCTCTCCGACTTTAAATGCCACGTTTCAGATCCCTTTTCCAAAAAGGAAATGAAAATGCACGCCGCCATTTAAATGGCTCTTCTGCTGACAGCGCTGCTCTTCAGTAGCACACATCCAATTAACGAAGCCCGCTGGTCGTTCGGGAGGTTTAGGTAAAGCTTTTATCGACATTTTACTCTTAGCAATTAGTGCTGATAGTTCTTTCAGCGCTAGCCAGACAGGAGAGGCAGGCCTGGAGGTTTAGTGGCATCTCCTTCCCAAATTCATGTTACCCACCGTTTTCTTACACAAGAGTCAGTTTAACTAACTGGGCACAATCTTAGAACTGCAAGAAAAGGGAAAAAACAGTTCTGTTGTATTTCAGTTTTTCACTTATTTCTTCTGTTAATTCACATAATGAAACGGAGGCCCTCACTTCCAGAGCAAACCGTCTGAAAAACACAAAACCTACTCTTGGAGCACTATGATTTCTAATCAGCACTACAGCTGCAAGGCAGCCAACAACACCAGCCTTCATTTTCACTTGCTAAATATACCATCTACCCCTTTTTTTCCTGCTGGGAAATCCTAGAGGCACACGACTAAACCGCCTCTCTCTCCCCTACCACAGAATCATTTTATGTCTGGCAACCAGCTCCATCCTACCTCTAATCCAGACTGACACGCTGAAGTTACTACCTGAAGTCTTGGCCCCACAGGACTCTGCCGCTGACTCAGTCCCCAAATACGTTTTCTTTATGCATGCTGCTAATCTGCTGCTGCTCCGAGGTCTGCATTAAACTCACAGACAACTGGAAGCAGATGGGTTTACAGCCTGCTGTAGGATGCTACAAATCGAAAGGAGTCCCAGGGGAAAGCAGCGCTGAAGTTGACAGGCATTGTAAGAGCCCCTGAAGTTTGGCTTCGGAGCCATCAATCAGGAACATCCCACTGGTCCCGTTCCCAGAAGCTCCGTAATGAACCACAGCGTCCAGAGCAGAGGCAGGCAACAGTAAATACAGAATGCTGGGGAAAAATAAGGGAAGAGAGACCGTAACTCACCCCCTCAGTAGAGTGGTTCGACTCTTAATTGTCATTGCCATATTCCAGGGCACGCCTGAACGTTTTCATAATTTAGACTAACTGAAGGCTGCCATCCCTTATTCTGTCCATCAAACAGGGTTTTTATTAGGGATATTATCTGTTATTATGAAACAGTGACCTAACCATATTAGTTCAAAATGCTAAATAATGATCACTCTGACGTATATTTAAGTTTGCAGAGCAATTTTTAAACTGATACCCCAAAAAATCATTTTCCTATTATTTTCTCTCAACAGCCACATCTTAAATTGAATCAGGGAAATTTTAAAAACTCAAAGGAAGCTACTGAAAACAGATTTAGGGATCGCAGTTATTAACCTCCCACGGGAGCAGAGAAAATCTAACTAAATTCAACTACAGATAATATATATACACACGCACACAGATGTGAAAAGTAAACTTTCTCCTTTAGCTAAATCATTATAAAATTGAATGGCCTATAAAGGCTAAACTGTGCTACAGAACCTGCACAAAGCTAGGTAGACAGGCCACTATATTAAGAGGTAGTGCAATTTTATTTTTTTCTCTGCGTATCTTGTCACCTACTCCCATTTTAAAAGTGTCTCACGGGAATACTTGGTGTAGGTGCATATACCATCGATATTAAAGAACTTTTTGCAGAAGAAAAAGTTGGAAACAAGAAAACAAATATCACAACTGATCCCTATCTTTGCAATTCCAAATGATATTGATTCTACACTCTAGGTGAAGAAAACCACCTTGCAATTAATGGTTCCTACAGCTGACCTTAGCTGACTTGGAAAAGCATTGTAGGATTGTCATTCGTGCCATTTACGACTGGGAATGATTCACAGCCAAAGAGGTGTCTCAATGGCTTGTTGCCATAGCACTGAAGGCCCCCAGTAAAATGGGGTAAATCTACCTCCCAGCAGCTTGTGCATTCCTATTACAAGATGCAATATGTTCACTCAGAGAGTCCATTGCAGAGAAGAAAATTAAACCTCGCTATCAAAATGTGCAATTCAACACACCGCATTTTTTCTGTAAGGCTATGAACAGCAGACCCATGCATCTAAACACAGTTTTTAAGCTCCAGTCTCTGGGCACAAATCTAAGGATCACTGTCTTTTAAAGGAATGCTCAAGTCAGGGCTCAAAAACGACACGAGGCGTGTTTAAAAAAATGTCACAGAGATAAGACCTGTAAGTTATTTTCAGTTCAACTCTTTTCTAACTTTGACTTACTTTCCTTCTTGACCCAGAGGGAAAAGGGCAATCTCCAGTGAAGGCCATAACACAGTTTTCCTTGTCTGAAATATCTCATTATAGGCAACGTTCCATATATCTACCAAAGGTGTAAATGGGCGTCTGAACAACTGTACTGCTTCACAAAAAACATATAAAGTAGTCCACATCTGCAGAAATATCAGCTTACCCTAAAGCGTGTTTCATAGCTTTAGAGCCATGAATTCAGCTCCCCAGGAAACTGCCTGAAAACTCTGAATCTTCAGATATTTTATTTACCATGCTTACTACTAATAGGAAACTAGAATTCCCCTGAAAAATAATATAACTTGTGCAGCTTTATAAGAAAAATAAAAAAATCAAGGGGTGGCAGAACCTCACATTCCATTACCGCTTTCTTTATTTGACATGGCTACCAACTGCTCTGATTATCTGGCAGCAACGCGCTGATTCACTTTCAAGAAGGAATAAAGTACATAGAATTAGATACCCAGAAAGATTAGCACAAATTAAACATCAACAGCTGTTCCTGAAAGTCCATACCCTGAAGTTTCTGGACTTGTCAAAGGTATGATCCAGCAACATAAAATAAAGGGTAGCTTGGTCTTGCCAAGGAGAAAATTTTGATAGCAGAGCAGAAGTTTGCCAACTCTTTTTCACTACGTCAAGGAGAAAAGCCTGTTCTCCGTGAAGGCAATTGCTACACCACACAAAAGCCATTACCAAAACTGTTCATAGGAGAGAGTTTAAACCTTAGAGTTTAAATCCACGACTTCATTCCTCGTGTCACAGATTACACATGTACTCGTACACGTGTGTACACTTGAAATGCAAGTCAAGATTTTCTCAAGACTTTCCTCTGCATTTTAAATAAGTCACAGGCATTTTTAGACTTAAAATACCTTTGGAAATGATTTTGTTGTGTAGGAATAGAGAAAAAATTGTGAGTCATTTCATATAAATAGTCAAGTCTAAATAGAAGGCTTATTAAGGACTGCCTTTGAGACCCACATGCATCGTTGCAGAAAGCAACCTACTTATCCCGTTCTTCACTAGGATCGCCTACAGTCTTTCTTCTCACCTTTATTCCAGTCTTTACGGACAGGGCCAGTGCAGAACAGACAACAAATGAGGATTCCCTCTCTGTTCTGTCCTTTCTTGGACCGGCGACGGAAATGAAACCAAAACTGTTAAGCAATTCTGTGGAAGGAGAGGCAACCGAACTCAGGAACTCTTCTTTTAAGTGTAATCTCGGAGGTGGGAGCTGAAAGTAGCTGTAGTGTTTCATCAGAAACAGCATCTCCGACCTCACATGAATGCTTGTTGTCTTAGAAAATTCGATTACCTGCTCATGCACTCATTCCTTCAGATTATTCCACACCTGCTGCCTACGCACATCCTGCTGCTTTAAAAATAACACACAGTTCCTCTTAAGTATTAATTTCAGTAGATTTTAGTACATATCAGTATTAGTGCTCAACAAGACAAAAGCCAATCCTTTTCAACTGAAATACCCAATTCCAACACCTACTCACTCTCAGTTGCTTATCTTTTCATTAACCATGCATTCAGTAGCGCAAATACAATCTATTTTCAATTCTGCTCCAAAACATCCAGTTATCTATCTTTTTGTGGTGTAAAAAAAGACGGAACTTGAGCAAAGACAAGCCTATTGAGGTTTACCTTTCATGCTGGAACTTGTTTTCAAAGTAGGTAGGAATCACTGAAGCCAACTGCTCAAATGCAAATTAAAAGGCTATCATAAACATGTATGAACTAGCCCTCCGTGATAGAAATACCTCAGAGGCAACTTAGATAAAATATCAGTCAGGTGGCATAATGAAAGTGCAGCCTTCAAGAAATCTGCACTTTCACGTATCTATAACATTCTGCATACGATCCTGGGTAGCAACATCTTGGAAACAGGTCCCACTCTGCTTGGTCTGATTTTTGCTCTTGTTGCTGCCTTTTTTTTTTCCCCCCTCCGAGGATGAAAGTATTCAGGAGCTCTACACAGCAGAACCCATAAGAATA
The DNA here is from genome assembly GCF_009769625.2 of Cygnus olor. Lineage (NCBI taxonomy): Eukaryota > Metazoa > Chordata > Aves > Anseriformes > Anatidae > Cygnus > Cygnus olor. The sequence continues at coordinate 96,674,796 of NC_049170.1, read as the reverse complement.
GTAAGCAAGAAACCCATGCACAATTGCAAGCACAAAGCCAGTTCTAGAGGCAGAGCATTCATATCCACATTCACATCAGCACTGACAGATGAAGCATCAAAACCCTGTGACTCCACAGGTGCAGAGTCCTAACTGCTTTAAAGCCTGCAGCTAATGCACTGTGTAAAAATGAAAAAAAAAAAGTGAAAATGACAATTAGACCAAAACACTTAAGTGAAAAATACAGCTGGGGTCATTCTCCCCCACCCAAAGGAAAGCAAAACATGGTGCTTTAACTCTAAGGACAATATAAGGGAACACAAGCAGACACATCAAGTCTGGTAACATTGTTTAAGTTATGCTGTTCATATTAGTGCTGCTGCCTAGCCATATTTCCAAATGACAAAATTGGCTTAAGGATGTGGAAGCACGGCCAACTTGATTTGGCCCATCCTTATTTCATGCTCAGAGCAACAGCTGTCAAAACTAAAGCAGCAATACGCTCAGTGCAGAGGAGCGAGCGTGTGGATGACAACTAAAATTACGTTCTTACCCCCCTGCAGTTCGGAATCGCAGTCACGCTGCACCCTACAACCTCAGCCAAACGTACCCACTGATGAATGTGCCCCCAACCAGCCCCTTTTACCAACCTCAGGCCTACAACTTCCAGCAGCAGTACTTCCCGTACCACTAAGACCGTCCTCGTGCTACAGATTTTTTTCTTCCTTCAGCATGACCGAGATGCCACCTTCCCTCAGATGACCTCCTAATGTTTCAGCAGGAGGTTAAGGTTTTGGGCAACTACCAAGACAAACACAGTGCTCTGCAGCATAACCATCCACAGCGTATGAAACTTCAGTTTCTACATGAAAAACCATCTGAGAGCCAGTCCTGTGTTGCTGCTGCTCCTCCCTCTTTTTTCTGGGGAAACCAAACAAGGAAGAATACCTCACAACTTCTAAACCACCAACTTTCTAAGATACGACGGGGGGAGGGAGGGGGGGGGTTGCTGCTTCAGCTTCCTACTCCCTTAACGTCACAGCTCCAAACTTCTTCTCTTTTAGAAAAGCCTAAATCCATTTAAAACACCACCTTTGTTTATGCTACTTGGATTATTTTCATTTCTTTTCAGGCAAATTTGTGATGCACGCTTCACAAGCCTCCATTTTAGAGATGCGAACTACAAATCTCAGTATATTAAAGCTCACTGGCAACCCATTTTCTTGCCTGTAACAAATGCTTGGCCTGGATGTTTCAGGTTGGTATTTATTACTAGCTACCTTCAAGTGGCATATGAGAGGATAAGGATTTTTCCCAAATAAGCAGTAATGGAAATACTACTCCACAGTTGCATTCTAATTTATATATTGGAAGCTGAAAAACCTCTGAAGTTAAGGGAGGAAAAAAAGATACATTTCACAATTAATCAATTCACTATCTTCTACGGAAAATTAATTAAAGCAATGCTGCCTGGACCCAAACAGAAAAAATCACCTTTAGGACCACATCTGCATGCGCAAGTTAGAGCTTGAAGAATGAGTGGCTAATTTCAGGCTGCACAGGAGCTATTTCTGCCCTAAACAGCTGCTAAGGGCTGCACACAGGCAGTCAGTTTATCGTGGATTACGCTGGGCAGCAGAAGAGTAAATAATGCAGGGGACGGGACACATGCCACAGATACTTTGGAATGCACAAAAGAACGCGATAGGGATACCCCATTGCTGCTTTACATCCTCCAGGGAACACAAAACTCTGCCAGCGGGCTAACTCCCATGAAAACTTGCAAGCAAGCATTCCAGAGCAGTCCTAAAAATAATAGTACCACCTTCACAGGGCGCACCGCGTGAACTGGTAGCAAGTGTTGGACGCGCTGGCTCTGCAGTTAACCAGCTCAATGTAGGGTGCTTGCTGTTTGCAAAATATAGAAGTGGTTACTGTTAACCACAGCAAGCAAAATAGTTGCAAAAATCCTCTGCCAGGTATCACAGCGATGTATTAGCTTATTTTAAAGTAATATTTAACAGCTAGGTGATGCTAATTTTATATATGCATGCATATATACACCGTTGCACCATCTTAACAAATTCTGCTAGCCTGTGTTGACAGGGAAAATACAAAAAAGACAAAAATAAAGAGCCCTCTCCCCCCTCCAATTACACGTTCTTAACTAAAGCAGTTTGAAATGTCAGTCAAAGGTAATTCCTGAGAGGCCCCCCCACTCGCTGAGCTCCCTTCACTAATTAACAGATCATTAGGAGGAAAGAACCCCTAACTGTTCACCCTTCCCACCACATACTGCCTTAATTACCTTTGTGAAGCTGCCCATTTGTCTTGCAGTCATTCTCTCCAAAATCCCAAGTGGATCGACTCAACAGGGAGAAGGGGAAAAAAAAAAAAAAAAAGTATTTTCCTACACACATTTATGAAAATCCATAATCTTCATAACTGGCAAAGAATTGAGGGGCTGAGCGTTTCCAGCAAGATTTAAGAGAGGGGATAGCAATAAACCATGGCAGAGACAGAAGTGACAGGGGACTAAAGGAACAAAAAGCTCTAGGGATTACAAATGGGGGTGCACCACTGCAACACTTTCCCTTTGTGAAGCTTCTGAAAAAGTTAATTTTATCATCACTTCCTAGTCACGACAGCTATGGGAAACAGCAACACACTGCCACAGCTGTTGTTTTCTTTTTCAAGACCATTGGAACAGGCACCTATGCCTTGCCTTTCAAAGAGCTTCCTTGCTGAGCTCCTAATGAACAAGGTATCTCCAGGTTTATGCCCAACTGCCACGTGAATCCACTTGGAGATGAAATGCAAGCTTCACTGCCAGTTATCTTACAACAGAAGTTAGATTACTCTTCTTCTCCCCACTTCTCTTCACAAATGTTAAAAACAAAAAAGGCCCCACAGCACAAGCTGACATCTTCACAGACCTTTTGTTGGATGCACCTCGATAAAACACATTAAAACCAGGCAAGAACCACTGATGACAGGCGAGACAAGTATTGCCAAGGAACCAGTTCATTTACTATATTCCATTTCCAGGGCTCCACTTTCTACTTCAGGCTTGTGTTTCAGGAACACCTTTTAGGATAGAAAGCTTCAGAGATAATAAAAATAACAAACAAGCAAAAAAACCAAAGTCTCTCTCCCAGTGCCAGGGAGAGTATCTTCCTTTCCAAAGTGAAGGCAGCAAACCATATACTCGAAATCTCCACGTAGGTTAGCATATCCTTAATTTTGGTCCCAAAGTGAAGCAACCGAGAGACTCCAACACACAGAATATCCCAAGTTGGATAATGAAGTCCAACTCCTGGCTTCGTACAGGACTACCAAAAAATTAAACCACATGTCTGAGAGCATTGTCCAAACACTTCATAATGTAGTAACCCACTTTTTCCATGAAATAAGCCTTTGGGAGCTCCAGTATTTCATTTCTTCATGCTGAGAAAGCTTTCAGCTATAACTCAGTAATGATCAGGACTCGTGGTAATTCACATCTATCACCTACAGGACACTCGGGTCTCGATAACAATTCAGCCCACTCCTGGAACACAGCTCTGAAAGGGAAATGGCCCCATGAGAGCCAGCTGATGCTCAAGGACAACCTCTTCAAAGCACAAAAACAATCCACTTCGCTTGCAGAAAAAGTCAGTAAGGTATGGCAGAAGATCTACATGGGTTAACACGGAACTTGTGGATGAGTTCAGAATCGGAAAAATGAAGTACAGAGAAGGTAGAGGTAGGAAAAGGAATACTTGGTAGGAGTAGAGAAACATTGCTCGAGCAGGCAGGAGAAATTAGAAAAGCCCAAGCTCAGCTGGAATTGAAACTACAGAGGGATGTTAATGGTCAACAGAAGGTTTCTACAGGCAACAAAAGGAAGACTAAGAGAATCGTAGGTCTGCTGCTCAACAAGCAAGGAACCTAACGACAAAGGACCCCAAAAAAGACTTAGGAACTCAATGTCTTCTTCCCCTCATTTTCTTCTGATGATGTCTGAGCCCAGTAGTAGAATACTGCAGAAGGGAAGCATTACCCACATGAAGATAAGATCAAGCTAGAAACGAACAAGTTGGACGTGCACAGACACACAAAAGCAGATAGCATGCGTTCTCCTGGGTCCCCAGGAGAATTATGGAGGCAAGTTTTCTTCTCAGAAGCCGTGTCCATCCAGCAGAGATTCAGAAATAGCAAATCAATCTGACCAATTTGATTGTCTTCTGTAATAAGATGACTGACTGTAAAGGAGTTGTTTGCCTTGACTTTAACAACCTTCTGACACAGTTTCTCAAAGTATCCTTAGAACTAAATCGGTAATATATGAACTGAATAAGTGAACTATGAGGTGAGTGACACAACAGCTGGGCTCACAGGGCTCTCCTCAAAGGTACCAGGTCCAAGTGGTCTCTGGTGGAGTTTCTGCAAGATCAGTATTGGGTGCAAAAACGTTTGTCTTTACTAACAGCCAGGATGGTGGAACAAAGCGCCCCCCTCTGCAAATTTCCTGAGGATACCAAATTGGGGAACTGGCTGATATGCTAGAGGGGAGATCTGCCACTCGGTGAGACCTCGGTCAGCTGGAGAAACAGCCTGACAGGAACCTCATGGAGTTCAACGCGGGCAAAGTCCTGCATCTGGGGTGGAATAACCCCATACAGGCTGGGAGCCAACTGGATAGAAAACAGCTCTTCACCATCCCTCGGGACAGAAAGGTGCTGGGGGGCACGCTGAACAGGAGTCAGCAGCGTGCCTCTTGCAGCAAAGGCAGCCAACTGCATACCTCGTGGGCTGCGTTAGCAAAAGCAGAGCCGGCAGATCAAAGGAAGTGATTCGTCCCTTTTACTGGCCCCTGTAGGACCACATCTGAAGAATTCTGTCCAGTGTGGGGTTTGTCTCTACCAGACAGAGGTTAACATGTGGGAGCGAAGTCCAGCACAAGGCTACCAAGATGAACAGTGACTGGAGAACAGGGTACATACAAAGAAAGGCTGAGATAATTGTACTTGTTCGGCCTTAAGAAGGAAAGGTGTAGCTGCTGCTATCAGCTACCCAGCTGCAGGTTATAGAGAAGGCTCAGACAGACTCAGAGAAGCACAGGGACAGGACACAAGCTGCTGCTCCAAATAGGTTCTTCAGATAAAAATTTCAACAATGTTTATAGGTGCTCGGAGGGATTCTAGGATCTCCATCCTTGGAGATATTCAGATCTCAACTGGAAAAGACCCTGAGCAACCTCACCTACAGTAGTCTTGCTTTGAGCAGGGAGTAGGACCAAAAGACCTTTAGAGGTTCCTTCCAACTGACACGATCACCGAGCTCCCAGAAGAAGCAATCAAAAATGAAAGTCTACAACTTGGGCCCAGCGGGTAAAAGCAGTGAGACTCACCACTCCTCTTTGGCTTTAGAGAGAAACCTTTGACAAATTAATGTAGATGAAGAAATGAGGGGAGGGCAGAAACCCCAAACATTTACCGCAATGAAAAACAGATGATCAGATTTACTTCGCTTACCAGAAACCTCAAGCTGCACACATAATTCCTTGGAAACTCAAGGTACGCAGAGAGCACCCACACGCACATAACTGCGTCTGATGTCCCACCTTCACTCGGTTTTCTCTGCTTTCAGTATTTCAGTCAGTGTGTGGTTTAAGATGCGTACCACTACATACTTCACATTGTGCTTAGTGCCAGTGCAAGCAACAAAACAAAGTTTGCGTTCCATCGCCTACGCAAATCTCATGCAGATCTTGTGGCTCGCTACAGGATTACAAGAGGTGTGCATGCACGTGTGTGAAGGAGCGTCCAGGTTTGGTTTAGTTGTATATGTGAAAAAACGAAGGAACTCTTCTGCAATACATCTTGTCAGTTTTTGTAATCACCAGAGCGTAATTCAGCATGGACAGGGTCCTACAACTGGTTTGCAGAAACACAGCACCCTGACAACAGCATCTTCAAATGGAAGTGAAGAAGTATTCCCAGTTACTGTTGAGTACAGCCACCGCTTTACAGAACTACCCTTAACAACGTAAAATTAAATACCTGAGAGTCAATAAATTGAAAAGTCAAAATTTCAAAAATCTGTTACGAGGCTTTTAAAAATCCTATGAGCAGTTGGCATCGCTATTTTGAAAAAGGAAGTCACATTTCTACCAACTGCTAGCATGTTTCTGATGAATGAAGATGCATCAGAGAGAAAGAAAGCATAAAGATAGAGCCCACAGCAAGAAATTCTGCTCTCAGTTCCTTTCCTAATCCTATACAACGCGCCTGACCTCTTCTGTTTCTCGGGAGCTCTCTCCAGTTTAGAGTTTTGGAAGAAAACATTGCTTAGCCTTTGACATCAACACGCTAAATTGCTTCTGCTCAAATTTCCAAACGTTCCACCTCTACATCGCTGAGAGCTCACTCTTAAAAAAATATTTTAAAATATTGCTAATGCATCTAAACCCACTCCATTATTGAAGCATCCATTACTTGAAGATATCTCTAGACTGTCATGAAGAGCTTGTGAAGCAGCTCTGGTGCACGATTATAAGATTTATAGCATATTTTTATATTTTCTTTTCATGCGAGACAACTCCCTCCCTTCAAGCAAACTACATTCAATAGACTCACATAATAAAGTTTACACACAGAAAAAAAGCCAAGAAGTCACATAGAATATCTGCAAACTATTCAAGCGAGGTTTACGGGAGAGCCTGCGAGGTAAACAATTGTTCCTCCTGAATAGCAGCATATCATCCTTAGAGACATTCAAGAAGAACTAGGTTTGATTAAAACAAAGGAGAGGACTACTGCGCAGCAATAGGAATAAGTGGCATACTGTTTTCCCAAGGAAGTGGCATGAGGACCAGTGTCTTGCTTAAGAAAGCTGGCCTGCCAAAAAAAGAAAGCAAAGCAGAAAGTAAGGATATCAAAAGAAAACAAAGATAAGGAGCATCACCTGCCAGTGACAGGATCTTTGACGTTATACTGTCAATAACTCATTTCTACATTTTCCAACACTGCCTTGGTGTGCTGTTTGAAGAATCATTTCAGGTTTCAGGAGCTATAAGCTTCCCCTACCCACCCGCCCCCCTCCAAATTCCCAGGGACAGTTCCTCAGTTAACAACTAATTTACTCTTCAGAGGGCATGACAGATGATGGACAACTCAAAACTCTTGTGCTATTCTTGCAGGGAACCCTTTTCATTATGTAAAAGCTCAATGGCCTAAAATTTGCCTCCAATTATAGTCTTTGACTAATGCTCAAATTAGGAATATTTTGAGCAGGATTCCTATAAATACACAAAGAGAGGCAAGTGCACAGAAATATGCTCTGAACACTGCAAAACTGTACAGAGTTCAGTTTCTCTTTGACAAAGCAAGTAGCGAACTGCCCATTTAACAGCAAGATAAGACATCATTTTTATTTAATCTTCATTTTTGCTACTGGGGTGCTTGATGTCATGCTAACAAGACACAAAAAGCAACAGCAGTCAAACAAGAAACAAAAATATTACCCCACAGCATTTTTTTTTTCCAATTAAAATTTTAATTGGAGACTGCAAGGTCATTGTCTTCTTCTGAGTTCCTCTTCTAAGTTCCTGCTCCTAGCGGCTGCAACTGCACTGCTATGTAAGCAGCATTTGGAAAGCTCAACTAAAAATATGAAAATTATAGCGTGAGAGCAACCGTAACACTAGGTATTATCTGGCAATGCTAAACCACATCGGCTCACGGGGAAGAACATACAAACAGGCAGCGGTGCTATTCAGAAGATGCTCCAACTTTATACATCCTCAGAGCGTCTGGGGCCAAGTATGTTCTTCCAATGGTGTTGCAAAACACGTTAAGTAGGTGTTCTTGGTTTGTCTGGGACCCCCTTCTGAACAAGCCACAAAGAAAGGTGTAGCAGTAGAGGATTTCTGAACAAGCCACACAGAAAGGCGTAGCAGTAGTGGTCTGACACCTGATAAACCTCCACAGATTGAAAGGCAAGGACAGGGAAATCCTTTTACAGTTGCCCGAGGGGAAAAAATAATTAAAAAAAAAAAAAGGCAAAGAACTTCCCCCTTCCCCTTCCTCGCTATCAGTTGGTGGTTTCCTCTGTTCACATCTATTCCCCAGGGACACCGCCTGCACGAGCCTCCCAGCGGCTTCCTGAGCAACGTGACAAGTATCTGCTGTGCACGTGCAGTAGAGGCATGTGCGGTGGGGTGTCCTGTTCTACAGTTTTCGTCATGCACCTGCAGGTGGAGGCAAACACAGAGCGAGATTGGGCAGAGCAAAGCCAAAGAACCACGCCTTGCCTTACAGAAGGATGGGATGAGGCACAGCGTTTATTTTGCTGTCTTGGATTCATCAGACCTGTCCTGCCTAGCATCAAGCCATATACCAATGTGGCAGAAACATCATTCAGCTACGAGCAAGAAGTGATGTTACTTATCCCAGTCTTGCCATCAGCTGGACACCAGCCTCCACTGTGCCCTGCCTGCCCTTCCCCTCAGCTCCAGTGTCAGAGAAGCAGGGTTTGTGCCAGCCTGTGCTACCCTGTCCTCTCCCCAGCCGCTGCTCGTCTCACAGCAGCTCTGATCCAGTACAATGCTAGCACGAGGCTGAAAAGTTGCAAGGGAAAAGGACTCTGTAGGGACTGGTGGGTATCCCTGTGCTGCAATCTAACCTCCAGCGGGATCAGGAAGTGTATTAGGAAATACAACGAGGGAGACCCAAAGCCCTCTGAAATTTTAGTGATCTCCTGCTGTCAAATGTTTTCAGACAAAATAATTTCTTTTCATATTGAGATCGTACCTTTTTCTTTCACAGCATTTCAATCCTCCACGTCTTTTATATAGTTTTCTGCACTTTCATTACAAAACAGTATTTCCTTCTCCCAGCCTTCTCCTCCAGTTAAGCACAGCCCTTCCTTCCCTCCCCCTTAGGGAAGGCAGTGTCCTCCTCCCACCCCTGAAGAACTCCTGTTATACTTTCACAACACACAAAAGCAGTAACAATAAACCACACTCTTTTTCCTGGTCGCCAACTGCTGTGCTAATATACTATGTTGATTCTTCTCCTTGCCTTTACTTCCCCTCTTTAGAGATTAGATTTCATCACCTTCTAGCGCGTATCTGCTTTGAACATTCGGAAGCATAAAGCCAAGGCAGGGAGGGTCATTATGTACCAGGGCAAAAGCTCATCCGTAACAACACTTTCGGTGTGCAGAGCTCTGGAAACAAAGGCAATATGTATGAAAAATAAAGGACAACTTCTTTCCCTCAGAGGTAGGCTGTGCAGAACAAGAAATATGCTTATCCAGAAGTTTGGAAGCTTAATTACTTTTAAACTTCATTGCTATTACTAAACGAGTCCAGCTTAGTAAGCTGTTTTCACGGCTGTATATCATTGCTCTCTGTTTTAGGAACTACTGATGTAACACTAATAAGCTCGCATCCACAAAATACACCAACTGCCACGCTCAAGGAGGCTCTGCTAGCCAGCACACCCTTTGGATGCAGAGCAGAGGGCTCTCTCAAACCTCGCCGTACAAAACCACAGTCATGTTGTGGGTCATAAGTATTCATAGCTGTTGGTAAGGCAAAAAAAAAGTTACCAGAACTTGGAAGTTAATCTGATACACACTACCAGGCTCCCTAAATGCCACAAGAAAACAAGCATGGTACTCCGCAAACGAGTTTCTCAGCTATCTGAAAGAACAAGGATCCTCTCACATTCCCAGCCTGCTCAGGACAACTTTCACAAAACTCTTGACAAACCTACTGAAAGGAGTGATTCATTGTCTTGATCCAAGGATGTAACCAGGCACCTTACGACACAGGGGCATGGCTGATGTGACGCTGAAGAATTACACAGGTAGCATTGCACATGAATATATTAAAAAACAACTCTGATCTGTTTTCTTTTTCAAGTTTTATGTATATAGATCTTTTAAATCTCATTAGCAGTGGGTTTGAATAATCAATACGCAGAGAAACAGCAACTAAAATACGGGGAAGTTTCAGATCTTAGCCGCGATCTATTTCTTAAGTTGACGTGCACAAAACCTAACTGACACATATTAAATTTGCATGGATCCACTGTACCATGAAGAAAGAAAAACGCTTTCATTAATTCCTGTCCGATTTTTCAAACTTGTACTTGCCCATTTAAATGTCAGTTTAAAAACAGTACACACTTCTTGGTTTTGCACGCTGTACTTAATACAATGGTTAAAATATTGATTTTAGAACAAGAGTAATGTTGCTCACATGCTAACGCACAGATATGACCTGAAAATACGAGGTTCATCACTGTAGTCTCTCATATAGTGAGCTAATACACTATAAATAGCCATCTATATATAAACACCTCAAATGTGTTTTTTCAAGCCATACCAATCACGTATACTTACTCAGCGTGAAACTACAGCAAGTTCTTAATATTTTAACCAAAGCTTATCCAGGTAGCAGTGCATGCTTCAAAGGGATAATGAGCTCTGGTCCCGCTCATTAAGAGCTTGTCTTCATGTTTCTAGCCATTCATTCGTTAGTAGATATATTAATGGGTATTTCCCTTTGGACCCCCAAGGCTCTACCTATCTTTACCTCCAATTATTCCTCGCTTTTTTTCTGGCCGATTTTACTATTTTGTTCAAAGTAGATTGATTAAATATGGTGGTGTCTAAGACCAAATCTCGTTAAACTCATTCACGCACGTCCCCTTCAGCTCCACGAGTCGCTCATGGTGTGGAAGGCGCAGAATGTGGCCCAACACAGCCCTGGCAGCGCAGGAACCGGTAGGTCGGCCTGTTTAAAAGATAAGGCGGCCACCTTATCTCCGCAGAAGGCGTGCAGTAATGATCGTGTGTGTGTGTGCAAATCCGGTTGGTTGCGCGCCTAACGCTAAAAAAAAAAAAAAAAAAAAGGAAAAAAAAGAAGGGGAGGTGGGAAAGAAGCCACAAGCTGACAACTGCAGGCAAATTCCCCCAGGAACTTTCCCCAGCTCCAGCCCCGGAGCCCAGGGGGGGGCTGCGGGACCCCGGGAGTGTCGGGGCCCTCCCGGAGCTGAGAGATTTGGGGCTCCCCTGGGGGGGGGGAGCCCAGCCCGGCTCCGGCTGGGGGAAAGGGGAAGCGGCGCCAGCGCCTTCCCCTCGGCCAGGCCCGGGCCCTGCCCGCCCCGGGGCCGCAGCCTATGGACCGGGCCCCCGCCGCCGGCCTCCACCGGGCCGTGCCGGGCCTCTCCCTCCTTCCCTCCCCGCTCCCTCCCAGCAGGTGCCGTCCGGGGGGGGGGGGGGGGGAGGGGGGCGGGTAAAACGGGGAGAAGGGGGTCGGGGAGGAGCCGTCGCCTCACCATGAGGAGGACGAGGCGGCCGGGCTGAGGCGGCGGCAGGAAGATGGCGGCTCTCATGGTAGACGAGGCGGCCGGCGGGGCGAGCGGCGGCGGCTCCCTCGCGCTCGGCGGCCGCGGCGGCTCCGCACTTCCCCCGTCGCCAGGAAACGCCCGCGGCCGGCCCAGCACCGGGGCCGCCGCCCGCCTCCGCCACTCGCTTCCGGCGGGCTGGCGCGGGGCGTCACGGGAAATGTAGTTCCGAGGCAGGGGGGGGAGGAGGAGGAGGAGGAGGAGGAGGCGGCGGCGGCGGCGCCGAGGTGAGTAGCGGGGCGCTGCGGCTGCGGGGACCGCGCGGGGGGCTCCCCGCGGGGGGTCGGCCCGCGCCGCTGTTTGCGTAGCGGGCGGGCGGACGTTACGGCTGTTGCGGAGCGGGCCGGGCCCCGGCTGCGTGGCGGGCGGGTGGGGGGACGGGGAGGGGGCGGCCGCGTTGGGCGGCCCGGGTGGGGTGGGGTGAGGGATTTGGGGTGCCTCGCTTCGTCCCCGCTTAGGAAGCCTATTTGTGGTCCGAGATGGGCTGTGAGGGGATGGGTGGGGGCTTGTGGAGCTCCCGCTGCATCACAGTGTGGAAGTTGGACCCCTTCACGCTCCGACAGGCGTTATGTCATTGACCGAGTTACACCTAAAGTTCACCCTCGCCCAGTAAAACTCCAGGTTTTGCACGCAGGGCTTTCTCAAACAGCTCGTGGAAAGCTGCGCTTGGCATGCTTCGCATCGCCAGCATGTACACAAGCGTACAAGGAAGTGTGAGGAGGGAAACAGCGCAGCGCCATATAAAAGAAAGTCCTCATGTCAGCTTATTGCAAGTCAGGCCCCGTTTGGCCTCAAGGAAAAGTTTGGCTCAGTCTCTCTGTGACCCTGCAAAAATCACTTAGCCCCTCAGTTTCGTGATGTGAGAACACTTATATATGTGTGTGTGTATACAATATATACATATATATATGTATGTACGTATATATACACACACATATGTCATAGAATTATAGAATGGCCTGAGTTGAAAAGGATCTTAAAGATCATCTAGTTTCAACCCCCCTGCTCTGGGCAGGGTTGCCAACCACTAGAGCGGGCTGCCCAGAGCCCCATCCAGCCTGGCCTGAAATGCCTCCAGGGATGGGGCATCCAAAACAGCCCTGTGTTTTGCTGAACAGAAAAATGCTGTCACCCCGATTATCCGTGTAACACAACATGCTATGAGCATAGTTTGGTGTGAAATTTTACATAACTTGAAGACCTCTTGCTGTCCCTGCGTTTCAGATGTCTTGATACAGCTAATGTTTCCGTACATGTTAGCTGAAAAGAGAGAAAGTGAATGATATTCTTGATTCCACTAATATAGTGTATGTTACGAATAATGCCAATTATATAACTTTTTATAAACAGATCGTGTAGTTATTTCCTGATTTTTTTTTTAATTGTTGTTTTTCATCCTGTGCAAATAAGCACCTCATTTTGCTGTTAATGAGGATCTTTATCAAACCAGGTATCTTCATCTGGTATATTCCATATACCGGTTCATCTGCTTGCCATATACATGAGAGGAATATCTAAGGACAGTTACGTATTTTCCTTTTATAGTTCCTCTTAATATTTCAGAATTTCTCTGATCCAGAATCAGAGGTCTGGATCAGAGACCTAATTTAAATTAGGTCTTTAAATGCAGTAATGTTACTGTACTGAGAATTACTGTAGAGGCATTTGGGTGCTTCTCTCACCTGTAGGATTACCGACGCTTTATATGGACGTGACTCTTCTTGTTTTCATCTGGAAATTATGAATATTTTTATTAATTCTCCTCAGTATGCAGGCAGTTTAATATTGCTTATTTATAACTGGAATGCCTTAAAGCTGGAAATGTTCTTAACCTCCTGTCACATTAGACTCCCTTCTGTTGTCTGCTCCTGGAAGTTAATAAAGCCACAAATCCATCAATGACTTTGTTTATGAGAAAGATCGTAGAAACACAGAATGGTTTGGGTTGGAAGGGACCTTAAAGATCACCCAGTTCCAACCCCCTGCCATGGGCAGGGACACCTCCCACCACACCAGGTTGCCCAAAGCCCCATCCAGCCAGGCCTTGAACACTTCCAGGGCTGGGGCATCCACAGCTTCTCTGGGCAGCCTGTGCCAGTGCCTTACCACCCTCTGAGTGATCACCTAGTTATGTGGTAAAGTAAGCACGCAAAAAATGTTCGGTGGTTTTTCTGAAATGTAGAGAGGTTCACTGGAAAGGAAGGAAGCATTCATGACTTCAAGAGATACCAAATGTTGTCACATTCTGGTGAGGTTTGCAGTGGAAGAGGAGAGCTGCAGGACAGAAGCACATTGTTACATAGGTTTCAGATGACCAGAAATGGATCCAGAACTATTCATGAGGAAAAATACTTTCCTAAAGTTATAAGGAGCTCTTCCTCATGCAAATAACTGTTGCACTCTCGCAGCCGGTCACTTCAGAGAGGTACAAATGCCGTGCATGCTTGGTGTTGGCAAGTTGATTGTTGGGTAAGGGACTAGGGTGATTCCTGAAATCATTTTATAGGGGTGCCTGCAACAAAAGTTAGGTTTGGGGATATATATATATATTTTTTTTTAAATTAAAAGTCTGGTGGGCCATTGGTAGAATGCATGTTTCTGTAATGCATGTTCTTTAAGTGAGATCATTAGGCAATACCACATTTACAGCTTGGTTCTGGAGTCACCAACAGGAAGCAGAGGTGGATTTGTGAATACAGACAAGGGAGCACTGAGGAGTTCTAGTATGTGTATGCAGGCAGACCAGGATCTCGTGCTTCTCTAGTCACACCACTGCTAGTTTTTGTGGGTAGAGGGGTTGGAAGGTAAGGCATTTTATTTCTTATGAATGATGAACTTCATGTTGTGGCTCACGATTTTTTGAGGTGAAAATTTCCCAGAATTCTGTAGACAGTGTTAACTGTGGTAAGATTTGAAGGTAGAAGTTCAGCTGTTCGATAATTTTGGAGAAAATCAACAAGTTTTCAAGCATTCTGAAATACAGTGCAGACCTGAGCTGATCATTGTCTTGAGGCACTGGTGGTTCAGTGAAGATAGCAATTCTGGTTCAAAAGAGACTAGGAAGGCAAGTGTATTAAACATGATTTAGGAAAGAAATAGAGAAGAAAGAAGAGAATGCCATCCTACCATCGTAAATCCAATTTTTTTCTACATCTTGAATACCTAGTGGAGTTTGCTTTACATCTCAAGGGGAGTGGATATAACAGAACCATAAAAAGGTCCAAATAAAATGGTCATACATACAGAAAAGCTTCTGCTTGGGGAAGACCTAAATAAAGTACAACTCCTTCAGCTAAAGGAAGATATGGTTGTGGAAGATATACTACAGACATGTAAAATAATTACCAGTGGATAAGAACTGTTTGTTTACTTTCGCTTCCAGTACATGGGGTAAGGGTCTTCAAATGCCAAGAGCCAGCTCAAGATAGATGAAGGACAGCAGTTCATCCACACAGGGCTTGGTTGTGCTGCAGAACTCCTTTCCAGTGGGTGCTCAAGGTTTACATAAGCTTAAGAGGAGACTAGGCAAGTTTATAGAAGAGACAGTCGTTGAAGAAAATGAACAGAATTTGCTGAGTTCTAAATACGCAAAAATCAAGTCCACTTCGGGAAGTGATTTAGCTAGAGATAATTATAGGTTGGGAGAAGATTTAGAAAGGAAGGATGAAATCATACATATATTAACCCTGTTTTTTGGCATTGGCCAGCTTGAGACAAGATTTAGGACCAGGCTTTTGATCTGATTCATTGTGGCTTTTCTTACACATATTTTTCTGCTTCTGTTCAGGCTTGAAGAAGGCTCAGGATCTAGAAAGCTGGTCTGATTACTTTAGTTGTACTGCTTGGTCAAATAAAAGATACTACTTCTGGTTATAAACCTTGTCGTGCATATGTTCACAGGCTGTTATGTCAGATGGCCACCAGGTAGCAAGTACTGGACTATATCAAGTCGATACCTGATAACAAACTTCACTGATTATTGAACTGAAGCGTGCATGTCAGCACTCTGAAGAAGGGTCTGTTGAATTTGTAGATAAGCACTATCCTATTTGCAGACTTTTGCAAAGCTTATTGACTGAAATTTATGTTGAAGGCAACAAAACTGTAATTTATATATAGCCTCAATATAGGCTTTTTCTGTCTGAATCTTGCCTAGGGGTAGATTTAATCCATGAAATATAAATGTGTTTGTTCTATCCTGTCTTTTTAATGGGATGGTTTATTTTCTTTAGCATTGTTTGAGTCATTTTAGCATTATATCAATTCAGTTGTATTTCTTTCTTTTTCCTAGAACTGAATTCTTACAAAAAAAAATGCTGGTGGTGCAGACCTGACCTATGATAATACCCTGAAAGAGTATGAATATTTCAGCAAACTGCCTCTTCAGTGGTTCCTCATTAGCATCTGAAGTGCATGCCGCTGCTGTTAATGGAGATAAGAGTACCCTCCAAAAGCTAATAGCAGGTAAATGTTTTCATTGTAGGTGCATTTTGATGACTGCTTCAAGACTGAGGCTTTTGGGTTTGGCTTATTGCTCTGATCCTTAAGATATGTTTTTGTTTCTTGATTATATGTATTTCTAGAATAAATGTAGTATTGAAAATAAGACTGATTTTTCTGACCATTTATTATTAACTGTTGCCTTTGATTGGTACTTCCAAGTGAAATAAAATAGAAAATTGGTAAGTGATGCACCCAGAAGATTTATTCAGGACTCCTATTTCAGGGAATTTAAAATTCTGGAGAAGTGCTCTGGGCTGAAATATTTTGGCTGCATATCCTTATTTTTTTTGAATTATTGATTTTTTTGGTAAAATTTGATAAACTTGTTTTTCCTGTTGATTTGTATAGTTAATGGAGTCTTGTCGCTGCTTAGAATCGTGGGACGAAATAAGCCCTGTTTGTTACTTCGATGCTCATACACTAATGTTTCTTGAGAGAAATTAAAGTGAAGGAAAGAGTCTAGCCCTATGGAAGCTGAAGTTTAAAAATTCCCATCCATTAAAAATCCCAAGATTTCACCTTCCCTCTCTGTCCAGGAGCTGGTAGGTCATTCTAGGTTAGTAGTTTTCAAAAGCGGTGTATGTTCTGAGTTCCAAAAACAATCTTGGACACATTTGGAAGGCTGCCCTGATGAAGACTATGGTTTTCAGCATTTCTGATTAAATACAATTCCAGCTGATACTGTGAAAGTTTTGTTTGTTCAGCCTATATGAAAATTCCCTTCCTGAAGCTTGGTGAGGGTGAATGACTGTGAAATAATAATAATAAAAAAAACTTACTCTATATTTATGCCATGAACTGTCAGTTTTAATGGCTATAATGGACTTGATGGTAATCACCTTAAACCAGCAAACCAATGTTTGTGGAACATTTTATAAACAACAGCTGGGCAGTCGATATGCAGATGCTTCTAGAAATCTGTGGGATGCAACTACTTTAAATACATGTTTTTAGAAGTTCTCTGCCTGCACGTAGAGGGGAGAAGGTCTGAGCTTTAAAATCCTGGCTAACAATCAGAAGTGACAAGAAAGATTTTGCTAACTTCAGTGTGTTTTTATTAATCTCACAGCCAAATGACATATTTTGAAAACACAAAGGAAGAAGTACTTTTGTATTGCTGGTATACCTTGTCAAATATACTGCAAAACAGACATTAGAAACAGATATGAAAATCACTCTACTTCTAAAGATGATCATGCAGCAACAAAATAAAAATGCTATGTGTTATTTGTACATGGGAGAAAAAACTACGTGATCCTTGCAGTCTTTGCTCTAATGGCAGAATTTGGCTCTTGCGCTTTGTTATGTCTTGACAGGATATGACACAGACTTTTCTTGTCCTGTCTGGGCAAAAGCAAGAAGTATTGCCTAGCAGAAGAAGAATGCATCAGAGTAATATTTTTAGCTGTTTACCAGGCACTGTTGAAAGTATAACTCAATGCCAGAAGTAAATTGAGCAGTTGGCTTTATTCACTGAACTCGATGACTGCACTTAGCAGCATCATATAATTCAGGACAGTACATCAGTGTCGTGTGCGTGTGCTGGATTGCTTAACAACATGATGCTAACACAGCTTGCCTTTGCGTCGGATTATGCTGATAGCAGTATATCCAGGAAGATGAAGTCTCTCTTTCACCTTCTTTTCGGGAGGGAATAGATTCATTATTTTCATCTGAGTTTTCCCTTTTTGGCTGCCGACATAGGAGGGGCATAGAATTTGATTAAACTCTCTCTTAGGAAAATAGCAGCCTCTCTCCTCTGTTTGATAGTTACTTCTTTTCCCACCTGCTGCAGCTTGATGAGGCATGTGTGACTGTACACAAACATATACGCTGTATTTTCCTATCATTCATAAATATGGACACATATGTAATCTGCCCCCCTCACCAGTAAGGTGTAATTTTAAAGTAGCAGGTGTTTGAAATAATACAGTGTGCCTTAGATACTATCTTCTTTTTGACATCCTGTACCAGTTAATGAGCATAAATAGACAAAAACAAAAGGTTAGAAAGGTTAGAAGAAAGAGAAAGGGATTTTGGAACAAACTGTCCCTTTATGCTAACCAGTACTGATGCAGGAGTGTTTAAACAGCTTATAGGTTAAATACCATAAAGCACAGTATACGCCAAGTATTTATTGCATAATCCATATGCTAAGTCTTTGCATTAAGTGAGTTGACAAGTACTGTATGACATTGTTCTGGAATTGTATGATCTAAGGCTTTGGGGAATACTGACAGTATTTTCAGTTTTTTTTTGTTTTGTTTTGTTTTGTTTTACAACACTGAACATGTCTTTAATTAACATTGCCTGCAGTATTACAACCCATCTGTATGATTTTAATCTTAGACAAAAAGGGAGCAAAAGTTAGTTTTGTGTTTGGAGGGTCATTTTGCATTTAACACTTTTATGTAGAGTTCAGGGAAGATGCATCCAGTTCTCTAGTTGTTCATAAGAACACAGGAATATGTGTAATAGGCATTTATTCTCAAATGTCCGTTCAGTCCAACTACTCATTCTACAACCATTATTATGTACCACTCCGATACAAGTGTTTTTTAAATATCTGATACGATGCTTTATTTTAAATGTTAATTATACAGTCTCAGTTGCAACTATGCAGTTCCATGCTTTTGTTTGATTCTTCTCTCTGCTTCTCTTCCATATTCTGCAGTGGGGGAGCTTGAATAAACCTCAAGTCAGGTATTACAAAAGGCATGATTCCTGCAGGATACAGGAGATGATCTGTCTTTTAAAAATAAAGCAGAATTCAGGTCCTTCTCCTATCCTCTCTTACTCCTGCTATAGTATGAAGAACACGGAGACATGTTAGTGTCTGATGTGACTGCTTGCATAGCCTGTGAGGAAGCAGTGAGGTCTGAATGTGGGAGTTAAATTTCAGAACTGGGTTGCTCAATCCCCATGGTGTTCCTGACCTCTGTTGGCAACCAGATTGTGAAATGCGTAATATGGGTGGGGTGGGGTGAAGGTGTTGTTCATGAAGAGGGAGGGATGAAACAAACTTCATTAGGCAGGCATGTGGAAGAGAATGTAATTTTGACACAGCACATTTTAATTACCCCAACGTGTAAATATTTAGAAGGTTATCTGTGCTTTTTGTGCTAAGCCCCCTTAGCACCTGCAGGTGATAGAGTAGCTCCTGATCCTTGTCCTATCTCTTACCCTGAGCACAGAGAGGTCCCTTCAGTGAAAAACCCAGAGGACTCTCACCATTCTAAGGGCCCTATAGAGGCTTGCAAGCAAAGAAAATAATAAAAAAGAAACCTGTTGCTAGCTGAGAATAGTTTGTTTACCTTAAAAAAGCAGTCAAATCACTGGCATCAAGTTTTGAAAGTCTTGCTCATTTTTTACTCAGACTGTATGCAGTCATGGAAACCCTTTGTCATCAGCTACATCACCATTTGGGAGCTGGAGGGGAAAACAGATGTCTGTTGCTCCATTTGAGCAGGGCTGTACTTGAGCTTTAGGCCATTTTTGCTACTCATATCTTCACCCATTTCTTTTAGTCTCTACATTCTGTATATCCTCTAACATTATATAACAGAAAGGCAACTTGGAATTGGAGATTTAACTGCTGAGTTAAGAACAAGTGTCATGTGAGCATAAGCCACATACATGTGTCTGATCAAGAGAAATGCAAGTTTTCATATTTCTTCTTAAAAATGTACCTGATTGTGCAAGTCCCATCAACTTCAGTATATTTAAGACATTGAGGCTCTGTTAACACTGAGCAGTGGAATATAGTGATGTCTAAATTGTCAGACTGAACTACTAATACTGGAAGAACTATACTTCATTAGCTAGAGGAACTGGCATGTTTGTTGGGATCAGTGCCATGCTAGGTTATGATTTGGAACTCATTTTGTGTACGTTGCTGCACAGGGCTGCGCAGCTGTTCATAACTGGCTTTGATTTTTCTGTAGTGTTCTTTGTAAAATAGCAAAGGTATACATTTGAAAAAAAGCATTTATTGTTAGCTAAAATATTGAGATGTAAGACATCAACAGCTTCACAATATATAAATCTTAAAATACTGTTTGTTTGGTTTGTTTTTTTCTAGTAGAGGAAAGAATTACCTTGAAATTGTAATTGTACAATGAAATTGTAATACTTTGGAATAAAACCTAGCAAAAATGTTTACAAGTTAAGGAAGATTAAAAAAAAAAAAAAGTTGTATTCCCTTGTTTAACTCATGTTACATGTTGAATTATTTTCCTAATGAACATGATATTAATTAAAAAAGTGATATTCCTTTCTGTGTACTGCTTTCTAATGCGCTTAATAAAGAGTACAACATTTTTGAGCAGAAGTAAAGAATTATGGGCTTCAGAAATGAAATTGAGGTAACACTTAAATGAATATTTAAATACAAGTGCTTTTTTTCTCAGTTTTGGTTAAAAATCAGAATTTAAAGACAGTATCAACTATGTATGTAGTATTAGTAAAATTACATTGCCTATTTATTTTTTCATGACAAAATGTAGTTATATATAATAGAACAAATAATAATCAAAGACGTTTCAATTTAGCTTTTAACTCACCTTTAGAAACATTAGAAACTATATTTTTGAAAGTCTTAAAATCACTTTTAAATATGCTACCATAAAAATAAACTTTTTTAATGTCTTCTGTTTTGATGTAAAGAGTAATGAGTAGGGTAGAAGCAATACTTTATCTTCTCCATTCTAAATAAAGTTCAGACCAACTTCTTATGTAGCTTTTATACGTGGCCCAACTGGAAAAAAAATGCCTGTATAAGTTTACAAATACAACTTTCCATTACTTGGTTTATTATTTGTGTTTTTGTTTTTTTTTTTTTCTTCTGAAGAATAACATATTTGGTCATTTGTTTACTGAAAATCTGAGACTCAGCTGTTATGTTCATTATGTGAAAATTTCTAAAGGGAAAAAAAAAATAAGAGGAAAGCTGTCCAGGGTATATGCAGTTCCCAGTGGCTTATCTACAGAAGGTGGAATCATAGCTATTCTGTATCCTCAGGGAGGTAATAATACAGTAGGAAAAGATAGCATCCTATTCAAACAGGTTGAAGTTGCATAGAAATACAAAACAAATATATACACAGTAGAAGTCTAAAAAATGAGATGGGAGAAGGAGATGGCATGTTTTAAATGAGGCTATTGATAATACAGTAAGAATATAAGATTTGTGGAAGGGAAGGCATCAATGTGGATAACAATTTTTTCTGTATACTTTGTATTCTGATACATCAGTGGAAGCCATGTAGGTGAAAGAATGGTGATACACATTTGAAAACCAAAGCAGAAAAGAAATCTTGATTTTGAAGAAAATTAATAAATGACCATATAAATCAAGATTAAAAGACAAAAAAAAGTAATGATTTCAAGTCTAAGAAAGAAATTACCATGTTAACATTCTCTTGCTCTCCCTCCAGCCAGAGGGTGAAGTGTCTGACGTGCTAAGGCAGATCAGAGAGCCTGAACTGACAGGAAGCACAATGGCAGTGAAGGTTACTCTCCTGTGTTGGGTAAATTTGAGGATCTGATCCTGAAACTAAATTGTTAGGAATCATTGAGGAGTTGACAAGTGAGATTTTGGTGAATCCACAACAGGACCAGCTCTTGAGTTGATCCTGATCATTGTGTAGGACCTGTATCAGAATGCTACTAAGAGAGATTTTGTAACCCTTGACCAGAGTGTGCATGCATAAGCAACAGCAATCTGATACATATGGTAACTCTAAAAACGGGGAAGCACCTTAAAATAAAAACACTTGTTAAGAAGAATCCAAAGATGAGTCTGAAGAGTAAACTCCTTGCTTTCAAATTGAAGCAAATGGAAAATCACTTCTTAAAAGAAACAGTTTAGGAAGGTCAAGGGGAAGTAAGCATGGCTAAGCAGCAGTGTGAGGGTGGATGTTGAAAGCAAGAAGGTGTCCTTCAAAAAGCATAATTTGCGTCTGTGGAAGATAGACGTAAAAAAAATATTTTTTTTTCTTTAGGAACAATTTGCTAGAGGCATAAAAATTAATTATAAAACTTGCTTAATGTTGAGCATGACATGTAGCTCTAGTAGATTGTCAAGATGATGGGGGAGTCAAAGAAGACAAAGCCATAGATGAAGAACAAAATTAATTTTTCTGCATCTGCATTCATAGAAGAGCTTAGAAAGGTTCCTGAAAGGTTATTTTTTTACAGAGCAGAAGGGCTTTTCTCCATGCAAATCACAGTCTCTAAGCAAGAGAAGGTATTACAGGATGAATCATCATCTCTACCTGGTATTCACTCAACAGTTTTAAAGGAACTCAGAAATGAAGCAAGAGAGCGAATGATTGCTGTAACTGGTAATAGCATGCTTAACAGTGGTTTTTTTTTTGGTGAGAGGCTTGGTTGGTAGGGAACAAATGTTAATCTTTAAATAGGGATCGAGGGGAGTATCAATCTGTTTGACTCCTCTACTAGGTGGATCAACTGAAATTATAATTAAGAATACAATTACTGGATATGTAGATAAGTATAATATGCTGGGGGGAGTGGAGATTCCTGTAAAGAAAGAGCATTACTCTGCTGGAGTTCTTTCAAAGCATCAACAATCATGCAAACAAGGGAATATTTAAAAAGAAACATGAACTTACCTGTAAAAATTCAGTGTTCCTTGAGTAACCGTAGATGACATTCCCATGTGGGAGATGTATTTAGCATTGGAATGTGTAGAACAGTTGATACTGAGAATTTATAGGTGCTAATTTCTTTGTGGTGATGTTATAGAAATATGAAACTTTGTAGTGGGGGATGCACACTGTAAATTTTTTTTGGACTCTGAATAGGAATACAGTGAATAATTTTTTTAATGATACCTCAGACTTCTTATTTACCCTAATTGCTGCCTTGCTAACCATATAAATTCAAGAAAGATCAACAAATATTTTTTGTAGTTTCCTTTCATAATGAACTATGAAGTAAATAATGGTATTGATGCAATATTGTCATCTTTATGCTTTTTAAATAAACACTGCAGTAAATAGGCTTCAAAGCTCATTTTAGTTACAGTGTTTACAGGCTTCAGAAAGACTCTTGGTTTACTTACTCTTGATATTTTTAAGTAACCTTTACAGCCAAGCTCTTTATAACTATTCTAAAACAATTTATAATTCTGCCACTGCAGAAAGTTACTGGTAGTAGGTGTATTTGTGGAGTTGGTGTTTTCTAGGTGTACATTTTACTGTCAATATATTTTGAAATGTCCTGTAAATGTTGGTAAAAAATAAGGCGAAAAGTAATAACTTTGTTTTTATGTCATACTCTGTTAGTTTGCTCATCCTGTTCATTTATAATAAAAGTACTATTTTACTTGAAAGTGTCCTTTAATAAAAAAGTACTACTTTTAGTTAGATATCTGTAGAATTATTTGTTTTATGTATATATTTATTTTTTAGGAAACTCTGGGCTGAAAGATAAAGAGGACCAGTTTGGAAGAACTCCTCTTATGTACTGTGTGTTGGCTGACAGGCTGGACTGTGCAGAGGCTTTGCTGAAGGCTGGAGCAGATGTTAACAGAGCTGATCGTAGCCGAAGAACTGCTCTCCATCTTGCTGCACAAAAGGTAATTGCGTAAGAAGTGCTCTGCTGTTATAGAAACTTAAGGCATTCGCAACAGGTATAGAGGAGATTTTCTTGTATTGAATAAGCTTCTAGTGTTTTTAGAGGCTTTCATTATTGTAAGAGGTCAATAATGCTGAACTACATATATTTAATCAGCGTAATTGTAGCTGTCTGAAGAGACAGTTCACTGATGTTTTTAAGAACTCATACTCTAGGAAAAATGAGCTTTGTCTATTTTGGAATAGACATTTCTAAGACTGGATTCTGTATGCTCTCATACTTCTTAGGATGTCACCATTTATTTCAGTGGATATAATAACGTGTATTTTTAACTGTTCATGCCATGGCTGAGAATGCCACGGCTACAGAAAAAAAATCAGTGCCAGGACCAGGAAGGAAATGCTTTACTATTTGTTTTTCCTTCTACAATTTCAGTCTATAATACTGTCCTATTACGTTGTCCCAGTGAAGAGGTGCTAAAGGAAGATTTTAACAATAAAAGGGAATTTAAAGTATAATTTCAGAGCTGCAGTAGCTTCTGTGTGTTTAGTACTGGGGGAAGTGTCTACAGTCACAGGAGAATAAGCAAACTGCCGAGGGAGGGGAGGAGAAAGAAGGGAAAAAGAAGCAGCCAAAGGTGGGTTGTCAAGCTAGTCAAGATGTGAGTTCATAAATTATGAAACAGAGTCTACAGAGAAATTAAAAATTCAAATTTGAAAGAAACATCTTCTTATTTACTATATTACTTTTATACTGTGTTTAAAACAGTAACTGTTCAAAAGCTGGAGTTGTTTTGATCATGTAAGCTGCCTTTTGTTACAAGTTAGAGAGCAACTGCCTTGAGTTTTGTAGCGAACATCTATTTTTAATAACTTGTCACCTGTCCATAATCATCCACGTTGTTCAACTGTTTTATATACTTCCTAATATACCCTACTCTTTTGTGTTTATTTTAGTCAGGTTTACATAAATGTAGCTATGGTATGGTCACAGTATTTAGTGAGGAGAAATGTCAGAGGCTTTTAAAATTGCTATAAGGTTATATGACCAGTTGCCTGGTTATATTGGCTTTATATTTTATAACCTGATGAGCAAAGGAATGTTTTAATCATATTAAAGACAAAACTTTATAAATTAAATTTTCCAGATTTTTAAAATACATTTTAGCATATTAAAACAATGTATTTTCTTGCTTAAATCTTTGTCTATATGTTTATATGGTGGATATTTGTATTACAGCTGTTCAATGCAAGAGGTATTTTGCCTTAGTGTAATATCCATTAATTACACATGCTCCTTGGTTCCTTTGTCATGCTGCAATCGTGAAGGGGCAGTTTGGTCCATGTGACACTTGGACCATGTTAGATGTGTTTTCTGTTGGCAATGCAGCTGTAAAAAGAGGTACCATCTTTACCTTCTGCTATTTTAACAGAAGATTTTATGTAGTCACCCACTTAGTGCTTAATGTTTTAGATGTGTTTCACCATCTAGCCACATAAGTGCTTGTGCTATCATAGTGCTAGGGTGGCAAAAAGTGGTCAGGAGACAGCCCTTGCGGCTGCTTTTCATTTGTCTGACTTAGCTGTACTATAAAACTGCATTCTATGCCTTCTGAGCACTTACTCACTATTGATGTCAGCATATGAAATTAAAATTTCATGTGTGTCTTCAGCCTTTCCTTATTAACATTATAATATATGCATTTTGGTCATGAATGCCTTCTGTAAAATATATAAAATTTAAATTCAAAACAACTTCATGTTCCATACAGTTTTGGTTATTTAATTAATGTTTTGCGTTCTTCTTATTCCTCTTTGATACTTTTGGTTTATGGTATCCTCTCACAATTTTTTTTTCCCAAAGTGAATGCTGAGATTTTCTTCTGTAACCAATACTGAATGTTGGCCTTCAGGCAGAAAAAAGAAAAATGTATGAGATCACAGATTTTTCAATTTTATTGTCAATGTTGGTTAATCACGAAGCTATACATTTATCAAGGCCACTCTGTAGTTTTTGTTGTGTTCAGCTTTGTGAATTAGTCAGTCCTGTCCTGTGTTCCTTCAAAAACCGATTTACGTGACTTTCAAAATGTCTGGTGAAAGGGGGTCTACAGGAAAGCTGGGGAGGGACTCTTTGTTGGGGAGTGGAGTGATAGGACAAGGAGTAATGCCTTTAAACTAAAAGAGGATAAATTTAGACTAGACATAAAGAGGAAATTCTTTACCCAGAGGGTGGTGAGGCACTGGCACGGGCTGCCCAGAGAAGCTGTGGATGCCCCATCCCTGGAGGTGCTCAAGGCCAGGTTGGATGGGACTTTCGGCAACCTAGTCTGGTGGGAGGTGTCCCTGCACATGGCAGGGGGTTGGAACTGGGTGGGCTTTAAGGTCCCTTCCAACCCAAACCATTCTGTGGTTCTATGAATTTTAGTCATAGGTATAATAAGATGTTTAGAATCACATTGCTTGGAGATTCATGGCCCTGTTTGCACTTAAGTTGCCTCCTAATTTTAATTTTTTACCTGTGAGACCAGAGTAACAGCATTTGCAGCAGGACAAGCAGTGGTCAAGGACCTTCTGCCTGGCTGTTATAGTTTTTATTTTTAAATCTCTTTGCATTTGCTTGTCCAAATTCTGGCATGTGCAGTTTGTTGAAAAGGAATTTTCTTCATCTTTGTTTCCTCTTGCTTTGTGACTCCAAACCTTGTCTGGCCTACGGATAAGAAAAACAATATACCATGTAGCAATTATCTTCTAGGTTTACATAAAAGTTGAGGCTCAAATTGTTGTCCTGTGATTAAAATTGACTATATTTTTTCTAGAAAAATTATTACTTAATCTAGTTCCTACATAGGATTCCTTCTTCCCTCCCTTTCTTTCCTCAGTGTGGTTCCTGTTACATGGTAGTCTTTTTAATTTCCTTGGAATTTTTGGTTAATAATCAGATTTTGTATATGTTGAATGTAATCATGTGACTTCAATCACAAATCATCAGTATTAAGTTAAATGAATTGCACTGTAATTGTCTTTCTTCTCTAGGATGGGATTCTGGTTGGATAAGACTTAAATATGCAGGTGAAACATCACTCCGCTGTCACTGGGTAGTCTCGTCTGCCCCTTCTGGACCATGTAATAGCATGCATGACTTACAAGTCTAATTTCTGGCTACACCTATGGGATTTACAAACCTGGCTGCAATTGGTGTGTGTGTGTACATACACATATGTACATACCAGGTCTCTATTACATCTTTGTTTTATTAAAACTGCAAGATTTTACTTCATAAAAGCATCTCTTCCTCTCCTTCAAATAGGGAAAAAATGCTAACAACAAAATCCAGCGTACAAAATCCTCATTTGATAATGCAAAGTTCTTCCTAAATTAAAGGTAGAAATTATGGCATTGCCCATATAGTCATAGAAAACATTATCGGATGTGATAGTCTCTCAGTAGTTCCTTATCATTTAGTATTTTTTTAATGGCACCTCTAATTCCTTTTTAAGTAGTTACTTTGTTATTTGTAGTTACGTGGTTATCTCCCAGGTATTTTGGTGCACTCAAGTGCTTTTCCTTGTCCCACAGGTGTCCTAGAAGCCATCTTTCAGAACTGTGAGGTGTCAAAAATAGCGCTATTTTGCTTTGGATGTCAGTAAACAGTATCAAAGGTTCTGTGCTCGATATAAATACTGTTTATGGTCTCTGACAAAAATATTTCTGATGGCGTAGCTAGGAAGACTGACCCATGCTATTCCATCTTCTTTCAGATCCAAGGGGTTGGCAAAGGTAAAAAGCGAAGGTGGTCTGATAACTTCAGCAACTCTAATGCGGTTTTGATATCTAGGTCATCTTTACCAATTCAGGAGGAAACTGCGGTGTCAGAACTCAAAGTCACAATGTCATCCTTGTCTTGCCATGCTTTGTCCAAATGACTTTTGTCACTGGGGCGTATCTACAAAGCAATAGTTACCTCAGAAGATGTATCAGGTTCTCAACAAAGGGTTCTTGTAATTTCTCTGTCTCAGACTTCATTAATGTCATTCGGGACAATTCTCCCCTACTGATCCACCTAGCCATCTTTCTCTATTAGCAGATTTGGCTTAAGTGTTCTTACAGCTTTCTTTGCTGAAAGTTCTTGAAGTTAATTAGATAGGGTCAGAAATTTCAGCTGTTAGTACTACTTGAAATATCAATGCTTTTCGAAATCAACTGTGGTTATACATTGACACGGTAACCTTTGCTGATTGGTAGCTTAATGATAATAATTATGTTCTTAATGATAAGTCTTCCATGCTTTGCTTTACATGTCTGCTACGAGTTTCCCCTTTGTTAAAGAGCTTACAAAAATAAATTAGTGGATCTGTAAGATGATGGGGTGAGAACAATCTCATGTAAATGCAGAAATTTATATTGCAGACATCTAAAGCCAAGCTAGTCATCCAGATGATTTTTTGTGAAAAAATGATGGAAAGAAGTAGGCAATTCCTTGATGTAATTCATTCACCCTAAAGTATAGATGTCTACATTAGGACACACTGAGTAGCTGAATCATGCTTTTAGGCATCTAATAATGTAGCTTTTGATGCTGTAGGTGTCTTAATTGAGACGAATCTCATGCAAAGCATATGTTTTAGCAAGTAATTTTCAACTCTTCATTGACATGATCTTTCATACTATCTTTGTTTTCTTCATCAGTCCTAAAATAGAGCTGTTTCAGTCTTTTGTAGGCAGAAGGCCATGTAAATGATTACCTGGTTGGTCTTCTGTGGGTTTTCCTCTGTTCCATTATTAAGGTTAAATGTTTTGGTGTCTCTGTTTCAAGTGGATGGGTGTCCCAGGCAGTATTAAGAGTGTACTCTTCAAAACAAGAAGGGGAGAGGTCAAGTCACTCACTTCAGAAAATTAAATAAAGAAAAAATGATACAAAATATTGCAGCAGTGCACCTGTGATGATTGCCAAAGGTGGTTCAGAGGACGGTTTGACTTCATGAACAT
This sequence comes from Cygnus olor, assembly GCF_009769625.2. NCBI lineage: Eukaryota > Metazoa > Chordata > Aves > Anseriformes > Anatidae > Cygnus > Cygnus olor. The sequence goes on along the minus strand of NC_049170.1, from coordinate 96,646,322 downwards.
GTGTGTAATTTGCTGGGAGTTGAGATGGCAACTGTTTGCAGCAGAAGTAAAATCATTAACATAATTTGCCAGTAATTTCACACTGAGGAACTGTATTACTGTGTGGGTACAGATCTTTTTAAAACCCTAGAATTTAGATTATTATGAAATAAACATGCTGTGGAGACTGATGAGTGTACTGAGATTGCAGTTTAACTACAGACATTCATTTTCACTTGTAAGCATTGTGGTAGCAGTTTTCTCCTAGTCTTAAACTGCAACTTAATTAAAACACCCACATGTGATACTTCTGAACAGAAATGTTTCTACATACCCAAATTGCCTGTATGCGATTTTTTTCATTTATCTTTTATTAAGTAATTTCAGTTTAATGTAAAAAAAAAAAAAAAAAAAAAAAAAAAAACAGGCCTGCTTCTTTCAGAATTTCTCACAGAGGATGCTCACTTATTAGCAATCTGTTTACTCTGGGGAAGTAACTATCTCTATGAATTCCCCAAGCGCAGCCTCTTGTGTTAACAAGGATAGAAGAAAAAATTCAATAGTTTTGCTGTTGGATGCTAATGATATGCACTTCAAATAATCTATCAGGTTGCTTAACTGTCAGGAGGATATTAATTTTTGGTTTCGGGAGCATTAATGCTACCCCGGTGGGAAAATAAGCCTTTCATTATCTGAAAGCATTAAATATTCTGTAGGTTATATAAATTCTTTGCTGACACAGTTATTGATAAATAACAGTACGTCCAGGATGCAGTTAGGACTTCTGTGTAAAGTATATGTAACATATATGCTATGTATAATTTAATGATTCTTAATTTTTCTTAAACTAGCAAAAAGTGATTGTTCCTGGATGTTCTCTAGTAACCATACAGGAAAAGAAGGAAGTAAGAAAAGACAGCCTGTGGCAAGGATAAGGCATGGAAGAAAATTAAATATAAAAGGTAGTCTTTAGTTCACTTATTTTATGAAAGATTATTCCCAAGTCTTATCTAATGAGTACAGTCCAGGTAGTCCAAGAGCTCCAAATCCAGAATGTTATTTCCACTTTCTTCACAAAGGAAAATATATCGATATTAAGGGCTCCTGAATAAAACTTTGCTGGGAGCAATTTATACATTTTTTTTCCTCGCTACCTTTTTCCAGATGTGTTTCCTGGGGCTGTAATGTGCTCCTCTGTAGCATGTAGTGTAGATCCTCTTAAAACATTCATAAGGCATTATCTGACCTGTATAAAAGAACACATGCACTTCTTTCTTTCCCAATTTATGTCATGAATATAAATATATAATCATGGCATCTTTCAGAGATGATGGTGGTCAGTTCGTGTTCTTTTTATCCTAGGCTGGTTACTTTTTCTGAAATTGCCTCTTAAGTGAGACCTCACAGTGAGCATATATTAATTCGGTGCATTTAGGTTCATGAGGTATGAATGAACTTTACATTCAGTCTTTCATACTTCCGTGCAAACGTACAATTTGGCTAAAAGTGAAAAATTTGAACAAACAGCAGTCTGAAACATGAATGTTGGCCAGCCAGCCAGAAGAGGTGGTTTTTACTTGCAGGACTATAGTTCCCTTTGTGTGTAAGTAAACCACAGACAAAAGCTGTGATACGAACGTGTGGTGTGTTTTTTTTTTTTAATTTCCCAAACAAAGCGTTCTTTCTAGTGAATGCAGCCTGAAGATGCTCAGGGACAGAAGGCACAGTTTCTTGTGTGTGATTTGTATGTGTTATATTACAGATACGCTGATCTAGCTACTGTTTTTCATCAGAAGGGTTGGTCCTGTCCATCCCTTTCCTGCCACCCATTTTTCACTACTGCAGAACTGCTCCCTGTTCAGTGGGTTAACAGAAAACTAACTCTAGAAAATGATGATTCATTTTCTGACTGTTTAGCACAAGTTCCCATGCTCCCAAATACTTTTCACTATCGGTTGTGCTGATGCTACTGTTGACCTGTGCTGTAAGCCAGGTAATCGTAATGGTTAAGAATAACTGCGGGGAAAGATTAGTGAAAAAGAAAAACTAAAACCACATTGTTACAGATAGCTCATTTACAATATTGTCCCTCAGCACGTTGCTCTGTCACCACTGAGGAACAAGAATAAAACAGCCAGAGATGGTGCAGGGCTGGAACTTACTAAATGAACTCTGACATCGTAAAAAATATTCTTAAAATGTTAGGGTAGGAATTTAGCAGCTTTCCAATTGAGCTGAGGGGAGGACAAGGGAAGTCTTTAGAATTTTTTTTTTCTGTCTGTGTGATAAATAGAAGCTGTGGGTTTCTTTTGGTATCTTATCTGTCTCTGAAAATCTGCTTTAGACTTCATTAATATTTTCATTTGCCTCTGGATAAACCTATCTTGTTCTAAGTGAGCAAAATATTGAAGTATGAAATAGTGATCTTGAAATCAAAGTATTGGTCTTCTCTAAGGAAGCTCAAGTTCCCAATATAGCTACAGGGCATCTCAAATTTCGCAGTTTTACCACTGAAATATGCAGGGTGTTTTGGAACTTGATTGCACTCACACACACAAAAAAATATCACAAGATAGCATCTTGCAGAAACCATTGTTAGTCAGGTAGGCTCATTTGCATGAGGCTAGGGAGAGGAATGGTTGGTCTGAGAAGGTTCTGGGAAATCAAGCTACACTAGGTATTAGGAGAAAACTGTCTTGTGCATTTTTCAACTTCAGAAACTCTACATCTTGATTCATTATTGCACCACAAGACTGAAGAAGAGGGAAGGCCTTCCATGTCAGTTATGGAAGGTTATAACATTACGGAGCAGCATAATTGAAACCAATTGGAGCCCCAGTTTCCTGGGGGCACTTCAACTTTCTGAAAATGTTTGACGACAATTTTGTTGATATGGGGACCTTGATTTGGGCACTAGTTTGAGACCAATATCCAATTCTTATATTTTTGGGCAATGTGTTTTCAGCTTACAGGCTTTGTCATGCCTTCATAACAGGGCAAGAGCACGCGTGTTGATTACTCACCAAGTGATAAGTCTCTCTAGTCATTTGGTATCCAGCAGTCATCTTACAAGTCTGGTTTCAGTCATACAGCAGATACTAAGACATCTGAATCTGCTTTCTTGCTGGTTTTATGTTGCTACAAGATCACAGTTTAGGACAAGACTATGCAAAAATTTGCACCCTGGAGTAGCTCTTATGACTTCAAGAGCAGAATTTCAGAGTAGCTAAAGATCAGACTCTGTCTCTTTACAGGCTGCGCTGGTAAATATGGCATGAATGTCTGTAGGCTGTGGCACAGGTAAAATTGACTTTTCAAAATCATTTTAGTAACTGTTGGTTACTAAACTTACTTGTTCTAATAAAATAGTTCTGAAAATACTGTTTGCAATTTGTTGCTGCCTCCCTCCCTGAATATACCTACTTTCCAGCAGTCCTTTTGTGCATCAAAGGAATTGCCTCATGCCTAAACAACAAGAAGTAGTGTCTGGCATTGTCTTTCCATAGGACTGTGTTGTGAAAGAGCAAATAAAGTTGGCTGAGGCACTAAAATGCATTATACTTTAAATATCTGATGGATTTGCACTATAGAAGCATTCTGTCTATAGCAGGCTAACTACTGCCATTTGTAATAGCAATATACTATTTTTCCTCATGTAGAATAGTAGAAACAAAAGTTAAAGGTGACTGGGAGAGGTGTAAAGAGAGGGTTTGCAATAAGGGCACTTGTGGAGTGTTTAGATAAATAAGTAGTAGAGTGTATTTGTGTGAAAAGGGATGGACCAAGCGTGCTTCTGTTTTAAATTTATACATGCACATGAAGTGGTGATCTCCAATTGCCTGGGGCAATTAAAATTGTTGAAAGCTGAGGTTTCAGACTGACAGCCATCATTGTAGCATTCCTATTTTGAAAGATTTTGTTCTAGTTGTGAGGGTTACAAACCTAATTTAAAAGTATAACAAAGAATAAATACATCTATGATTTTTGTGAAGATGACTAGATTAACTCTTGCAATGTGTAAAGGATGTTCAGATATGACTCCCAAGGAGGCACGTGCCCTGGAACACAATTTGAAAAACACAGTGCTGTATGACTTCTGTTTCTGACCTGTAATGATAGAAAAGATTCACACTTACCAAGAATAGCAGTCATTTTTAAAATATTTTAAATGTTTTGCAGAAAAAAAATCGGGAATACTCATTGAAGATACAACTCATTGAATTAATAAATCTAATATTTATACAAAGGCATTCACAGATTTTGCTGGTGTCATTGGAAATTAAGGATAGTAATTTTTCTTCAATACTTGGCACCAGCTGGTACTCTAGTATAATAGTTTTTTAGACATCGTATTTTAAAATGAAACAGAAATGAAAAGCTCTTAAAATGAAAAAGGGGGAAAAGTCCAAATGAGAATGCTTTCAACGAAATAGACAAAATCAAATTGGGAGAATGGTATATATTCTTTTGCTCTGTAAATAAGGCATGTGTTAAGAATTAAAATCTGCAAAGTAAGAACAGACCATAGCAGTGAAAATAATCTTTGATAACTAAGGGGTTTCTAACATAAACGATAAAGGAATTTTTCATGGTGGAAAACCAAAACAGCTCCTGAGAATACGGTAGACTCCCCGTTGCTAGTGAATGAGTTTGCTCAATTCTCCCTGATGTGGAGGGTTCAGCTGCATGAGCCACTAGAGGTCTCTTTCAGCATAGGGAGTTTTGTGACAATTGAATTTTATAAATTCTGAACTAGTATAGTTTTGGAAAAGAATAAGTCACCTTAAAGGCTTTAGAGATATTTTTTTTATCACTGTAAAAATATATCTAATAAATGTTAGACTAAGATATTTTAAAATTATACTACGATACTTGAAAATTCAAATGGTTGTCTACTCTATTAGACTAAGATATTTTAAAATTATACTACGATACTTGAAAATTCAAATGGTTGTCTACTCTTTTCAGTGATTTATTATATTTGGAGTGCATTTTAGAGCAGTATAGCAATAATTTAACTTTTTCCTAGAAATACTATATGCAATTTCAACTTTTCAGTATTTTTTTCCAGTTTGCCTGAGTTTTATAAGACCCAGCTTACCTAAATGTCCTGTAGGTTCATTTTTTTTTTAGGGCAATAGTAATCCTAAGAGATCTGCTTACCAAACTATTCACTTTAATATCTATATTTTATATTACTTGTATTATTATATATTGAAATGCATATCTTTAAAGAGTTTAATAATCTCTGATTGAATCAATAAATGCATATTCATCACCAAGAATATTTTGTTAAAATAGTTTGAGGACAAACATTATATATATATAAATTTATATATTTACTGAATTAATCTTTTTACAGTGTTTAGAGTATTTTAAATAGTATTACTTTGCCCTTGCATGTGATTTTCTAGGCATCTGTACATCTAGACGTTACACAGTAACGTTTTGTTCAGTTAAACTGTGGATTTTTCTAAATTAGAATAGCAGACATTCATATTCTTATATCTGCTTAAACCAAAGAAGCTTTCATTTCATTTAATTGTTAATGTCATTTGATTTTAATATTATTTTATTTTTAGTAAGTAATTTCTGAAGTGTAGGAAACCCTTACTAGAAAATACATTCTTTCCGGCAGAGTCAAGAAATCAACCGATTAATGATGGTAGGGCAGTTCTAATTGCTTTTTAACTGTTTCAAGAACCTGAGCATTTTTGTTCACACTATTCCTGTAATTGCGTGATCTTAACAATGTTCCCAGGGTTGTGTTTTATTTAATTTTATTTTATATTTTCCCATGTTCATTTCCTGTCGTTTATTGCATTAAACAGTCTTATTTCAGGGACTGTGCCTCTGAGCACTGTTACTGCTTTTGGATACTACCACTGTACAAATACCAGATGTAGCTGGTGTTGCTGCTTTGCAGTTTGCCATGGAGGGATGTGACTTATGAGAGCCTACATACGTCGTCCTAGAAACATTATTGTTGAGAAGCAATTTAAGAAAATGTATAATGATAAATTCAAAACATATATTTCTGGCTTATATCACCCCACGAAGAAGACAGGGAAATTGGGTAGATATTAACTGAAGTGGTAACCGTAACATCTCTTTGCCATGTAGCTTGGGATTCCTTTTTAATGATGCAAGTCCTTGTCTTTCCTAGCTCAAGCTGGACTCTTCAGGGTTAATTTTTCCAGAGTTTCTCTGTGAGTTTGAGAAGAGTTCTATACAAAGGGAATCAGTACAGCCTAGTGGAGAGCGGAGTCATGAGCATTTGCATCCCTGGAATGTTTTTATTGACAAACGGTAGTCTGCTATTGACATTTGTGTCCCTTGATGATAGTTCTATCCTAGCTTATCTTTGCTGGTCAAATGCCTTAATTGTTCTGGCCTTTAATTCAGTCAAAGTTGGAGCACGAGTGGAAGAGAAAAGAGAAGGAACAGGTCTAAAAGAGCATCAAGCTTGAGCTGTGAAGCTACTGGCAACGATCAACCTGTCATAATGTTATGATTTGTTCATTTTTATACCATTTATTAGCCTTTACTTGTTGTGCCATTTGGCCTCCAGGGCAGATGAAGTGCTGTCTAATTTGGTAGGTTTGCTTCTGTCAGAGTGGCCTCGACAGAGAGGGTGTTAGCTGTAGTGACAAATAATCAATAGCTGTCGTTGTCATGAGGAACGTGAGTAGTTGGGCCTTTCATCTGGAGGATTAGAGGTCTAATTGGATTGAGAATAGGGAGGGTGGGCTGTTGGGTAACCCTGTCAGCTATGTTAAGCTGTCAAATGTCAGCCTCGCTGAAAGGAAGAAGGGATGGTTAGCTTTCAGAAACAAGGAAGAAGACATATGAAAGCTTTTTTAAAAAGTAATAGGTAGAAAAGTACAACAGGCTAATGTACACTTTAACCCCTTCCTGTTTAATTGTACATCTCTGCAGTTAATGAGGATGCATAGCATGTGCGTTTTAGCCCTTCTTACACAGGAGCACACACACAATTCGTGTGGAATGGATTTGGCAGCATGAAACCAAACCAGACTGGTTCTGTGTCTTGAGAAAATGCAAGCTAACTAATTAACGGGGAATATAAATGCAAAAGATTATGACATAGAGAAGGAAATCACTTAGTAGAAGCTGTAAAGAAACTGAATATTTTGTATTAACGTTCTGTTGTAAAGATACGGTAGTCTTGCAGACGTAAGGAATTGTCTCAGGGCTGCTGTACGTGGAATAAGCACTATTATCAAGTCCTGCAATGAACTGTCAGTTGAATTTTGTCTGTATTTTCCTACTGTTGTTGCTTTTGATCCCTTGTTCTCTGCATGTTTCTTGGAGAAAGATTTGTGATCTTATAAAGAAGATAAATCCAATAAAAGTGCCACTATGCTAGTAAAACAATTTTTTTCATATTAATATCTCAAGGTTTACAGCACTAAAATTTACCTTACCGGAATAAATAATAGGACTAGATTTTAAAGGAGGATTTGTTTGTTTATAAAAGTACTAGAATAGTGCTTTATTTGTTATCTTACTGTGTTGCTGTTTTCAAATCAAGTCTTAAATGTAGCCATACCAGTATCTCCTTTCTCTATCTAACACACCTTTCCTGAGATCTGTAGTACATGGCCAAAGTTAGTCTTTACATCGTGGCCCACCTCTTTCAAGGAGCTATCATCATTAACTGCTGATGACCTTGAAATATTGAAGCTTTTACTCATTGTGATACGGGTGTCTTAATCCAGCATCTTCATTTCTAGAGCTTTACCCAATACTTGCTACTGAAATCCTTGCCCTTCCGAGTTCTTTTTTACAGGTATACTGCCTTGCCATAACTGGCAATGATCTGCAGTTTCTCCATTTTGTCCCCTTCTTAGTCTAACTAGAACATCACTATTGGTGGTGTTTTCTTTCTTCTCCTGTAGTATCACTGCTATTTTTATTAACCTAATTAACTTATTTTCATTATACAAACTCTTCTTTCTCATTTTCTAGCATGCTATAATTTCACCTCTCTGCATCTTTGCTCTGCTTCTTTCTCAGTTAAAGTCTTCTCCTTGTCTCAGTTCGGCTTTATATCTTCTTTTACCGTGTTTCCTATGCCTGAGATAAGCTTTCACAACCCAGTCTGCCGAAGAGGACATTGTCAGGCCCCAAACGTGTATTATCATACTACTGCCTCAACTGAGCAGTGTCGATCTCAAGCATTTCAGATTTCATTTTAAAAATAATAAGAAAAAAGTCTCCAGCTGCAGAGATTTTCTAAAAGATTTGGTAAACGTGGATCAAATGCAAACCATGATGATAGGACATTGAGAAGCTTTCTTTGTTTTCAAACCCCATCAAAAAGGAAGTAATTCTGTATAGCATATGGAATGATATCTTAAATATCTATACAGCCAGCTGGTAGAATTACTTTATTTTCATTTATCAAATTCATAGTTATGCTTTTGTGAATAAAGTTTAGAAGAGTATCTGGGCTGGCAACTACCACATTGTTACTTTATCTGATCTTTTCTAGGCCGTCTTCTGTAGCAATAACTTTTCAGGCTGATACCAGTGAATAAGTGAAACAGTAAAGTGATCCTGTCCTCAAAAAAACAAGAATATTAAGTGACCATTTAAGGCCAAAAAAACCACCCCATACTGCATAACTTAAACTCAGAGATTTTGTTGGGAAGGCAGACTGGAACTGAACAGCATACAGACATTCTTTAGGATAGTTAGGCAAAATTTTGCCCAGTAAAGGTGAGTACTTTGTGCAGGCATGAGCAGTGTTTGTTTTTTCTTTTGACAGAATGTTATCCCATGCATGGTTGGTGTTTGGCTGTTTTAAACGGACTTAATTATTCTGTTTTTCAAATGCTAGCTCTGTTTTACATACTGTTATCAAGTGGTAGTAACCTCTCTCTCATTTCGTTTTATTCAAAGGATAGATGAAAATTTCTCTAGCCTTTGAAAATAATGATTGCACCTTAAAAATGTGATTCTTACTAAACGTGGTACTATACTTGGCATGTTATGAGTCACATCCGAGTAGCGTTCATTTTGTTTCCCCTATTGCTCTTCCTTTAGCACGTTTAGCATTGTGGCATCCCTCAGTGCACAAGAGGCTTGCCCAGCTCTTCTCTCAGGACATTGATGTCTGCTGCCAAGTCTGTATTTTACAAAATAGCTTTACAGGCAGAGGCATCTCCCTGCTTGAGTGTCCTTTCCAAAACATCATTCTTGCATTAATTGCCCCTCTGCAGCTGACCTCACAACTGATCTTTAATGGGTACAGGAAGAAATATTGTTGTTGGGACTGAGAAACCCCTTACTGTTTCTGTCTAAATTTGTCACTGGCAAATTAAAACAGGACTATGACTAGTATGAGCTCATCAGTTTGGCTTAGTTCACTTCTGTGAGCTGTTTGGTGATTTCTCTCTGAACGAGGTGACTTTTTCTGGGTTTTCCATAGTAAAGAGTAAAGGTATCTGTTTTCATTAATTATTAATCTTAGTCTTTTTAAATTCTCTTTATTTCTAAGTGAATTACTTTTATGTTAAATGTTCCCCCATATAATCTTCAATAAGTGTAGTACCAGCAATAGATCATTTTGAAACAGGACACCTTTCTGCTGAATTCTCCAGGAATCTTCTATCAGGTGTCTGACACATCCTTAATCTGATGCTCAGGCTTGTCATTTGAATCAATAGTATACCAGATAGGATGTCTTCAGCATGCCAAGGCTATTGCTATAGAAGGTATTTGAAAAATAAATTCAGATTTTATGGCCAGCCACAAACTCCAGGAGCACTAATTTTTCATTTGTCTCTCTTTTTTGTCTGTAAACAGTAGGTTAAATTGTTGATTAAAGAGAATTCGGTGAATCACGCTTGAGACAAAATGGATGTGTATAAACTACATAAGCAAATTCTGTTGTTTCCTGGAAAGCAACAGCTAATGGCAGCATTTCATAAAATATAAATTTAATTTATATATTTAAATGATCTTTGTTGGTTTCTTTGTAGCCTAATTTGGAACCCTCTTTCTGTTACCTATGTTTTTATTAATGAAGAATGAGGAATTAGGGTTGAGAAATTAATGAAGAATGTTACTAGTTTTAATAATGAGGAAAGATTTCTACTGAAATATTAAGTTCTTTATGCTATAATTATCATCAGTATATGTAAAGCCTTCTGATGGGAATATTTAAATATAAACATATATACAAATAGAACATGTTTTTTCCATGTTCTACTAGTATGGTACAGATTTGAGAAGACTTGAAGAAACACCAGGCTTCACTTATTATTTTAACTGCCTATAGTCTGAGCAGAGACAAGTAAATCCAGTGCTTTTATTACTGCTAAAATGTAGTCTGAGTAGCTTACTAAGGCTTTGGTTTATTTACCAGTACTGTAAGTAGATTCTTTTTTTTTTTTTTTTAAATCTCATACTTCACTGTAGTATCTCTAGAAACTATGAAATATTGTAAGATATATATATATATTATATAATCTCAATTATCTCAATAATTATTTAAAATAAGGGTAAACTTAAGTTTATTACAGGTTATTCACAGTATGGATTACCTGTCTACTTCTGTAATAATCCTGGAAATTTCACTATGGCTGGAGAACTTTCCTCATAAAATAGAATTTGGTATGTGTTTTTGTAACTATTTCACATGATGGTTTGTTATAGGACTTAATATGGTTGCAGTATATTTAAATCAATTAAAAGACATGACTTTCTTTTCAAATAAAACAGCAGCTAAAATCATAACACCCCGAAAAAATCAGAGAGGGCATGCTCAGAAAAAGAGTATTTCCACAAAGTTTTTATTTTACAAACATTGTTGCTTCCGGGAGCCTGTAATGACATCATGTGTGCAAGCTCGTAGAGGGATGCAGTTAAGAAATACAAGGTAATAGTGACATGGTACTGGTGAGAGCAGTGCTGAGTAGCGATGGCACTTAGTGTGCTTCCAGAATGAAAAACTACTGAACAAAATCTGGATTAAAAGTTAGGACTTTGACTAAACAAATAGCTGACATTCAGACTTGCTTTTGAGGTAGAATTCGAACATGGATAATATTTTTTTAATAATGTTATTATCAGATTTTAGATATAAATCTGTACACAGCATTGAAATGTATCTGAAAGAATGGAAAGTCTTGTGAACTTTGTCTAAATGCAGGTTTCTCCTGTTAAAGTTAGGTGCTTAAACTTTTTTTTTTTAATTTTTTTTTTTGCATAAGGATCTTTTGTCTTGCTGAAATGCTTTTGAGCAACCATCCTAGCTTGTCTTACTTTTCTAGAAGAGAGACAATTTAGGAGACATTAGATAATGTACATATAAATAAGGAGTAAGAGACTCAAACGTGTGCGAAACAGTCGTTATGCAAACTATACAGGTAACTACTAAAAGTGGAAAAAAATGATAAATTAGGACATTAATCAAAATTTTACTAGGAATGGAGAAGAATGTGAATATAGGAAAATGCAGCTTTTAAAAAGAAGGACTAATATATTTCAGAGATGATATTTTCTTAGTCTTTTAACAGTACTCTTAGTTCAATAGTGTTTAACCTAGAGCCATTTTGATGAAGAAAATGAATATAAAAACTATTTTTTGTACTCATTTTTGGGGGAAGGAAATTAGTGCTTACTGACAAATCTTTCAAGTCACTGTGCAATATTTCTTGTAAACTTGGACCTAGAGTATTCACAAAGAAGTGGGCAGTGATGCTGTAAATGTGGATGATGTGTAGTCAGGTTTCCTAGTAAATCACCAGACTGTGTTTTGGGTACTTGTGCCTGAATGACTTGAAAAAAATCTCTATAGGAAAACGGGTCTGTAACAGTAGAAGAGATCGACTGGAAATTAGAATGCTAATTGCATTTTCATTCTTGAAGTGTGTTTTTTACATGAAAACAACTAATTTCTGTAAGGTAGATCACACAATTTAGAGCTCACGAGCTGGAAACACTGCACAGAAAAAGACCATGGACAAATGAGGTCAAGAACTGTAAGATATAAGCACCTATTTTCCTTTAACTTATCCTGGGAAACAGTTTTACCTTGGCTTTTACAGCGCTGGTCAGTTTTTGTCTCTATTGTATCCTTTGACCGGGTGCCAGTTGATAGTTCTGTCTATTCCTATGGAAACCAAGATAGCGAAGCCAATCTTGCAAGAGGCTTTGGGAAGAAGAGCTCTAAGTTCAGACACTGCCTTGCTTTCAGTCAAAATGTCTGATGGTTAGAACTGGTCTCAAGTCATACTGGTGCTGTTGGCTGATGTATTGCCTAAGATGCTTTGCCAGATGGATGAGTAAGTTTAACTTGGAGACTGGTAAATAAGCTTTATAGCTATTCGGCTGTCTGAGGGGTTCTCTTCAGTTGAGTGTTTTTACTTTTGAAATGAGGATGTTGCTAACAAAGTAGTTAAGAGGTACTTTGTGAGATTAAACCCAGTGGCAAAATCAGCGGTGGTTTTGCTGTGGTTGACTTGAAAGGATTAGCATAACATCACATGTTTAAATCTTCCAGTGATTTGCTGGATAGAAGACGTTGCATCATCCTTGTCCATGCAGAGATAATAAACAGAATCACAGAATCATTAAGGTTGGAAAAGACCTTCAAGATCATCTGGTCCAACCATCCCCCTACTACCAATATCACCCACTAAACCTTGTCCCTAAGCGCCAGGTCCAACCTTTCCTTAAACACCCCCAGGGACGGTGACGCCACCGCCTCCCTGGGCAACCTGTTCCAATGGCTGATAATATTTTTATACCTTCTATGTTTTAATGAAGAATGATTAGTCCAACTGTTAAGATTTATTGTAAAAATATAATAGAATAAGGCCATGAAGATGATCAGAGGGCTGGAGCACCTCTCCTATGAAGAAAGGCTGAGAAAGCTGGGGATGTTCAGCCTGGAGAAGAGAAGGCTCTGGGGAGACCTCACTGCAGCCTTTCAATACTTAATGGGGGCTTATAAAAAAGATGGAGAGTGACTTTTTTACTCGGGCAGATAATGATAGGACAGGGGGAAGGGTTTTCTACTAAAAGAGGGGAGATTTAGATTAGAGTTTAGGAGTAAATTCTTCACTGTGATGGTGGTGAGGCCCTGGCACAGGCTGCCCAGAGAAGCTGTGGGTGCCCCATCCCTGGAGGTGCTCAAGGCCAGGCTGGATGGGGCTTTGGGCAACCTGGTCTGGTGGGAGGTGTCCCTGCACATGGCAGGGGGTTGGAACTGCATGGTCTTTAAAAGTCCCTTCCAACTCAAACCAGTTTGTGATCCCATGTTTCTAATTCGTTCCCTATTCATAGTTTGCGTACCAAAATCATATTTATTGTGGCAGAGATGGGGAAAAAAGTTACTAGGAGCTTGTATTTGTTTCTAATTTTGTCTATTCATCATATGTAGCAACTAAAACTTATATTAAAATGTATTAACATTTAAGCATACTAAAAATTTTATAAATGTGGTCATGAGTTTATTTGCTCAATTAAGAATAATATATGTGTTGAACTTAAATGGCAATATAGTATACGATAACCAGAGTGACAGCCTGCCATTTTAATGGTGACTTTACTCACTCTAATTAGGAATTGAGATTCTAAGTAACTATATTGATTCCTTCCCCTCCCCGAGAACTGTTTAAAAATAATAATCAAATAATAAAATCAGCAGTGGTATTCAAGGAGTGCAAGAACGGTGCAGGCATACATGTTTAAAGTGTAGTTCCTACAGTGCTAATGACTGTTGTAACCAGGCAATATTAATTCAACCTCAGAGTACTAGAAATCAAGAAGTTTCACTATTTCATACATAGACAATTTTTCAAAATCCAAGTGTTGTTAATCTATAACTCTAAATAATTATTTGGAATCTAATTAACATTTTTACTCGCTAGCCTGTATTTTAATTACATTTCAGAAGAATTCTTGTCAGATTTCTGGCAGTTAGCTGATAATATAAGCATATCAAAATACTTCTTTTGATGTTTGAATTTCTTGTGCTTCTGGAATAGTATTCTGTTTCTGTATGTATATTAATATATATCAAATTAGAATTATGATAGTCACAGCTCCATTTTTTTTTATAAGTGTTTGATTTGTTCCCTGAAAACTGCTAACTAACTGGCAGGTGTTGCTGACAAAGTCCATCATATGCTCCATGTCATTCTAAGCAGTTTTGGATGTTTTGAGAATGTGCTTCTTCTCAAAGGGATGCTAATAGATGAAACAACTTCTAAAAAAGTGTCAGTTAGCATCTGCACAGCCCCTTTTCTTTCTGAAGACGTTACAATTCTTGATTTTGAAGATCTGTGATGAAGTTGTTATGTGGGGTGAAGCATCCTCTCTTCTACACTTTCTTGCTGGAAAGAGTGCGTATAAGTAAGTACATTTATGTATATAGTAGGAGTAGGCCAACGGCAGCTGTTTCTACACTATCTGTGAACATGAGCAGACTACCTTCAGTTGCCATTTTTGTTTTAAAAGGGGAAGCTCATGTAAGTGTTCACCCTTTTAATGGCTTAGCTAGCAATTTAGGAGTTCAGATTCTTTGACTTTCACAGCTTCTTGAAAGCATCTGATTAGCAAAGAGCTGTTCTCAACTTCAGCTGTAGCATCTGTGCTGATCTGTTGGCAAAGCATGCTAATACAGGGCAAGGTGGCTGCTATATTCTGTTTAGGTTTTAAGCTAGAATTGAGGTGGCTTTCATGTCATTCATGTTTTGCTTTCATGTTGTTCATGTTTTGCCCCAGTGAGTGTCTGAGCGCACAGTACAATTTATTATTTGTCACTGTGTAGCTTTATACCGACTTTAGAGACACTATTAAAAGTGTCGATAGCTTTGTGTTGGACATGAGCAATGATTGCATCTTATCTCCGTATAAATCCTGATTACTTTTAAGGAGTCCTGGGTTTAAAAAGCTTAGTATCTAATCTGACTGTTTAAAAAACAATCAGACAAACCCATAGTAATCTATTTCACTTTTTTTGTTATCTTAAAATATGAAATATTGTATTTGGGGCAGAATGTGTTTCTTTGGAAAAGCGGAGTAGTGGCCTGACACGGTAAATTTTCATGCACACTTTTAGCTCTTGTTCTCCCCCAGGTTAGGTCTAAACCAAAGGAACAGTGTAGATTAGTGAATATGTAGGTAATAAGCTACGATACAGTTTGTTTTCCTGCTCTCAAGCTGTTGTTTTGTATCCAGATATACTTTCTTAAATATGGTTTGAGTTTAAAAAGGAAAATTAAAACACTAATAATATTTAAAGATAGTAAAAGTGTAATCACTACCCATACTATGACTGGTGTAGTATGAGAAAAGCAGACCTGTTTTAACTTAATAATTAATTCAGCAATGATAATTTTGTAGTGTTTTGTTTGTGAAAGAGTAAAAATAAGTGAATTATGTATTATATTCCTCTGAAGAGGATTTATTGATTGTTAAATAGTCTCTCTTTATAAAAGAATATTGAGAAAATTGTAATAAAGCATTTTACATAAGTGCTGCTTAATTAATAATGAATGTATTTCAAAAATCAAAATTTAATAACCTAATAAATTATTAAGCTATGGTGGAATATATAATTATCAGATATCCTAAGCCCGTACTGTCATGGATGGTGGACTTGCTGTACCCTTACTCCTTCTCTGTTCTCTTTGAATGCACTCCTTTAAACAAGCAGACCTTTGCACTCCCTGCTTTTGTGGTGACTTTTATTTTTCCACTTGTCTGCAGCATTCTGTGCACTCACTGACTGGGCTTGCTTACTGCAATTCTTTCTGTCAGGAGCTGTGATCAATAGTTAATATCTGATGCTGATAAGTCTCATTTTAACAGTACACAAACAGCAAGGGGCAAGATGAAAAATAATTTTAATCAATGAAACATTCTTTGGGAAACATAATTTGCAGAATTTTGTGGCCTTGTGTTTTTTTGTTGTTGTGTTTTTTTTTGGTGTTTTTTTTTTTTTTTGTTTGTTTGTTTTGTTTTTTTAGTACTGGTAGGTAATGTTTTAAGTAGGGAGGAAAGTAGCTGACAAAAGTAGTCTATTTGACCTCAGTAGCATGCAAGGATTTAAAATAAGTTTCTAAGGGATAAATACATAAATATAAATTGAAAATGGGGTGAAACTTCATCAAAAGTAGGTTCCTCAGGATTAACCCAACATTTTGCTAACTGATCTTCTAGACAGAAATTCAACAGATAGCCTTTTTAGGCCTGTACAAAAACGTTTAGTATAGTGCTAGGGGGAAAATTGCAGTTAAACGGGAAATTAGGGCACAAAATGTAAGTTATGGTGAACAATTTAATAATGAGCTGAAAACAAATACTGCTGCACTATGAACAATGAGATTGCAAGGAGTGTATTAGAATTCCTCAACAGTTGCACTTGAATCTACCCTTAGTCAATATTTTTCATTAACAAACTTGGCATCACAAGTAGTACTTCTGAGGACACCAAGGAGTGGCACAAGGGAAGGCGTTATTATCGGCTGAAGACAGGACTGGATGTGTAGAATACCAGAAGTACGAGAATGCTGAAACTAATGGAAATGGTCAGAAATGTGATAGCCCGTAACGAAGTTTCATGTGCAGGAGCAGGGGGACAGAACAATTTATTCTGTATGTTGTGAACCTTTTATTTTAAAATGACTGAGAAGGATGTCAGTGTGCCAACGGATCGATTGATGAAGCAAATGCAGTCCTAGTGTGAATATCTTGTCAGATACACCTAGCAATAGAGAAGTAGTATTGCTATTCAGTAGGCTGCTTTGTGGGACCTCTTCTGGTACGCTATGTAATATCTTCTTGCTTGTGTTCCAAAAAATTTGTTTAAAGTAGAATGAGTGCAGAGAGCTAGAGATATTTTGAGGAGAAGGTAGGGTTTAGCCTTTGTTATTGAGATAAAAAGACTGATGCTCATTTAGGTTTTTAAACCTGCACTATACTTTTATAGGTATAAAGAATGTGGTGGGGGAAAACACATTAATTCCACTTAAATATCTAGGCATTTGTTGAAAAGGATTAGATGTCTTTACTCCCTGTGGGTGCTGGAGGATTGGATTCAGTATCCTAGAGGCTCATTTTTAACGTTCGGTTCTGATTTGTGGTTTATACATAAAAAATTCTTTTAATGAAATTCTAGTATTTCTTTCTGTTCTGCTGGAAATATATGCCCTGACCCCATCATCAGGGCTTATGACTGTCTGCATTGGAGAGCCCTTAAAAACCACCTGCTTTGTAAGGGGCACTTTTAAATTGCTTTATGTTCCTTTGATCTGTCTTCCCAGAACTGGCGAAGCAGTTACCTAATTTTGAGTTGGACTCAAAGCAGCATCTTCATGGTTTAACAGCTTGGTGTTCTTTTTAATGACCCATGCCATGTCTACCAGGAAGTTACTTTGAGAGACTGGGCTGCTTTTTTTCTAGCTCTCTATCAAACATTATATTTGACTAAATCCTCACAAGTGTGGCTGTGCTGTAGCAGTCAGCAGTCAGCTCATGTGCGGCATGTTATAAATTATTACAAATCATTCTTTCAAGTCATGTTAAATATTTCAGATGGGTTAGAATTGTTACGTGTTTTGAAAATGTGGTCTCAGCAATGAAGAGAAATAATGTTTTCCCCACATGTTGGCCCCTTTTAACCCACTGATGATGAGGTGCTGGTAGCCTATCCACGGATGTGCTTTTGACACCCGAAGAGGTGCGCATGCTCTTCTGACTATGAATATCCAGGAGACATCTGTGATGAAGCTGCTTCAATATACACATTCTTGGAATTAAGATAATAATGAGTCCTCCACTTCAGGTGGTGTTTTATTGTACAAAACAAAAGTCAGTAATTCTGGTTTTCACATTTATGTTTTTTATATAATGTTACCTTAAATGTCCCTATTTGACTTTCAGTTCACAGAAAGAAAATTGTATACATTTTACAGGAACTATACTCAGCTTCTTTTTAATTCTGAATCAGAAAAGCATCAGATTTTAGCCAGCTAAGAGAAGGAGAGGAAGTGAGATGTTCCCAGTAAGTACAAATTGCAGTTGCTGTTCTTTTGTCTCCCCATAGTGGAGGAGAGATCGACTGCTGACGTTGAGAGGCTTCTACTGATTGTAGTGAGTGCTGTATGTGACCTCTCTGCTGGCAAGTTCACTCATGTGGTTTTTAGAGGAAATGTGTATGATGTCTCACGCTTGAGGAGAGAATGCTTTGTCACCTGATAAGGAGGTTAACACTCCTTCCTGTATGCTAAGAAACTTCTGGAAGAATTTCCTTACATGAAAGATAACACCTTTCACAGAAAGCAGAATTAACTACAGTAATTTGTTGTTAGCTCTGTGTTAGTCTAAGACTCAGGCTTTATCAATGACTCTTGGAAAGTATTACATTATCTACATTTAATGGAAAGGTAAATTAAAAAAAAATCCATTAACAACTCTGTATATTTCCTGTGCTGCTAGATATCGTGTGGGGAACAAAAACATCCGCTAAATTCTTTTTATTTTGAGTACTGGAATATTTGCACAGCTGTATTTTTATGATAGTGCTTTATATATGCTAGGTTGGTTGGCCTATGTGCTACTTACCATCAGAGAGCCAGCTAGTGGAGATGGCTAATGCTATTTAAACCTTCCCAAAAGTGATACCAAAATAATGATTGTTCTACATGTTGCAGTACTACTGAACTGCTTTGGACAACAGGGAAGGAGGAAGCTGTGTCTGCTTGTGTGTTTGGGGGGCTGAAACCTGGTCGAGAAGGTCTTCAGATGTTAGTGTGGCTTCACAGTGCTGCAGGGATCTCTCTCTTTACCTATACTCCATGTGCCTATGTTAGGTTCAGTCACATCAGATACCCCATTGTCCATAGGGACATGCTAGGGAAGAAGAGGACTGCTGCTCATGCAAGGAAGAGAGAAAGAAATGTTAATTCCCTACCCTTTCCACTGCTTGAGTGAAGCTAATGTTTTCAATGCATTGGTAATACAACCATAAGTAATTTCAGGATCAAGCTACAACATGAATCATAACACCAATGTTGCTAGCTCAGAGCCTGCTTTTTCATAATTTCTTCACTTAGGTGACCATATCTGTTGGGTTGACCTGGGCCAGATGCCCACCCACCTGCTCTTACTCCCCCTCCTCAACAGGACGGTGGGAGAAACTAGGTTGAAAAAGCTCCTTTAGATAGATGAGAAAATAAACATGTCCATTATATCATAGGCCTGGAAAAGTAGGTAGATAAGAGTTCACTGGAAATTTTCCACTAAAACTTGTTCCTGGAAGTAGACTCAATGAAAATACCAGACAATTTTTTTTTTTCTTCTGAACAAACTTGCAGTTTTGGGGATAACTTCTTCAGTTTCAGGGATAATCTGAATTCTGGTAAATTCGTTAATTCTAAGATGTTTCTCCCATTGCTTTTTTCTCTAATAAAATATTCAAGAAAGGAAACTTTGGCTGCTTAACTGTTAAGCTCGGGGTCCAGAACTTTTCTTCAGTCATTGCTTGACTGCAGAGCAAAGATAGCTTATTTAACTATCTGTCTACCAAAACCTGTTTTACTCCATCACAGTTAGTATAAGTGGCTGAAATTTTGAAATAAAAGTATTTCTTCTGATCAGACAATCTTATGCTGAAGCTAGTTGTCGACTTGTCTGGAACTGTACTGTAGTTTGCATGCAGAGTTGACTGGGCTAGAAATAATTTTAGTAGGATATGGAGGAATTTTAATAATCAGAACTAGAATAGTAAACGTTGGCTATCAAGAACTGAGTCTTCTGTCTTGTTTGATCATAACGTTTTCACATAGCATAACAATCATTTCAGAGGAACTAGCAATGTTAAGACACCACAGACTGGCCCAAAGTGCTTCGTGATGCTCTGCAGTCTTTGGGCCAATCAGGTGTGTCTTCTGAGTGAAAGGTAGCAAGCTTCAAGCTTGCCATACAAGAATTTTATAAAAATGAAGGAATTAGGCTACTAAATGCTTTTCAGATTAAACATACTTTTTCCCCCTTCCGCCTAGTAAAACCTAAATTAAATCTGCCTTCAACCCATGTCTATTATATATTTATAAACTTAATCAGTAATCAGTTGAAGGTGAGGAATTTTTCCTTTGTCATTAATAAGGACAGAATTATTTTCTAGTGGGTGAAAGAAACACAGCAACATTTATGGTATTACTAAAGAAAAAGAGCAGCAGTCAGAAGTAAGGGTAAGAATAAAATCATTACAACTAAGTAATATAAAAGGATGTTGTCCTTACATTGGTGTTGTCTATGATGATGTTTTAATAAACAGTCTTAAATCATTTGGAAGAAAGAGTATCTTTCATGTTTCAGAATGAAAGGATTTATTAAAGATTAATTTCCTAAGGAGGGGGATTTGTTGGTAGCTAAGCATGCAACAGAATAATATAGTAGTAACTTGTGGAAAAATGGTAACAGCAGAAATAAAATAAGAGTACAGAGAATGAAACTCTAATAATAAAAATGCACATTTCCCAGGTTTTATGTATTCTCTTTTATCTTTCACTCTTCTTATCAGCTGAATTCATTCTAAAGGCATGGTATATTTGTAAATCTTCCAATAAGTATCCATAAACAAGAGAAAATCAAGTTTTTTTCTTTCACATGTATGCATGGACATCGAGTAGGAAATACTGAAAACAAAACAAATGCATTATCCTCTGTGATGGAGAATAGCAACTATATTTCTTCCAAGACTAATATTCTCTCAAGTTATTTAGTGTTGTCTTCCCCAGTCTAATTCCCAACCACAGCATGATACACTGCAATTTTAGCTTTTTTTTTCTTTTTAATGAGTTTTCCAAATCTTCTTATATTTACCTGTAAAATATGGTGGTAATAATGAGGTTTCTTACCCCTAACTCATTCTGAAATGTATCACTAATTCATTTTGAATGTGTTCTGCATGGATTAGTAGCTGTGCAGACATTATGCAGTTCTGCAGTTGTACGTCAGTGCCTACCTTGGTGCGTCTGAGTGTTAAAAGAACAGAATCCTAACCTTATTCTTCCCCTGACACCCAACAGAAAAAAAGAGTTAGTTACTCACTACTCGCTGAACTTGCTGTGAATGTTGTTGAAGAGCTCAGTAGCTGTGCTTTCTCTGGCAACAGAAGTTTGCATTTTCAGGCAGGTTTGTGGTGTGGGTTTTGGCAGACTTTTCTTGTAGGGCTTTCACTGAAGAGCAAGGGTCAATGACAACAAACTGTAGAAGCATGAAGAGGGTATTTTGTCTGACCTCATTCATGATTTGTCTTCCCTGTTTTGTATTTTAAATTATAATGTAGCAGGAAAAAAAATATCACACGCATATATTTTAGGCATACTTGGTGAAATCCGCTATGCCCACATAAAGCTCAACTCATCTATTTTTATTAGAAAAAGACCAAAACAGTTACACGTGAAAACTGCCCTTCCAATCTTTATGGTTGCTGTACCACTCTATGAAAAAGGAAGCAGAAATATTCTTATGCCCTGGCACTGGATACTATGGGTGCCTCTGGAATCCTTTGGCCCATCTCTGCACTTCCATTATTAAACCTTAGTGAGATGGTTTCATGGTGGGCTTGGCAGTGCTAGGTTAAAGGTTGGACCAGACTATCTTAGAGGTCTGTTCCAACCTAAATGATTCTATGATTATGCTGACAAAGTTATGCACAATTTTGAATCTTATGGTATACAGAAATGCCCCCACTCATTAGCATTGCTTCCGCTTGTCTACATGGCTACCTTTTTTTTTTTTTTCATTGTTTTTCCAAAGGGGCTAAGTTAGCGTACAGGATTTATGAAAGTATTGTAAGAGACTGGAATATGTTAATTTGCAGGTCATTCATAAGCAAAAGAATCCAAAGACATGACTTCTATTGATCTGTGTGTCAATTTGTGTAATTTGTGGTTAATTGATATTTTAACTTGTCAGTATGTGAAATTGGCAAAAGCTAGTATTTGGGGAAATCTTAAGAGAGCAAAACTGTAAGACAGCACACTCCTTTCTCTTTAGGAAAGTTGAGGTAGCAGGGGGGTGGGGATGTTTAGAATATGATCACGCAAGCTTTTCTAGATCTAGATGTTTTGCTTTAGTAAGTTATTGCTCCAGCTGTCTATTACTGGTCCTCAACTGAAACTTATTGCTGTGGGTGGTTTCAGAAAAACTCAGTAGGCTCAGTACTGAAGTGGAAGCATCAATATATCCTGTGTAGCATTTCAGTTACGTGTGAAAACCTCCAAGCAAGGGGCAGTAGAAAATCAAGTCTGGTTATACCTTAACTTGCTACAGCTTCTTAATGATTGCATGATTATATCTTCAGTTTTTGAAAGGCTTCCTCAATGAGTCGAGAAATAGAACCAAATTGTTTTCTTTGGGATCCACCCTCAGTTATTGGTCACAGGAGCATTTCTACCGTATGTCTTTTGAAAACCTAGTAAGTCCAGAGTGTTAGGTATTTTAAACGAGTATTACAAGGCTAGCTGTCCCATCCATTCATCATGCATACAGTAGATCAAAACTCACATACACTTCTCTGTTTAAAAATGTAAGAAACAATCACTTTTTTTCCATGTATGTTTTACTCATTCAGATGAGTACATTTTATCTCTCTCTGAATCACTCCATGTTATTTTTCTTCCTCTCGTTTTAATAACTGTAGTTGGTCTTCATGTTTAGTTATGTTCTTCATCTGATACCTGTCTGTCTTGCTGAAACCACATCTAATGGTTTTATTTCGGTTTGTACGTGGTATTTCTGGAGACTAAACCGTTGAGAAACTGACAGTATTGCAGAGTTTTCTGTCTTACTGAACTGGGTCTTACACACACTCCTACAGGAGGTTATATATCTGATAGCAAATAGAAAAGCAAACTTAAAAATCAGGAGCTACTGTTTATTTGTTTGTTTTAATATTTATTGTAGGTTTCCAAAGCCTAGAGCTGCTGATGTTTTTTTTTGTTATATTTTTTTTAAAGTGCTGTGATGCAACAGTAAATATATCTAAACAATATAACCATTTGGTTTAATAAACTGAAATACATTTCTCATATGTTTCCTTACCCAGGGAAATTACCGCTTTATGAAACTTTTACTGGCTCGTCGAGGGAACTGGATGCAGAAGGACTTAGAGGATATGACACCATTACATTTAACTACACGTCACAAAAGCCCAAAATGTTTAGCTTTACTGTTAAAACACATGGCACCTGGAGAAGTGGATACCCAGGACAGAAACAAGGTAAAAATATTACCTAAAGACAATACTTGTAGCAGCTTTAGAAATTAGATTTACATGAAACAGTTTGAGTGAAAAATTATTTCAGTACTTTAAGAAAATTTTTCTATGTGAAATAGTGCCTAACATGGGTATTATAGTGATCACCATTAGAAATATTAACATTTTCCTGATGATAATATGTAGAAGTTCATTGTACTTAGTTCACTGATGGTCATGTTGAGAGTACTTATACTCACACTCCATGAGTTTTACAGTCTAAGTCTTTCTGTAACAGTGTGTTCCTTGTTCGAATGTGGATAGCATAGGCTTATCTTGCCTTTTTCTTGGAAAAAACTCTACATGTGAAATGGATATTCATCTGCCTTTGTTATCTGTCTGGAAATCCAAAGGCTCCATTTGGAATTCCACTCTTGAACAAAGATGTGGGAGGTTATACACTATATGTAGTGCAAATCTCATGAGTTTGCTGATGTCCCTTTGCAAAGTCAAGTCATGCTCTAACCCATCAGTAGAATTACCAGCCTGCTTTAGAAACACACGGACTTGTAAGATGCTCAGGAAGAATCTACCGATGCTTGTTAAAAAGGGCTGTTATTAAAATGACCAGCCAAAACAGATCATGGATCTTAGAAATGATACAGCTCTTAAACAACTGATTTATTATTACTCTTTTTACAGAGATGATTGCTAACCCACAGTAATGACACGCTAACTCATTTTAAAAGAAAGAATAGTTTTTTAGCATTTAATAACTTGATTTTTGTGATCAATGTGGTCCTTAAGGTTGAGTGCTTAGCGATGTATGATTTGAAACTTCGGTGCAACGGTTGCCTCTATTAGCATGAGTGGAGGGGTATGAGGAGGCATAGAACACATTGATTTTGAATGAAACATTCATCCCTCTTGTTGGCATGTTTGATGCATGTTCTCTTTGAGAGATGATCATATTGTCTTTAGTGGAGAGATTTCTAGTAATTCTTATTGCTGATTTATTAGTCTGAGAATGTGTGATTCAAATATCATGTGCTCAAGCAGTTTACATATCCTAAAATCTGAAAGAGGCTTCTTCTTTCGAAGAATCCAGAGATACAGGCGTTTCCTGAGCCCAAACTTTCCCCCAGTGATATGGAAACAAAAAGTTAGACGTTGTGAATGTAGACAGCAAATGGAAAACAATGGAAAAAAAAAAGGAACTACCATTGACAAGATAGGCATGGATACAGCTGTTACTGATGGTAGAGGCTTTTTTATGCATTCATAAGAAATGTGTCCTCCATACAATTTGTAAGTGATCTCGGAAATCATGCAAAAACTCTTCCTACCAGGCACTAGTCTACCACTTATTCAAATGTCAGTGCCCTGATCAAGTGTACTTGGATCACCTCTTGTTCAGCGTACCAGTTTGGCAAGACCGGCCTCAGTGAATGCACATCATTCATATCTCGTGTACTATGTTTTCATTCTGTCATAAGAGGATGTAGTAAGTGAAGAGGACTGGACTTTCTAGTGGTGTTACTATTTAAATTCTGAAATCCTATCATGAAGGAAGCAGGATAAGACATCTGCAAGCCCAGTTTCCACCAAATGAACCTCCTGTCCCCTCCAGACAATAGAGCTGAACGCCTGTGCCCTAGCAATCAGCTGTTTGCCTTCCAGGATATTCTAACATGTATCATGGAAACCCTGGCTATAATTACAGCAGTCGTTCTGGAGACGTCATGCTGACTTCCTGACCGCATTAATTAATTAACAAAGGTATCTGGAGACCAGCCAAAACCACTTAGGAACCGTGCCTTTTGTTCAGCAGATTTCCAAAGCAGTGTAAAAGCATTGCCAGATTTTCCACAAAATGTACAGCACTTTTATTCCAGTTCCTGTCATGAGTAGTCACAGTAGCAAGGATGGAATTCAGGCTGATGAAAGGCACTCTTGGGGACAGAGACCAACAAGTTTGACCCCGTTGGGTACATCGCTTATTCATTTCCCTTGCTGCAACTCTGTGCATCAAGATTGTCAAATATAATTCCTGAACATGAGAGAGAACGAGTGTCTTTTATTTGTGTGTAGGCAATTGGCTGAAAAGGAGGTTCTAAGTGGGAGAAGTCAGTAAAGAAAGACTGCTTTGGTCTCTTGGTAATCAAAAGTTTCTGTGTTCATAGTGTGTGTCAGTTTCTAGGGATACTGATCAGCTCCACCTAAGAAATAATATATGTTAACTTTTCACGGGTTTCTACTGCTAGAAATTTTTCAGTTCAAATCCT
Organism: Cygnus olor; assembly: GCF_009769625.2. Classification (NCBI taxonomy): domain Eukaryota; kingdom Metazoa; phylum Chordata; class Aves; order Anseriformes; family Anatidae; genus Cygnus; species Cygnus olor. The sequence goes on along the minus strand of NC_049170.1, from coordinate 96,620,810 downwards.
GACAGGCTATGATGGTTTGAACATGTTTTACGATGCTAGGCTGTATGTAATTGTGTGCAGCGTAAGTTTTCAGACCTTTTCTTGCAGCCCCTCTAGTTATGCGTCAGAATGAGCTCTTTTTCAGTGAGCTACCAAGTCAACAGAAAGGTTGCAGTATCGTACTATGTTACCATGGTACAAAGCTAACAGCTTAAAGCAACAAACACAAAGAATAGACTCCTTTTTGCCTTCCTCCTTTACAGAGACATTAAGAATAGGCTACTGAACTCATACATTCTGTCTCACTATTCAAGGATGCTAATCCAGGGTATCACACTCGTAGACACAAATGTCCTGCAGCAGTTATTTCTCTCTGTTTTCAAATCAAAGTGCCACGTAATATCTTGCTAGGATGAGGGTAAGGGAAGAGGGATGGAGAAATAAAATTCATTCTGCTGCTTACAGCCCTCTGCTACGTGTCAGTTGGGAGAGGTGTCTGATCAATAGATTACTTGTTAATATACTAGCACTTCACTGTTTAAAAAAACCCATTGGTTTGCTCATATAATTATGAACATTGATAATACATGTAAAAAGCCACTGGCAGCCAGGTATTAGCAGTAGGATTATGGGTGGCCTTTTGATGTTTTATTGGACTACCGTTGGTCAAAATACATTAGATTCAGTAATACTCAATGTATAGAATTCTGAGTGATCAAGGACAATGTCAAAACCTTTGCTCAAGATGAATCCAAGTCCAGTGTCAATATTCAGTGCCTTCTTCCTCTAGAAAAAAGTAATCTTTTATTATGCTTTTATTTTTATTATGCTTTGATTATGTTCTATTATGCTTATAAAAATATATGCTTTTTCATCAGTTCCTATCATTTCAAGAGTTTTCTAAAATTAAGAGAGACCAAACTAATCACTGCAATTCTGTATAGTTCAGCTCTGGTGTTGAAACCTGCTTCCAGTGATTATTCTAACGTGGACATGATTGCTTAATACCAAGATCCAATATTTTCTCCAGGCCTGAAATTGCTGCACCCAATGACATTGCCCTACTGGCTACTATTGCCCTATGGATAGTATTGTCTTGCCGTAGTCCAAGAAACCCTCATACAAACAGTCTGCTACCAGAAATACTTATATCCCAAGCATAACAACTTCTCAGTGTGGGTGTCACGTATGATGGCATGGCTTAGACCTGATTCAAGCCTCAGTAGCAAAGATCTGTGAGTATCCACTCTTCACTTAGGTATATGGACCTATTGCTCAGGTCTTTTTAAAGCCTGTTCTCCAGTGATTCTGAGTTGTCGTTCACCCTAGGCACTTGTATTCTATTTTCTATCAATCCTTTTTATTTTAATATAATAAAAGATTGGCATTGTTTAAAGCTGGTTGTACCTGGGATTAATGTCTACTCTCTGTATAGAATGTCCCTTACCAGCAACCAGTATTGAGAGACTATTGCATACTTGAAAAATACCAGGACTGTTATCTTTACCCTACGTGAGGTATTTTTTCAATGTAGTGATATCAGTGCTAATCATTTGATAACCCTCCATCTCTGGTTTCCAGATGTTTTGGAATTGAACTCAGCTCAGAATTCTAAGGTAACTGCGGCAGGTTTATGGTTTATTCATGTTATGCACAAGAACTTAAAGAATTGTAGGATTTATATGGAGAGAATAGTGTTGTTCTAAGCAGTATTACCTACCTGAAGCACTTCCATGACTGCACTGAATCTGCAACATCCCCCAAAAGTGTAACTTTAGAACATCCATTCTTTGGGTTGTGAGTTACTGTACTTCAGTAATATTTGTTGATCATTAGTAAAACAAATAATCAGGCTACACAAACCATATTGTAGTGATAATGACATTTTCTTTTAGCCCTTTCAACCTCAAATACTCTTTCATTCTGTGAAAATATAATTAAATCATATTTCATGTTCTAACAAACTTTAATATTCATCTTGTATTTATTTTTCACCATGCTTGTAAAACTTGTGAATATTGTGTTCCAGCAAACTGCATTGCATTGGAGTGCCTACTACAATAACCCAGAGCATGTGAAACTTCTCATAAAACATGATTCAAATATTGGAATCCCTGATATTGAAGGAAAAATCCCACTTCACTGGGCAGCTAACAACAAAGACCCTAGTGCGATTCACACAGTGAAATGTATTCTGGTAAGAAAATCTATCATGTCTTTTTGCTATTCATTACTTAATGTGATAAAAACATTTTTGGTTTCTTGAAATTTTTCATTCAAGTCCACTGGCTCTTTGAAAATTGAATCATTTGCTTTTTTTAATATCGATAATTTTTTAAGAAGTCATCTTAGATATGTTTGCTATATTGATGGGAGTTTCTTCTTAGTTCTATAGGTGAATATCTTTGCTCTAAATCATGGTTTATGTATATTCTTTTAATTAGCTTGATGTGTTTAACTGTTCATTTTGTGGGGGAGGGAGGGAGGAAGGGATTGCAAGCTCTCCTGGTTAAAATGTCCAAGTCACATTACTCATTTCAGTTACATCTTGCACAGTGAATTCTCTGTTCTGTGTCTTGTCTTCATTATTTGAAAGTTTATTGCTAGTTAATTGTACTGAAATATCAAATCTTGTCTGTTTTGTCAGAACTCTAGGAAACAGTTGATCATTCATCAGTCAGCCCTTGATCAGTTTATTGAGAGACTTTCCAAATATTTCTTCTGTACAGACTAAATAATTTTTCGTTGATGGCAGATTTTCTAGTTTCATTTCCTACACTGCCATAATAAGTACATTAAAATCATGTCCTTAGCTTGATTTCCACCTCAATTTTTGTTCTTTGTAAAATCCCTGAGTTTCACTAACATGGAAGGGTACAGAAGTCTCAGTTAAATTTTCCTCTCATATTACAACAGTCTCCCTGTAACTCTGTCTTTCAAATGAGTTTCAGAACTAGACACGTGTTGGTTGTAAGCTAACTATAATGACTTCCATGTCTGTTTAAATCTGCTAAAAAGCAGATATGGACTGCTGGATTAAAATTTAGACTTTTCCAAACTTTAGATAGTCAAGATAAATGTTTTTAGAAGTTGCAGTGGATTGGCCCCAGCCAACAGCCAAACAACCACACAACCACTTGCTCGCTCCCCTCCTGTGAGGTGGGGAGGAAGGCAAGACGACTCATGGTTGAAGAGGATGCCAGTTTAGTAGGAAAAACAAAAGCTACGTGCTCAAGCAAAGCCAAAAAAGGGATTTATTCACTATTTCCCATCAGCAGGCAGAAGTCAGCCACATCCTAGAAAGTAGGTCTTCAGCATGCTTAACAGTTGCTTGGGAAGACAAATGATATAACCATGAAATCTCTCTTCCCCCTCCCCTTCCTTCTTCTTTCCCTGAGCCTTTATTGCTGAGCATGATGTTATATGGTAAGGAATTGGGATCAGCTGTGCTGGCTGTGTCCCCTCCCAGCCTCTTGCTCACCCCCAGCCTCCTTATTGGGAGGAGACAGTGAGCAGGGCAGGGCAGGGCAGGGCAGGGCATGAAAGAGAAAGTCTTGTCACTGTGCAAGCACTGGTAAGTAATAGCCATATGCAGGTGTGTTGTCAACGCTATTTTAGTCACTAACATAAAGCCTAGCACCATACCTACCACTAGGAAGAAAGTTAGCTGCATCCCAGCCAGGTGCATTACAAAAGTTCAAAAATATTTATCATCTTTCTCAAGGTGTTCTCAGAGATTCTCTTTAGGTAATTGAGAATCCTGACCATGGTAAAGTGTTTATTTTTTTGTTTATTTCTTTTCCCCTCTGACGGCTAAAAGAGCACATTCTTGTTTCTCTCTAGTCTTTTTTTATGCATCAACTGTATTCTTTATATTCCACCTGTATAAGCTTATTGACGGGAGTAGTATATTACAAGTTAAAATGAAATAGTAATTTAGCTTACAGGATATGCTGTGAAAGTTGATGATTCAGAAGCATTGTTACTAGATAATCTGTCTGTAGATTGAATGTGGTGTTAAGTATAAATACCTTTTTTTTGGTGGGGCCTTCAAGTTTAATCCTTTGGTATGATCTTGTCATCTCTCCAAACTGATGTGGTTTTCCTACTTATCTTTATAGATACCTATGTAGCAGTGTTAAGTCAACACAGCTAAATCAGAGCTCACAATCCTCCCCTACTTTCTCAGTTATTTTTCATCATATTACCCAGCTCCAGATCTATTGCCCAAGCATTACCTTGGGTCCTCATTCCTCCCCCAGTCTTCACATCCAGGTTAACTCTGTACTCTTTCAAATTCTTCCTGCATGTTTCTAATGTACACACACATACAGTTAAAATTTCTGTCATCTTGTGTCTTAACTTACGTAATGGAATTTCTAAATTCATTAGTACAGTCTTGTAGTGATAGTAGCGCAAAAGGCCTTTGACTCTGACAATGTCACTGGTGCTCTCCATTTTCTGTCACATCCAACACAAACTGTCTTTGCTTTCATCACAGAGTGCTGTAAGCTCTGTGCTGTTGTTCAGATAGCAGTTGGATATTGATGTCTGCTGCTGGTCAATCTGCATTGGCAGTCTTAGTCTGTTGACTAAGTTACAAAAAATAGCATTGCTGTTGTTTCTGTAATGTTATCTTTAACATTGTGGAAGAATTCCACAGAAAAATACTTTTCTCCAGTGTCCTACCCAGAACTGCCTAGTGCTGCTTTACAAAACCTTAACAAAAGTTAAGCTGATGGTTTTATTGAGGCCACAGTCTATGATACTGAAAAACACTGTCTTGATTTTTCTGTGCTCTGCCATCTGTATGCATCCATTTGTTGTCTCATGTTTTTAAATTCCTAGTAAGGATTGTCGTTCTGTTTCATATTTGTACAGTACTTATACCATTGGGATAGTAAAACTAAGCAATAATGAAAAGAGCTGAACTGAATGCTGAAAAAGTAAGTTCAGTTTGCACTGGTGGCAGTTATACGCAATTGGTTACATCTATTATCGAAATCCATGACATACAGTGAAAATGGAACCAATGAAATTTTTAGGACGTAAACATGCAAAGTAGGGAGAAACTGTAATCTGGAGATCCTCTCATGGTCAACTTCCTTTTCCACCTTTCCAGATTCAGCAGTGCTTGGTTACATGAAAAACGTTGGGAAGATTTAAGGAGAAAAGAACAGAATAAGGTTCCATTAATATGGTGGAAGCAACTGCTTAGTACTCTGTCTCTGTTTTATATCTCTTCTCTTTGTTTATTCTTCATGGTAAGAGACATGACATTTATTTATACAACACTTTCCTTTGTTGCCTACGTTCCGTTGTTCTAATTGCTGCAGAAAGAATGTGTAGCTTCAGTTCTTCTGTGTATTGTGCTTAAGGTATTAATGTAACGTGACAGTTTAATTGTGGCTAGTTTTACAGATAAAGCACTTATAACACAAAGAAATTATGCTCTTGAATGTAAGCACAAAGAGGCCTACAAAATTTTTGTTCAAGTGGACAAAAAGGTCAAAAAACATGGGTACTTTTAGACTAGAATGTAAATAGTGACTCTGTCAATAAAAGATTTCATATCATTTTGGAAAAGTGATGCTGTGGATTACAGGGGTATGTTCTGTGGAACACCTGTGGCTTTTAGCCAGGAGTTTTAGGAGTCATGTATTTTAATATGTCCTTGTGCTTTGGAAGGTTCAAAAATTAGCTTTCTAGTTTACATCAATAAATTATAGGTAAAGAAAAGAAGATTTCTTCTTTTTTTTTTTTTTTTTTTTTTTTTCCTGTTTTGTTCAAACAGGTTTTCCTCTGGTGCAGTTAGAACTGTGCATGTCTTCATTCATTTTTAGTCATTCTTAAGTGATTCTCAAAGATTGCTTCTGATTTTCCTGCAGCGGGCTCTATACTCCCCCTGCTGAGCAGTTTGAATAGAAAGGAAATAAGCATAGTAACAGTTTTCTCTTGAGCAGTATTACAGCTAGGGAAGAGCATAAGACTTCACTTTTCACTGTAATGGCTCAGATAAATGCTTTTGAATGCTTACTAGAATAGTGGTATTCATGCTTGGATTACTGTGGTTTGTGCATGTAACAACTTTAATTTTGATTTTCTTTTTAGTTAGAGATTCACATTTATCAACTTATGTTTTTAATAGAAAATCTGTTATTGTGCTAGTGGCTAGATATGGTAATGAACTACAATATGTTTCAAGTATGTAATTTTTTTTGCCTCCCCAAACACGGCTAATGCTACTGATTTAAAAAATGACATCCAATTTTTTAGATATGTAAAATAGGGAACATGAATAGTGGCTACATGCAGTGTAGAAAGTTAGTAAATATTTAACTTCAGAAAAATGAATCAAATATTAGGAAGTTGACATTTTCTGAAAGTAAGACAGCAAGATACAAAGAATCAGGGCATTGCAAAGTAGGTTACTACTGCAGTATTAATGTAGCCAGATTGCATTTAAGGAATGTAACTAACTTTAAACAATAAATACATTTGGAGCTAATCTAATAAATAGAACATATAGAAGGTATAGACTTGGTAGATTAATATTGGGGTAGAAACCATATCCTGACTTTTTGCCACTTGATTTATCGTTCTCAGTGTTAGGTGTTAATTTTCTATGTAATACTGCATTTCAAATAATGCAAATACAAGTGATTTTTTCCTACATTACTTTATGAAGTACACAAATATGTTAAAAGTTGCAATTAATTTAATGAGAAAAGGATCAAGAACTCACTTTGCTTCATTAACAAGCTGCACTGATCACAGTCTCTCCCTCCTGTTTCATAAGTATATTCTGGGGCATGGTGTGGCACAGTATTTTCAGGATGATCATTTTTCTTGGTTATCATGGTTTGAGACCCACTCTACTGTTGGAAGTCAGTATGGTTTAAAAATCTCAGGACTATGTTCCTTTTCTCTTTTGCACAGAATTCACACAACTTCAGTGAGCTGTTGTTTTGAATCACTGCAGATAAAACAGCAGACTTGCTCCCTATAGTTTATTTAATCTCTTGTTTTGACATATTACTTCTGCTCTAGATGCTTGGTGTCCTGCATCCTGAATTTCTATTGTTTGGCTTACTGTTGTTTTTAGAGCTACCTCTTTTTTTTTTCTTTTTTTCTTTTTCTTGGAAAACGAGTTTTACAGCTAATATTTCACGGGGCTTTATCATGTTCTCCAATTGTGGATCTCTGCAGTGCTAAAATGATGTTCATTTGTACCTGTTATTTGCCTCAGAAAGAAAGTCAGGAAGAGCAATCTGTTTAGAAAAAAGTTGATGAGAAGAAATCATCGTAATATGAAACTATATACCTGCAGGCCTTACATGAAAGTAATCTAGCATATTTTTAAAGAAAATGTGATGAAACTTCAAGTTATATCTATTAATTTCTACGTTATATGATCATATGACTGATCATGATACTTTTAAAGATTTTGTATGTTCAAAATTAAGGTCATTACAAGTAGATACATTCATTAGAAGTACTATCCCTTATTTCTATCCTGTTAGCTAGAGACTTTGACATCTCTGGTGGATAGTCATGTAGTTTTAAAATACTAGAAATGTAATAATAACGAAAGCTGTAAGATTAACTTGTGAAAAAAGGGGGCTGTCCTAGGAGAAAAATATGTAGAATATTTCAAAATATCTCAACTTTGAAAATCAAGTAAGAAGATCCAGTTATTTTCGTAAGAGCCCGAGGATCATCTTTTATGTATCTGTGTAAGGAGTCACTTGCACAGATTGACAATACCACAGGGCATGTACTGAAAATCAGATCTTGAACAATAGTTAAATATATATTTAAATAAAATTCCAGAAGAAATACTTGAAAATAGCTTGTGCTATAAAAAAAATTAAAAAATTATTGGTTGGAGAGCTATATCCTACTGAACAAGGATGGCTCTATAGAAGATATCTATTGTAAGACTCAAAATATCTGTTGAGTTTTTCTCTTTGTCTTAAGTATTTTTTGAATTTTGTATTTTTTTAAAGGAAGCTGCACCTACGGAATCTCTGCTTAACTGGCAAGACTATGAAGGACGAACTCCCCTTCATTTTGCTGTTGCTGATGGGAATGTGGCAGTTGTTGATGTTCTGACCTCCTATGAAGGCTGCAATGTGACATCTTACGACAACTTGTTTCGAACTCCTCTTCACTGGGCAGCCTTACTTGGTAAAATGGACAATGCTGAAGTTGTTTAGTTATTAATTGATTGTGGTGTTTAATCTTTGTATCTGTTTTTTATTTAATTAAGGCATTGCATTATGCTAACTAATCTCTTAGAACAATAATATTCAGTTTTTGCTAGACCAGTATTAGAAGTTTGTGTGTAGAATGTTGGTTTTCTTTAGCTCCAGATTCTCCAAAGCACTGTAAAATGCATTTTCTCAACAGGCTATATATATTCATGATTTAGTAACAATTAGTGTGTGTGAGATGTTCTTGCGTGTTCGTAGGTAAAAAACTGTTTTGTTAGGAAATTGGGACTGAAAAAAAAATGGTACTCTAGAGCAGGGCCTCCAAAGAGGTATGTATACACGCCAGACTGTACCAAAGACACTGCACTGAGGCGCATGAAAAAAATATCAGAACTTCTATTTATATTTATTTTTCATCTGGAAAAAAAAAAAAAAACTTTACGAATTTTTGTATGAATTGACACTGGCACCCTTACTCAGTCTGTATGTCAGACAGTCATGTACAACTTGCAAGATGCCCTGAGAAGTGTTGGCACTCCACAATGCAGAGGGGTTGATCGTTTGTGTCTTCCCTTGTTCATTTGCTTTCAGCATATTGTGGTGCATTGCAGTTTGCATGTACCCAGTTAAGTAGTTTTACAGGTTATATTATCTAGTTTTTACTGAACTACCACTCATAAAATAAACAAGTGACTTTAAAAGATACCTGCAAAGTAGCTGTGGGTAATACTGATAATGCCAATACAAGCAAACGTAAAGAAAATGGCAGAGTTGATGCTTCTTTTATTCCTGGGACTCTCCATCAGCCACTTTTTGAGGTAAAAACAAAGACAATCTAATTAAATCTGACAATATGTTGTCAAAAAAATTACCAGTTATGAATAAGACTATAATATCATTAAGACTTATCAAAGTCTTATCAAAGTCTATTAAGTTATCAATAAGACTATAATATATAATATTTTTGGGGTAATAATACACAAAAAATTACCAGTTATCAATAAGACTATTTGAAATATGGACTGACATCTGCTATAGTTAACAATGAACCTTGCCCTAGGTGCCTTGAGAAATTAACTAATGGTCGTACGAAGCCATCATGACTAGCAAGACATTAAAAAGCTAAGCATCAAGAACATGAAGACAAACCTCTACATTTTTTTCAACAGTGTTTCAAGTCATGTAATAAACAATCCAGTGCTTTACAAAATTTCACTAAACTAAATGATGAATCTTTGGCAACCTCTTTTGTTGTTTGTTGCTTAATAGCGGAAAACAAAAAGCTGCATACCGTTGGGGAAACACTTGTTCTGCCTGCGGTGGCAAAAATGGGTAAAATAGTGTGTGGAAAACAATATGGCAACAAACTAAAGTGCATTCCTTTGTCAGCAAATACTGTTGGAAGAAGTATAGAAAACATTGCTGAAGATCTGCAGAAACAGATACTAGAGCAAGTTATGCAGTGTGGGAGGTTTGTGGTACAACTGAATGAAATTACAGATATTTCTAACTGTCTCAGCTTTAGGTATTTGGTAGCTTATTCTTCAATAATGAAGTAGACAAAGAACTACTTTGTGAGCCACTAGAGGGAAGATGTACAAGAGAAGATATATTCTCAACATTAAATGACTTGATAAAAGCAGAGTCTATGGAAAAACTGTGGAACCAGTGACCGGGTGGCTTCTTTAACTGGAATTAAAAAAAATGAATTCCAGGGTGAAGTTGCAGAGCTAGCATCGCATGTGATATTCATTCACTGTATCGTTCATAGACAAGCTATTGCAGCAAAGTTGAAGCCAGAAGCACACAAAGTGCTGCAGGATTAATCATCCATGTGATTAATTTTATAAAAACAAGACCTTTAAATAGTAGAATCCTTTACAGTACTTTGTAATGAGTCGGGGAGTGACTGTGAAGATCTTTTGTTCACTGGCTTTCTTGTGGCAAAGTGCTTAAAAGACTTGTCAGACTATGATTTGTCAACATCAAATAACCCATTTCTTGAGCCTAATGACTTATCATTCTGGCTTCATTTCAGCCTCTCCTCCTCCAATGAGGCATTAAAAATCTTGACTGGTAAAAGAATCAGTGGATAAGCTCATCACTTTCTGTAAAAATTCTGAGGATATTAAAGTTACAATTGACTATCTACTGATTCTTGCTGAGGCTGTATGTTCATTCACCTTACCGAGTCCTTGATTTTGGGGATTGTTTTCCTTCTTTGCAGTATGATTCAATTACTCAAAGACAATTTCTGTTGCACTTTGAAATGCTGATGTCTAATGTGTGTATTGACTATGGAATTACAGGCATAATAATATTGTTCCAGCCCCTTTACCATCTCGTTGGCCCTCTGCTGAACCCACTCCAGTTTGCAAGCATATTTCTTGTACTGGAAAGCTCAAAAATTGATCCAGTTTTGTAGGTATGTTGTAACAAGTGCTAAGTAAGCAGGGATCATCTCTCGCCTCTGGGCGTGCTCCTATTAATGTAACCCAGAATACTGTTACCTTTCTTGGCTACTAGGACAATGCTGCTTGCTCACATCCAGCTTGCTGTCTGCCAGGTCCTTTTTTGCAGTGTTGCTTACCTGATGCAAAGTGCAGGGCTTTTCATTTGTCCTTGCTGAATTTCACAAGGTTTCTGTTGGCCCAACCCTTCAGCCTGTCATGTTATCTCTGGATGGCAGCCTTGCCCTTGAATATATCAACTGATGCTTGCAGTTTGGTGTCATCCATCTGCAAGCTTTCTAAGATTGTCATCGGTCACCTGCTCCAGGTTACTGATAAAGATGTTCAGTGGGATGGATCATGGGAAAGATCCTTGAGATAGTTTGTTGTTATAGGTATTCAGGCATAGTACAACCCATTAATTGCTGTCCTCTGAGCTCCATCCAACCAGCATTATACCCACCTGGTGATCCATGCTCCCAGATTGTAATGCCCTAACTTGGATGCACAAGTACTGTGGGAGATACTGTAAAATGTCTTGCTAAAGTCAAGGTAAGTAACATCTGCTGATCTCCCTCCTTTCACAGATCCAGTCCTTTTGTCATCAAAGGCAATCTGGTTGGTCAGGTATGACCTTCTTGATCCATTCTCTAAGCAGAGTCCTGGGAGACCTTCTTGGGGAAGACTGAGGACAGGAAGGCCTTGAGTACCTCCACCTCATCTGTGTCTGCTCTCACTAAATCACCCACACCATTCAGAACAGGCCCACATTTTCCTTGCTCAGCCTCTTACTGTCAGTGTAGAGGCAGAAGCTCAGCTCATTAGCTGGGATATCCCTTGCCAGTCTCAACTCCATTTGAGTTTTGTCTTTCTTGACACCATCCCTATGTGCCCAAGTGATGTTTATAAGCTGCTTCTTAGTAGCCTGTCACTGCTTCCACCTCCCGTATAGCCTTTTTGCATCTGATTTCTGTCACAGCTTCCATGCTTAGCCAAGTTAGTCTTCTAGTGTGTCTATTTCTTTTCTTAAATATTGGGATGTACTATTCTAGAGCATGGAGGAAGCTGTCCTTAAATACTTAACAATGTTTGTGAGCTTCTTTTCTCTTCACAACTGCCTCCATGGCTTCCCAGCTACCGGTTTTCCTGCATAAACTAAAATCTGCTTGCCTGAAGTCCAGGGTATGTAATGCACTACCATCTTTCCTCATTTCCCTCTGGATCTTGAACTCCACAATTTTATGGTCACTACAACTAAGACTACTGCTGAATGTCACATCCCTAGCCAATTTTTGCTTGTTCATGAATAGCCCATCTATCTGCGCTGGTCCTCTGGTTGGTGTGGAGAGAACAGTACCGCTGTCTTCCTCCCAGAACTCCTTAATGTGGTGACACAGATTCTCAACTGAATTCCATCTGCAGGCAGGGATACCATCTTCTGCTGCCCCAGCCTTAGCCAGAAGGAATGGACTCTCCCTGCAGGCCAAGACATTCTCTCTCTGGAACTCTGTTAGGGTTGAGTCCACTGTGTGCCAGGGGTAATAATTTTGATTGGTTCTGGAGATCATGACCAGCATTGTGGAGCACTTGCACATGGCCATCAGCAGAATTTCCAGCCATACCTGCTCACCCGTCTGTGCACATTGCTGTGGAAACTACTGCTTCTCAGAGCTGAAGCCTAGGCCTGGCTGCTATAGAGGTCTCTCCCTAATATTAGTTGAATGGGTGCTTTACACCCACTAGTCAAGAGTCATCTGAAGTCTGATGGGTCAGAGAGTCCAACTGGCAAAGTGTCAGAGCACTCCTTGAATAGCTGATGGGTCCTTAGACAGTGCTGGAGCTTGCTAGAAGCTTCTAGAATCTCTCTTTCCCCCTCAGAAGCAGACACCCTGAAGTTCCTAGATAATCTGGAAGCATAGACGAGCTTCTACTGTGTGAATGGTTTATCTGTTACCTACTTCAGTTTGCAGCACACAAGCAAGTCATCCAGTGAAAGCCCCTGCTCACAGCAGGCCCAATTAGTTGAGGTTCCTTAGGGCCTTGGTTCAATTGAGTTTTTGGATCTCCAGACATGGAGATTTTACAGTCTTCCTGGGCATTTGTTCTAGTATTTGACCACTTCCGTGGTGAAATAGATTTCCCCAGTTATCAAACTGGGATTTCCCTTGTTGCAGCTTGTATTCATTGCCTCTTGCCCTATCACTGCATACATTTGAGAAAAGCCTGCTCCATCTTTTCTATGTTCTCCCTTCAGACAGCTGTAGGAATGAGATCTCTCCTCAGTCTTTTCTTCTTAATGTTGAACTGATCTAGCTCTCTTGGCTTCCCTTCATCTGTCATACCATCCAACCTCCTAACTATCTTGGTGGTCCTCCGCTGGACTCAGTCCAGTTTGTCAATGTCTTTCTTGTACTGGTAGGCCAAAAACTGTGCAAAGTCCTCCAGATCCAGTCTCACAAGTACTCAGTAGAGGGGAAGAATCAACTTACCTCAACACATTGGCTATGCTCTCGTTAATACAGCCCAGTTGTGGTTGTCCTTTGCCAGTCAGTAGGGCTCACTGCTGTTCAGCTTGTCCACCAGGACCCCAGGTCTGTTTCTGCAAAACTATTATGTATCCAGACAGTCCTCAGGCTTGTATCATTGGCTGTATTATTATTTTTCTTCCAAGTTATGCTGCTTTGTTATTATGAAAAATAGAAAAAAGATCAAGTTTCACTTGACTTAGCAGGAAATCTTGCTCAATTCTACTAGTGTCCTCTTTAAGAGGCACTGAATGAGGTGGCCCTCACAAGAGAGTAAAGGAAATATTATTGCAAAGGCAAAAAATAATGGCAAAAATTACTCCAGCTCCTCCCCAAAACATGATCAGTTAGATTTTTTTCTCTATTTTATGCTGTTGCTGATTACTCAGGGAAAGTTTATTTCTGTTCACATTACTTTCCTGAGACTCAGATGCTCTGTAAATTATGATGTTACATATGTGAATTCTGTGCTCTTTGGTTTTACAGGTTACAAAACTGAATCTTTGCAAAATAGCTAAAAACCTGATTAAATATAAATGGTCTAAATACAGGAAAATGAGCCTCATAAAAAGACAGGCACAAAAACAATACAAGTTTGAAAGTTGACCTCCTCGTTTCCATTCTGCTCAGCGGAGAAAGAAAAAAATAAATGGAGTGCTTGATAAGAAGAAAGTATCTTCCAGCATTCTCACTCCCCTTTTAACAGATGTCATCCCTGTGATCCTTTGGGACACTACTGACAAAAAATGCCAATGAAAGAAGCAAGTTGTTTGGTGGAACGAGTTATTGCGACTCCAGTGACAATATACATGTAGTTTGTTTGTTTGCTTGATTGCTTGTTTTTGAGTTCTCAAATTTGCATTTGCATTCAAGTTAGTACACTGAATTTCCACAGAGAAATTGTGAAACATTTTAAGTGTCCTCAGATCAGTCCCCCAAAGAAACAGTCATTATCACTTGTTTCTGTCCAAGAAGCAATATTTATCGTGTTTTGAAATTGATTGTGTTTAAAGAGAGAATTTTGTCTGCTGGAAAAATGGAGTGTCTTATCAAAGTGGGATAAAGGGGGAAGGTGTGCCAAGACCACCAGAGTGTCTGCGAACTTGATGAGGTCTCTAAGTGGCATATGCCCATGAGGAACTTCTTACTGGTAACTCATGATTAATTTTTAGGGTTCTTTTTAAAGTTACATACTGCATGTTGTATATAGATCTCAACGGGTCTATGATGTTATTAAATGGTCTTAATAGTAGGAGTTTTTTAGTATTGCGGGGATGCAGTGCAGATATTCTGTTAAAGGTGATGGGTTGCTAGGTTGCGTGTGACTGTACCTCATGGTATTGTTGCTCCTGGTATTTCTCATTTTGTGAAGGTACGTGAAAGTCTCACCCAAGTTGCATCTCTTCTAAGTAAAAGTATTGCAGAAATGACAGTTCTTGACCTCGAGAATGGAGTTTCAGTGTTTACCTGGGAAAATCTAACTATCAATGTTCTAGTAAGATCCGTCTTTGCACCAGTTTATTTACTGTTTCACCAAGTACAACTTTTTTTTTCAACCCCCCTCAAGTCTTTCTTCTTATAGATGATTTAGGTAGACCTCCTGTCCTGATTAGAGTTCAGTTGCTCTTTTTCTATTTGTGTACTCAAAGTTTGGACAACTTTTTTCCAGTTTCTGTACTCCTGTGGTTTTTCTGCTGGGATTGCACTCTGAACCAGCTTCTTTCAGTGCACCTGTTTAATAGTCCTGAGATGGGAAGAACATAGCAACATTATGCCTCTTTTCTATAGTGTTTTTTTGGTAGGAAGAGACAGAGCGTGTGGTGTTGTGGTTCCAGGCTTGTCTTCATTGCTGAAAGGAAAGAAGAATTTTCCTGTACGCCCTAAAGCTATTGGTTCCATGTCCTTCAGGAAAATAGAAAAAAAAAATCCCAAATGACTATTCATCCTTTTTGACACAAGCTGACCATTTTCTCTCATTTCTGATCCTTCTATACATACAAGGTCTGAAAGAGCTATTCTGCAAAAGAAAGCTTGTCTAGCCCTTCACCTCTTAGGTTTTGAAAAGCTACATACTACATCTGTAACAAAGCTACATTTTCATAACATTATTGTTTCCATTAAGTAGTCTATGGCTAGTTGACCTATTTTTTTCTTCATTTATTCTAACAATTTATGTCAATTGTGCAAAAGGAACATAATGCAAAATAGGCTGTTTTGCTCTCACACAAGATACTGGGAGATTACACTTGTAAAGTCAAAGGATTTTTATGTATTTTTTGCCTTACAGTATCTTCTTTAAAATATTAAATTATTAAGATATTCTGTGAGCTAAATATGCCTGTGGAAGAAAGCATATGAGAGGATCAGTTGATTTTAATAGTAATACACTACGTTGGGTCTTTGTTTTCCTGTCTGTGAGTTGGATATAAAGTTTACCCATCCTCCCCAGTTTTGTGATTTTAATCTGAAGACATTCAAATCTTTTAATGGAAGGAGCTGTGTGTGTCAGCTTGGTGGTTTTTGCAGATATAGCAACTGGTAGTAGTAGACTGTGCTCCAGATTCTGCTGTACGCTTTTACTTGAAATTTTGTATGAATAAAACCTGAATAAAGAATCCACGCTTGGATGATGGACAGATTGACATCATTATTAGTCTATGCTGACTTTTCTGCTTCTGACTGGCTGTCGGTCAAATGCAGCATCTCAGCTGAATCATCAGAAGCTTTTTCTGGACATACTCACCTCATTCATTATAATATTAATATTGCACTTTTTTGACCAGCTAATGCTGGTTTCTTTGTTTAAAGAAGTGCTCTAATGCTGTCTTTTGAAAGAAGTATAAAATCTTTCTTGGGACACATTCCTAGTCATTCATCATTCTGATTTGTAGGCGTCCCTTAGAAATGAGGGTACAGAATATGGAACTGGAATACTATTGGGAATAAGGTGCATGCCAGGCTTAACAGTGCGATTATCAAGTCTTATGATTCTCTCTTAGTGTTTAGACCATTGTGGCTACAACACAAACATTATTTATTGAAGTCTGTTCGTTTTCTTCTGATTTTTTAATAGGGAAGTGTTTAACTTCAGGGTTTGATAAATACGTGTTTTTATTACATTTTTCTCAGGTCATGCTCAGATTGTCCATCTCTTATTAGAAAGAAATAAGTTTGGAACTATCCCATCTGATAGCCAAGGTGCAACTCCTCTACATTATGCGGCACAGAGCAACTTTGCTGTAAGTAGTACATACCCTAAGTGTAAAGTAAGTGTATTTTGCTGAAATATTTACAGTGTAACAAAGCATTTGAGTTGTTTTTGAAGTTGTAAACAGTGTCAGCACAAGCTTAGTTCAGAGTTTTCCTAGTAATTATATGAACATGTTTAATTTCAAATTACTAAAAATAAATTTAAAAATTTGCTTTATTAGTAAAGGCCCTTCGATTTATATGTTTGCATCAGAGCACACGATACTCACCTTGGTACTTCAATGGAAAGTAGAATGACACCTACTATTTTACAGTGCTTTTGCTTTTTAAGGCTGATTTCAGCAAAATCCAAGCAGTTATAAGGTATCTAGAGGAAGATCACCCCTATAAGGATTCACACAGCTGCTTCAGCAACAGCCAGACCAGACTTCGACTTCAAAAAAGCGATTAACTAATTAATATTTGCTATTATAAATGTAGCTGTTGTCTCATAAAGCATGGGTAAAGAGCAACAACTTTTGTCACAATTCCTCACGATCACCGTATTTTTTAAAGTTCAGTGTTTAGACAAAAAAAAAGACTAAAAAGAAAATTGGTTTCTTAGGCAGCCCAATTCTCATATTTTGGTAGAATATGTAATTTTTGTCCAGAGCAAGATCAGATACGGTAGAGCTAAGTAAAAAAAGCCAGGAGTTTAACAACTGCTGGCCATAGGGGTTGTAGAAGTAGTTCTTAAGCACTGGAAGCTAGGAAGGCTCTTTTCACAATGAGCTGTCACTCACAGTGGAATTATGCCATGCATAGTAAGTTAAGAGCTTCAGTCTAAGTTTTCTTCAGTTGTATTATTCATGATCTCCCATTACATAAAGGGTCATCTAGTGCCTAATTAATGTAGTTATATAGTTTATATTGCACCATTTTCTTAACAGGGGTACTAATTTTGTCTTTGTTGCCACCAACATGTTGTTTTTCATAAAACAAATAAATTTTTAGTATCTTTGTATCTTGAACGGTTTTCAGAAGAACTACTGCAAGAGGCAGCTGACCAATGTATATTAATACCACAGCTGTCAGGCCTCTGTTTCCTTGTGAAACCAACATGGCTTTTTTTTTCTTCTTTTTGAAGGTGGTCTAAGTAAAAACATAGAGTTGTGTTGTTTTATTTTGTTTTGTTTTATTTTTTTATTTTAGACTTTCATTGGAGCCCATTTCATTTGTAATTCATGCATTTTCACAGAATGTTTTAGTGATGCTGACTATTGTCCATTATTATGATGTGGTATGTACAGTTTGGGTCTGACTCACATACCTAAAATATTTATGCTGTAAAAGCCTTTCTCTCTAGTCTGAATCAGACTCTTAAACAGGGAAAGATCTATGGGAAAGATAGAATGTTTTTATTTACAAAATAGTGATTATCCCTGTATGCTTTTATTTTTTTTTTTCTTTTCTGTATTGATACATTCCTACAAAATAATTTTTCATACTGGCTTTATTTCTTGGAGCTTGATTTAGTTGTGTGAAACATTTTCATTGTGTTACTGCCTTTTGATCCCGCCAGCCAGCCAAACTGACATATTTTGGGTTTTATGGGGAAGCAGAATAGGTGATAGAATCAGACATTCTTTTGTAATCTTGTGTACTTACAATGAATTTACTGTTTCCTGTCTTACATGACAAATGAAACAGGAGAGGCTCAAACAGATATACAAGCCTCTGCTGGCTGATGATGCGATCCAAGCACCAATGTTGATGCATGCCTCAATTGTCTGGAGCTTCTCTCTCTCTCTTTTTTTTTTTTTTTTTTTCCTATTACATAAAAATCCTAGAGTAATTCCCACCACTGCATTCCATATACGTGGTCAAACAACTGAGTGGAGACACATCCCTGTTTGTTTTGGCAGTAGCATCCATATATTTATGGTTTGAGAACCACATTATTCTTCTGTTCACACTGCCAAAGTTTGGACAGGCATGGTCTGTTTCTCCATTAAAATAAGATGTTTCTTCGTCTGTAACAAGAAGAAGAAAGTTTGATCTTTTCTGTTTATTGTAAATATTTTGGTTGCTGTCAGTTTTACTGAATTCAGTATCTTGTTCTTTATTGTTTTTCCTCAGGTTATGTACTCACTCTGACCTTTTTGTCCTTTTTTTTTTTGAGACTGAAGAGACTTAGCTTGCAATTAATTTAGGTGAAGCATTTATTCTTTAGACTAACTTATCCCCGATTATTATAGAAGAAATAGCTATAAGAAGAAAAAATTCCCAACATAACCATAACATAACCATAACATAAATAGGCTGCCCAAGGGTTACACGTCCTTTGTATCCCACAAAAGATCCAAACTGACATCCTTTTTTTTAGTTTCTGAATTTCATGTGTGAAGGCAGGTATTCTGATAGCATTGACCTTAGTATGCAGAATGCAGGAGTAAATTTTATTTTTATTATTTTTATGGAGATATCCAAGATATTTCACTTTCACATACTTGTGTAGATTTACCACTAAGTGAAATATGGATACCCATGTCTTATTTTTTGAATGTTTAGTAATTCTCAGTTTCTTGATAGCACAGGATGAAAGGATCCAAATTTACTTCCCTCCTTTACTGTTGTTTTTCAGCTTTGTTGTTTTTTATTGTTTTCTCCACATTTTTAATAGAGATAAAACACGTGGTTTTTCATGACAAAATACATGTAGAATTAAAATGATTTAATATTTTTATTTTCTGATTTCTTGACAGTCCTGTTCTAATCTCATTCCATTTTGGTTTTCAAGCTGTGATATCTTCAGTTTGGAAAATAACTCTTACAACAGTATGGGATTTTCTTCCACTTTTTCCCATTAAAAATTCTAGGAAAAAAAAGCATAGTTAAAAGAAAGGTTGATTTGCTAAAACTTAACGGAAAAATAATATTACTTATTTATGCTTGTAGAATGTGTGCCTTAGTATTGAAAAGGTCCAGCCTTCTTACAGCTTTTCACTTTGCAGGATATCAAGCAGTGCAGAGTTCTGGTAGGGTGCTGAGTTGTTAGCCTAATGAGTCGCCGATTGTATCTGAGGTGTAGCGGTGGTCAATGTGAGTACACAAAGCTATAAACCCATGCTGTTTTATGTGGAAGGCTTAATGCTTACATTCCTCATTATTTCTGGCTGGGCCTTTTTACAGTAAACTGGTAGTTCAGATATGGACCCAAATTCACAAAGATGTTAAGATCTTAGATCACATTAACATAAAGGAGAAATTTCTTACTTCTTTGGAGGGATGAAATTATAAATACTAATTAAAAAAAATCAACTGATCAGTTGGACTTAGCCTCTTAAACACCTTCATGATTCTAGCTTAAGCATTTGAGCCAGGGCTTTATTATAGCCAAGAAATTCTCATCCTACACAGGGCAGTGATGGAGCTCTTTTGTGGTCACATGAAGGAAAGGATAAAATAGTGCTAACACTAAAATTTAAAAAAAAAAATCTTATAAAATAATAAATCCCACTTTTTTCAGATTTCAGTCATCACTATTAATAGGTGTTTACCAACTGTTAGATACACAGCATTTGTAAGCCATTAGATAGAAAAGGAAAAACCTTCCCCCAATTCTTTTTCTTCCAGCAGTGATTACCTTACCCTTACTGTACTATGAGACTTATTAAGAATTTAGCAGAAGGCTAAGAAGGTAGATTTGTTTGCTGAGAGCTTAACACAAACACAGCATTTGAAGAAATAATTATTTAAATCAATCTCTTTAATTTAAAGAGAGATTTTAGTCTGACGTTTACATTGGAAAGTCTCAAGTGGACACAAGTGTAAAGAATTTCTTAATTATTTTTTTTTACTTACAACATTTCAGTAATTAGTAATGTAATATAATTGAATATTAGGAAATGTGTCTGTGTTTCTCCTAAAGTCCTGTTTTTTTGGTTTGTTTGTTTGTTTGTTTTTTGTTTTTTTGAATGGTCAGACTTCGAGAGTTAAGCAAGCTAAAGGATTTGCACGTGTAGTCATTTTCAGGTTTAAAGCAAAAAAAATACGGCAGAGAAGTATTATGAAGGAAAATTATTTTAGCATCTTAACATTGCAGTAATATCGTGATAAGCCAATAATATTTTTCCCATTCCCCATAGCTTTCTTCACAATGATAGCAGTGTCTTTCACTTCCTTATGATGAACACATGATATTTGACACTAAAAAGAAAAGAATGTAAAATGAATGACAGTGTTAAACTCACAGTTAAAGATGTGGCTATGAATGTTGAAGAGGAAAAGGGCGTAGTAGAAAATAAAATGCTTCTGTTGATCTATTAGTCTATATAAACATAAAAAGGAAAAAGGAAGCTTTGATTTGCTTCATAAACAGCCAAATGAGACACAATAGTTTCTTCTTGTTACAGATTCCTTTTAATGTTAATTTCAATAGTATGTCTTTTCAGGAAACAGTTGAAGTATTTTTGAAACATCCTTCTGTAAAAGATGACTCAGATCTTGAGGGAAGAACATCCTTCATGTGGGCAGCTGGGAAAGGCAGTGACGATGTCATTAGGACTATGCTGAATTTGAAACTGGATATTGATATCAATATGACAGACAAATATGCTGGCACAGGTAAGTTGCCTTTCAGTAAAGAGCCACTGGATGTTTCCAGTTAGTGTGATTTCCACCAAATAATGTTAGCATCTATAGTAATCTTTTCCTAGATACATTGCTTAATCCTCAAAATATTTCTGCATTAGTTTAATTACATATGTGACTTACATCTTTGCCTTATTGTGGGAACGAAACAAACTGTGTCTGTGCGGATTGGACCGGTTCATTTAAAACACAGCAAGAAGAGGATATGTATTGTTGTGTTGCTATTTAGTAGATCTCTGATCATGGGAAAGGAAGAGCTATTCTGTATTTTGAAGAATAAAATGAAATGTAATTACATAAAAAGCTCTCCCTGAAAATGCCTGTTAAAAACCTCTATTTATTTGTCATTGTTAACCTTGAAACAATATACAACAACCTAACCAGTGAAGAGGCTGAACTATCATCATGAAAATTATTAAATACACATAGCTATGTGTAGAGATAGCGTACTAAAGAGAGCTATTGCACTTCTTTTGTCCAGTCAAGAGGTTAAACTTGATAATGCCCAAGTTTATCACACTATTGTCAGCCCAAAGCAAAAGATAAGTATACAACACAGTGTTTCAGAATTCAAACACACAAGTCATGAAATTCCAAATTTCCAATAGCAAATGTAAATTCATCTCTTTTAAGGAAAAAAATGTGGTAGAAACATTGTATCTATGTAGTACAGTCAGCCAAAAACAGAGTAACAGTTCTGACAGGGATATGGGTGTTGACGGATATGTATTTTCAACAATGTTGGAAATAAAAGTAGAAGTAGTGGAGACATACAGTGTGCTGATGACATCCGAACAGAAAAAAAAAAGAGGAGTATGGGTATATTGGGCATAAATTTGTAGCAGCAGTCTGTAGGAGTAACCTGTGTGAGAGGAGTCATGATCTGCCCTGTACCAGTCACAGCCAGGTCACAAATTTAGAAGTTAAGTGCAGAAATGTATACTTATGCATAATAACTACTAAAATGTTAGCCACACTGATAGAGCACATACTTGTGAATAATACAGTTGAAGACGCTTTCCTGTGTGGACAGTGTTTCTCCTAAAAAGAAAACTAAATCATAAATGTGCAATCAGAGCAAACAAGAATGTGCATTGTAAGATTTGTTTAAATGAATGTTAACATCCTTGTTTTAAAGTGTACTCAGGTGGCATTATCTTGGCTTCACACACACAAACCAGACCAAGCTGCATGCTTAGGTTTAGAGAACTTTCAGTGACAATGTATCCTAAGCAAGAAAAAAAACCAGCAAGTTTAACAGCTTTTCTCTTTTCAGATTACCCTTATGGTTTCTATTATTGAATTACATAAAATTGTAAATAAGTGCAATGTCAGAGTTGCATGGTTCAGCATTTGAAAAACAGCAAGTAAGAATATTACTTGCAATTTGAAATGTTTACTTCCTTTGGCTTTAGGGTGGTCTTTACGCTGTGAAATACAGTTATTATAAAGTTCTATTTAAAAATCTGAATTTTTGCTTTCCTTACAAACTAGCACACCAAAGATCACTCTTTTCAAGTTATGATGGGTTATAATTTTTGTCTTAAAAAGGGTGACAGATAATATCTCTAAAATCTCAGCCTTTGTGTCTGATGACTTTACAAACTACATACTCTACCATTTTATTTTTGTTTCATCTTTTAGAAGTCCTGCCTGGTTCTGTTCCTTTGTGACAGGTCCCTTTTAAATGCCTAAGAGTATTTCGGACCTTAAAGAGCAGTAACGTTGTAGTTGCTGTGTGCAAAACCTCCTTATAAAGGGGCTTGCTCTTTGCAGACACTAGTCAGAGTCCGTGCTGCTGAAATTACTCGGTTGAGGATTTCATGCTTGAATAACTCAGGTGGTTGGTTGTATTATCCTTGAGTCTTACACCTTTTGTAGCAGTGATGTGTAATCACTTTCTAATCTTGATTTTGTTGTCGGGCTTTTAATCCAAGGAAATTAATGGATTTTCCATTTACTTGAAACTGCCGTTGTGCAGAGCCCACTAATAGTCTTAAAGTTCAGAGCTTTGCCATTCTTTGCTTGCTGTCAAGCAATCTGAATTTCACTATTGTGCAAATATGTGCGGTAGCATGAACTTTATTATAGTGAGCTGTAAACCTACAAGGAAGCCCAGGGCTAAATCGCCTTCTGAATGCAGACCTGATTTTTTTCTGAAGATTCCGAATCCTCCCCAAGTTTTGGCGAGGGCAAAGTAGCATTGTATTCTAACAGGAAACCATGTAGTAATAGAAAACAACGTACATGCCCCTGTGCCTGGGATACAGTTGCTGAGGAGAGTTCAAGTTTGTGTTTTGCTGACTTCTGTGCCCAGACCCGGTTAAGCCCAGTTATATTACTGCGTTAACGTAGCTTTCTGCATTTACTTCAAAAGAGCAAGCTCTCCATTCAGCTCAGAGCTTCGAGAGAGCAGCAAGGCTCTCCTTATTGTGTAGGAGAATGACACCAAGGGAAAGGAATTTCACTGTTCTCGGAGAGCAGCGCTGCAGGAGCATTACAGGGGCAGCTTTATAGCTCTGCCGTCACTGCGTACAATGGTGAGAGCTCTGTCTGTCGGCTCAACAACGGTCCTATTGTGAGCAGCTGGCCGAGGAATCTCTTCAGTCACCGTGACTCCATCACAGAAAATTTGGCTTACAAGAAAATATTGAGCACAAAGTGCGAAACGAGATGCCTGCGTCAGAATGAGTGATCGAGGGGAAGGACCGGCCAAGCTGACACAGCAGCTCTTTTTCTATTGTATTGTTATACACACCCCATGTGTCATCTGACTGAGTGCTTTACTGCCTTTGGTTTCATAAGAAGTGCAGTACAAAAACCAGAACCTAAAGTTTATGGTGAGGTCAGGACATGAAAACCGGGCCCATCCAAATTGTATGAAGCAGCAGGGATCTCATTCCTGTCAAATTTCTACTTATAGCCACCCACTTGCCTAGCTAGCGCAGATCTTGCGGCTTACAGATATTTTTCGGGAATGTGATGAATGCCCCCGTGTCCTTTTTTTTTTTTTTTTTTTTTGAACATTAGTACCATCCTAACAACAGCATTTCCATTATTAAGGCAGCACAACTCGTATTGTCTCAGGCCGTGACCCCATTTCTTGTAGGAAGTGCCTCATTTGTCTGTACCACAACTCCAGTTCCTATCACTGATTTTGAGAATCTGTGTTTTAAGGCAGTGCAATCCTGCTAGATTTGCTTCACTGTCATTATGAACAATCTGCATGTTTTAGCATCTGTGTAACAGGTTATGCCAGGCTACTGTTTCATAAGCTGCTTGAAGCAGCATCAGTGGCAAACAGTGGCAGGCAAATACAAAAAGCCTGGCAGTTTGATAGCCTGGCTAAAGTTCAAGAAGCAATTCCTTCTGACTCTGGCCTTTGTGGTGTGCCTTTCTGTAATGCCTCTACTGGATCCTGACCCTGCCTGTTTTAACATTAAACAAGTAGAAACATGTAGGCGCTGTTTACAGCCCCGCATCGTGCTCCTTTGAGCAGATTGAATTCTCACCAGGTTCAAGTATTTGTGAAATTTCATAGGGAAATAAGAAAGCACAGCACAAAATGATGTGCGATTTATGAATTGCACATTTTTGCATTTTCATTCTATATTACTTGTATTTTGTCATCTATGAAATAATTTAGATGTGAGGCAGCGTACCTCTGAAAATGTAGATTATTTTATTCAATTGCTGACTGTAGGAAATAATCCAAAGCATTTTGAAATCAATTCGTAAGTGAAATCACCAATACATGTCCTCCATTTGCTTGGAATCTCATTGCTATCTGTAGTTTGCCTTTCTTTCAGAAAGAACCCTGAACTGGTTGTACTGGCATTTCAGCATTCTCCTCAACTGCAGGTGACAGTGCCAGCAGGATGCTGTGTTAGGAACTCCAGTCATAAGACACCATGTCTTTGCCTCTGTGGTCTTACTCCGCTAATGTAGCTCTGTGTTATTCGTTGGTTTGGATTCGGTGAAATCTGCGTACTTTCAAAGATGAGAAGACAAAAATGCGGAAGAGTAGGAGTCTGCAAAATTAATTAGCCTAGTTTTACATAGTTATTTAATTAATTATTAATTAATATATAAATAAATAAAATAATTATTTTAATTAATTAGCCTAGTTTTTTATACAACTGAACTTCATAAACTGTAAGGGTGAGAGGAAATGTACTGTCTGGTTTGTCCAATATCTTTTTCTCTTTTCTAAAGGAAGCAAAGAGTTGCAGATACTGTGTGAGATGTAATGACTTTCCACCTAATTTTGTGTAAAATTTTCTCCAAGTAATTCTGAAAAAAAAGCAGGGGGATGAACAGCTAGGTTGTTATCTGGAGTTAGTTTTAATTGAGACAGCTTTGCTTGTTTGAAAGAAAAAATGGCACTTTCAAGAAGACGTTGAAGAAATAATGAAAGCTTTATTTCTTTGGAAATGAGCAATTTCATGTCCATTGGGGTAATGCAATAAATGCCACGGAACAGAGGCAGAAGTAGATCATATGATCTCTTAATTTTTTAAGCAAAAGCTGGTAAATGTCCACAGTCATCAATATAACCCAGTTTTGCTGCTGTTGAGGTTAAAATTCCTATTTGTGCAAGTTAAAAACATGTCTCAGAGCTAACAGCTTTTCTGCTTATTGTGCTCTATTGCTTGTATGACGAGGAAACATGGGTTGTGATTGCCTGTCACTTGTTATGATTCTTCAGTTTCTTACAGTTGAAAAGCAGCTTTTTCCACCAAAATAATCAAAGTTATTTTTTAATTTGACCGTTCTAATTGCGAACCTCCAAAGCTCATGGTATGGTGATTTCTTTTTCTTACTGCTTTATTCTTTCAGCATTACACGCTGCTGCGCTTTCTGGCCATGTCAGCACAGTGAAATTGCTGTTGGAACATAATGCACAGGTGGATGCTTTGGATGTCATGAAACACACTCCACTTTTCCGAGCCTGTGAGATGGGACACAAAGAAGTGATACAAACGCTCATTAAAGGTCAGCTGTTAAAAAATTTACAAACCTGTTCAGAATTTTGATGTTCCTTTATGTCTGGCTGTGGAATTAATGGCATTGCAGAGCAAGAATGGAGGTAGAAAATTACTCCTCTAAAGAAAGTATTGTCTGTAAGTATGCTTTGTGGAACAGTATTAGTAAATAAAAGAAATTTTCAGAGCAATGTGCGAAAGGGCTAGAAGAGTTTCTAAACTTTCAAAACAGGGGTAGTTCTTTCCACAGCTTTTTTTTGTTCAAGCCTGTTCAAGTACATTCTAGTCTCTCAACCACGTCTTCCCCTGACAAGTCATTGTTTTGGTATTTTTTTCTTCTTTTTATTTTTTCTTTCAATAAATAAGACCACATAAAGCTTTCTCTATGTCAGACATCACTTTTAGTTGTCTTTGGAAACTTTTCAACTATTTAAATGAATGCTTATTTTTAATTAAAGTAGTTATCAAAAATCCTAAATCATTAGTATTTTCCCACAATTGGATTTTAGAAACAGTATTTTAATTGTAAACAGAAATGAGACTTAATAATGCACACAATTTTAGATAATTGTAAAAGCTCTGCTGAACTGTACAAAATAGGGTGAAAAAACAGTGGTATCTTAGATGCAAAATTCTTTCGTTTTAACCTCACAGAAAAGTTTGATGTAGGCTAGAAGCAGTCTCCCTCCTACTGGAGATAGTATCCCATTTATTGTCAGGTGAAGTATGCAGACTAACAAATTACAAGTTTTCTGTCAAACGACTTTTCTTAAAAGTTTGGTTTCCTTTGTTAACTGCTGCACTTTAACTTCCTGTTAAGCTCTTCCTCCAACCCCATATGCCATATAACTTTTGATGCAAGAAGCTCGGTTATCAGAATCCAAGTTATGATTAATTAATTATTTTATGATACAGACAGTCATTGTTGATGGCTAGTTTGAGTTTAGGTAATTGTGGAGTTTTATTTTTGTAATGACTTTTTGCATCTTACAAGAACACAGAGAAATTAATTATCTGCATAAAAGAGTCTTAGCATGCTTGAATTAAAAAAAAAAAAAAAAAACAAAAAACTTTTTTAAAGTCATTCTTACACCGTGAATATTTTATCTTTTTATTCTATAGTGTATGCTTTAGAGATTTAAAAAGGGGTTACATTTGATGTCTAGTTATCAGAAGTGATTGTCATCAAGAAATTTAAGTTTTACTAAAATTAATAGGCCTAGAACATAAAATAGCTAGATTTTTCAAGGCTGTTTGACAACTCTCAAGTTTCTAAAGCATCTGAGAGGATCTCAAAAGCTTATGAAGCTGTTAGTTTACTGACCCTCACTGAAATTATTTCATTGCCAATTCATTTTGGTTTAGGTTTTGAGTTTAGATAATAATGTTAATGGTACATTCAGAAGTATTTCTCTGAATTGCCAGTCTACCAGAAAGTTGCTGTTGAACATCAACATAGTCTTTGTTTTCTCTTCGTTCAAAATTTTCTTGTTCAAAAATTGATTTGTTGTTACAGGAGGAGCAAGAGTAGATTTGGTTGACCAAGATGGCCATTCACCCCTTCACTGGGCAGCCCTTGGAGGAAATGCTGATGTGTGCCAAATCTTGATAGAAAATAAAATCAACCCTAATGTGCAGGATTATGCAGGTAGAACACCTCTGCAGTGTGCTGCATATGGAGGTTACATTAACTGCATGGTAGTGTTGCTGGAAAATAACGCAGATCCAAATATTCAGGATAAAGAGGTATGTTGTTGTTCATGAGGCTATTTCATTAACTTAAGAATAACTATAAATTTAAAGATCATTCTCTTCTCTGGGACATAGAAGCATTTTTGCTGCTGTTTATCATGAAATTAAATGCATCCTGATGTAATTTTCCCATGGCTTCACTTCTAAAGTCTTGAATGAAAAATAATAGTTTAATATGCAGCATGAATTGAAGACACACTTTTCCTTTATCATTTTTTTCTTTGCCTTATCAAAGTGTGATCTTTATGACGAGTCATTTTAAGCATCTTATTTCTTCACTTTTAATGTTCCTTATTGACAAGTGATATAAGAAAGTGATTTTATAGTCTGTAGTGTGTTTCTTCAGCATGTATTAGTGAGGTAGAGCAAGTAAGATATTGCAAGTGAGATTATAGAACTTCTTCAATTGTTTATGTGTGTACCTCTTCCAGGGGAAAATAATAAATAAATAAATAAAGGCACCAATGGTTTGTTTATATGTTCTTGTGCCATTGTTCAAGCAGTAAGTGGAATTAGGAGCCAGGATAATTGTGCAACATAGAACAGATTTCTTTGTTATTTGACATTATTTCTCTGAAGTCAGTAGAACTTCATCAATCAAAAGAATTTCACCCAATTTATTAAACTTTTCTTTAGTTATTCATTATAGGGCATGAATAATTCCAGGTAATGGAAAAGTGTTTTTTCTTATGAGTTCTCCAGAGTATTCTGGGAATGTTTTCCAAACCTGCTACCAGCTTCATAAGGCATCAGCCTGAATACAGGTGCCCACATAGCTCCAGGCCACTTTTTCACGCAGAGACACTACAGGATGCCCTACAGCACTTGGGATTCATAGACCAGCTTGTTAGCACTGGACTCAGAACGTTTTTTTATGTTTTTCCATGATACCCAGTCTTCTAGCCTATTTCCTAAATTTGGAGTTCAGAAAAGCAAGATGCAGACACAAGAGGCGTGCCCTAGAAGTGAAGTGGAATACCTATGTTTTGTCGATAATAACAGACCTCAAGGTATTCATACTGTGATTCTGTGATCCCAGTCCCGAGAATGGTGATAGTGGTTGTACAGAGTGCAGCCAGTGTACTGTACAGTGAGCGTATTGTGAGTTGGACTTCTGCTTCATGTGAGAGAAGTCACAACTGGAGTCTTTCTTTCTGTGTTTGCCCGAGCTGATAAGCTTTCCCTGAACTTCATCAGATTTTGATTTTTGTAATAATTCTCTCAGTCTTGTCAGAGTATTTTGGATCAACCTAGAAAACAGTCTGAATTACAAAGGTTGCTGAGAGCTGCTTCAGACCAGGGCAGCATAGCTGCAAAGGAATCACCCACAGGGCTAGTCTCCTAATGCTAATTTTCAGCTACTTTATGTAAAAAAAGCACTAGTTTAGCAATCTAGTTTACAAAGAAAAAAGTAGGTGATTTCATTTTTAAATGATGTACTCTTTTATTTTAACAAGTGAGTTTATTTAGAAGATCTGCTTGTCCTTCATGTCCAGAAAAGCATTGAATTACAGTACGATTTGTAACTTATATTGTGGTGTGATAGAGTTTGGGAATAATTTTTTTTTCTTTTTTTTCTATAGGGAAGAACTGCTTTACACTGGCTCTGTAACAATGGCTACCTTGATGCTATAAAGTTACTGCTTGGTTTTGATGCTTTCCCTAATCATATGGAGAACAGGGAGGAAAGGTATTACTTGTCTGAATGTGTTACTTTCTAATTTAGCGTAAGTGCTACTTACTGATTTAAATGTTTAAAGTTCAGATATTTTCACAGAATCATGGTCTTCCTTGTATGTAAAAGGAATGCTATAATCTTGAGCTTCAATTTCTAATGTGAAAAATCTCTTCTTTAAGTAAGACATTGCAAGTGTAAACTTCAACTGTTTATACTTTTGAACATTGAGTTTATGGATTTCTACGTTCTAGTCTCATTTCAAATATTAAGGATGTTTTTCATTTATATGAAGTTGACAATGGATATGGAAAAATGAAAAGGCATTTCCGCTACTGTTCGCATAGATTGGAATTTTTCTGTTTGATGGGAATACACTATGAAGAAAGAAAATGGGAGAAGTGTAATGTTACATTTTAAAATGGTGATTACAAATTACCTGGTGATTGACTGTATTCTAAAGGCCTGATTTAAAAAAAAATCTTCCTATAATCATAAAGAGGCAGTACATTTACACCTCTTTTCTTTGTCTTTCATTGACACGTAAATAATAGTTTTTTAAAAGTGATTTGGGTTGTGGAGTTCAAATTGGTCACCTGACCATGAAGATAATTAGTGTTAGCAGAAATTTGTAATGCTTTTTTAGAGGAGATGACCTCATCATAATCATAAATAAAATTATGATCAGCATGTCATATACATTTGAATATTTCAACATTTTAAATGATTTAAATACTTTTAAGCCCCATATTTTAGTGCTAAGCTTGAAACTTCCTTGGTTATCCCAGTTTTTAATTGCTTTTTTTCCCTCATCATTTTTCCTTTGTTCTCTGCTCTAACCACTCAGATCTCTTTTCCTTTTCTATGTATTCTCATTTTTTTAGTGAGAAACACAAATGAAAGCTTTAAGTAGTTCCTAATTAAGTAGTGCCAATACTCTCTCTAGTAATTTTTGATAGAAAATTAAATAAACAGCTGTAGTTAAATTACTCTTAATAAGTACAATTAAAAGCCAATATTTTGCTAGAAAGGAGCCTGTTCTTTTCCTTACATTGCTGGAATGTACTGATGATATTCAACTATCAGAAAAAGACCTTAGCTGTGGTGTTACTATAGTCATTTAGTTAGTATCTATTTTTGTTTCTCTTCTGGCATTCATGTATGTTCTTATGTATAAACCTAGATTACTCAAAATATAACTAGCAGTATTCCAAATGTCAGCTCTTAAGCACTAGTCCATGTGCAGAACAAAGCATATCCCCAATATTTTGAGATGAATCAGTCTTTAATTTTCCAAAACACACATATTTTATGTATAGAAATTGCACAATTGCCTCTTAGTAGACACCTACAAAACCTTGTTTTATTAAAACCAGTTTTAAAACAGCAGAAGTTTGGATAGTGGAAAAGAAAGTCAAGTGTTGTAAGAGAGAGTAATAACGACCTGGTGGATATGGTTCATCTAATTGGATGAAATTGCTTTTTCACTGAGTAACAGTTTCACAAAATAGTGATTTTTTTTTTCCAATATGCCTACAGAAAGAAGCTTCTCTTGATGTTCTTAGAGTGCAGTATGAGATACTAGTTCAAGATTCAAACCTAGCAGTTAAAACTAAATCGGCTTGTGAAAAGATAGAGCTGAGATTTCATCTAAGATTTTAAGTTGCCCAGTTTCTTGCATGTGTGTAATCAAGTGCTAGTCTGAAGGGTGGTAAGTTTGTTGTTGTTTTTTGCATTCGGTAATCCAACTGTATGTCCTGGATGCATCGTGTGATGCCAGGCTAGCTTGACCAGCTTAATGCTAGATTACGTGTAACAGTTGATGGCCGATGTCTTCTCTGTGTGTTTTACTGTGAAGCCAGCTTGATTAAAAAGCTATCTGCTTTAGAGATTAAAAAAAAAATCCAATGGAAAAGAAAATTTGTAATAGCCTTTGGACTGACACAACAGATTAATGGGTTGTTGTGAGAAGTGTCCATGAGCAGCCTTGAATGGGTAGTGTCCAGTTACACAAACCCCTATTCGGATTTGATTGAGTGCTTTTTACTTTCTAAGGTAGTTCAAATGGAGTCAGAGAATCCGTGTTTAAGAATATGGGTCTGCATGACTGGGATCCATAATATTGTCTTGGTACATACATATTAGCAGCATAAAGCTTACTTCAATATCTTTTGTACCTGTAAAGTAAAATATTCAAAACCAGCTATACTTTAAAAACGTGTTTTTCTGAAATGAAGCCATTTCTGAAGTACCCAGTCCTGGGTTATCAAAAAATCTGTCTTTCTTTAAATGCTATCAACACACCTTGACATACAGATTTTCGTGTTATGTCATTGTCTTTATTCCTGTAGACACTTCAGTTCAGATACTGTTAATCCTTCCATCAAATCATTGCTGGGTGGCAAGTCCAATTGTGCTCTCTCTGTCTGTTTTTCTTTGCTTACCAGTTTTGTGTCCTAGCAAGTTACCATCAAGAAGAACCCTAATTTTCACAATTATATGCGTTGACACTTACTGCTTGAAGATCTTGCGTTATATGGTCTTGATTGTGGTTTGTGACTGATAATTTTCATTCACTAAATATCTTTGCCTAATGTTTCAGTGTTGGTGAGGGAGGCAGGCATATTTTGCTTCCCTATCGACAGTAGAAATTGGAGGAATTTTTTTTCAAAAGTGCTTAGGCAACTTTGACACTATTAAAAAGCAAAGGGATTTAATACTTTTATCACCTGCATCAATTTGAAAGCAGACTTAAGTCTTTCTAGTGCTTCTTAAAAAAAATGTTATTCGTTAATGCAGATTTAATACTCTTGCTGGCCAGCTCTGCTGTCCTCAGTCATTGTTATAGAAGCTAAGCCAGATTCAACAGTAAATCTTCAGAACTTAAATGCATATGTAAATAACACAAAATATATTTTAACTTGCTTTTTTACTTAGATGATCTTTCTATATGTGAACCTTAATAACTTCTTTCAGATTGTTTGCTTAAAGTAGTTACTCCTGTGGCTTTGGAGGATTTGGGTCTGGCACCTAATATTGTCTACCGCCCACCAAGTTAGGAAACTAAAATAAGCCTTAAACATGATCATGGTATGCACAACGAGCAAAACAGGAAAATAATACTTAAAATAAGAACAATAGCCTACTGAAAACACTGCTTAAGTAGTCTTCATACTAGAAGTTGCCTTATTCAGGATGAATCTCGTAACATGAATGCACATTATATTAGGAATCTAGTTCAGTGATGATTGCCGTGTTCTTTTTTTCAGGTACACACCACTTGATTATGCCTTGCTTGGGGAACACCATGAAGTGATTCAGTTCATGTTAGAACATGGAGCTCTGTCTATAGCTGCTATACAGGACATTGCGGCTTTCAAAATTCAGGCTGTCTATAAAGGATATAAAGTTAGAAAGGCTTTTCAAGAGAGGAAGAATCTCCTAATGAAACACGAACAGCTGAGAAAAGATGCTGCTGCCAAGTAAGTCTGAGACTTGAAATATCCTCTAGCAAATAGACATTTACTGTAAATTTATGTATATTAGTGTATGATTTTATCCATTACTCATCATCACTTACTGTTCCTCTTACTAAAATTCATGAAACTTGCAAGCATATAATGGATTTTTTTTTGCATAATACTGTGATGAAAACTGTTTTTCAGGCAATCCCAAATTAAATAAGAATGTTTATATAATGTTCATGAACAAGGCAAAATACCAAACGTCAGGAAACTAGCATATTAGAATCATTATCTTTAGCTAATATTCTGTATGATGATAGAAAGTTTTGGAAAACATTTATCACTCTAAAGTAGTGAAAATAATTATTGACCTGGCAGATCTTTGATAACAGTTTTGAAAAGAAATTAATAAGTAGATGAAAATGAATGAGATGTACTTGGAAAAGCCCAATTAAATAAGGCTTAACTAACCGTTTCATAGGGGAGGCTGTGCTTTTCTAGCAAACTGAACTCCTTCCAGATTTTATTTGTAACTTTTATCTTGGCAGTATCATACACTGCAGTTAGATTTTATGCACTTGACCATTACCATGAAATCATTAGATTAGATTATAGATAACTAACATATGCAGTTCAAATAGTTATTTGTAAGATGTGTAGATTCTGATTGAGTTTCTGCTCTATTTAATTGAAACAATGGTAGCAAAGTGATGTAATTCTAAAATACAAAATTACAGAAATGATCATCAGAATGCTTTAGTTGGTTGATCTGTATCCTTAAGGTCCACAACATGAATAAGAACAAATTAGCACATGGTTTCTCTTAAAGAGATTTGATTCTGGAATGAAAAACGTAACAGTCTGAAAATAGTTCTATTTTTTTTTTATTATTTCTGTAAAAAGAGGTCATATGAACGAAGAGACAACATAATCACTGAACATAGAGGGTTTTTTCTTGTATCTGTGTATCATAGACAAATCAGCTGCAGCTATATTTCAAATTAATTAGTTTGCTCTGCATGAGTGGCCAGTCTGACCTTCACTGGCTTTGAGTGCTACTACCATATTGGTTAATACTTGTTAACGCCCATTGAGAATCAAAGCTAGAAATACCAGATAACTAATCTCTCGCTCACATCTTTAGCTCCTAAAGTTGTAACTTGCAGCGCTCCTACTGCTGCACTTTCCGAAGTTGGTACAAGTCAGACCCATGCATGGAGAAGCTGCCTTTGAAAATATTCTGAATATCTTATACATTTCTTTTTAATTTGGAGAACTCAGCTTCTTGCTGTGTGATCACAACTGACTTTACCAATTTGAGGTATTTATATTCTTTGTGATGACAGTCATTTTTAGAGGAATCTGTGATGCCCCATCCAGAAGATTAAACAAAAAGGGATTGCTTCATGGAAATTTGGGTGTGGTTTTTTCATTGTTTTCCTCTGTGAGTTTCTAAAGTACTTTCTGAAACTTACTAAGTTGTTGATTTGTTTGAAAACAATAGAAACAAAGTCTGTGTACCAAATACCATAAAAACAGAATTAAAATATAATTGGAGTATACAAGCAAATCAAGTTGACACATAAATTTTATTTAATTGCAATTTTATGATCTGTAATAAACTGGAGGGGACATTATGTTGTCATCATTCTGAATGTCCATCTGTGCAGTCCACAGTTAAACTTGGCCAGGGTGTTGTTACATCCAAACAATTAATATCCCTACTGGTGTTTAAAAATCTGCTCTCCAGATAAGAGTAGACATGTGCAAATCCAGAATAACGGTGAACTAGATTGAAAAAGAAACAAAACTAAAAACAACAAAAAAGCCTACTTTAGTGCATGAATTTAAACTTGTTTTGTAATACGTTCTTTTAGAGAGTCACACTTAACATAAATCAGCCCTAAATCTGCATGTTATTAATTAGCCTGTTCATTAAAAAAAAAAAGTTAACCACCATCCCATATTTGTATTATTTTCCTGTGAAGTTACATTCACTTTATTCAACGTCTGTGAAATATTTGTCTCTCCCAAGTTGCACAAACCTATAACAAAGAATTAGTATGTTATAGAATAAAAATTGGTGCAGGGCAAAACAACATGCACATTATTATGTCATTGAGCAAAGAGATGTATCAGGAGACCTGCTTGGTTAAGCAGAGGAGCTATGACAGAGATAAGAGGTGGAAGCAGTGACAGGCTTTGTGGAGAAGCCTAAAAACATCTCTTGGGCACATAGGGATGGTGTCAAGAAAGACAAAACTCAAACGGAGTTGAGACTGGCAAGGGATATCCCAGCTAATGAGCTGAGCTTCTGCCTCTACACTGACAGTAAGAGGCTGAGCAAGGAAAATGTGGGCCTGTTCTGAATGGTGTGGGTGATTTAGTGAGAGCAGACACAGATGAGGTGGAGGTACTCAAGGCCTTCCTGTCCTCAGTCTTCCCCAAGAAGGCTCCCAGGACTCTCTGCTTAGAGAATGGATCAGAAAGGAGGAGAGCTGCCAGCAATGACTGAGAATTAAGTGAGGGATTGCTTGAAAGAACTCAACCCAGGCAAGTTCATGGGACCAGATGAGCTGTGTCCAAGGTTGCTGAGCAAACTGACCCTTGAATATCTCAGAAGGGTCACAGAGATCCAGGAAAGTCCCCAATGACTGGAGGACAGCAAATGTTGCACCCAGCTTCAAAAAGGGCCGGAAGAACAATCTGGAGAACTACAGACTGGTTGGCCTCACTTCAGTCCCTAGGAAGCTCATAATAGTCATAAGCTGAAATGAGAAATTTTGACTGAAAATACGGGAAAAAAATTCACCATGAGGACAGTCAAGCAGTGGGACAGGTTTCCCAAAGAGTTGGTGCAGTCTCCATCCTTAAAGATTTTCAAGACCTTGCAGTATAAATCTGTGAACAACCTCATCTGACCTCATAAATGACCCTTCTTTGAGCAGAATGTTGGCCTTGATGTCTTCTGGAGATCCCTTCCAACATGTATTCCATATTGTGTTGAACCGATCAGGGAAGAAGCACTGCATTAGGACAGTAACTCAGAAAAGGAAGGACACATTTAAAAAATGGTCTGTAGCTCTACATAGAGGTAAAATGTTGGACTTCTAAATTTTTTCAGAAAGAAGCTTTTCTTTTAGAAAACCTGATCTTTAAGAAGATCATGTAAAGTGTTTAAAACATATTCAGAGGAAAAACAATAATCAGGATATTGGGGTTTGAAAGGGCTTCAGAACTCATTCATCAGTTTTTCACCTTCCTTTTGAATTTCTCAGAATAAGTTCCTGAAACCATACTTCTCTGTTTTTCCTAAGTCTTCTGAATTTGATTCTGACCAGTTGGAGGAAACTGCCTGAGAAGGTGAATATGAAAGGGAACTTGGATGAAAGTGAATAAGAGTAAATAAGTCATGATATTTAGGAAGAGAAGAACAGAAAGAAAATAGTTCAATTAAATAGCCTTCCATAGATTTAGAAGACTGTTCCTAGGGGCAAGAGAGTGCAAGTAGATTATGAGATCCTTCAAAAAACTGGTAGTAAGGCCTGCATGCTGAGTGAAGATAGAAAGTAGAGCAAGAGAGAAAATAATGAGCTTTTCAACAACCTGAAAAGGGAAAGCACATAGTGGAAAGTTTGTGCCATCGTCAAAAAATGCGGACAGAAATAAAATACAATGATAAAATTAGAAAAGCTGAGGTATAGAATACAAACAACTAGCAAGGGTTGTGACGTATCATAAGAAATCATTGTAAACATGCATTTTAGAAAGAGGCAAAAAAAGAGTTGGTCCACAGGTGATGGTAAGAAGACTGAAATGTTCTTTTTTTTTCTGTTTTTTTGCTGTAGTCTTCATTAGATGTCAAATTATGTTCAATAGCAAATGGAATTCATACTAGCAACAAAGGGTAGGAATGCAGGATGAAATACTGAAAGAACAATTTAGAGACTAATTGGATGAGGAAGATGCTTTCAGATCAGCTTGGCCTGATAAAATTCATCCTGGGATATATAGAAAACTAGCTGATATAATCATAAAAGGGTTACCTTTAAAACTTAAGGAGGACTGGTGGGACTACAGTATTTGTGAAATGAGCAGTGTCTACTTTCTCAAAGAGGAAAAGGAGAAGGCCCTATGAACTTCAGTACCAAGAATCACAGAATTATTGAGGTTGGGACGGATCTCTTGGGATCACCTAGTCCATCCCCACTCCTGCTCAAACAGAGTCAGCTAGACCAGGTGGCCAAGGACCATGTCCAGTCAGGTTTTGAATATGTCTGCAAATGGAGACTACAGAAACAATATGAGTTTGTGTATAGTTCCATATGTACCTGGAACATAACGAAATGAGAAGTAATGGCTGTCCTGACTTTGCTAAGAACAAATTATGTCAAACCAATGCAATTTTCCTTTGTGACAGATTAATGAGTTTTGTGGCCATGGAGAAAAAGTAGCTCTCATTAAGATTTGCCTAAAGTTTTCATACTTCCTCGTGTGTTGCTTTCATTAGCAAATCAGAGCAAAGTAGCTTGAATTAAACTGTAATTAGATAGGTGAAAAACTGCTTGGAAGAACGTATGCAGAGTAGTTCTTAATGGCTCAACCTTCAATTGGTGGAGGTATATATTGATTAGAATTTCAGATAAATCCAAGCTGGATCTCATACAATAGTGTTTTCACTTAAGAAGTAAAGCGTTAAATTTGCAAATGGTAGCAAGAAGGAGAAGACTAAGCACACTGAAGTCTGATTTAGAAATCAGACTGGTGTTAATACATATGAGAAATGACTGAATTAAAAATAAGAGGTCAGGTAAGGACAAATGCACACCTCTACACATTTTGTAAGGCCAATCAACACAGGAATACTTGGCAGTAATTAACTGGCTTTTTAACATTTTTGTTAAGGACTATCTGTTAAAAGGTCATAGTCGATCAGAAGCTGAACGTGTCATGAGTCAACAGTGCCATGCTTTTAAAAGCAACCATGCAAGATTGTATTAGCAGGAGATAGCTACTTACACAACATGAAACATAACTCCTCTTTGTCCAGATAAAGCCTCAGCAGTAGTAGGATCACAGTTGGAGATCTGTTTTCAGGTAGGATTTTTAAAGTAACTTCTTCTGCAAGGATAACTCTGTAAGTGCTCTCCAGGCACATGGATGTGTTCTAAACTTAAAACGTTCTCCACAGAGCAGATAGAAAAAACCAAATGGTTTTAATAGAATAGAAGAGGTTGAATTCATTTTAGCAGGATCAAAAAATCAAAGCATCTCTGTGTCTTCACAAATGGTTAAGGCTGAAACTGTTCTTTTTTGGATGCCAAAACCTGTTTCCACTGCATCACTTTTGTAATGAAGTATAAATTTAAGACTCTTAAGGACAAAATTCTGTTGCAGTTAAGGTGGACAATTTTGGCTTGCCAGGTATATTATCACTATCTAGCTGTAGTTGTCTAACGTTAGAGTCTGCATTTGGATCCTGTAGAGTTGCTGAAACCTCCTGAGAATGACTGAGAGCCCTTAAGTTAGAAACTTGTCTGCTTCCTTTACCTGTTCATGAAACCTACTCTCTTAATTGAGACTAGAGTAAAAATTGATTATTTTTTTATTATTATTTTGAAAACATCTTTCACTGTAAAACAAACTGTATTTGTGACTAAATAAAGCCAATCCCAAGGGGAGGTTTGTAAGTATTCAGGAAGCTTAATCAGCTAAGCTCTACTCTGACAATTAGGATGATGGCCTATGAATAGGGAACTTTGAAATCCCATCCTTTTATTTCATCAGTTTCATCTGAAAAATTATCACACAAATGAGCTTTAAACAAATCCCCTTTTACTTCTTCTCAACTTCCAGCCCTGTGTCATTTCCATAACTTTACAATTGGCATGTCGCTGATGTTAACGTTTTGAGCTAATCTGCTAGTCCAAAGAGTGCAGGCCACTGTCTTTCTTGTGTCACACAACCTGGCTCACACTTCCTTTTCTAATGCTGAGTGGAGGGTACCGGTAGTAGGCTGCTTGATTTGTGTGAAGAAGAGATAATGACTGTTCTGTGAATAGTAAGATCTGATTTATCAGATCAAATGGCAGAGTAATGGCAGTGAGATCCATACTGTACACGAGACAGGCATCCCCACGTAGTCTGTTTGTGGAATGCCGATATTATTTGAAACTAGCCCCTTTTTCCTTGCCACGGGGAATACTGAGCCTCAGGCTGCCAGGAGTGTATTTTTTAGATCAATTAACAGCTTTTCAGGTACAAAGTTCAACCAGCTTCTTCTGCGGGGCGTACTTCATGAGATAGTCCTGACAGATAAAGTTAAGGCTTCTCCCTGGCACATCACACTGAAATGACATACACTGGCATTGATGCGACTCGCAGGAACGGAGGATGGCATGCTGCATAACTAACCTGTCATATGCTGTGCTGTGAGCTAATGTGTCAACAGGCTGCAAACTATGTTGTAGCATTGGAAGCAAGTTAAAATACCAGGCAGCTACATGATACGACATTTACCAGCTGTCCATTCCAACAGGAAAAGTGTCACTTCGTCTCCTAACCAGTGCTTAATTTATAAAAACAAATTCAGTGGTAGGTAGATAGGTAACGTTTGCTACTTGTTATTGGGTTATTCTGCTTTGTAGGAAAAACAATTTAAAAGGTAAAGTGTAATGATGTTTCATTGTATTTCAAAATAGGCTGCAAAATTTTATTGAACAGATGTACCTTTCATAACCTTGTCCAAAATTCTTTTATATGTGTTTATATGCTATTTAAAAGATACGTGACTTTTTTCATTTTCAGAAATCAAATATAATGATCGTAATGGCAAAATATGTGCACGCAAGTTTTTAATTCTCATCTCATGTTTTCAGTATTTATCATTTGTATAATGTGTAATCCATTTATGTAAAATCATAGAATCACAGAACAGTTTGGGGTGGAAGGGACCTTAAGAACATCTAATTCCAACACCCCTACCAAGGCCAGGGATGCCACCCACTAGATCAAGTTTATTTAAAAATAAATTCTTTAATTATCTACCAATGCCAAGTATATACCAGCAAGTTAGCCCTATAGCTAATTTGCAGTTGGTTGGTAATTGTCTGTATTAGGTATTACATAGGTAAATAAGAAGAATAATTTTCAAACAGATGACATGTCTTTTATGAAGTTTTCTGATTTTCAAATAAATACAATGCATTGCATTACTATTTATATTAAAGCATGGTTCATTACTAATTCAAAGCATTCTTATTAGTATCATGTTTCTTGTTTTCTGACACCTTTTTCAAATCCTTCCACTGGTACTTTTTTTTTCCTTAGATTTAAAAAGAAAACTAATGTAAAGAGAAACTATGCTTTTTATTTTTGTATCTGCATTAAAAAAAAAAAAAAGCCTAAGTTACACAGTTTTAAATTAGGGGGTGTTTTAAAATCAGTTTTTACTGCTGCAAAGTGAATGGGAAGCTGGCTTCTAAGGACTTAGCCTTCATTAAGCTGTA
Organism: Cygnus olor; assembly: GCF_009769625.2. Lineage (NCBI taxonomy): Eukaryota > Metazoa > Chordata > Aves > Anseriformes > Anatidae > Cygnus > Cygnus olor. The sequence continues at coordinate 96,580,414 of NC_049170.1, read as the reverse complement.
GCTGCAAGTTAGTTGCTATTTTGGATCAAGCTAAGACCCTTCAATATAACAGGTCGCCCTTTCTCACAAAAAAAGATGTCATAGTCAAGATTTTGTTTTGTCAGTGTCAGGTTTCTAGAGATGAATGTGTTCAAGTTAGATACATGCTCCCAAAATTTTGTCTTTGGAATTCTTATGGTATTTACTATAATTACAGGAAACGTGAAGAAGAAAGTAAGAGAAAAGAAGCCAAGCTGCAGAAAGGAATGCAGAGCACGGAACAAAGTAAGTTTCGAGTACAACAGAATCCGGTGAATCGAGACAAAACAACCAGCATCCTGCAGTTGCCTAACAAACAACCTGATATACAGAGTAAGAGACCTCTCTCTCTCAGTGCTTCCCAAATTCAACCAGGGAGAAACAGTAGAGGTTCACCTAAAGCTTGTCACAGCAAAGGGACACCAAAGGATACTTGCCCATCTTCAGAGCCTCAGAGTGATGGTCATAAAATCAGGCAAGGTTTGTAATAATTTTTATTTGGTCTGATTATTCTTTTTGTCCACGTCTGGGGAAATTCATATGTAGGACCTGTTTTACTCTCTCATTTCTTGTTCTTTCATTATTTAAGCAATTCATATGGGATAGAGTTAGATACAGATTCCTGTTTGTGTGCGCTGTCAACTTAGGTAGTCAAAAATACTGATGTGCACGATAACATATCTACTTCTTCCATATTGAAAACAATTTACCTTTCAGTTATCAAGACCCTCTCTTGCCCAGTGCAAAATACCTGTGTTTGAAATATTTACATATGCCATGTTTACAGAAATACTCTTTTTTTTGTTATTGGAGTGATGCTAGGAAAGTTGACACAGGATCAACTCATGAAGTCCTTTGATCAGTTCTCATGAGGGTTTTTAATCAGTCCTCTTGTGACCAAAACTCGGATGGACTTCATCGGAAGTTTTACTGGAATTAAACATAAATGTAGATCCTGTGGGCTGTCACTTCAGAAAGATTTTCAGCAGTTGCAAACAGTTTTTTTGGACCTGCTAACAGTATGTAAAAACTATAGTTTAGCTGGTGGCTCTATTCTGATCTGTTCTCCACCCAGAAATCCTCCTTTCTATATATATTATCTCCTCCGTATGTTATTGCAGCTGTTGAGTTGCATTAATTCTAGTAGCAGCAGCAAAGTTATTTTTTGAGTTCCGTACTTGATATTGCTTCTTTGCAGCTATCTAAGAAAGTTTATTTCAACATGAAAAGGTGATCTAGAATACTTAAATGATGTTCTCCTGTCTTTTCCCCAGTTGTTCAGATTGCTTTGCACATGCTGCTCTAATAACAAAAATGGTTTATGGTTGAAATAAAAAAGCATTCTACACGCCATACTTACAAACCAGGTAGTAGCTTCTGGTGAGTTAAGAATGACAAAGCCCTTTTTTCAAAGACTCTGTTCTTTTTTCTCACATCTGTAAAAAGTAACTTTTTGAGAGATCAAACTGATGTGACAGTGATGGAAATTTCATACATGTGAACTGAATGTCAGCTCTTTGCTGTTTTTATTGATGGCACTGGTAATTTTGTACTTGGCTTCACTGGGAGTGGAATTATGCCCCAGAAATCTTGGCATCAAAAGGCACATTTTTTTTTAAATTGCGGTAGCACACTTTCAAAATTGTCTGTTCCCCTGTTGTAATAAGAGAGAGGGAATTTCCTTCTGCATTCTGGAAGATGAGAAAAAAGAATAACGTAGATCTAAAAAATAATTAATTAAAGTAATACTCGATTAAAATAGATTATATTATAGATCTTTTTTCTTCCTGTCCTATAACAGACAGGACTATTTACCCATATGACAATCCTGTGCAAGTTAGAGTAGCCTCTCAGCCCATATTGACCTGTCACCATGATAAATCTTCTCTGTCAGAGACATCATTGATGATAATCCTGAGTTTCTTCTGTATAAACTGCTAATCTGCCATATTCTGCTAACCAGACGAGAGTATCACAAAAGTATTACAGTGAGGGCAAATATAGGATGGTTTTACCAGGATTTGGATAACCTGGGTGATTTTCTTTGATTTTAATATATCAAAGCTTTCTATCTTCGCTTTTTCCACTCTTACATCCCCTTTAACAGCCTCTCTGTCACGTTTCATCCAGTCTGTTCTATTTCTCATTCTCCTGTTTGCTTCCCTAGTAAAATGTAAGGTGTCTGGTAGGAGGACATTTCCAGTTTTACACCCCAGTCTGGCTCCCAAGTCATTCTCACAAGAGTGTTTAAAAGCAGTCACCACACCTCATTTATTTTTCTGCCCTGGGTGTGGAAATTGGGAAAAGAAATCTTGCAACAAGGGAAAAATGGGAAGGACTTCAGAGTTTTATTTAGGGTATCAAGGGAAGTATTGACAAAACCATTGCCCTGGGTTTCCTGGGTCAGTATGCTACATTGACATTGTGTGCCAGGGTAGAGCAGGGTGGATAGAGCAGAAATTTAGCAAGTAAATGCTGGAAACAATGACAGTCTGTTAGGGTGTCCTCACTGCAACCAGAAGGTAAGCTCACGTGGCTGCATTCTTCTGCCATGTGGTGAGCTGGTTTCTTTGGAAAAGACACTGTATTCAGGTAGGTGAAGAAACAGTTTCTCTCTGAACTTTTTTAGGCATCTAGTTCAGATTTAGTGTGCGAGAGAGAGATACTTGTAGAATGGTAAGCAAATGAAGAAGTTTGGGACTGTGCTATTCCAAGCAATCATTACTTCTTCTGATTCTTCCTGCTTATACTTTTTTTTTTCATTTAATTGAGAAAAAAATAGGGTAATAAACCCTGGATCTAATAAACTCTGGATCAGAGACTGAATGCTGAATGTTTGTTTCCATTTCTCTGTTTAAAGAATTATCGAGAAAACACATCAAAAGCAAGCCCAGTTGTGTCCATTTCCATTGTGGCAAAGCAAAAGAGGTGACAAAAGTTGAAGCCAAGCATCAGGTTGCAGCTGCTGCGGAAGTGGGTGGAGAAAAGCACAAAGAGCACACCATCGAGGCAAATGGTACTTCTGCTCGTGGTACCAGAAGGCATACTTCTGTTTGTAGAACTGCTAGTGCTGGGGAGAAATTAAGAGATCAAAGTCAGTCTTCGTCTGGTAACAGGGACCATGGGGAAGGAAATTCGGTGTTCTTATGCAACGTCAGTTGTGCTGGGGGAATTGCAAGAAGTTCAAAGCAGTGTGAAGCTGTTCCAAAGGGCAAAAGGCATCAGCAAAAATCCAGAAATAAAGAGGTAAATGATGAGAGATGTTCACCAGCTGGTTCTAGTAGACCAGGGAGTGCCAAAATGGTATTTGTAAACACCAGAAATGCCAGCGTGCATGCTGTAGAACAAACTAACAATGTGGGAAATAATGAATTAGCGAAAAAGCCCTCCCCTTTATTGTCTGCCGAGACAGAATCTACCAGAACTGTGCCAAGAAATCCAGCAGCGTGTTCTGCCTCTGATGACAGTTTGAACTTGGAAAAAACAGGCGTAATTGGATCCAGGAATGCAGATGATCAATTATGTTCTGTCGCATGGCAAAGTACAAATATTGAACTAATCCCTTTGGAGATTCGAATGCAGATAATAGAAAAAGAAAGAACAAGAAAAGAGCTATTTCGGAAGAAGAACTATGCTGCCACTGTTATACAGAGGACATGGAGAAGGTAAGGCTGCTATTTCAGTAGCTAGAGATGGGATACAATTACATGTAAATCACATTAGGCATCAGCAATGTGTTTTATTTGGTCCTTTTGCTTGTAACATTACCAGTGATAAATCAGGAATTTAATAATCTTTCACCAAACAAGTGGAAGTGTGTTCCAGTTGCCTAGAATTGCATTAGTAAGTTCATAAAAAGTGCAAGGTAAGTGATGACTTTTAATAATTGGAGGAGTTATTAAACTTCTATTTCACACATTGATATTTCTTTGTAGAGCGTTGATCAGGATCCGCCTAAGCCTCGAGTTCACTGCTCTCACGTTCATTAGCAACCTTGCTCGTGTAGGAATGTGATTTTTCTCCAGCAGATTTTATGGTAACCAGATCCTTCACCACCATTTACTGACACACCCAAAATTGTATTCCGACTTGACTTTTAACTCAGTAACCAAACAACAAACAGTTTGGAAGCTCGGAGGGAGTTCATTGCCAAAACTTGAACCTGACTTGAGTATTCAGCAGGAATGACTGCAGCACAGAAGAGGCAGACAGGAAGGAGTGAGATGACCCCATTTGCTTTCCCACAGCATTGTCCTGCTTCCATGAATGCACGAGTTTTGACCTCAGAAGTAGAGTCATTCTTGATAAAACATGCACCTTAGTAGTTAATTTCTTATCAAAATTGACAGGAGGAGTGTGGCAGCTGTAGGTCAGCATATAATACGTAGGTAGTTCCTATTTTCTAGTTTCGAATTTTTCTTCAGTTTTTATATGGATGCATGAAACTATAAGTTGCAGATTTTTACTCATAACTTGTCTTTCCAGGTCTCTCACTAGCTTAACAGTTTCACGTTTTTATCATACAAATGCTTTAATATTTTCTCTTTAACATAAATTGCAGAAAAACTAACGGAGTTCAACTCTAACAACCTGTTTTGTAGTTTAGCAGTGATTCAAAAATTGTTCTCCTGAGCACATTGAATCAAAAGGAGCAGCTGGGAGATGTCTAGAAGCGTTCAGAAAGCAGTCACTTCCTTTCTTTATACGAAGGAAACCTGCAAGTCTCCTTCGACAGCAGAAGCAGGACTTAACGTCCAGCTGCCTGCGGAATAAATGCCGAGTTGCCAGGCAGACCTCGCTTCCTCTGGGTCTTGGTGTCTCACACTAAATAGCAAATGGGGACATGGGGGAAGAAGTTCTGCCCAACAGGTTGGGGGAATTTAGTCTAGCCTGGTCTTTTAAATAGAGAAGGTTGGGGAGGCACCTGCTTGCAGGAGAGGTTGGTGTCAGGCTTTGTGCCTTCAGCATTTCTCCCCCATCTCCTGTAAATATTTTTATTTTATTTTTTTATATGCAGGCCCTTGACATCCCTGTGTTCTCTCTACTCCTGCAGGCAAGCTTGAGGCAGACATACCGGCATCTCGCTGTTAGTACCAAAATGCCTTTTCACACCTCTTACACTCCTACACACTGCACTTTTCAGTATGTTTATTTGTGTCTCTGGTAAGCAAGGCCACGACCAAAAATTGCGAGACCAGTTCTGAGTTGCTGCTGTGCAAGCCTGCTGTTTTGAAAAGGAGATCTGGTGGTGTAATACCACGTAGCTCTGAAAGGTGGCAACCATGAGGTTGTGCCGCCTGCGTACAGTGGTGTTTCCACGCTTGAAAAATCATATGGACCTTATTTTGCAAGGGGAGTGCTACCCGTGTTCCCCATTGCACAAGACAACAGGTAGCCGAGAGGCAAGTATCACCAGCTTGTTGTTTGCGGAGTTTTGAGAACCCGGCACTTTTTACAGTTAACTTAGGAAGTGCAGAGAAGTTTTGTCCAGCACAGAGACAGCTGATGCTGGCCACTGGTGGAGGTGGGATGGGTTCCAGCACAGGTGCCCCATGGTCCAAGCTGGTGCTTCGTTTGTTCCTAAACGGAAATATGGCCATTTAAACATTCACGTTGGCTCAACAAATACTTCTGTTTGCTCCAGCTCTTTTATTGATTAGCCGAAGTATTTCCCAGCATGAGGTTGGGTTTACAGCCCAGTAATATTCCAGTTTATCTCTTCGCTGTTGTTGGCATACAAAAGTGACATTGGCTTTTGTAAGTACACTCCTATTCCAGAGGAATGTTAACATTTTGGAACACGTTATTTTTAATTCATTTTGAGCCTTTTTGAGGGGTGAAAATTCTGACTTTTTAATACAGTGTCACTGTACACAGTACTTCTGTACTTCTCGCATCTTTGGTCTCTGTTTGCTATTTATGACGTACTTCTTATACCCACACGGATCTGCAAGTCAAAGCTCTCACTTTTTTTTCCCACCACTTCTGCCATCAGCTCCCTTTGCTGCTTACTAGAGGCTGTGTAAATGCCTCCTTGCTTCCCAAATTTTCCCAAATCTTCTAAATTGTCCTTTAACTTCTCTTCTACTTTGAAACCTGAATTCTTGTCTTGCTTTCAGATTCTTTTGGATACCAAAAAGTAAAGGAAGTCAGGATTAGATTAGGGGAGTACATCCATGCGTGATACTATTACTTCTGAAGGCTACACTGTTTTCAGTCAACAGCAAATCAAAGTCCTTACAAAGCAGTAGGTGCCTGATACAGCTTTCAGTCGAAGTGTAAAGATACACACTGAGCACTCGTGCAAATCACCTCTCAAGAATCAGGATCTGAAGCCATGTGTCGAGCTGGCTTACCTCTGCAGAAATCTTTGCATTCCATTTAAATTTTTGATTATCTGAGGATTTTGGATAGACCTTTCCAAAATACCCACCTGTAAAACCATGGTGATGTGTTACCTGAACTGGAAGCGTGTGAAGGTTCATCCGTAGACTGGTCCCTTGGCACTAGGTGGTTATTCACTTAGTTAAAAGACTGTGGAAAGTGTGGGGATTAAAGATTGTTTAATAATTTGTTATTTAAAGAAGTAATGAAGACAAATAAATATATTTGTAGCATCTACAAAACTCACAGACATAGTATAGAACATTAATGAGTATCATAAATCCTGCAAGATTACAAGAGAGGCTACATTTGCTACTCCTTCGCTCTCATTTCTTACATCTGCACAGAATTTATTGTTGCTAGAGGTTTGATGGGGCATAAAGTTTGCGGCAACACCACGATGCATTAATTTTGGTGGCCGTTTCGACTGAACACGGGGCAGTTCAGGGGGCAACGATGCCGAGGTGAGGGCACTGAGCTGCCAAGAGGAGTCGTGCTTCCCTCCTACCTTCTCTCTCAGGTCTATGAGCTCAGCCATCTCTTCTGCTTATGGCTCAAGCTCAACATGAGCTTAATTATCCAACTGTCCTGAAACCCATGTGGATGATGGGGGCTGTGAAATCAGACCAGATTTTCTACTCCCTGTTTCCATGCTATTACCCCAGCAGTAATGCTTATTTTCAAAAATATAAAAGCTCTGCCTCTTGCTTTGAAGCAAAGACCATATACATCCTCCCAAAAGGAGGGTTCATGTTTCAGTTTAGGACGTGAGTCCCAAGTCAGAGCGTCTCGCCTATTTGTCTCTGAGTCCAGGCTTGCGCTGGTAAACAGCCTGCACTTGTCGGCAGCCAGAGAACTGTACGTTAATGACATGTAGAAAAATGTGCTCGAGTCCTGGTATTTCTCTAAGCGAGGGTTACATGCATTTGTCTCACTCCTCTGCAAATTCTGCAGTGGTGATTTTCTTACTGGAAGTGCACTGAAAGCCACTGTGAGCTACAGCACAATGGCGCTGATCCCCTCAAGCATACCAAACTTCCCTTTCTCAGGAAAATGTTTCAATTCCCAGTGTCCGCAAACCTCATAAATGCAGTCCTCCAGAGTGAATGTCAAGGTGTGTGGCTTGCCAAAGGTTAAGTGCTCTTCCTGCTCGCTGAGGCTTTCGGATCCCCTGTGTGCCTCGCTCTCTCCTCGGGGGCACTGGGGCCTGTTCCCTTCCCTGCGGCCCGCAGTGAGTTGACAAAAGCTGGAAGCGATTTGGTTGCTGCTACAGCTGGGCTCCTGCCGGAGTCAAGGGTTTTCAGCCTGTTATTGCTACACGCACACATTACCAGCAGTATTTTTGTGTTCAAGCCCCTCTAACACTGAACGTGACCACCACTTGCCAGCTTTGTCATTCTGCACATATATCCCACCTTTCTTTTACGTGCATTACCTTTGTTGACTAAGTAGTGGGTATTTTGCTAAGGCACCACAAATCAGATTCATAGTGCGCCAAACTTGGTCCCGTTCTGCTTTTTCTCCCTAGAATCAGAGCAATCTGCTACAGGAGGAGCTTCGTTTAAAAAAATGCACACTCACTCTAAAGATATCTGCCTACACCTTCTGTGTTTCAGAGCCTCGAGGTTGTTTTCTCATTGCTAAAAGCTACCAGAAACTCTCTACAAACACTGAATCACGGCTGGGTGCAAAGGTGGCACGCCTGTGAATGGTTCGTTTCATGCACCAGCACACGCTCCTGGCAGTAATTACTGAACGCCAGCAGAAAACAGCGTACTGCTCTGTTCTGCTCATGCCTGAAACAGTTCCCCACCTGTTTTTCCTGCCGGCGGGCTCACATGGCCCACCCTTAGCACAAGTTGTGCTAGCAAGGCGCAGTCGTTGTCACGCTCCCCTCACTTTCTCTTCCTCTTACCCCACTGAAAAGTTCAAAGTGACGTCTTAGTTAACAAAACTGGAGCATTTCTTCTTCTGTCTCTCATTAATGCTCCTGTCCTGAAGTCAGGCAGTGCTTTACATCCTGTGGGCAGCGCAGGCACATACTGGCATGGCGTGGTTGCTCCCCACGTTTGGTACCTAGTTTAACGAGCTGCGTACCAGCACACGCCTGGATTCTGAAGCTCCACTGAATTAAGACTAAATACGTGTTTTTTTTTCTTAGGCAGCAAATTTCACAGAGGTAATTTACAAAGCTTATTGAACGTTTAAAGTTATTAGGGCTGTAAGTGAGCATCTCATAGCCTTTTGGCATGCCGGTGTGCTTTTGTATCCTCATTTCCTACATACGGCGGCTGGTTCTGAATACCGTAGTTCATCGGATCATAATGTACATTGAAACAGTTTGCGTCTGGTTGTGTTGTCTCTCATTTTAATTTAGGACTTGTTGCAGATGGAGCAGCAGAACAAAATCCCCTCCTTCTCCCTCCTTCCTCCCTCCCTCACTTCACTGAGGCCTTTTTGGATGCCTGCAGGGAAGCTGATCAATGCGTTTTGGCCGCTTACCAAACGCTTATAATTAATATTTTACAAGTGTTACTCAATGCTCATTTGTGACAGGTTTGTGCTGGGAAGATTCAGAGTTAATTGCTAGGCCACTTAATTGACTTGTGAGTGTGAAATGCCAATATCCGATTGAATGCTTCTATCTGATTCAAGCAAAAAAATAAATAAAATAAGGGACCTCCTCGTCTGCTGGGGCCATCAGACACTCCAGGGGGAAGGACGGATAATCTGCGGTCACCACTTGGCACAGGACTGTGACCACACGCAAGAGGTTAGGAGCTGGGGAGGTGCTGAAGGGAAGGGGAGAAAAGCAAGAAGATCACTGCGAACAGAACAGGGCAGGGGGGAGCATCTTTGGAGACCATAAGGAAACCAGCACAGATTTCTGTAGAGATGGGCAGGTAGACTTGGCTTCTCTTGCATTGATTTACCCGGAATACAAAGTGGTAAAGCGCAGTCGAAAACGCGATGTTATTTTGTGAATACAGAGAAAATAGTATTGATTATAGTGCTACATCATAAATATTTATAAATTGTCTCTCCTCCAGATTTTCTGTGTATTGTGTTGCAGAACCGTAACCTTTGATACCCGTAACACCAGGTCTTTATTAGCTGTGTGAAGCAAGGGATGCCTCTAGAATTGAACCCAGTTCCTACTTTTTCTTCTGAGCAAACGTTTCTCATCCGAGTGACTTGGCACATCAGTGGGAGTTCTGTTTCCCCAGTTACTCGTGTAATCCCCCGTGTGAACTGATGCATGGAAAGCACCGAAGTTAAAACAGGTCACCTAAAACAAGTGCTCTTCTCTTTTCTGCTCTCTAGTTACCATCTACGACAGGAGTTGTTTCGGCTTCTCAGTGCTAAGCGGCAGTGCAAAGATGAAGACAAATGGAGACAAGAGACAGTTGCCTTCCTCATTCAGGTTGCCTGGAAGAAACAGCTGAACCATAGCCCTCTGAAGTCAGTTCCTTCATGTAAAAATCTGAAATCCGTGAACAGAACCAGCTCAGCCATAAAAACTAGCAAGCAGTCCATCCTCAAGCAGATATATGGTAATTTTGCTTTCACTGTATTTTAAATAACTACACTTTTATTTTTATGAGTTATAAAGCGTTCCCTGTGTTTTGAATTCTTCTATACCCTTCTTACCTTATCGTTAGGGATTTAAACTATTTGTAACAATTAGTTTGAGTCTTAGGTGCTATGGGTAGTTCTGTTTCTGATTAAAAAAACACCTCTGTGATTTAACATGGTTTCTTCTAAAGCCGTGTGAATCACCGTGTCACTATTCCAGCACAGGTCTTGAGCAACCAGATAGTTCTGTTGCCAGAGCTGCTCACGTATATAAATGTGGAGAGAGAACAGAGCAGTGACACTGGGGATAACTGGCTGTATCGATGCACAGTGGCTAGCTATATGGAACGCAGATGAACCTTTCAAACATTATTTTAAACTTCTATGGTATTTTGATTATTGTTATTTTTTTAAATACTTCACTTTGAAGAATGTGGTCGTGTTCAGTGTTAATAACTGCTTTGTCTGAAGACAGCCAATTTTTATTGGAAGGGCAAAAATCATCTTTTATAACACTGCAGTGCTATGCAGTATGCCTGAATATGCAGTGCAGAAGAAAGCATCCTGAGGAAACAATAGAGGAAAAGCATTGTTTTTAAACTCAGGTTCCTTTGTAGGGTGGATCACTGATGGAGTAAAGACATGCTAGCTATATGTACTATAACAAGTGGTAAGTCACTTCTGTTATGGCTCTATAGCTTAGATAGCCAAAAATGATCAAAAAAATAAAAATAAAAAATAAAAGGTATCACTTAATGTTCCTTCTGTTATATACTATACTATATATACATAGTATACATATATAGTGCAAGACATTCAAAGTTTGCTTAAAGTTCTGTTGAAGTTGTAACAATTTGCTGTAATGCAAAATGTCTCACAAGTATCCTCATTGATGAATGAGAGCATTTTTTAGGATAAAATAATGCTGTAGCCTCTTTGAATAATTTATAGCTGTACATAACCACATCTTTATAGGAATAAACATAGAGCTGTTCTTGTTGTTTATTAAAGGACGTTCTCAGGAAGGCAAAGTATGTCAGCCAGCAAGACCTTCCTCTAAGCTGAAACTCTCCGATGTGCCACTGGTCTCAGGTAAGACACATACACTTTAACAATACTAGGAACATAGCAAATGACTTTAATGTTTATTTATTTATATATATGTGATTTGGGTCATCTTAGAAAAGAAGAAAAAACTGTTCAAGAGCTGGTTATCTCTTATCAAGACAAGTAACTACTACCAACCTGTTGTGATTGAATGTTCTTTCGCTACTTTTGGACTTGAGCACCGTGCTTTTATCCTTATATTGAATCATTTATATGAAAGCCTGTTTTGATTGGGCTAGGGAAGAGCTTAATAGCATGGATTTGTACAGTAATAAGCCACTCAGCTGTGGTTAAAAGCGCTTACAGATGCTTATGGCAGTGGTTCATCAGCACAAATATTTGCTAGCCCTATGGAAGTAAAGGTAGTGGGTTTCTGCATGTACCAAGAATTTATATACCTGTTTGTTAGAAATATATGCTTTAGTTCATGGGTAAAATTTGAAAATCCAAAGTTAGTCATCTAATCGCTAACATCTCTACTAAAATGCCTCAATGGAGTTCCTGTCGTGTGCACAGGGCCTAAATTATTTCATAGATTCTTTTTATATACAGTGAATTTTAAGGAGAAAGCATGCATTTATCTGCTGCTTAGCACAGAAACCACATAAGAAGTCATTACTAGGTCTTCTTGGGAGAGCCTCAGTTGTGTTTGTAACTGAAATTTTATCTACGGAATGGGCACTGGGGCAGTAGGGTCTCCAGACAAGTGCTTGAAAGTTGGCATGACGGGGACTGGCAAGACATGGCGGCAGAGATGGGGCTACAACACGTAATATACAATAGTAGCCAAAAACACAACCTGTAGAAATATTATCGAGGTCACTAAAGGCTGGAAGCTTTATGCATGGGGCAGTAGATTGACAGGTAAGTTAAATATGAAGTCATGGTTGCCTCGCCTAGGAGTATTCCTTTGGTAGATGCCTGTTTTAAGAATTTTGCATCACCTGTAGTTCAGAGCCAGGCCACAGACCGATAGAAAAAGCAAATGGCTCAAGGAGACAGTGGTTCACATACTTAGCACAGGAAAGTAAAATACATTTTCCCACTAGTTTACAAATTGCTGAAGTCAAAAGGCAATCCACCGGTAGACCTAGCCTTCGGTTTGTCATCTCTGCCTCAGTATGAGACCGAGGCTTTTTCTTCTTCCACTGTTTGAAATAACTGCTTTAATTAAGAGGCACAACCAGACAGGTGTTTGATTGCCACCTCTTCATACAGCCCCAAATCTAAATGTTAAAAGAGCTTCAGCAAATAATGCTTCTTTTCGTTTAACTTTCTAGGACAACAGATCTCCCTGTCTACTGCTATAAAAAGGCTTTCTTCTGAGGCTCGCGTGTCCTTTACTTTCATAACTTGGTGACGACTAGGATAGTGATAGGAACTTTGCCCAGTTCCTGCAGAACACTACCTACTTTTATTCACCTAATAGGAGCTGGGGGAACTTTAGCCCTTACTTAAAGACAATAACATGTTTTTCATCTGGCTGCCTTCGTGCATGACAACATTACGTTTGTTGGAAAAGTTCAGAGCTGTCAGTGGCTAATGCCAGATACTCTACTTCTGACGTAGGTGCCTGGAGTAGGTCAGCATGGACTGTTCAGTTTGAGTCGTCTCTTGCAGAAGGTGCAGCGGGGGAAGGTGAAGACTGACTATCAGCCCTAGTTTTCATGTTCATATAGCTACTGGAAAAAGCATGCAGTGACAAATCTCTAACAGGAGACTGACACCAAACTCATTTAACTTCTTGGCATAAGCAGACCAAACACTTTGGGGTGGACACACAGAAGGCGGTGAAAGGAAATACACAAATAAGTAGGGAGCAGGGGGAGAGAAGAAGGGATGACAGGTAGAGAGAGCGTGTAATGGGATGTACAGACAATGTGTAGATGTTAAGAAAAATACAAAACTGTTCTTGAGGAGTGGAAAAATAGTGCCTTTGTGGTACAATTTAAAGTCTTTTTTTTTTTAATATAGATACTTTTTGTCAATTCAGTAAATGACATCTAAAGAAGCTTTCTGCAGCAGGCCAGAAAGATAAGCCCACTTTTTTGTTTCACTGTCAATACCAAAAGTGTTCATGAAATTGTAAAGGAGATTTTTTTGAATTATTGGCATTAGAAAGAATGTTTGCATCCAATCTCTACAAATCTGGGAAAGGAATACACACTGCTTGTAGCACATTATACTAAATGAAAACATTGAATGAGTCCTGATGTTAAGCCAGACTCAAAACTGACGAGAATGGGCAGCTGATGTTCCTTTTTACTTTCTAGTAATTCAGGGAGCACTTGCTTTAACCCTGGACTAGCTTCCTATATCTTCCAGAAACAACCCAGCACCTATTGTTAGAGGACAGAAATATTGCAAAACAAAATCTCTTGCTGCTCTTCAGCAAACTCAGCCAAGAGCCTTAATTAGTGACTGAACCCTCAGCCTCAAAACTCTCATACGGGTTAAATCCTAAATAAAGCTCCATTATTATGCCTGCATTAAACACACACGGTCATGTTTAAGTTGTACCGAGTGCCAGAGAAAGAGGTCTTTTTACAGATAAATCAACAGTGATCTGTGAGGAACAACGCACATTTGTTTCCTGGTAGGTTCTTTGTGAAATGCAGAACCCAGTGTAACTTAAAACTTTTTTTCTCAGCTGGAGTTATTCATCAAAACTATTTTGTTCTTTTCCAGTAAACAACCTACAGTATGTTAATTTGCTGGAGAACATGGGAAGATCCAAGCAGTTTTCATACAACATGAGACTGACCACTGCTGCAAAATCAAAAAGTACAAGACTGAAGCACTAAGGAAAATGGGACACTGGAATTCAAGGAACACATCCTGGTATTTTTTCCATAATGTGCAAGTCATCTACATCTTAAACTCGAACACATTTTCAATTTTGTATTATATCAACATTACATGCCAAGCAGACTGCTAAGGAGCTGGACTTTATTTTGTGTACAAATTAGTTTTTAAATGCAACTGTTAATTTATTTACTGACAGGATGAAATCTGAACTGCATTCGGAAACAGAAAAGTGCTGAACCTAGCATTGCAGGGCAGTTGCAGTGGTTCGCAAACATTTCCATTGTCAAAAGTAGGAATTTTGAATGCGTTTATTAAATGCAGTTTCAACAGAGTGAAACCGTACTGGAGATGTAACAGTTCTGAAAGACTGCTGTTCCATTTCACCTCAAATTTATTAAATGTACTTCAAAACCTAACCAGGAAAGGAAGTACAGACCTCATGCTCCACTCTCAGCTAGCTATGGCTTTGCAAGGACAAGTAGAAATGTTGACAAAAAAAATCACTCAGTAAATAAAGCTCTTTCCAAAGCCTATGGAAACTGCTAGGTATGTTTTCTACTTTTGAGATACTCCCCAATTATTTATTTGTTAATAACTGTATTTTTATATATGCATAAAATGAGTTTCTACAGAAAGCAAGAAAGGACAGGGGCCTGCTCTAGACAAAAGCTTGTCTTTATATAAGCTTTGGAGCTGCCACTGTACAGTATTTACTTTGCACAAAGCCTTTAAAATACGAATTCACCAAAAATAAGTTATTCTGATTTCAAAATATATGTATTTCTATTTTTTTTTCTAGTTGGTGTTACATAATTCTAATTATTTTAATTAACGTGATGCTTAAAAATAATAGCTGACTGGAGTCAATAAAAGTCTCTGTTTCTCTACAAGAACTTAAGCTTCAAGAAGATTCCTTAACTGACCCTTCACTGCGGTCTTTCACAAAAAGAAATTCCAGTAAAGTTACTTTTACTTGCTTGAAAAGAAAGCTCTTAGAAGCAAGTGTGCAGTTCTTTGTAAAATTTTTATTGTTTCACTTACAAAAAAAATTGACAAGCTTTGTTCCAACATCTTCCATTCAAAACTAAATAGAAGTAAATGCTTTACAATAAATGCAGTTCCACCTCTTTAATATACCGTGTTTATAGGGCCAGGTCCCTGGGGGTGAGAGGCAAGGTAGATGTTGAAACAGTAATGGAGGTCTGTTAGCCATTGCTCTTGGACTTCACCACTCTTCAGTGTCTAGAAAGAAGGGGGAAAAGGGAAAAAAAAGGGAAAACTCAGTTTCACCAGCAGTATTAGTAAAGCTTCAGTTTGTTTCTACAGTTAACCAGGTGCTCTGCTGAAGATACAAGACAGCCTTGTTCACCCACATGCAGTGACATTTTTCATTTCAGTTACACATCTAAACACGATATGCCTGTTAATGCTGAAATTACTGAGCGTTATTATTTGGTACGTTAAGTCAGTGGTACATTATGAAGCGTGTGAATTATATCAGATGCGTTTCCTTACTCTTTAATTACAGCACAGTTTGCTTACTTTCCAATTCTGCCATTTGTAGTCAATCAAAATGCAAATGAGCACTCAGTACCCAAGCCTACAGAAGAGCTGCTACCAACAGACCAACCCAGGCCACAGTCCAGTAATTCATCCTCCTTACCATTCTTAAGTGGTTAAAAAAAAAAACCAACAAAACCCACAACCCAGCCAAAGTCAAACATTACAAAAACTGGCTGAGGCCTTTTCAACACCAAAGGAAGCCAAGGATCTCATTTTTTGCTAGAGAACCTGCATGGTACACTCGCATCTGTTCTTGCCACCACGAGGTTAAATTTTTGGTGATAGATCTTTACAAAGTTACTACTGGATGGATACCTGCAGCTTACTTACTCAGCCTGTGGGCAATACAAACTGTCTGTGCTCAAAACTAGTAAGAGCTTTGCAAAGAGGCAGCTTCAGATCTGGTTCCTGAGAGGAAAAGCAATTGTAATAATCTCAAAAGTTCTAAAAGGTGGAAGCATAAATAGAAGGCTGCTGGATTTTGCAGTAGTTGTGAATTAAAAAAACATCTACCACTTTTCTCTCTAGACACTTGCATACTTGAGAGAGAGAGAATATATTTCCTCCGTATGTATTTAAGGGAGTTTGTCTGATTTAATTACATCTTTGTACACAGACATACCCCTGCTCCAATAAAACAGGAAGAACTAGCTTCTTATTTTGGGACAGCTCTCCATCAACCAGGCTGTGCAGGTCATCCACTGCCAGTGCCTTTTGTTACAAAGCTGGCCGCTGCCCAGACGCCCTGGGCTGAATCAAGCTAAATATCAGAACTGCCTGCCCTGTGCAGTGAGTACAGGAGCTCAGAGAAGTAGCAGCCTGCAACACAGCCTGCACTACCGACACAAATAAAACGGTAACTTGTGTTTTACCAAGTGCAGGGTTTGCACTAATTCGTGAAAATAAACATGAAGTCTATCCTTGTGGTCTCCGGGAGATGAGAAGCGGTTTCTTACCATAATGTCCTTGATAATCTGTTGCACCAGAAATTCATTTGTCATCATGTGGCTCCTGAGCTGACCATGCTGCATTAGCAAGCGAAGCAACTGAGCAACCACAGGCAGTTCTTCCCGACAGATCCTGCTCACTTGGAGACTTTGCAGCATCACCCTTAGTAATCGTGGCAGGAGCACTAATGCAGAAATACACGATCCCCACAGCATATCCCTGAGAGGGAAAGAGAACAAAAATTGAAATGATTAAGGAAGATTATTTCAAATACACTTCTGTGACCTAGGCCTCGTATTTCTACAAGGAAACGTACCTGTATGTTGAAGCCACTTGGCATGGTTACACTCGCAATTAGAGCTCAAGCAGAAAATTTGTACTGACAAATGCTATAATTGAAAATATTCTGAGATTATGGACAATACTGGGGAAAAAGAAAATTAAGGTCCTGCCCTGGAGCTACAAGTGTTGCTGAAGCTCCTACACAGTGTAATTTCTGCTTGATGCAACAGGGAAGATTTTTTTTTTTTTATTTCATTTGTAATTAAAATACACCTCAACCTTTAACAGTCAACCCCCCCCCCCAAAAAAAAAAAGGCAATGCAATCAGCTTTTTCTAATATTTAAGTCATTAAATACAGTAAATGAAGGAGGAGTCTGGTTTTAAAAACACATCTTAAATCAACTCTGACCAACTCTTTCTTGTATGTGGAACAGTTATAGGAAAAATTCTGAAGTTTAAACTGTTTAAAGACATTTCTGCTATACAGGTAAATAAACTTACTGAAATCTGGTGTCTGTGGCTTTTTTTCCCCCCCTTTTTAAATCAAATGGATTTGCAGTCTATAGAATGACTCCTGAGAAGTTTTGTTAAAGCTGAACCATCACGTCAAGTACAAGGTTATAAAGACTAATCCTATGTGTGTTGTTTTTCAATGTATTTAATGAAACTAAAGGGTAAAGGTGAAGATTAAGGTGCAAGTATTTACCTTTCTGCAGCTAGGATTGTTCTGACATTTAACTAGAACAACTGTAAGTAAAAGCTTTAGACAAAACCTTCTTAAGTTATTGTTTTAAATAATTCCAGCTAAGTTTGCAGATTTTTTTCTTAAATCGCAGTGCTATTTGGTAGTAAGCAAGAGGGGTTGTCCTTTCATTTGACATCTCTGAATACTTGTTATATGTAGGTTATAAAAGCAGAGGCAATTAACACAGTTAGAAAAGCAACATTACCTTTTCTGTACATGTTCTGCATCCTCTTTGTCTAAAGTTAGCAGGAAGTACAGAAGACTGTAACAACAAGAGGCTAAGAACTTGTGTAGATTTTCACTTAGGATGCAAGCTTGATCCAAGAGCTTATTTATGGCACACAGAACAGACCCAGCTGTGCTATCAGGTATTACAACCAATCCAACCTGTATTAAAACAAAAATCCTCAAGTTCATCACTTTATACATGAGTTTTTCTGTTAAACAAACATCTAATGCCAAATGTTTCTATTCTTTCATATTATTACAAATATTACTTTGTTTCTATTCGAGTTAATACATACTAGTACATTTTTTAAATTCCTGTTTTCCTTAGAAATTGATACCCAGAGCAAAAGAAGGTTAAAAAACATTTGAACCTCAGCAGTCACCCCTGGTTAAAGAAGGCCTACCATACCACTTCTATTGGTCAGTGACACTGAGAGGTGGACTTGAGCCTTTCTCATTCCCCAAACTGAAAATCCTCCACCCAGAAGTCCGGACAGTCGCTTACTTTGCTACAAAAGACTAGGCAAAACTTTGAAGCACCTGCTGCTTCTCCAAATTCCTGCAACACACAGGCTTTTCAAAACTGAACTGGTTTTTCTGCGTATAACGTTGCAAGTTACAAAGAGGACAAAATCTAGAATCAAATTTGAGAGCCCAGGTGTAGGTTATGCTCTGAGCAATCAGTACGGAAATAGACTATTATTCGTGTAAAAGTTCTAATGAATTTCTCCAGCTTTTAAACTTTCAACTCTCCAACTTTCAAATAAAAATCAATACAAACAGGCAGCTAACAGCGACTGTAACCACATAAGAAAACCAGCGTCTCTGTGCCATCCCCTGAAATAAACACATCACTCATCTCAAATGTATTCAAAGAGCAAATGCTTTAAGCCTTTCTCTGAAGGATGGTGCAGACAAAAAGAAGCTTTTGGACAAAACAGGTCTTTCCTTTTAAGCATATATCATGGGACAGAGCATCCCTTCTCTGTCTTGAAACAGCAGCGAGCAGTCACTGAGGCAGAAGGACATTCAGATTTACTCTCCAGACAGAAAAGCCACTGGGGACCACCAGGGCTCGTCTCCTTAGAAATCCAACGTGCTGGACAGGAATGGGAGCATTGTGATCGGAGTTAAATTAAAGCTAACGAAACACCGTGGGCCCACAGCTGGGGTGATGCTCTGCTGCTGTTAAAATGAAAGTATTAGCTTGAGTTTGAATTTTATAGGCGTAGTAAAACATATTTTTTAAAAATACACACATTGCTAATGGGGCATCGTTTACCTCCATAAGAAATTAATTAAAGGAGTTTTAAAGTAGCCTAATCTGGTCACCAGCACGTACACAGTTTTAAGCAGAGACAGTTGGTTCACTCAACGGGGTCATCTGTTTCTTTTAGGGAATTTTTGCTGTTGTTTTTAAAGATCAACAAGGAAGTACAAGTTACATAAATACGGAATATATTCCACTGGAATGCTTACTCATGTGGGGTAAGCTATAAAGAACAATGAAGGGTTCATGCTTTTGAATACTTCCAGTATAAATATAATAATGCACTTGGTGTATTTCAAAGCCAAGAGCACAGATCATTGTCCCAAGCTGACCTTGCACTAGCTGGCTGCAGAAGTAAGAGTAGGATGGCGTTCATGTGTGACAAAAGATAGACTGCAGCTATCACCAAGATTACCAAATAACAGCTCGCCAAATTAATAATGGTTATCGTGACCAACCACAAATGAGAACTTACAGTGAGCTACACAAATGTCTACGTATGTAGAAGCATCTTAAAAAACAAATTGCCCGATCTCTTAACACTGCTGACGAAACATGCCTATCAGCAAGTCTGGAAGATGTTGTGCACCCAGGCATTTCAACCTACACAAATCCAGTAGATGAGATAGCGCAATAGGTTTCCAGGTAGGATGCTGCCTATACAGTGCCTTCCTTCCCTGCTAGGTGATCCAGCTGTTACCACCCAGTTAGAGATCCTGGGCAGCAGTATCATCAGCCACAAAAATCCACTGTCACAAATGTAAATGTCATTTAGCCCTCGAGGGACAGTGCAATAGGGTGCACAAGCTGATTTAGAAGCTGTGATTTAAGTCAGCCCCCAAAATCCAGAAAATAGTGACAGATAAGCCAGCTCCTGTGGAAGCTCTGGACCGGTAATTTTTCAGTAGGCTGTGGATATTTGTCAGATCACATTATTAGGGAGTGCAGTGACAGGACAAGGGATAATGGTTTTAAACTTGAGAAAAAAAAAAAAGAAAAAAAACATAGAACAAGAAACCTTTCATTTATGGCTATCCTGGCTTGAAAACAAGTTGAAGTACTCAGAAGTCAAAAATAAAATAAAATACCTAAGTCTAGATATTAAAAATTACCTATTATTTTAAAACCCCACTGATCTTGTTGAAAATTTTTTCAAATACTAAAATTATACACAGATTATGTAAAATATGGAAGAAATGTATTTAAGGGTTATTGAGACTAGCACAAGAGCTATCACAAGGAAATTAATGCAGAAAATGAAGTATTACTTACCAGATATTTACAGATGCCAGTCTGGAGAATGTCAAAACACTGACTTTGCGAAGGTATAGTGGACAAGCTGTGACAAATCATCTGTTTTAATGAAACAAAAAGTTGTATGTAAGTACTTAAACACGCAACCAGCAACCATTCACTGCATAGCTACACACTTCGCTGACGAACCTAAGCACAAAGTACCTATGAGGACACAGCAGCTTTGTCTCTAAAAGTATTGATTTTTGGCAGTGTTTAAGATTAACATTGTCAACATAAGTTGTTCAGTGGTTAAAGAGAGAATGACCTCCACCATTAATTTTGTCAGTAGTCGCTTTTTTCCTTTAACCTATGTGACAGAACTAGAAGGCCAGAAGTACTCAATTTGCCTACAATGCCTCGCTAAGCCTACACTGCCTTTCCTCTGAGCTAAAGAAATTCAGAAAACAACTAAATACTATTAACAAGCATGAAATAGCAAAAAGGCAATAAAATAGGACAGGAAAGAAATCTAAAGGAAGAAAATAGCGAAGATCCATTGGTTACTACTTTCCCTCTATATCACTAAAATGTTATATTCATAGTTGATACAGAATGTAATACCACAAAGGGGAAATCTTGTTTTAAAGAACTGCCAAAAACTTTCTGGTGCTTATATTATCGAGCACAAGCAAACTATTAGCTGTCCAGAAGCACGACAGAGAGAGGTTAAGAAAAAGGTCTTCAAAGGTCTTCAACGACAGCAAATCCTATCAGTTCACAGCAACTCCTAGCAAAACAACTCAGTGCAAGCCTATAATGTGGACTACTGCCCTATTTCTTTTCTTATCCTTACTGTTTTTCATTAAAAAGAAAAAGTCACCAAGTTGAAGACGACCCCATGAAATGCCATAAAGCCCCATACAGGATAAAGGGAGCTCTACTAGATCTGCTGGTACCTTGCATTGCGGTCCTCGGCAGACCGCTTTCTCTGTTCTCTCCTCTCTGCTTCTAGCCCTGCTAGAGCTGACCAAATTCAGGAGATTGTTAACATGCCTGCTCGATAGAACATGGACTAAAAGGTTGTCAGCACATTGCTAATGGTGATCAGGATTACACAGATCATTGTGCAAGTATTTTATTTCACTGCTAGGAGCATTTACAAGACAGTTTTGTAGATACTCTTGCACTGAATACCCTTATAATTGGTACTATACGTGTATTTTAAAATTAAATATTATTAAACCTGCTGCATCCTAGATATGGTATTGTTTCTGCACACTGGCATTTGAAAGTGATAAAATATGAAGCACACGGGAGTATTCCCAAGAAGCACGCTGAAGACATTTGCATTTCAGCAGTGTCAAGGAATGCAATAAAGCTGAGATAGGAGGAGGTTACCACTGGGGACTGTCAAGGGCAAACCCTGATGCCAGCATGACCTAGTATTTGAATGAGTAACACTTGCACAAAAGGTAAAACTACGCTGATGAAACACAGTGGCTGACAGAAACTCTGCCAAGACAGGAGGACTGGACTAACCTATAGAAGAGATTGCATGGGTCTGACGAGTAACAGACGGGGAAATTCAGTGAAACAAAAGTGGAAAGTCATGCCCACGGAGACTAATAAAACTTCTGTATGCAACCAGGAATTTTAACAACTGGAAATTAGGAGAAAACTGTGCATAACTGATTAGGAGGTGAATGTGATACAACTACAGGCAAATAGCTTTTAGGATGGAAAACCAGAGACAATGGCAATAGAAGTGATCAGTGCTACCAAACAGAAGTTTAGCACTGCTCTGTAAGACCCTACTTATTAGGCCATTTCTGAAGTACCGTGCAACATCAGGGTCATACCTCGTTGAGAAAGGTGAACTCAAACTGAACAGTGGTACTCATGGTTGGCTGGTATACAGGCAGGATGGAAATTAGGAAGGACAACAATGAAAGACTTCCAGGAGGAAGTGCAGGAGACTTTTGTTGCTCGAGAGCTCAGCCAGTTTACCAGAGGAGTATGCTATATGCTTGTGATTACATGACACCAGACAGGAAGTTCGGGAGATCCCTTTTAACTCAATACATAGCCACGAGGTCAACAAACTGAAGACCTAGGAGGCAAATTCAACTGGCCCACCCAGCAAACCACAGTTTATTATTAATAAAACCGTTATTAATCATTCCCCCTTAGGGCCATGCCCCTGGAATAGCCTTGCTGGTCCCTGAAGGTTCTCCCTTAAACGACAAGTTGCATTTCATGAGGTAAAATTTGCTGACACGGATTTTTCCAGAATTGGCAAGGAGAACGGGCATCACAGCATTGAACGTCAGCTTCTTACAAGGGTTGTGGCAAAGTGCAGAGTATTTGGCAAGCTGGTTTTTCAACCTTTTAAATCTTTCTGACTCTCAAAATAGCACAAGCATTCCCTACACCCAAGCTTTATTTTCATACAATTAAGTGGGAGTGGTGATCCTTTTCAATTCTATAAATTAAATCCTGCTCGAAATGGCTTTCATAACAAATGTTATAAAAAGTGAAACTGAAATGTTATTAGATATGGAAATGAAAAGCAAAGAAAACTTAATTATCACATGAAAATTAGTATTTTTCCTGACAATTTATTTTCCTTAGGCAAGGGTCTGCATGATGTTTAATTTCCATAATAAAATGTCACAGCTGATTCATTATTTTACATTTGATTAGCATTTATCACATTTTTGGCGCATTCATAGATTGGTTTTGGACTAAAGCCAGGGCAATTTTGTTTCAGAGTATTACTGAGGTGAATGGACAGGGAATGAGCATTTTTTGATCACTGGGGGGGAAAGGGAGGGATGCCTTTTTGAGACAAGCATTTTACAACAGGTTTGGTTTCATTTGTTGTTTTTTTTGTTTGTTTGTTTTTAATTTTGTCTGAATGCCTACTTAATTTGCTCAAGTCAAAGCCAAAGAAAAGCATGCTCTGAAATGCAAGGATTAACAGTTATTATGCAAAAAATACCACAGGCTTCATCGTTCATTGGTGGCTTCTCGAGCCGAGCCTTATCCGTCAGACAAGCCCAGCCACCCATCGCACCAACGGGCCCTACAACCACTACAGGGGCCTCCCTGCTTGCTGTACCGAAGACGTACCCCAACACCATCCAGCTAAAATGGAGGGAGGTAGGCAGGAAAGGTGGTCTGGGGGTGCTCTCTGCTCTTTGGGGATCCTAAAGCCATGGAGTAGACTTGCAATTTTGAGAGGAAGGCACCTGCCAAGGCATGCTTGGCCCACTGACAGGAAAAGCCTTCAGAAAGTTGGCTTTGCTCAGCCCCCTTGTCCCTATGCTGTGTATCAGGTCTCAGAAGATGGGTCAAGTCGCTTGCTAGTTTAGTCATCTTCAGGTGGATGAGTTTTTAAAATGCATTTTTGCTGCTGACAGCCAACCTAACTGACCCCTAATCCGATCTGAAACAGGCTTTTTGTGGCTCTAACGTACAGAGGAATCCATCAGTTTAATATTGCTCATCTGTTTGATGCTCTCAACTCCAAAAGACAGAGACAGGAGAAAGCCCAATCTCAATCTGAGCCCTCATGGCAAAAGCAAAAAGGACAACAGATGAACCAACAGCAAGGCTTTGTTCACGTGTTTAATTGTTCCCACTCCCTAACTCACTCCGTGTTTCCCATAACATGATAGATTCTGGGCTCGAAAAGCCTCAAGGGAAATATTTTATCAGCAACTGCCCAGTGAAAAATCTGCGTATTATTTCAAGTTTAATCATGCTGCCAAGTATTCCCTTTTTCAAAGAAAATTACTGACTTTCCACTGAAGATACACAGCACGGAGAGGATCCAAGCAGGCAGGAAAAATAATGAATCAAGTGTTTTAGCTAGCCACTATGTGGAGCCTGACCAGAGCCCCTCTAGACCCCAGAGCAGTGATTTTTTTCTAAAAGAAAGTTGGCAAACACCAGACGCTATATCCTAATGTGAACTTTAAAATGCATTTTTCAACTCAAGTCGACATCCACCTCAAAGAGCGGTAACTAAAATATAACAGGTTGTTCTGCAGTCAATTCCCAAGCCCTTGTGAAATGACTGTTTCAAGCGAGACCCTACCCCGTGTAACATGTTACCGCGGAGCGTGGAAAACGAGAAGTTTTCAGGTGATGGGGCAGGCAATGAAGCTTGTTGTCTGAAGCTTGGCCAGCTTCTCCCGGAGCTCCCTAGCTTATCAGACAGTGTACTCCCTTGACAGGTGCTGCTTCTCTTTCTGAAATAAATTGATTTGACAGGGCAATATTAACAGTGCCCTGAGTTGTTGGGAAAGCTGCGTACACCAAGAGATCTTTGTTCACCTGCCTTGGCTAAGCTCACAGGGGCGGATGTGAAAGGTATTCCTGATTCAGTGACTCAAAGCAACACAGAAAACCCACACGATCACAACAACAAAACAAACCCAGAAAATAAAACCTAGGTTAAAAAAAAGAAATGCAGTCTGCAGGAGAACATTACATAGTTGTGCAACAGGGGAAAAAACACCATGTCTAGCTTTACTCTCAGGGTAACAGAAGAGGAAGACAAAAGAACTACAAATGATGAAGAACATATATTATGTTCTACATCTTGATACTGTACATATTTCCAAAGATTAGATGGATTATGAAGCATGGTTAATGTCCAATTACTGGCTTGGAAACATGAACTGCAGCACACAAACCCAGCTTGCATCTGTTGAACTGCAGTAATTGCCTACATGCAGGTTCCTAGGCTGTGGCATGCAGTCTGATGTTAAACCTATATTAAAAGTCAACTAAACCAAGTGAAGTTATCTTTATTTCCCATGGGACACAAAAGGCTAGGTGACAATCACCACTGCTCACCTGCTGTACAGCAGCCTGGTCACGTGTCACAATCTGGGTCTGGTAAGATTTGGTACGAGGAGGCAAAGAGCTATTAGCTGCAGTCCTGTTCTCTTGCAAAATGACAGATTTCTCTACTATTTATTTCTTTTATGACAAAAACAGGATTTATACTCAACAGCTAATGTGCTGTCTAGAAAGAGATGAAGCCATACCTGAAAAACAGCAAAGGTCTGGTTCACGTGTTTGCCCCCTCTCCAAGCAAAAGAGCTTGAAAACACTGAAAACCATACACCTGGGAAGCTAGCTTGGCTCACAAAGCCTGTTTTTTTGAGCAAATTTAGTTTAGGTATCACAAAACAGGATGTGAATTTATAGCATAATGCACAGTAACTATGGAGACATTAATTCACGTTAGCAACACGCAGTAACGTATCAGCTGCCAGTGATAAAATGGCCCAAGACATGCTGGAGATATAAGATACAGGTACAGTGAAGCTCTGGCCCTAAATACTGTTATTTAAAGTTTTATATCTTAAGAAAATTATGAAAGACATCTTTAAAAAAGAGCTATTGGGAGAGATTCCATTTATTTATATAATTTCTCTGTTTTGTTTCTTAGGAGCTTGCATTACTTTTCAAAAAAAAAAGCATTTTTATTTCTAAATATTAAACTTGGATACGATGCATCTTTACAAAACAGTAATGGGCTTATACAGAATCTCCCCACCTCAAAGAGGGTAAAAATCAGTGTCTTTCTGGTTCAGACTATTTAGACTCAGTTGTTTTTTTTCTCCCCAGTGAAACTCTGATCTTGGTATCTCAATAAAGACCATAAGCTGAAATCTTACAGGTATTTCAAGTCAAAATTTACGTCTTAAAATTACAGTAATTTCTGAAGTGTTGACCTCTGCTTAAAGCTAACAGACAGCATCATAACTCCACCTCTTACTTCTAAAGATCGATATCCTCACAAGACTTTAATTCATATGCATTGACCTGCTGTCTGTGATTTGTCTTAATTTTCCATAGCGTGTCAGCGCAGACACAGCCTGCACAACTACTTCATTTTAAAACTTTTCCACTTTTGACACACTTTAGCATATTACATTACATACGTCCCAATATTTTTGAACTCGTCTTCTCTTAATAGCTGAGTTTACTAGTGATTGCTCTGAAACATTTTGCTATTTTATTCCTTCAAGTCAACTATGTGCTGAATATAATCCCAGAACCCAGACTTCAAGCAGACCTTCAGAATGATGGTTTGCTTTCCCCCCCCAAGCATTCAAATGTCACAAACATCAAATATTGTAACAACAGAAATTATCATGTATACGCTGTTACCTTGTTAATCTGTTCCTTTCTGTTGGCACTATTTCATTTGATTCTGATAGAGCAATTCAATTACAGGGGAGTGAACAATATTACCGACAAACACTATAGGCACAGTTAAAATGAACCAAGTCTGAAGCCCTTCGGGCTGCAACAATTTATTCTGGAGCCCCGTCTATTTTAGCTGCAGGGATATGATTGTAAATAATTGGCTTTAATAAGGCAGAAGTCATTGTAAGTATAAGCATTGTAAGCTCCAGAAGATGAACCAAGGTTTCCACATTTACATTTCAGCTCTTTCCGACAAAATATGAAGATTAACCTTTACAGTTACACCAAATGGCATTTAAAGGGACGCTTTTCTTAAGGATTGCTCCTCAAGTGAAAATCACCATTACCTAAAAGCCTCCACAAAATAAGGAACGTGGCTTTGGATTTGCAGTATTACCAATTACTGCTCTCTAGACAAAACGTACAACCAGCAACCACCTCAGAAGGGTTTTGTTACAAGCCACTTAGAAGCGTTAACTCCTACTGGAAGTGCATTTGTTTGGTCCTTTCACCAGTTCTGCTTACCCGCTGCACTTGGTAGCGCGTGGTCATGTTACAACGCACTCGAACTGCCATCTGAAAATGCCTCAAGTCACTCTTTTCCTTTACACCTGGTTATAAACTGCTCTGTGCTTATCCACAGCCTCTTCTCCTCCAGTTGCTCATTTCCATAAGACTTACAGGAAACTACCACCTGCGGCTTTATCCTTTTAGCAGAGCACCAAACACTAGCCAACGGTATAGACAGTACTAGTGGTGGAAGGAAAAGAGTAGGATGGATGGCTAACAGATCCTTCATCTTACCACTGATCACCAAATTCTCATTTATTCATAGGAAACCAGGCTGTCAAACCCTAACTCCACCAGCTCTTTATTTCCACTCACAATAAAATAGATTTCCTTTAAGAGAAAACCCTGAATTGTAACTACACAACATCAAAACTCTTTTAGAGAGACAACTCTCAACATAAATAGAGGCCAGGATGCTGCCTGCTCCGCAGCTAATGAAAGGCTTGTTTCACTTACTAGATGTTTTTCAAAACTACTACAAATATTTTGCTTAATAATACAGCACCACCATAAACTTGCTTATCCAGCAAATGAAAAAGATTCAATATTCAGAGGCTGTGCCTCTGCTCAATTCCACCAAAAGCTACACCAGAAGCGTGACTAATTAAAGCTGAGTTTATTATTTCCTGTAGCACTTTATCTAAACGAAAGAATTTTCTGCAACAGCTAAAAAAATTAATCTCAAATTGTATCAGTGAATGGGGGACAGCACTTCAGATATCTCATGAGAGTGAAAAAGCCTTCCTCTTACTGAAAAGCCACTGCACACCACGGCATGCACCTGGCCCCAGCACAGGGGAAGACACCCAGTGCCTCAAGTAACTCCCTTGTAACTCCTAGGCGAGGGAACAATTACAGACAGGCTCCATGTTACAGAGGCATTTCTCATTGGTATTTTTATTTTCTGACCGAAAACTTGAAGACTACTGGTTGTTGCATGTTTTTCTCCCAGCAAAAGTTTTCCATTGAACATAGAAATCTGGATGGAAAGTCGGCCAAGTTTCTAGCTGATTTAAAGAGATTTAGTGCCTCCAACGCCCCCACTACAGATACATCTGCAAGTAGATGCAGAAGTCATCTGACAATAAATTAACTGAGATTTGAAAGACATCCACCTTTACAACAACGGCACCAACACCTTGAACTACATCCACTTTGAAGAAAGTGGTCTCCAAACCTACCTCCCTCACTCCCGGGAAAAAAAGAGCTCACCCATGCCTCAGCCCCAAATCCAATGCACTTCCCATCACATTGGCCTTTGTATCACATCGTCTTTCAAGAATTTCTAAAAAGATCGTCATAATTTGCTGGTAGTTTTCTTCTCCCCAAAGGTTGCAGCTCCGTTTTTTTTTGGGGGGGAGAAGAACAGTTTATTCCATACCTGGTAGAAACTATTTGCTCTATAGAAAGTATTCCTGTGCAATATCTGGCAAATTTTGAGGAACTGAAAGTTTTTTTCCTAAGCCAGGATTTATTTAATTTTAAATGGTCCAGACCCCAAATCCTTAAGTTCTTCTGGACTAAGTTCCCAGAATATTTTGTTTGCAAATTGAACACAAGTAGAACACAGCTCAGTATGTTTGAAGCAGGAGAACAGTGCTCAATAAGGAACAACACAAGGAAAAGAGACCCCCCATAAAATTTACTGAACAGAAAAGTGCATTGTTTGCTTATGGTCAGCCACCAGAACCCCAAGGTCCTCCTCTGCATTGCTGCTATCCAGCTGGTCAGCCTCCAGCACTTACTGGTACATGGGGTAATTCCTCCCCAGGCGCAGGAATCTGCAATTCCCTTTACTGACCGTCATGAGGTTCTTCTCTGTCCAGTTCTCCGGCCTGCCCAGGTCCCTCAGACTGGCAGATAACTGTCTGATCTATCACACAATCCTTCCAGTTTTGTGCCACCCTGCAAATTTGCTGAGGGTGCACTCAGCCTTACCGTCCAGGTCACTAATGAAGAGGTTAGAAAGTACTGGCTCCTGGGGTACACCACTAGAGTCTTCCTTCCAGCTGGACTTTGTGCAGTTGTAACAATTGTAAGAATCTACAAAATGCCACAGATCCAGGTCCCATTGCTCCTTATACACAGATTTTTGTTCCTATTTTCTCTCCCGACTTAGTCCCCAGAAAAGACTTGAGGCAGACCCATAAATGCATCAGTACTGCAATGCTCCACACGGTGTCCGAATCCTCTTTCATGACTAATCACAGCTCTTTCTTTAATACCTGCAATCCACTTCTGAGAACCTGAGAGAACAACTTGTATCTTTCCCAAAAAAAGGTACTCAACAAGAGCAAGTTTCTGCACGATGACTCTTCTTGCTGGCACCAAACGACTGAAAAGATTGTGCTAGGACAAGCCTATCAAATTCGCAAGCAGAAACCAAGGACACAAGCAAGCTATCTATAACCCAACTACTTCACTGTCCCCGAGTGAAAATATTCCTGTTGTGTGGTCTCTCAACCAGTTTTGATACATTTGTGGAAGAAGCAAAAAGGGGAAAGAAAGAGGACGCAAGGGGTGGCATTTTCAAAAATAGACAGATATAAAATCCTTCAGATGTATGGGATTATGCTAACTCTTTGAGAAAGATTTGCAAGTGATCCCTCTGGTGAGTTCACAGAGGAACAATCCTGTGTTCTGTACAGAACAGGGAGAGAAAACACTCAGGTCTTCCAATACTGGAGAAAAGCATTTTGCTGAAAAAACACATCATTACTGCCCAGAAGAGACAGAACAGAACAAAAAAAAAAACAAAAAAAAGAGAAGGAAAGTTCAGCTGCTCCTCAGCTGAAACTAACTGAAGACAGGATATCTAAGGATGTGTGTCAATCATGGTACCAAGTAATAAGTTTACTTAAACTAATTTCCTATAGATAACAGTACACATGCAATACATGCTTTGGACTCTTAAACTTTTACAAGTTCAGAGGGAAAAAAACCCTATGCTGCTTTCTTGAACAAAAAATACCAAAATATATCATACAGGTGTTATATTCTTCCTTTCTGTATTCATGACAAAATTCATAAATACCATAAAATTGGCATGTCATTAAAATATGATTTCACAGCTTGAAGTGGTTTCTGCAGGCTAAGCAATAAAAAGAGTTGAGCCATAACGAAGACCAATATTCACCTGTTCTGTATAAAGTCTGGTGGCTCAGATCCCTTCAGAACCAACAATAAAATTAAGCTTTTAGTTTTCAGTACTTACGACCTTATAAACAGATACCAAATTCACAATGAAGTTTCTAATCCAGTAAACTTTGATTAAAGTTTAATCAAAGTTTAACCATCAGAAGTTATTCTAAACCACCAATGCCAATATTACAACGTAAAAATCTCATTTAATGCAGTTGTTTTATAGTTAACTAAGGAATTTCTGAAAGAAAACTCTTCATAATTAACACTTTTACAAGTAGTTTATTTTTGAAAGCCAAAACATTGGTCTTCATCTTATTAATGTTCAAGAATTTCCCACTGAGGCTTCTACCTATTTTTTTTCCATGAGCACCATTCTGCATACCATGTCTGAATATTCACCTTTTAAAGCACCTTCCCTCAAAATATTATCTGATAACTAATAATAAGAAGACATTAGCAGCTTGACAACTATAATATTTTTAATTCTTTTTCAACTCATGACAATATTTTAGGCATCTGTGGAAAAGGGATAAAGAGCATTTTGAGTTTCAATGCTGTCATTTAGAATTAGTGTTGATGTATTACCTCTGTCACAGCCCAGTGGTGTAAAAACTGGTCCAGATCAGTTAGGTAAAGACGGACAGGTGAAAGTTGTGTTTGGCTAATGTGTGGTTTTCCTCTAATGCCCTGAAGACTAGTCAACTCCTCTCTCGAAAACCCTAGAGAAAAAGAAGCAGTACAACAGCATCACAAGTCAAGCCAAGCACTGTTCTACTTTAACACCATCGTTGACAGAGAACGGTCTTTTAAATTATGTCCACATAACTGTGTAGCGAAATACAAGTTCTGATTTCCAAAAGAAAATACCTATATTTTAACAACCAAGGGAATACCAATTTAAACTATAATGTGGTATATTACAAGACAGTACAAAGCCCACATTGTATTTTCAACTTGCTTATCTTTTTTTTAAAAAAAAGAAAAAACAGATATAATGCAAGACAATTCAATAGGTGTTCACAGTAACTCAGGAACTTTCTAATACAGCCTCAAGGGTTCAAAAAAAATTCATTCAACTAATTATTTCTAGCCAGGTATTAGATGTTACGGTGAAACAATTACTGCTCCAAAGCAGTCACTTCATTTTTGCTTTCATTTTCTGCATCATCAGTACAGCTGTCTTCAATGCTTTATAAAGAAAAGGTAGTTTTTGAATGCAAAGTGGCTGTTGCAAATGATTCTCGTTACCACAGGGCAAGTCACTGGGAAACGTTTCCAAGTACCATTATACCATTTTAACCACTGTAACTTCTCAAACTTGCATCACCACAGAACAGAATTATTTTTGTATCTGAGTAAGAATATAGCAGCAGAAGTCATTCTGTTCACATGACAACCATGGGCAGCTCACTTCAATGTAGTTTGATTACTTTATTCTGATGGAATGTTTTTAATGGCGCAAGTACATCCACAGGAAATCCAAAAGGCACTCGTTTGTATTGTTATGAACCAATAAAATGCGTTTAAATAAACTGAGAAAATTCTTATTCAAGCCATATGCTGAATATAGATTTTCCTCATTCTTTAAGCAGAATTCTGCTAGACATCAAGAAAAAGTACGCAAATATTCAGCCCAAATGGCAAGTGAAAGCAAAAAAAACCAGGGTGTCAAAAATCAGATCAAGATAAAAAAGGATATACCACAACCAAAACAAGCAACAAGATTAGAACTACTCTCAGGAAGTAATTACTATACCATTTATTCCAAATTAAATCCAGCAATTGACTAACAAAACAAAATTTCATTTTGTTAATTCTAAATTATGACATTGACATGGATTACCTATAAGGGTTGAAAACAAGAAGCTGAAATAGTCCACATCATTCACCGAATTATCCTGCACTTGGCACTTCCAGCCTGCAAAGGATGATCTACACAAAACCAATAGTAGATAGGTTATTAAAAACCATATAATTGAGAATTCACAACCTCCTTGCATAATACAATCAATTAGCATGACTAAATTGTTAATTTTAGCATTCCTGTTTCTCACCGCTGTTGTCAGAGTAGCATTTTGAACAGCTTCAAAAACAGGACTTGGCTCTTTCAAGACAAGTAATATTGCATTTTGTGCCCCTACATGAGCTTAGGTTGTTATGTAGATTAAATTACTGAGGTAGCAATTTTTTATAAATACCGGTATAACCTTTATTACAGTGACAACAGCCAACACACAGCAAATTAAATTATTTTTATTTCCCTTATTTGGTAAAAGTCATTATATTACAAAGCTGGACTGTTTTTTTCATTATATCCACTAATTCTGATACAACTCTTTACAGGAACAATAGATACCATTTAAAAGTAGCTTCATTGTCTACTTCAGAGCAGCTAAAGCTATTAAACACAGAACTAAATTAAAAACTTGCTTTGTGATTTAGTGCATATAAAGGAGCAGTATACAAAGACAGCAGCAAACCCATTATTAAAGCCGCCTGACACTTCACTTTTTAGGGGCAATCCGTAAGAAGACTACTTTCGTTTCTCAAATTAAAAGGCATACATCCCTGTGGAAGCTCAGAGCAAACGAAGACACCATCAAATGGAGGTGCCTTGCCTGTGCATCAACGTAGAACCGTGAGAAGGCCAGGAGATGACAGCAAGTACCTCGCACACATTCTCCTCAAAATACGTATTATTCAAGTTTTCTCATTTGCTGCTGCTGCTGGCACTTCTACTGTAGGCTACCAACCTTCGATCCAAGAGATTACTGCTCTACCTTCTTGCAATTTTGCTAAATTTCAGTGCTTTGGAATATAACTTCCCAAGCCAGCTATCTGCCTCGGATCACTTTTTCCCAACTCCGTTCTGCCAAGCATCCCAAGTGGTTTTGCCCAGGGGTAACAGAGCTCTCAAAAGCTTGCTTCCCAAGAAGTTTTCACAGCTCCGTGCTCTGGGAATAAAACCACCAAGAATACCACGTGGAGGTTGGTACCCTCTCATCTCAAAAACCACACTAGAACTGAAAAGCAGTCGCAGCAGCACATCGGGAACGATCAGAGGCACGGAACAGCATCCACCCTAGGACTGCCTACACTAGTGCTCTTCAGCCTGCAAACATCACAGAGAGGAAGTGATCGAGGTCTACAAAATCACCGGTGGCATGAAGACAGTGAATACAGACTGAGTGCTCACTCCTCCCATGAAGAGGGTAGGGGATTGCATGAGAAAGCTTGTCAGAATTAAGTTTAAGATAATAAAAAAACCACTTTTTTCCTTGAAACAGTTAGCAGATGTGTCAAACTCTTCACTAAAGGACCGGTGAATGCAAAACTTTTACACAAACTCCAGATAGTGGACAGAAACTCACTGCAGGCTAAAAACCGCACAAACCACAACAAGATCAGGAAATCCCCGAAGACAAAAAATCATTCTGGGGGTTGAATTGAGTGCTAGAGCTCTGCTTACCCTGTTTTTGTTCTTTCCTACGCACCTTGCTCACAGCCTGTGTTGTGGACAGTGTACTGGGCTATGCAGACCTGTTGTCTGTAACAGTGCCACTGCTTTTTCTCCTTACGTGAGCTTGCACGTGTGTAGGATCCTGAAGCTTACAGTTCAACGTCCAGAAATTTTCCAAACGCTTCACCAGTTTTGGTTTGACGCCTGTATGTGACTATTTTCACACTCACAAAACAGGACAGGGGTTTTAAGCACGCCATGGTAAGTGTCACCGATGTGTACGCAAGAGGAAGCGGAGAGAATTGCTGCTCTTCTGCCCTGGGAGCATGGGGGCAGTGCCTGATCCCAAAGCCTGGCAGAGCTATTGAATGCTTTTAACACTCATCTCCAAGCAGAGCTACGCTGACACATGCACATACAAAAACAGAATCCTGAAATTCAATTACAGTTTACTTTTTTAAAAATCCAAAGCTATTATACACATTAAAATAAGCCTCGATGTTACAAGAGCATTAAGGCTAAAAATATTTGAACACTCGATTTAGAAAGTGACAGAGAAAGTTGCCTACAATCTTCAGCTTCGCCTCTTTGTGCGTATGCTTTGGAGTATGATGTTGTGTGTCATTTTCTCTAAAAAAAATCTATTGTGTCATTTTCTCCAAAAAAAAATTCTATAAAAAATCATGCCTCATTCAAATCACAGCTGAATGGACTTATCAGGATTATGCAACAAAGGATGCTCTGACCTGCTCCTGCCTTATTACCTATAACATGCACAGCATGAGGCATGAGACAAAAAATAAGAAAGAAGGAGCTCACAAATTCAGGTGAACAAATAGGTTTTAGGGATTTTACTGGATTGTACAGTTATCTGTATTCTGAGATGCTATATAAGCCAAGGACCTCTTAAAATTGGAGGACGGAGTGAGGTAACACTTCTCAGAGTATCGTCAGATTAGGTACTAAATTTCTTTTAGAAAAGAAAAACCTATTATTCACAGTAGAGGTTTCTCTCGTGCTTTTCTTCCTGCTAGTTATTGCCAAAACTGCAACAGTTCAGAAGTGAGTAAAAGACTGAAAAGAGTAACAGCTGTGGAGTAACACAGCTTCAAGTATCCTAAAGAGCAGCACGCAGACCCACCTGATCTCCAGTGCTCCACTTGTACTTAAAGAGAAATTGAAGTCAATCCTTTGCTTTCAAGACAGAAAAAGCTAAATATTCTGAAAAAATCAGCTCCTGTTTCATTGTGAATTCCTAAATTTAACAGGTACTTCCATGTTTCACATTTTCCTTGCCTCTGTTCCTCATCTGTAAGATATCACCTCCCCATCTCCTACTGCTGTGAAAAACACGGCACAAAAGCCCATAGAAAGGACATCCCTGTTTTCCAAGTGAGGTATGGACATAAAATAAATAAAAAACAGAGTCTTCTACTGCAGGACAGGGACAAAGGCAAAGCTAAGCATTATGAAAATACTCCTCCATAGTGAGCATGCTGCATTTAGCACACGTTGGAGCACGGAAAAATAACCTGAGATCATGAAATCAAAGACAACCAGAATCTCACGTCAATATCAAATTAAGACTAATACCCGTGCCTTTCTAGTATTTCGAGTGCAAGAACAGCACTACAGCATAAAGAAAGTTTATTTAAACTAAGAAGTCTAATCAGTTACCTTTGAATTACCTTTGAATTGATTCAATTACCTCTGAATCCAAGTGTCTATAGCGTAGTTAAAGCTACTCAATTGTGAGATTCATGCTAAAGCAAACCAGAAATAAGGTAAAGAACATAGAACAAAAGAAATTTAATTCTAGAACAGATGCTGACATACGAAAACCACAAATTTTTTCAAAGATCTTAGTTAAGTATATTAACGCTGCTGCCATGGATAATTAAGAACTACGTGAATGTTAAAATGTTTAAATGCTCATAAATTGAATGTTAGACAGTTAACAAAAACCTGATTTATAGATGGAAAAGAGGTGACAAGCTACCGTACCCTCCCTTTTTTGCATACATTTTTCCTGACAATGGGAGCCTGTTATCAAATTGCATGAATGAGACCTTTCCAGTCAGCTAGTCCAAACCTACATTAACTGTGATGAATTCCGTGCTGTAATTTCCATAAGGTTATCTGCTCTCCACGAGAACAGATCTACTGAGTTGTGGAACTGCACCTTTAGGTAACCTGTTCCGTTCACCAAACGGTATTAAAAGAAAAGCTGAATCCAATTAACTTAAAAATCACTGCTGTTCTTGCCATTAGTGTAGCCCGTATTTCTCAATGACAGCAGCAGTTCAAAGCACAACGTTTATCATTTCCTGCTAACTTTTAACTCCAGATAGACCTGGATGCCTTTGTCTGTGCTGTTATTTTCAGTTTGGGGCTATATCGCAGGGTTGCAAGGTAGAACAACATTCATTCTCATTCTGGAGAGCTATGTGCACATAAATAATGAAACACACTGGAAGGAACAAAACCACAAGGAAGTACCATACCAGAACTGTTGCACCTTTATGGAAGAAAAGTAGAAGACATTTTCCTCAACGTAAGCATGCACGGCTGTAAAATCTGTTCTTTTTAAAAAGCCTTGTGCCAATATTTATCTCAGCTTTGGCATAGTTTATTTCTGTTTAGCTTTAATGAAAACTAATTTCAGTCACGTTAAAACACAACTGCAGTAACGTATAAACTCAGGTTCTTGCATCAGCTTCATCAAATCAGTTGCATGTCACACTGTTAAGGAGGATCAACACTCGGTTTTCAAACCGGTTTTGGAAGGGACAGGAAACCAAGACTGCCGCACAGATGTTGAAATTATAAAAACTTGAATATTTGAGTATTTCTCCGACTGTGTCCCCATCTCCCCATCATTCACACCAACTCAGTTCCAGGTAGCATGGGTCTTGAACACAAACTACAAGAGCAAGTGAAGAGTTTTTCCTCTCCCTTTAATACACTACCATATGCGGACAATCTTTTGTTAGTGTGAGCTGCTTTTTTGTTGTTGTTTTTTTTTTTTTTTTTAACTTCCATTATGTCTTTTCAAGGATCAAGTGTTTCCATTTGGAGATGTGGCAAAATACAACAAACATCTGCAAGGAATTAAGAGGGATTTGGAGAAAAATACGAATCCTATTTTAAGAAAATAACAATTTGAGCTATGCATTGTTAAAAGTAAGCTTGTCAGCTACTCATTTGCTCTAGGGCTGCAAAAGTTGTGTGAAGAAAAAAAAATTGCTTACACATTATAAGTGCCAGCCCAAATCAGAAGGAACATTCACTAATGAGCACAAGGCATTTACTGCCTGCTGCAGTTTTAAGTGCAGCAACGTAAT
This sequence comes from Cygnus olor, assembly GCF_009769625.2. NCBI lineage: Eukaryota > Metazoa > Chordata > Aves > Anseriformes > Anatidae > Cygnus > Cygnus olor. The sequence goes on along the minus strand of NC_049170.1, from coordinate 96,543,499 downwards.
TCTTCTCCCCTCGGTTAGGGGATATCAAACCACAAACAAGAACCTGGAGACAAATTTAGAGGGCTGTGTCCTTAAACACGAGCTTAGCATTCTCCTTCTCAAGCGTTACACTTCACCTAACAGCGAGCAAAGAAAAGGAAATTTGCTGAACAGATCTGGCTGAAGGAACGCGCTGTAACACACCCCAGGATCTGACTGTAGACAACTGCAGATCCTTCCTGATCCTGCAGCAAGCAAAACAGATCTGTCTTTTACCCTTTGGCCTCAGTGGCATCCAGTCAGGGAAATGCCCGATTTCTGAAAGCACATCTTTCTTTTTAGTTTATATTCAACAGTGCCTTAAGCATTTTTATTACCTTTTTCAACTCTCCTCCTTCATATTTGTGTCAAAATTGAGGGGTGTGGAAATAGAGCTAGAAAAAGCCCTTCACAGTGAACACAGACTTCATTATTCTTATATTTTTCTTAATAACCTATTCATAATTACGATGCCTTCTTATACATGTATGATTTTCAGCTTATTCCTCAAGGTGTATCGAGCTGACTTTCCTTTGTACCACTTGTAAGGGTGGTGGTGGTGGGGTGGTGTTTTATTTTCAGTGAGGAAGAACCTCTCATTCACAGCAATGGGTTACAATAATCTCTCCAGGTTCTGTCCTGATTGCAAATGTTTTTTGGGAATATAACGTTTTCCTTGTCTACAACAATGCATTTACTAAGCCTTTCATAAAGTAGCATGTGGGCTCCCAGTTACCTGCATTCTCACTGACCTCCTCAAGCCATGTTGTCAAAGGTTGCAGACCCCATAACTAGGGCAACTAAATAAAATATTAGCGTTTACTCTGAAAGAAGTATCTGTAGAAAAATTTAAACTCCACTATGGCCCTAGAACATCTGAGTAATTATGTGGAAAGACAGAATTTCACATCTTTCAACCAACAGATGGTAAAAGTCCATTCCAGTTCTTTCTAAGCATCAGATTCCTGAGGGTAGCAGGAACCAACATGCCCACTTCCTTGATGTGATGCCAACTGAGCTCCCTCGTTATTGTCTGGAAAGCAACAGAATTATTTTAAAGTCACTATCTCTTAAGGAAATAGCCCATTTAAAGCGATGACAAGCAGAATGCACGTTATCCCCGGAGTTATCTTAAACCTATGAAGTGTAGGAATTCCCACACGATTTATGGCTTGCTTGGAGAGAGCACTCAGCTTTTCTGTGTATGGCCCTCATCTTTCTCCTTTTTCTACAGCAACGAAAACAGCAATTCTTTGTGAGACCCCAGCAAGGAGAAGCCCAACAAGAATAAGAAATGGCTGCTTGAAGCCGTTGGAGCTACTTCCACTTCCAAATACTCCACTTCAAAAGATAAATGTTATAAATTAATTGCCTCCCACACTGTTTCATTTAAATATAGGCAGTGAAATATTACCTGTCCGATTCTCTCTCTGCTACAGTGAAGTAATTTCCAGACACTCTGTTCCAATAGATAAAAAGTTCTAAAAACTTGTAACTATTATGCACAAGTAAGGCACATAAATAAACTGCATTTATGTAATTCTGCTGAATAGATTTTCCTTACTTGTATCTCGAGACACGTTAAGAGGAGACAGAGAACTTTCCTCATAAAGTCAGCAATCTAATATCTTAGTTATTTGATCACAAGGTAATAGTCTGCATTTCATAGAATAAAATGCATCATACTAAGTATTTGGATTATATATTAACTAGCTGAAGTATCCTACCTTATACAAAGCAGAGGGCCTTGCAAAAGCATCTGTCATTCAATCACACAAAGACACTAAGAACTACCAAACAAAACTAATAAGTCTACCAAATGGTGACAGGTGATATTCCTCTGCAACTGTTAGCTTTTGATATGTAGAGTATATAGATTTTGGTATGTAAAGATAAGACCTATCTTTTGTCAGACAAACAAGAAAATCAATCACATACAAGAAAGTGCATTTACAACATCTAATACAGGTCCATATTTAACAAAGATTCGCCTCAAATAGTCTTCCAAAAAGCAGTCAAAACCCAAGCATTTACTTCGCTATTCCTTTAAAACAGTTCTGAAATAGCCTATCTTCTCTACAAACATAGAAAGTAGGTGCAAAAAGATTACACTGAAACCTCTTTCTACCTCTACTTTACAATATTGCTAAGGTTTATGACCTTAATCCCTATTAGACGACTCATAATTAATACATTTCTTCAATTCCTGGAGGGAATTCCTTATCTTTCTATAACCGTATCCTCATGGAATCAGCCAGGACTCCAATGTCAAGATGAAGTTACGACTGGAATTCCAAACCTAAGCTCCACTTACGTGAAACATTACATATTCCCTGCCCAACACATTTTAACCATTCTTTAATTGGCAGAGAACTACTATTCATGTATTTACAGTCTATTTCAACAATCCATGAAATCAAGAATATTTTTTTTACATTACTTCTTTTAGAAATGCGGCACATTGCATCAAGACAAAAGTCTGTCTCAATACTTCAATCCAAGTAGTGCCACCTAAATAATGAAACCCCACCTCGCAGGTTCAGTGCAAACGCTCTTAAAAATACTTCCCGTATCCTTCAGTTTGTCTCCATAAATTTCAGCTTGTCAGAGTCTTAAATCAGAAGGTGACTCAGAGAACTTAACTCCTTCCAAGTTGTTACCTCTCATTTCTCTCACTCTGAGGTCACAGACTGTTCTTGTGTTCCTCCACACCCTTCCTCGCCCCTGTTGGCGTATGAACAGGAGTAGGGGGAAGGATTTATACCCCATAAGTTTGGCACACCTCCATCTCTCAAAACCCTACCTGACTGGATTTACAATTACCTACATCTCGGGACCTGCACAGTAGGCACACAGCAGGCACTGGAGAAGAAGGGCAGGGAAATTAACCCAAGCCACCACCTTCTCTCCCTCATTTTCACCTGAAACTCATCAACTGCATCTATCCTGGTGAACCGACCCGCAGCAAGTCCTGTTCTTTGGCAACGGAGAGCAATCAGTGTAGTATGGCCACGTTCGTACCTTTAAACTGTCAGCATCCAAGACAGGGTGGCTATATTTAAGCCACCATTAATTTCAGGATGGTCCTTGCCCTGTGCTATCTGGAAGAGCTGTAGCGCATAGAAGCCAAGAGCATTGCAGGAACTCTTCTAGCAATACAACAGTATAGGTAATTACCCTCCCATGCTCAGAAACCTTCCCCTTATATATGGCATTACCATCATCATCATCTTGATTCTCAGCACACAGAGTCCACCGTGGCTCACTTGGTCAGCTCCTGCAGACCAGCTGGCTATTAATTTCACCATCACAAAAATTAAAAATGGAAATTACAGGATGCCTTCAAAATCCATTTCCAATTAACAAAAACTTCCCAAAGTTAATATGCTATAATTAAATTTAATGTTTACTGCCTGGTACCATGACAGGGCTGTGGTTTGAGCCATCTGGATACATTTACTATCTACTTTTATAGTTTGTACACACATGCACACACACGAAAGATATGTAAGAGTTTCTTCATCTTATAATGATTGTTCCTGGGATAACTGTAGCAGTCTTATCATCATCCATATGTACTCTCATCAAATCCACTTTAATGTGGCTTCTCCCTGGCAAATAGACATGGGTGTGTATGTGCATTCTCTGATGCACATAAGAACGTACATGATCTGCCAGTCAAGAGTAATGTGGAAATAAAAGCTTTAAAAGAAATTAAAAACAATTGCCAAATACAGCAGTGAGCCTCTGATGCTACTGAATGCAATCTATTTAAAGCACGACAGATAAGCAGGTGGCTTAGAAGAAAAGAGGTTTACAAGAACTCCCCCATCACAAAATTGAACGAAAACGTAACGGAAGAAAAACAGTGCCATCTAGCGACAATATCATTTTTTATTCATAAGCGAGGTCTCTGAACGGACTGATTTGTATCAGTTTCTTTAAACACCACCATCATCTGAAACTACAGAAAACGTTCCATGAACCACACTGTGCCACCGAGCTGTGAAGTTGTATACATTTCGGTATAGTACTGTTCACCTCAAGAACTTCGATGTTTAATTCAAAGAATCACAAGTGCTGTAAATGACTACCAGAAGTTACCTAGCCCCTAATTAATTCCTTTAAGGCTTTACCTCTGCCATCCATGACATCCAGATATAAATATCTGCTGTGAAGTATATTCTATACCTCCTTCCTACAGTCTACTCCAGTATGTCTCTCTGCTTTTGGAAAATCTTGCTAGCACTCTCAACAGATGATTTTCTCCCATTTAATATTTCTAATCCTGCTAAAAACCGCATTCTCCCACCCTTTTCAACAGCCTTTAACACACAGAAAGACAAGTTCCCCCTCCTTCCCAGTCTTATTTGCCTAACAATGCCAATTTGTTAGTCATTCCCCTTTATCACAATTTACAGACTATCATTCTTCATCTGCTCTCCTTTAGATTCAGTCCAGTTTGTCTATATCATTAGCTAAAAGCAAGCCATGAAACTGGACACAATAATCCAGTCAGGCTTTACTGATGATAAGAGCTAGAAAATTAGCTCATGTATCCTGCATGCAATGACAGGTGATGAAGTTCTTGAAACCCAGATAAAATTCAGATCTAGAAAATGGACGACTTTTTTTTTTTCCCTTAACTGCACTAATCCCTTCCCAAGCAAATAGATGCATCAGATTTTTCTGTTCTTGAGAAGTTAATATTAATTGTTACTTATCTCAGTGTTTTTGCATGCATGGTGGCTAATCTTAGCCACCAGACAATGCTCCCAAAGAATTTTTTTTGGACATCTCCTTCACAGCAGCCACTAAAATTTCTGACACCATCGTGGTTCTCCAATTCTTAAAGGCATCCTATGTTGAAATTCTTACCATAAAAATCTATGATCAAGACCATAAAAAACAAAACAACAACAACAAAAGTAAGTTCCACTTACATATTAAGAAGCTGAGCCATAGCTGAAAAAAGTCAAGCTTGTTTTCAAGTCCTTTAAAATTTCTACCACAAACTTTCAAGTTGGCAACGTGGGTGAGAGTATTTTCAATGCTGTTACATTCACTTTGTCTATAAAAAGGTTATTCAAATCTTTACAAGGATTTGCATTATTTTCAGATGTTTCTGAAGAAAACCAATCAGATTCCTTCTTTTTTAATACTGATTCCTCTTAACACTGTGGGTACTACCTTACCAAAGAAAAACAATGCTCAACCAAGATTAAAATCTTTTTTCCATGCTTCATTTTTCATAGTTATTTCAGATCAACTTCTTAGGTAGATAACCCACAATCTTTGAATCCAACTTCGTTTAAAGCATGTTCCAAATGCCATAAATTAAGATCAAAAGACTTTCTTTGCACTTCTGAAAAAATGAAAAGTTGCTCCTCCTCCTCCACTGCCAACATGTAACCTACTTTTGGTAAGCATACCGCCCCCCAGCAGTCTCTCTCATCTTCTGCCAAAAGGATCAAATGCCCGCAGACCACCTGCACCTTCTTGATAATCTTCAGCTACACTATTACTGTAAAAATCTCCCACACTGAAAATCAGATAAGATCTAATAAAAAAAAAGCACCTTAGTGCTTATTACCATCTTCAGTTCTCACAATGCCTGCCTTTCATTTGGTCAGTTTGTCACTGAATTTGTATTATATGGCAAAGATTTTTTTTTTTTTTTTTTAAATAAAATTGGAGATCCATATTCCCAAAACTACACAGATTTTCACTTTTACAGCAGTAACACATTCTATAGAGAGTATTATAAATTTTATCACCATCACTTTAGTCACCTTACATGGCTACTATCAACAGGTCTGCATCTGGCAGTACATCATAATTCATACAAGCCTAACTCCTATTTATTTATCCAAGCTCCAACAACACTGAGGAACAGCAAAAAGCAAGCGTATTTTTTTCCAGAAGCAGCAAAGCAAAATAATGCCATGAAATCCCAGCAATCCTTCCGCTCACTTCTGTGGAACAGCAATCTCTCCCCACCTTCATAGTCAAACGTGCTCAAGCCAGGAGAAAAACAACAGGTGTGTGAATGATTTCTGCGAAGACGCTTGCCTAGCAACTACAATTTACAGTTATTTACGTGTGGTAACTATAGGAGGAGCAAGCTTTAAAAACTTTAAAAGAGAGCAGAACATGAGAATACATACTGGCTGGTTATTTTTCACTACAAACACGGTGAAGTCAAAGCACTTAGGAGGTCAAGTCTAAGTATTTACGAGGAAGAGCTGCAATCTGTGGCAGAACAAAGACCACCAGTGATAACATTCAGCGTAGAGAGTGCTCAACAGTGCATAACCTTAAAGACAAGGCAATATGATTTTGATATAAAACACTGCAGAAAATCACTCAATGTAAGGCCAGGAGAAAAATTTGACAGAAGCATTAACTTCACGATGCTAGTTCTTACATCCGGTGTTATCTTTTGTGTTTTAAAGCAGTGCAAACCAATTAGGAAGTTCAAAACGTTTTTACAGCAAACTAAAGCACAGGTTAAGCATTTTACCTCATGCGCAGTATCCCAATAAGAGTGGCAGCCAGCTCTGAGGACATTCTTCCCATAATACAACAGCGACTCAAGCAAGCTAGCAAGCTGGCAGGGAGGCACGGTAGGAAGTACACCAGCTGAACCAGCCGCCGCTGAGCCTCAGCTGGGAGCAGAACCAGAGTGCCATCTAGCGGGTCTGAAAACATACAAAGAATGAATTAAAAGCTAGGCACAAAACAGTTTTCTCCTACTGTCACTAAAGTATTGAAAGTTTGTAAGTGTAGGAAGAATGAGACGTAAGTCGAAGAAAACTGAGGAGCAGAGGAAGCAAGGGTAACAAAAGCAGTAAGGAAGGCCAGTGGGAAATTATGAAGAGTGAAAATTATAACAAAAGAATGCTTATAAAAGAATAGAATCAAACACTTTTTACTTGCACAGTATTTTCCCAACTAACTAAAAACCAAACAAATGTCCTTCATTGTGCAAATGTCTAGGGAGGCACTATGAAAATTATTTTTATAAATGCATCTCTCCTTGTGTTCCAGTAAACAAACGTCCACGGAGTTCCTCTTCTGCAATAATGCTCTAAGGAAACTGATTCTACACCAGTTACAAAAACTTGGGTTACAAGTTATATTTAGGTTAGTTTCCTATAAAACATATACAGGTGCTATGTTTCAGGAAACGAGTATCAAAACACACTTAGATCCAGCACTACTACCACAAACTATTGAAAAGAACTGAGTCCATAAGAGGAAAAAAAGAAAATCAAGAAGCGTTTTATTTAAATTGAAGTATAATAAAAATAGAAACATTTTGTCTTTTGATTTTTAAGCACATAGAAATCCACTGTCTCATTTCCAATTTCATATCTTCAAGAACAAGTAGAAGCTTATTTTTAAACTGAAAACAGATGATACCACCTTATTTTATGAGCCCTGGTCAAGAAAATAGCCTAAATCTATCACAATACTCACAACAAAATTGCCAGACTGAACAACAATGCAATTCTAGAGAAGAGAACATTTTCATTTTCAGCAGAAAAGCCCATAGGTGCTAACAGGCAATTTATTATCATCACAGGAACAAAATTCTTACAACAGTATAATCACATTGACGGACCCAAATACATTTTATTTCTTGCAAACAGGAGAATCTATTTCACTCATTGCTTTCAGAAAGGAAGCAAGGTATGCGTTTAACAACATATGGACATACTATTGTTTGTGTTTCCTGAAACAGCAAGTAGCAGTCCGCAACCCAACAGACTATGTTCCCCCTTCCTTACGTAATGACAAGCAAGAAGTTCCCTGGACCCACAGAACTTAAACCACTTTCAGGCAAGGCTTCAGCTTCAAAAAGGAACCAGCATGCATTAAGTTAATAGGAAAAAAAAAACATATATGGAATATTTTGGCAAATGGTATTAGAACATCAAAATGCCAACATTTTAGAGACACAAAAACTTTCATACAAGTATCTCATGCAGTGACCCATCATTCCTTTTAACCTTCACTGTAGGTGACTGATCTCTCCCCCCCACAATACACACTTCACATTCACCTAAAAAACACTTCTATTTTCTACGTATTGCAACTTTCCTAAAAAGTGATAGAAAAAAAAAATCAGTATGCTGTAGAGCAAAGTCTTACCGTATATTTGATCAGCAGTGGCTTGTAAACTTTGTAATAATTCTTTGTTTGAACGAGAAGCAGCAGAATGAATGATATCAATCAGCTGATTTGAAAGCTCGGGGTTTCTCAAGCCAAGCAGAGCAAGTTGCTGAGGTAAACCAGCCAACCAACGAGATAAAACTTTACTTCGACTTCTAAAGAAAGAGGGAAAATTATTTTGGGGAATGAAAAACAAACAAAAAGCCTTACCTTTTCCAGTCTTGACTAAGTTGCTTTAATGTTAGGTATAATTAAATGGCAATAAACTGCGACAGTATGATTTGCTTAGAATATTTCACCTGAAGATGTGAGCACATTGGTACGCTACTAGGGTTATAACAGAAGTATTTATTTGGTACAGTTTTTGCACTACATACTTACAGCTTTTTTAGAAAGCAAGTGTGTGAACTGACCGTATGCTGGCAAAGCAACGTTTCCATTTCTCATTAGTTTTATCATTTTATATTATTACCATATTCTGGCTACTCCTGGACTCCCCAGTCGAGCCATTACTCATTACTAGAATTTCAAATTCAATTCTACCTTTACTGACGCCTTGGCTGTTCAATTCAGATAAATCTTAAAACAGAATGAGCAACTAGAACTGGTTGCTTTAAATAGGAGTTGATAACATGATTTTAGTTTCTTTTCTTTCTCTGTTCAAATGCTACAGTAAATCAACTATTTTTGTCAACCACAATAAAGTATCTTTTCTGCCCCCCTCCAAAACATCCAAACCCTCATTTTTTTTAGCCAGCTTCATTTCTTAATCAGGAATGATGATTAAAAAAAGCAGTAATATTAAGAAAAAGTGAGACTAAAAGAAGTAAAAGTTTTCCAAAATAAATCCTGGGTGATCAGAGAATGCTGTTTTCCCTTTTTTGATCTTATTATATTTCTCTTTTTATTATATATCAATGAGTAAGTACTGAATTATTTTAATGAAGGTTTTCACGTAGGTCTTTTACTCACACTTTTCAAATTTAAAAGTAATTTTTTGAAGTGTAACTTAACAGTTAACACAATAATTAAAGGAAGAATTCTTGAATCCTATTTATTGTCTTAGCACTGAATCCTGTGGCACGCAGACAAACTTCAAACATGGCTCTCCCGAAGTTACTCTTATTAAGAGATGCACACTTTATTAACAGATCTGTTACATATGTATACTATAAAAATTACACCAAAAACTGTAGGGACAAAACCATACCGCTACTCTCACTGTCTATAAGCCATACAGAGCTAATACAGTTATTTATTTTCCCCTGAACAGTAACACAAAGCTACACACTGCGAACATAAGAAACACAGTAGAAAGGAAGCATAAAGGACAACTGGAAAAAATAATTTAGTTGAATTTGCAGGATTAGCAATTAAGGAAATTTGACATAAAATTCAGGATGAAGAAATGTCAAGAGAGAAACTTTCTACTGTGACTTTTTAAAGTCGAACTACACTTCAAGGTCTTTATTTCAGAATTACCAATTGTGCCCTGAAGCTTAGGCTGCACAGCACAGCTCCACTGAATGAATAATGTGATCCCGCTGAAACCAGACACAGCATTAGGAGTATGGCCTCACCAGTACTCAGCAAAGACAAGAATTTTAGTCAATCGGCTGGTCACGTTCCTCCTACTGTAGACCACGGTGGTTTGCCTTACTCATGAGAGGAATGCGCTATGAACTTACATGCAGCTTGGCACCTATTTTTTTAACTGCTACTACTGCTGCTGCTCAGCAAGAACTGGTGCATGACTTTATTCTACTCCAGATGCAGAGTTGAATACATACCCTTATTGAAACGCGACGCGATTTCTCTTGGCCAACGTCAAGCTTCACCAGGTTGCTCTGAACTGAAGCCCTGCCATTTAGCACATGCCATTCCCTCTATCTTGGCACTGTCTACAAACTCACTGGGTGCATCCTATTTCATGACCCAGGCCACTAAACATTGCACAGCACTGGCCTTAGCATCAGCACTTCACATATTCCTGACCAAACACTAAACTGATTCCAGTCAAATTCTCTGAAATTGCTGTTTATCATAATCACCCTCTAAAAGCTGGTAAGGAAAGAAGGAAAAACTCAAACAAGCTTCTCCCTCACCTGAGAGGAATCTTTGTTTATATTTATGACTTGAAGATTCTCCAGAACTCATTCTCTATTCAAACCAATTGGCCTGTTAGTACTTCAGGAAACTTCACTAATTATGGTTTTTAATTTCCTTTAAATGTCTTTGATGCTGAGCTTTAGAACCGGACAACCCCACTAGAGAACTGTTTTTATTTATCCTTTCTAGTTCAAACTAAAACAATCCAATTGCATAGACCAATCCTATTTTTCAAAGGCTACCGTTTCTGTGACAGTTTTACTTACGAGATCAAGTATAATTTACAAACCAAAACCATTCTATCACCTCAGTACTAAATAGATGATACATGTATAAATCAAGAAGTTCAAGTTGATCAAGTTGAAGGTGTCAATAAGATTAGCATAATGCTGATAAAAATCATCTAAATTTTCAACAGACTTAAAATCCCTCACCAAAAAGTTTGAGGAAACAAAATGTCTATAATAGCATAAGAGGGCATTAAAGGTACGTGCCCTCCACCTTCCTCCCAGGCAACAGTAGGCCAAAATCTGCCATCCATTCTTTGAAAATCAGATACACCTAAAAAATAAAGTTTCATTTAAATGATCTTGGAAGTTGTTCTAGCATGAACTCTGCTCCTCTTATACTGCTCTCAACAAGCTTCTGAGGAAAAAAAAAATTGAGGAGAGCAGCCATAAGAAGGCTAAAAGAGCTATAATATCAAGTTGAATGGCATAACAATACGGATGTCAACCAGGACCCACTTCCCAGTTCACATCTTGAAGACTGGAAAACACTGTTTCTAATGGAAAGAAATGGATTGTCCCAGTACATAAAGATTAAGCTATCTTAAAATGTCATCATACATAGGTGTATATATTCTTTTTGCAAATGATTTTGGCCTTTTGAGATTTTACTCTTCAGTTACTAAAAATGTTACAATTCCATGTAGAGGACTGAGAAAAGGGCAATAACAGGAAAGCTACTGCTGTTTGTGACATCTAAAAGTTGAAAGTTAAAGCTTTGTAGACATTAGATGGTCATATGATGCCGTGGATGAGATGCTCAGGACTTGTTCAGAAAACAGTGGTTATGTAACCTCAGGGAAATTAGTATGGAAAGAATCTTCTTCACCCAAAGTGAAAAAGAAGAGGAAAATGCTGCTTAGCCTTTTCCTGTCTTTCAAATTCCCTTTATTTTTTTTGATATTCATAGCATAACGTTAGATTTTTCTGTCTGTAGATCTAATTATGTGTATTCAGGCCTAATCACAAAGCAGGATTAAAAAAAGCTGAGGACTGACAGAAAATAACTACATTCCCGGAGCTTGACTGTGCTAATGGATGCCAGCATTTCTGGGGACCCTGAGGTTTGATTTTTACCTGTCAGCAGAAGCAGGTATCATTGGTATGATTGTGTGCCCTTTTCAGTTCTCAAGACTGATGCAGACTGATCTCTATTTAAGTATTTTACATAGTTGGAACCACATGGCTTGGTTGAAAAATACATCACCTTAACTTTTCCAGATTAGTTTGGACAAATCTTATGCTGAAAAACTAAAACAGCAATATGGAGAATCATTTCCTCTTACTTGGAGCTAGTCAGGTATCTAATAGATGCATATAACTGGGAACCCAAAGGGACAGAATACTTTCTTAAACCTAGTCTCTTTAAATCCACACATCCAAAACAACTGAAGTGTACTTTTATTAAAGAAAATAAATACGGTAGGCTAGACATGCACTAATGGAACCACTTAAGTCACAAGTCCATGACCTCGAGCTGGAGTAATGGACATGGCTCCATTGCAATAGCTGCACAACACTGACGCATCTGGGAAGGACTACCACACAGTCAGTAACAATGAGCTTGCAGAAATATACTGCAAGTTAAATCTTAAATCTAGTACTTATATTAGAGAAAAAGACACATAAGCTAACACACATCAATCTCAAATCAAAGGGAACCTGAACTTTGAAATTTCAGTGACAGTGCCAAACCAGATCCACAATGACATCTTACAACACATAAATTCAATATCCTAACTTTTGAAATAAACATGCTGTGTTGAAATGAAAAAGAATATAGAAATATAGGTGTTTTTTACCTGATTCTTTGAGTCCTCAAATCTTCTTTTTGGTAAACTCTGCTAAAAAATTTCAAAAGCAATGTACGAACAGGAAAAAGGAGATTCCGTTGCTGGTATAGTGTATATACTGCTTTTATCAAGGGTTCTGTAGCCACTAGAATGAAAATAAAAAAATAATAATCAAATAGTGCTGCTTAATCTTCTGATTTCATACAAACACGCACACATATTACATATAATCTGTATCTGCAACTACCTACAATTATTTCCATAGGGGAAGTACCAAAAGGCTTCAAAACAAACCACCGGATAAATCTGTGAATCATTAAAACACCTCGTTGTGTAGCTTATGAAAGAAGCACAACTATAGAAACAACATGTACGTGAAAACTTCAGAGCTTCCTGAAGACAGCTCATTAACTACCTCGAAACCAGTGCAATAAGTAATAAATTCCTGTTTTCCACAGCTATCTTCCACATCCTTTTCCCCTAGCACAATAACTTCACATCACTGGTCTCCTTTACTCTTCACCTTGTTTCCAAAACCTCACCGCCACTGCCTTCAGTTATCTCCATACTAACCCTCCCTGCCACACACACATCAGCCTCATCAGCTCTCCACGTCTTCGAACCAGCTGGCTCCACACCACATTTGCTGATTAACCAGAAAATACATACCTTGAGAGCCACTGGCAAGCCGCTACAATGAGATCTGCTAAACTTGCACTGCAACCTTTTCTTCTCTGAAGCTTTAGCCAACTATGCTTTATCACCAGACTTACAACAATGTTTGAGTTCTAACCTCATGTCAAAGGTGGCTAAAACTGGCCAGCAAGTGCAGAAGTTATTATAGTAGACTGAAAAAGAGACCAAACATTTTCTTTAGAAGCCAGACTGAAATATTGGAAGTAAAAGTTAACAAAATGTGAAAAAAAAATAATCATACAAATATCTGAATTCTGAGAAGACAAGCCTAAAAGAACAGGGAAGTATCTGAAAAGATAAGAGACATGAAGAGCACTACCCCTCACTCAAGTTGTCTGAATAGGGCTTGATCCCAGCGAACTAATTGCTGTCAAGATGTACTTAACTAGCAGTAATCACTTATTTTCATTGTTTTCATAATCCAAGACAACAAAACTTTTTGTTTGCCATTCAGGTGTACAAAGCAGTTAAAGTTATGCATTCAAAACCAGACACAGTGACATGTTCCACACTGAACAGAGCTACTTCTGCCCCTGGAGACCACATTTTAACAGGAATGCTCCATACTGAAAATGATTACAGGTCCAGTTCAGGGGCCAATCTTAATCGAAAAACTCCAGTAAAACCAGTGAGTTACTGTACAGAGATTCTCAGGAAAAGATACACTATAAAAAGCACCTGAAATGGCATGGCCATGCTTAATCATAATGCAGGGAGCCATTGAGAAGTTGAAATCTAACAAATCTGTCAACCAAGAAATACATCAAATATTAGAACAAATTTTAATTAAGATAAATTCTTTTTTTTTTTTTTTCCACTAGAAACATTAACTTATTCATTTCACATACTCCTCTAATGAAGATTTATCTTGGACTGCATTTCTTAAACAGAATGCTTGCTTATTCTCAATTAATTAGTAGTTCATTAATTAGCTGGAAATCACAAAGGTATTAATGTTAACGGAAAATTTTATAAGAAATAAATATTCTAAGCACGTAGAATATTCAGCCAATATCAAAATAACTCTCCATGGCACGTTCAGTAAAGCAGGTCCTACTGTTTGAATTGCTTCCTATAAACAGAACAAGTTTAAAAACAAAAGCAGTTTTAAAATGCGTTATCTAAAAGTAGTATTTAAAAGGCCCACATTGTACAGATTTCCAAAATGCAGCTGAGGTCTTCATAGGTTTTTAACATAGTCCAGTTTTAATTAGCATGTGGCAATCCTCCTCCTGAAGTGACTGAGTGTTCTCTCACTTGAGGAAAATTTATCAAAAATACAACTAGCAGGTAAACTGCTGCTAAACTTATACCTGAGAAATGCAAGAAAGCAACAGACCTTCTAATTATAAAGAGCAGATCCAGAGTTTGATCTTAAACAATGGAGAGAAATCTTCAGACGTCAGCTTGAAGCTCTTCTACACATCCAAAGTAAATGGTACGTTTCACACCAGAATAAAGAACTACTCAAAGGCAGCTGTGAAAAAAAGGACTGCAAAGATACCACCATATTTTTGTTGCATAATGCTGAAGATTTTGACCATTTTTTTTATTTCATCTCTCATTGTTTTTTCTGTCTAGATTTCCCCTTTTTCGATTTCCATTGTGTTTTAAGAAAACATTGACTTAAGTAGCTCTTTTTTTTTTTTTGCATTGTCTTCTTAAAAATATATATATATATACACACACACACCTTCTCGGGCCCTTAATCTCAATTTCAGATATGTTTTAAACAATTCAGATTTATCTTCAGTATGTGCGAACTTCTGGAATATCATCATATACAATACAGTTCAGAATTTCTAGAACACCATCAAAAAAAATCAGGAAACTTTTTTCCACATAGAATGGTTTAGGTTGTAAAAGGCCTCTGGATATCATTGGGTCTAATCCCCCTGCTCAGGCAGGATCACCTAAAGCTGGTGGCGAGGACCATGTCCATACAGTTTCTGAATGTCTCCAAAGAGAGAGATTTCCAAGGTGGGAACTCCACAACTTCTCTGGTCAACCTTTGCCAGTGCTCAGTCACACTCACAGTGAAAAAGTATTTCCTGATGCTCAGAGAAATCTTCCTGTGTTTCAGTTTGTGCCCACTGCCTCTTGTTATGTCACTGGGCACCACTGAAAAGAGCCTTGTTCCGTTCTCTTTAGAGGTATTTATAGACATTTATAAGTTTCCCCTAAGCCTTCCCTTCTCCAGGCTCTCTCAGCCTTTCCTCGTAAGAGAGATGCTCCAATCCCTTAATCATTTTCATGGTCCTTCGCTGGACTCTCTCCAGTAGCTCCATGTCTCACTTGAACTGGGAAGCCCAGAATGGACACAGTACTTCACGTGGCTTTACCAGTGCTGAGTGGAAAGGATGAATCACCTCCCTCGACCTGCTGGCAACACTTCTCCTCATGCAGCTCAGGATACTGTTCGGCCTTCTTTGCCACAAGGGAACATTACTGGCTCATGGTCAACTCGGTGTCCAAACAGATCCTTTTCTGCCAAGCTGCTTTCCATCTGGGCGGCCCCAGCATGTTCTGGTGGATGGGCCTGCTCCTTCACAGGTGCAGGACTTTGCTCTTCCTCTCGCTGAACTGCATGAGGTTCTTGTCGGCCCATTTATCCAGCCTGTTGAAACTACACTTCCTCTACGTCTAGCAAATGAAGTTTAATATTACATCTAGTCAGGCTTTTAGTACTGCACAAGGATTATCTAGAAGGGACAAGATAAATTGTTCACACAAACAGATACAGATTCCTGAGGTAAACAATTTCCTACTCGCAACAAAATTCCTGAACCTTTACAGAATAAGAAGACAAGATCCATATGCATCAGTCTTTTGGAAGTTCACTTAAACGTTTTTTTCGTTTGTTTTTAAAGCTTAAAGCTTTTATTTTCTGCAATCTTGAGGAAAATTGTTTTACTAAAATGGCTACTTTGGTTAGAAAAACACAAGCTATTCTCCCCCATCCGGCAAGAGTCTAGTAGACAAAGCAAAATTCAATGTTTTACTACAAAGAAAAGTGTGAAGTATCTGATATAATAGCTGGAAACATATTTCTTCAGTATCAACTCTTTTGCTTTAGCTCAGATGATGAGACGGGCACATCTCTCTGACTGTGGACTACTACTTGCCTTCAGCAGGAAGCTAAATTTTGTAGTATAGATAGGAATAATTAGTTATTAGCTTTGTTGCCAGGGAGATAGTGTTTTCTAAAATTCCACAGCCAACTGGCATTTAAATTCTACCAGACCGGTAAGACACAATAGACCACTGTCACCTTTAGACTTACTGAGAAATTCCTTTCTTTAAGAAGTCCTGCATCAACCAGTGAACAGACATGGCAAACAAGGTTTTATCTGGATCACAGTCAAGCGTTATTTTGGTGAAGGGGTGGGAAGAGAACCCAAAACACTGTGTTGGTCGTGCAAGTCATAACTGCAAACGTGTTTTCCCTTGGAAGGGGATTAAAATCAAATGCTACAGCAGCTTTCATCTGAACTATCTTGGCATTTCATAGAATCATAAAATGGTTTGGGCCTGGAAGGGACCTTAAAGACCATCCAGTTCCAATCCCCTGCCATGGATGGGGATACCTTCCACTAGACTAGGTTGCTCAAAGCCCCATCCAGCCTGGCCTCGAACACTTTTCATGTTACCATAGAACTAGAACGGTCATCTGACATTACTCGAGGACGTCTACAAGCTACATTAATGATTTTAAATAAGGACTAAAATATTAAAATATCATGCAACTCTCCTTCCTTGTAATTATTATTTTTTCCAGTAAAGAAAAAAGGTATTCTTCCCATTTACAAGAATGCCTTAAGAAGTAAAAACAGAAGACAGGTACACAAAAATATACTTTGTATATCAACACTATGAATCTAGCAGCATTCCTAATAAGGAAGCAATTTTCAATGCCACATACAAGGATATGACCATGGAATTCAATTTACCTCTACAGACAAAACACACTATGGATGTAACAACCAAGGATGTAAGACAAAGTGACCTGAAAAGAAAAAAGTAACTCGATCTCTTTGTCAGTGCCTACATTTCGCTTTTCAGAAACTACTCACATCTTACCTTTGTTCTGCTGTATTTGCATTAGTCTCCAAGTCACACCAAGCAATCTGTTCACCTGCTTGCTATTCAGCCTGCTGCCATCCTGGAGAGTATCTGTCACAAATTTCCTTATCATGTCCAACCAACCAGAATCTGCCTGCAGTGTTGAAGCACTTGCTAGTGAAACCATTATGTCACACAAGGTTAAGTTCAGTAAAAGATGGTCTACACTGTTTGAGGGTGTCATACAATACTTGTTGCTAAGGAGGAAAGGAGGGGAAAAAAGAAAAAAATCAAAAAAAAATTATGCCTTTTAATATACAGTTACTTCAGTAGAAATTATACCACATGGAGAAGAAAAATTATAAATACTGATATTTTAAAGCAAATACACTTTTTAAAAGAGTCTTCATATTTGACTGTTACATCCCATTCAGGTAAATGACAATTTTTGTTTTGCCACCATGATACCTATTTCTTGTATTTATAGCGGCAGTGAGAACCAAAGCTGTAAATTGTGTCTCTACGGCTGATTTCTCCTCTGAGACTTTTACCCTGGTCTAGCACCACTTTTAGGTGACTGAAACAGGAAAAGGAACACTAGAAAAACTACCCCTTAGTTTTGTTTTTTGTGTTTCGTCTTCTGTGAGGAATCACATGGATTTTGTCACCGTCAGACAACTAAAAGCACCGTGAACAGCATAGAGAAATTCATTTATGTACCTTTTTCCAATCTCCTGTGGAATAAGAAACACATTTATCACTGTTACTATATTCTTCAGAGGTCTGAAAGTCAAAATTAAGGGTTACCAAGAAAGGAATCAAGGATGTTGCAGCTTGACATCTGATGCTGGAACTTCAGTTCACGCTGACTGAACACCCACAGTATACAAAAAGAAAGTCAAAGAATTTATCTACAGAAAGCTGCACATATGAATACCTACATTCAGAATGTGATATAGAGTTGTGAAAATGACATAACAGAGCACTTCACCCTGTGCTAACTTAAGTCTAGTCACTCTTCAATTCAATAAAGCCAACTGTTAAAATACGGGGAAGTAAATCTCAAGGTATGGGCTTAATTTACACATTGCATAAATGCTAGTATCTTTTTTCATGTTCAGAATGTGTTGACACGAAGGGCTATCTGCAGTACTGTGATAAGTTTCTGTAACATTTTGCAAACTGGAGAAGGAAGGAAGCCTTAAAATGCCATGTGAGATTTCTAAATGCAAGCCTTCACACCAATATATCGGTAAGTAGGGAAAACAAAAGGTAACTATTTTTATTTACATCACACAAGGCTAAGTTTTTGGAAGTCCTCAATTAATATCCAAAACAAAACCACAAAAGTCTCCAGTATCTATCCAACAGCATACTTATTAAGTGCAAGAATAGGGCACAATTTAGGAGTATAATGAAGAAGGATGCACAGAACTTTACTAAGTCAGGGTGTCACCTACAAGACAAGAAACATGGTTGCGTTGCCCAACTACTAGTTCTCAGATTTTCAGTTTCAAGAAAGGGAGTTCAGGTCAAAACCTGGAAAAGCAAAACATTTTTTGGCTTTATCAACTTAATGGACAAGGCTAGCTGAAATGAAAATATTTCACTAGGAGCTATGCCGTACCTCTAATCTATGTGCCCTTCTAGGAATGGAGAATGCAATACTTGAAATACCAAACAATTCCAAACACAAATATACCTGCAGCATGACAATGATAGACCCTTAGAATAAAGCAAGATTCCACTATGACAGCTCCATTTTCAGCAGCACAGTTTGCAGTACTTTCACTTCTTTAAAACAGCTTTTTCATTTCTACTGGAGGACTTTCAGATGACTTCCTACACAAAACTTTTAATAAGTACAACCAAAATGCTCTGGTTGTACAGACCTCCCAGGAACACACAATAAAAAGTTTTACAACATTAAAAATTTAGTAAGGCTCACATACATTGTCTCATTTTACGAAACTAAAAGCTGTTTACACAACACTGATTTTATTCTTACCCTTTCCATGAATCTTTCTTTTTGTGCCTTACTGTTTCTTGTAAATAGTAAGGAAAACTACGCATGAAGTGGTGCTTGAAATCAACAAGGTAATTCATTCGGAGCCACACTTCCTATTAAGGAAAGCAGATGACAGAAAAGATGGTAGTAAGTGAAAAACATCAATGAAATCATGCACAAACTGGAAGATCCACAAAACAAGGGAGTAAAATTGTGATACAATTCAAGAGTGAGGGATAACATTTAATCCAAACTGGACCAGTATACGTTCCTAGCACATACTAAGGTGGATATACACAATATTAAACCAAGTGAGTTACAGGTATGAACTGAAAGCGCTTTTACATTAATTTATCAGTGAACTCTGATTTACTTGCAGTGACTGTCCTGAATTTTCCATTAAGACATACTCTGAGACTACCTTTCATCTTTCCCATTATTAACATACTCATAGTTCAAGACTTCCAACAAAACATCTTACTGAAAAAAGGTCATCCTTACACAGTAAGGTTTTTATATTCAAAAATAATTTTACTTTTTGGTTTAACAGACATTCTCAGTCACCATTCCACAAACTATCTAGCAGAACCCACCGCACACAGAAGCTTGCATTGTTATTAAATTGATCAGGCACAGCAATCTTTTTTATGTATCCAAATATTACAAGAATGACCATTAAACTATTTCAAAGATTAACAGGCTCCCACTAAGCGCATTCAGAGTGGTTTTCCAGAAGATCTCTAATAAGCACTCTGGCCCTTAGAGCCCAAGGACTGTTTCATAAGCAAAACTTGCATTTTCAAACTGAGTTATTTGAATGTACTTTATATATAAGGTAAATATAAAGGAACAGAGAACATACAACTAAAAAATACAGTATCCTCAAAAAAAAAATTTTCTTCTGAACATCTTAAGGTCATAATGCACCTGTGTGTACCTCAAATGTCTTACAACTTGACACAGGAGCACTCCTTTCTTGTGACCAAAAGGCAGGCACCCTGTGGCTAAGGGCAGCAGCCTTAAAGCACCCTACAGAAATAGGTTAGCAGCAGCAGGCTGCCACAGCCTCCTTTCTGCCTGCTCCCAAGTGGCTCTGTAGAAAGCACAGAGGTAAACGGGAACAGCATGTTTTGTTCGGGGACACCAAATTCACCCCTCTCGGGCTGTCTGTGTACGTTAGCTAACTCTAGTGTAATGGGTTGATTCCAGATTTTTTTGTAGTAATTATTCTGTACGTAGATTTTGTTTAGCACATGAATCTAGAATCCTATACAGAGATAAAAGAGCTGTCAAGATATTCCTTCAACAGCCAAAATGACAAGAAAAGAGTGTGCGTGTGTTTTCGCGTTTGCAAGGCTTTCTGAAGAGCAGCAAACATTGCAAAAAAAAAAAAAGTAATTGATTTATCAAAATAAAAGACAGACAAAATAATCAGGGCAAAGACCTTCAAAGATGCTTTCCAAAACTCTTATTTAGGCTTTGATTCAGTGTCATGGGCGATACTACCAATCACAATACAGCAGTGTAGGTACCGCCAAACAGTTACAGACTTCATACAACCCTTGTCCCTTACCTTTCCAAGGGTTTAAGGATTGTTTTTCATTCCACTACCCCGATGTGTAAAACCTTTCAACATGTAAAAACAAGAAACGAATAATCCATACCACGCTTTGGTCAGATTTATATTCTAGAGGTTATCTGGGAGACAACGCTCCTCTTCTCCAATATGATTTTCAGGCTCGTAAGTTTTCGTGCTGGTCTGTCAGGAAGGATTCCTGGAGACTACTGCTGAACTCACTGCTCAGTTCAACAGACTCTTTTCTAGAGTAAGAGACCTGACAAAATCCAAACTCCAATTTTGCTCAAACCCTAGGCTTTTTCTCTCTTACTCAAATATTTCCACTATTTCCCACCACCAACTCACTGGTTTCTGATCAAAACAACATGAACTCTCATTATTATGCCACGGATCACTTCTCCCTTACCATTTTGTATGTTTCATCGTGTCGCTTTGTGAGCTTCCACAATAAATGTATTATACTAAGCACTTGCTGCATAAGCTGCTGAGAATCTGATTCCAAAAGATTTCCGAGAATGGGAGCTGATTGTGCAGGAGATGCTTCAATCCAGCACTCTATCAGTAATGGAATTATTATCTCAATAAAACCTTTTAAATTTTCAGCCGAGGACAGGCCTTTTTCTGCACTGTCCATTACACTTGCCAGAGACCTAAATGACAAAAGCAAAAAAAAGAAAAAGAAAAAGATAAAAGAAAAAGATAAAGATCACACCTTTAAAAACAGATTAAGCAATACTGCTTTCCTTTCTTTATACCAGAAAAAAATATTTTTAATACATTAAAGGTTCGCTTGCCTTCTTGCTAAATATTTCAATAAGGAAAAATGGAATCATAGAATCACAGAATATCCCGAGTTGGAAGGGACCCATAAGGATCATCGAGTCCAACTCCTGGCACCACACAGGTCTAACCCAAAAATTCAGACCATAGTTCAAACCAACTACAACAAACCTGTTCCCGAGACTCCCTGCAAATCTGTGTGCTTCTACAACAGCTTCTTAGATTTCAGCACTTCTCTCCCCACTGTTACATGTAAGGTCTACAGAAATGCAGAAATACGATTTGTATTATCACATCGCCTTCAAGCACCAGGTAAGATTTCACTGTGCTCAGCGCAACGGAATAAAAAACTTTTACCTTAAGTTTTAAGCTCCTTGAAGCAAAATAATGAAACTGACTACAAAGTATTGTCAAACGCATGAGGTTTATTACAGTTAATAATGATCTTCAGCTATAATAAACGTAATGGTTGCTCATAATAATAGAAAAATCATTCTGCCAAACCATAACCAATTCCCATTATGACGGCTTAGCTTTAATGCTCTGGAGAGCAACTAGCTCAAAAATTATTAAAATGATCTGATAATAAACAAAAATTATCCAAAAATAAAGAGATACCGTTTAAATCAAACTAGTATACATCTCCCAGAAAGCAAGAAAACCAAGATTTTTTTTTTCCTGGTAACACTTCTGTTTTCTTTTTCCACAAGGGATTATCCACACAAATGACAAAATCCTGCTCCTGAGTATTTTCAGGCAGTTTATATCCATTTTAAGAATGTTCTTTAAAGAAAGTAACTCATGAAGCACTCCTGCTATTTTTGAGCAATACGGAAGCTTTTGGAAGTGTTTCTAAACAACGAAAGAGCTCTTAAAAAGTTAAAAAAAAAAACACAACACAGAGGAGCAATGTTAACTTCAACTCATAATTGCTGACATTGTGAAAGCAAAATCATCATGGAACACAAAATGCTCATAGCAAGAAATTTCTATAATTCTAAATTCTTAATATAAGTAAAAATTGGTATGCTCAATTTCCTATTAAACCCCTTCCTATTTCAGTGATGTTCTCCAAGAAACTTTTCTTTACAGATAAACACCCAAAATGAAATCTGAAAAACTACTTGCTTTCTTCCCACAGGTTGTTTACAAATATTTTAATTTGGTATTGAATTAAAGAGATTAACCAGTTTTCTCTGGTCATCCTACCCTTTTCAAGCCATCCAATTTGCTATATCTTTCAAAGAAGCTTTAAAAAAAACAAACAAAAAAAAACCTCAGCACTAACAGCAACAACCAATATATGCAGTCAACTGTTTTTTGCTTTTCCTCTTTTTAAAAAAAAAAAAAAAGGATTTTTATTAACTATCTACTCTGCAGACACTACAGTGAAGACATCAGTTTCTTTTAGACTATAGGGTTTCCGGTGGATAACTCTAATGTAGACATCTAAAGACAGAGTAGACAAATCTCATCTTCTAGTTATACCCATCACAAATCCTACAGCATCACTGGATGATTAAGTTGCTCCCAAGACCTCTAATTTCACTGAACAATGCTGTCCTGTAAATGCTAATAACATGAGAATACTAGACACTTGGCTGAGATTCCGGAGTGTCGGTAATTGGGTAACATAGTTCTGAAGTCATACTTTCAAACAATTTCTCTGAAAAGAATACCTGGTATTACAGCAGAGCTCTGGCATTACAGCAATCTGTTTCTGGACCAGAAAAATCACCTCATTAAACAACGAGCAGTGCATGAAACCTGAGAACACACACCTCAAGATTCCTACTGAAGTATAACAAAGCACAGCCCTCTATTTTAGTGCTCATCTGAAACAAGGAATGGGAAGAAAAAAAAGAATCAGTGCCAAAAGGGATATCCCACCCAGATGCTGAGAGCATCTGGGAAAGAAAACTTAGCATAGCTTTCACGTCCCCCCTCAAAAGAAGCCCCTAGGTCTCAAAATATTCTCCTCCACACATGCAAGGTTGACAGCAAAAGGGGTACATAATGACAAAGTATGCATACTGAACAGATGGCACTGATCTGGTGAGTGCATCCTTTGCCATACACGGTCATACGAACCAGGAGAGTTTGATGTCAATTAAAGTGTCAATCTTTCTGTCCCATATCTGTTACCATTAGTCCTTAATAGCAGGGTGGCTCTGAAAAACACCACAAAACTCATTACCTTCACTTTGGGATAAATTATTATTAAGGGGAGCTGTAAGATACTCATGTACGTAGCGCCTTAAGCTGTTGTTTTTCTTAAAATGCCAATATTCCTATAAGGAATACCAAACAAAATAATTTTTCTTTGTAACATAACCGCAACTTGACTGTAAGGGAGTGAAAAAAACTTAGGGAAGGGAAACTTAGTCAAGGAAGCATAAAAGAAACAGAAAATAGGAAAAGAACAACTGGCTGCTTGAAATAGAAAGTCACTGAATGATAGTGATTTCTTTTTCTTTTGGTCTTGCAGTCTAAATCAGATTACTGTGCTCCTCTTCCTTAGGTACGCATCGCCTATTTCAGCAGAAAAACACTCAGCTGTATTTTCCACTTCTATCTGATGCACAGCACACACATATACATTCACTGTGCTTTGTCTTCCATCTCGGTCACTCGAGTCTTCTCCAATTTACTCTGCAGCTTCATTTTATCCTTTCTTGGCAGAACAGATGCTCTATCATTTCGCTTCAGTACCGTTTCCAGTCCAAAAAAAGATGACACACCTTGGTACCACCAAATTCAAGCTGTGAGGGCCTTCCATTTTTCCAACCCTGAAACGAAGTGATGCAAAAAGCAGCGCAGTCAGCAGCAACACATCAGGCAGAAAACACGTTCTAGTAATCTCCTACTTCATTGTGGTCTTTAATTCACACATAGTAGGAAGACCTAACACACAACAGAACGTAACAAAGCCTTAATATTTGAACTGCTGAACCACCCAGCATTCCAGAAGAGATCTACACTGTTCACCAAATGCTAATACTGCTAGCTGGAAAACCCTTGGAAAATCCTGTTCTGTAATCACTAAATTATCTAGGAGGCGGCATCCCTACCTGATGAACCACCAAGATTAAAAAGACACAGGAACACACACACAAACCTATCAGCAACTTCAAAAATTTAAAATATTATTAATGGTGTTTGGAAGCCTACTTTTTAAAGAAAAAAGTCAAAACTTATTTGCAGTATTAGTGATGAGCCCTTTTACCACCAATATACACACGCAATGCAATTAGTCACTTCTGGTTTGGCCAACTCTTATTACCGATAGTTAAGACTTGACTATTTCTGTGTCAACTTCTTTAAATAAAACCACACACACCACTTGAGATTTTGGAGATCTGCAACAGAGACATTCTGCACCTCTTACTAGGAGTCATTTCTGTCCCTGCAGTAATGGTCACAGCAGAGGCCCAGGAATGACCGTCGAAGGCCACAGTTGGGATTGGAAGAGACAGAATTAAACATCTTCAGATTACTAGAAAAGATTTCAGGGAGAAGGGCTTCACGCTGTAGGCGTCTTTCCTGTTTCTCGTAGCAAACAGAAAAGCCCCCAGGTAACTTCCACTCTTAACATTCCGCGAATATCCAGTAAAACAAGCTCTGCTAGCCCCTTCGTACAAAAGGGCTGCACCAACCAACGAGCACATACAACAGAACGAGAACACTTTAGTACCTTGCGTGGCTATCCCTTCTCTTGCCAATCTTCCGCTCCGCTGCCATCAGCTCTCTCTGCCAACTTTGCCTCGGACGCTAGCAGTGTTTCCTTCTACTCTTCCGGCTCCTCCTCATGCTCGGAACGGCTTTGTGAAAGCATTTATAACCAGAAGCGGATCACGATGTTTCACCGAAATCTAGCTCCTCAGAAAAGGGGAATCCAATTCAGGGGACACCAGGTGCGGTTTATTTTCCCCGACCTTGGACACAATGCACCTCCAGCTGTTACAGGGCATGGCACAGCACGCACTGCGCGTCACTCGGTGCGCAGTACAAGAACCCCCCGGTACTCGGTGGTCCGTAACTCTTTGCCGCTGTCTGCAAGACGAAGTCCATAGGACCGTTTTGCACCGAAACCCTCCCCTGCCTTGAGGCTGGATTTCACTGCTTTAGTTTCTAAGGTAGGTTTAACTGCAGCAGCTATTGTTGGACATCACTGAACTCTTAAGCTATGCTAACACCACTTCCGTGAGAATAAGCTTTACAATTTACTTAGCTTCATATAAATTTCCCATACCTACCACAGGTAACATGCTATCTACCAAGAGGAAGCCTAAGAGAAGAGGAATGGAACAGCCTTTTGTATGTCACCAAGATGGAGATTGAAAAGACCTGCTAATTCAGGCCCACATCTGGGGCATTAAAAGAGAACACCTCTTCTTCTGCACCTCCTTCAAAGAAATGAGGCGGACATACTGAAGGACCAGACAGTGGGTTTTATACCTTTTTTCTGCCACTGACCTCCTAGATCAGTTTGGTAAAAAACACTTTATATCCATCCCGTAGTCAGTCTTGTTCAGCAGCAAAACAAGGGCTGTGGTTTCTCTTCAAACCCCCCTGAGATCTACGGATTAGAAGTGCTGTGTAACAGCTAAACAGCAGTTCTGTTTTTCAGGTAGTTCATGCCAGCTGTTCTACCACCACATGGGTAACATCTATAGTCATAAGTACGCATCAGGATGGCAACATCAAAAAGGTACCATAAGAAGACTTTGCGGGCGGAGGGGCAGGGCTCCCCTCTGGTTTGAGGTGAATCAGAAAAGACAGAGAGAAACAAATATGGTTAGTTATTTCTCCCTAAACTTCAGTTCAGATCTAGTTAGAGCCCCAGACCTTTCTGTTACTAAGCACGCTATGCTTTTTTCCCCACTTTCATCAGCATGTCTCAGCAGAGACACCCTTTATCCATAATGAAGGCACAAACTTGGGAATTGATTTAGAATATCCAAAATTGGAAACTGAGCAGAGCTTCCCACAGCCAGGTGCATCTTATCGTACTATTTTACAAGGAGGCTACATTCAGATGAAGAAATTACACTCCTTCTCAAGTTATTATAGACTCTTGGAGGTGAAAGCACAAAGTTTCAATCAAGTTCCTTATTGCTGTGTAACAGATACATTCACATTTAGTACAGAGAAATCCCTGTCCGCTTGCCCCCACACGTATTTGATACCCTGCCATACTCTGTAGTCTTCAGTTTGCAATCCAAAAAACTAACAAGTTGCTCTTCCAGAATTATCATGAATAGCATAAATAAAGCCTATACTTGCTAACAAGCTATCTGCCGAGTTTTTCCAGCCACTGCAGTAAAACTGCACGTTACACTAAATACCCTGGAATACAACTAATAGACAATCCCACCATGAGAATTAAACAGTTGCTTCCAACAGCAGCAAGCCACAGTTCAACACTAATTGTGGCCATCCAGGTGACACGAACTAATTTGGGAATTCATGTTTTCTCACCTCAGTCTAAAGGAGGAGTTGATCTTTGGTCGTAAGCCACCGTTCTCATACAGCTGTATGTGCTGCTGATTATTTGCATGGACCTTCCAGCTTATACATATGGGGTTCCTCCCAGAATGAGGACTATCCTTTTGTTCCTGAAGCCCTTCGTCTTCGATTTCATTGGATCCATCTACCACAGCCTGGAGAAACTTCTTGAGCCTGATGAGTACGTTCAACCTCCACTGCTGAGAAGTTACCCTGCGGTTTGGGTTAACAGACAGCATCCAGGAAAGTTTCTCTCTGCTTTTCAGTCTTTTTGACAGTTGCTGGTGAGAGATAAGCTCTACAAAATTCTTCAGTAATATAACACTGCGGTCTGTAAGAAGAGCTGGGTATGCTTCCAGTAAAACATCCAGGACTTTCAATGAATCTTCCTGAATTCCCACGCTGATGTGAGTCATGGCACTGGAGAGATGGGCACTTACCAAGGGGAAAAACGGAGCAATCTGTTCAGCTCTTATTTTTGAAGCCAAGAATTGAAGCAGCTGAACAGCCGCTCCTCTGACACCAGAATCTTTGTCTGTAAACACAGCTGCCACCTCACTTATTATATTCGAAAGGTGGGCATCAATTACAAACGGATACTGAGACAGGAGCTCTTTGAGCCCAAGAAGTGCATTTTGCTTAACCCCAGGACTGTAATGGTGCATCTGTGAAAGCAGATCCTATAAGGAAAGAAACATGTACATTTGCTATCATTATCACTCTAAGGACTTTTAATTTCCTCACCTATTTTCTAGCACATTTTTTCCTAAATATTAGAAAATACAGAATCTGTTCTAATGATGTATTGCTGTCTGTAGCAGCGTTGTAAATTCAAAACAAATGTAATATTGGTTTAAAGTATAACAATGAAAAAATCAGCAATATTCAACAACAGGAAAAACAAGACACCGTAACTTGTCCTTCAGGTAATTACATAACTGTCGTTCTCAAGTACATATACAAGCTTACTGACTTAACAGAGGCACAACCAAGAATTGTCCTCTGACAGCTGGTCTCAAAAGTAGAACTATAAAATTTTAGTCTCAACAGCTCTCTTCAGTTTAAGAGTTGCAAGATATG
The DNA here is from genome assembly GCF_009769625.2 of Cygnus olor. Classification (NCBI taxonomy): domain Eukaryota; kingdom Metazoa; phylum Chordata; class Aves; order Anseriformes; family Anatidae; genus Cygnus; species Cygnus olor. The sequence goes on along the minus strand of NC_049170.1, from coordinate 96,515,401 downwards.
GAAGACAACGCAAAGGACGGAAAGCAGAAGGTAAATGTCAAGTCATTATCTGTCACTTCAGAATGTATTATCACAATATACCTTTATGTTAAGTTTTCTGTTTTGTGCAGTAAGTAATCCATCTTCTTTAAGCTGTTCAGGAATTTGTATGGCCTTTGTTTTGAAGGTGGTATCTGTTGCATTTTCTAATTTTGGCTTTTTTTTCCCAACTTTTAATTTCACTTTCTGGAAGTCTTCTTGATGTTTCCTTTTTTTAGTCATTCTGATTCTCTGCAAAAAGACATTCAGAATTTTAATACATTACAAATACATTTTTCACCAAAAAGCAGCAACTTCCTAGCGAAATCTACTGTTTTTACTCTTTCCTATGTATAAACTGTTGCCCACTACTGAGACAAGATGCTAAGCCAAACAGACCCGCAGGCTGATCCAGAACTGTTCTTCTAGTGTCCAGAAAATATTCCACTGTTCCTTTGGTTGCCTTTCAATAAAGCAGTTCTCAGAGTGAAAAGATCACTTAAGTATCATTATCTTCCACTGCTTTATCAGAATAAGTTGTGGTTTTCTGTGGTTTTCTGTTTTTCTTTAACAAATGGTCCTGCTGATAAGGCAACTTTTTATGTACCTGACCCCTTGTCATGGCTAAAGAGCTCAGTTAACAGTTTCACTTCATTCGTACATTGTTTAAAAACTCGATCATTAACAACATACTTGTTTCCACCCGTAATATCATGCATCTCACCAGGCCTTCACTAATAACGGCAACATAAAGAAACTCTAAGAAAACTTCCACTACACTCTTAAAAGTCCAGGATGTGCATTTAAGAATAATCATTAGGAAGAAGAGGGGGTGAAAAAAGGTTAAAAGGCACAGAATAACAAGAGGTTGAAAAACTAAGTCATTGAATAAAGCCTAAGAAATAAGGTAGCATAAATAGCTTTATTTACTTGCACAGTAATACTAGAAGAGATATGCAATAACCAAAAAAAAGCCCAGTTCCCAAACTTCAGTTTCTTGGCTTGGATACATCTGTACAGATGAAAGTACACCTAGTTCTACCAGACCAAAAAAACACTACACCACAGGTTCCCTTATCTTCCTTCCCTGCTCACTGTCCCCATACATCTTCTAAAATCACTCAAAACAAAGCTCTAGAAGCTGATCACGCAATACTCAACATCTTGTACAAATTGTGCCTAGATTTCTGATAATTAAGACAACGAATCCATGGTCCAAGGACTCCTAGAAGTAGTCGCAGAGATTACTTACAATTTAAAAGTGTGAAAGGGGAGATGAGCACACAGTTTTTACAATGTTGAGGTTTAACATTTCATAACTTCCTAATAATAAAAGGTAATTTATGCATGGAAATCTGAATACGTCCAGATGTCATTGTATACAGATATATCCAGCTTTAAAGGTTCACATCAGATATGTAAACTTTTTGTTTCTTCTGTATGACAGGAGCTCACTTTTGAGCTACTCTTTGGGTAACTAACTTTCGCACATTATTAATAACTGATCTATAGGAACACATTGTGAACACAAGGTTCGACATTCAAAAAGCAAGTTAACTAAAAAAAAAAATGAAAGAAATCTATATAGGTGGTTAAGCCTAGAAAACAAAACATCCCAACGATTGCTTTATGACCACTATTGACTCCAGAAAGCAGAATTCCACAGCCGATTTTCCAACAGACTTCAGATTTGGTAAATCTGTGCTGTACCACCTTATTTCATCCACACACCACAGCTACACGTGAGGCCACTTTAAGTGAAGCGTAAATTTAGCATAAAGAATCTGTTGGCTGAAGAGACTTACACCTTGGGGTTTGGTCCCAAAATAAAAAGGTCCTTTAGCATCCTAGTACAACAAGTGTTCACACTTGGTTTCATAATTTATATATATTAACGTTATGCATTTTTAAGGAAAGAACTACAAGATTTTCGCTACTCAATTAGAAGACACAGAGAAATAGCTAAAAGCTTTAGTCATGACCGACTTCCACTTACTAGCTTGCCTTACCAGATGTTAGGAGGTCTCCCTCTACCAGATGTCTTCCACCCAACACTGAATTACAAATACAGGCACACACACACACGCAGGGACAAAAGCAATTATTTTAAAGCAGAAAGCTTACGAAGCCTGTTTCTCCCGGCAGCAGAAGGAAGCCCAGCTTGCCCTGCACTGCGTATTTCGGGTAGGGTTTATTGGGAACCCAACCACGTCCATTTCCAACTCCCACATCCCCACAAACAGAGATAAAATGGTCACAGAACCCGCGCCGGGAAACCACCAGACCCTATATAACCAGACGCTAAGGGCACCGCACACAACTTGCAAAATTATTTTAATTACCGGCTTTTAATTACCTGCAGCCCCCCGGCGGCCTCCCCACCCGCGGGCCGGGGGCTGCAGCCGCACGGCCGCCAGGGCCCCTTCCCCCGCCGGGACCCTCCGGCCCCGCCGCCCTGCCCCTCGCCGGCCCGGCCCTGCGCCGCGCCCCCCCCCCCCGGCCCCGGTCCCCTCCGTCCCCCTCCCGCCCTCACGGCGGCCGCGGCCCCTCACCGAGCACGCGGCAGCGCCAGCCCCCGCCGCGCCGCGCTGCTCCGCGCCGCCCCGCCCGGGAAACGGCCGCCCCACGTGAGCGGGCGGAGAGCGCCGCGCCCCGCCCGCGCCCAGCGCCGCCTGTGGGGCTGGAGGACCGCAGCTACCGGGGCTCCTCGGCGGGCTGCCCTCGGGGGAGGGGGGCGAGGGTCTCTTACGGCGCTCCGGTGCCTGTACCTTTCTGTATCACCCACTAAAACGTGTCCGCAAGCACCAGGTCCAACCGTTCCTTGAACACCCCCAGGGACGGTGACGCCACCACCTCCCCGGGCAACCCGTCCCAATGCCTGACTGCTCTCTGAGAAGAAATGTCTCCTCATTTCCAACCTAAACCTCCCCTGGCGCAACCATTCCCTCTAGCCCTATCACTAGTTATCTGTGAGAAGAGGCCGACCCCCAGCTCCCCACAACTTTCTTTCAGGCAGTTGTAGAGAGCAATAAGGCCTCCTCTGAGCCTTCTCCAGACTAAACCCCAGTTCCCTCAGCTCCTCACAGGACTTGTGTTCCAGGCCCTGCACCAGCTACATGGCCCTTCTCTGGACACACTCTTTGATTTAACATGATTAAATGTTAAATCTTAACGTGATTAAATCAGGTTTGTTTCACATACACGTATATGCAGAGCAGTCTCTTGTAGAACAGGCCCACCTGTTCACCAACAGATGACAGCCTTCTCGCTAAACAAGATGTTTTTAGCACTTCCTGCAAAAGAAGTATTTTGTACGATTCCACTTAAGCACAGACTCACGCTTCATGAGTACTGCCGCAGTTGTGTTCTTCTGCTTGTGCCAGCTTTTTTTTTGGCGTCACCATCTCTGGTGGTGTTCAAGGAAAAGTTGGACGTGGTGCTTAAGGACATGGTTTAGTGGGTGATAGTGGTAGCAGGGTGATGGTTGGACCAGATGATCTTGAAGGTCTCTTCCAACCTTAATGGTTCTGTGATTTGTAAGATACTCAGAGTTACATTTTCCACTTTGCAGCCTGACAAAATTTCAAGACAGAAATCGATGCTTTTGCAGGAAACTAAGTAGCTTTAAAGCAACCTGTGATTCTCACTCTACCTTCTTCTCTGACTCATCTTAATGCATCGATTAGGAGAACAATTTGATCACATCGCTAAAGTAATTATGTTACACTAGTTTGATTTGAATGTATGTGGACGCTTGCTAGAAGTTCAACAGCACTGGAAGATGTCAGCATTCCACCACACAAGGCATTAATTACATCATTTTAATTACCGGAAGCTGAGCTGTCTTGGGTAAAATTTCTTATTTGTAGTAAATACTAGGATCATTTTTCATGTTTACTTTGAGCCCAGCTACAGAATCACAGAGTCGAAGGGACCTCAAAAGATCATTGGGTCCAACCCCACTGCCAAACCAGGCTCCTTAGAGCAGGCTGCCCAGGTAGGCGTCCAGACGGGCCTTGAATATCTCCAGAGAGGGAGACTCCGCAACCTCCCTAGGCAGCCTGTTCCAGTGCTCCGTCACCCTCACTGTGAAGAAGTTCTTTCGCATGTTGGTGCAGAACTTCCTGTGCTCTATCTTGCGGCCATTGCCCCTTGTCCTATCCCCACAAACCACTGAGAAGAGGTTGGCCAAATCCCTCTGTCTCCCACACCTCAGGTATTTATACACAGTGATGAGATCCCCTCTCAGTCTTCTCTTCTCCAGGCTGAACAGACCCAGGTCTCGCAGCCTTTCCTCATAGGGAAGATGCTCCAGGCCCGTTACCTCTTGACTTGTATCTCATATTCTGGCTTCCCACCTTCTCTGCTGACTGCTTCTGGAAGCCAGGGCTTTGTGGAGTACCTTAAAGATGCTGGGTTACAAGTGTATCTCTTACTTTCTGCAATTTTTTACTTTGAATCAGTTTAGGAAGTGCTTGAGGTCATTTGAACGTGTTCAGTTAGATTTTACGCTATCTGCAGTGACAGAAGGTAGGAGTTAACAGGGTACTTACTAAAAGAGCATTTTCAATGAAATAGATGAATGGCATTGTGCTCCATGAGAACATTTTTAATTGTATTTCTAAAATGAAGTTACATAATAACATCTCCTCCAACAAAAATGCAATAATAAAACCCAAGATTTGCATTTACAGAGTATAAAAACAATTTAAAGACTTAAGAATAGTTTCAGTGAAGGCAACGCAGAGTCAGCGTTAGCATTTCAGGTTTCACATATGCTATCAAACCCTTGGGCACACTATATGAGTTTTGTACACTGATGCCTAGATCAAATTCACAAGATGGAGCCTGCTGCTTCAAAAGGGATAATAAATTTCTAACTCAGAAAGACATATCACAATCCTAGAAGAAACCGGAAGCAAAACAAGGGCAGGATGTTTCCATAACTCTAGAGTTACGATCAGAGGTCATCACAATGTACACCAGGCAGCTTGTCTTCTGTTGCATACTCAAACATTTTCATTTCCTGTCAATTCACCTGAGCGCCCTTCTCTTTCACACGTTACGCCTTATAAGAGAAGTTCAAGTTCTGCAATTTTGTTAAAGATAATTTCTCCCAAGCTCTCTGGTGTCTCAGTAAAATATGTTATACTAAGGTAAAGCTAAAAGAAAAATCAGTCCCCAATTGGTAGAATTTTTCTTGTTATTGCTTAAGTTTTAAATTCAATGAATTCTCCGGATACACAGAATGTCTGCCTTGGTGTTACTTTAACGATCAGTGTATAATATTAAGTACAGCACAACATATCTTAAGCATCATTAGTAGAGATAGTGCCTTAAAAAAAAAAAAAAAAAATCGGACACAAGTAAAATATTATCTTTAAAAACTGTTTTGGAACAAAAATACAGTTTTCCATTAGCACAAGAATATACTGAGCCATCACAAAACACAGGCAGATACAAAACCAAACAAAGTAACACTTTTGTAGACTCTATTTACACCAGAAAACAAAGTTTTAAAGGGAGACTAACTGCAGAGCGGATTAGACTCTGGTCTTATATCTGTTTCTGAACAGAACAAACTTCAAGACATTCTAGAAATTCTTCACAATTTCATTAAAATAGTAATTTTTTTCTGTTTTAATTTCTTTATTTGTCATTGAAACATTTTCATTCCTACGTGGTTAATTCTAACTAACCAACTATCCATACTCCTCCACAGTTAGTTTGTTCATGGAACAAAACTAACCAATTCTGCTGCTTTTTTTTTTGTTACCTTTCTTTTACAGCAGCTTACATTCCAAGATATGAAGATTTGAAACCACCACGATGAGGATTCTCAGTTCCATCCAGATCTCCAAAAAAAGTCTGAGTTAACATTAAAAGGTTCATTTACCATCTGGCCCCATCATGTCTGTATTATACCAGCTTTTGGCTGCAAAGCTGAAGAGCTTTAATTAGAAGCACTGAACGCTACCCAAGACCACACGCAGGAAGAAGATTTTAATTAGGCAATTTAATTTTAAAATTTTATTTTTTCCAAACACATTAATCTGTAGCCATCCAAAACATTTTTCTATCCTCCTACCAAATTAGTAGTGGTTAACACATAGGACTTATACATATAAGTGTATATCTTACATATATATATACACACACACGTATATTAAGTCAAAAACACTATTACAGTAGGTGAAAAAAAGTTTACCTTAAAAGAGCCAGAACTGAAGGATAGTATAAGCCAACTTTCACTTTATTCTCTTACTGGTCACATAAGAGAAGACAGAAGATATTTTCACTACCACTTCAGTGTGCCTTAAGCATAGTCCGCTTACGTCTCTTGGGACATACCTCTGAGTTTGCAAGCAAGTAAACCTCTGCTGAGTCTGCTAAATTTTCCAATTATCTAGGCTAAATAAGTTACCTATAGTCCGTGCACTTCTCAGCTCAGAACTGAACTGACAGCACTGGGTTTTTATTATTAATCTTTATTTAGAAATAGGAGGAGACCAATTCATTATTCTTACATGGAAGGAGATTTTTGATTTCAATAGCCTTTGAGTAGGGCTCTGCAGCCACAGGCAATAATTTCCAACTACTTCTTGTAGCATGAATTTGAACTGCTGACTTCTATTATCCCTTCTGTTGTTAGCTCTTTGTAAAAGAACCAAAAGAATCAATACGAAGAGAATAGATTGCCAATATACAGAATGCAAAAATATTTAGGAAAACAACAGCTACCTGTTTTAAAAATATGTTTAAGCAGCAAGGGAAACATGAACTTTACAACCTTTCCACAAATACAGAAATGTCAGCCACATGGAGAAATAAATAACAGGAATCCCATAACCAAATTTTTAATTAAAATAACCCTGTACAGAATTTGGATATAGTAAAATCAGCTACATTGAGTTCATATCAAGTAAAAGAACATTCTCAAACTTACAGAAAGTAAATGCTGCAGTATTAACTCTGCTAACTACCACGTCACTGTGTGCTGCCATTGCTTGGTCTTCTCAGAGTCCCACTTTCAGTCAGGATCCTTACAACATTTGGAATATCAATTCCTTTGTTAAAGGTTTAAAAAAAAACAAAAACAAAGAATAAGTCGTTTGATGATACATTTTAAAGCACAAGTTATACTGAAACATTTAGACGATGACATGAATTTGGAGCTTTTCTTATTAAATGAAAAATACTCTAACAGTTAAAAAATGGAATGTGTTACTTAATTGCCTGGAAACCATTAACCATATTCCTGTGAACAGCTCTAATGTTTCAGTAAAGGGTCTGTCTAGCCCTTCTAATCTGTTGCTGACCTGCAAAGATCTGTAGCCGACGATAAGGAAAACATTACCAGACGTTCTCCATTTTAACACTGCACCAATAAGTCAGTGTTCCTTCATAGCACAAGCAAGAATGCTACGTTGCTTTGATTAAACTGATGCCCATGACTTTGGAGGAGGGAGGGAGGGGAAAAGTAGAAGAAACACAGGGTCAGCTTAAGTGGTAATAACAACCACTCAGTGGCCATAAACAAACGCTAAGGAAAGAGTAGGAATGGGACCTGAAGTGTGCCTGAAACCTTGTGGATTATGGGAATATGCTCTCCCAACCTCAGATCATCTTTAGATCAGGAGACTTTTCAAGTCTGATAGGGCACACTTCTAAACCTTTTGCAACTCGAAATTCCTTTATACAAAATGATGGAAACAGAACTGTATGCTCTATTCCAGACACAAGCAAAGTATGAGTTTATGTGACAGTAAAATAGTAACTCCCCTCTCCCGTTCCATTCGTTCCTTAATTCTTTGCATTCAGTTTATTCTTCTAACTGATAAGTTGATATTTCCACTAACCTGATGAGGAGCATTTGAACTTCAGTCAACCAACACTTCAACTGATTTGAATAATGTTGCAATCACAAAATTTTGGCATCCAGATATTCATCCCTTTTTCCAGGTCACTTAAACAGCACAGGCTTTAAGCACAGGCCTACAGAACCTCCTTACGCTGTAAAAAAACAATTGCCTGTTTGCTATCTGTTTCTTATCTGATTCCTTTGCTGACTCCTTTCAAAACAACTCCAGAAAGTCTGGAAGGAAGGATTTCTTATCATAAAATCTGTATACATCCCCACCACCAGCACGCTGAGCAGACCATATTTATTCAGGCGTCTACTAGTTTCCACCCTGTTTTCCTAAACAATTCTATTCACCTCTCCAACAAAAACTGGTAGTTTTGAGGATCACCTAGAACGCTGTACTGGCTCTGGACAGGATGGAGTTCACTTTCTCAGCAGCCCAAACAGTGCTGTGGTTTGGATTTGTAGCTAAAGCAGCACTGATAACACAGCAGTGCTTTGTCTAGTGCTGAAGTGGGCTTGTGCAGTGTCAAGGTTTTCTCTTTTTCCCCTCACTCTGTACTCCCGCAGTGAATAGGCTGAGGGGGAACACAGCTGGGACAGCTGACCCCAATTGGCCAAAGGCATATTCCACACCATATAACATCATGCTCAGCAAGCAATAAAATTGGGTGGAGATAAGCTGGGGAGGGGGATGTTGTTCCCTCCCCCATCTCTGGCATTTAAATAAATTTTGTCATGTGTCAAATTTTTCTAACTTCTGCTCTTCCTATTCTTTTCCCTGTTTTTCACCAGTTATCACAGTTGAGATTCTCTTTTTTCTCTAATAACAATATGCTTGATTTTAGTTTACTGTCTTTTACCATGTAGATGTTAAATAGGCACAAATGAGAAAACAATTAAAAAAAATCAGTGTTTATTAACACCTTCACAGGAGTGCAGCCATTTTGAATTACCATTCCTAAACTGGCTCCTGAAAAAAATAAAAGGGGAAAAAATCCTCTCCCTAGTATCTCAAACTTCTTAATGTTTCACAAAGCTAACAAAATTGTTATGTATATTTTCATATGCGTTTGCATGCGCCTTCATGTATATGTGAATTACCTCTGAAAGCTGGGTTTGCTGCTGCTATTTTGTGTAGAGTAGCAGTAACTTCCTCAACATTCATATTTCTTACACTGTTCAAAAATTCAGCAGTGATGTTGTTCTCATATGCTGCTTCCCAAGTGCCAGCTGAGAAGTTTTGCAGGTCATCTTCCTCAGTTACTGATAAAGACTTCTTAGCTGATCGGCTGCTTGAATAGTCTTAAAGAAAATAAATACTGTTTTTCAGTTCGAGAAGATTCTGAATAGTCTTCATTACTTAGTTATCTAACTAGGGCTTTTTAAAACATTAATTTCCAGTTTTGCACAGCATCATTGGTAAGGTTCACACCTGGCTTCGCTAATAATATTTTCATACAACTGAGAGTTAGATATGCTTTTTATTTACAGAAAATCCTTAAGAAACAAGGGTGGCAGGTGGGTGAAAGCTCTTTTCTTTATGGCTTACAAATGGAACTAAAAAGGAACTAAAAGTTCCTAGTCTTTCATATTATAAGCAATTACAATTTTTTTATTAGTATTGTATTGAGGTTTACAAAAGTTAAGTTCTTTGGAGAAAAAATGTCACTGCATAACAAAAAAAACCAACATATATGAAATAGATACGCTTAGTACTCCATGCATTTTTCTCTCCAAGTTTAGGACAAAATTTCCCACCACATGGCATGTGAAAACTAACCATTTATTTATATTAAGAAGGAAATTCTCTCAAAGAAATCCAAGATTCTTTGAAAAAATTCCTCAGAAGTACTGAGGTCAAGTAGTAGCAATATTCAGCTCTTAAACAGAATTTTCCATCCTCTACAACATAATTGTATTTCCACTAATATCTTGCTTGGACTAAACCTGCACTAAGCCTCTTTTCCACCAAGAAGGGAAAAAGATGCGCAAAAAACCTGCCAGTTATACTGTGAAAGACTCCTTAGAAACAATTGATTCTGGACAGAGGAAAGTCAGAGTCAATACTAACTCAATTTCTCCTCAAATCCTACAGTTAAGCAGGATGAATGTTTTTGAATAGGCTGTCCTTTCTAACATCTGTAGAGGAAAACAAACAAACAAACTATTAATCTATGTTACTTGACCTTAGCTTTATTCTGCTTTTAAGCTCTACTTAAGAAGCAGGAAAAAAAAGAAAAAAAAAGCTTTTTAGAATTTAATCTTAATCAGTGTTAAGATTAAAGCACATTGAAGACTGCAATGCTAACATTACCAGTATCAGAATCACTAATGTCTGCAGAATTCAGGTCAGGTTGCTCCGTGGAATGTTCCAATACTTCTCCTCCATTATGTTCAGTATCTAAGAGATCCTAAGAGTTTGAAAAAAAGATGAGTTCAGAACTTCATCAAAACAACACCCTAAAATGACAAACTGCTACATTTTAATGACCACAGAAACAGATGAGAGATCAGTATTTCTGCTACCCTATTTGAGAAAAAATAACATTTCTTTGAAAATTGTACGGCTGGAAATTAACCTTGATGCACACACTGCTCATGGTATTTGTCTACATCTAAAAAGCACTATATTAGGCTTAGTGATACTTACACAACCTAATTCTCCACCTGTCAGATCTAAAAAGGAAGTATTTTACACTAAAAATATATTTTAAATTATCTGTTGAAAGATCACGGTTTAGGGTATTCAAGGGTTTTCCCACATCAAGATTTTTTTATTTTATTTTTCTACAACTAATAGATTAGAAGTTACTTTGGTTAGGACTTGATGGTTTTGTAGCACGTCAACTTCTGCCCTCTTTCCATATGAATAAAACAACAAAAAAAAGTCTTATATAAAAGAACAGCAGGGATAAGGTGAAAGTAAACTTATTAAAGAAGTAAAAAAATGTAAATAATAAACGAGAATTATAGACATGAAGTTTACCACAGAGAAATACTGCCTTTTGAGGCAGAAAGAAAGCAATAGAGGAAAGATGTAATACGGGGAGCAAAGATAAACCTTACAGCAAAATCCTGAACTAAGAAAGGCTTTTCAAGACAAAACAAAACAAAGCAACAACAAAACCACTCTTATTATCCTTGAATCATAGAATGGGTCAGGTTGGCAGGGACCTCAAAGATCACCTAGTTCCAACCCCCCTGCCATAGGCAGGGACACCACCCATTAAATCAGGTTGCTCAGGGCCTCATCTGGCCCTGAGCATCTAACCTGGTCTGGTTCCCTCCAGCTTGTTAGGCTGGTACTTAACTCTTATTTGGCATTTTCCACTCAGGCTCAACTTTTAAACAAAAAAATAGTTAAGTAACTGTAGCAGGAGGAGTAGCTGTTGGTGGCAAATGAGAATTTTGTTCAATACTGACAATTCTATGAGAAAAATTAGCAGTGTTTCCAAAGACAAATATGGTAAATGGATTACCACAAGAGGTTCCTGCCATCCCTGTTGGCAACGGGGCAACAAATAAACAATCATTCCAAGTGTGAAGTCTGAAGGTACAACATAATGTGAACTGGAGAGATAGGGAGTGCAAACGGCTACTGCAGCAAGCTCAGAGAAGTACTCAAAACATTCATGTTTTGACTGACTTATCTTTACACAGACACCAGTAATGACGGGAGCAGGGAGGAACTGGGTTTTTAATAGCAGAACAAAACCGTGTAAGAAAATTGATGTCAGTGTCTGATTACACAGTGAACAAAGTGAGGTCAAGACTGGGAAAGGAAAAAGAGAACAAAATTATCACGGAGGTCAGAAGAGATGAGAAAACCGTAAGTTAGGATTAAAAAGGGGGTAAAAACAGCAGAAAAACAAACAAGGAAAAGCATGGGAAATAAAGGACAAAATTATTTTTGGCTTCTATTTAAAAAAAAGCACACCTTTGGAGACAATGCATTAAGACTCCTCAACAGAAAAGTGGTGAGTTTATCCTATCATAACTACAAAAATTCTTCAAGCATTTAATGGTCACAACTTTCAATACGGTTGGCATGGCAATTTTAACTATAAATAAACCATCTGCAACAATAAAAATACGTAATCACAGGAATCTACAGACCTGTAGAACAAAAATAAAACAAAATCCACATTACTTTTTTTGATGCGGACTGCTGACGATATTCCACCAGTGCATCTGTGAGAGTCTGTGTTACTTTTAGGATAAAAGCAGCATCGTCTTCATTCAGTATCTCAAAACTTTGCTAGGGGAACAAAAAAATCCACAACATAAAAATTTTGCCTTTGAAAGATACAAATACCATAATGTATAAACAAATCCTGCAGGAACCTTGTTGTTTTTTATATCTTTATTCTTCTGTCAGATGTGGCTAATGTTACAAAGTAAATAAAGTTCTATTTTTAATCCCATAAATTGTAGGGGGAAGGCACAAGGTCACAGAGAGGGAGAAATGGGAGAGGATCCTAACAGAATGATGCTGTGGTTACCTGATACAATCATTTGAAAAGGAACAACCCAGGAATGTTCCTGTAAATACATACACGAAAATGCTTTTCCTTAAGTATTTTGATTCTCTTCCCAAGATATCTGCATATGAACAAACGCGTACAATTTCCCTGAGGCAATTAGGTCACAACCCATTTCTCCACAACGTAGCAAAAAGCCAGGACAGTACTGAACTTGAAGATATTTAACAAATTGCCTTATAGTAATTCTCCTCTCCTTCCAAAGAAGCCTAAGGAAACAGTAGAGTCTCTGAAGCACTGAAGCTCTACCAGGGGAGAAAGTTCTGGTGCTAACAGCCCTCTCAAGGACAGATACACGCGTTGTTCTCTTGTCTACATTAATCAAGTTCCACTGAAAACAATTCCACTGGGCACAATATAAGAGAAGTACAGGTCTGTCCTAACAACTCGAAGTCTTCCAGATTAAAAGCAAACATCTGGAAACACTCCAGACAAAGGAAAAAAGTAAATCACCAATAACTAGCAACAAATTCATATGTAACAGCATAACTGGGGGTAGATTATATTTTCACACTAATAGTATTTGTCTCTTCAGGTTTGCACAAGTCATAACTTGTTAAAAAATAGGAAGAAAAGGAAGATTAAACTTGGGCAAAGATGTATCTGCAATCAGGTAATGAAAGAGATCCAATTATTTTAATGATAAAAGTTGAACATACAGCTCAGTTAAAAATTATTCAGTAAGAATAATAATTGAAAAACTGGAATTATGATATGAAGAGCAAATCCAGAAAGGATTCTTGTATAATTAACTTCCACTACATAAGACAACTTTTGTTTCAGAAGAGGAAGAGAAGATCAAAGTAAAAAAATCAAAAGAAACGTATCATGGAGTTTGTAAAGATATTAGTGTAAATGTCGATACTGAACAATTTTCAAACTGTCCAAAACAGAACGTTGTCCCAATCACATTCCCAACAGTCCTCCCCTGTTTTTAGAGGACAATCACACTACACAAGAGGATGCCTTGATTCACATTAGTTACTAGTAAGATACAATCTTTACAGTTTCCTCATTAAAAAGAGGAAAGAAATTACCATGCAGTAACAGGCTCACAGTAACTACCAGTTAAGATTTTCATTAATTTTGTCTCTAATGTTTTAATGAGATTACCATTTCCATATGCAAGATTGTGAATGTTGTTAATACATGTAACAGCTAGCAACTGCTAGTTTTCCCCTCTGTTTGCATTCCTGCTGTGAAATGTGCACAACACATTTTTGACAACTGAATTGAACTCAGCTGTTCAGTCAAACAAAGTGAATAGGTGGGATATTTTTGTGTTTGTTTGTTTCTAAAATATACAACCTGCATGTTATTCCTTAAAAACTGCTTCTTCCCCTTCTTCACAACCAAAATGTTTCAGTAACATTAACTAGTTCCTAATTAGTATTTGATTAGTAATTACTAATAAACTAATTATGAATCAGTAATTGTTAATTACTTAGCAACTCTATTAGAATTTTTCAGAGATGAAATTGCAAGGAAAGATTTAGCACTTACCAAATAACCCAACAGTTCTTCTTGACTAGTGAATTCCTCAAGATTTGCTGCAGGTTCTTGCTGTTTAACATAAACAAGATCTATTATGTGTACTATTTATAACTGAAATTAAACAGTAATAAGTATTATGGTTATTCTAGGTTCTTGCTCTAACTAAATTGTGTGTACTTGTACAGAAACATGTACTTGTGTTTTCACAACAAAATCAGAAAAAATGTGTTGTTTTTTTTTTTAAAGTTTTCTTAGCAACTTGTAGGTAACTTATTGTTGATAATATTAGCAATTTGAATAAGCAAAAGAAAACATAATTGCTGTATATCAAAGTAATTATTTTCCCAACTATGTGTAAACTGGAACAACCCATTAAAAGAAAAATATTCACCTCAAATTCCTCGTTTTCTTCCTGCAATTGTTTATTGGTCTCACACCTTAAGATAGAAAATATACACATTATTTTTTTGTTGTATATAAAAATAATATACACACACAGTATCCAAATGGTTGATCTATTAAAGGTGTGTCAGTCAATAACTCAGTAATTAGTTTAAATTACTGACACACTACAGACTGTATACTTCGAAAGGTCACACATTTCCTTGCAGACATCCTAGTGGTTCCAGATATAATCATAAAATATATTTATGATTTTTTTTAGTGTAATTAGCTACATAAGTTCCAAAACCCAGAGTTAAGAAAAAAGTTTGATATTGGTAATAAAAGCTGTAAACATGCATTGCAGAAAGACAATGCCCCTAATTACAGTACAATTTTTTATTAGCACTTCACAAATTTGTGTTTAAAAACAGTTGGTCAGAAATAGTAGTATTTTATAATGTAGCCACAGGAATACCGAGCATACAAAGCCTCATAATTAACTCCAAAATAACAGAATTTCTCAGACTGATGTTGCAGAATTGTTAAGTAGAAGCATCATTTGACTGTTTGCTGTCAAACGAAAATCAGATCTTACTTCTTTTGAGAAACTTTACATTGAATTCACATTTCAGAAGTCTCACAAAAATAAACAGGAAGGAACAAGCTGAAGTGCTATTTTAGTGACTGTAACTTCCAAATTAGTCTCTCACTGAACACCTGACCGCTCATAATTACCCAGGACCTATCTGAACAACTAGATTAATGAGAGATGTGTGATTTTCCAAAGGATTCTGTTCTTAAAATTTAAAGTATAGGACTGCACAATGAGGATCAGTGTCAGGTAAAACTTTCAGAACCTCAATGTGGATGTCCAAGATTGTATTAGTTTCCTATCTTTGACATTTTTACAAACAAATTTACTCTCAAGATAAATAACTAATATAGTTATTTGAAAGCTAGACAAATACATATAAAGATTCATAAACCTAGGCTTGAATCTGGTTTCAATTAGTCCTTTTCCTTAATGGTTGGTTGGCCCACAGAGAGAGAGAAGTCCTACAAAAACACATTTCGGGAACAAGAAAATTTCTCCTTTTACAGCTAACAGTAAATAAGAAAAAGGTGGCTAGCCCTTCATGTCTGACAGAGAAACAACTGGTTTAAAGTCAGGAAACATTCTAAGAGAACGCCATTAAAGCAAAATCAAAGAACTAATTGTTGAAACATGAGTCTTAAGACTCATCAATATACGTATATCCCTTATCAGCTGCTTTCCTGTAGTTCCTGGTGTTGCACAAAGATGACTGATGTTGAAGCCATCTCTCCCACACAAGGTGGATAATTCAAACTAAAAACTCACAGCACTGCTATTAATAAGGACTTTTACAAACAGCAAGCAACTTAGTTCTATCATTTAAGAACCACATATAATATTTATTATTGTTCCTCCGTGAAATCTTTTGTAAAGATGATACCCAATTGTTGCAGCTATTCACTGATTATCTTTTCCTTCTAAAATTACATACAGTTTATATACTGCCCTAATTGTCTAACATGAACCTGTAACAGTGAGTTTTTTAATGCGCTAGCAAAGATTCTTTTTGAATTTGTGATAAATCAGGATTACACCTTAAGGATAACACAGCTAAAACAAAAACTAGTTGCATCTACAGCAAAATCTGAGGTGAATTTACATGCGCTAGGTTTTCTGTTGCCGACAAAAGCTTATGGAAAAGCACATATTTTCAGAAGACAAACATTCTACTATTACAGCACACATCTATTCTTCACAGCACACTGTGCAAATCCCATGTCAGCAGACACCACCTACAACAGTTTCCTCTGAGTATATTTAAAGGGTTTTTGGGGCGGTGGATTTATTTTTTTTTTTTTTTTACTTTTCAGAATCGTTGCCTTTGCTGTCTTCTTCAGTCTTGTTGTCTTTGCTGCTTTCAATAGGCTTATTAGTTTCAGCCTTCTCATCTGGTTTTGCCTGTTCTTGCTGACTTTTTTCCAGCTCCTCTTGAACAGTCTTTTCTTCAAAAATGATAAAAACAGTATTATTAGTAATGGTTTTCTAGTGTACTAATTTAAAAGTATTCTTTGCTCATATATTTTAAAGACAATATTAATAAAACCTAAAGGTGAAAGTAAGGTATCTTGAAGAAATAAAAATTAAATAAAAACAGAACCTAAAAATCAAAGGCTTGGTTCAGCCATGAACCATTCAGCCATGAAGCATGTCTATATTTCTGGTAAGAAATATTCTGAATGAGAATAATTATAATGCATTTAGACAGTAGCCCAATTTCCCCTTTGATATTAGTTTACAACCAAGCAGTAACTTCTGATGTTTCTTCAGTTACAAAGCATTCACTAATTTTTACTCTTTAATCTGGTTTTGTTTTCAAGAAAACAAACATTAATCAAATATGTTAGATGTTCAAAAGAAATCTAAGCAATTTATTTCCTTTTGATTCTCCTTGTGCCCTAAGCAAACAGACTGGCATACAGCTCTTCCCTATTTTTGTTCCTGACAATGAAGAATGCCTAATGTGTCCAAAAGAAGCCTGGGGCCCTTCTCATAGAAATATTCATAGTAAAAACTTCTTCTTATGAATTTTGTTTCTGTTATGAAGTATCCAGCTATAGCAACTTTAAGTAAACCTGGAGAGTTTTCTTTACAAACACTAGAATTATGCTTTCTGTCTGCCACAGATCCCAAACACATCCATGCACTGTACATGCCGCTTCTATAGCAGAACATAGCTAGAGAAATTATACAAAAAGTACATATAAAGGAAATAATTCATGCTTTGTTAAGAGTTAAATATATATGTATAGCCTTATTCTCTAACCTTGAATAGGGTCTGGCATTTTTCCATCCTTATTTTTACAATCTGTTTCTTCTTCATTACTAAGCGACGTATCCACATGCTGAACTTTAGCTTTTGAAGGGCTGTCATCTGCATTAGGATCTAAACAAATACATTCAAAATGTAGCAAAATGGACATTATCTTGATAAAAGTGAAAAAGAAATTAGTTATAGTGGTTCTAAAAGTGCACTTGAATTTTAACTAGCTGCTTCCGTGCACAAATAGAAACAGTTACAAACATTAGAACAATTTTAGAAGCATTATTCTGTGATAACGTATTAAATATGAACTAGACGTTTTAAATATTTTATACCCTGGTTACAATTACATACATAAATTATTTTCTTAACATAATTAAATATTATAAATTATAGTAGCGTGCTACACAGTCATGTGCAAAATTAGACACATTAAACACAAGGATTTTGAATAGGATTCAACTTATTTCAAAACTCCTTCTTAGATTCCAAATGGTTCTTTCTTTTTCAGAGTATGACACTGCTAATTGAGATCATTATACAAATACTCTTCTCATTACTTCTACTGAGCTATTTTAAAACACAGTTTAGACATTAATATGCAATAAAACTATTTACATTAGTTTTAATTCAAGTCTGTATTTCCATGCAAGTCTGAGAATGAGAGTTTCATAGAAATTCTTATCCATTTTCTAGAATAGCATGCAGTTGGACTGTCTGTCCGTCCAGATGGTATTGTACAGCAAGTTTTGGAAGATTGATTAAACTGAGTGAAGAAGTCTCACAGATACCACGTTCCTACAGCTTTGTGAGAATCAAAGGCTGGTAAAACTGGAAAAGTTTTCCTCCACAGATAAGAGCTTTGGCTGTGCTTTGAGGATTCCATCTGGCTTTCTGGACTGCAGGTTAAATGCACACACTGAGGTCCAACCTGCTCATTCCGCCCAGTTCACCAAAATGCCTGTGAGCAGCTGGCGCTGCAGAGAGTACAGCTGTTACCAGGTAAAAAGGTAAATGTGAGGAAAATGTGAGGAAAAAGGCAAAGTGAGGAAGGCTTTGTGGGTGAAGGGGAGAATGGAAAGAGAGAGAAAGAGCCATAAAAAAGGTCTTTCTAGTTGCTCCTGGAAGAACTTGCCCATCCATCAAATTTTCAGTATACATAAACCTTACAAAACGCAGCTCAGAACATACGCGCACACTACCATTCTGACCAAATCTTTCAACCTGCCCTGAAAGAAAGCTATCTTAGATCACAGCAGGTTTACAAGTTACATCCCACTGAGCACACTTACATTCTTGCCATCTCCTCCTCATCATCGGGGCATCCGTAACAACCTATAAATAAAAACCATTAACGTTAGCTATTTTGTGGATACAGTTTTAATTTAGGTATTTCATCAAATATTTATTTTTTAAAGATATGACCGATAGTGGTACACACAAGTGTAAACCACTGAACGGACATGCAAGAGTAGTTACTTGAACAGTTATTTACTACAATTAAACCTGTTTTAAGAGCTTAAAAAAATAAAATAGCTGGTTTTAGAAAAAAAAAAACAAAACAATAAAATTAATTTATAACAGTTTATATACCCTCTACTTAAACATTCCTTAAATCACGAACAATTTTTTTATGGATGTAGTGAAACAGCTCATGGAAAGACAAAACAGTCTACAAAATATAAATGGAATTAATTATTTCTATGTCCACGACGAAAAATCTGAAACATACATATATGCATGTATGATTACCATCAACATAATGTAATTAATATTCTCCCAGTATGTTTATTTGCTTGCAAATAATAATAGTCTGCATGCAAACAGATTTCAGATTTAAGCACTTACAATTTTGCTGAAAGACAACCCTTGCATAATTAAGTAGGATTTGGGGCTTGTACAGAAAGAATACTTACTAGCATTAGACCTTGCCAAGAAACACTGCTTAACAAGCAGGCTGTTTACACATTGAAATTGATGCAGAGCACAAATTTAAGGTACGCCAAAAAGGACACTAAGCACCTGAGTTAAGCTGTCATGAACCAAAGTAGTGAGGTACACCTGAAGAAGAAGCTTTGCCAATATCCTGGCCAGATAAAGCTGGTAAACGTTTCTAAACATTATTGCAGTATAAACAACAACTGAAAGCAATATGAAGATAACTTCATAAGAACATGCTTCTAACAGTGCAACCCCTCAACAGTTTCAGCTCATGGTGCTCCGATGAACCCATGCCATTGCTGAGAACCTCACATCCACCTGCAAATTTGTATACTTTCCCGTGTATATCACTGATTTTTTTCATCTGTTTCTTTTGTGAACTGCCACAGGATGCTAACAGAGCAGAAACTCTAACCTAGAAAAGTATAAAGGTAGCTTCCTAGCAACAATTAAACAAATTGTTTTACATACACACACACACACACACAACTGGGAATTGGCTAAATATTAATACAGATATTTTGTATATTTGTGCTCCCTAGAGTTGTATTTCTGTACAGTCAGATAGCATGAGTATTATTTCAAACAAGAGAAATACTTAAATACTTATGATGGGAATGACCAATGCGAAATTGTATACAGAGTAATCTTGGAAGAAATATTAAAAAGACAAAAGCACTTGTAGTAAAGGTTAAAAAAAAAAAGATTTTTTTTCAGTTTATAAGTGTATAACTTCTGGCATTCTTAAGAAACGTACCTTCATTTGTTTTCTTCCCTCTTTCTTCTCAATTGTTAATGCAACTTGCCTAACTTTTCTGTTGAGTTCAGAGCCTTTACCCTTAACTTCATCAGATTCTGCTATCTCAGGATAATGTTGTTTCTAAAAAAAAATAACGAGATGCAAATCATGAAGTCATGCTTTATCCTATGCAATTCTTTCAAGATCTAGCACAGAAAGAGAGAATCATGGGAGAAAAATCAACCTGGATACATAAAAAACAGAACTTCCTGAAATGTTTAGGTATAGAATTGCAGACTAATTGAGGGGACTGAAGCTGAATCTTCAGCTGAATCTGCTCAAAGCAGGCTTGACATTCAACTCTGAACTGGCTGCACACGGCTTTTTCTACTTGGGTCTTGAAAACCACAGTAGACAGATTCTACAATCTTTCTGGGCTACCTGCTCCAATGCCTGACTGTCCTCACAGCAAAAAACTTCTTTCTTATGTAAAGTCAGAAATTCCCCTGCTTGAATAAAGTTTCCGGCCACGCACGTCCATGAAGGGCCTGATTCTGACTTCTTAATAACCTCCCCTGAGGTACTGAAGGGCTGCTACTAGATCCCCCTGCAGCTTTTTCTTCTCCAGCCTGAACAAGCCCAATTACCTTAGCCTCTTCTCACAGGGAGAGTGCTTCAGTCTCCTCACCATCTTGGCAGCTCTCCACTGAACTTGCTTAATTTCATCAATAACTTAATGGTTTGCAGAAGCACAAGGCTGGACACAGTATTCTAGATACGGCCTAAGAAATACTTCTAGATACGGCCAAAGAAATAGTCTCCTGCCTACAGTTAATCCATCCCAAGTGCATGACTTAAAAGTTACCCTTCTTGAATTATTATTACATTTTACAGTATTTAGGAATGTAACACAGATGGTGTAAACAGGAAGTACAAGAGCTAAGAAGAATAAAACCACCAATACAAGTCTCACTGAGCATATCCAGCTGAATTAACAAACAGAAACAGCAAGATCTTTAAGAAGGACATTGTTGCAGAACCAAAACAATACACCCTGTAACAACATTAGCTCCTAAGATATCTAAAAGATGGAACAATTTCTTCACTGATTCAGTTCTTTACAATAATTTAAAAAAAATAGTTATAAGCCTACTTCTAGTCAATTACAGCTGTGCATTTCCTTTTTGGCATTGTTAGTCAACCAAAATAAGATACACTAACAACTCAGTGTCAGCAACGCACCTGCACACACATTATTGACGAGGTGAATTTTAAATCCACTTATTAGACCATCAACATGTAAGACTGCAGTACAAATTTACATATTTTCACAAAACCTTATGCAACAGCTTAAAAACACCAGATTTTTTATTAAAATCTGACTAGCAAATTCTCTACTTAAACCATTATACCAATAATAATAATAATAATTAAAAGGAAAAAAAACCACACATCTTTACTGTAAAAACTCACCAAGTATGCCAGTCTATGCTTGGAGCCGCAAACGTGCATGAACATGTTACTCAGTCCTGTTTTACAGTGGCACAGTTGACACTCATAGAGAAAAGGGAAATTGTCTTTTGATCGGTATTCGATTATATAATTAAGTCCTGCATTGATTAAAAAAAAAGTTAGGAAATTTGATGTTTGCTGAAACAATGTGTTCTACTTGTTTCTTAGGCTCCAAAATATCAGTGCTAGCTACAAAAGAGGTATTAAAGGAAACTATCATTACTGCATGTCAAACATGTGGATTAAGATTTTTTTTAACTATGAGTTATTTCATCTTTTGGTTGTCTAGACTTCTTCAACATCAAACACATAAAACCAAATTTCTTTGAGATGCCTTATTTTTACCACAGCACTTGACAAAATGGAAAAAAAAATCCCTTAAAAATTAATAGCAACAGTTCTTTTGTTACTATTTGTACATTTTGATACATGCTCCTGTAGTTATTCTTCTAGTCCAGTACACTCTCCCTTCCCTCCACAGGGCTGGCAGCTACAATTGGACAAAAATAGTAAAGCTCATTTAAGTCCAAGTTTCCTTCTATCATATCACCTTAGACTGTTTACAGACCATACTCTCAGAAGCATTCTAGGCTAAATCTAACAGTTTTGTCACTAAGATTGGTCCCTTTCATACCATACTACTAGGTACTCAATGTAAAGTTAGTAAAAATCATAACGTCCATTAAAAGTTTACATTTTTACGATTAACTCAATACTCTTTTAAAGATAAACATCACACAAGCAAGCTATTACAGTATTAAAAACCCTCACCGAGTGCAGGTTCTGAATCTTTACATGTGTTAAGTTGCTCTTCCAAAGTCTGTCCATGAAATCTCTCTGGCTCAGTTTGCACTGTAAGATAAGATCAATTTCATGTAATCTCACATCATCCATCGATCAGTCTTCATGGTCTCAAAAAATCTCCAAAATGAAACGAAGTCCTGACTCTAACCTTCGGCCTAGAGAAAACATGCTAAGTAATTCACGTATAAGTGAATCCCTGCTCATAAAGAGCCCCACAGCCCAAATCAAGTCAGTTACTGAGAAACTTTATCCCCAAAATCATATTTTCACTTGTTTTATAACATCTTGTGTGCAAATATTATTACAAATATTTACTGTAAATGGGAAATACAATGAATAGAAATGAACTCCAAACAACCTTCTAAGATCTAGACATCTGTACCTCAAAACATTTCATTACTCTCTACACTTTCTTTTTTTTTTTTTTGACATTAAACATTCTTACCATAGTCAGGAAGTTTTTCAGGCGTTTTCACTTGATCTCCGGTGCCACCTGCAGCTTTAACTAAAACAAAAACACACACACACAGACACAAAAAAAACAGAAGTGGAAATTTGGTATAATATATATATATTTTTTAAAGAAAACTATAGACAACAAACATGCTTTGTTTTGAACGTGCTACATGATTTTGGGGATAAAAAATATTTATACCAAACAACAACAAACTTATTTCATGTCAGCCAATTCAATGAAGCAGGCAGAGGCAAACCAATGCAGTCTCTAGTTACCTTATAACACGGGTTTTAACACACAACACAAAATTAAATTCTTAAATAGTGGCTTAAATTCTAAGCAATTTTGACTGTAATTTAATTTATATAAAGACAACCTGCAACAAGGAGAAAGTCTGACTGATTCTCTATGATACCCATACCTTTTATTCCATAATTAACAAAGCTTTATTTCATAAATTTCAGGGCTACTTTAATCCAATGCATCACAGACATTCAATTTAAATCCACTGATCTTGAGACGCTTAAACCTCCTGCCTGTCAAGACACTTGATTCAGGCCAATAACCTTCCTGTCCTTTTTAAAAGCTCTACAGCTATCCCCTTCCCAGTCAAGTATTTTTTTTTTCTGTTGGCATATGGCATGTGTTAGGGCTGTGGTTGCAGAACGTTAAGAAAGACAGAGATAATAAGATAATAGCCACATAACGTGATCTGTCATCGAAGAACTGGGAGAGGGAGAGAGATCTATATAAGACGGGACTGGGGCGGGGTGGGGGGAGTGGAATGCCAATGCATGCAAAGGAAACAAGTTGTCATGAAGAGAAAACTACAAAGACTAAGAATATAAATCATATTCTGGTCACTAGAACTCATCTACTTTTTTTTAGTGTCCAATCAATCTGGGAAAAGGGAGCAGGGAGGAAGAGAAAAAAGACGTGTTGACCAATTCACCTCTAAACATTTCAGGGCATCTACGCTGATTAATATCTAATTGCTTAAATTTGCTTTAAAGACTGTACAAAATATCCCAGACTGGGTAGGTGCAATGACAATGCATACTTGGGCCACTACTTTCAAACTAAACCCCAGGAGCAGTGCACTGCACAAACCTGTATCACTGTACAAACCTGTAAATACATTTTGGTGCGTTATAAAACACAAGTAGGAAAAGTTATAGTTAAACCCTCATTCCTAGTGGAACTAGACTAGTTCATAAAAAAGTAAGTTTTAGTGATAATTTAAACCTATTAGAAGCACTTTGCTTCAGCTAAACAAAGATATCTGTAATGAGATCTTTAAAAAAGCAAATATAAAGCATGTGCAGAACACATACATTTAGGAAGTATATATATATTTTAAATGTAATTTCAATCTTGAATGTCTTTGAGGTTGCTCAAATTTTTAAATGTAAGCGATCATTAGTATTGTAGCTAGTGCATTTTAATAAACTTCGCTCACATTACTGATTTTTCACTGTAGGATTATACAGTTACGTCACCAAAGAACATAGGTCAGGTCTTAAAGCACAGATCTTGAGAAAGGCTTTTTCTTGTTTCATAAATACCTAAATTGGGGCAGGGAGAAAGCTGCACCTATAATATAGGATAGGAACTAAAAAAATCTTGCACTTACCAATACCATGAGCTTTCAGTGCTTCTTCCACCTAAGTTAGTGAATTATCAACAACCAAGGAAAAAAACCAGTCACTTAAGATTCAAAAGATAGCAATGTAAAAGTATCTTTGTTTATAAAATGAGTTAGATTAACACTAACACCTTAGATCACCTCAAGAAAATTACAGTATACTCAAAAATATATTTTCCCTAGGTACTCTATCATTTAAATAATTCCATTCTGCATTTATTATCGGTCCTGTATTCTGATGTATTCTCTGTCTCTACTAATCCAGAATACAAAACGCAAAGTTTTATCCATCTTTTCTGATGGTACCAATGTACAAAACTAAGTTCCACTTTATTGCAGTAAACAAAATAGCAAAGCAACAAAACAAGTTAAACATCTGAAATTGCACGCTCTAAAAAGATATTTCAATACTCCATTCTATTGCTAAATAAGTCTATAAAATCCGACAAAAGGTGCACTCAAAAACTGATCTTACCGTCTTATGCTTGAATCCAAGGAAGTGAGTCTGCAAGTTTAATGCAGAAGCACACCAGATTTTGCAAATCTAGGTTAAAGAGAAGAAGTGTTTCTAGCAGTGCACATAAACCAACAGAAAAAAAAAATACAACTGATATCAAAACAAATCACAACTGCTATTAAAATGTCAGCGTAGGCAAGTTCCATAAAAGTACTATTTCTCTAAGACAAACTAAAGAACTTTACTAGCCCTCAACTAGAACTTTTCTTCACGAGATTCTACAACCACCAAATAGCCACGTGATTAAAAGGAATCTCCACATCGCATAAAGGTTTCAGGTGTCGCCAGAATCCTGCTGCTATCTCATGGCATATTTTTGCGTGGATAAGCCAAGACAGATCCAAGATCTTCCTCACACCCTATCAACCAAGTCTGAACCAGAGGCAGTGCATACCTGTCACAAGCCTATACATGTGTCCAAAGCCAGTTTTTCTCAGAGCAGCAGGCAAAGTAACAGACTTGCGCTCTGATCTGTTTGGGGCCTGTCTCACTCACATGCATGTCAAGTGTTTCAGTCACAGCTGGTTTATTTCCAAATACTTCCTCCTCATCTAAAAAACATCTTTAAAAACAACAGCAATAACTCTGAGAAACAGATACATTATGATTTTATTTTTTTTTCTAATGAGGAGCTGCAGTTTAATCTTCCACTTCAAAAGAATGCCTTTATCTAGAAACATAATATTATTTCAATTAAATTAAAATTACTAATTATTTAATAAAATGATTGGCTTGGCTGTCTTGACACAACACAATCAAACATGCAAAAGACAGCAAAGTAAGTTTGATGCCAGTGCTATATAAGGAGAGAGGAAAAAGTAAAAAAAAAAAAATATGTTCAAATAATAACAAAATAAAACAAGTTGGTAGGAATCTTCATACCCACCCAGAAAATCTACCTGAAGGACCCTAAGAACAAAAGATGTCTTAATGTGTCTTCCTATCTTCTCCACCAGAGCAGCAACAAATATAAGCCTTAGAACAAGAAGACGAGCTCAAGATTCTTAAATTCTTTCAGAAGTTTTCAATACACCTGCTGCATCTACACCTCTACCTTCCTAACACCTGGGTCCCCATAGTCCTATGCTTTCTTGCATTCCTGCTCACTGAATCCTTTTGAAAGGGTAGTTTTGTCTTCTTGATGTCCATTGAGTGTATGAGACTAAAACAAAATTGACTAATTTATGCATATACAAAGAAGATAACAGCATCCCCAACATTCATTCTTAAAAGTGAGAACAGTAACTTCTTAAATGGGCTTTAAAAAATCTGAAATATGCATAACTAGAGTACGGTCGAGTTGCAAAAGCAGAAAGATTTCCTGTCCTGTTCAAAAATGTTTACATGGCAAGAGTTTCATCCTCCTACCACACCATAACCATGCATTTCTGTGCCAGATGTTCTTCTGTCATGCCTCGGAATACAAATTAAAACCCCACAAGACATCCCATGCCCTTCCAGTATAGGATCAACATTCAGGAGTCTCATCTACCCCAACAAAGTCCTAGAGTTCTCAGTCTCTCACACCTGGTTTCCAGTGCCCTGGCACTCCTGTTCACCAGAGTCGACACCACAAAGATGCAGAACCTGCCAAGATGCAGCAACTCTCACCACGCCCTGGGTGCACTAAGAACTTAGAATTGTCACAGCACTGCAGTCTACCTGCCACAACCCCAAGCACCTGGCCCACGACTGGTCTGGCCAAAGATTTATGGGCAGCTGAACCTACAAGGTCCTGCAACCCTGTGCAGGACAGTGGCGTAATACAGCTGACGGCAGTGGGAAGTTCCTCCCAGGAGGAGAATGGGCTCTCGAGGAGGTAGATCAGTGCTTAAAAGAAATCCATATAAAATCAGAGGCTCCAGGATACAAGATGGTACCACTGCTCCTCTCTCATGTCATCTTTGTACACTAAAGAGCTGCTGAAACCAGAAGTGGAGTACAGAGCCCAGCAGTAGCCAGACAGCTAAACACAGAGTCCAAACCCAGATGACCACTCTGATACACATGCTGTATGCTGATCTCTGTGTTTTGATAGCACAATGTATCATCATTCTGTAAAATGAGAAATCTCTGAGAAAAAAAGAAACAAAAAACATAACCATGGAAACACACAAACCTTTTTTCATTCCTGTTTTCTATCCAATTAGAAATAAAGAAAATGTTTTGTTTTTCTTTTCATCTGAGCCTCTAACAGATCACAAGAAAGAAGTTTTATTACTCAACATATGCTTCAGTATTCTTGCCCCTGCTCAGACAAAGATACTTAGCAGGTGTATGGACAGGCTTGTTTCAAGCAGACCACTGCCCTGGGTAAACTAAGGGAAGAAATAACATTTTGTAAATAACCTTAACATTTTTATGTATAAAGATCTATTTTTGAAAGGGAACTCCCATCGCAGCTTCTTGAACGTTAGCAAATTATCAACAATAACAATAAACTACCTAAAACTAAGAGACTATGCTCGTGTTTATGTGTCCTGTATTTGCACAAGATGTAATGGCAAAACTTTACAGTTAGTTGTTATTTTCACAATTGGTAAACTTCAGAACCCTAACTATCTGAACTGCAGATACTTTCTGTTGAGGTTTCAAAAAAAATATAGAGCAATTACTAAATTTGTAAGTTTATAAGGATCTCACAAAATTAACAATAGGGAAAGTACATTGAAAGATTAGAGAACACACAGGCAAGAATACTGTGCAATAAAGGTTACTAAGCAAAGCTGACCTAAGTTAAAAATGGAAATATGCTAAAACTGAGCAGAAGACGGGCAAATCATAAACCTAACACCATCACAAGCCAACTTGAACATAGCTGCTGTTTTCTCTGGTGTTCAGCAAGAAGTAGAACCAGTACAATAACTGAAACCGCCCATGTTTGGTTTGAATTCAACACGACAAAGCATTCACATCAAAATGTCATTACTTCCCTTAAGCTTCCTGAAAATAATGCTCTGAATCAAGAAGCTGAATGAAGCTAAATAACAGGGAACCAGGCACATCAACACTGTGGTAGCAAAACTGAAAGACGAAGGCTAAGAGGGGAGGAAGAGCTGCAAAAGACCTTCTCCTCACAGATTAATTCACTATATAAACAAGAAGGACTACTGGGGATCGGTTTGAGGAAGCCCAAAGCTGGCAACAGCTAATATGCAGGTAAGAAGGAGGCTGTAATGCAAGGCTGCTTTCAAAACCACGTTAGCTGTAAACCACTGCTGTCTTATACAAATTCTCTCTATGTGGTGAATGTCAGGTTTCAGCTGACTGTCATTCTGTACTAATAACTGGAATAACTACTTTTTGAAAAGGTGAAGTATCAGGCCAAAAACATGTTCAGAGATTCCCCAGAAGAAAAAAACACCGGTTCAGCTCAAGATAAAGAGTTCAAACTCGGTTCAGTTCGATTTCGCGTTAGTTACAATTCCCAGCAAGCAATACTTACGTTGCAGTAGAAGGGGTTTACCTGCTTCTTTATCTCAGCTTCAGGGTCCATGGTTGAGCTTCAGATGATATGGCAACTCTAGGGAAAGTACCAAAATAAAAAAGATTGTTATTTTAGATCCAGGAAATCGCCCAAATCCCCGGGGCACGGCAGGAAACCACTAGAGCTTCCCTCGGGCAGCACAACACCGCCGGGAGCCCTCGCCCACCCCCGGCAGCAAGACAAAGGCGGCCGCCGCCGACCTTCCCCGCGACCCCTGGGCTGCGCTGCCCTCCTCAGGGCCGCCACATGGCGGCCGCGCCGCCCCACCGGGGGACACCGCAGAAGGCGGCGGCAGGGCCCTGGCGGCCCGGAGAGCCCCCGGGCCGCCGCTGGGAGCGCTGTCGGAGGCAGAGCCCGAGCTGGTGCCGTGGGGAGACGAGGGAGGGACGGACGGAGGAGGGACGGACGGAGGGAGGTGGCGGCGCTTTGTTGCCAGCCCGGGGCCGGGGGGTGGGCTCGCCCCCGGGAACGCCGCCTTGGTTGTGGGGCCGCGCACGGCCGGTCTCCTTCCTTCCCTCCCTCCTCCCTCCTTCCATCCCTCCCTGCTTTCCTCCCTCCCTCAGATGTTCCTGAAGCCGCATGTCCGCCCTGGGTGGAGCGTCCTTCTTTGTCGAGCGAGGAGCTGTTCTCCCGGCTGGCTCCGGCACAAGAGGAGCGAGCGAGGAAATATAAAAGGCAAGCGCCGCTTGAGGGGTGACAAGTCCGGGGGAGGGAGAGCCCGGTGGGATTCCTGCTTGTGCCTCTTTTCGGGGGGAATTGCAGGGGAATTTCAGGCGGTCCTTGGGAATAGCAACCTGCAGCCCTCACCTTTCTTTGCCACGAACTGTTTTGGATGGCCTCCATAGGCACCGGGATGACCCGTGTAAAATATCCTTATAGAATCATTATATCTATGCCTTTGCAATATTACATGTATTTAAAAAAAAATACATAGTACGTATATAAAATGTACCAGAAGAAATCCAGGCGAAACACTGTGAATTTTAACTAATAGATGGTTTTCTTCGTTTGCTGGACAGTCCATGATAATTACTAATTTGTGTTACAACAGATAAAAGCACTCAACTGCATTTTTTAATTATTTTTTTATTTTTTTTAACCGTTTGCATGTGACATGTTTTCCTTGCAGGTCTCATTCATGTTTGTAATGTGCATCTAATCACCTAGTGATTGCACATCTCAAGGTAGGTAGGGTCAGGCCTGGAACAGCCCGATGGAAGGATGCTCTGTGTGGAAAACCTAACATTTGAGGAAGGAGGAGGCTGTTTACTGCTGGTTCTCTCATTCTCCAAATGAAACATAAACCTGTTGTTGTGACTGGATTTGGTCATTGCATTCCCATGCCTTTCTTTCACCCCCAGACACTGGATGAAAAGGACAGCATTTGTGACTGGCTACCAATGCTGTAAATGGCTGATTACGCTTAATGCTTCATCAGTAATTTAAGTTGGATAAATAAATTTTCTTTTTTTTTTTTTTAGTCCTTAACTATTTCTGAGAGCAATCCTGTTAGCACTGGCAAATGAATTCCATTTTCACACCGTAAGTGACTACAGTTTGCAGGCAAACTGTTATTTTTGTTTTTCGTTAGAGTAACCTTCACATTTGGGTTAAGGCTTCCATCATAATTTTCTCCTTGCATTTTCTCATGCCTAAAGAAATATTTCAGGCTCTGAACATGCTCACATGTGCCAACGTGAAGTGATTTTCTTTTTCAAAATGTGCTTTTTTGTAACCGGTTGGAGTATGAGTGTGTGTTTAGATGTGTGCAAGCAAAATAATATACATTTACGTACTTATGAACATATGTACATTGCTTCACTTGTGTAATCTTTTTTCCAAGAAATTCTTCCAGCAGAGCACAGTCCTTCCTTTATAGTCTTCAAGAGAAGAACGCCACACAGCATTTCAAAGTGTCAGGAATTGGGAGATATTTTTGTTATTTTTAAAGTGATAGAGGTTTGTGTGAGAGAGGTACTTAGGACACTGATTTGTTTTAATGCAAGTTATGAATGGAGCTATGCCAAAGAAGATAATTAGGATAAAGTAATTCCTTACTGCACAGGACAGTCTAACAGCCTGAGCACCTGTAAGAGTGTGGGAAGCTTTCTGTTCTTTGTTTCTTTGAATTTACGGTGCAACTGTCCTCATGTGCAGTCGCATTCCCAAATCACATTCCCAAATCAATCCTGTTTTTTGCATGAGCTATATGCAATAAACTGCTTCCATTTCCACACAGATTCCTATGTGCTAAATTTTATCCTGGGCATACATCTTGGAAGGATCTTTCAGCCTCGAAATGGAAATTATTTCACTTTGTGAGAGTCCTTTCTTGTATTCCACTGAGGAGCCAGTGGGCTGTCAAAAGGTGATTGATATCCATAAAAAAAAGGGTGAATACAAATGCATGGTAGTATTTTGCTGCAAATCCTCAGTGCTGTAAATTTTCTGACATCTCAGAGTGCTTTCAACTTACCTTATTGAAAATAGGCTTTCATATAATGAAGTAAGCAGGCTGAGTGTGTAACAGCTTGAAAAGAAGCTTCAAGAATTTTGATTTTATTCCTCTGTATTAAGTGCATTAAACTGCTTTCAGCAATTCTCGAGTTCTTTTATGCATCCTAATCATAATCCTAGCTTTGTCATGGAAAGGACACCAGTGCAGTGTGTATGTGTAGGAAAAGTAGTTAGGAATGTGTATGGGGGAGGGAAAGGCATTAGTCTTGTATTCTTCTCAGAGCAGAACCTATGTTTCCACTCTTAAACGTACACCATCTGAGCTTATGACTAAGGAATCTCAGATCCTATCACAGCAAAAATAATAGCAATAAGTGAAAATGGGGTATAAAAGTGATACTTAGGGGTTTGCTGTGGCAGCAACCAGGAAAGATGAGCTTTTATCCTAATACACAGGGTGTTAATATATACGAAGTTACATTTTGAAGTATTTAAATGTTTGCCGATATCGGTTGATCTCTGACAGTCTTTGTAGCCAAATACTTAGCACCTTTAGCACCTGGAATCTAGAAGTCCAGGTATTATTAAGTTTAACTTTTTGAACTTAGTCTCCAAAGTTCCTGAAAACCCATTGTTCTGCTAATCAAAGCAATTTTCTACAAATAAATACCACTATTTTTAGTCTGAGTTTCTTGCGTCCTTTCAAAGCTAGAAGCAAGATTTACATGCCTCAGTGGAAGGCCCGTGAAACCTCTGATCCTGGCTTTTTGGGGTCATCAGCTATTGGATCTTATGACTTGCTGGAGGGATTGCTTTCTGTTCTGCCTCTCAGTGAAACTAAGGCTAAGACAGATTGAAACATCAATATTTAGTTCCAAGAATTTCACTGAAGCAGCTGTCCAAAGCAGCTCAATGGTTTGGAATGGTACAGTAAGTACCTAAGTAAAATCAGTTAGCAGATAGAGTCTATTTCATTATAGGTCTCTTTTATTCTACGGGTTTTGAGAGCTGTTTCATGGAGCCAAGTTCCCAGTTTGCATTATTATTTTTTTTTTGATTGCTCGTTTCTTGACTTTTTGGCTTATTTATTTACTTACTTTATTTAAGGAACTTCTGCAGCAGATGTTCTCTTCTGTGTATTAGACCTAGACGTTATAATAATGATTGGTATGTGATACTTTAAACTTTGTTTACACGCACATAGCTTGTGCTCTGAGATTGTAGGTGCTTGAGAATTCCTGCTCACCAACACATGGAGTGCCTAAGTTTTCACAGAGATTAGTAAATAACTTGATAGAGTGTGAAGGAGGAAACACTGGATCTGGGAACCTTACACCCTTACATCCTGATGCCCAGCTCTCATCCTTCTCCCACCTGTTTCTTTCTTGCGTAATGAACAAGCTGGTCTGTGAGCAGCAGAGCTAACGAAGCCTGGTTTCCTATGGATCTATGCCCTTTGTCCACTAAATCCTGTCTGCTCCAAAACTCCAGCTCTCCCATTGACACCAGCATTTCTGAAGAGACCGCAGAACTGCGACTAGCCAGGATCTATGTAGGTTCCAAGTGTCCAGTCTATGTGTACCCAGTGATTGCCTGGTTGAGCACTGACAGAAATAAAGTACAGAACTGGGTGCTTCTTTTTCACTAGGGGTACAAATTGGCTGCTGCCAGTGACTTAGCATGCTTAACTGTATATTGTAGTTTCTTAAACTCAGACTATTACTATTTTCTATTCACTTTTTTTCAGCTTTGCTATTCTGTGCTTTGTTCAACAGCCTCCTCCATCCCTCAAATCCTCTTCTTTCTTTTTCTGGGTTTTATCATATGGGCTATAATAATCTTTATCATCTTTAGAATATTCCTGTTCTCATGTGAAAGATGGTTTCTCATTTTGATATTAACTTGTCTGTTAGCTTTCTTTGTTAGTATAAATAGTTGCCTTCACTGAAAGAGGTGAGAATAAGTGTAAGTATTTAGACATTTGGAGGAAAGGAATTACGAGGATGGTACAAAGAGAATGCTAATGTAGTGGAGTTAAGAAAAAAAAATATTTGGACTGAAAAAGAGGAAATCTGACTGTGGCATCTACTGAATCATCAGGTAACATTATGAGAGAAGTAGTAGAAACAGTAGGCAAAATACTAGAAAAATCATTCTGGGAAAGAGTTCTAGACTGTTAGGAACATGAACCAATTATGTATGTTCTGTCCCTGAGTTTTATGTTTAAAACCGGAAGAAATGTGAGCTAAGAAGTAACGCTTTTCCTTTTTGTACATAACTATTCAGAAGTTTCTGCCCAAGACTTGAAACTAACTGGGGCTGCACAGTTATAGAGGGAGTGAGATCCTGGTCAGGATCCTTCTCACTGCTGGGTGTCAGTCCAGAAGGGCTGAGTGTGGGGGAGAACCAAACTATCAGAAGTCTTTAAAAAGAGATCTTTTTAATATAATTTCTTACAGAACTTTGAAATAATACAGAAAGGATGTAAGGGAGAAATCAGTTATACCTATACAACAGGGACAGAAGAGGGTCTTTTGTGTACCCAAGGAAAGACAAACCTGCTGAAGACAACATTAGATTTAAACCAGAAGTGATCAAGGGCTGGATTTCAGAACTT
Source organism: Cygnus olor (assembly GCF_009769625.2). Taxonomy (NCBI): domain Eukaryota; kingdom Metazoa; phylum Chordata; class Aves; order Anseriformes; family Anatidae; genus Cygnus; species Cygnus olor. The sequence continues at coordinate 96,482,066 of NC_049170.1, read as the reverse complement.
GCTCCACGGTTCAGGGCTTTGAAAACTCTCTGAGTGTAATGAATAGAAAAACAAGGTGTTAAAAACAAGTTACTAAGTAAATTGAACACCAAATATTTTATAGCAAGACAAAATATAACAAAGGCAGGAAGCATCTTTTCATTAACATATACTTCTTATGGAACTGTGTAGCCACTAAAGTAGCAATAGAAACCAGCTTATAATTACGCTATCTAACCTGAATGTTTTGTTATTTACCGTAGAACTATGCACAAGCTTTTCTAGATAAGGAAGTGTTTTGGAATCAGAGGTTATATTTAGGAGTTGTTTGCTGAAACACAATTACTTGATACTGTAACCAGTTCTAATGTGTTTTTTTTTTCTTTGTTTTCAACATTGTTTTCATAGGATCTTTGGCTTCTTGGAGAAACAGTAAAAAATGCAAAACGAAATAATAAAGCCTGCTAAATACTTCTCAGAAGTGGAGAAGAGTGTGCTGCTTGCATTGGTTGAAAAGTACAAATATGTACTTGAGTGTAAAAAAAGTGATGCAAGAACTATTGCCCTGAAACAACGCACCTGGCAAGCTCTAGCTCATGAGTATAATTCGCAGCCCAGTGTATCACTGCGAGACTTCAAACAGTTAAAGAAATGCTGGGAGAATATCAAGGCACGGACAAAAAAGATAATGGCACATGAAAGACGGGAGAAGGTAAAAAGAAGTATTAGTCCACTTATAAATACTCACATCATAGGGAAGGAGAAGATTGCCAGCATAATGCCTGAGCAAATGTACTTTTTGCAGAGCCCACCAGAAGAAGATTCGGAATATCACCCTGATGCTTCTAGTCAAGGTATAAATGTTGTTGTGATGATGCATGTAGTTTTCTTTTGTCTGTGGTTTTGCCAGTGATTTCTTTTTTTTTTTTTTTCTGCCAGCAATCTAAATCTATCCACTTAGCTGTGACTGCTGGTTACAGAAAAGTAATTTCAGAGCTGTGATATTACAAGACTGTCTATTTCCCTAGGCCCCCAAGAGTTAAACTAAGATCTTAGCCTTTTTTTTTTTTATCTAAGTCAGTTTTTGACATATCTTCTGCTTTGTAACAAGCATCACAGCAGGCATCACACTGGCTTTACAGAGAACAGAAGGGTCCCAAGGATATTTTGATCCTTTGTAAAGTGTCATTTTGTTGGGAAAAGGTCTGAGCAATAAAAACAAAACAATCCACCAGCAGCAAATTGATAGACAACTATCTGCTGCAAGAGTTCCCTGCAGGTCTTCCCTCCTTTCTGTTCAAGAAGGACTAAAAAATGTTTGTAGAATCGTATTTCACACTGCAGTCCACACTGGAGAATGGCATTTTTGAAAAAGGTTGAGTACTATATTCTTCTTTGTTTGGCAAGCATACACAGAAGGAATAGTACAAGACTATAAGGGAGCATACCTACAGTCCTTTCTTGCAGACTTCAGGAATGTCCACATAAGACTTTTCTTGCTAAAAAGAAAAGAGTAATTGCATTGTTAGATAACATTCTTGCATCTTCTCTTTCATGATTGTATTTACCATAAGTAAAGACAATAAATTGCAGTGGTTACTATTATATTCCATGAGTAGTTTCTTTTATTTCAGTAGAACAAGTAGAACCTTGTTGAAGTTAGAATAATATTAATTGTTTTCCAGAAAATATACAACACTGTGTTTATGCTATATGCAGTAATGATGAGGAAGGAGTAAGTAGTAGCCTTCCCCGTATTTCCACAGTCTGTTGGTGTTATTGTAGATGCGACTCTTTACCTGACACTCAGATCTTTCAGGAGATGATTGCAGGTCACATAGAGATTTGGCTTAAACATCTGCATTAAGGTTCAGCTCCAGGCTCAGCCAAGCCCAGAATGGTTCAGTTCAGATCATTATGTCCTCAGTATTTTATACTAGGACAGCATTATGTGGTGGCTGCTCTATTCTGGTACAGAAGCATAAGGTTTAGATGTATACAGCTCTAGATATTATCACAAGTTTGTGTTTCTTGAGGGAGAAGAGGGGTATACTATAATACTTTTTCTTTTCTGTTTTACAGAGTCATTTGTCATCTCAAGTAGAGAACTTTGTGAGGAAGAGAAAGAGCTGGTACATTTCCCAGTGTGTGAAGGTACCTCCCAACCTGAGCCTTCGTGTTCTGACGTCAGAATAGCAGCGGATAAGAACTACAGAAGTAAAGCGTCTCAGGAAAGTGCTCTGAAAAAGATGCATGAGGAAGAGCATCATCAGCAAATGTCAATTTTGCAACTGCAGTTAATCCAAATGAATGAAGTTCATGTGGCAAAAATACAGCAAATAGAAAGAGAATGTGAGATGGCTGAAGAGGAACACAGGATAAAAATGGAAGTGCTAAATAAAAAGAAAATGTATTGGGAGAGAAAACTGCAGACCATCACAAAAGAATGGCCTGTATCATCCTTTAACAGACCCTTTCCTAATTCACCATAGAGCATAAAGTGGCGGAGTCAGTCTGATTGAGCACATTTATAAGTAACGCGCACTGGAAAGAGGGTGTTTTAATGTGAATGTACAGTGACAGGATAGGTGCCCAGCTGATAGGGAACACACTTTGATGCTTAACATTTAGGGAAACACTGGTAGAGTCTGCCAAGGGCAGAACGGTACTGTTCATTTGTAGGTAATCCTGACTTTTGTAACTTTCAGACATACGCAGTATTCTAAAATGTGAACATATTTTCTGCTCTCAGAATACCCTAACATCGTTTGAAATTTAAGGTATTCTGGGTCTTCTTTCATTGGGTATTCTTGAAAAAATGTAACAGCTTTAAACATCAGATTACAGTGTTTATTTTGGTTTCTAGCTCTTCATACCTACCATTTCCTAAATAAAAGCAAGGGTTGCTCTCTGCTATTGAGAGAAAAAGCAGTTGACAGATGTTATGCTGGGGCACAGAAAAACAAAACAAAGCAAACTTTTAGCCTCTGGTTAATATAGTCCGTAACCTACTCTTCATAGAAGATGTGAAAGTGAAGGAAGTAGCAAAAGCAACACTGTAGTAATTGAGCACTTTGCTTGTGATGAACAGCAGTAATATTTTCTATCTGGCTGGCTGATTGAGAGAATGGCTGTGGAGTGGCCCTTGTGTTCTTTGAGCCTTGACCCTTATGAAGTTGTAAAGAAGGTGACTTCTTCCTCAGAAGCCCCTGTGCTTGTCCTCTCTTTTCCAGGCCTGTCTTGTATTCAAGTAGAATACCGAAATAGGAGGGCCGCATGCTGCTGCCAATGCTATGTGCTGTGCACGTGGAATCGTTCTGAGGGGAAGACCTTTTTAACAATTCATAAAGCTCTTAAAATGTAGCAAGTCATCTAGTCCATCGGCAAAGTTTCCCTCTGTCTCCCCATGCAATACTTAGCAGCTAACTGGAGTATTTCAGCCTCGCTAGAAGAAAGGCTAAGACTTGCCTTCTTTTCCATAGCTTTGGGTGGTAAGCTAGGGGATCATTCCTGTATTGGAGTTCTGTTTTATTCTGTCCTGTGTGTTAAGGTGATGTATTTCTTTGCTTTGCTGTCAGTGAGAAGTGACAGACATGATTTGTATGAAAGCATTCCCATGAAGGCCCCCGCAGAGTTTGGGGGCCCAGAATAGTCGATGGTAGGAAAGCACAAATAAAGATAATCCTTCCTTAGGCAATAGTTTGTTCTAGTGGGGCAAGGGTTAAGAAAATATGAAATACAGAACTCCATAAAGATTCATAAGATCTTCTGATGTGTGAAAAGCTGTTTTGTAGGAAGCTGTACTGCCAACATTTGAAGCAGTGAGAAAAATGAAGAAAAGCATATATTTTCAATGAAAATCCCAAGTATCCCATTATTCAATAATGCATTTTTAGGTCACGATTAATAAGGTCACATCTAGACAGAGAGCAACATATTTAAATTAGGGTATGGCACAAAACATGCTGTTCTTCCCGGTTACACTCCTATTTCTTCCCTGGATATTCTTTCTGGTGCAATTTGTTTTGGATTTGGTTTTTGGCAGTTGGTTTCTTGCTGTTTTTTTTTGTTATTATTATTTTCCCTTTGAACTCCTTTCCCTGCTGGTGATTCATCTTTGCAAGCACTGCCATTATCAACCACAATACTCACAGTGGTTAACGCTGTGGTACATGCACTGCTCCCTTCAACATGCTAACACCAGCAAATGCAATAGGAGTGATTTATCGCAACTTATTTTATATTACAGAGGAAAAAAAAGGCAATTTTTGCAGAGCTGCTGCAGGATTATAGAGCAGGTCATGTATGAAATCTGAAGACAGATCTTTTTGACAGGAGACTCAGTTTTCTTATAAATTGGCTGTATGAAGGAAGCAGAGGACTTCCAAAGGAAGATATAATTATGGATGCTTTTTTTTTTCTGCTGCATGGAAACAATATTGGAAAGTAGGACAATGATGCACAATAATGGTAGAGGCAAAAGAAAGCAGTGAACAGGAGTGAGGACCTTTATGGTCTGAGGTTGCATTCTGTGTTTCTGGAAGGCAAGTCAGTTATTTGAGTGGTTATGACAGTTGGTTAGGCACCATCCAGAAAAGAGATAGAAAAGATATTTCTCTTAGCCAGTGATAGGATTCTTTCCACACTGCTCCAAAGCGAAAGTAATTTGAAGCTCTGTCATTAAAACTAAGTGTGCTAAGGTGTCAAGAGGTGACCAATGGAGACAATTTCAGCACTGTGAAGAGAGCAAGAATGGAGAGACAATCCAGGTCTAGATAGCCTTGTGGTAAGGTATGAGTAGTCCAGGGAGAATCAGTGATGTTTGAGATAAGGGTGGTTTTGACTCCAGAAAGCTATAACGTTGCTCGTGAAAGATTGTTTTATTTTTGTATGTAAAAAAAAGTCATTTAAAGTATGCATGTTTTCAGACTGTACTAAGTGGGTAATGTCTTTATTTTGGTATGCATACCTATTCTGAACCCAAAATTTACAGTTCTTAGGCTGAACAATAGAACCTTTTAATTCAGCTTGTACTTCAAAGAAAGAAAATCAAAGAAAGAAAATCACAGGAGAAAAATTAAAAAGAACCAAGATGAAGATACGAAAGAAAGAATGATCAGTACATACACAGAGGAAGAATGGGCATGTCACACCTAACACAAATGATCCAGCATGCTGTTGTGGTGGGCTTAATGAAGACCCAGGTTTTTGCTTTCCCATCTGTGGTCGACTGTTGGCTGCTGTAAGGTTGGTTGATAGAAAAATGTCAAAGATCAGCGTGATGAAGTAATGTGTCTCCTTGCCAGGCTTTCACTTCTCCACCTAATGGCTTTATAAAGTGATTGGTGTGATGGAGTTCAAATGACATGAGAAATGCGGGGTTTTGTTTGCTTGTTTGTTTTCAGTTCCTCTGGTTTTAGATTTTGTCTTTTCTTTTGTCCAACTTTTCGTAGTTGTAGTATCGCCATCCCAGAAAATGTCAATTTGTTCCTCTGACTTTTTTTTTCCAGCTTACATCATTGAGATACTTTTCATATCATTGTGTTTTCCTGTTAAACATCTGGCCAAGCTAAATAGGCATTTTCCCAAGTTTTTTCAAAGATAAACTACAGCAGTGCTAAAATACCTATTCTTCTCTGGATTTGTTATAAAGTTGTTGGCAAGAATGAAATTAAAAGATACACTGGGCCAAACGATCCCTGTTTAATTCCATAAGAAAAAACATACCAGACAGATATGGATATTTCTCGGACTCTGTTCTTACAAAGAGAAGGTATGACCTTCTAGCCAAGGTGAGGCAAATTTCTTCATGCTCTCCAAAAAGACACTAGCCTGTTCCTAGCTCTGTCTCTCCTTGGAGATCACCTAACTTATCTGATATAAATCGTCTTTATTTGATAAGTTTTTCCTTTGCATTTATTCCCTACATCTGCTTCCTCCTCCCCCCCCCCCCCTTTTAATTTTTTTTTTTACTAGCAATATGTGCAGGAGATTTCATCCAGAGTTACACATTATGCTCTTTTCTGTCTTGGCCAGACTGCCTATATCACATCTGAACATGAGATGGCTGCTCCTCCCAGTCATCTTCTTCCACAGCCACATAAAGTATGGTCACTTAGCCTTTTCTGCACACCTGCCCACACGTTCTGCATTCTGGGCACAGGCTAGGAAACACAAAAGAGGATTTTGGAAAGGGGTTGGTGTAGAGAAAGGCTTGTACAGGGAGAAGCACTTTCTCCATCCCAGCTCTGTGTAATTCTAGGAGGACAGCCTGACTACAAAGTCATGAGTATCAGAGCTAATGCAGGATGCTGAAGCTGTGTAATTGGTACTGATTCTTCATAAATCCTTGGGGTTTGTTTAGGTTTGGAGTTTCTGGTAACAAAGTTCCTTCTTGCTAGGTAGTTGAAGAGTCTCTGGAAGATTTTCAGAGCCTCACCTCTTGACCTTGACAAAGAAGTAACCCCTCCTGCAATCCATGATAGTACTTCCTTTAGGGCCCAAGCTGCTCTATCACAGAGCAAGGGATCTTGCTGTTTACCACAGATCCTCTCCGTGACACTCCTCCCTACACAGTAGAGATGTCTTTAGCCAGGACTAAATGTCCATCCCTCCTGGGCCATTGCTCAGAGAAGATGTCCACACCGGGGGCAGGTACAGCCGGTGGGGCCTAGCTTAGCACTAGGGCCGAAGCAGGCCTCTTGCGGCCCCATGAGCAGCAAAATGTATCGTGGCCCAGGGCTACCCTTTTCTGAGTTATACCACATCTTGTGCAGCTGAGGATGTAGTCCTGGATTTTGTTTGCAATACTAAATGTTTGCAGTCTCTCAAGACTTTTTTTTTTCTACTGCTTGTAGCTACAGTGGCTTTTACAACGCATCCTCTTCCTTCTTCCACACTCGCGTTTTAATCCTTCCCATTCATCCTGAATTTCTGTGGTCACAGCGCCATATTCCCAGCTGTTTTTCTCATGATAACGTTGAAATGAAAAACTCCTACACATTTATATAGTGTTACTTTGGGGTTAGGTGAATTACATGTAAATCTTAAAATAATATTTTTATTTAAGTAAAGTCCATCACAAGTAGTCCTGTGATTTCATATTTTGAGCTAGCTTGTTCAAAGCTGTTCTTACATAACTGATACATCTAAGTGTTTTTTGTTTGTTTGTTTGTTTGTTTTCCATTTTTGGCTGTCTTTTCACATTAATTTTCTATTTCTTCTTCAGGCAGTTAAATGCAAAACTCACATATCATGAGTCTTCCTGAACTTTGTCTCTAGGTAGATATTCAGAAATATTTCTGTGTAAAGTCAGTACTAACATGTACCAAAATTACATTTAGGTCAATAAAATAAACCAAGTAACAAGCTGATGGGATAATGTGCAGAAGAGAAATAGAGAAATAAGAGAGAAAGAGAAAGAAAGAAAGAAAGAGAGAAAGAGAGAGAGAAAAATAGAAAGAGAAAGAAAAAGAAAAAGAAAGGGAGAAAAAGAGAAAGAGAGAAAGAGAAAGAGAAAAGAAAGAGAAAAGAGGAAGAAAGAAAAGAGAGAAAGAGAAAGATGTAATAAAAAGAAAAAGGTTGTTGTCATGTATAAGCATAGGATAATGTATTTTTACAGTAAAACCAAGCAGTGACCTCTGTTTCTGGTATCCGAGAATAACTTCTATGCAGCTGATTTACAATGGACTTTGCCTCTTAGTTTTGTTTTTTTTTTTCATGGAATTACACAAAAAAAGCTTGATATGCATATAGAAATGTAGGCAGATTTCTGGGCCTCAAACAAGAGCAATGAAACAAAAATCTCCCAGCTGTGGCCCTGAGCATTTCGCTGCTCTGGTGGTGAAAGGATTAAGCATCCCACATAATTAGTCATGTTAATAACACTGAACGAATTAAAAACTTACAAAGGCAATAAATAAATAAAATAAATGCTAGTACAGTTTTCAGAGTGAGTCAGAAGTGAAGACAGTTCTTAATTGTCCTAAGAGATAACACTCATGTATGTCAAACAATTTCCCTGCATGGTCTTCACCTTTCCTGATCACTGTTGTCCTTGAGGATCTGGACACCTCCATCACACCATTAGCAGCTCCAAGTGCCTGACAATAAGAAAAGTAACCATGTCAAGTAGGAATTCTGCCACAATTATTAGGCATCACTCCTCACTAAAGTGAATTTGGACAGTTTTTTGAGCCCATGGTATCCAGACACACATGCTATGCACTGAAGAAAAGCATGTGAAATTTGTCCAGCATGTAGCCAGCCAAATGGTATCAGCTATACAACAAGGAAAAGGAAAGGATTGTCTGCCACATGGCTTTTGGTTATAAAACTTTTTTGTTGATGAGGGAGTCTACAGTGTATCTTGCTGGATGGTCAAGCTGTTTAACAGTGAGAAAAAAGCACTTTTCCCAAATCTTTTAACTCACCCTAATTCGGATTTCCCAACCCGTTAAAACAGCCACAAGGGAAAAAATAAAATAAAATAGAATTCAGCAGTCATGACAGCTAAAAACAATCTTGCTTCATCAGAAGAGCTGGCTAGAAAATAATAATAATAATAATAATAATAATCTACACTATATAAGCACATATATTTAGGGAAAGAACTCTAACAGAAATAAAGCACAATAGATTTTTAGACGGTCCTTAATTAAATAATGTGTTCTTAAAAAATGTTGATTGAGCTTGTTTTCCCTGTGTTATTCAGTCCAGCTGCAGAATAGTTGTGTGCTTTACTTTCTGACTGATTGTTAGAGCACCTAATTAATCAAATTTCTTTGGCAAGAGAGAAGGAGGTTTGCGTTCAGCACAACGTAAGATTGATTGTATTCCACCAGCCTTCAGATATTTCTTCTCAGATATAAGGGGCTGTTCTTGGACAGTCCTGGGTTGGAAACTGGCATTATATGCCAATTTGGTTGTAGTTTATTATTTATATGGCACTAACGAGGTGACATATAAACTCCTCATGCTCTGCCTATAATTTGGTCATGTGTAAAACCCTTCCCTTTCCTTAAAATTACACCATGAAATGTACTGAACCACAAGTGGACCAGCTGAATCCCCAGTATGTACTTTGTGCCACAGAGAAATGTGGAGGCAAAATTCTGCTTCTGTTAAGTTTTGGACTTTAGACATTTTGAACTGTTACTCTGACTAATGTTTTGCTTAAAATTGCTTTCTTCTACTAGATGCCTTTGTATTCCCACAGAACTGTCCTTCAGCTCAATGAGCCTCTTGGCTTAATAGCTTCTGAATTCCAAGCCTATGGACTATACGAAGTCTGAATTGACACACGTGATAAATTTCATTTTTCTGAAAAAGATTTTGTACATACTGTCACACACTGAGACTCCAAATACAAATTAGGAAGGCAATATGATGGATTTGGTATTTAAACCAGCACTAAAATTATGGCAGGCTGGGAGTTATCACTGCTGACCTAATACAGAGATTCAACCACTGCTTGAACAATGATATCCAATCCAAATACTGCCTTACCTCCAACTTTCCATCTAAAATGAGGTGTAATGAGAAGTACTTGCCAAATAAAGCTACAGTAGTTTCCAAAATGCATTTGTTTTGATTTGGTTTGATTTCAAGTACTGCCTTTGCATAAGGGCTCTGAGGCTAGGCTGGGCTTTATGTTGCATGCTGTTGCTGGCTGATAGCTTAAGAAGGCTTCCCATGTGGGTTTGGTCCCATTCCTCTTGAATGCAATACTGTCTCATGGATGCACGCAGTGGTGATGAGGTGATGCTGATGGGACTGTGGGGAGGGATTCCAGTTCTCAAGTTGCTTGGCACTGAAGTGTGCCTGCATCTTTTCCAATTACCAAATCAGCAGTGGTGGATGGATTTGTATAAAAAATGAGGGTCTTCAGCCAGCAGGACAGTCTTTGCTAAGTTTATCATTGAGGTGCCTCATCACACCAACAAGGTGGCAAGTTTAGAGGTATGATCAATAAATGACCATACCAGTACCTGCATCTGTCTCAGCCATTTACAACAAATTCTTCTGGGGTAAATCGTTCTTTTACTCCTCTCATGGACTGATAAATTAATTGCTTGCTTCCAGTTCACACTTCCATAGTCCCACTGAAACTAACAGGTTTCTCCAGGTGTTGCTGTGGGTTTGATAGAGAAGTCTAGATCTCAGCTCTCATTCTGGTCCAAACCCCACAGCTTCTAGGGCTGCTTGTGCAAACCCGGCAAAAAGTCACTGTCAGGGAGCCAGGCTGGGAAAGTCAGGCAGGAAAAAAGCCTGGCTTAGGCTTGAACCCTTCCCCTACACACAACGTGGGTGGCTCAAGCCCCACAGTGCAGCAGACTCAAGCCCGCACACCCTCACAACTTAAAAGCCAGCCTGGGTGTAGTAACTGCAGTGGTTTATTTTACTGATCTGTAAAAGATGGCTTCAGGTGGTAAGCAATTTTTTTAATTGTTGTGTATTCAAATCTTCCAAATCATGGGATAGGTTAAATTATATCTTGTCAAGTGCTCAACTACCAAGAGCAATAAATTATCACAGATTCAGTCTAACAGATTGAGTTTTCTGTTAGGATTTGGTTAACGGGTGCAGTATATATTTCACACAGGCACACTCACCTCTTCCTTGTAAAATCATTGCTACTTCCATCAAAGTAGTTTGCATTCTTAAAAAAAAATAAAATACCCACACCTATGTTGTCTATATAAAACCAAACACACCCCTGATGGGTATATATAATTTCAACAAAATGAACAATAGATTTAATGTTTTTCCAATATTTCATATTTTCAGTTATATGTGTTGTTTTGTTGTTTATTTGTACTTTCCACATTTTTTTCCCCGAAGAGTCTAAGGTTAAATAATGAAAGATCTGACCTTCAGGTTCTAGATATGCAGAAGTCCTGGTATTTTAGATCTGTACCAGAGAAGGTTCCACAAAGCCAGAAGACATAGTCCTCATAGCTTTCTTTTTGTGGTTGTTTCTGGACTTTCAGTCACAACGTGCACAACCCATTTTATCACCAACTAGCATCCAGCAACACAAGCATAGATGCAGGACCTGTTTTTCAGAGGTACTGAACCGGTGGGCTCCCATTGTCTTCAGCAGGGGCCTCAAGAGCCCTGGGCAAAACAGGCTCTAGAAACCACAGATGGGATTTTCAACAGAGCAGATTAGCTACACTTTTGGATCCTACCAAATTCCAGTGAGCACTGGAGCCCCACTTCTCTTGGGTATCTTAAGGAATTTCCAACCTCTGAGACTACAAGCAAAAACAAACATAAACACATATACGTTGCTGATCAAGAGCAATCACATAATGGTTTTCTTTAACATTTTTCTGCCTGTGATCTTTGAGTGACTCTTACTGCTATATGGGTAAGAACCTCTCTTTTCCAAAAGTTGTGCAGTTTTGCAGAAGTATTTTTCCCTGAGAGGCAAAAACGTTGTAAAAAATAATTTGATTCTAGATGTATTGCCGTCTCTCCAATGATCGTTCATCATGCTGGCCAGGTTTGAAGAAGTTTGTCTTTCCAAGGGGAAAAGGTTAGCTTTCACTTTAATTTGGCAATGACTCAGGGTGTTATTCAAGGTCGCTGAAAGAGGTTCTCTCTCCACTGTCACATTTTTAATCCTGCAAAGACGTCCCTCATTTTTCATGTATATTCCACCAGCACCTGAATTCATTTGGTCACGGAGACTGCAAGAGTCTTCTGAAAACCAAAGTGGTGATATTTCCATGGGTGTGCAGGGTGCTCAGGATCACTACAGTCCCAGTGCAGAGGAACTGAAAATCTGAACTCTACAGTATTGGCAGCACTAGAGCTTGGGAATCTCAAGAAGAAAATTGAACTTAGGTGCTCCTCTTTGTCATTTTTGTATAAGTGGTCAGATAATTAGGAAACCACTCCTTATTTACACTCTGTTGTATTTATTATGTTACATTAGTTTCTGTTGTATTTTAACAGCATATAAAATCACATTGTATAGTGTTTGTGCTTATAGTTGGTGAGCATCTAAAAGAGAACTACCATTTAAGTCCTGGGCTATTTGTCTTAAGATACTTGAAAATATATACACTCCTTCTGGTACTAAATATTTTAATGGGGTATTAGATGGTACCCCTTGTGGTCTTTTCCTTTTACTAGCAACAGTTTCTGGGTTTTGCTTTTTAAATTGCACTGAAAATTATACATTATTTCAGCCCCAGCCCTGATTTAGCCAAATGGTTAGCCACAAGGCTAATCTGATTTTTCTAACATGGTGTCAGCCTCAGTCATCTCACCCATTTAAAAGTGTTGGTTTTGTATTTTAGTGCCTCATATACCACCAAGGCTGTTTCTGCCCTGCACAGAAGTAGCTTCTGGCATTGCACCTTTAAACAACTATTTATTGTTGTCATTTTTTAATTGATAAATAAATGGAGACATAACACCCATGTTATAGTTTGAATCTCTAAGGAGCCCACAGGTAGTGTATCTGCATCCTTAGAAATGTGAGGGATGGGATTTTCATTATCTTTATTCTACAGCTAATTTTCATAGCAAATTCTTTGCTATAGAAACAGCAACTAAAAGGAGACAAAAGTAGGGCTCTAAAATGTATAATTTCTAATGAGGGAGATGTAAGAAATGCAACAAAAAGTAACATTGGAAGAAGAGAGCCAGTAACTGTCTAAGTGAGAGGAATCTACTCTATGTCTGAAACTCACGGAGTATGTAATAAGGATGAATAGCTGTGCATTTTAGTGCCTTGTTTCTTGTAAATGAATCATAAATTACTAAACATTAATCATTAAGAACTTCTGAGAAAATGTATCTAAATATTGCTAACAGAAACTGTATATTCACAGAAAAGTCAATAAATCCTCAACTATTGTTAAGTATTAATTAGAGGAGATTTTTAGTCTCCACTCTCTCAGAGTTGTTTTCGAATAATGTCACTGGATTTACCCATGGCTGTGCTATTTCTGTCCTCAACTAAATTCCGCTCAATTGCATAGAACAGAGAAACTCTTTCTGAGTTACACTCTCAAATTCTGTGGGAGAAAGTGCTGTTTGTGAAGCCCTTTGCACACATTCACCACAGAACTTCATATTTTGTTTAGGCAAATCATACAGTCATAAACTCCTCTGAAAGGTTCATTCTGTATGTCTATTGAGTAGCTCACATTTGAACCTGAGTGTAAGCACTAGCACTTTGTCTCTGGGCAGCCTTTGCTGGTCACTGATTGGCAATAAAAATAATTGGGGTCCTATTAAGAGAATCTTAACTATATCAGTACAAAGCTTACAAAAAATCCAGGAAACTAAATTATGCTGTGATGCGTTCAAGAAAGTCTCTCCCTCTCACAGGCAGCACATTGAATGGTAGAGTTTAAAGAAGTACAAGATGGAGTGCCTAGAAGTAAGCTGAGGAGAGGGAGAACAATGAGGGAATCAGAACAACCTGACTTTTCTCCACAGTTTCCTAGGATTTCCTGTGCAAGCCCATTGAACCGAAAGCTACGTTGGTATGGGAGAAATTCCTGCTGGTGTCTCACCTGCCTGTAGCACATGCAGAACTTTGTGGTATTACAATGCCCAGGAGAAGTGGGACAGGACTGCAGAGGCAGTTGGATTCACGTACATGCAAACATGCAAAAGCTGTTCTGGATCATGCCACAGCCCGATCAAATCCAGTATCCAACCTAGAGGAATGGACAGTAGCATATGCCCAGCAAAAACATAAACCAAAGCAAGCATACAATACTTTCATAGAAATGGTATCTTAGTATTTAATAGCTTTCTATGGACTCTGCTTGAATAAAATGTGTCCACTTTGAACCTATGTAAGGTATCACTAACCATGCGTTCCACAGGAGAAATATATGTAAGGTGAATACCTACTATATCTGCTCTAAATCCAGTTCTTGCTATGTTAGCTTGCTGCCCTATCTTTCCATGTAGAACCTTGAGTTGGAAACTCATAGTCCTTAAGATTGGTTCAAACCAGGTAAGAATTAGCATAGCTCATTCAGTCAGTTTCTCTTAAACCAACAAAAGGTTGCTTTTTTAATCAATACAGAAAAGTAACAGCAAATGTCTTCCGGATCGGAAGACAACAAATAGTTTCATGAAACAGAAAAGAAAAAAAGAAAGGGTAGCACAATTTTATATAAAAGTAGGGATGTAGGGATGAAATATCATTTTTATACTTTTCAAACTCGCTTCAAAATAAGGTTGTTGCTTTTCTTTATTTTTTTTTCTTTACTCATTTTCAATAAGAACTGAGTTTAAAAAGCCCTTGTACTAGATGATTGCTTTTGGCCAGCAGGATGCTCCTCAGGCTTCAGCATCAAATCATTTCATCTTCCTGAAGACTTCCAGAACGTGACCACAGGGCACCCAAAGACAGCTTTGTGCACCTTGTTTAATATATATAGTTTTTCCATCTAAATCTCTATATCTAGTAAAGAATCTAACTTCCATCTACAACCTTTATCTTACCACTGCTGATGCCTGAACAGAGGTGGCCAGAGTTGTGGCTGATTATACCATCAAGCTCAGCAGTTTTTCCTTCTAATGGACTCTATAAGATTCAGTGCATTATGCTGTGATCTGGATTTTCTTTTTTTTTTTTTTTTTTTTTTTTCTCTCTGCGTGCGCCTTGCAAAAAGTAAAGCTGTGAATTGAAGGATCTCATATGAGCCATGATTAGAAAACTGAATGGCTCCCCGTAGTGGCAGTCACCTCTGCTGCTGCCAGAGCCCCTTAGCTGCTAAGCCAGCTGGGTTGGGCAGTGTCCACACTTCATGCTCTTGGCCATGAATCGAAGGGAACAACATAAGCACAGTCTACTTCAAAGGGGAAATAAATGTAGCTGTTGGCAGTAAGGGCATTATTTAACAAGCAGAAGGAAACAAAAATGGGTAAGAACAAATACAAAATAGAAACTAATGAAGTTTAGCAGTGATAAATAAAGCTAACCACAGTAGGAAAAGAAGGCTTAAACAGCAGAGTTGAAGTGTTTTTGAGGTGTATAAGAACTCAACCAACAAACAAAATTATAAAAAACACGTTAAAAATGAAGTATACAGTCTTGTTTCTCTATGCTAGTATTAGTGAAAAGGCAAACGTTAAAATGAATAGTTTCTTCTGTATTCAGAAAGCAGCAAGATACTGGTGTATGGTTGACGGTAGATTTGTCATACGAGCATGATAAAAAACCTCACAGTCTTTTCTACAGAAAAAAAAAAAAAGTGCTAGAGGAAAAGACTGTTTTGTTTTGTTTTGTTTTGTTTTGTATTGTTTTGTTTTGTTTCGTATTGTTTTGTTTTGTTTCATTCAAATGTGCAGGAAACTTGTACCACAAGCCCCAGAAGTGATGGCTGACCATTCCCGCAATCGAGTCTCATCTCAGAAGACTGGGAAAATTCAGAAACCTGGAGAAGCACTGATGGTTGCTAGTTGAGGAAAGGGTCGTGAAGGGAAATCTGAATGCAACTAGCATCCTTCCTACCAAAAACAAATAAACAAACAAATGTTTTTGTTCTTAGACAAAGTCATGTGTGATAAGAGGTAACTGCACTGATAAAAACCACACGCACATTGACAAACTGCATGCTTTAATCTAACAATTTACAGAAAAAATAAATGTTCCAAATTAAATAGCCTAAGAATTGATTAACTGACAGACATAAAAATATTTGAAAAGCAGTTGTTGGTCAAAGCTTTTTTCCAGAGACATTCCACAAGCATTGGCAGGAGGAATAATCTTGAAGGAAATGCACAAGTCATCCGTCTTGTTTACAGTCAGCACCAAATTTGCCAAAATGTTACAGCAAGGCAACTATATGAAATTGTGTGGCCTATTCTGTGAGGTAGGTCAATTCACACAAGTGTCTCAACGCAGCGAAACACAAAACGCTGGATTTGGAGCCTACAGCTCCTACAGCTGGAGAAGCAGACACCCTATCCTTTTTGCTGGGGTGGGCACCCAACGCGGGCTCCTGAGGGCATGCTGTGGTAACAAGGATGAAAGCGAAACACAACGAGGAGTGGCAGCGAGAGGTGGAGGTGGCACCTGGGGAATCCAACAGCAAACCATTGTCACCGGACCTGGCGGCTTATTATTGGAAAATGATATTAAAACTGAAAAGATGCGGGTGTGGATTTGAGCCATGAGGCATGATGTGACGGATAAGAGATGTTTCATTATACGAGCTATCTAAGTGAGAGTGGCCTTTATGATTTATTAATACGAATTTGACAGCCTTTCTGGTTTATTAATACGAATTAACCCAACGCCTTTCTACGGGATGCTGCTCACTCCTGACCAGCCCCGACTCAGAGACAGCGCCTACCGGGGGCTGCAGGCCGGGGGCCGCGCAGCACAGCCGGACAGCTCCCGCGGCGCCACCGAGGAGGAGCCGCCGGGGCCGGGCCGCCCGGCCCCGGCCCCGGCCCCGAAACCGGCCCCGTCCCCGGCCTCCCCGCCGCGGGCCGAGCCGGCTCCGGCCGGCGGGCGGCAGCCGCGAGCCGCGGGCCTGGCACGGCCCCGCCGCCGCCTCAGCCACCGCCACCGGCGGCCCCGCAGCGCCGCGCTCGGCCGGGGCCCTGCCCGAGGTCGGCCCGCGGTGGTCGGGGCTCCTTATGGCGGCCTGCAGCGGGGTGCCGGCCGGGTAGCCTGTTTAAAAGAGTGCCTAACCCCTTCAGGCCAAACCCCTTCTTGGCTTCTTCCCTCCCCCCGCCCTTTAATTCTAGAGTTTTGTGTGAAACACGCTGCAGGTGAAATCCCTGCGTTATTCAGGCTGTGGAAGGTTTCCCCTCCATGCTGGGCTCCAGGAAATCCTTGGTAAGGATGATAAGGGTTAGGACAGGCTCAGAGTCTGCGGGACGTTGTGGCAGCGCTGTGTTTGTTTCCTTCAGCAGAAGGAGAAATTCCCCAAATTCTCATCTCTGTTGTTTGCGCTGCCCAGTCAGGGAAATTCTTGAAAGACTCGGAGGCATTTATTTTCTCAGGTTACATCCACATGAGGAAAAAGGGTCGTTTCTAAATGCTGTCTTACAAGAAGTTACCGAGGGCAAGCTGTGGTTTGGACATAGCCTGCCTCAGTGGGGTTACTTTTAAAACTGGGTCTCTCACACGGGTTTTTCCTCATCGAGCCAGTGTTTATGAGAAATGCCAGGTACTAACTATCACGTTTTGAAATCACACCGTTTTGCCGATCCAGGCAAAGCCTCGGGGAAATTCTCCCAGATTTTGTTTATCCACATAGTGCATAAATCTTTTAACCACTGCATTTGCCTGAGGCCACATGGGGGTTATATGCTGTGCATAAGCACAGCAAACATGCCGTAGCCTTAGGCAATCAGAATTGTTGAAAAAATTGCATGTAAACAGTTATAAACAAGTTTTCAAGATCTCTATTAAATAAGCAATAAACTAATCCTTGTCATACACAGATAGGCACCCATGTCTCAGCTGTTTAAGAGCAAATTGCGTAAGACGTAGTGCCTGAAATACCTCTGTCTGAAAGCACCATCATTGTGTTCATGCGAAAATGAAAACAAAGACAACCAAAGAGTGGGGAGGCTGATGAGCACAGATAACACTAAAGTACACACAAAATAACTGAAGCTCCTTCTCTGTTTTGATGATCTCGGTAACATTTACATTTGTTTCCGTTTTTCGAAGAAAACATACCTGTACCTTGTCATATCATCTCTGCCAAATCAGTTCCTAGGTGCTCTTGCTAAAAACTCTTAGGTGACACCAGTTTAAATCACCAGCCTGGAGACCCAGGAAATTAAATTATCCCCTGAGAGCTCAGCAATGAGTAACTTTTTCCCACTCCCAAGCTGAGAGCTAAACAAAAGGACTCCAGACGTACACATTTTCTTGACCCAAGAAGAGAGGCCAGGGAAAAGAAAAAAATCTACAACAACTTATAAACTTGGAAAACCTGCTTAATTAATAGGAGGAACAGCCATCAGCTGCTGGCAGGCGTCCTGACCCAATCCTTACTCCCAGCACTATGGGGCTGACCAGACAGCCACACTGCTCCGTCTAGCAGTTGCGCCCCACTCAGCATCCTGGCCTAGATGTGTTCCGTGGCTCTCAGGGTCTGTAGTTTGGCCCCAGCAGTGCTCCTGCACCAAGCAGCCTGGAACCATGGCTGGTAGGGCAGCCACCTCCACTGCTACAACCTAGGCAGCTCACTGCTGCATCAGCTACCCGTATGGCTTTTGGCACACTACAGGTCCAAAGGTACCACAAATCTTTTTTGTTAGCAGAGAAATGAATGGTGAATGGGATGCACATCCGTAACCCAGGAACTCTCTCTCCTTGCCAGGGGTTCCTCCTTCATCATCAAGCATCAAATACA
Organism: Cygnus olor; assembly: GCF_009769625.2. Classification (NCBI taxonomy): domain Eukaryota; kingdom Metazoa; phylum Chordata; class Aves; order Anseriformes; family Anatidae; genus Cygnus; species Cygnus olor. The sequence continues at coordinate 96,463,722 of NC_049170.1, read as the reverse complement.
CACGGGCTCATTTCTCTCAGCCCTCTATCACTAAATACAAACATAGCCCCACCACACCATCCCTTTATTTTAATGGGATAGCTCTAAAACAAAAGCCACAAGAAGGCATTCAACAGCAACGCGTGCCACTCGGGTCAGCTCCTCACACAGCCTTTCCTGCCAAGAGGGGCTCATCCCCTCGCTCTGCAGGTGGCTGCCACCAGCGAGCCCCCTTGCATGCTCTCCAGCCACTGGGATCTGATTGCAAATGAAATCAGAAGCCCCCCAGAGGACATAAGCTAAGCACTGAAATATCTTTTGTATTTGCCAATACATTTGTAATATACAAAAATATCTAGGAATTTTCTAAGCATGAGTGAGGCTATTCAAAGAGTAAATAGCAAACCATGCATTGTATAGAAAAGTAAACCAAATGAATAATAAGCTGCTCTCTGGTTCTTTTCACTTTGGGGAAAATCAGAAGACTGCAATTGGCAGAAAAGAGGAACCTGCGGACTGTTGCTATCTGGGCACTTGCGCAAACGACTGTGAAGTCAAATGTCCAGATATTATCAGTTTCCTTCACTCTAACAAGAATCATCATCTATGGTAAGTTGTCTGGTCTCATCTCCCCCTCCCTCCCACCGATTTTTGTTTTTAATAAAGACTATTTGTGCCAAGACTGAAAAATGCTACAGATCCCTATCTCAAGTTCCAGAAGAGTTACTTGATATTTATTGTATTACTGAAGAAACAGAATGTAAACAAGTAACTAAAGACCACTGCCTGTCTGGGTGAGTCTGAAGCACTCCTGCTAGCTTGTAATGTCGCTACTTTCCACCAATTTTGCACTGTGCTGGTCAGCAGAATATCTAAGATGTTTCTGGGCTGCATTAAGTAATCTGGCTAACATCTATAAGTTTGGGTCCATCAGGATTCCTCCACTTGAGGCAAGTCCCTACATCTGTGAGTGTCTGATGCTGATACCCAATGCTCTGAAATCCAGGAGGGTTTGTTAGCTGCACTGCCCAACCAGGCAGCCAGCATGCAGCACCTCCACGACCTGAACTGCTTTGGGGTTATTGTGACAGCAGGATAAGGGAAGTATGGGCGACACCACGACTGGAAGAGGAGATAAGGAAGGTAAGAGATGGGAAGAGAGCCCATGTCTACTTGCAGCTCACAATTATGTGCTCTACTGCTTCCAATCTGAAACACAGCTGTGAGTGTACAGGGTGCAGACGCCTAGCTGCAGACCAGCTCAGCCCAAGCCTGTTAGCTCTGGATCAGTGCCTGTGCCACTGGACCTGTGCTGTCACCAGGAGAATGACTAAGACGTCTCCCTTCTGATCTCAAGTGCCCCATTTGCCCAGGAAGCTTATTTGTTAGTGTGCAGACCCTCATAAGTATGCAGAGATTGTCTGAGTCTGTCATTATGCCCAAGCTGACAAACCTTCCTGAGACCCACAATTTTGTGAAACATAGCCCAGGGGCACGCAAAGAATCAGAGGTGCTGCAGGATCTGTGAGTCTGAGCTCCGTGCTTTATTAAGGCACCGACACTAACAATAGATCAGCTCTGTCCTAGAAATGTTATGGCCGTGACCACTCATGGCAGGTCCAAACCAACTTTGTCCTGCCTTTATTCCCTTGCCGTGCATCAGTACACTCACACGAAGAATGTACAAATTGTCTGAGCAGAAAGCATGAGGGCACTTCCCATTTAAACCAAGAAAATTGGTGTCAGGATGTTCAAAACCTACATAAGCAATATATACCTCTCAGGATTGCCCCAGCTCTCCTCCCTTCCACCAGATATCACTATATCTTCTCTGCTCCACTGGCATCCCTGATGTACAGTTCTGAAATGACCATCTCTACACTTTCTTCCTTAGCTCCGTTTCTGCAGAAGATGTCTGTCCCAGAGGCCTGAGAACAATTTCTGCACCTGAGAGGTTTATCAGAGGCACAGAGGTGTGGCAGCTACAGCCATAGACTAAGGGGCTGCTTTGCACTGGGAGCTCAGGGTGATTCCTGGAGGCAGCATTATGAAGGACTCTTCCCTGGAGAACTGCCAGGCTCAACTCTCTCTTCCCCCCTTTTTGATATACCAGAAAAGCTGTTAGGAAGAAAGCCACCAGGGTTATTTGACTCCCTGAGCACTGCACACAGCTTTACTCCTATGCTGTTGCTAATACCTATGCTTTCATGACAAATTTCTTGCTTTTAGTTTTATGGAGCATGTCAACAGTGTAACTAATAAACAAGCGACTGACGTCAGGCATCATATGCAATGAATGCGCTTGGCAATGAGAATGGTGTGTATCATACTGTACACCACAAAAACCACAGGAGAAATCTACGAAGGGAAAGACTGACACACTCGTCAAACTAATACCCTATGTATCTCTGTCTCTTCATCTCCGTTCCTTCTTACTGCTAGGAAAGCCAGGCTTCACTGACTTTGAACTTGGACAGAAGAATAATCAGCCTGACTGTTAAAGAATTCGTTTTCCCCTTCTCATGCAGTATAGTTCTGGGTGACTGAGGAAAATCTAGACAGCATGGGTAGTAAATGGGTACTTTCTGACACAGGTGACAGATAACTTGACAACTTTCTGACACAGGTGATGGAGGAGCCAATAAGGAAACACATGCTGCTGGACCTTGTACTAACAAACAAAGAAAGACTGGGTGGAGATGTGAATGCTGGGAGCAGCCTTGGCTACAGGGAACATAAGACCACAGAGTTCAGGATTCTGCAAGGAAGAAGCAGGGCAATAAGTAAGATCACTAGGGACCTTCTTGGAAGAAACTCAGGGTAATGGGGTCCTGCACCTGGAGAGGAATAACCCCATGCAGCAGTAGAAGCTGGGGGCTGACGCACTGGAAAGTAGCTCTGCGGAGAAGGACCTGGGGGTCCTGGTGGACAACAAGTTAACCATGAGCCAGCAGTGTGCCCTTGTGGCCAAGAAGGCCAATGGTAGCCTGGGACTGCTTTGGAAGAACATTGCTGTCAGGCTGGGGAGGTGATCCTCCCCTCTACTCAGCCCTGGAGGCCTCACCATGAGGGCTGTGCTCAGTTCTGGGCTCCCCAGTACAAGCTGAGGGAGCTGGGCCTGTTCAGACTGGAGAAGGGATGAGAAGGATTAGGGGGGATCTGACAAATGTCTGTAAGTTTCTGAAGGGAGGGTGTCAGGAGGATGGGGCCAGACTCTTCTCTGTGGTGCCCAGTGATGGGACGAATGGCAACGAGCACAAACTGCAACACAGGAAGCCCCTTCGGAACATTAGGAAAAACGTCTTACTGTGAGGCTGAGTGAGCACAGGAACAGGTTCCCCAGAGAGGCTGTGGAGTCTCCTTCTCTGGAGATATTCAAAAGCCATTTGGACACAATCCTGGGGGACCCTGCTTGAGCAGGGAGGTTGGACTAGATGATCTCCAGAGGTCCCTTCCAACCTCAACTATTCTGTGATTCTGTGATTAGTACCTTATTTTTTGTTAGTGAAACAAGGGGATACTAAGTGATATTTAACAAATTAAAAGGTGCTTTCAAACTATGATTCCACAGATAATTTATTGCTCTAGCAGAAACATTTTACTTATGCAGACAGAATGAATATTCTAACTTTTAAACAATTTTTATCTTGTCTTTTGCATGTGTCTTCATTCCCTTGCTATTTAAGCTACTCTATATTATATAAATCTAGTCACCACTGAATTAAAAAGCTAGAGAAGCTAACTTCAGCACTAAGTCCTGTGTGAAGAGGCATTAGAGATGAACAATACCTATGAATGGTGTGATGTCAGTGATGACATCACATTTTGTCTTTTAAAATATGTCTTTAACTCATATGTTATATTGGAAAAGGATAATGAAGAGCTGGATCAGAAAACAAACACAGTAATGAACCTTGTAATCAGTGACCACAAGCCACATGTTGTCAGCGTATTAAGAAACTAGAACATCGCATCACAATGTGTAATCAATAAATCATGTGCCAGGTGTAGCTTTCCACTTGTCAAATCACATTTGTAAACGCAGATGTTCAAATTGTTTGGGGTTTCATTGCTGCACTCTTTCACCTTCTTAAAAAAAGAAGTTTTGCCGTTCTGGGGGTATAATCATTTTGGTAAACTCTATCCAATTGCTAATAAGAGGAGGTAGTAGAATGAACAAAATGATCAGAGAAAGACCTTTACTAACATCTGCATTTTTTTCTAAAGAAATATGCTTGGGAATTTCAGCATTGCTGATTACTCCTGAATATTTTATCAGTGTGAAAAAATGGGTTATATTTGGACCGTCCAAAAAAAAAAAACTGTAAACAAAGGAATCTTTGGTGCATAAAAGTTCTGCTGGCAAGTAGCTTATGGCAGATGCATTGTGCTTCCTGCATAGGAGGAAAACTCTGTGCCCCTGTGAGATGAGCCTGAAGTCTCTGACTAAGAAGACCCAGTAGGGAAGAACATCAACGCTGTCCTGCCTCAACCCCTCTCCTTTGGCTATGAGGACAGCAGGGGACGACTGCTGGAATGATAACACTTATATTCTTCCCACACTGTCTGTCAGAGTAAGACTAGTGCAGGAGACATATGAAGAGAGTACTCGAAGCCCCAGCAGTGACTCAGAAACAACAGTTTTCCAGTTGGCATGCAAGAGAGAGCGCTTAAGACGATTCCTCTCTTTTTGTTGTGTGTCTCACTGCAGTGGGAGGAGACCTGCACTGGGACTGGGAGAGGAACAGTCCATTCCTTTTCCTAGGCAAAGATCAGAACCATCTGTCATCACTCCAGAGATGCTCACAAAAAAAGAAGTCAGCTGCTAGAAGGGGAGAGAGCTCTTTGCTCCGTAAGACTTCAGTTTCTAGATGGCACAAGGATTTGTGAAGAGGTTAGGGAAGGCTGCAGATGCTATGGAGAAAAAACACCTGAAGACGTTAGAGCTCAGCTGAGGAACAGCACCCTTAGAGATTCTGGTAGAAGTTGCAGGTTTCGATAACTGATTAATATGTGCCTCTGGAATCTGCCCAGGGACAGATCTCATGGTGTAGCTACATTTTGAATATAGGGGATGAAAAAATATAAGTTTTAGAGGTTCATCTTTTGCAATGCACAGGGAATGCATCACTCCCCTCCTTCACGCTTACCAAACTTCTTTAGTAAAGGCAAGATTACCAGTGGCACCAGCACAAGTTCCAACGATAGTCTTTCTCCGTACTGTGAAATGAAGTCTTGAAGGTGGAAAGCTTCCAAACTGCTGCAGAACACCACCAGAAATCACCGTTGCTTCATTTTTCCTTCCTGCTGAGACTTGTCATCCTTGAAGCTATGGGGAGTGCTATTGCATAAGGCTGGCATTGTTAAGGCAAGAAAATTTCCTGACCATGACGGCTGCCACTGACACAATCTGCAGAAGTCTTCACTGAAATATGGCTCAGGATATTCTCATGCAGCTCCCCTACCCTAGGCAGCTTTTCCAGGTTGCTTTAATTAATCTTGCCACTCTTTGGTGTACTAGCCCCTAGTACAATGAACGAAAAGGAATTGTACAGTGCAATGAGTGGATTGCAGCTATGGAATGAAAACGAGGGTGCTTTATCTTAGTCTGCAGAGCCTTTTTCTGGGAAAAAAAAATCATGATTAGGTTATTCTGAAAGATTTCTGCAACCTTCGAAAGGAAAGTAATGACATGCAGAGTTGAGCTCTGTTTTGGGACAAACATGTACTTTGCCTTCTTTCCAAAGATTTGAGTGTAGCTGAACTGGATTTTTTGGGAGGCTGCAAAGGACTCACTTGGTCACTGTGTATCCCTTTCTTAAATGTACAACTGAGCAATTAATTTCTGAGTTGATTAGATTTTTTTTGCGTATTTGTGTTCCACAGCCCACATTGCCTCCACACAAAGGTAACTAACTGCTTTGTCTTTCCTGCATTGTCTACCTTTCTGCTGAAGAACTGAGCCATGCTGGACAAACATCATCCAGCCCATCTTGCCGCTTAAGAATACTGGTTTTGGATAGGTGGCTACAACAACTAGTGAAATGCAGCAGTGCCTAGTTTTAAAACACAATGCTTCAAGTAAAACAGACCCCCAAAAGTGAATCCATGTAGGGCAATGAGAGTGACCAGAGTTTTAGAAATAACGATGCCTGGCAAAAGAAAGAAGGAAACTATTTTTCCCCCTGTTTTCCTCCCTTTTGTAGAAGAAACTTATTAAATCCTGCGTATTAGAATGGAATGCTGTAATTCTTACTAGTCTCCACTGGGAAAAGGATGAGAATAAATGGACTTGCTTTGCAGAAAATAATAATGGAAAAGTTTTTTTTATAGGATATTGGAGCACTGAACAGGATACCCATGGAATTTCTGGAATCTGACTGGGAATGCTTTGTTCTTCAGTTCAGCATCCTTCTGGCATCTATCTGTGGTCTACACAGAGCTGGTAATGCCTCAGTGAAGGGAGACCTAAAGAGAATAATCTCATTAGACCCTGCACCTCACCTGTATAGAAATGATAGTCACAGCCACAACAAATACAATGGTAAAGGATGGCCCTGAAACAAAAGAGGTCTGATCACTTGTCTTCTAAACAGCTTTGATCACTTTCTTCCCACGACATTCTTCCTTAGTGTGCTCCAAGCTTTAATCCTTCCCTTCCCTTGTTGTCACCCAGGAAAGAAGAAAGATGGTGAATTATAAGAACAGTACTTACCATCTGCAGGCAGAAGTGATGCATATTATGGACCAGGAGTTTAGAAAGCAGTTGCACACTTCCATCTGCAGCAAGGGAGGTTCAAGTGTGAAATGAACCTGTCTCTTCACTGACATTCACTGCTGAAAAAAACGCGCATGACGCATGAAATGACACAATCATGACTTGCTCTTTTCAGATATGTAAGTATTCCTACTTCTGTCTTTGAGGCTTCACTAGCTATGTGCCTGCTACGTCCCCCTCCTCACCACAGGTGGTGGCTTCACAGAAGAAGCAATGCAGAGGAAGGAGAACACGGGTGGGTTCCTTTCCCTGGTCAGTTAGCAACGGAAGAAAAAGAGATGAGGTTTCTCTCTCTTTCTTTGCTGAAGTACCTGTTGGAAAATAACTGGTAGCTGGGTACAAGGGGCACCCCTTTCTCCTTTCAATAGTAAGACATTGCTTAATGGATTGGAGTTTCCTCCAGTCATGTTAAAATATGTCAGTACTTCTCAGCTTTACTCAGGGAGTAGAGATCACTCTGGTACCATATTTTATTGCCAGCTGTGGGAACCTGTTTGCTATTCTAAGTGTTGATCAAAAAAAACAGGAATCTCAAATTCAGGCATTTGAGCAATCTCCGTGAATTTTCTAGGAGCATAGCTTTCCCAAGAGTTGCACAGAATAGCCTTATCAGACAAACAGTAGAAAAAAGATGAAAACCAACATTGTTCACTATCCCTCAATAACTATATGTGTGCTCAAAAGTTACACAAATGTGAATAGTAGCAGCAAACCCTGCTGGAGTGGGATAGGAAGATGAAAATGGGATGCACTATATCATTTTGCCCACTAGTAAGAAATCTGCTTCTCTTGGTTCAATTGCTTAGAATATGTAAGAAGCATAAGTCACAGTGACAGTACTGTAACCATGTAGCGTGATCTCCTCCTAATACTAGCCTAAGAGCTTAAAACAAAACCAGAGCCCGCATGTGGCTTTTTCTGTCCTTAAATTTACAGGATGAACCTCTCTAGAGTGCAGGCAGAGGACAATGTAAGCAAAAGTTCTGAGAGTTCAAAACTAACAATCCAGTTTGTGAAAATTGCATTACTGCGTGCTTCTCACCATCGGTATAAAGCTATGACCACAATACAAGGATCTGCATCACCAACCAACTTTTATATAAACCTTTTTGCCAGGCACTGACTGACTTTGAAAGGGACTGGATTCAATTTCCGGGCATACATGCCAAGACGCTTCAGAGGGATGCCTTGATCTCCCCACCCCAAAACCAGGAAAATTTATCTGCACATCTGGGCACTCTGAAAGATTCTCCATTTGCAAAAAGTGACGCACAGAGGAACTCCTGAGGAAAGATGGTGCAAGAAAATTTTAACTAGCAAAGTCTTGGTGATTAGTAGATGAGGTTCCTATACCCCAGTGCTTCTGGCAGTGGTCCTGATGTAGTTCTCCAGCTGCCACGAAAAACTGAGGGAGCCAGATACAACTTCTGATTGTGCTCCAGTCTAAGTTTGTAGGACTGGAGTCCAACTGCTGACCTGGGGGATTTCCTGCCTCAGACAGACAACAAACCTACCCCAATGCTAGGGGCAATTACAGCAAGGTACTCAAGTTCTGGCTGGCCAGTTTGGAAAGGGCTGATGTTCTGCAGGTGCCTTTTCCTTCAGGGCATGGCAGTGCCTGTTGCTGCCGTTCTCCGTAGGAGGAATGGGAGAGGAGTGGAAAACTGTAAAGGATGTTACTGCCCCTGGGGTCAAAATGAGCAGATGCTACTGTTCATGTTCAGGTGCAGCTAAGTTCTTGTCTTGCTGGACTTGCACACTCTAGGACTCAACAGGCACACTCAGAGCTGATGTTTTTTCACCCCTGGTCATCCTGCTCCCACTGATGCTTGTCTCTGGGGTAAAGTGAAGGTGCAGAGAGTCCTTTCTTGAGGTGGAAGCTGATACCTTTGGCAGTACAGCCACTGTGGTGGCTGTGCAGGGCTGCGGATGTGACACCCTACAGCATGGAATAAAGATCAGGGACTTGAAAGTGGCCAACAACAGCACTGGAGGCAAACAGCATGCTTGGCAAGGCTCCCGTCATGTCTCCCCGCTCTGGAATTGGATGGGATTGTTGGCATAGTGCGCTCATTCAGACCCACACATTTAGGCATGGCCAACAGAGGAGAGGTTGATGACAGACAACAAGTGCCAAGGAAACAAGATTGATGACTCCTCATGAGAGAGCGCACCAGATAGCTGACAAGACTTTGCAGAAATGGACATGGTACCCCATCCTCTCGCTCCACCACCAGCCAGCCTTCTTCCCCTGAGGACACTTGCTCTGTCAGCAGCGCTTCAGAGAAGATGGCAAAAATCGCTCTGTGCCTGAGGTTGGTATGCTGATTTTTAAGTTCCAAAGAGGCAGAAGAGTTGCAAGGACTCCCTAAGGGAAAGACTTGATGTTCCTTCTTGCACTCTGGGGACTCCGTTTCTTTTTGGAATATCACACTGGATTAGCACGCTGGTGAAAGTAACTGAATGCAAGCCCAGCCTCCTACATACGTCGTCTCAATTTGTTTTTCTTCTTGTTTGTGTCACTTTTTTTTTCTTTGATAAAATTTCTGTCTCTTGTGAGCTTAGAGAAAGGGCAGCAACCCACCCCAGCTCGAACTGAGTACCTGAGGAAGGAAGGGACAAGGACAGACTGGACGGAGCTGGAGAAAAAATGCAAAGGTCTAGTGCCATCCAGTTCAGCGTCATTGTTTTTAACATAAGAACCTCAAGATATTTAACATGAGACCTGCTAATTCTACTTATGCTGTCTTTGCAAAGGGTGCCAAAGTTTGGTTCAAATACCTAATGCATGAATTAAGGTAACTCCTTAGTTAAACTTATTAAATGTGTCTTGCAGTTAGCCATAAAATCTAGAAGTATTTGATATCTACAGCAAAAACCCATCTTACTCCCTCTGAACTCAATCAAGTTGATTCCTGAAGTTCTGCATCTCTCCTGCTTTAGCTTGCTAACCTGGCCATTTCTTCTCCCCAGTGCTGCATACCTGGCTTTCATCAGCCATCCTGATGCATCCCAAGCCTCACCATAGAAACATTTGAGAGCATGGTAGCACATTGCTGAGCATGCGACTACAAAATACAGATTGGATTTTGATGACAAAGGAAACTAATTCAGAAAAAAACATTGTGAATTTTCAGTATGCATCTTGGCAGAGCATTTTTTTTTATAGTAAAGTTATCAAGCATTATCTCAAGCCTTCTATAAATCACAGTGAAGAAGACAGCAAAGGCACGATGAAGCAACACTTTGGCTGTGCCTTCTCCATTGAACTTTGTACTGACAAATACAGCTTTGTGCCTGCGCCTGAAATTTACTGTCCTGCTGTGTTAAAGGAGACCAAACTTCTGGCTTGTCTGGGAGAAAGAGAGGCCTTGGTGACAAACTGCACCATTTCTCAAAGGTGTCTCTAAGGCAAGGGAAAGACAAAGAAGGAGATAAAGAATGAAAGGGCAATAATGACAGCAGAGTGAGATGAAAATATTAAACTTCTCCAAGGACCTAGCAGAAGAGGGACTTAAATAGGATGCAGCTGGTAAAAATGCTAGACGATACACAGGTGATTGCAAAGGTGAACAGCCAAACTCTGCCAGGGCAGGCTTTGCCAAAATTTCTGTCTGCTTCCAAACTTCTTCCTTTATTGACAGAGAAACTACAGTCTCCCAAACCTTATTTCCATTAGCAGGTAAGTGATTAAACCACTACCAGGATTTGTGCTGGCAAGACTCACCTGTCTCAGTTCTGCCCTGCTTAGGGGAGCATAGTGCCTTCAGGTCTAAAAGTTGGGTTGCCTGCACCTTGCATCAACCCCGAGGAAGGCAGTTTATTCACAGTGGCTTTGACTTCATTGTGTTCAAGATATCTCAAATTCTCCCTTTTCCTTAATTTGAAATTTTAGTGTTAGTGCAGTGCATAATATTTGCACGCTTGGTAACATCCACACTTTGTATTTTGAGTATGAATTCATGTCCGTGAAGCACCTACAGCCAAGCTATTTCCTGGGGGAAAGTGGAGACAGTACTGCCTCCCCTCACCAAGATCAATACTTCATACTGGGACCTGGCGCTTAGGGACATGGTTTAGTGGGTGACATTGGTAGTAGGGTGATGGTTGGACCAGATGATCTTGGAGGTCTTTTGCAACATTAATGATTCTCTGATTCTACTCTATTGTGGGAGAGGCAAGAAGCTGTTGAACTGTGCAGAGCATTGGTTCTCTGTACAATTAGCCATATGCAGCCCTTCTCTCCCCACAAACCCTCCACTAGAAACCTAGTAGGTCTAGGCACTCAAACCAGACATATAATTAAAGTTTACACTATTCAACAATGTAAATTCAATGAAAATACAAAAATGCACCTGCACCTATTCTCCTGTTCCTTACCACATGCACGCGAGCATCCACAACGGGCAAGTGCTTTTCTGCAAAGTTTAAAATACATGAGGACATCCAAAGCATGAAAAAACAAGCACAACGCATCTCTGTTCTCCACAGCAGAAGTCCACTTTGTTCTCCCCTCACCCTATGTGCTGCTACTCTTTTGGAACTGGCACCTCAAATCTGCTCCAAGTATTTCAAGGAGCTCTCCTCAGCTGGCCTGGGAACTGAGCTAAAGGTTACCCTGTCCAACACCACCACCTTGCTTGGCACCTGCATCATAGCTTGGCACCTGTTCCCCTAGCATGCTGCTTCATAATTTAGAGGTTGCTTTAGGAAACAGCCTTGTTTGTCCTTCCCAGGTAGCCTCTAATTGGGGGCTGTAGAGAGGAAGCAGGGTGGGCAGAGTCAGAAAGGCAGCGATGGAGCTCTGGGGGATCAGTGCTAGCTGACCGCACGTGCTCCTCATGCATGCACTGTCCAAGTGGGCTGTGTGCAGGGATGAGATGGACTGGCATGGTTTCGTATCATATCCATGAGCTTTTTCCCAAGGGATTTTACCCTCTATCTTGTATGGAACTCAAAAAAAAAAAAAAGAACAGTAGGATGCCCCTTTTCATTGTGGTTGGTTTTTCCCCTTTGATTTGAGTTTATACTCCTTGCCAGTCCTGATACTCCACTGGAAAAGCTACAGAATAGGCTGACGAATGTGCAGTGCCTGCTTTACCAATCAATGCACTGGGCAGAGGAAAGCAGCAGGCAATTTTCCGAAGGAGAATATAGTTCCCATACTATCATAACCCTGTGCCCAAGGTCAAAGACAGAAGTGTTTGGTGCTCCTCTGTTGCTGCGCTCCTCAGGATGCAACATTTCTAATACTTCACCTAGGAAATGCTGTGCTCGAGCAAACAATTATAAAAGCTTACAGGCTCTGCTACACTTCAGATTCTTCATCTATGCGTCAATAAAATCTTTCCCTTTCTTGTGGCATCTACAGCTGTAAACAGAAATCCGCATATTAATACAGTGATATTTCCTCTGCACATAAATCATAAGTAGTGTAACAACTTTTCTGTTTGCACAGCTTTTAATCCAGTTACAGATCTGTGTAAGAAGTGAGTTTTCTGTTCAATGAAGTCAATTGTTATTATAAATACATACTTATAATAACAGATGTTTTATATATATATATATATATATATATGCATTTTCCTTTGGGCTTAAAAATCTAAGTTTCAGGTTCCATGCACCTCAAATTTCCATAACTATGGGGTAAGAAAGTATGCTAGTGTCTTTCAAGTTAGACATCTGTTTAGAATGTTTTGTGGCTGCACCAAGTCTTAAATCAATTTGGTTATAAAAACAAATATTTTTTACAGTATTAAAATAAAAGAATGGGGATGACTTACTGCTTGTTTTTAGCAACTGACTTGTCTGAGGGAAGATGGACCATATGGAGGGAACCGACTTGAAAATTCACTGACATGATGCAGTTACTTACTGATTTTTATAGACAATAATGACCTGTAAGAGCTCTGCTCTGCCGTTTCCCTGTTGCTTTAGCCCCCTCTGTTAATACTTAAGGAAATCAACCCCGTTTAGCTGTTTGTGTGATTTCTAATGAGAGATGAATAATACAACAAATCATATTTGCTGTCTTATAATGTTCTGTTTAAATATTTCCTTATAATTTTCCTTCTACTTACTTAAGTTGGGAAAATACAGTTAGGATTTTGATTTCTAAACACCCTTTTTTCTTTTTTTTCCAGTCTCTCTGTAAATATGATAAACACTTCTTGCATTTTGACACAATTCACAAGATCATATTTAATTCTAGGTAAGAAAGGTCTGGGGAGTTGCTGGAAACAGAACTGAAACAAACACACAGAAGCGTGCAAGAAGCATCGCAGAGGCATGGAAAAAATATCTTGCTATAAGCCCTGTTCTTCTAAGCTTTTGGGCAAAAAGTGACTGAATTTCAGCACTGAGGTTGCTGCCACTTCCAGGGTGCTGTTGCCCGAGACGGTGCCTCCTGCTTTGCCTGGCCCTGGACTGCAGAGGCAGCTCCCGACCCGGTGTCTCATCCAGCAAGGCAGCAAGCAGCACTCCCCGCATGTGGGCAGCAGCAGTGCAGCAGCCTCAGTTCCTCTACCCTTTTCTGCAGCCTTCAGAAGCCTTTACCAGAAAAACTTCAGCACGGCAGCCCTATGCACCTTCAGCCCCCCGAGGAGCAGGAAGAGGAAAACGGCAGCAAAAGCGGCTCAGGTGATGAAATTTCAGTCGTTGTGTAAGGCATTTGGATGAAGTTACCAGAAGCAACCTTTATAAGTATGCAGGTGTGGAGAGCTATCCCTTATCAATTAAGCACATCCTGAAAACTTAAAAAGAAAAAACAAAAACTGGTCTTCAAGATGCTATTCTGATCTGCGATTTGACTTCTGCATTTCTTATGGACAGCTGATTAAAACAGAGACTAAACAAGGACTGAGGTCTGCTTGCAGTTTACCAAGAGGGTTACCCAAATATCGTACTGCTTTTTTCCTTTTTTAAAAATCAAATAGGATAGTTCTGAAAAGCTCTGTTAAAAGAAAAGAAGGTAATTTGAAATCGCAAGATCTGGTAATATGGAGACCTACTGTATTTCAATCACTTTGTACTTTAAGAGTTTATAAAAGCAGTATGGAAAGAATAAGAAGCAACCAGTGTGGCTTCATGAGGAAATGCTTGTGTTTATGAGAATATTAAGAATGTCTGTCTCCTTTTTCCAATAGTGTGTGTCATTTAAAGCATTTAAAGAAGAAAATTATATTGGCTTCCAGCTCCCTGCTAGTCTCCCGCACAAGATCACCTCCCTTCCCGGTAGTCTAAAAATAATGGGAAATACTAAAAAATGAGAGAAAGGATACAGTTCAGAAGCAAATTACATTTGAAAAGCAATAATGCTAGAGATAAAATGAACGTTCTGAGTGTGTAGGAGCTTGAAATAATGATGTCCATAAGAAAGCAGATTAAGACTGAGATCTATAATTATTTTCCAGAAGTGAAATGGGGCTGTGTGAGAAATTGACAGCATATGGTCCTGAAAATGAAGGTGTGGAGTCTAGGTTGAGTACTCAGACCAGCACTTTGAATGAACACACCTGCATTTTCCACCAAGGGAGTCTGAGGAGAAATATATCTTTAAAGGTTTCCGCTTTGAACCTATCTGTGTGCACACATGGGCACAGATCTGCTGCGAGGATGCAGGGTCTGAAAGCCACGCATGGGCACTCTGCAGACTGAGTGCTTGTGGCAACAGGACGCAGTTCAGACTGCACAGCCCTCCTGCCTCTGCAGCCACCACAGTTTCTGTGTCTTTACCTGTGCCTTTGTACACACAAATTTACAGACAAACACACCGATATTATAAAATCGGTACCTCCTGATAACCGTGGTCTCAGCCCTGCGAAATGCTGAGCTCCACTTCCAGTCCTGCAAAGCATCTCGGTGCATGCCGAAACTTAAATAACTATGCCCGTGGTTCAATGCTTTGGCAGCCCAGGTCTGGATCCCTGCTCGTCCCCTGCAGGAGGGAGTGGAGGAGGCGTAAGGAGGGTGCTGACCCTCTGCGTCTACGGTGAGTGATGGAACTTAGTGCTCCATTTACAGCTCCATTTTAAAAATAGATACTGGGCAAGTAAGCGATTAAAATTCAAGAAGGAAAGCAGAACTATCTGGCAGTTGTTCAGTAAGCCTAACTTGTATAAAAGCATCTGCACAGAGCTGGTATAAGTATAAACAGTCAGCGGCAAGAGATTATGAAAAACAATTCTTGCCTGGCAAATGCAATTACTTTTAACAAAATTTAGAAATCAGGGAGCGAAGGGAGCACGGTAGGAGTATTCTCTCTGCCTGCTGGGTCATCCATCTGTGAAAAAAGCTCCTGTAAAACATCTGAAACGTCACCTTCGGACGTATCGATGCAGACAGGTGCGAGAGGGTCCGGTTTCCAGCTGGGTGTGCGTTAGCTCGGCGCCGTTCCCAGCCCAATGAACCTGCTATGGGATTTGGCAGGGCGGCCTGAATGCCGCTTGGTGACACCGCTCCGAAATCAGAGCTGGTTTCTGCCCAGCCGAAGAGCTCAGACGTGTCTTCATGTGGCTTCACGTGCCTGCTAACGCGCTGCCTCCCACCTCCACGGCTCTCCTCGGGCGCTGGCGGCGAGGAGCTGCGAACAATAGTTGCCACATGACTGCGTCCCCATCATCCAGTGCGTTCTGGGTCCCACCCCCCAGCCCGCTTCTCTTCTGGGTAAATCATTCAGTGTCGATGGCCTGGCAGCCGAAGCACCATTGTTCCATCTAGTGGAGAGCTATTCAGTGATGATGGCCTTTGATTTCTCTTTCCAAACATAGGCCCAGCCTCTGCCAGATAGGATTTTGCTGGTAGGCTTATGCTGGCAAATCGTCCTAACATAAGCACGGCCTGCGGTCCCCAAAGATTTATGGTGGCCTGAATTGGTATAACTTCCATCAATTCTGTGAATATAATAAGTGCAGACAGTACCAAAGCCTCTCAGAAAATGCCTGATATAAAATAGATACACTAATTTACTGTGAAGGTTACAATCATAAATAGCATTCAGAAGAAAAGTAAATAATGGAATTCATAGTTTGGCACAGACGCATTGCCAATGTGTCACATCCTGACGGATTGGGGATATGTCTGTGTCAAGCCATGAATTCCGTTTTTGCTTTTTGAATGCCGTTTACAATTGCAACTGTCCATGTGGATTATTGCATCTATTTTTATTGCCAAGGCTCTGTCTGGGAAGATGTAACAGAGCAATCAACAACACTGACTGGTTCTATTTTGCTGGAACAATAGTTTTCCTGCAAGCTGAGCCGTTCAATCTCCATACACAAGACGGGAGGGTTGGGGTCCGGGCTTCCCCTCGTCTGGAAGAACTTGGTTGACAGAGGGATGGAGACGTTGTATGGGGAGACACCTGCCAAAGCCAGGTCTCCCTGATAAAAGGCGGGCAGAGTGGGCAAGCCAAAGACTCAGCACTGGCTGCCAGGTCAGGCAGTGGGGTGTAAAGCAAGGGGTGACCCTGGGAAGTAATGGTGTAGATGTATGCAATGTTGGGGAGCCACCACGTTGTGTAAGTGGCGAAGGCAGGGCTCTGCTGGCTGAAGGGCCGTGTCCATCAGGGCATCTGCACCCCTGGTCGGTACGGGTTTCAGAAAGGGCTCTGTGATTGTGTTTCAGCACAGCGGATTAGTGTCCCACCGGGGAGAGGCCCGCTTCCCTCCCTGTTGCCTTGCACTTTCCGTCCCACCCTGATGTCGCCTGTCCTACCCTCCAGCCCCCTGTGCAAGACCCGCTGCAGGTACTCGCCCGTCCCCAGCCTCCCCACACCACCTCTCCAGGCCCTGGCTCCCTGACCGGGACCGGGGGGGCTCTCCCAGCTCAAACCAGCAACCTGCGGGCGAGCCCAGCGGGCGAACATCCCCTGCCGGGGCCGGCAAACGCCGTGCTGGGCGACCAGCCCCGGGGGAACCGCGGCGGGGGGGGAAGGACGAGAGCCCCCGCCGGGCGGGGACCGGGGCGTGGGGACGGGGCAGGGCAGCGGCCGGGGGGCAGCTCCGGGCAGGCGGGGAAGGAGGCGCTGCCTTTTATTTATTTATTTATTTATTTATTTTTTCCCCCCTACCGCCTTCTCGGGGCTCCCTCCCGGCCCGGGGCAGGTGTCGCGGCCCGCCCCGGCGGGCACCGGGCGCTTCGCACGGCGCCGGGAGGCGAGAGAGGAGAAGGAGGCGAGGGCAGCAGCCCGGAGCCCCGTCCCCATCCCGGCCGCGGTCCCCCCGGCATCCCGCATCCCGCCGCCCGCCTCCGGTGCCGCCGCAGCGCCCTCTGCCGCCGTCGGGCCGCGGCGGCGGCGGGCCGGGGATCGCGTGCGAGAGCGGGGACCCGGCGGGCAGCCGCCTGCGCTCAGCACTCGCCAGCCCGCCACCTGGATCGCCAAGGGGAGCGGCGGCCGAAGCATCCTTCCCCGCCGCCGGCACCCTCTCCGGCCCCGCCGCCCCTCGCCCCGCCGCCGCCGCCCGGAGAAACTTGGCGTGCTGGCGGGCACCGTGGGGTAAGTCAGTCGCCGAGCACGGACGGCTCCCGTGGGGGGGACGAGGAAGCCCCCCGAGGGGCTCCGTGGGGTACCGGGGGTCGCGCAGCCTGCCCCGGTGCCGCCGCTGCCTCCCCCGTGCGCCCGCCGAGCCCCGCGGCTCCCGCACCGACGCCCCCCCGGGGTGCCGGGTGATGCCCTCGGCGCGCCCGGAGCCGAAAAAGAGGCAGCGAAAGGCTCCACCGCGGCACCTACACCGCGGGAGGCTTCGGGCATCCCTTCCCCGGGTGCCTCCGGAGAGCTCCGGGGGAGAAGAGGGCGAGGGGAAGCTCCCCTCCAGCGGCCTCATCCAGCCCCGGCTGCGCTCACCTGGCACACGGCGGGGCGGCCGGGAGCACGCCGCGGGGAGAAACCCTCCAAAACGGGTGGTTTCGGCGGTGTGCAGCCCAAGAGCTCCGAGTTCTTTTCGTGTTTCAGTTTGACACGCGAAAAACGGGGGGGAGAATCGCCGAGGGAAGGGCTCCGGTGCTTTTTCTGACTTGGGGTTACTTTGGTTAGTAAACAAGAGTTTTGTGCGTCTTCAAGCGAAGCTGTGCCTCCATGCGTTTGCTGGATTAAAACAGAAAGAGCGTAAAACCAAGTTATATCTCATAAAAAGAACTTTTTCTTTCTTAAGACGGGCACAAATAATGTTCGTGCGTCATTTAGTGAGTTTCTAGGAGATGGACTAAAGACCTAAAAAAAAAAAAGAGCCAACAGAAAAACCCAAGAAAATGCTTGACGCTGTTTGGTAGTTGGAGGCTTGAAAAGGACAACCGGGACTGGATTTAAATAAAACCGAACGGTCTGTTTGGGCTCAGAAGTAGTCTGTTGAGAAGGGTGTTGATGCACATATGTTTGCACTAGATAAAACAAAACAGTTCTTTTTTTATGGAGCGTAGAGAGTGTTACTATCCTGGGCTAAGACTTAAATCGTTGCACTTAGGCAAGGGACTTCATGACCGACAAGATCAAATTCACTACCGAGACGCTCTGTTAATTTGCAACCAAGGGCAAGAATTTATTTCCTTGAAAAATAAAGCACCGAGTAACGTGGATGTTAAGAAGCAGAGTTGCCGGTTAAGGGTCTGGTAGTGACTTTCATGCTGTCTCTCCAGCCGGCACCCCGACCAAGTACGGGCTGAGACAGTCCTCGCTTCTCGCCGTCGTGTCTACCACGTCTCTGCGTGATGGTGTGTCTGTGGTGGCGTAGTGTTTTCGGTAGTTGACTGTCGGAGTATATTTGGGCGTTCTCTAGGCTGGAGGAGAGGACTGGGTTTCTGGAAGCTGTGTCGGGACAGCATGTGAACACCTACGCTCCTCAGCCTGAGCACAAACACTCGTACGTGGAGAACCCACGCTGTTGTGGTTTCGGTGTTTTTTGTCCAAATGATCCACGGGGAGGGGGAGGTTCATCATTACCCCGGCTTCCCATCGATTCAGATTTCTGCCCAGGAGTTGTAATAAGGAAATGCATTGCTAGGCCCTGTTTGCAGTGGGGATGCTTACAAAAACCAGCCAGCCGGTCTAATATTGATTCATCAGTTTCAGCGTATAAACAGATTTGAACTCTACTGTGGAGGATTTAGTAGTCAGAAATGATTTTTCCATTCGGTTTGCCTTTCCGTAGGTGTATCTGAAAATATGGCAAAGGCAGTTTCGGCATCAGGATCTGCCTGTACGGCATTGAACTGGACTAAGGACTTGGTAGAGCTTTTTCTGTAGTGCTTTTAAGGGGTTCGGTTTAACCCGAGACCCCACTAAATGTGGGGGCTCCACTGTTGAATAACCAAGGTCTGGTGCCAAATCTTTCCTTAATATTCCTGGTAATTAGTGCTGACTCACGCTGACATGTGAGTTCAATTAGCCCCAAATGGAATGTAAAGGATGTGGGAGTGTCCCTTTGTGCCCAGAGACAGCTAGGACAAAGCAGATTTTGGAGGAAAATTTAAGGAATGGCCAAGTTTGGGTAGGAAGTGTCAGCCAAGGTTTTTTTACAGTAATGTTTGAATAACCAATAAAGTTGAGTCCCTGGAAGGGGATGAATTTGGATAACACGGGGTTGTCTTCACTATGGAATAACTGGAGTCCCAGCTCAGACTTTGCTTCTAATTTGACTCGTCCACACACAAAAACCCGTTGCTGAAGAGTGGTGATGTTTTCAATTTGAGTCGGCTTACCCATGAGGAATAAGCTATAGCTCAGATAACCACAATTCATCAACTGCTAACACAATATGCGTGAGCAGCACGAGCACGATTCTGCTCAGCGCTGGCTGCTGACTCTTTGATGGGGCTACCTGAGCGGCCAGGACCTACCAGCTGCTTCCCTCTGAGGTTCAGAGAGGAGATCTTGTTGGTTTGGTGTGCTGGCCGTGAGGTGAGCGACTGGATGTTCATCACTTTTAAAGTTCCCACGCAATTACTGTGTCGCTACTGTATTCGTGACAGCTTGCCAATGGTCTTCACCATCCCCATGACACTGCTACGGCAAGCAGTAAAGGAAGAATTCACAGTGCTTGCTGATGCTCAGGATGGGGCAGCTTTGCAGGCAGACACAAAAAGCAAAAATTGTCCTCGCCCCAGAAATTCATTTCCTGTCAGTTATCAGCTGGTACAGTGGTTTGAAAAGGTCAGCTGTATGTCAGAGGTATATGCCGATATGTATACAGAAATAAATCCAGCTGTACTTGGCTAGCAGAAGCAAGAACTGCTGCTTTTGGAGAAATAGTTTCTTTGTTGGTTCTTTATGCAAATCACTTCCAGGAAACGCAGGCAAGGATTTCTGCAAATTTCTTGAGGTCAATGCAGAAAAGATGGACACGAGAGCAATTATTCAGACTCGTGTGTACTGAGTGGATACTCTTCTAGAAGAAGATAACCCTGATGCAGACTCCTCTCTCTGCATGAAGAATGAAAATTTCAAGGTGTTTTGCAAAGAGTTGGATGGAGTTAGGGACCAGCTGAACATCCTAAGCCAGGCATGCTTCAGGAGCATGTTTGCGTTGCTCTGTTGCTCCAGAAGTCCCCCCGAGCTGTTGACAGTCACTTTGGATTTTGTTCAACTTGCCTTCATAGTCATGATCTTTGAAGTGTCTATAGCAGTTGATGCTGCATTCTGCTGTTATCGACATAAGAAATATTGCACGAGTAACTGCAGAACTTGAGAAGATGGACTTACAGGATTGTGCAGGTGGGATGGACAAAATATAGGTGCTGCCAACGTGATGTCAACTAAACGCACCACAAATACTCATGAACCCCCGAGGTCCCCGGTGCCAGTGTGTGATATATCCATTTCAGCATAGGCAACGTAGGGTCTCTTGACTCAAGTGCAATCCTCAGGTACACAGCCATGCAGCTACAATAGCAAGAAACCCAGGGTACCTCTTTCAATTTTGTTTTTAAAACCTTATTCTGGACCTTATCCTTCCTCTCTGGTAGGTGCCTTCTGGTAGGCAGCAGCAGGGCAAGTGCAGGATGGTGGTGCAAAATTCTGCCGGGCGGCAGTGCTTAGCAGTGTGTAGGCAGCAGAACACCTTGACTTACTTTGTATAAGAGTGAGGCTTTTAGCATGAACCCAGATACTCGTTGGATGATGAGATTGCTTTGGGCTGGACCAGACTGTCTACAGTTTTGAATCGAGGTTGCATTTGCAGGCAACAAATAAGTCATGTGTATGATGCAGGTTATTACAGCTGAGGCTGCAAAACACATTATTTGCCATCGTGTGTTTGCACTGTCCTGTGACTGCAGTGGAGCCAGGTGCACCAGAGATATTGCTCTGCATTCAACAGAAATATCTGTGCATGCATTAAAGACCTGAAATATTTATTCTTTAAACTTTATTTGTATTGATGCTAAATGGTGGTCATTTCAGTAGGTTTAACTTGCTGAAAATGTGTGCTAACTTAAAATCAAATTTTGTCACTAATTAGGACTGTAAAAACCCACTTTTAGCAGAGTTCTTCCTCTTTTGTAACTCTGAATCTGAGATGAAGTTGAATACGTGGCAGTTTTGGGGTCATTGTCTCGCTTTCTCAGGAGCAGTTTGCTGAGTTTTGTAGTATACCGATCCCTAGGAGTCATGATCCCAAGGAATCTCTCAAACTGTTTCCTTTGCTGAAACTCCAAATATTATGTTCTCACCACATAGCCATGGCAGCACTGTTTGGAAAGCGGGCTATTCTTGGCTTCATTGTCTTTCACAGGGATTTGTTCCTCCAACATGTGTTTTACTGATGTCTGAGAATTCCTAGTGCACTTGTCAGTGAGAGTCTTCATCTCTCTGTCTTTCTCAAATGAGGAATCTTTTCACAAACATGATATTTTCTTCTTGTTTCAGCCCATGTATTTTGTTCTGTGGTTGAAGATATCCAGGTGATTTACGGTGAGACCAAAGGGACTGAGAAGCAAATCACTGAGGTTGGGATTCCACAGGGATTTGCTTGAAGTTCAAAGCTCTTCCCTATCTCATTGGTGGTTCAAATGATGGGCCAGAGCATGTGGACACTCAGCCTGCAGATGTCACCAAGCTGAAACAGGTTTTGGGCACCTTGAAAGACAAGGGTCAGATATGGAGTGATTTTGACTGAGTAACAACCTCCAGAAAACCAAGCAGGTTGCAGGGCTGTGAAATCAGGAATAATCTTTTACTCAAATACAGAATGGAGAATGGCTGACTAGGCAACACATGCTAAGGAGAAAAGAATGCGGAAAATTGGTGGATCACCAGCTAAGCATGAGTCAGTAGCATCACACTGTGGTGAAAATGCTGGATGGAACAATGGGATGTGAAAACAGGAGCGTTGTTTGTAAGATACATGAAAAATCTCAGCCCAGGTAGGACTTTCGATGGAGTATAACATTAATTTGGGTGCACGGTACTTGCAGAAAGATGCAGACCAAATTAAGAGTCCAGAGGAAAGCAACAAGAATGATAGATAACTAGAGAACTTAAGAAACATGAAGAATTGTTTAGTTTAGAGATGGGAAGAATAAAGAGAAAGAGTTAATGATCTTTAGAAAGACAGGGTTAGTTGTAAAGTTAGGTGAGCTTAAACTGCTAAGTTCATGTCACTAGGGCTAGAAATTACGGTCTCATGTTGTAGTGAGGGAAATTTAGGTTAATATGTACAGGAAAAAATTTGTGATTTTAGTAACAGTTAAATGCTGGAATAAAATTTCTGGGGTGCCCATAGGTGCTATACTTCTGAAGTATTGACAGCTCTTGGAGGAGTTTAACAGTTGTGTTTTAAGAATAGAAAAGAACATAGAAATATATAAAACTTTTTTTGCTATATCAATTGGTCTAGCTAGAAAAAAGCAGACGGTTTTCATACTCGTGAGACTTTTTTCAGGTCTGAAACTTCTAAATGGCTTTGGTACAGCTGATTCAGTATAAAGCAGGGAAGGTTGCTCTACAGGATCTCTTGAGGTCCTTTCAGGCTGATTTGCAAAGATGTAATGATTAACAAAATATTTCTGTCTTGGAGCAGATCGGTGCTCAGGAACTGGGGAAAGAAAGCGTGCTATAAAAGCAAATACAAGAGCTCTCCCATACCGTACAATCTGGGAGATTCCCTAGAATTTTGACTCAATGAAAAATTCCCATTTATTACTTTTCAAGAGTGGATGAGAATCACTAAAAGTTAAACCAGCTGTTTTATTAGTGTCAGGTGATTTTGGATTATAGTAAGTGCTTTATGACAGATTATACTGTGGTAGTATGTATCCACAATGTTCTCCTTTTTATGCTAGAGATTGAAAAAATCCTGGTAGTTTTGAAGGCAAGAGGTTAAATTTTTCCACCACCTCTTATCCTCATTATCTAAAGTGAAATAGTTGCAGTCATTACTTGTTTGACAAAATTAAATTTGCAACTTTAAAAATATCTAAAATTATATTACAAGAAATTTAATGAGCACAAAGAAAATACTACTGCTGGAGATATTAATGAGAATAAATTTGTATATATTGATTACTTTAGAGTAGGAACATATAAATAGTATTAGAGGATGAAGTTGTACTGCAGACAAGTTCAAAATGTCTTTAAACATATTTTTTCCTGTGAAGACATATGTCTAAACCAGGAAAGGTATTTAAAATGGAAAGTGGCACAAATTGTCAACAAACAAAGGTAGCTATGCCCATAGATCTGTGAAACAGAATAAGAATAGATATGTTATAACTGCTGACAAAGGAGAAACTCCTGTTCCTGGAGAGGAAATTGTACACTTAGACATCCATAGTTAAGGACCTGCAGTAAATCTGAGTATGTATCCAAACCAAGGTGCTTACCACTCTGTTGTTGTAGCAGATAAAGCTATCAAGCCTTTCAACAAGTATAACTTGTTTAGCTACTTTTATAATCTCAAAAAATAATAGCTACATCCGTTTTTATTTTGACTTTTGTTGCCAGAATCTGTATGTGAAAAAACTGGAATTTGTGAGTTTTCATTCTGGTTTTCATGTACTTCATTAAACTGAAGACTTGCAAGAACTGAGCAAAATCTTGACGATTCACATGCCAGCCTGGCTCTCGGTGTGTATGTCTAAACTTTGACCTGCTTCTTTCACTGTTAGCATTCTTACACTGTTAGCAAAAACGTTTTAAAAGACTGAATTGCAGCCATAACAATAATAATGATGCCAATTTAAGCATCAAGCTAATACAATTCACTCAGTACTAGGTGCAAATACTTCACGTTTCATTTCAATTTTTCTCTGCATTCCCATTTTCTGCAACAGGGTTTGAAAAAAACATTTTTTTTTCCTTAAAGTTTATGGCTTTTTTTTTTCCTTTTTTTCCTTTTTTTTTTTCTTTCTCTCTCTTTTTTTTTTTTTTTTACCATGGATGTTCCTGTATCTAAGCTCTTTTGAACCTCTATTACCTGGTGTTTGGCATTTCATCCTCTGCTTCTCCTTTTGTTAGACTGAATGACTGAGAAGGAGGAACAAAGAGTAGCAAATCCAGGAAAAGAATGGGATTGCATCTTCTCAACCTGCTGATGTTACATATAAGTTTATAAGTCATCTTTCTCCCTGCTCTCCCACTCCTACACACACGCACACATGCATTTCATAATAACTTCTATAATAATAAAGATGTCAGTCTCCATTTTGTCATCCTTAGTCCTCTTTTGGAGGATTAAGTCCCAAATCCAGTCTTCTTTTGCTTCGCTTCTTGGGGAACTTTCACTGTGCTATGTTCTTCTTGTGTCACAGAAATTCCTATGAATTCGGGCAGTGCTCTTTTCTGAGTCAGAGACACAGATTCTTTCTCTTTCCACACAGTCTCTCTGTCTACAGTGGTATTTGCAGATGTCCAGGTTTTGAGCTGTTGTTTATTTTGACTCCTATTCTGTGCTGGAGTGCCACTAAAACCTTTTAAGAAGCCCTTTGTTGAAAAGAAGAGAGGAGTCAGAGAAATGAGAATATTGTTATGGTGTATGGCAGTATTCTTTAAAGGACTTGAAAATGGAGCTTGGCCCACTGGCAGGAGGGGATCACCAGCATATTGGCTGCTGTGAAGAGTCTCCCTGATTTTGATAAACCATCCTTTCCTGATTAAAATTCCATTTAAATTAGTGCCATTTTGTCTTTACAGTCGAAAACTCACAAAATTGTTCCCAGCATTTCTCTTTGTCTCACCTGGTCGATCTTGTAGCCTATCTGTAGTCTTCCTTTGAAGGGTACAGGGTTTCTTATCATACTGGATGGAGCATTTACTCCAAACGTGCACCGTGCTGCTAGTTTGGCTTGGTGGCTGTGCAATGATAAATAGTCTTATCAAAGATCATTTTTCACCTGTTTCTAAGAGAACCCCAAACATGGACTATCAGAGTCTGATGAAATGATGAGCAAAGGATTAAAACCCAGGTGGCTGGGAAAGGAACACCAGGAAAGCTGATGAATTTACAGGAGGGTTTGGAGGACTGGCACAGCTTCATAGTTCGTAGTTGTGTTTGCAACCTGTGGCTAGTTCAGCAGCTCAAAGTGATGTGTCTAATGCACCTCACTGCAGTGGCATATGGGTGCTGGAGCATGCATCGCCTTATGGTGGAAGAGGGGAGTAGGGCACGAGGATAAAACAACACAAGAAGCAGCTGAGGCAGGGCTACGTGTGTTTGTTGTGCAAACAGTGATACACCCCATTCAAAGTTACACTGTTCTTTTTATCTAAGGACATTTATCCCCCAGTAGCAATTGTGAACTAGAGTAGACAAATTAATGAGCTATACAAACTTAATGAGCTATCTATCTCTAGCAGTGTCATCATAAAAGCAAAGAGCTAAGTCTGGCCAGAACCTATCTGAAAAGATATGAATACACTTGATATAGCTACTTGTTAGCTTGTATGGAGATCTGTGTTGCCAGTCTAAAGCTACCCTCAGAACTTTTTCTATACATGGTTTAAAGACAGCTGAACTGAGGCCCTGCTATGCTACACATTCATTGCAGCAGTATTTCATTGACCTGTCTTACTATTTTTGGTCAAATTTGCTGTGGAAATGATAGTTATGCTTTCACAGCATCCTTTTCTCCATCTCCAAAAGTAGCTAGTCTGGTTCCACCAAATGTAACAGAGGGACAGAGATCTCAGAGATATTACATTCCTGAGACTTTAAAGGTGAAACATGGTACATTAATATCCCTCCTGAGGGCAAGACTGCAATGCGAGATTGAGTGTGTTGTTAATCATGAAATAATCCGTATGGATCAGACAATATCCTAAGTGCCCCAGCTACAGCAAATTTTTTCATCACTGCTCATACCTTATTATGCAAAGGGTAGTCCAGCTCCTGTGGCAACCCAATAGTCTCCTCTAATGCTCTGTGGCAAAGACAAATGGAGGACTCAAAGTCAAGCCTGGTACAAAGAGATGCCACTCCACTAACTGTACAGGATTGTACCAGACATATGTCCAGTCTGATTTTGTTGTGTGTTTTTAAGTGTGCTATGGTCCATATCCTTCCTGAAGTGGCACAGTGAACGTTAGAAGTTCTAAAAAGAGCTTAATATTTAAAACCACTTAAAAAAATTTGCATCTAATCTTTTTTTTTTTTTTTAAGTTAATTATTTACATCTTCAAATCTCAAGAAAAAGAAGTAAGTTAGGAAACACAAGAATTAAAGATGATGTGAATTCCTCACCCATGTGGACATGCACTAAACTAATCTCAGGCTCTCTCATAATATTATGCTTTTTTTTTTTTTTTTTTTTTTTTTTTTGCACGACAGCTACCTCTATGATGAACATTACTTGGTGAGGTAGAAATTCAGTGTTTTCCTTTATTATCCTCATCCACCTCGTGGTTCTGGCTCCATACTGCACACTGTTTAAATCCTGTTCTGAACACAGTGCTATTAATTTTGTCACAGCCTTTCCTGTGATAATTGTGACTAAAATAGCTAAGTACGTCAAAACCACTGAATTGATCTTTATAATAATGCCAAGACATATGGTCTTATTAGCAGAGATAATTCTGAAAGATGTATATTTATTTACTCAATTCCAGGCATTTAGGACATGATTTTTCAGAAAACACAATCTTTTGTGTGTGTTTGTTCAGAACACAGTCCTCAATGCCTTCAGCTGCAGTGCTGAATGCTCATTGCTTTTAGAAATCAGACCAAGGCTCCCAGAAAATGAGGGCTGATGCCTCTGACATAATTGGGTTTAGTCATGTACCTCACATTGGACGGACCCTACAGCCCATGCATGGCCTTGGTTGCCTCTCCAAGCTCTGCCCATCTGTGCTGCATGGGGCAAGGGTCTGCTCTGCACGCACATTATGCTCTCATTCATGTGTATTTCTGATATTTTCCGGCACTTGTTGCTGGGCTGCAGCGGCTGAAAGCACACTGGGAAGGGGGGGGAATTCTGGCTCTGCTGAAGGAAGGCATGTAAAGAGCATGGGGATGCATATGTGTGGTGCAGATGCATGTAGGAGGAACGAAGGGGATGACGTGTGCTGGGCTCAGACAGAAACTATAGATAACTGTCAGACTACAACACGTCTCCTGAGTGCACACGAACTGTTTTTCTTCAGAAGCTCATAGCCAAATGTGTCCATATTTTCTTTGAAGGAAATTAAAAAGAGATTTTATATATGCTATGTCAGGCAAACCTTCACTGTACTGTAAGCACAACATATGATCCCCGATATTTGCAGAACACCCTCTTTAAGTCAAGCGTTATATCGCTTTTTATTAGTCAATTAATGTTTTTAACAGTTCTTTGGGTTTGTGGATTAACTTTCTTCCTTTTTTCACTAGAGCGGAGATTGAGGTAGAAGAGTAGATTTTAGGGCCAGAAAGAGCCACCATGATCGACTGGTTCAATCTCATGTATAACACAGACCATTGGACATCCTTAAGCAAAATTCTTCATCACATAGGTCGAACAGTTTTCTTAAGAAAAAAAAATAAAAATATTAAAGAAATGCTAAGTGATGGAGAGTCCTGTGCAGTCCTGGGTAAATTATTTTAATAGTTATCCTCATTTTATATAATTTGAATTTAATTAGCCTCAAATTCTGAAAATTGGATCTTGCTAGAATTAGCTTGATCTCTGTCACGAAATGTTTGTTTCTTACATAATGTATTTACTTATTGTGAGGAAGTTCTCTGTTGCTGTTCTTCATGGCAACCCAACCAGTTTTTGCTCCCAGACTCTGGCTGTGGGGTTTGTTTTCTCAGCCTTTAGGCATTTCTGTGACTTATCTCCAGTTTCTCTTGAAGTGTGGCTACTTCAGCTGGACATGGTATTGCATGCTATTTGCAAGGATAATATAACTAAAGGCATCGTAACACAACAGTTTGTCAGAAACAACACATTTGTCAGAAATGCACTAATCACAAGTAATTTAGAGAAAGAAAGCAGGTAGAGCTCTAATTTACCTGACACGCAGGTTTCAAAACCCGCCCCCCAGGCAGGCTTTCATCACCTAATTTTTTGCCTGCTCTTCTACTGGGATTCGTACCAGTGCACTTGAAGGACTGTTTCAGGTAACCTCAGACTTTCTGCATGTGCAGAGGTTCTGTCTGAACACCAGGCAGCACCTCTGTGCTGTGCAGGTGATGGAGCACTGGCACAGGCTGCCCAGAGAGGCTGTGGGGTCTCCTCCTTGGAGACCTTCAGAAGGTGCCTGGACGTGGCCCTGGGTGGCCTGCTCTGGGTGTCCCTGCTGGAGCAGGGCTGGGACCAGGTGGCCTCCAGAGGGACCTGCCAGCCTCACCAGTGCTGTGGGTGCTGCTTTGAGACAGCTCTGCCTAGAAGGCCCCGGGTTGAGGTTCCCAGGCCTTCACTGGATGGTGTTTCCTTTTGCCAAAAAGCATCCCAACACCAACTCTTTTTGATTCTTAAGGAAACAATAACGAAGTAAAGAAATCCAGATTCCTAGCCAATCCAAAATACACCACCCACACTCAGTAGCCTCCTCTTCATATATCTGCGGACACCATGGTCTGTAGTGGCCATGACAGCTCGTTCTGTCGATGAGCCGTGGTAAGAAGAGGCCCTTTGGGGGGGCTGCTGCCTCCGGGTAGCACAGGGGCCCTGCACGCTGTGCTCCGCTCCCTCGCGGCTCTCAAAGCTGCGCCGCGGTTCTGTGGTGAAGCAGGGCCGAGAACACAACTTCCCTGTTCCCAGGCTGTCTCTTCCAAACCTAGGCTTCTGACTTGTGGCCTGCACAGCCCTTTCATGCAGCTCGTACATTGATTGCGTGGTATGTGATCGCATTCAGACTAGGAAATGATTCATAACATTTAATGAAAGGAAAGGCCATTGGATAATGTGATTTGACCTCTTATAGCTGCCAAGGCTACCAAATTTTATTTCTGAGAATGCCCGCATTCAGCCCAACTGCTTGTATTTCACTTAGGCATAACTTCTGTTAGGACAAACTGTATATAGGAAGACATCTAACAGTGATTTCAAGGCAGCAGGGTATGGAGAATCCACTAAATCATTTGTAACTTGCCCCAGTGTTTAAATACTCACAATGTTACAAATTAATGCCTTTTTTTTTTTCTTATTTGGATGTATCCGGCTTCAGCTTATATTTGTAAGTGCTTGCTGTGTTTCGGATTAAAATAATTCAGCACCCATGTCTTCACCATGATAGTACTTCATTCAAGTCACCAAATTCTTTTTGATTTGGAAGTAAGCTGAACTCATTCTATGCAAGGCAGTTTCTTCAGCCTGCAAGTATTTTGTGTTTTTCTTTCCTTGCCCTTTCCCATTTTTAACAGTATTTGAAAAACACACGGGTACTGTGCACACTGTTCCAATACCAGTCTCATCGTATCTGTAAACAGAGGTAAAATCTCTTCATTTGGTTCAGCCGCTGCATTAACTACCTTTGCAGCAGCTCTTCCCTTGGAGCTCAGTGTATAGATTGTATTCATTTTTTACCTTGATCCCTAATTTCTTTCAAAAATCACTGCTGTTTCAGAATGCAGTCTGCACTCAGTAGCAATGACTTGCATTCCCTGTTCTGAGATATGTTTGTGTTTGACTGTGTTAAAATGCATTGGGGATAAACAGAAACAGACTACCAGGCACTCCATCTTTCTCTATTTCATAATAGAGAAAATTAAATAATGCTTAAGACCACTCTTCTACATTTTTATAAAATTTGCAAATTTTATCATTGCTGGTTTTCTATTGAACCTTGATGCCTGCAAGGTCTTTATAAAAACTTTTTTGTTTAGCAGTGATTTCTCAATGATTGCTCCTTTTTGGATCTGTCACTTGATTAATTATTTATCTACTTAAACTGCGCTCTATAGTACTTCATTGTGGCTTTTTAAAATCAGAATGTTGTGCTACTAAGTTAAATAATTTATTAGTATGAGTAAATTCCTTCATCGGCTAGATCTGATAAGTTCTCAGTGAGTAAGTTTCCCTCCAAAGAGCATGATATTCCGTAGAACTCTATTAAGTGATGTTATTCATCTTTCTTATCAGCTTTTCTGATATTTTGCTTGAGACGGATGTTAATGTCACCATCCGGTGGTTAGCTGGATCATTATGTTTCCCTTCTCTGAATATTGTCATATAGCAGCTGTCTTTCAGACCTTTGGATTCCTCAGTGTTCAGAGATTCATTATAACTTAATGGCATCACTGATTAAAAGCATCTGACACAAGAAAGTGAATGATCATGGCCCACATCTGCTTTTTCCCAGCCCAGCTATTTCGTTCCTTTCACTCATAGCTCTCCTCCTCCTGAAGCTCCTCAAGTTCGCAAGCCCCCTCTCCTGCTGCTGGAGAGCAGAAGGTTGCTGCTGTGGCTTTGTCTTCTTCCTCCCTCAAACAAGGGGAGAGCATGTGAGGACTCTCAAGTATTGCAAGGACAGAAAGGGAAAGGAAAGAGAAAGGAAAGGGCACAACTGTGCTGAGCAGCTGAGTGTCATCCCCCCAACCTTTTCCCATTTCTTATGTATGAGGCTGGTGGGCTACTAGGGAAGGAGCCGTGCAGATAGGCTGTGCTGCTCCAGTGGTAGAGAGAAGTGCTCCCAAACCATCAGAAGAGGGCATGGTCCAGATGGGACTATGAATTTGTGCTCTTCCTCAGTTTTTAAAATAAATATTGTCTAAGTCTGTGGTTCTGTGCAGCTCAGCAACTTCAAGCACTGTTTTCGGACATATTCAGCCACAGAATCAGCCATAGAACATAATTCTATGGTTCTGTGATTTTTAGGACTCTTAGCCATAAGCCCTCTGAGTTGGTCTTTATTCAGGTACGTTCATTCTCAAACTCGTCTTATCTGAGTACCACTATTGGCATTAGCAGTAGTAGCAGAAGCAACTCTTGCCTGTATACATATCTAGGACATTGGTGTTCAGTTGCTGAGGCAGTGCTCCATACTATGTTGCTGTGGTAACCCTTTGTCCTAATTCTGTGGAAAGTTCCTACAGAAAGCCTGAAGAGTGCATGGTTTGTTCTCACTTGAGTCTCCTTCATTTCAAAAAAGACTGGAAATAAATCTGTTGAATTACCTTTCCTCTGTACACATTTTTAGGCTCTTTTTTTTTTTTTTTTCGTTTCATAATATTCATCTAAAAAAGCAAGCTATCTTTTCTCTTTAGCCTTTCAATTTGTGAATTTTCCTTTGGGCTTTTATCTTTCTTAACCAACTTTTTACGTCACAAATTCTAGCTTATATTGTTTGCCATTTATTTCCTGCCTTTCAGTTGTCTGTATACTGAGGTCTTTTTAATCTACTTCTAGTTGCTGTCCCATATTCATCAACTGAACCAGAGTGGGTTTTAAAAAATTGTCCTTTTGGGAAATCATATAAAGTCTTAACTTCCAGTTTTCAGTTGAATTACGCTGTCCAAGTCTTTTTCTTCCTTTTAATTTTACTCATAAAAGCAAGAGAAGGGAAGTCTAGCATGTGACACTGTTTTGAAACATGAGCTATGAGTCACAGATTCATATTATGAACGGGAAGGACTCAGAACACAAAAATATTACAATGTAAAGAAAATGTCTTTTAATGTAATATCTCACGAGAAGCTACGGCAATTCCTTTAGCATCTTCACACCATTCTAGCTTCCCCCTGGGGTAGAAAACCCACCAAGACAGACGAGCTCATTCAAACTGGCAGACTGTTGCAGAAAATGGGCTAATCTAACCCTAACTAGGGTTAACCCTAACTAGGCTAATCTAACCTAACTAGGTCTTTGAAGGTGGCAAGAAGGCTTTACCTAAGCAAAGCTGGCTGGATAAACAAACTTTCTTAACCTGGAGCAGTATTTCTTGCACTGCATTCAGTCCCTTGTAGAATGTGGCCAGGCAGTTCACATGCTTGATTTCACATGAAATCAGCCCAGTAACAGTGAAAAACAAATTTATTTGTGTGTTTCGGGAAGAATTCTGTACCTGATGCTGCACCAAGTGGAGACTGACTGGTGGAGAGTGACTACCACCATCACCTGTAATTAAGAGGAGGCAACTGCTGACCTGTTAGTCTGATCTTTATAGTATGAAACATTTTAGAACAAATTCTAAAGGGAGGAATAATTAATGACTGTGGTTATTTGTAAAAATGAAATGTAGAGTTAGATAATCTCACCAAGGTAACCTAATAGCTTTCTGATGATAAAATAACTGATTTTCCAGATGAGAGTAGACCTATCTGAATTTAGTGAAGGATACTGTGCTGCTGAGGACTAGTACAAGAATTGAAAGGGTTGGCGGAAGGAACTGGATCAACAACGTGTTGGAAGGAAAATGACTGAACAGGAGGGAAACTACAAGCATTGTTCCTCAACTATCAGTTTGGAGACAATCTTATTTTTACTAAGAAATTTCATGTAATACCAGGAATGTACTAATAAACTTAGTTGCTTGCACCATCAATTGTGCAAGTGGATAAAATTCTCACGTAATAAAAATCAATCGTAGATTGTATGAATTGTATGAATGAGGTGGCCAGCTATGCGGACACTGGAGGTTAGATTTCCTTCATAAACTGTGAATTTATTTGTTGAAAGTTATGCAGGAAGACAGAGAAATGTGCATATTAGGTAACCACAGGGTGACTGTGTTCCATGAATTTTATAACGGCTATGAAAAAGGAAAATACAGTCACACTAATATCAAGTGAGATAGTTCCCATCAAGAACTAATGGTCTGTTAATGCATATATATGTA
Organism: Cygnus olor; assembly: GCF_009769625.2. Lineage (NCBI taxonomy): Eukaryota > Metazoa > Chordata > Aves > Anseriformes > Anatidae > Cygnus > Cygnus olor. The sequence continues at coordinate 96,430,783 of NC_049170.1, read as the reverse complement.
CACGTATGAAATGCAGTTAGACTTTAATTAATATGCTGTTCGTGATTCTGTTTATCCATGTTTTAAACAGATTAATTGAAAACGTAAAATAAAGAGGAAGGCTCCTAAGATGATGTGAAGACTAAGGAGTTTGTAACACGAGAGGGGATTGAAACAGTCTGGGTTGTCCTAGAATAGAAAAAATGAAGGCTGGCTGAAGATATGACTGATACTTAAAAATACGCCAATGAGTAAACACAATGGAGGAGGAAGAGCTATTTAAACTAAAAGACAATGTTGGCAGAAGAACAAATGGGCATAAAATGACCATGAACAAATTTAAGCTGGAAAGCGTAAGGTTTTTGGTTATCAGAAAGCTGTCTTTCGATGAAAAGCAAAAACTCCTCTAAATAGTTTTTTAAATGAAGTTCATTAAGCTTTATATGACGGAGCTGTCTTCAATAGCATGGGCTTTGATTCAGTGACATAGAAGGTCCCCTTAATTTTACATCTTGCACAAAGCAGCAAATACTCTTGATACAGTAACCTCTCAGGCAATCTACACCCATTGTTGTGAGCATACAGTGAGACTAAAATACTCTTTCAGACAGCAAATCAAGAGACTTTGCAATTTGGCTAATCTCCGGAAGATTTGAACAGGCTGAACACAAAGACTTCTTTTAGACCTTGCAATGTCTAACATGCCCAAACAGTGCAATAGTTTGTCTGAAAATTGTCACCTCCATCAGCGTTACACTGGGATCTGGTCCTAAGTGCTAACTGCAGCGCTGTGTGCCATTTCTTGAGCTGCCAACAGATCTACTGTCCGTCTTTAAAAATGAGGGTGTGAGGACCTGGACAAATGCTAATTTGAATAATGGCATCCTACTTATCACAGTTTCAGTAATGGAAGGCAATATTCTCATATATTAAAAAAGCTGTGAAATCCTCCCTGCAAAAGATGATGGGTAGTATTATTCATTCTTATTTGCTTAGCTGAATTTAAAAATGAACCTAGAAGGAAAAATATATATATATATTTTTGCATATTGAGTAAACAGGATGTATTTTATACCCATTTTTATACCATGTATAGTATGCGTAATTTGAAAAAATGAAAATTGAATATAAACATCAATATTGTAATAGCATTAAGGTAGGAAATTGGAATAAGCCTTAAGCTTCTATCTTAACTAATGCCACTGTGCTTTTTAGTGCTGTTGAATGCCACACTCAAGGAACAAACATTTTCCTCACATGAACTTTCCTGGTGCTGTCATTTTGTACAGTGGTATGAAACACAGAAACCTCTGAACTAAGACACCTATCCCTTTTGTTTTTCAGCATCAAAACAATGATTCCTCCAGGGGAGTGCCTCTATGCTGGGAGGAAAAGGAGGAAACCCATTCAGAAACAGTTAAGTATCATATTCATCATGAGGCAGTTGCACCTCTCTCCAAATGAATGTGGTAGAAATGAGGCAGCAGGAGGAATCTCATCCTCCCATAATCTGCTGACCCGGGGGAGACCCAATCTCTTTCACTTCAATGAGAAACCCCTGGTCTGGAGGATGGCTCTTCATGGTTTCCAGTGGTCCCAGAAAGGATGCTGAGCATGGGTCAGAGCGTCCTTACCCATCACTGGCTGTCCCAGGAGGTGGCTGGTGCTTGTTGAGGTGTGCACCTCAGTGTTTTTTCCTAGGCAGAAGATACTGGTGGACTAATCATCAGCTGGGCAATTGGCTGGAGGGGGTGTCCCCTGCCTCCTGTTTTTGAGAAGCTGTGTGTTGAGTGGCACCAGTGTGCTGGCATGGCCCCCTTTCCCCTTCCTTGGCTTAGCCTTGCCTGGGGCATCACTAAGTTTGACACGTGAGTCTGGAAAATGGGTCAGTTCAGCCAACTGAAAAAGCAGACTGGTGACTCATTTTTTACATAAAGAACACATCATATTCAAGCCACTATTTACTATGGAATCACTTTCATCGGAAGAAAAATGCGAGAGAAGCTGTATGTGTGAAGGCAAAGCAGAAAAAAAATGCAATGGGTCTTAAAAAGATGCTTGAAATTGCAGGAAAAAGGTTGTTATAACTCAAATGTGAAATGATTTTGCCAGAAACCACTCTGTGAGATTAATCCTTCTGATATAATCATTCCACATCTGAGTTATACTTGATTATGAAACACATTTGTAGCATGTTAAAATTATGAACTAGCACTGGTGGTCTTTGCAGGCAATTTAAGGATGAGAAAGTAATTAAAGCAGAGCTCCTAAAATAACCCACTTGGCTTAAAACTGTATATATTTGTCTAAAGTTAAAGGGGAGTTTCTCTGAAAGTTTGGGTGAGGACTGCTGATTTTGTTTGGATTTTGGAGAGTATTTGCACATGAACCACTTGTTGCCACTTAAAAAAAGGTATTTTTTTAGTGTAAAATACATAACAGGTGAGGATTTCAATAGACAAAGATGATGAATGAAGAACAGTATTCTTTCTGCAACACCTGAGTGTTAGATCCAAAATGTATACAACGTTTTTGCACTACTGTTCAAGTATGCATCTGGATACTTTATACATGCATGAGGTGTGGAACTTCTCCAGTACGTGAGATTGCCTCTGTGCAGAACTGTTTATGAATCATAACTCATGTGGGAAAGGAAGAAGAGTTGCAGATGCTTTGAGAAACATTAAGCTTCAGGTTTGGAGTGTGCATATTAGCAAGAACTTATCTCTGAGATGACTTCTAGGTAAAAGCAATGGCTAAGAAAGCTACCCACTATCAAAGGATGTAAGTGTCCTCAGGAGCCTTTTAGGAAATTCTGGCTTCAACAAAATCAAAGGCAGATTCTCACTGAATTAGATGGAACCAAGGTTTTTACCTTTTGAGCCACTGTAAGTAGTGCTACTTTGAAAATATCTGCTACGAGATGGCAAGGCTGGTACCTGAACATGAGCCTATCCACCCAGGATATATACAGTTTCGATGAAGAAACTTGGTTTTGGTTAAATAAGGGAGATCATATGCTCGGAGTTATTATAACACAGCTCCCACATTAGAGACTGCCCTCTATTTTCTGTGAATAGTTACTTATCACTTGCTGAGGATGATTTCTCACTTCCTAGCAACACTAGTCTCTTCCTCAAACCTTATCTCTTTGTGGTCTTGGTGTCTGGTAAGCCTTTCCTGTGCTCATTCCCTCATTCAGGGACTTCCTAACCCTGCTCTGAAGAGGCTCTGAATGCCCATGACTGACTTACGGAGTCCTGAGCTCCTTTCACAGTCTATGCCCTTCAGTCCTATGGATCTTACTGACATTTCAGGACTATGAGGTCTCCTTACCAGCCTCAAATAATTTATCTTGAATTTAGAAGGATAGACATATCCTATTTATTGAATAGCATGTTCAACCACGATTTTTGATCCATGTTGTGCTGTGGTGTTGTTTATTTTTTTTATTATTTTTTTTAAAGAATTTGTCTTGTTTGATAGCATAACACATTTTCCTCTATGGCCTTGTCCTGTTTTTCTGCCTGTATGGATTCATGGTTACTAGTCTGAGCAGGAGATGTGGATTTCTTAGGGATTCGTGGATTAGACCTTTTGAAGGCCAGGGTTCAGAAGACAGAGGCGTAACACTCCCCTGTGCAGAACAACTAAGTCTTTGACGTCTACCTATAGTCAGTGCATCCCAGGAAGCCAACTCTCCTCCCCTCCGTTAGCACTTTGTGATCAGGCTGTCAAGCCAGTTGGTGATCCTGCAGCTGGCTTTTAAGTTAGGACATCACAGAATGATAGCACTCATGATGTTCACAGTTTTTCGGGCACAAGATATCAGCAATTGTATTCTGAGGTAGCTTTACAGAACAAGGAGGAACACGTATGAAGAAGCTCTACGGCAGAATGCAGAGAACAGTATGACAATGAAAAAAACGTAGAAAATTTGTATTTGTAAGAGCTGGTATGTTTCTGTCTTCTTCTCTACTAGGAAAAACTGTCTTCACTAGGTTGCCATTCTTCAGACAGTACACCAGGTTTAAGTTTGACCTTCATATATACAAATAACTCTAAAATCCTAGCTGTTCTCCTTTGGTCACAGACAGCTTTCAAACAAGCCCTATTAAATGTGGTCTACACTAAAGGATTTTGGCATTTATGGAATCAGTTCAAACACCTGGAGCTCAAGCTGGTTGAATATTTTCTGTCAGTTATGCTTTTCATCCAGAAAAATTGAGTATTTTGAGTGAAGGAAATATTTTCTACTGAAGTGTTTGTTTCCTGTGGAAACCTAACATTTTACTAGTAACTCAAGCGTGTGAAACCTAAAGAGATCTTGTTTTTAACCTCAAACTAAAATCACTGCATTGAAATTAATACTCATATTAAAGATGCTAGAGCGATGCGTCAGGACAGTTACCATTTGAGATTCATCCACTTTTCATCTCAAACCCTGGCAACTTGTAAAACTCTCTCTCTCTGCAAAACATTTCTTGTAATGTTTTACAGCTCTTTAAAGGCAAGCTCAGCTGCCTTAGCTCTGAGTGTATCTACAACTGCTCCAAACTGCCCAGTTGAGCCAGAACTGTATCAGTGCCAGGGTAAACAGAGACCTCAGGAGGTGCAGCTCTCTCCTGTTTCTTAGTTCTCATTTTAAGGCCCTCTGTGGCATAGTCCTTCCTCTTACTTGGTGTCACACTATCCAACCTCTCATCTGCTCTGCCAGGGTGATGTCTTCGTGACCATTAGTTCTGCTTTCTCCTTTTTTTTTTGCCGTGAAGACTCAGAAGAAGTGGACAATGGAAAAGGGTCACCTTTTCTTCAACCAGCTTTCTCTCATCTCGTCCTTTTCACTCATAGGGGACAGTGAGCATTTGCACATGGCCAGTTGCCACTGGAGCTCAGCTGTGCCAGGCTATTGATGCAGTGCCCAAGCACAGCTCAGCAGCTATGGGTGCTGGTCAATTTGTTCATGATAGTCATCTTGCTGTTACTTTGTGCCTAGTCTATCTGTTGCATCTCATGGTCTCTCTCTTCCCTTTCCCTTCTTACTGAAAGCTTCCCATCGTATTAGATGATTAGATTTTCTCAGTTTAGATCCTCCATGGGTTTCACACTACAGCATACTTTGAAAACTTCTTCAGACTGAACTTTCTGTTCAAGGGGCAGGGCTCCCTCAGCGGGCAGCAGGTAGTGGAGGAGCAGATACCATGCTCTGCAGACAAGAGCTGTAGCTGCAGGAAATTCCTCTGCAAGCTCACCGAACTGGTTTACAGAAGTGGCAGTCCGTGGGTCCTGGGCACACTGAATCGTTGAAGCGCAAATGGCTCAATGCCTTATGTACCAATAAAACAGAAAACGTTCTCTGCATCAGCTCCCACACTCATTTCCTACTGAACAGGGACTGGTGGCATGGATCCTGTGCAGGAACACGTACTTGCTACTGCAGAGCAAAATCTGGATGATCTAACCGCACAAAGAGGAAATGCCAGCTTTACGGTTTTAAGTACAGGTGCCACTTTATTGTAGTAGTAGTGTATGAAAAGCAGATTAAAAGAGGCATTATAGAATGAGTGTTGTGTTCCTTAGGACCTTATTTATGCAGTTTGAGAATCAGTTTTAACACAAACACGACAAGCATGGCTAGTTTCAGCTCAAAATAAGGGCTAGAATTTCCATTCACCTCAAAACAACTCATTGAAGAATTTTCCTGCTTGCTCTTTTCTTTTGTAGGACAGCTAAGTTAGCCTTTCTGTGGAACTTGCATTGTTTCAAATCTCATCCACTTGGCACCTAATTACCATTTGCATCAAACTTCCATTTGTTTGGATTTACTCACTGACTGAATCATTTCCTTGAGTTTTCAGGAAGACTCCATCCTGAACTTTCTCTTGCAGTCTTTTTACACCATTCCCTGTAATTTCCAGACAACTGATCTCTTAGTACAAATGCAGTCCATGTATTTGCCATGCCTCTCTGGCATAGAGCAGTTGATAGTTTATACGGTAAATAGGCTCGAACAATTTCTGTTCCATGTAACTCTTGAAAATTTTTATCTTTTGAACTCATTGGCCTAATTTTTCTTATTGGAATTATTTTTTTCTGTACTAAGTTGCTTCCTTACTTCAGTTTGTTTGTCATGTGTAAAGGGCAATGAGTAAAAGTCTATGTTCTTTAGCTTATTCTGAACTATGGGCTATATCCCTACAAAATTGTTGCTATCCACTGGTCAGATATCTTTTGGTGTCAAAAGTGAGAAAGGCTGAGCTTCAAGGTTGACTCCAAAAAAGTTAGTACCCATTATGTACAAAGAGTAGTCCTTCTTTGTGGATTGCATTAATTGTTGAATATTTTCTCTCTCTCATAGAGGAAATTCCCAATCCATAAAATCTCCTCCATGCCTCTGAAAGCAGCTCATTCTGTTATTGAAGGACCACATGCCTTTTTAGGCAATTTTAAATGAAAAATCAGGAATTATGTGTTTTCATCGACACCTATCTTGAATATTTTTTCATTCTGTCTGTGTGTTGATGCTATCCTGTCAAATTGAACTGAATGCTCACAAAGATAGCAATGATTTTTTCAAATCTGGTTCGATTTGAAAGGTTTTCACTTTGTAGCAAAGTCAGCAATCCCATGTATGTAACATTGATCTTTTTTACTAATTCCTAAACATAACATTTTTTTTTCTAACTACTTAAAAAGCAGAATTAAGATTGCATAAGAAGACAACGCTCAAAGTATGTTGTACTTTAACCCTTGACCACCTTGTGAAATACTAATGCTCAAAATTAAAATTATCATTGAAAAATGGAATCAAGGTGTGGCATGTCAAACTGCAGCAGAAATGTGCTACAAGTAACTAGATGCACTCTGTTTCTCCACTGGAGCACTAGCTAAGCTGCATAAGCTTATGCTTCTTGTCTTTGCTTAGGTGGAAGTGGGAGCTGTTAGCACACCCATCTTTTCCTTGTCCACCATTTCCCATTCTTGCAGTACTTTTCCACTCTTTTCCCCCATGATCTTTCTCTAAATGTCTCTTCTGAAGAAAGGGCCTCAGGAGAAATGTGGCAATGTGCCATAACACCAAAGAGAAAAAGGGCGATGTGGGAGTGTGGTGGAGACCACCAGACACAACACCAAGTGCCCGGGACGATGCTAGCTCAGCTGCAGCCCTGGGTTGCTGTAAGCCCTTGGCGATTGTGTATTCATGCAGTTTGCAGCTCCAGTGGCCTGTGGCTTATTTTTGGATAAAGCATGTGACTACTGCTTTGTCCAGCAATGGCTGTCTGCTGGAGATAACAGCCTTCTCGACCTTACCACAAATGTCTTGGTGCTTACGTGACAAGTCTGTTTTGCCCACTGAACATCCCTCACTGTCATGCTGGACACCCCAAAATTGATCACCCCTCACTGGACGCCCCAAAACCGAGTAGTTTAAAATTCACCATTTTGCCTGTGCAACTTTAATCTAACACCTTCCTCACTGGGGATGCATTTCATCTTGTACATTTTCACAACAATTGTTCTGAGATATCTGGTCCTGTTCACTGCATGGACACACCATGGGGCTGGGGTAGGAGTGTTTGGTTTTGAAATCTGAATAATGTTAATCTTAATGTTTTGGGAGGAATATGAATGTTCTTAAGAGAGAAACCAAATTCTTATCTTTGTTACTACTGACATACAAAAGATAAAATGGAGAACGTTCACGGGAGTTTTGAGCCTGGCAAAAGAATGTCTCTTCATGTTGCTTCCCGTACTCTTTTTATCATGTCCAAAGACAGGCTCTTTTCTTGATTATCTCCTGAGCTACAGGTTAATTCTGAGTCATTAAATGGAGGGCACTAAGAGGCTTTAAATGAATACAGTGGGTGCTGAATAGGTTCATCCATTAGTCATGGTAATTTTATTCTGCTGTTCAGATACTAATCTGTACAACATTGATGAGAAATCATTTTTTTCTGGTGTTCACTAAGACACAAAGATAGCGCCCATTCCCCTAAGATCAGAGGGTCCTGAATAAGAGATATCATTTCTTCATCCATTTTCCACTGGGTAGATGTGAAAAGAGAGGCCAATGTCCATGTCTTTGCACAACGGCAAACGCAGAATGGTGAAATTTAAAATGTCTTTTCAGCAGGGGATAGAAACTTAGCAGATTTGCATAGAACCTAGATTAACTACACTTGTTATCAACTGACTGCAGACAACATCTCAGTCCCTGCTTGTACTACCTGGAGGTAAAACAGGTAATCGAAAATGTGATTCTCTTCTCCACCACAGAAGGCCTGCAGCTGGGAATGAAAAATCAAATCCTTCAAAGAGGCACAGGGACCGTCTGAATGCAGAACTTGACCATCTGGCCAGCCTCCTGCCTTTCCCACCTGACATAATATCCAAGCTGGACAAACTGTCCGTGTTGCGCCTTAGCGTCAGCTATCTGCGAGTCAAAAGTTTCTTTCAAGGTAGGTCTCTTTAAGATATCAGTATGCAGTTAAAAGTCTCCCTCTTGCTTATTGCTGCTTTCTACTAACCATGAGTAAAATTAAAATGTAGTATTATACTGGTAAAGTAAAAAAAGAAAGATCTAATCTCTATTATTGAACGTACTTATCTTGCGTATGAGATGTTGCTTTGGAAATGTTGTGCATTTCCTCCTATGCTGTTTGTGTGTTTTTTACCAAATAATGGGATAACCCCCACCCTTCCTCAACATACTTTAGGAAACAGGAAAACATGACTTTAGAATACTTAAACTAGCAAAGAGTCTTGGGACAGATGTAATACCTGTAGCTACTTTGTGCTCCTTTTTTGAAGCTATTATCGTTCATGTTTACAATGTCTGTTTAAATACAACGTTAAAGTAAAGAAACTACCGTGTTACCTGTATTTACTGTATGCCCAACGGGAAATAGCCTTGCTTGAATGGCCAGGAAGATCACTTTCTTTTGGTATAAGCGAGATCTGAAGTTTAAAGTGTTGACTAAAGCTGTAATAGGCTACACTTTGTTTTTGTAGCTGTCTGGCACACCATACAATGAAAGCCAAATGTGTGTGTTCAGATGTACAGAACAAGAATTATTCCAAATTTGAAGACAGTTTTCATTTCTTCTGTTACTGCAGTATTCACAAAATCTGCAAAATCTGGATTAAGGATTCAACAACGAAAATCTTCTCAAAAGTTTTTTTTTTTTTTTTTTAATGAGAAATAAAAGCCTATTTGAAGGAGTATAACTGACTAAAACTTATAGGTGGGCTGCAGGGATGAACAGCAGTATTATTTATGGATGTTATTTTCCTTTACTACTCTTTACTACTCCTTTCTGTCACTATCCCTTATTATGTACAGTGTGTACAAGGGAGACCTTTTATTTTTGACTGAAGAATATTTGTTGGTTGACCTCTTTTTTTTTTTTTTTTGGTTTTTAAATTTTAGTATAAAAATAATGCCAGATTTTGAAGAGGCTTTGGCAGGCTGCACGACACGCTACAAGCTGACATCACGTATCATGTTACAGGTGGTGATGTTACTGATGGCAGGAGCCTCCCATGTCAACGGTGGCAGCTGGCTGCCTAGCCTCTGTCATTCGGCAATTTACAGAGTGCCTCTTCCCCTTTGTACACATACCTGAGTGTTATTACCCCTTCCTCTGAGCTCTGCTTTCATTTCCCTTGGATTCACAAGGAATAAGCTGTCTTCAGTTGCCTTTACTACTCTTCTGCCTGAGTTTCTAATATGGATTGTCCTTTTTTTTTTAAAGGATAAAATAAAACAAGTAAAGCCAGACTTCATTACTCTGAAATGTTCCATGTTTGAAGAGACTTCATTTAATTTAATCCCCAAATTACCTAATTGAACACATAGTTTGTGTTCCCTTCATTCTTATTTTTAAATGTTTACATCGTGAAACTAAGGTTACAGAAAGCATTGTTTATAGTAAAGGAAGGAAACTACATGCCATTTTAAGACAGAGAGCAGGCTGGAGGTTCAGGAGGGTGGAGTGAAGGAGAGGTGAACCCTTGAAACAGATCCGGACAAGGAATGGGTGCTAATGTCTGGTAAGAGCAGGAGCTGCAGCCTTGGCTTCACGTCACGCCATCATCTACTTCCTTGTAGTTGTGTTGTGGAGAAATGAGGCAGAGTTGGGTTTTTTAACTGAAGATTTGGTAGGAAGTCACCTAAAAAAAACAAACAAACAAGGATTATCCCCAATGTTTGGATCTTTGTTGTGACGAAAGAGCATAGAAGAGCAGAAAAGGCTTCTTTGTGGCTTTTAAAATCAAAGGATGGTACTATGTTAGGAGTTGTTAGAAAAACTAAAGATAGAGAACAGACCAATGATATGCAGAGATATTATAAAATTGAATACAAAAAATATATCTGGAAAAGCTGACCTAGAATATCCATACTAATTCACTCAGGGACAATTAATTCAAAAGAACTGGTGTTCAGTAGAAGAGAGAAACCTGGAAAATAGAACATAAAAACAATAATCGAAGAGGGACAGTGGTCAGCAAATTGTTCTGTGCTTGTAATACGATATGTTGACATAAACAAGAAAGCCAAGTGTGGATTTTGGTCTGTTTGCCCAGAGGCAGCATGTCACTAAACAGGAAGGTTATAATCCCTCTCTGCATGAGACCAGCATGACTCCATCTGGAATACAGCTTTCTGTTGTGGGCATCTCCTGGTCACAAGGGCATTAGTACATATAAAGACGTTTGGAATAAACACAGTCAAGAAGTGACTGTAAGGCTGGATGGCCAAAAAAAAAAAAAAAAAAAGAGTAAAATTAGCTCAAACACGTACAATTTATGTCCTACGGCTGTTCTTCTTCATGGGGGAGAAGGATGGCCTGTGAGACAGGAAGGAATTGCTAAGGACATTTTAGTGGAGCACAATGAAGGACCTAAGAAGCAATGATTAGCATGCTGAAATTTGGCTTGAATATCAAGCAAATCATATCTGTAATGAGTTCTGTTCAGCTATCCAATATTCCTAAAACTGATGCAGTGGAGATTCAGCACATTCAAAATTGTAGTCATAATTGGACACACAGGCATGTTCATCCTTCTTTTAAAACACTGTTCTTTGAGTTTTAAGGAAGTTAAGCTTAAATCCTATGTTTAAAAAAAGTGTTTATAAGAATGCTTTTTGCAATTTTTCTTAAAGCTTCAAGGTGCTGTTTTACACATAAGTTCACGTATGACATTGCCATTCAACCTATAGCAGTTTGTCAATTCCTGTGACAGATTATAATTACACACCTTCAACAGTTCCAGTGGTTTCCAGACATACTCGTTGACTTGCCACTAGGTGTCCTTTCAGTAGCTACTCTGGAATCCTCGGTGTGCAGCATAAATGTATTTATAGAGATCAATAGCTAATTAGAGGGCATGGAGTGACCTCACCATGTTGATTTCAGGTGTGGAAATAACTTTGCAAGGAATTAGATATTAGGGGATAGCAAGTATTCATTAGTCATGTATTCCCTTCTTGGTGACCATTATAGGTTAATACCTTGAAGCATATGGCCCGTTCATCTTAGTTAATTATTTAAGCAAAAGTTCTGGCTCTTTTCCAAAATTGAGATCTGGTTGTTAAGGCAGATTATATTAGTTATCAGTTTAACAGTCACTCTGGTGGATTTCCTCTGTCATTCTTAGAAACCTTTTCCTTTGGCTTCGGAACAATTCCTCTGCCTACTGGGTTTACAGCCTTCAATCTCTGTTATCGGTTGGCAGTGGCTCTATTAATAGTCCCACTCCCCCAGGCTATGCATTTAGTCGTTTTGCATTTTCCTGATAAGCGCTTCAAAATGGCTTGCAGCAGTAACCTTACAATCTCACCAGATCTCTTGTATAAGACAGCACAGATCTGAACGGGTACTGAGGCTGAGAGACATCAATTGCTACAGGAAGCTGTGCTGGTCATCTGGCCCTCACAAAAATTTGCCTTGGGTGGGACTGCTGTGGGTGTGGAGTGGTACTTAATGGCTGTGACCACTTGAGCTCCCTGGACCTCTGTCTTGGCCGTATTCCATCCTGGATCATTGTATTCTGTCTTCCTTTACCACTCTCGACAATACACCCTTCAGTACCTCTTATTTCTTAGTTTTTCCAGTGGTGGAAAAATGGTGGTCTTGTTCCACTTCAAACCTGACTCCCTTTCATTGATCATTTAACTTGTCCCCTTCTTGTACAGCTTTTACTTTTGCAGATCAATGTAAAAAGAGTAGCACCTTGTTCTTTTAGCATCTCAGATTTGTTCTGAGAGGCAGTTGACTTAAGCTTCCTGGTACCTCTAAGGAGAACAGCTGTGATAGTTTAGATAGACCAATAGATGAAATAAGAATACAGTTAGAACTAGAAATTAAATTTCCTAATTTTTTAGTTCTTAGTGTAAATAATAATCTTATACTGATAGGCCACTCAAATTTTCCTTCAAAATGCCAGTCATTAATGTTAATGCTTTTAACCATAAGCATTCCTAATTAATGATAACTAATATTGCCAAGTGCAGTCTTAGATGTCAAAAGTAGAGACTTTAGTATGGGCGATTCTTCAGTTATTCAAGAATTGAGGGCATTTTAATTCCTTCACTGCATAATTCAGATAAAAAGTAATTTAATCCAATAGTCTATGTTATGGTGCCCATCCAGACATATAATGCATGGGTAAATGTGTATTTTTCCTGTTTATATGCACATACACATTTGCATGCAAGCAGATAAACATGCATGCACAGGTAAAAACAGTGGCTTCTCAAAAAAAATCTCCCTTGTGCTATTATTTTGACATTTGGTGTTTATTTAGTACCAGAATTCAGTGCCTTCTCTGTATTTACTTACTTCCAGACTTCATTTCATCTTGAAAGCTGAAAATGTGATTGATTTATTGGTGACTAAGTAAGGAATGTAGCTAGTCCTGGATTAACTCTGAGAATAAATAAATTAAAAGTTTCTGTAAATTTTACATTAAAATTGTAATCCAGATTGTAATTCAGAAAATAGTGACAGTCAAGTGTGGAGACATTTTCTTTGAACTGCCTTATGTTGAAGTTATGTGTGGATTTTAAACTGAATTGCAACAGACTATGAAACATTTGTCTATAAATTTTAGTTTGTCTGCTTCCATGTAGAATTTCAGATGTTAGGAAATAGGCCTGTAAGGGACTTTCTCAGTGAATAATCAACTGTTCCTAAACCTGAGGGACATTTGTGTAATGTTTTTATGAATGTGCAACGTCAGTGATTCCGCACCTTCCTTGGCAATCCTCAACATCCGGTTCATATCTCTCCTACTGCAGTTTAAGCCTTCCTTCTTCTTAGAACTACTTATTCTCTTTTCTTGTGACACCTCTGTTTTTACAGCTGTGAAGGTGTCTCATGTTTCCCCCAGTCTTTTCTTCTTTAGACAAAACAGCCCTGCCCTGATCCCAATTTTTTTTTATTATTATTTCCCCTCCAGAGCTGTATTTTCCTTAGTCATTCTTGTTGCTCTGCTTTTGTCTTTTTTCAACATAAGTTCAGGGCACCATGCAATGCATCCTTCAATTTTACAGAGAATGATTGATAGCTTTTCTCAACTTTTCCCACACCATGGTTTCGTAAGTAAGCTTGGCCCTCTTTACAAGAAGTTTCTTTAGTTTACTTATGAAGATATTGTGAGGCTTTTCTAAGTTATGAAGACATGTAATATCTATTGTTGTTCTTTCTTCCCATTCACATGTCCTTTTATAGAGGGTAATTAATTTGGTGTGACACAGCAACATATCCGTGGCAGATCTGTTGATTCCTATATCTTTGTTATTAAGTTTTTACAAATAGATTGATTTCTTTTTCCAGTGCTTTTCTAGGGATTAAAGCCCAGCTCAGTGGTCCTACTATTCTTTGATTTCTTCTTCCCGTGCTTTCTAAAGATAAGCTCCATGTCTGCCCTCTTCTACTCTTCCAAAATCTCCCCTCATCACAATTTCTCATAAATTAATAGCTAACAGCTCTGAGAATGTTTCAGCTCAGTCTCAGAACATGCTGCAATGGATTTTGCCAGATGCAACCAACTTGCAAACACTAAACTTATGCAACCACTGGAGGTGCTAACCTTGTTGCTAGTACTTGCCAGCAGTATCTGTCTGATCCTAGCTGATGAAAGCAAAAAGGCAATAAACACTTGAAACTTTTGGTGTAGCGTCTGTGGCTGAGTAGCATCTCCATATCTATTTCTGAGCAGCAGAAAACTCTTTTCCCAGTCTTTTTATATGGTTAAAGGACTTCCAGTGTGCTTTTAATAACCTCTCCTTTCTTGATACATTTTATTTTATGCATTGGCTTTTCTGTTTTTCTTCTTACACAATTGTGCTTTATTTCATTATTTATTTATTTATTGTGAGCTTCCAATCACAAGAACTCAGGATTTTCTTAAGATGTTCTTTTGCTATCTTTCCCACTCTTCATTGCTCTTGAGATACTTTACACTTATTCCCTTCAGCCTGGTTTGTTGAAAGAACTTCAAACTTCTACTTCCCTTACATATCTATCCTAAGAGATTTCACCTTCCAGTTCTCCATGTGTACTGGAGTCTTCCTTCTTGAGATCTGGTGTCTTCATTATGCTGTTGTTTGGATTCCTGCTGCTATAAGAGCCATTGGGTCCGGGATTTCCCGGTCACTTTCACCAAGACACTGTCCCAACCTTCTCACCAGTTTCTCCCTTTCAATTCAATCTCTTCTAAATATTTATTTATTTATTTTTCCAGTTCTGGCAGGATAGCACACACTGTTTGGTTTCTGTCTTTCTTCTGATTTAACATCATATTAGCAGGTCATTTCTTCTTACTCAGTTATGTCTTTGGTGTTATCCAATTCCCACTGATGTTTATCTTTAATGGAAATTGGATTTATCCCTTTTAAGAAGAAAGCAACAAAGGATTCCTCCCAGCTGGCCTGAGTTTGAGTGTCCACAATTACTTGCAGTCTGTTCCAGCTTTCATCTCCTCCTCCTGTATCCATGGCTGTTGATCTTCTAGCTCAATAACATGTATGGATTTCTTACTACTTTTATTCAGATTCCTTAGGTTCATTAGATTTTTTACATTAGGCCGTCCTAAGAAGAGACCATGAGACTGTACCTTACTGTAGAATTTGAACATTTAGTACAACAGTCCACACCCCATAGCTGGCAGATGTGTTTCTGGTGAGAGGTATGTCAATCCAGAAAGTTACAAAATTAAAACTTGAGAAGGGTAAGGGAGCAAAGAATGGCCTTGCTTTCAGTGCATTATCCACACCATAACGCTATTCAACATTTCTTTATGAGTGCTGCTTAGCTGAACCAAAGCTCCTCTTCTGACAGTCCAGGACTCCACTGCAGTGCAAGCAGAGGGGTTCTCAGGCTTCCAGTTTCTTCCCATTGCCCTTCCAAACATTTCTGTTTTCTTTTCAAGAGTTTTTGTTTTTTTTTTTTTTCCAAAATCTCTCAGCTATTTTTTTTTCTTTTTTTTTTTTTTTTTTTCCCCTGGATTGCCAAGTTTTGCTCTTTTGGTATAAACATGTTTTTTAGATTTCATTTAACATTAGCAAGGAAGATTTTTCCACAACAAAATTTAAAAGGTTTTGAAACTGAACTCATAAGTTTGTGTTTATTGTTACAATTATGGCCTATACGGAATACATTTTTAGGGGAATTTTCTTCTTTCATTTGTTAGCTGGTTCATGTAGCCTGAAGCTTTCCCTTAAATGTTAAACCATAGTCTTAGTGAATCACAGAATCACAGAATGGCTGAGGTTGGAAAGGGCCTCTGGAGGTCATCTGGTCCAACACCCTGCTCAAGCAGGGCCACCTAGAGATGCTTGCTCAAGACTGTATCCAGGAGGCTTCTGAATGTCTCCAAGGAGGGAGTCTATACAACCTTTCTGTGCAACCTGTGCTAGTGCTTGCTCACTCACACAGAAAAAAAGCATTTCCTAATGTTTAGAGAGACCTTCTTGTGTTTCAGTTTGTGTCCATTGCCTCTTGTCCTGTTACTGGGCACCACTGAAAAGAGCTTGGTCCATCCTCTTTGCACCCTCACTTCAGGTATTTATACGTGCTGAGATCCCCCTTGAGCCTTCATTTCTCTAGACTAACGAGTCCCAGCTCTCTCAACCTTTCCTTGCACAAGAAATATTCCAATCTCTTCGTTGTCTTTGTGGACCTTTGGTGGACTCTCCATGTCTTTTATACTGGACATGTTTAGAACAGACATAGAAAAGTAAAAGAAGGAAAGATCTGGAATGTAAGTAAGTGTTATAAGAGACACTATGTTGAGAGCAGGATAAAATGCCTAGATCAGCAGTCATGGAATTATACCTCCTTGACTCCATCTCTTCACTCCCACTAATCCTTTCTTACTATGATTTATATATTGATTTCAGTTATGGAAATGATGAGAGGCTTTCAGATTATCCTTAAGCCTCTAGTTTTTGATGAAACCTATACTTTGAGTTACAAATCTAGGATTTCAGTTTCAGTCTGCTTAGCTAGGGTTGAAGCTGATACCTTGAGTCAAGAAGTGCCCAACATATTTGTATATTTTAACGTTTACAAGTTTGTTTTTTAAAGACATATTCTACTGATTTAGAGCACTCATGGTGCTGTCCTCTGAAATTGAATGCCTGAATGATTTCTGTATTGCAAGGGAAATAAAGACTTTTTTTAAAAAACACATACAAAATATCCTTAGGGTATCTGTTGCTGTAGTCCATAGCCATAACTTATTAGATTGTCTATAAGAATTTAGGTTGTTTATGTTTCTTCAAGCAGCGTATTTAACTTCTTGCACAGTAAAAGAACCTTCCTGGTCAGAGTAGGTAACAGGTAAGGCTATTCCAGTGGCTGTACTCAATCATCATATTCAATTAACCAACACATTTAGAATGTTTCAGCCAAAAAGGGACTTCTTGTGAAAGAAACACGTTTTCCCCCTTCTTCTGCTCTATAATTTTACCATTTTCTTAACGATACAGCAATTGAAAAAAGGAAAGAATATTCTCATGCAGAATTGGTATATAAGTAAATCTTTGAAGTAAGACCTACTTCTCCAAGTCATTATCTAATCAAGAGCTAAAATGCTACATCAGTGAAATTTTAGTAAAAGTGTCAAGACATTAAGACGGCTAGCTGCATTTATTCCTTACTGATACCTAGCAGGACTCAATTCTGGAGAAGCAGCTGCACGTCTACTTTCACCCATGTAACCCTTTTTCAAGCTGGTTTATTTTGACTAGGCCTTTTGACATTTTTGTATGGCATCACATTAACACATTGCTTATAGCAATGCTTCACTTTTTCTTTTCCCCTTATTTCCTGCGGAAACCATTCATTGTATGTAACAAATACCGGAGGTTGCTTGTCCTCATGGATAACCTGAAGAAGAACTCTCTGACCCTTGGGAGACTTTTGCTGACTCTTGGAAGAGGACCTTGTCTCACCTTTGTGCCTTGTTGAAAGAGCATTGAAGGTTTTTCTACCTCTTCCTGCTCATTGGCTTTCTCCTTAATTTCTTGCAAACAATGTATGTTTTGTAGGAGAAGCAGAGTAGATTGTTCAAGCAGGATTCAGAATAAGCCTACATTCAGGAAGAACAAGAGGACTATAATATTATTGAATTCCTGTCATTTTTGAAGATCAAGGGAACCTGTTGGTGCAACGATACGTTAGATATCACATTCTCAGGCTGGCTCTAAATTCCATACCTATTTTTTGGAATAATGGCAAATAAAGGATGTTAGTTATAAATAATTGTCAGTTCTTTTCTGGTACTCCTTTAGTACTCATGTGTCATGTGCTGTGGGTTGTTTATATTGGCAGACCTTGTAATCTTAGAGCTGTTAGGCTGTGTCAGGCTTCTTGCAAAGAGAGTTGGACTCTATAGACTTTGTGCTGTCTTTGGGGAATACACCATGGTTACAAGTCTTCTTGTAGAACTTCCTTTTCCAGTTCTGGATCTGTGTCTTATACCATCTTTCTATTGCTGAATGCCATTCAGCTGAAAGTTCCTGTAGGCCTCAGTGTTTCTCTTGATACTGGTAAGTCTGACTATAAAACCGGAGACCTGAAAATGACAAGTGACAGGAGAAGAACCTTTGACTATTTGATTTCTCCTAAGGTCATTTGGCACTGGAATAGTTCTGCTGTTTCTAGCAATAGAAGTACACTCAGAACCAGACAACATGGTCACAGAAACAAGTAAGGGCTGCTTTTATAGGTGTTCCCGCAAACCACGGCTGCTATATTGGTCCAATGTGAGGGGAAATCCCCCAGGCAGTTTGAGCCATTAAGCAGAGGTCTTTATCTTTGTCCAGCTTGATTAGTCATTTTTAACCATTCTGATTTGGTAGGCTTTTATGCTTGGTTCCATTTGGATAGTTCACAGTATGCATCTCATATATCATTGATATAAATAAATGTGGGCATATGACAAGGAAAGAAATGGCCCCATCTAAACCAGTAGACCGATATACGTGCTCTTTTGTATTCACAGATGTGATCTTTCTTGAGCACTGTGCTTGCTCAATCCTTCCTCTGCAGCAAAGATCCTCCTTGGCCCAGCCTGTTACCAGCTGTTGAAATACCCTCCTAGCCCCCTGTGGATCAAATTCTATTCTCCTACGCTGTAATGAATGGTCTTTCTATGGCCTCATTTTCTTGAGTTAAATTGTATTTGGATGTTGGAGACTGAGAAAGAACTTAGTGTAGGTTTAGTTCTACTGCAGCCCAAGTGATCCTTGGATATAGAAACAAGATTGGTTTTCACCATAGGAAATATTGTTTTTTCACTCCAGAAGTTGCTAGAAATTGCAGTGATTGTAGAAGGTAATAACAATAATTTTGCCCTAGTCAGTGCTGCAGTGGATGGGAGGTAGGAAAGCATTCCCTCAGGCATGAACTTTGGCTTGGTTTACACTTGTTCTCAGTTTCATGACTGATTACTGTCTCTGAGAGGAAATTTGTTTCTTTACTCCCAAGAAAATGATTTACTTTGTTTCTAATTTTAAACACAGATATGTTTTAAAGGAAAGACTCTTATTCAACAGAACAAGGAATTTAGCTTGGCACAATATAATTGCAAAGGGCTTTGAAGACGAATAGGACAAATAGTTTTAGGCTAGAGAACAGTATGGGAGACTACCTTCCTGGTTTCTCTTCTTGCTCTGCTACTGACTAACTTTTGGCTTACAGTACATGGTGAAGCTCTCTGCAGAGAACTCTGAAATAATGCAGATGTCTGAGCTGGTCCTGCAGCTAGAAGCAGATTTGGGGATACTTTGGGGAATACTTTGCACTTTGGGGATATATATGCACAAAATACTTTGCACTTTGGGGATATATAGCTAGACCTTTTCCAAGCTCCTGTTATCTCCATATAGCAGCTTGAGACACTGTGCCCACACCAACACCCTTAAAGCTAGCTCAAAGATATTTGTGCTTCACTCCATGCTTGTCTGGTGCAGACAAACTTATCTGGTGCTTGCCAGATCAGGTAACCCCATTCTTTTGTGTCTGTACAAATACGCTGGCTATGCCACGCAGACACCAAGATGACACGTGTGATCCATGGAGACGAAGAGCTGTGAGTGTAGGCTCAGACCAAGCTAGAACACATGCTCACTGCAAATAGGTCCCTTCTGCTTTAGTGTTCCTTGTCATTTATCACATTACCAAAACCCAGTAAGCTGTCCTAAGACCATTTGCCAGATAGTGTTGTGGATGGAGGTGGGTGAGAACCATATCATAGTATTGTCATAGCTGCTTTGAAGACTGTTCTTCAAGACTAGTGCAAGTATAGTCAGAAATTATTTCTAATGAGACTTCTGGGAAGGCAAACCCATTAATATCTTGAATTCAGAGCCTGCCATTCAGATGTAAATATAAAACACCACTTCCTTTCTGAGACTTCTTAAAAATAATTGGAATTACAAGGCTGTCATTCAGCTTTTTGACTTTGTAATCCCTTTATAGAGTCAGTTCATGAAGTTCTGAAATGCTGTCTTACATGCCTCACTAGCAATTCATGGTGGCTGCTGAGACCCTGAGAATTTGATGAGATTCAATCTCAGTATGAAGGCCAGGCATAGGGACTGGGGAAATGTGGAGGTTGCAAAGGTGTGCTAAACAAGAGGGAAGAGGATAAAGATTAATAGTCAGTTCTTGAACTGGCTTCCATCATGTACTAATTAGATTTTCAAGTAAATGCTCTGTTGCTTCTCTCCCTTAACCACTGACAGATGCACTTTATTATCTACTTTCAATAGTTTTATTTAAAAAAACCTTCTTTCTTGTTCTGCTCCTCAAAGTCCTGCTAATTGTTAGGTCTGAGAGCATTGCCTGTCACATGCATCAGTATAGTCTCTTTGGTGGTTTTTATCTTTTTTTTTTTTTTTATTGTTCTCTCTGTGTTGTCTGTGTCTGTTGTTTCCTGTCTTATACTAGGTATGTGTATGCTTTGTCAGTGAGTCACCAGCTTTTTATTCTGTGGTGACAAATGTGTTTCCATCTAAGAGCCCTAAAAATCCACTGGAAGGACTCAGTCCAAAGACAAGAGGATACCAAGTCATGGAAGAGGACAAGGCTAAGTGGCCTTTGTTTATTTTTTAATAAATTCTGTCTTTTCAAGATTTTATTTAATCTCTGATAAATTAAATTTAAATTCTGTTTATTGATAACACTTCATTGACTTTTTTGAATGTAATCAGGGCGTATGTTTTTATTTTCA
Organism: Cygnus olor; assembly: GCF_009769625.2. Classification (NCBI taxonomy): domain Eukaryota; kingdom Metazoa; phylum Chordata; class Aves; order Anseriformes; family Anatidae; genus Cygnus; species Cygnus olor. The sequence continues at coordinate 96,410,056 of NC_049170.1, read as the reverse complement.
TTTTGTTCTTGGAGTTTAAAATTAGCAAATGAAATGAAATTTAATGCTAACAATAAGCAAAACACCTTGCCAGAATTCAGGTAGATACCCCCAGTTAACCCAATTACTGCTTCAGAAAATGTGTATCGATGACCGGGAACTCTTATGTCATGGAGTGCTCAGTGGTGATGTCTCTGAGTAGCAGCATGAGGCATTTGCTCAGTGTTGATGTTGAAGGAAGGACATTATAAGGTGACCTGCAGACACTGTTTCTCAGAGTTTGTTTAATAATTGATTTTACACATTCTTACCTGCCCTCACAGTCTTGAAGAAGACAGAAGTCTCTTCAGTTCAAGCCTTTCAGTCTTCCTCATTGCATAATTTCCAAAATTGTCTGGCATGTCTTTGAACGCTTGCCATGCACAAGACTGGTGCTTCCTTTCTTTTCTCCTAATCCCCTGTGCATGTCGTGGTCAGCATCACTACTGCTCTGGCATCTGCTCTCAGAAACCCTGTCAAGGTGCTGGGAGGGCTGGCTGCTCCCAAAGGGATGGAGGTCTCCATGAGACCAGTCAGGGCAGGGCCTGGAGCCAGGCCATGTCCCACCACCCGAGCCAGGAGCAGGGCAACTGGGGGCACCAGGGCAGCTCCAGACACAGGCACCAGGCACCTCTGTAGGGTTGGGCCAAGGCCAGGATCCTGGCTGGGCACAGGCATGGCTGTGAGGTGGTGAGGGCTAGAGCTCAAGCCCAGCCTCCAGGGACACTGTCAGGACCCTTGCAGCACCCACGCTTTTCCCTCTCTCCATCTTGACTACGTACCTTGCAGACATCTTGTGCCTTTCCACCATTTCTGGACTATAACTTCCTTTCTGAACACAACACAAAGACTGTTTTCCAAATCTTGAATTCTGCTCATTTCATAAGCTCTGTATGACAGGCCTTCCTGACGTCACTGTTGTTCCACAGAAATCATAGCTAATAACTTCTCTTTCTTCCCCTTTTCTCTGATGAGCAACATGCTTTGTCAGCTCTGTGGGCATCTCTATGACTGGCTTTCTCCCATCAAGGCCATGTGATTGTAATAATCCTTGCCTATTACACATTTTTCCTTATCAACCCTCTCTCCTCTTTTTGTGGCTTTGACTCTTTCCCCTACAGCCATCCTTTGTCTTCTTCACATCGCCCTTTATTGATGAAGTGCCTTTCCTGAAATCATGCTTGGGTTACACACCAGTTCCTCCAGCACAGAAGTCTTGTTATAGACAAGCTACAGGTGGCTGGTAGATTAACAGAAGTATGGAAGTAAATAAATAAATTAATGGTTTAGTTAAACCCCAAAGTTGATTATTTATCACAAGGCTTGTATGGCTGATTCTGTGCAAGATACCTGTCTTTCTAAGGCTGTGACTAGATCTTATTTAGATGCTTGGAAATCCAAAACATGAGATGGAACATGGTTTGGACAAAGAAATAATCACCATTTCTGAAAAGCTTACCTCATTTTGCTACATGATTGGGCCTAAAATTTGGCTTATTGGATTACTACAAAGTACTTGTTTTCATTTTCATTTGTTTTATATTTGGTCTAGTCTCTTTTTTTTTTTTTGGAAAGAAAATCCCAACTGACTAACACAGATGCTTTTCTCTTCTATTTAATGTAGCAGTAACATATTAGTCAGCACTCTAAACATTCACAACCATTAAGTGAAACATTTTTTTTAGATTAGTCAGAGCAGATTTCCATTTATAAATCCAGTATTTATTTGATTACAATTTTTGGTACACTCATGTAGATAACACAAGTGATAAATTTTCTAAAATCTTGACATCTGTACTAGAAGTAGAAGCAGAATGCATATCAGTAAACTAAATTAAATGCTTACTAAGAGAAGTTACAAATAAACTTTAAAACTTCCTTCAGAGAAGCTCATAATTTCTTTCATGAAAGATGCTTTATAAAAGTCTTGCCAAAAATGTATCACATGGATTTACTGTGTCCCTAAAATTCCACTGAAATCCCCTTAATGTATTCCCTTTTTATATCTGTATGGAATATATCAAGTTGAAGGTATGTATAGGAAGTAAATCTTTGCCTGTAGTTTTTATTACAATAAATAAAGTTTCTGCTATTCCCATTTACCTTTGAACCTGCAATGAATTGGCTACTTACATATTGGAAACAGCTGAAAGAAGCTGATTCAAGAGGATTGAAAGCAAGAAAAGATCAGATCTAAATCAAAACCCAACATATATTAAGTTTTCTTTTTCTAATCCATTAGCAACTTAATAGCTACTCCACTTTTCTCATTGTGTAACTGCAAAACATATACAGACTTTATATTAATCTTAAATATTCCCCGGAGTATTTCAACATCTGTACCGAAAATGCTTATCTCCCTCATGTTAGCATTATATCGCATATCAGTATTACTGAAAACTTGTCACAAAAGCCCTGTATTTTGTTCAAAATAATTTGTTAAAATAATGTTGTGCCATCAAATAACCCCTATAAGCCTTGTAGGTTCCCCAAAAAATAATAATTTACGAAAACATTTCTTCGGGGGAGAAGTAATCTAACTTAGATAATACATCTTGAACTGATGAATGTAAGGATTAGTGTAAAAAATATGCCAATATGTTATAATGATGGCTAAGACAAAAAGTGGAGAAAAAATGGAACCTGCATTTCATTTTTTTTTCATGTCTTAATATACATTGCTGCATATAGGAAGAGGCTGTATAAAAAACAAGTTTTACTCAAAACAAGTAATGTTTATGGGAGGAGATTAGGGATGTTAAAAATTACAGGAATTACTTTCATTGCTATCAAAGGCTCAGTCATGCAAGGTGCTGACTGCTTTCATATTACTATGTTCAGCAGGAATTGACTGTTTTCAACACGTCTTCAGAATCATCAGAATTATGTAATAAATGCTAGCAATATAGCTCTGTATATCTGTTTAAGGGATGAGATTTTTCTTGTGAGCCAAATATACAGTTGGTGACATGGCAGAGAGTTTGAAAATGTTACGCGGCGCAATATTCAGTCTTCATTCTTTTTGATGCTAACAAGCACTTTAGAAATATCTAATAAATTTAGTATTAAGTGCCATATTGTTTGGGGACAGTGATTCTACACTTGCTCCTAAAGACTTATGGCTAGGAAACCAGAGACAATGTCAGTTTGAAGGTCTGGTTTGCAAACACACGTTTTAAGTGTCATGGTGGTAATTGATAATGTCTTTAAAACCACTAGTATGACTTAGATAGTCATCTCTGACAGGATGGGGCCAGAAGAGAGGTCAGAACTGCAGTGGCACTAAATTTCAAGTGGTCACTGGGAAAGGAGTAGTTGCTTCACTGTTTCTTTATCACCTTTATCTAGTCAAATCAAGTCACAATCTCCAGACAGGGGTCAGTGTGCTTACTTGAAATATTCTAGCTTCAGCAGATATTCCATCTTCTGAATCTCTGAGCATTGTGTTCAACCAGCTTAGTTTAACTTTGGGAAGTATGGTGGAATGGTTTCCTCTGCTAGAAAAAAGAGCTGCAGTGACAAAGTACAGCTTTGTGGCTCCATCGCCAAATTATATATATACAACAGCATGTGAAAAACATGTTGGGGAAGACTTCTGAGGTGTATGCTCATGTACCCTGAAATGCCAGTGGTGGAGATTGGGAAATGAAACAGAAACTTTCCAAGGATGAAGAGGACAGTGAGAAACCTAGTCTCCTTCCCACTGAAGCAATCTGCCAGGAAAGTCCTACTGTAGACAAAATTTGGGCAAAAAGCCTTTTCTAAGAAAACAACAGGTTTGATTGGGAAATAAACAAAGACAACTGGTCAAGCCCTTAATTCCTTGTTATGTTTTACTTAACTGTGGCATTAGTAGAGTAACACAAGTCAGGCCTTCAGAATCTGGCCCAGTATTTTGAAAATGCCTTTGCCTGAGTTTAAATGCATTTTTACAAATTAAAGACAAATGCCATTGGAAATAGTGAAACACTGGAGGGGTGAGCTCACACCTTCACTACCGCAGTAATTTGGCTGGAGAGGGTTTCGTGCTAGGCAAATTGGGCACCAGCTAGCCATATTGCTGCCAGATTAGCAGGCTGCTGGAGGGAAAGAGCACTGAAAAGTGTACTCAGATTAACGCAGAGGTAATGGGATACAGGCAATCAATTTTGGAGATTTTATCAGCGTACTTCCATGTCAAGCTTTTAATTAAATCTGCCAATTTTAATTTTTCCTGCATTTGCTTTTACTGTTTACCTTGGTTCCTTTCCTTCCCTGTTTCATTGACTACAGTTTGTTAATCTGTTTTCTTCTGAAATCTTTGAGAATTATTTTCCACCTATTTAACTGTAACAGCTTTACTATAGATAAGCCACAACACCTCTTCATAGATGCTTTTCTTATTTGTATCTTCCTCATCTGTAGATTTTCCTGTTTTCTCCATAGTTTTCTTTCCCCCTTTTTCTGTCTTTGCTACAATGTCCTCCCTCTTCCTTGTATTCCTCTCTTCTTCTCTAAGAGCTTTTTCTTACATCTGCCCTCTGCTGTTCCAGCACTAGGTCTCCATCTATTTTCTTGACTGACTTTGGTGGGAAAGCAATGCTCTTTTTTTTTTCCTTTTTTTTTGCTAGTAATACATTGTCCTCGCCTCCTGTTGGGTGAAAGAAGGACCCGGCAAACCTCTTTTCCATTCTCCTCCATGAGGGCCTTTTGCCCTATGTGGTCTGGGTGTGGCAAGCTCCGATAGCCAGCTGATGCTTTCATTGCATGGGCCACAGGGAGGGGATGTACCTTTCATTCCCTCCCCTGCATAGAGCCCTACCACAGCGTCAAGATGATGAGAATCACTGCAGCAGAGGGATGGAGCCTTAGGGCGGGAGGGGGGAATAAATAATGATTGTTGTCAACCCTCCCTCCTGCATTAGGCTGCCAGATGATTGCTTATTGCTTGCTCCCACCCACACTCTTCATGCCACCACCAGCATTCTTGGTCCTTTGTGGCTGATGTTGTGGGCTAGTCAGCGGATGAGTCAGCTGTGCTAACCAGTGCTTTTCCAGCTCCCCATGCAGCGATAGCTTTGGTGCAAGAGTTTCCATCAGAAGGATTATCAGCATGAAAGGGGGGTTGCATGGGCACGTTCATCGTTTTGTTTAGAAGCTTGCCATTCCATGTACAAAGAGCAGGTTTCCAGGGGTTTGAGGTTCAGCTCATCTTGTTCTCTTTGCATACGCTCCGATGCAGGGTGTTTTGGAAACTACATCCTGTATACCATCTGGTAGTATGGGAGTGTGGAGTTAATGGGAAATTCAAACTTTGAATAGGTCAGGAAATTCAAAGTTTTGTTCTCACAGCAATTAACTACATGTTGGTCTCAGATGGTATTTTAGCTTATTGGGTTAAAGTACAAAATGAATCTTGCACCACAGCTGAATTCCTGCACCACAGCTAAACTTGGCACAGGGACTGAGTGGGAGAAGAGACGATCAGCGCTTCAAAATACCTTTGTGCCTCCTCGATGCTGGCCAGGCCTGGGCCTCTTTAGCGCTTCCCAGGGGTCAGAACACCCTCGGGGACTGGCGCATCCAGCGTCTCACAACTGGTGGCGACTGTGGAACATCTGGGCAGTGGAAAATGCATTAGGCATAAGAATGCTCCGGCTGCCCGCTTCCCAGCCTGCCCCTGGTCCTGCCTTGACTGCTGACTCCCAGCTGTGCTGCCTTGACCGTCGCAGAGCATTACGGTTAGGCACTCCAGTTCCTGCTCTCGTTTTGTACGCCGAGCAAAGGCAGAGCAGTGCTGGGACACGCCGTATGCCCAGCCACGTGCAGAAGGCTCCGTTGCAGTCCTAACTCGCCTTAAACTTCTTTCTGCAGCTGCACTATTTGCTGTCTTCTTTAATCTGCCTGCTACTTGGATACTGAGGATATCTTTCAGCAGTCCTGTCTAAGCTAGAACATCATTTACGTTGCTCTAGAAGAACACTTTTTTACTCCACTGCCAGAAAAAAAAAAAAAAAAAAAAGCTGGAAAGCACGGGGCTGTGGTAGAAAGGCAGCTGAGCACCAAGTATGGATAGCATCTTGGGGCAGCAGGAAAGGGAAGAGGGTGGCAGCTCTCTCCTGAGCATGCTTGATGTAATTTTTGTAACTGAGTTACTCAGAAATCCTTAAAGCTTGATTATAATTACTGTAATTTCTCACAGTACTTAAACTTATTTCTAATGAAGGAATATCTCTTAGTAGCTATTTAAAGTCAATTTATGTATTAAATAACGATTTGTATTACACTAATCTGAAATCGTTTGATTTTGGATTATTAGCGGGAGTGTAAGTGAGTTGGATTACATTTCTCTGGATAATTTTCAAATGAAATAAATTTTGCAGAAGGACTGAAAAAAAAGGAATTTAAAGACAGATTTGCAGCTAATCCAAACCACTGTCTCCGTGTTCTCTCAGGTATATAGGTGGTGTACAGATCATTGGCTGTCGGAGGCAACTTTTCAGAGCTGCATAGGGAATGAGGAAAGGCAGGAATTGTTTGGAAATTGGCATAATGAAGGTCATTGTTTATGCTGATTTCAGTATACTAAATTATTGACAATTCTTCCTGTAGAATTGCAGGTCCAAAGGCACTTGGGGACATTCATTAGACACCTTCGTACATCTCCCTGAAAATTAAAGCAATTTTCCACACTGTATTTGAACAAAAGAGGTCATATTCTTGAAAAAAAAAATTACAAATATTTTATTTTCATATAGCGAATAATACAAAAAAGACTGTCAGTAACACAAGGCATTTTAGGTACCAGCTCTGCAGCCAGACTGCTGTACAGAGCAGTGCTGAGCAGCAAATATTCTAGCAGCTGTTTACCCTGAAATACCCATATGTATATTCATTCCTGCTGTTACCAATGATTTTTTTGCCAACTGCCTCCAGAAGAACAGGATAATTTGTTTGTAAAGGTAAAGTAACACAACAGTATTCTCATGTATCTCTTTCCGTAACTACAAAGGAAAAATTGTCATGTTAATTAAATACTTACATTATTATCCAGGACTATTTCATTTTAGATTAACTTGTGGTTTAGGCAAATTTCATAAAGAGGGGCAAAGTCACATCTCTTTGTTTAGGCAGGAGTTGACCTTGTATAGTTTTCCTTTCCATGGGAAGTTGTGTTAGGGAACTGGAACAAACCAGTAACATAAGACTGGGGGGAACCTCTTCAAATAAGTTTCAGAAATTTTTGAAACTATGGCCTGCTTTTGAAAATGCCTCCAGCCTTGTCTGCACTGATACTGTTACCCTCGAAGTCACTCTGGAGGCTGTCAACACCCCCCATTTATAGATCACAGTCTATCTCACCACCTCCCGATGATACTCGGCATCTGATCCTGCCACGTTTCCAGCCCAATTCCCATCCATACGTACAGGCAGGGCCAGGAGCGGAGACAAGGCTGATTTTGAGGAGGCATGAATTTCGTATGAAAGCTACGCCATGAGGCTGTCTTCTGTGTAAACTGCCAGCTCTAGTGCAGATGGGAGGGGACTTCAGTGCTCGAGCTGGATGGAGGTACGCGTCAAGGTCAAGCCTGAATATCTCTGGACAAAGCAAGGGCCCTGCACAACCTGTGGGTACATCTCCAGAGTCCCCAAAGCTGGCTGTGTAGCACGTGTGGGTGTACCTGATCTAGCTTTAATCTGGCTGGCGTGGCTAATAATAGCAACGAACTCACAAGACAGCGTGCAAACGAGTCATCCCAGCCCATACGTGAGCCCTCGATGGGCTTAACGCTGTGCCCTTGTTGCTGTTGTTACTTATTTAAGCTGGATTACAAAGCTGGTTTGGGCAAGCCTGTTTGTGCTACCTGTAAATGAAATGTGTCTGGATACTAATCCTCCCAAAAAGTCAACGAGCAATACGTCCAACTTCATTTCTGAAACTGCAGGCTCCAGAGTAATTTAGAAGCTTTTGAAAATTTTACTTCAGGTAAATGAAGTACATTAATGCAAATAACTCGTGATGGAACAACAACAGTTGTTTTCCTAGTGCTAAATGGTTGTGAAAATAGGCCAACCTGCATTCTTTGGGTAGAGTTAACTTACCATAACAAGAAAAATAGTTTAATATATTTTTTTTCTAATTTAAATTCTCCCCTGCCCCCATCACCAGAGGCCATTCCAGCATGCCTGTTCCATGAAAACGGGTTAGGAGGCTGGTCATTTGTGGGATACTTTCAGCTAAAATATAAAATAGGTTTTTCTGTCCGAGAAACATGCTCACACTAGTACTCATTTTACTTTCTTAGTATTTCTTCTGAATACATTTTTGATAGTAAACCCGTCTCCTGATTGTACATTTCTGTATCATTGCTGCTTCTAACTCTGCAGCAGCAAATGTTTAATTCAGGGCAATCATTATCTGCTGTTTATTTAATCTAATGTTTGTTTCACTGTTTACCATGGCTTTCAAATATCTTAATTAGCATAATTCACAGTAGCACATGGTTGGCAGACACGGACCCTTAAGATAATAAAAAGGAACGGGCTGAATAAATATTTGAAAAAGGTGCCTGTATACTTTAAAATAATTCTGGCGCTACCTATCGTAATCTTTTATTTAATTTTACTCAGGGAACGTTATTCCACCCAGATAATACACCAAGCAATACATTTATTTCTCTACTGAGAACTGAAATACAACAGTCCCATGACACGTTTCGGTTAAGCCTGTATGATAACGTGTGTGCGCCGCACATCTGTGTTGGTGGAAAGGATGTGCTGCCTCTTTAAAAGGTTTTCGTGAACCTGTATTGTTATAGTAAACTCTGGTAGGCAAGGGATTGCGTGACTGCAGCAGACTCATTTGTGACCTCAGAAAAGTGGTTATGAAAGTGATCTCTTGATCAGAGGAATAGAGCTCTGCTGCCTGCGAGACCAGCAATGCACAAATGAGCCTCCTCCCTGCAACTCTGCCCCGACAGGAGGAAAAATGCTCGCTCGCCACTGAGAAAGCCTCTTTGGGATGCAGCATTCATAAACTAAGTCTTTGATGATTCTTCTTAAAACTACGTAGTTTAAAAACAAATTAGGGTCTAGAGCACAGATTTTCTTCATTTAATTTTCACGGTTTTAAAGAATATGCACGAAAGCTTTTTTTTGCTTTTGCTCTCTGCAACTTGCAGTGTTCATTTTCTGCCTTAAGCCAATTCATATTTTCCTTAGCATAGTGCTGATAAGTTGTGTCTCAAGGGTTATTAGACCCATTCTGGCAGCAAGTCTCAGTGTACATCCAATGGAAATCACATTAGAACTGAAGAAAAACCAGTATAAAGTGATGTTTATGTTAGATAATGAGTGTAAAACAGATCTGATCAGTCAGTAGGTAGGAAATCACCAGTTTCATTCAGAAGACCTTGACAGAGTAAGAAGAATGTGCACTAGAAGCAATATATGTATCATCATTCTCTTTACATATACTATTCACCTCTTATTGATCGCTTGGTGAAAGTTGTATTTAACTATAATTTTCTTGATAGTTGAGGCCACAATCCCATATATTTCATGAGAAGGAGACAGGTTTCCTGTCCTTACTCCCATATGGAATACTTGTTATTTCTTCGGTGGCTTGCCGTGAGTCAAGACACCTTCACAGGAGTCAGATTGCCCGTTCAAGTTAATGACAAAATGCAGAAGAGTTGAAACTGGAGAAGGGGTTATATTTTATTAGCTAGAACTTTGTTTCTGAAAAACAGAACATTGTTTGGCTGTTCCTTGTCTTCTTATGGGACAGGTCTGATAAGAACTGTGTGACAACCTTTTAATTTTATCTCCATATCTAAGAATTTTCTGTTTAAAAACCAAAAAGCAAATCAAAGCAGGGCCACAATTTACATTTCTAGAGCTTTCAAATCTCTTTCTGTCTCTTTTAAAGATGGTATTTTTCATTATGCTTAGAAATTTTGAAGGTCCTAATTCTGGCCATTGACTCAGGGACTGTGGCATTTTTTAAAATTTAATTTCTCTAGTGTTAACAGGAAGAGAATATGTAAGCACACTACTGGCCCGCTTAGGGTCTTTAGGATCTGCTGAGGATCTTTCTGAGCAAGGAACCTGCCTGTGAAAAGAGACAAAGCAAAACGGTGGTGAGGAAGTGAAAAAATGAAGGTTCTTGTAGTAATTGAACACATCATGTGCGAAGGTTCCTGTTCTGCAAAACAATTTATTTTTGGACAAACCATAATGTCCTCCCTGCAGTCCCTCTGACTTACAAGCGATTCCAGTTGGGAGCAAGGTCCATCTGTTTGGATAGCTTTACAGGACTAGACTTTAAATGCGTGCATTAAAGTATTAGTGTGCATAAAAACACAATAAACATATCCAGGAATTGTAACATTACCAATTTAGTGTTCTGGTACGTCCTCCAGTTTTTGACTTCAGTTGTTGGTTTGTACTTCATTCGTAACTTTTAGGTAAGATTTTCATGTTACTATTTTTTTTCAATATTCTAAAAACTTCTAGGAAATATTTCAGTGTTTTAAAATTATCTGGAAAATTAATTCTGATTTAATTTTTTTTTAAATTAAGATACTCATTTTCCTGGTATTCATTTGCCCTAACCGTGTCTCAACACCTTTTTTACTTCTTGAGGGAGAAAAAACAAAACTAAGGGAGCTCCTCTCAGGCATATTTTTTGCACTTGTTAGGTCCATTGAACCTCTGAAGGCAACTCTTCACACAGTCAGTCTCATCATGGCAGTCTCAACAGATAGCAGCAAAGCCCAAAGCAATTCAGCTCTGCCTTAGAGAGAGCCCTATTCTGAGGTGTATATTTATTGGTGGTTGTGCAGCAGCATGCTGCAGTCTTCATCTGACTGAAAGGTGGAAATTCTTGCATTTCTTCTGTCAAGTGTGTTTGCGTATTTAAAGTGCACTGGAAAGCAAATGTGCCTGTGCCTTTGCCTCTAATATTGGATACAGTATGGCTGCTATATAAGGCAGATATTAAGGAATTGCTCTTATGATACTTCTGACTCTGAATCTGATGAAGCCAGATTTGGTTTTCTGGGTAACATATGCACATCCTGTGCACTAAGGTCTCAGTGTGAATATTTTAGATGCAATGTTTATTTCATCTTAAAGGTTTCCTTTATCCTCTCCAGATCTTGTGCTTTGGCTATTTTTAAACAGTCTCTTGGGTGATATACCGGCCTACTGACATATGCTCTTTCAACTCTCTTCTAAGAGATACTGACTTAAATTCCCTCTCGGAGGTATGAATTTAGGCAGTGCCTCTCCATGCAGAGTGGTGCAAATGAAATTATAAAGGGACAAGAATGTTACAAAAGCAGGATATATTGAGGAGTGGAAGCTCAGGAGATAGCCTGTTTGAAACATAGGGCTGGAAACAGGTTATCAAATCCAAAAAGGAAAGCAAAGTTAATGCAAATTTCACATAAGTCAGTCATTGTCAGATTGATTTAATCAGGAAGGGTGAGAGACGCTTTCTCATACACTTTCCTAGTTGCGTTTATTTTCATGCTTGGCCTTTGATTTGATTTCATTCTTCAGGGATTGATTTACTAAATGTTCTAAACAGTAGATCTAAATTGAAGAGGGTAAACTGGTGCACATCTTCTGCAGCTGATAAAGACTAAAAATGTTCTGATATTCTCCAAATAAATCTTTTACCAGGACTTTATTGCATTTCTTCTACAAGATGCACTCTTAGAGCCGTTTTTTTTTATTTTTTTTAAGTGGGGAACATTCTAGTAAACTGTAGTAGCATACTTCTGACCACATGTAACCTTTTCCTTAGCTGTCATTTCAAGAAAAAATGGATTCTTGTCTCATGACTTTGCTTCTGAAAAATACTTCAGATTCAAATTTATTTCAGCAGGTTGTTTACCACAAAAGGAGGAAAGTTTATTTTTATTTTTTAGGCAATGATTAGTCTTGCTCAATGAACAGTTGTAGACTGTTGTCTGTCCTCAAAGGGAGCTGCCTCTGATATAGACCCCAATGCCCATAATTTTGTTATTTTCATTGAAAGAATCAAACTAGTAGAAAAATGGCCTTGGGACAATGAAATAATATGATCCATATCAAAAGAGGACTACATTCTTTGATTATAAAGAGAGAAAGTGCCAAGAATTCAGAGGATATAGAGAAGCTTTTCTTTTCCCCTGTTTTTTTTTTTTTTTTTTTTTTTTTTTTTTTTTTTTTTTTTTTAATATGTGGACAAGGGAAAAGATGAACAGCTATTCAAACAACAACTATCATGAGGGACACTTGGAAGAGTTGGGAAATTTTGCAAGTCATTTTTGCTAGGCCATCTGCTCTATAGATACTAGAAGTAATGTGCCCTAAAGTGCTATACATGTTAATATGTAAGTATATCATGATCAGTGGGACTTGCAGAGATTCTGCTCAAGCAATTAGGACGTAGCAGGTCAGAACACACTGTAATACATGTAAGTCTAATGTGGATTAGCTGGTGAAGTCTGAATACCTCTACATTGGCTTAACATGCAGCATTTCAGAGTGCAGAACAGACAGAAATGGAAACTAAAGCAAAAGAAAGATAAAATTACATTGTTTGTACACTCTGAGGTCCTTAGCACTGGAACTAACCATTGTTAAGCATGTCCTCTAAATACATAAGAATTCTCTTATTTTATTTTTCTATACTAAACTTACGCTTTGCAACTCAGTTCTAATTAATGAACATATAATTTACAAGCACAAGCCTTCAGGGGCAAAAAATTTATTAGAATCATCTTAATTTTTATGAAGGTTGTGGATACTGATGTGAAAGTTGACTAAGTGGATTGCAGATTTCTTACTTGAGATTGCCTAGAAGTCAGGCTTGCAATCCATTTTGTAGTTTGACAGAATAACCCTTTAGAATGTATATTGTATGTATTTATTCAAAAGGGTGTGCAAGCAAATACACACTCAGGCAAGCAACTGTATTACAGCTTAATTAAACTAAGAATGGAATAATACAGGGATAACTTTAAGGCCTCAGGATCGAATCTATAAATAATCAGGTTCCCATCACATTTAAAGCAGTAGGTAATCAAATGGAATTATGAAAATGAAATGGAACACAATTACTTGGAATAAGTCTTATATCTTGGGATAATACAGGAGGGAGTGTATGTATTTGGCAGTCTTATAGCCTATATATTCTACCAGACCAAATGATGAATCAAATATTTACTCAGGGTGATGCAAACAGATTTCTAAAACATCTTTGTCAATGCACAATGTGGGGTTTTCGGTTGGGGAGATCATCTGTCGAGTCATACAAAGAGAGAAAGGTTGCAACAGTAAGCCACAGAGAGATGTGCTTTCTGGACAAGTTATTTTGAATCTGTTGCTTGCATCACACAATTAGGTTTTGCATGGAGGCACAGTTTTTCTCTGGTTCTGTGATCGCTCAGAAGTTATGGGATAAGAGAGATGTTACAGTCCCAGACTACATAAAAACATAAAACACAAGTGTGGTTTATTGTGTGCTAGTTTGGTGAGATACAGATATAATAAACCACTAAAAAACAAAAACAACAAAAAAAACAACAACAACAAAAAAAAGACAAGCCAATAACTTAATTCACACACTCTTCTTATACACACACACACACACTTTTTATGGCCACCACTTAACCATTCTCAGCATTTCTTAAAGTGATCTGCACATTTTACAGACCAGGATTTGTGGAAATGGCAAGCATAACATACAGAATTTATTCTAATGTTCACCTACAACCATGAACCTCTCTTACAAAATGAATTCTATTTGTAATCAAGCAATGAAAGTTTTCCTGGAAAGAATGTGAAATGTCCATTACTGGAGATACTCAACAAAAACCCTGAGCAACCTGTCTCTCTAGTTAGCTTTATTTTGGTTAGGGTGGAGTAGACCAGATAACCTTCAGAGGTCTTTTCCATCTTAAATCTTACTATGTTTTTGTGATTCCCTACCCCAAACGACTAAATAGGCCTGGTGTCCCCACAGGTAGAATATTTTCCTGAAACTTCACAGAGCTCCTGGCACTGCATCACAGCTGAAAATACATGGGCAATTGTTTTCAGCTCCTCAGCTTGCTTTGTCTAGGTGGTTATCCCCAAAGGCAACGTGAGAAAAAAATTCTGACTTTTTCAGCTAGCCAGGAAGTCCTTGGTGTGTCTTTCTTCTCTTTCACCTCCAGCCAGGCTCTGAGACTGCCTTCTAGCTGGTGCTCTGGTACTACCTGCTCTGGCATCACCCCAGCTCCATCCCATAGGCTTGGTTTGTCCATCACGAGCTCCTACCCTGAACCCATGCCCTCTCTGATGGGGCATCCTTGCTGAAGGGTTTGGGCCCATGGGAGAAGCTTTAGAGGGCAGAGAGAGGCACAGGGGGGATTCCTCTGGGGACTGGAGGAGAGCAGCCCAGGACATGCACCGTCATCACAGCAATGTCTCGCCTGATCGCCATGAAGCAGCCTCATGTGCCAGGCCTCTCTAGACTGATGCTATAAGAGAAGCTGTGGGGAAGCCAGCTTTCTCCCTCTTTTCTATTTTTCTTTTCCTGAAAAAATAATTACCATGTGCACGTAGACAACAGTGACAGTCAGATTGCTGCCTTACGAAATTTACCTCATCTGCAGCTATTTATAAAAACACAAAATGACCCCGGGGGATATAGCTAAACCCACTGCTTCGATCGTCACTCCCGTAGCATTTTTTTTTGCTGTTTGTGAAAGGCTTTTACTTCACAGAAACACTCCTTGCCTTTCACGTTGCTGGTTTTCGCCCCCCTCCCTGAAGCGGGAGAGTTATTTTCTGATTCTGTACTTTAAGCCCCCTTGCTTTTTTTAGGCAACTTCCAGATATCTGATACAGTGCATAATGAGGAATTAGGTTCCATTACACGAAGGCTTAACCTTCATGAAAAGCATTCAGAGCTTGCCAGGAGTCATCAATATTTAACAGCTGTTGTTATTATGAAATACTTCACAGGGTAAGGCGGCCCGCCTGCTTGCACGCAAGGGTTTGAACGGGCGCCAGGCCCCTGTCAGAGGCGAGGGGAGATTGACAGGCAGCGGGGTTGCGTGAGAGCGCGGCCTGGGTTAGTCAGCAGCCAGCCTCCGCACGAGGGCCTTCTCCCCCCGCTGCCTCCCCATCAAACGGGATCCTCTGGCCGGGCTGGGGTGTCAGCCCGCTGAGGTGGCGGCATGCCCGGCAGCCGCCCACGTGCCGCCAGCTCCCGTCACGCAAGGCCGTCGTTGGGAGAGAGTGACGGGGCGAGCCCTGGGGGCGGCCACCATTTTGGTGCCCCTCGTGCGTGGGAGGCATGCGGGGCTCGCCGAAAATCGAGAAAACACGTTTGGAGAGAGAGAGAGAGGGAGGGGATGGGATCTGGAAAGAAAACAGTTCGGGTTGTACCTTAAATAAATGTCATGCTGTACTTGAGAAACTTCAAAGGGCAGTCGGATTTCAAAGCATCTCTTAAGAAGAAGCAGACTGAGAAAACCACTGAGTTGGGGAGAGAAACTTTGCGTTATTGCTAGAACAATTGCATCTGCCATTCTGGTAGCCTCAGCACCAGGACCGAGCACCGCACATCTTGCGTTCAGAGGGTGGATTTCGCTGCTGCTTCCCCTCCCGGCACGTCGGTGCAGCCTGCCTGTTGCGGCACTTCAGACTGAAAGCGTCCCTTTCATATAGCTCAGCAACGCATCGTAAATGTTCTCCATGCTGCATATTATTTAATTTTGGTGTGTAGCCAAACTTTGCTGTCCTTACTGTCACTCAGTGTCCTCTGCAACACGTCAAGAGGAAACAGACCGTTTGGGTTCGTGGCTGTAGGTTTGTTTAGCAGAGTTTCTCAGACCGAGTGTTTCCTAGACGTGTTGTTTTGTTTTCTTAGCATTCAGGGTAGCATGCATAGCTAATTCTTCCTGCATCTCAGCGATCCAGGAAGAAAGACCCGATTTTCACTTCCTTTCGAGTAACAGTTACCAAAAGTGAGACGTGTATTTGTAAAGCAGTATCTCTGAAACTGCAGGCTAGATTCAGATATTTTGATCTACCCATTTTAAGAAATAATTTTTCCCTGGGGTATCGCTGGTCTCACAGGTACTCCTCATAGATAGGCTTGACGCTGATACACCTGCATCCTTCTGAGCCTGAAGAAAATAGTACTGTCCCTTTCTTCCACCTCAACAGAACCCAGACAATGTGTCCAGGTCCGAAATAGCATCCCTTTGCTGCCCATTTTGCTCCTATGCCATTGTGTGACACGGGGAACCTCAGCGGATGGCTGGGGTACAGCCTGACCATGCATGAGGTTGTTACAGAGCTTAGCTTGGCAGGTAGTAATGATTATTTTCTGAAGAAAGAAGGTTGTGCTTGTGCAGGAAGGGATACAGAAATACTTTGGAGAATGTAATCCTGTTGGTTTAAAAAGTGCAGTTTTATGAGAGTCCTGGAATTTCCATCCCTCCAAACGAATGCGTATTCCACAATGAGTACATGTGCTGTTATTTCTGGGCGAAAAGGGGTGGCTGGTTTCATGATGCGTCCTTAGACTTTAAAGTGTCAGGCAGCTTTTCTGTTCTTTATATATTCCAATACTCAAGCCAACTGGTTTGTAAATGTAGATTGCAATGCTCCTGTCAGGCTCAAAAGAGATCTCAGGTTTTTACAGTGTGACATAATGCAGCAGTGAAAGGCTCAGCAGCACTGTGTAAGACAGTTCGGTACTCCATGCATCCAAACTTATCGTGCTTTCTGTGGGCTTTTTTTTCCCCCATTAATTAGCTGGCAATTCTAACTCAACATTATTTTTCAGTGGCCACTCCTTTCATCAATTTTAGATCAGAAATTGAAGTAATGTCCTCAGATATTTGACTTTTCCTTCAGGAAATCACATTTTTTTTTCTCCCTCCTTTTCTTCTTCCTGGCCTCCCCCCTCTCTCCCTTTGCCTTGTATATTTCCACAGTGTTGTCCTTCTATAGGACTCAGCATTTCCAGACTTGTGGCTTTTTAACGTTGTCTGTGATTGCACCACACTCACTAGATCACATGAACTTGCAAAACTGTCAACCCTGGTTCTTGTATATCTTGTATTTATCACCCTATGGTATCAATACACTCATTCATCTTCTTTGGCAGAACAGCTCCATCTTCTGTTTTATTTCGTGTTCTGGAAATGCAAGCTAGATAATTTCTACTCAGAAAAAAAGGTCTCCCTTGTTCCTGCTTCCTATCCATTCACTTTGCCAGTTTTGAACCTAGTAGGTGAGTGTTCTACACTGAATTGCTGGCAATCTAGCTGAAAAAGTTGCTTCTGCCACAGAAAACAATCTAAGACTCTGTAAAGCTAGAACTCTCCTTTTATTTTATTTTATTTTATTTTATTTTATTTTATTTTATTTTATTTTATTTTATTTTATTTTAATTTTATTTTAATTTTATTATTATTATTATGTATTTTATTTTTTTTTACAGCCAGCAGCGTTCATCAGACTGCCTGCAATATCAGTATTTTCTTGCCCCATTCTTGATATATGGAACTCCACAAGCCAGAAGTTTTCCCCTCAGGTCACTGAGTCATCATTAGCTATTTGTTATTTTTTAACTTTCCACAACTTGCTCCTCCCTGCCTACTAGAGACAGCGCTCCTGCGTTCTCCAGTCCTCTATTTGCTTTCATCATTATAGGCTTAATTTTCGCTCCAGAGGGGCCTCCATTTTATGTAAAGTTTCAGCCTGGATGCAGTTGTCTTGTTGAGCCACCAGTCATGGCCAGTTCGTTCATTCAGTTTTCCCACTTGATACTTGGTGCTGACAGGGCTGTCATTAGGCTGCTCTGCTCTCTTTTCCCTGTTTTTCTGCCTGTTAAGATAACATCTTGCAGTTTTTCCTTCCCTCTCTGCCACATCTTGCCTTTCCTCCTCCTCCTTCACTGTGGGGATCTGCGTGGTGTTCTGCCTTTCTTGCTTTGCCCTCTCCAGGCGTCGTGCTACCAGCAGCAGCAGTCTCTTCTGAGTGATCGCTGCCGTATGAGCCAAGCCCTGCTACCCCGACGGGTGGATTAATAGGGTATTTCCAGCACAGGGAGGCAGAAAGAGAGTGACCAGCAAGAAGGCTCTGCTGCCTCATGTGCAAGGAGCAAACGTGCCTGCCTCGGAGGGGCTCTTGCTTCGTGGTGCGAAGGGCGTCAGTCGTCTTTGATGGTGCAATAGGTCTCTTTAGAGTTCAGGCCAGCGAGTAGAGTATGTTATGAAACGGATGTGTGTGGCCTAACATACGGGTAACTCTAGCCAGCGAAATAACATTAAAATACTTTCCATTCGGAGATGGAATTTATACTAGCCAGACTAGCTGCGGAACAAACATCTCGTGTGCTTCTGCTGCTGTTTGTGTGAGCCAGAAGGCTAACAAACAGGCAAGGAGCTCTGGCCCGCTCGGTCGGGTACAATAATAGTTTCCACTAACGATGAAGTTAGAACTGGTGGAATTTTCACAAAGCCAAAAGAACGGATCAAAAAAAATAAACCTTCGTTTCCTCCCACCCCTCCCTGTCTGTCCTTTAACCTGCACAAAGACGGCAAGCAACTGCGGAAGTAGCTACAAAAACATCTTTTCTGAGGGGGAAAATTCTGGAAGAGGCCATTGGAGTAGGGGCTGTGCTTTTAAAAATTACTGTCACAAGTGTCTAACGCTCTGCTGTGATAGCCGTGCCTCTGTTCTTTGGGACAGATGTAGCAGAAGGCTTGGCTGACCAGGAAAAAGAAAGTGTCCTTTTCTGATTAGTTCAAATGGTGAACCAAAATGAAAGTGTAAGTTCAAGAATCCTTGTATCCCATTCATAGAAGCCTAGCTTACAAGTCTGAAATCGCAGAATAATTTTGGATGGAAAACATGCACAGGGAGCTGTTTTCAGCAGCTTTGGGTTTTCCTGATATATTTTCACATGCCCAGGGGAGGGATTTATTGCCTCTAATTATACATTTGAGATGATTGCTTGGGGTAATGACCGGCATTATCGCTGGCAGCAAATATTTACAATGCAAGCTAAAAAACATCTCGAATATTCAGCCAGCATGGTTCTGTGTTGCCATCATCTGCTGTAAAATGCTGAGGTATCCTGCAACTGCCCCTCACTAGGCTGTTACCTCGATAAGGGGATTTGGTACAGCCCTTTGGAGAGGAAGTGACTCCATCTAGGTCATAGCCTCAGTCACTTGCAAGAAACGTTATTCAAGCCATTAAAAATGTAGACTTCTATCTTTTAAAATTTGATATCCTACTAAAAAATTTAAAACCTGTTGTCATGACTCTTAACCAACAGCTCAAGTGCAGTAGAGCCTTGCTGGCTGTCTCCCCTTCTTACTCTGATTTGATATAAACAGTTCCTGTTTGTCTCAGTCTTTTTTGGGGGATTATTAACCACCTCTGGCTGTGGCTGCTTCAGCTCTCTTCTAGACAATGTGCATCAAATGTCTCAAATACTCTCACTGGTATGCTCTCATTCTCTGCATGAGAAGGAAAACTGAAAACTGAATCTCTGCTTGCTGCCTGGACATTTGTGTGACCCATTGCAGTTAGGCACTGGGATGGGGCAGTACACGTGAAGCTGATTCCTTCATTTTTATTGACCATATTATAAATACTCCACATTTCCTAGATGATGAAAACCCCAGTCTAACAAGTGGCATCAGCCTTCTCAAAAATGCTCTCATTATCTCCAGAAATGAGACTGTATTTCAGGGATTTTTATGTGGGATTTATCAGTTTGAAGACTTCAATCTGAGCATTCAAATATATTTTAGATCAAGCAATGATTACCCATGCACAGGAAAAGCAGTTGCCAGGCGTTTCGATTCCCATGAAGATTTTCATTATTATTAGGAAAAATATATGCAAAATCTATAGTGAGAGATTTTTCATGAATTTCGTGTAATTAATGACCTACTAAAACCAAACTTTAAACTTCTGTTTAAAAATGAAACAGTTTTAGCACATTCCCGTGAATATTGCAATCAGTCTCAGACTCCTAAAACTGAATAGAGTACAGTGAGACTGAAAATAATCTGATGCCAAGAAGGTCAGCACTGAAAATAAGAAACGTATTTCAGTCTCTTGTCTTCTGAGCTATATAAGCATTTCTTTATATTTTCATAATACATATTTTTATAAACAAAACAACTTGCTAACTATCTTTTATTTCTTTCCTGTGGGTTTTTGTTGTTGCTTTATGTAGAATACAGTAATGGAAAAAATATGTATAATAAAAAGTGATAGATATTTCATATAAAAAACATCTGGACTTCCAGATATGTATGTATCTATCTCCCTCCCAACAAAATAAAGTTGTCAGTAACTGAGATCCAGACTATAAAGACAGTATTTCCTAATTAAACCAGTGGATGTTAAGTGCCTAAGTAAGAATTTTAGTCCAGTGGCCCTAATCCATATGATTTCTAAACTGATAATAACTCTTTCCAACAGCCATTCAAGAAAAGCACTTTAAGAAGCAAGTTGGCCAAACGATAAAAGAAGACAATGTATGTAACAAGACCACTGTACAAGAAGGTGGACTTCTACTAGAAGTGAGTGAAAAATGCTGTCTTTTCGGGCTCTAAGTAATTTATGCTGTTTGATGATCTATGCCAGTTAATTCCTAGTGGCAACTTGGAACAAACCATCCGTCTTGGTGTGAGTCACTCAAGAAGCATACTTGTGAGCTCTTGCAAGAGCAAAACTGGCAGTCATGGTAGTCCTGTCCAGTCTCTGCCGGAGCACTTGCAGCCTTATGTCCTGTAAGCGATCAGTGCCGTCCCACGGGCTGGTTCACAGTTCTTTGTCACTTGGAGTGATAGCTGAGATGTGTTTTACTTGGCACACATTTTGAGGGTACCAACAGGAGCTTGCTGGGTTTCTGATCTGAGCTAAGATTATTCTGGGACATCTTAATTTATCCTACTTCCTCAGCTCTGTGCTCTGAGGGAAGCTATGTGTGCAGAAGTTTTTCTTTCTATGTATTTTTATCCTCTTTAGGATGACTTTGTATTGGCAGGCCAGCGTAAAGGGGCCATACTTTTACTGGGAATTGGATCCATTAATCTGGATGAAGAATTAATACTGCTGTGAACTACTGAACCAGCTAGAGCACAGCAGTTCATTGCCATACATCTGCATTTCAACCATATGATGCAATTGTGCCTTTTATACACTGAGGATCCTTGGAAATTCCTATTTGATTAAGACTACATATGTATAGCTGTTTTGGATAGGGTAATATTGATGGTACAAAAATAATGTTTTAATGACAGCCCTGAGGTACATGTAAATGTAAATTAAATAGTAACCTCCAGCAAACAAACGCTGTATACTGTTAAAGGAAAAATGAAAGACGTTTTATCGCGGGAGCCAGTATCATAACTTGTACAAGTCTATGGAATGAGAACTGGCATGCTGCTTTCCTTCCTCTTTATATTTCAGAAGATTTTAATTTTACATTTCAAAGCTAGTAACACAGATGCATTTGATTAGTTAATACAAGTGCCAAAATGAGATATTTGGCTGTCAGGTATTATTTGTAACAATTTCTATTCTCATTTAGTAGGCAGTACAGGGCTTGCAATGAATGATAAATACAGTGAGCATCTAATTTTTAATAATGGTCTCATATCTTTAGTCTGTGCTTTGGTTGGCATATATTACGTGCCCACAAGTTATAATCCTTATGGATTCTCAAGCAGTAGCCCTCCTGCTTACAGGCACATGGAGAGAACACTGGTATATAATTTCAGGTGGTTTACAAGGTGCCAAATTTTACTGACTATGCTAATGGTCTGCTTTCTATAGGGTATATGAGTCACATTCCTTTTGAATACGTGGGAGATATTTTATCCTGGATCATACTTAATATGGATTACTAACTCGATGATTAAGTGCATGTTAATAGGATTGAATTCGCCAGGCTCCGTTTATGGGCATGTCTAACCTAGAATAAAAGGGTGAATTTTCATAAGGACTTGCTGGGAATGTTCTCTAGAGACTAAGCTTGGCTCGGATGCTCATTCAGTGGCCATGGAATGTGATGAAAAGTGGGTTTTTGTTGCTTGACCAAATTCACCATGTTAGTTATTAGGGACTGTGTGCTTTTAACTAAACAGCCGCATTTGTGATTCCTTCTGAGGAGAAGCAAACAGCCTCGCTGGTGGTTGCTATGCTTTGTGCTTTGACTTGTGACTCTAGCCACTTTATTGGCTCTCAGAAGATGCTTTGCAGCTGTCAAAAGCTGCTTTCCTTTTCATGGCACCACCTTGCACTATGCGACCTCTCCTAGATTCTTTATTTAATACAAACCAGAATAATCTGACTCACCAAAATATGTGTGAATAACACTGTCCCTGACTGAAACATTCACGGAGAACTGGGGACAATTGCATTTTTCTTTCTAGGGGGTAGGATCACTCTGCTCTATGTATAGATAAACGTATGGAATAGCAAGAATCCTAATTACTGGTCAATAATTTATCTGTGCCTCTCCAGCCTTGGAACAACGTAGTACTTCCCCTTTCAGCTTAAAAGAAAACAATGGAATTAGTCTGTTTTCAAAGTATGTTTAAAATGCTTTTTATTTCTAAAGGCCTCTGCCACAACATGTGTTTTTATTTAAGATTTTATAGAGATATTTTTACGGCTATAATCAAATAGCTTTCATCAGCAATAACAGAATAAACAATGATACCAGTTTATCAAAGACTTTCTAGTGGAGCACAGCAGGTATCTAAATAAATAATTTCTTCCAGTGTTTTAAGTTTAAGGATCACTTCTTCTGGATAAGAGACTCTTTTTTGCCATCTTTTTGTTTTTCTTTGGAGAGAAGACAAAGCTCTAATAACCAAAGTCCAATTTTATTAATGATCTTTTTTCAGTATGCTCCATTCTTGCGATCTTTGCTCTCCTTGGAGACTTCAGACTCCAACTGTTTGACTGCAGTAATGATTTTTAACTTTGCACCTTCATAATATTTTCCAAGACAGGTGGTACTGCAGCCCTTGTGCAACATGTCTGCCTGTCAAAAAAGGGCCATATTCAATTTCTGAAGCCCCTTACTGAATGCTTAAAGAACACTGGGCCAAACCCTTAACCAGAAAAGTGGGAGTATAACTTGCATTGGCAGTCAATAAATCCAGATAGAATTTATATGCTGTGATGGTGGGGTGGAGAAACACAATAAAATGATGACTTGGAAAAATAAAAATGAATCACTGGTAGTTATCTAGGCAATAGCCTTGATTGCAATACTCATCTCATGGCTGTTAGCCACCTCCTACTCTTTCCCCCAGCTATGCTGCACTTACAATCTCAAGTCCAGACTCAGAGTCTAGGCTGTTGTGCAGGTAATATCTCATCCCGATTTTGTAATTTCCACGTTATGTACTATCCTATCTGAAGAATTAAATGTCCACTGTTGAGAACAAGGCCCTCTCTGGATTTGTTCTCTCCATGACAAGCAGTCAGGAAGCTTCATCATCGCTCACACTGCTTCTTGCACAATCACCACCCACCTACTCCACAGAACCCTGTTGAAATTGTTACTTTGACTTCATTGACCACCTCAAAACCGCTTCTGCAGTTTTTCTGCTCATTATAGAAGAATCACTGATGTTCAAATTTCTATCTCTGCATTTGCTGCTGAAGAAGCTGTCTTCATGGTGTTTCATTCTTTTTGTCTCCTGGCCTCCTATGCCATCATTGTAGGCTGTAGCACAGGATTTATGGTATCTCTGTCTCCAGATATACTAGATATAATTCTTTTCAGGTGTGAAAATAGTGTTTCACATTGAAAGCACTGCAAATGTTAAAATGAAATCCGGATGATCTATGCAGCTCCCAAGCAGATGCTGATGGAATAAGGCTGCCTGGTTCTGTCATGCCCTATCTCACTGATGAATACTGATAAAGGCCAGACCTGGCCTGTGTAGTCATTTCCATGTTCACCGGCAACTCACGCTCTTTTAGGGAAGGTCCATTTTGATTTCAGGATGTTCCAAGCCACTTTTTTACCCAGTTCATAGACAGATTTCCACCATGAATCCTCTACTGCTAAGGATAGGTACAAGAATCAAATTTCAGTGGTTTTGTCTCATGTTTTTGTTTATGACTGCACTGAAGAGACCAGTTGTCATACTATCCTGGTATTTATTATTCAATGATATTGTACATTTACTCTTCCTAAGTGGAGATAGTTAGTGATGCATGCCTGAGTTACCTTCTTCCTGCTAAAAACAAATAATCACATAACAAAATATCAAGGTGGTGGATTTGGTTGCTATTTTGTTATAAAACCCAAGTGTTGGAGAAAGAAATGCAAGGGCCTTTCAGGTGTAATTTGAATTTCGAGCCAGAAGGGTGACTGCAGGCTCAATCTGTATGTGCATTGAGAGGAAAGAACTCATAGCCTATTTTTCTCTACATAGTTCAGAGATAACAGGTTCCCTTACGAAAGCCTCCTTGCTCCTTGAAATCACCTGTTCTTTCAGCTGGAACATCTTCACCTTCCTGCAGCCCCCTCCACTCTTCTGGAGCAGCTGGAGGTAACTACTCTGATCTTTTTTCATTTTAGCATGTCAGGAGACCGAGCCCAGGAGACCTGCATGTTCAATGTGTGTGCTTAGCAGCAGGCTGCTGCATCCTTTGGGATCCCATTGTGCCAATGAAAGAAACTTCATTTGATTTGGCCAAACACAGGACAGGCTTCTCAGTTTTCACTGGTGGCAGAAATAACAAATTGTTAACATTTTGCATATCGACTAGCAAAGTCTCTATGGCAAAATTCTCATTCTCCATCCCTCCTAAACCGTTGTATGATTATTACTTAAATTTTTAGGCAAGGGCTGTCAAGATGCTTGGCATCTTAAAAATTATCTTAAAATCACGTCTGTCTTCAGAAGTGGAGAAGAACGGTGAAAACTAGTTTTGGTGGTGTCACCTTTAGAATTCTCCACCAGTATCAATATCCTCAGCTCCATTATATCGTCTACTTAATCATTTAAAGCCTGATTTTCCAAACTGAGTTTCTGTGTTTTGCAGACATGCTTTTGTTCCAGCATTTGGCAGATGAACATTGCTGACTTGAGTTGCAATTAACATGACTAGTGAGGCAAAAGAGGTATCTAGCTACAAAACTGGCAGCATTTGTGCTTGGGATTGACTGTTGGTGCAAAGCAGAAAGCATAGTCAGGTGTAGGCACTTTTTCACACCTGAGAAGTCCTTTATACATTCTTTTTTAAATTTCATATCACAGGTTTGGGCGCTAATATGAATAGGAAATTTTCATTCTTGCTTGGTAGTTCCCAAAGAAGTCAATGAGGTGTTTGTTTTATTATTAGCTTTAACACAAGATAGAGATTGAGTTTTGATCAAAACCAATGAAGGTCAGTTGTAGTTTTTATCTAAGTAAAGGATTCAGGGCTTAATGCAATGCAAGCTTGAAGCATATTATTTATCAATATGTAGTTACTTTGAAAGTGGCTGTGAATAATAAGATTCTGGTCGTTACTTTGAACAGAGAGGTGTATGTGCACATTTTGGCACTGAAAGGTATTTCCAGGTGGCCTCTGCTAACAGTTTGAACTAGAGTTCAGGTTTCATTCCAAGGGAGCTGGAAAATGATACATTAGAAAACATCCTATTGGTGCTGTTCTTCACCCTGTGTAAGGAAATAACATAGGAAACCTTTTCCCACTTGGCTTCCTGTAATTTTTTTAAACTTGTTAGTGTAATTCCACTTCCTCCTTCCAAACTGATTTATGTAATCAGTACTTGATAAAACTGTGCTCTTGAAAAAGGTACTCCAGTTTGAATTTCAGTCTGAGAGCAAGAGATTTTACTCTTCCTGTTATTTTTTAATTTAAAGTTGAAAAGGAAGATTGGGAGTCAGACAAAAGTGCACGGTTGTTATCCAGGGCTATGACCAAGGCACTGACTTCAGAAGTCGGAAGCTGGTAGAGAGAAACTTTTGATTTATTCTGGTGTTGAATTCCTTTTCAGCTTTCAACAGTGCTCTCTCTCTTACCACAGTATTTCTAAACTAAAGCTGTTAGATTATGATACAGTGCTTCACCTTTTAATCTATGGATTTAAAATACAGCTACCAAAATAGGAAATTCCTATAAACAGCTCACGGTCTCAGTGCATTTTCTTTTTCATTTAATAACTTCCAAAAGTTACCCAAATAACCCTTTTGCTTTCCTCTGTTTTCAGACATGAACCTTCTCCCAGTAATTCAGATGACATGATTTAAGCTGACATTAGTCTCTTGAGATGATTAACAGAGAATATGTCCATGAAGTAAAGAGCCATAAATGGGGTCAGGAGTAACTTGCCATCTTTATCACATGCGTACATTCACTTTCTTCTTGGCAGACAGAGGCGAAACACAAAGGAACATTTCAGAGGTCTTGGTCCTTTTTTTTTTTTTTTTTTTTTCTTTTTCTTTGCAAATAGACATATTTCTAAAATCCAGACTTTAAAGTTGGCATGGGAACAATGTTGTACAAAAAATATCCCTTCTGCTGCCCTTTAAACAAATAACTAATGTTCTCACTCCTTTTTTTGTTTCTCTTTTCGGAAAAAATCTGGTCTGAAAAGCCTGTGACTTCTAAATACCAATAGATTTCTACTCCAGTCCTCAGTGCTACTGTTACTAGTGCAGCGATCACAGTGCTGCCACAGTGCCTGGGATCCCCAAATACAGGCTAGAGCATAGTTCAGCTTGACAGTGTGCTGAACAACAGAAACAGATGTGATCCCTTCTCTTCAGATTTACAATCTTGTTGTGAGACAAGAGATGACAAATGCTTTCCAATGGACAACAGGGCACATGGAAATAATGCAGCAAAATGGTAACCATAATAGCTGGGAGTCATCGGGTGTGAGCAGCCTGGGCTGTGGAAGTCCTGACTTTCGCAAGAGTTTTAAGGAATAATTTTAAGCAAAAAAATCAGGTACCTTTGCAGATGCTTGCATGGAGACTTAGCAACATGGGAGACACCACTGAATACTTGTTTTCAAATATTGCCTAAGCATGAGAGAGAGAAATATGTTGGACTGATGAGACTTAGTACTTAGCTTCTCCAACATGGAATGGGAGATTATAATTGAGAGCAAGCTGTGAGCAGCTCTGAAAATCAGGATAAGTAGCTTATGATGAATGTGATAGAGAAGGAGAAGCCAGTAGCCAGTGCAGGTGTGCAGAGAGGAGAGGCAGCATCACCTTGGTTTGGTATTGGTATCAGAGAAGTCAGCTTCCATTTGTCAGGACAGAGGCAAACGTGCTGCAGTGCTTTAGATGTGAGAAGAGGAGGCCTAGCTGAGAAACTGTAGGTGTACTGGTGAATGAAGAAGCTGTCCATCAGCTTTGGACATAGTCCAGATGTGAATCCAAATTTAAGATCCCCTACTTCTGTCTCCAGGCTGCTCATCACAGCAAACTCCACCCGAGCTCACTTTTCACAACCACTTCCTCTGTTTCTGCTCAGGCTATTTCAGTGCCTCTGGAGACAGTCCAGTGGCCACGTGACTTCCTCCGCAACGAAACATATTCTCCAGTTTCAACTCAATTAGTTTTTTCCCCTCCCTGACTTCAGAACTAATCCTTGGCAACTGTTCTCACCAATCAATAGGTTCAATGTCTGGATGTGAGCACTGCATCATATCGATGCGCAGGGATTTAGTCTGTTACTAGAACTGGATGACTTGCGTCCAAGTAGCTAGGGCAATCATAACACACTGTTCTTTCCATACAAGTTTATTGATGAATGTTTGCTTTTGGGAGAGTGTCCATTTTTTGAAGATGACAAAGTCATGTATTGTAATCATAATAATAATTTTTAAAAAATAGAAACACTTTAAATACTGCCTACGTTCATAGATAATTCACATTTTTGAAATCTTACATTGTTAGCTTGTCTGCAACTGGTGAAATTATAAATTAATAGCCTAATGTGTATTTACAGCTGACACTTGCTTCCAGTAAATTCCTCATTCTTAAGTCAGAAAAGTTAATGATCTAGCTACCTTACCAGTAAGACGAAGTGACAATCATGAAAGCAGGTCCAGTCAAGACTGCATGTTGTCTTAAGATTTTTTTCAAATTTGCAATATATTTTTTTTGTGGTTATGAAGATTTCAAAAGAAAAAAAAATACATACTTTTAAAATATGTAAATATTTTTTGGTAATCACTGAACGAAAATACTTCTAAAAGCATTTACAGAAATACTGAGTACCTTTCTTGTTTTTTGCCTACCTCGTTGAATACAACTGGAATATGCTTTTTGACAGGTTTGAACTGAAATAAAAACTGCTATTAAAAAGCATGACATTGACCATTAAATGTACTGTTTTCTATTGTCAAGGATATAGTATTGATTTGGAGAAAGGAGGAGAGATAAGGACCCTTCAGATAGTTCTGTTCCTGTTCCAGGAACTTCAACAGAAATTACCATCATTCTAATTTTAACTGTCTTCGAAATTTTATGAATAGAAAAAAGAAAAAAAATAGATAGCTTCTATATCCTGTTTTAATTTAAATTCTTCCAGGAATTCCTAGATGCAAAAGCTGATGGTGGCCAAAAAACAGGCATTTTCTCCAACACATTTCATATCCTTCCCCCTCCTCCCAATACTGCAAAGCCCCCAGAGTTCTCTAACTGGACTTTTTTAACAATAAGAAAACCAGTGTCTGCTCAGACTAAACCCTCAGAAGGGTTTAGGGGAGGGCTTCACCTAGCCTAAAACTCGGCTTAAGATTTGCAACTGTTGCTGTTGCTTAGTGGAGCTGTCTCTTCTAACTTTTCATCCTACCTTCTTCCAGATGATCCACTGTCATCCACCTGATACCTCGATTACAGAAGGCATTGCTTGCTGCTTGTAGCACATTAATAGCAGAATCAATACCTGCTACTAGTGTGGGGCAATGTATGTTTTATACAAGGTTACTTCCAGTTTACAAAGCATGCATAAGATGATAACTAGCACAGTAAGACGGTTCCCAGACCCAAATTCTGGAACACCACTCTCCCTTAAAAGCCCTGCTGACCTGAAACGGTGTTTGAAAAAGCCATTTGCCCATCTATTACTGAACAGAATGTGAAGTACAGATTGTTTTGCCTTTTTTTCCCCCCTCCAAAAATATTTCTGTCTTAGAAAATGCAATATCTAGCGGTAAATGCATAGAAAAGTTGTGCTCTGAAATTGGGACACTACATTCAGTTTACAGTGTATAGGCTTCAACATTGTCTCTTTTAGGTTTTCATTCCTTGCAATGAGATGTCTGCCCTTCGTGCTAGTTAACAGCTTGTAAGTATGAATAAAAGTCAGCTGTGGATGGAATATTATGATGGCTTCTTCTCTTCACGATTTGATACACTTACATATAAATAACACTGAAAAAAAAATCCAGATATTTTGTCCTTACATATGTCTAATTGTCCGACACGTTGGATAAATATTACTCAAGATTCTTTTCAGTAAGTTATTTCTGTGGAAGATAATGGGTAATCTTAGTACATTTGTTATTGCAAAGACTACCTAACTAAATTTGTTATTAGAAGTGCAGAGTAGTAAGCAATCAATGCTTCATTTTGAGTCTTCTCAAATGGAATTAATCAGGCTGGCATTTTCTATATTGAAATTGTTGAAGAGAAGACTGAAAAACCCAGAGCAGCTGCAGGACTCAGAAAGAATGATGGGCTGAACTTGCGCTGAAGATATGATATTGCCCCATCTTTACTTCCATCTGTGAATAGAACATCTGGTTTTGAGAAAATGGAATGAGAAACTGCATAAATCACTGTAAAGTCTGTTTCTATTTCCAAGTGTAGTCCAGGGCACAGTGTTTGTGAAAGAGCATTGACAGTAGGGTTCCATTACTGGTAGAGCAAAATTTTAAATTCAGTGTCCATGATTAACGAGGAGGCTAAAGAAAAAGATATGCATGACTATGTCAAACTTCACTATCCTTTTGTGATAACTGCTTAGGTAAATGACATGTTACTCACACAGGTACTCGTTAGCATATCCAGTAATCATGGTACCTATATGTATGTATTAATAAACAAAATATGTATTTTTTTTCTTCTTCTGACAGTTCTAGAATTCATACTTTGAATATTCTTCTTCTTTAGGTTCCTATAAACAGTCCCCACTACTTTTATAATGTCTGTTAATCTCAGGCGGTATTCATATACTCACTTCCTATATGAAATCCCCATTTTTAATGCAAAGAAAAGAATTGTGGTTTTGTTGTTGTTGTTGTTTTTATCAATTAGACATGAAAAATCTACCAAATCTTGTCATCGGTAGTAAGCATTGTTGGTACTATTTTTTTTTTTCCTAAACAAACATGCCATATGACAAATCTGTACCAAGGTACTTGGTGTCACCCATTAATTAACTTTTGCAGAAAAAAGTTTCCCTAACCTGTCTTTAAGCTATTAATTAGTATTGCACAGCTCTGGAAGCCTGTAGCATGATCTGCATTTTAATTTCCAGTGTTTAGCTCTCGTGAAAACAACTGGATTCAGTTGGCATGTATCACTTTCCAGAGTGTACTGTATCAACTTTTTGCAAATACAAAATGAAATGATGCTTCAGATCAGTCTGCATACAGCTCTTGTTTCTCAATACCATCTTTGGCAGAGTGGTTGATTTTGAGGCCCCAGGCTCATCAGAGGCCAGCATTTTATGCCTATAGGAAAGAAGAGAGGCCCTACCCCAAGGACTTGACACAGACTTAGCGAGCTTTGTTGCAAGAGCTTAACTTGGAAGGAAATTAAAAGAAAGAAAAACTGCATTTGCAGTTCTGCATCATGCAATCAAAACAACTTTAAAAGCAAAGTTGTTCTTGGTTATTGTGTCCAATATTTATTACATATCAAGCATACCAAAAACAATATCACCATGGTTTAAAATGCGTTTACATGTGTGCACACATTACAGTCTCACCCTCCAGGGAGCTACTATGTTTTTATGAAAGTTTATAGCTTACATTTACCAGAGCCCAATGACTTACATTTTCCTAACCGATTTCCAGGAGGCCAGTTTTGTCTGCTGCCTCTTGACGAGCCACAGCATTCCAGCTCCTCCGTTAGACTGAAGGCACATATGTAAACAAGTATCTCCAAAGCTGATCTATTTCCTCAGTGGAAGTGATATGATAGTGAAAAATGGAGTAAGGAGGGGTTTCACGAAGTGAATCATTCAGAATCGCCCATGTCTTTCAGATGGTGGAGCTGGTCCATCCAACAGTAAATGTGAGGTGCAGGACTCAAGTGCTTCCAGCAACGTGGACAATCTTTGAAAATTTTGCCGGGCCCTGCTCTGAGCAGTGCAGCACTACAGGCTGAATTTCCATACCGTCTTTAAGGAGCCTGAAATGATATCCAGGCTCAAGGAGATAGGAAGGAATGTGAATGTGGTTTTATGTGGGAAGACCAGAAGAATGAAAGGAGCATAATGATCATATGTGTGCATTTCTTTGTATTTGAAAAGAAACATTTCTGCTGCGGGTTCACCCTTGAATATTTTCCCTTGGTTCCACTGCCATGCATGCAGCTGCCTCTGAAAACCAGTCAGACCCAACACCCCCTCTGAAAGCATCCCATGTAAACCAGGGCTGTAGGCTTCAGCCCGTAGGATCTATTTCCTCCCTTGGCTCCAATGATGGAAATTTATATTCTGTTTTGCTTCTTTAGCCTGAAAACTAACCAGGACATGCAAGTCTTTGATCAAAACTGAATGCTAAAAACAATTCTGCCACTCCCCCTTTGCATTGACTAGTGCTTAGTCACCCAAATATTCCTTTTGAAGTTGCTTTGTAGATACCAAAGAAACACATAAGAGTCCAGAGGGCTAACAGATACTGTACTCGCCGAGCAAAGGCCATCTTCTGATGTCACTAGATACAGTATTTCTGAATAGTCTTTTATGCTGGGTTTTATTGCAGGGTTCTGTAACAGTTTCTTTTCTTTTGGGTTTATAAAGGGAAGCTCAGGGATGCCGGGGTGATTTTTGAGAAGGGTAATTGTGAATCCTAAAAACACCAGTGGAAAGAAATACTGATTCATTAAACAATACGGTTAAAGACAGAAGGCGCATTAACCGTCCGCGTTTTCCTCCTAATACTCACAAGACTTCAGCGCGAAAGACAAGAGCGAGTATATCATTTCCAGAGTTTTTAAATAGCTACTTATTTAGATCACCAGAAAATGGCCCCATCCTACAGAGGACGCAAAACCCAGCAATGCACTATTAAATGAAACGGTTCCAGATAAACTGCGAGCCAACTGACCCTGGAAATTTAGTACCCAAGTTGCGTGACTCGAAAATCTGTTCAAAGCGAGGCATGGCTGCAGGCCTTGACTGTTGTACTTTAGTAACCATGGCGACACAGTCTCTGGAGACCTAATGCTAGTGAATTTTCCTTTATTTCAAGGAAGGGTAATAAGAGAAATGTGGCTTGGAACTTCTTCTTCTTTTTTTTTTTTTCTTTTTTTTTTTCTTTTCCTATTTTTACTATGCCATGACCTTGACCAAAATATCTTTGAAGTATTTACTGGCTGATTTTCTGCTATGGGACCAGAAAAAAAAAAATCAGGATATATAAAGGCTGTTGCCAAAGGAAGTCCTATCTTCCTCAAAATATTTGCCTTCGTTCCCAAAGAGAACCTCTTTTCTAATAATGTTTCTAAAACTTCTTAATGGAAGGAACTGATAACTTTCATCTCGCAGCTACTGAGGGCACCAGAATAATGTTGTACTCTCTTTGAACTGACAGATTAATTGTTTTTTGTTTCAGTAGCAGGTGCAGCTTTTCGTGAGTACATAATTGGATGTACATGTTTTTCAAAAGAACACAGGCCCCTGTCTGGTGCCAAGCTCTTTTTTTTTTTTTTTTTTTTCCATGTGGAAAAAAAAAGAAAAGGAGTGATTTCATTTTTTAAGTACAATGTAAAAAACTCATGTAAGTGTTTTTTAAAAGCCAAATACAAACAAACAAATGTCCACAATACATATTTAAGTCTGTCTCACATCTTTCAGCTATTATCCTGGATTAGAAATTCCATCTGTCATTGAATCCATATGGTTTACCAAATGGCAATTTACAACCATGTATTTTTGCAGATTAGAAGTTAGTTGGTTTCTGTTGCAGAAGTTCCAGTGTCCACGCTAATGCCTTTGTTTGCCTTTGTTTGTGTGCGTGGGTGCATCCCTGTGCGCACGTGTGTGCGTGGAAGTATATGCAAATGGCTAAAAACTGTAGTACGATGCAAGTGGACTTTATTGATTAAAACACACCAGTTGCACACAATGGAAAAAATGTTGGTGTTGAGCTACAGAGTTAGGATATTTCCTCCCCTAAATCCACGAGCCCTATTTTACACTTTCCATTATTTCTGCTCAAAGGAATAAACTGAGAAGAGGGAAGCTGCTCTTGACTTCCCTGTGTTTTGGGCAGGTACATGCCCTTTGCAGAGCTTTAGGAGGCTTCTGGCTACCTGGCCAGCTTGTCATGCAATAGGCAGAGTGAACTGCACGGGTGTGAGGCTGGTCGATGTCCTCTTTCTGTCCCTTTTCCTTCTTCCAGGTTATTGATAATCCATGCAGATTCTTGCTGTGCTTCTGACACAGCACCCCAGTGCAGTCTCCCATGCACTAGGGATCAGAGAAAGCTGTTGCTGAGGCCTGGAATTTTAGTTCAGAAACTGAGAATTTTAAAAATCATGAACGGAGCCGTATGTGTTGTTGTCCTGCTAAATATGAGACCTGCTAATTTATACCCATAAAGCTCTGAATAGTTTTTGTTCATTCTCATGGATTGAAGCTGCCTGTCTCTTCCACTTGGTGCAACAAATTATCAGCATTCTGGCCAGAATAATGCAAAATCATCATGTGGTGTTCCTTTAAAGGGCTCGAACATGAGGTTTCGTATGATACCTGAGATAATTATTTGAGAGGTCAGAAGAGGTCTTTTCCTACTAATTTGCAATCATTACTACCCACGTCTGGGGTACCAGACCTGTGCTAGCAAATGCCCTCCACCTTTTCCCCAGCTGTGGTCACTAGGTAAGAAAAGTATAAATCTCAGCCCAACTCTTGGTTCTGTTCCAATTCGTCTGTGCTACAGATGTCAGATTTCGCACTGAAGAGCACTTCAAGGTAATTCTGAGAAAACAGAAAAATTTGCAGTCATGGGTAAGACTCAGTGGATAAGAAGTTCTACTCCATGTCCAGCTTGTCTCTTTTTAGTGTGGTTGAAGCAGCAGGTTTCTCAGCTAAAACGAGGTTTAGACACATGGAATTTGTGTTAATCCTCAATGGCTTCATGTGGCTCCATAAAAGTTGTTGTTGCACCACAGTGGGTTTTACTTTTCCTGCCTGCAAGGCAGAGCATCTGATGTCTGCGTTTGGGGTCATGAAAACCAGGCGATGCGTAGTTAAGAGATCTTAACTCAGAAAAGGACATCAGCATTTTGAGAACAAAACAAAAACAAAGAGGGGAAACTTTGTAATTCTCTTCATTTACATACCTTCCTCGAATCCATACTTGTTTGTGGATTAACCTCAACACATGGCTCCTTCAACTTCTGTTCCACTTCTTTACTTTTGCTCCCTCCCACCCTCCCTTAGTACCTCCTCCAACCTCAGAGACATAGCTTCCAGTCCACTGTTGTGAACCCTTAGAAATAAACATGATCCCAATTCTCCTTCCCATTTTTACAAACCACGGCACCTGGTCCAGCCCAACTTGGGCTCCACGAAAGAAAAACTTATGCAAAGAAAAACCTTCATCCCACTGTGGGGGGGGAGAGCAAGTTTTACTTTTTAAAGCAAAGACTGATCTCTTAGGCTACACATCTATATGTTCTACATGTACGTAATTGCTAGCTGCCCTGGCTCTATGTATTGGAGATCTTTCAGAAAGCGCATGGTAACAGCCACAGGCATCCACACAAAGGAGCTCCCTTGAATGTCTTATGGTTATCTTTGTGGAAATTTTTTAGTCTGCCCAAATTAAAAGGCCTGCCAGATGTTCAAATTGTAATAAAATTCCTAACATCACATCATTGATGGTTTCATTGCTGTGAAGATGAGCCCAAAGAGACAAGATGCCAAAAATGCTTTCTTGCCTCCACTTGATATTGGAAATGGATATGACAGATACTGTCTTCAGAGGCTCCTCTCAGTGCAGTGAAAGGCACAGATGTGAAGATGTAGAAATTCTGGCACATTGTCTTCTGTTTGGTGAGGTACTGGAATGAATTTGGGCATTTTTTTTTTTATAGCAGAAAATGGCACCAACCTGGCAAGAGCTTGTGGTTCAATAGTAGACACGAATAACTTGTAAACAACACTAATCCAGCCTAGCCAGAGATAACACTTAGTCTGAAAAGGATCGGTATTGATGGAGCTGATCTGGAGATAAGCATGGTTTGCCCTTGGCTGTTCTTACAGCTGACTCATGGTCAGCACTGATTTGATCAAAACAGTTGCTGTTACCGCTCTTTCCAAATGTAGGTAAGCCTTTGCAGTCTCACTACTTGATTTTTTAGTCACCATTTCACAGCTTCTTCAATACCCAGAGCTCCTGGCCACATGTGGCCCCACTGGGCCAAGTTTCCAAAGGTGCTCCACATTTATGACTGGGGCCAAATCTTCTGAGGAGGTCGGCCTATTGTATGCTGAACTCTTGAAATTCTGCCCACCATTGTCACAGTGGGAACAGGCTTTAAGCAGTCTTGGAAATCTGGTCCTTATTTAGGAACCAAAAAGAGAACCAAGCTCTCAAAAAACATGTCAATGTATCTGGTTACTGAGCAATAGAAAATCTGCCCCCATTGTGCTTCAGGATTAATATACACGTTGCGGCAACTGTAAATTAAGAGAAAGGTGAAGTAAGGATAATTATGATAGAGCAGTGCTTCTTCAGCATCTGTTTGAACTATAATCTCAAAAGACCTCAAAACCATCATGTGAAAGGATCATCTAAACTACCTTGGAATGCGAGCCTGATGGAGTCAAGACATGTCATTGAATCTTTATCAAGGGAGGAGAGGCAAAATTAGTCAGGCTGCGTGCAGTGTGATGGATGGTAATGTTCGTGTCACGTATCTGATTTAATCCTTGCCTTTAATTTTAGATTTTTCTAGTTGCTTTCCTTGCGTCACTGAGTCTATAAGAATGAATTCAGCTTTTTTCTAGACTAAACATTGGTCTTTATCAATGAAATATTTATTGACTAATTTTTATATTAATTGTATTTATGCAATTTTCCTGTGTATGTGTTTTTATAGAAGCTTAAGAAAACTACCATACTTCAAAACACACATCCAATTTTAAAGCCATAACTACAAGAGCACACGTATTTCATTTTCTTGTTGGAGATTATTATATTATCTGTATGTTTCAGTGCACAGAAATTCAAAGCAATTGTCCTGGAATGGAATGTTTTAAATTAAAAGCAGCAAAAAAGTAGTAGATGGTTGTTATTAAATTTTAATTATGTGAATTAATGCCAATTTAAATTTAAAATATATAATGATATCATAATGTAATATTGTAGTTATCTTGTAATTAGCTACCCTAACTTTTTTTAGTAAGCACTTTCCAGATTGTTATTCATTATTTTGTGTTAGGAAAAAGAGGTCTTTCTGCAAAGGTATGGAAACTACAAGAATGTTTGTAAGGAACCAAACATTTTGATACTTCCATATATTCATATTAGGAATAGCAATATATTCGGTAAGTATCTTATTAGGCAGTAAGTTACAATTGTAGTACAAGACACACTGGATGAGAACAATGGTTGTCATATAATGAGACTTCTAAAAAGAGAAGACGTTTCAGGCAAAACATACATGAAATTTAAAACAATTCTACCATATGAATCCCAGCAATTTTACTATGAATTATAAACAAGAATGCCATATTTATTCTGTATATATTTGTACTTTTTCTTTTGCTTTTAAAAGATAATATTGTACAGGCTTATAATCCCAAAGGCCCCAAATCGGATTCTATTCAACTGAATAGCAATTCAGATAGAACACTGAAAACTGATATCACACATGATAAAAGCTTGAAAATGTGAATCAACATACAGCACATAACTGTTAAACTTTTGATCAAAGTCCCTTTTTTTTACTAAATGTATGCAAAATCTGTATCAGCCTCCAGAAAAACATGGAGTCCAGAGTCTTTCCAGAGTGATTTTTTCATATCTACTCTACACAGAAAAGGTGAAAGGGAAAGAATTGTTCACTGCCCCTTCCTATAAGACAGCTAGATGGTGTCAAACAACAGTAGTAAGTAGCAGGCTCAAAGAAACAAAATGAAGTAGTTCTTCACTTTCAAGTTATTCCACCTGAAACTAAGCTGTGCACCTCTGGTGTAACAGCTTGGG
The DNA here is from genome assembly GCF_009769625.2 of Cygnus olor. Classification (NCBI taxonomy): domain Eukaryota; kingdom Metazoa; phylum Chordata; class Aves; order Anseriformes; family Anatidae; genus Cygnus; species Cygnus olor. The sequence goes on along the minus strand of NC_049170.1, from coordinate 96,372,582 downwards.
GATATCAAAAACTTTCATATGGTTTCAAAATGCAATTGGACAAAGTTGTCAAGGTTTATTAAAATAGTTAGGGCTATGAAGGGGATATTAAAAGGGTTATTAAAAAAGTTATTGAAGACAAGGGAAGCACTTGAGTTGTGGGTGGCGGGAAGGCTCTTCTAGGAAAATAACAGCATATGCTAGTCTTGTTCTTGCACTCTTCCCTGGAGATTCACTACTGGAGACAGGATGCTGGGAATGGCTGGACCTTTGGCACAATCTGGTCTGGCCATGCATTTCAGACAAAACACATGAAGCTGAAAACATTTCTACCAACTAAATCACAGAAATGTTACTCTGAATTAAAAAAAAAAAAGAGAGAAAGAAAGGCTATATTTCTGCTGTATTTATTTGTTCTTTCTCTTTGGAATTTAAAAGGTAATATTCCATAGGTTCATAATCCCAAAGACCATAAACTCATATTTGAAATCTAGAGGAGACCAGACTTGAACATTCTTAAATTTATTGTATTTCATACCCATTTTGCTCTTCACTTTCTGATGACCATTTTAATTACTTTATTTCCCCTTCTTTAGTCACTGAATGGTTTTGCATTGGTGGTGAGTGCAGATGGAATGATATTTTATGCATCATCAACAATTGTGGACTACCTAGGGTTTCATCAGGTAAATATATTAGTAAATATTTAGACTGCTTAATATTACACTGACTTTCTAATGACTTTCTTGCAGTCATTCCTGCTAAATGGCTTTCTAAAATGCAGAACAGCATGTTGTATTGTCCTATTCTTCTACTGCTGATTGGATATGCATTATTACTGAAATTAAGTTATTTTACTATGCCATTTTAGACTATTTATTTATTTATTGTGATATGATGGATGAAGATGAATTCCTTGTATAGTTGCAAGACAGTTTCCTTTTGCAAAGCTTTTTTTAACAGAAACATGATCTACTATAAAAATAAGATGTGTCTAAATGTTTGTTTTCAATTTTAGTATAAGGTGCTGCTATTCTAGACCAGTGTCCCACATAGAGTAAATATATTATAAAGTCACAAAATAACGTAACCATGTAGTTGGAAAGGACCTCTGGAGGTCATATAGTCCAACCTCCTGCTCAGAGCAAGTTGCTCATATATTCATCTAGTTAAGTTTTGAGATTCTACAACTCCTCTGGGAGAGCTGTTCCAGTGTTTTACCACCCTGACTGTATTTTTTCAGTTGTATCAAGTCCCAGTTTCCCAGTTTACAACTTGTGCCTGCTGCTTCTTGTCCTTCCACATTGCTTGTCTGAAAGGAGTCTGGCTTTATCTCTTCTACACCCTCTTATTTGGTAGATATAGACAGCAGTAAGCTCTTCCTGAAGCTTTCTCGTCTTAAGGCTGAACAAACCCCATTCTTCTCTCCTCACCTGATAATGTCATGTGCTCCAGCCCTTAGTACCGCTCTCCTGGACTCACTTTAGTACGTTAATATCTTCCTTTTCCTGGAGAGCCCAAAATTAGAGAGGATTTTGCCTCTGTTGAACTTTCTGAGGTTCCCATCAGTCCTTTTTACAGCTTGTCAAGGTCTCTCTAAATAGCAGTCCAACTCTCTCCAATTGGTATCCTCAGCAAACCTTTTGAGAATGCACTCTACCCCATCATCCATTTGTCAAGAAATTATACAATGCTGGGCCCAGGAGCAGTCCCTGAGGGATGCTACCAGAAACTGTCTGCCAGTTGGACTTTTATGGCTCACATTTGCATTGTGCTAAAAAGAGTTAAGAACAAAAATAATCACTTAGGATATTAAGTCAAAAAGCTGGTTTGAGAAACAGGGACTTTCCTCAATCAGTCTGCGCTCTGAAGGTATCCTATACCAGTCATTATTTTAAGGAAAGTGTAATCCTAAATTCTTTACTTAGAGGGTGGTGAGGCACTGGGACAGGTTGCATAGAGATGCTGTGGATGCCCCATCCCTGGAGGTGTTCAAGGCCAGGTTGGATGGGACTTTGGGCAACCTGGTCTGGTGGGAGGTGTCCCTGCCTATGGCAGGGGGGTTGCAACTGGGTGGTCTTAAGGTCCCTTCCAGCCCAAACCATTCTGTGATTCTGTAATTCTAAAGATTAGAGCCTGCCCTGCTAAGACTACAGATTAAACAGTTATATTTTTTTCAGACCGATGTAATGCACCAAAACATATATGATTACATTCATGTGGATGATCGTCAGGATTTCTGTAGACAACTGCACTGGGCCATGAATCCTCCCCAGATGTTGTCCGGACAGCAAACACAGACAGAAACAGGTAGGATTATATAGTGTTGACTGGAAACGTAGGCATCACTGCAAAATTAGAACAGCCCTCCACCTACAACCATGTTTGTTCTTCAAGTCAGATTCTTCACTGGAAAGCTGCATACTGGTCATTTATAATATTAATGTCCCATAGATAATGTTTCTTCCTGATCTGGGACATTTATAAGGTAGTGTGTGCTATTGAGGCTAGAATATTGATGTTTCCTTTATTTTTCTCTGACTAATGTACTTATGGATATTCTTACCCATGCAGAATGAACAACATCAGTGTTCATCCTACCAATCTTTACTAATCTTTTCTTCACACTGATCAAGACATTAGTATTTTATCTCACTAATGAGGAAAAAAAATGCAAAATTTTTCTGTGCAGTACCACAGTGGTGACATAATTTTCTGCCACTTGTTTTCCCATGTAAAGTTATGTGGATAGGAGTCTTCAGAAGAACATGTAGGTTTAGGAATACATTTTTTCCTCTGAGGCTGTATTTCCCTAGGATGAGAAGTGGACATGTATGCTCAAGGTGTCTCCTACATGAGGATTTCAGCTAAGGCTGAAATCATGACTACAAAAAATACAATGGAGTTGAAATTGTTAACTTTATACAGAATTGATCCCAGCAAAATGTATGCATTTTATGAGCAGAAAAGGAAATAACCTGTTTTCAAGAGTGGTGGTAGGTTGGGGATGGGGGGTGGGGAGAAACTTGCAAGAAGTCCTTCAGCAGCCTTTATGAAGTTTTTAGGAACAGTGTCATGTAACTTTGGTAGAATTCCAAAGTTTGGTAGAATGTTTGCTTTGCAAGAGTCTTACGGACATCACAAGAACTTCGCAGAATGTTATAGAAATTATGCAGAAAACAAATGAAACAATGTGCATGAAGATTTCAAACTATAAAAAGTTACAAACATACAGATTTTTTGTCCTAAGTATATACAGTGAAGAATTTCAATTCCTGAGTTCATACTTCTGTATAAATACTTGTGTGTGTCTTTTGGGAAATAAGTGTTTCAAAAGCTATGCACCTGTAGTCCAAAACTGGCAAATACTTCATTAAAAATTGAAGAGGCAACAGCTGAACATTAGCTAATTAGCCACTGCTCATTCTTTTTCTTGCATTAGCATTTTTCCTGATTTCATTCCTTTTTCTGATTTACTGTCTCCAATCTCTGATCTCAAAAACAGTAGCATCTGTTACCCTACTTTGCATCCTTAAAAAACACAAAAATTCATGAAATACAGAACTCAAAGCTTCTGAAGAAACTCACCTGAATCCCATTGTAGAACCTTTTTTTCTTTTGGCAGAGCGTGTGCAGATCTGTCTATGCATGACACAGTTAAATATTCACTATTCCATAAAACAATATTTAGCAATTTCCATAACAGTTTCTTCAAGTAGGTACAGAACATCATATTCTGTAGTGTGATCTGATATATATTGCCTCCACTGTTGTTTATAGGAGAAGAATATATTCTCAGTAAATTGTTTAAAGCACAAGAGAATGACAGCACGACAACAGATTATTCTTCCTTCTTAACTCGTTGTTTCATCTGTCGAGTTCGCTGCTTGTTGGACAGTACTTCTGGCTTCCTTGTAAGTATAATTTCACTTAGACAACTGCAGTCATGAGTACTAGATTATATTACTTCATAAGAAAAATATTGGAACATTAATAGATTTATTGCAGACAGCCATGGATAGGATACAATTTTCATTTGCTGTACTCAAAGAAGAAATACCTAAAAACATTTATTAATATTTATAAAGAATGATGGAAGAAAAGGAGGCTGTAATATTTCAAGTTGAAAGAATTGATAAACTTTTATGTTTTAAGTTCTTTCGGACAGTATCTGTCTCCATTTGCACTGGCCCTAGAACAAGGGCGGCAAGCCTAAACTTCAACCATTCAACCATTCAACCATTCGACCATTCAACCATTTCAACTCAAACAAAAGCAGGAGGTGTACAGGAGGTGAGTAAGGGACAGGCCCTTTGGGATGTCTGTAGGGACATTTTCAGAGTATGCAGACGTGATAAGGAAGGCCAAGGCCCATTTGGTATTAAGTCTGGCTAGGGATGTCAAGGATGACAAGAATGGCTTCTTCAAATACATCAGTAACAAAAGGAAAACAGGGAAAATGTGAACCCAGTATTGAATGGGGGCAGGGACCCTGGCGACCGAGAATGCAGAGAAGGCAGAGATACTGAATGCCTCCTTTGCTTCAGTCTTCATTGCCAAGTCCAGCCCTCAAGAATCTTGGACCCAGGAGACCAGGGAGAAAGTCTGGAGAAAAGAAGACTTTCTCTTGCTTGAGGAAGATTGGGTTAGAGATCATTCAGGCAAACCTGATATCCACAAGTTCATGTGCCCTGATGGATGCACTGACGAGTGCTGAGGGAGCTGGCAGACATCATCGCTAGGCCACTTTTGATCAGCTTTGAAAGGTCGTGGCAATCAGGAGAGGTGCCTGAGGCTGGAAGAAAGCAAATGTCACCCCAGTGTTCAAAAAGGGAAAGAAGGAGGTTCCCAGGGAACTACAGGCCAGTCAGCCTCACGCCAACCCCTGGAAAGGAGGTGGAACAGCTCCTCCTGGAGGCCATCTCTATGCATGTAGAAGAAGAGAAGTTGACTATCAGGAGGAGTCAACGTGGATCCACCAAAGGTAACTCAAGCTTAACCAACCTGATTGCCTTCTATGATGAGACAACTGGCTGGATAGATGAGGAGAGAGCATTGGATATTGTCTACCTGGGCTTCAGCAAGGCTTTTGACACTGTCAAACATGAGTAATATCCTCATGGGCAAGCTACAAAAGTGCAGGCTGGATGAGTGGATGGTGAGGTGGATTGAGAACGGGCTGAATGGCAGGTCTTAGAGGGTTGTGATCAATGGCACAGAGTCTAGTTGGAGACCTGTAGCTAGTGGTGTCCCTCAGGGGTCAGTACTGGGTCCCCAGTATCATTTAGCTTAGCCATCAGTGACTTGGATGAAGGAATAGAGTACACAAAGTTTGCTGATGATAAAAATCTGGAAGGGGTAGCTGATGCTCCAGAGGGCTGTGCTGCCATTCAGAAGGATCTCAACAGGCTGGAGAGAAGGGCAGAGAGGAAGACCTTGAAATTCTGCAAAGGCAAGTGCAGGGTCCTGCACCTGGAGAGGAATAACCCCATGCAGCAGTAGAAGCTGGGGGCTGACGCACTGGAAAGTAGCTCTGCAGAGAAGGACCTGGGGGTCCTGGTGGACAACAAGTTAACCATGAGCCAGCAGTGTGCCCTTGTGGCCAAGAAGGCCAATGGTAGCCTGGGACTGCTTTGGAAGAACATTGCTGTCAGGCTGGGGAGGTGATCCTCCCCTCTACTCAGCCCTGGTGAGGCCTCACCTAGAGGGCTGTGCTCAGTTCTGGGCTCCCCAATACAAGAGGGACATGGGGCTCCTGGAGCAAGTCCAGTGAAGGGCTACTAAAATGATGAAAGCACTGGAGCATCTCCCTTATGAGGAAAGGCTGAGGGAGCTGGGCCTGTTCAGTCTGGAGAAGGGAAGAGAAGGCTTGGGGGGATCTGATGAATGTCTGTAAGTTTCTGAAGGGAGGGTGTCAGGAGGATGGGGCCAGACTCTTCTATGTGGTGCCCAGTGATGGGACGAGCGTCAATGAGCACAAACTGCAACGCAGGAAGACCCATCTGAACATGAGGAAAAATGTCTTGCTGTAAGGGTGACTGGGCACAGGAACAGGTTCCCAGAGAGACTGTGGAGTCTCCTTCTCTGGCGCTATTCAAAAATCATCTGGACACAGTCCTGGGGGACCCTGATTGATGAGCAGGGAGGTAGGACTAGATGATCTCCAGAGGTCCCTTCCAATCTCAACCATTCTGTGATTCTGTGTAATTAGCATTGATACACAAAGCATTCACTTTAAGGAACAAGAGTAGTAATTATCGCTTTTTCACTTCTGTAAAGGGTTCTATAATAATAATAATAATAATAATAATAATAATAACAATAACAACAATAATAATAATAAAGAGAAAGTCTTTTAAATGCTCCTTAAAATTCTTACTAGGGGTGGCTCCTTTCTAGAAATGGCTTCCCCATTTACTTAGTAAAGACCAATCTTTTTTCTTCTTATGGCAAAGACAGATGTGCAAAGAAAATGAGAGGAATAGCAAGAGATAGAAAAATGCAATCTCTGTCTCAGATGCTCATTTGCAGGAAGATTATGGGTCTGAACAGAGCCTGGAAAAAATATAGTTCCAGCTTCAGTGTGAGGCATGCAGGAAATAGCTGTTTGCACCATCATAAGCTGCCAGTCTTGGCAAACAGAACATAATGCAGAACTTCTGCTTTAAGCACACTGGAAACAAAACAAAACAAAAAAAAAAAAAAAACACAACAGCTTCAAATGTCTCATTTTACTGTTGATGGTACTGTCACTCACCATGCCTCTGAAATTGTGTGATTTAAACTGTATGAAGATAATAAAATTTCTGTTTTTTTCTTCCTGTTTCAAAACTGGGTTTGGTGTTACTTAAACAACAGGGGGCATAGCATATATTAGCATTTTAAATGTTGTACATGGAATGCCTAAGATAACTATTTTTTTAAATTTTTATTTTATAACAGACAATGCAGTTTCAAGGCAAACTAAAGTTTCTTTTTGGACAAAGGAAGAAGTCCTCATCAGGAACAGTATTACCACCTCAGCTGTCCTTATTCTGCATAGTGGTACCACTTCTTCTCCCTTCTATGACAGAGATGAAGATGAAAAGTCTGCTTGTGAAAGCAAAACACAAAGCTGATGATGCAGCAGCAGTGAATACAAAGTATTTTCAAATTAATCTTTTATCATGTAGTAAAGTATGCTATGGGCTTTATGTTCATTGAGCAAGTAAAAAATAAAAATGATGCTAAATAACTCTTCATTTTAAAACCCTTTCTTAGAAAGTAAATAATTTATCTGGATTCTCCTTCCTAATCTTCAGAAGTTATAAAAGAAAAAATTCATTCTACTAGTTGCAGAAGTAGAAAAGCAAGCATATTTGTATCAAGAATTCTCAAATTTCAGTATCTTCCAGTAGCACAATTATTTGGACTTGGCCATTTTGGTAACCAACAAAGGAAAAAGAAAATGTTAGAAAACTGAATGTGTGCTTGTAGGAGGGTTCAAATAGAGTCAAATGAGATGTATTTGGTTTATGTATTTATCTTATAACAGAAGGCTTATGAATACATAAGTCTACAATTGCACTAAATGGCCTAGGGCTGATCACATGGTAGCTATCAAAGAAGATCAGGACAGATTGTGTTCAGACTCATTTCCTGCCTAACACTTATTTTCGTTAGTCTTCTCTGATTGAATTTTAGTTGATGTTTGGGGCTAGGATTATGTTTTCCTTTATTTGGTTAAATATGACCTTATAACAATGAGGTCCATCACTGTGAAGTAAAACGCTCATCAGTGTGACTCAGAGTATCATAATTTGGCTTTTAGTTAGAATATGCTTATGTATGTGTGGATTTACTATCCAGATGTGTAATGTGGTTCTAGCACGTACATCCTTTTGACGAGAATTAAATTACTGGAAAGCCAATATAACGGAATGTGTAGGCTTTGGATCACAGTTTTAAAGTCATTTCCATTTGCTGGGTTTTCAGCAGTCCAGGTGAAATTAATTGAAGACCAAAATTCAGCTCCTAGGAGAGAGGCACTTGAATTTTACTAACTGACTGGGCAGCAGCCAAGGATTTGACAGGAATTAAGTGTGCTTCATGTATTTACTATTTCATTTTATCTATATTATGATTTAATTTATGTAAAAAAATGGAAACTTCGGGGTTTCATTTGGTTTGGTCCTTAAACATGATGGCCAAGGATGGTGAGCAAATTTATATAGACAGTTATAGTCTCATCGTCTTAATGAAGGGAAAAATTTGGAAAGAAGTGTTACAGGATTTGTAGCCTTTACAAACCCTGATATGCATTTTGAAGTAAAGATTGGAAGAAATCCATTAAAATCATATGATGATTATTGGAAATTGAAGTCATGGTAACTCTTAAGTGCATTGCTAGTGAGTGAGATGCAAGTACCTTGAATGACAGGCAGAGCAAAATGTACAAAGCATTTTTCTCAATTCAAGCTGACATTTATTATTCCAGATACAGTAAATTGTGAGCAGAATATTACTAAACATAACTATTCCTTTTAATTGAATGCAGAATTCCAGTCATATTCCAGTTTGAGCAACCATATGATGCAGGAGACATAGATAATTATTTTGCATTGCTTATTATATGTTTAAACCATCGGTCTTTGCGAATGGTCAACAGCTTGATGATCACATCTTTCATAGTTTGTGATTTTGCTTTTTTGTCATTCACTGATGAGGAATTTTCCACATTTTTTGTTCCCTACAGCTCCAGTTCCAAAGGTAATTCAGGTCTGTGTGAAGCAGCAGAATTATACGGAAGAAATAGTCATCATGAAGGTGCATCTTTCAATAATGTTTTACAGATTGCTGAAAACCAACTCAAAGGTATGTCTGTTAAGTAATTCTGGATTATATACAGTTTGTGGAGAAAGAGCCTTGCTTTTTCTTTTCATCTGTTAGGTTTTCCAGGTTTTGGTCCCAGTACTCTTTTTTTTTTTTTCTCTCGCATACCCCTTCTGTAAAAAAAATGAATAATTAGCCACCTCAAAAGTCAGTATCAAATTAGTCTGCTATTTCATTGGGCATAAATACTATGATACTGTGATGCCAATATTACACATATATTAACAATAAGAATAGTAAATAAGAATATTCAAAGTCCACTTTACTAAAAATAGCAGCATTGAAATTAACAGTATTACAGGACAATTTTAATAATGATTGTGTCTATCCTTATTTGAGGAAAACTGAAAAATGTATTACAAATGCTACTTCCCTCAAAGATCAGAAAACAGAAGGAAAATTAAAATACATTGTCTATAAAATTCACAATTTGCTTGCGGCTTTGACTCATACTTTTCCAGTGTTTGAATGTGACAATTCCATGAGAGTCTATGCTGTGTTTTGGATTTTTGCAATGGATAGAATTCTGATGGTGAGTCTTCTCCAAGGGGCAGATTCTTCTTGAGCAGAGTTGTACTCAGCCTTTGTACCTGCTGGAAAACTTTAACTTCTTTAAAACCATTCCTCTGTCTTAGCCCCATTTTTCGTTAAGATTTTCTTATTGCTATAGTAATACTGCTGAGAGGGAAAAATGACAACGAAGTAAAAGTACTGAAAAATCTTTGGTTGCAGTTTATGAGCTTCTAATTGCCACATTCAGTTTTTCAAATTTCATCCTTTGTGTAGTTTGCCTAGTTCTGTGACATATTTTAGCATGTATTCTCCTCTACTGATGATTCCAGGGAAGCAAACAAACTTGTGAGCATTCATCAGTTAAAAAATAATAAAATAAAATAAAATAAAATAAAATAATAAAAAAGGGGTAAGAAAAATATTAAATACTGATTGTGCTAAAATATACTTTCTTTTAAATTGTATAGCAAAGAATAATGGAGAAAATGGCATTTCTCTAGTCAAAGTACAAACAAATGAAGATCACTGGGTCTGGGTTCAAGCTAACACTCAACTTCTGTATCGAAGTGGTTGTTCAGAATATGTCCTTGCCCAGCAGCAAATGTTAAAGTAAGTATATTTTCCATTACTAAAAACAAAACAAAACAAAACAAAAACATATTTTAGAAAAATGAATGTATTCTTATATGTGAGATTTAAAAGCAAAACAAAACAAAACAAAACACTGTAGTGTCCTAAGAGAAGAGATGTATGAGAAAGACTTTTTAAAGTTTTTTTAAGTTTACTTAACAAATGAAAATCTATTTTTGTCTTGTATCATATGAAATGGCTGTTATAATACTAAATATGTTTTAATTTTTCAGTATTTGTTCCTTCTGAAATTGAGTATACATACATCTTAAAACAGAATACTTCAAAAGGAAACTGTTTTAATATTATTATGCCTTGGCTTTCTTGCACAAAAATGTATTTTGGGGGTTTATTTTACTTTGCAACTGTATATCTTTGTTGATTTAGTGTCCAGACTTTTCCTAACATCTGATAATGTTAAGCTTTTTTTTTTTTTTTTTTCCTTTGTGCATGACAGTTGAGTTCGTGTTTTTAGTTGTGGATGTTCAACATAATCTAAACAGGGATGCTCATATTCATTGTATGTTTGTAGATAGATACACGTAGCTGGCTGTAGGCTCAGCCTTGGAATGGAAGCTATATGCACAGATATGCATTCAAAGAGGACTTTTCCACTGGGTTTTCCCCTTTTCTCCCACAAAGGCTTTTCCTCCTTCCCCCATGGGACCGTCTCTTCCAGTTCCTGTGGGCTTCGTTGAGGTATCTCTTTAAGCCAGTCTGAGGGAAGAGATAAGAAAGTGGGTTGAATGAGCAGGGGCCAGGAGATTTACATAGCCACCGTCTGGCCTTGTGGTCACATCTGTCCGCTATCTCTGTTCTTTTCCTTTCGGATGCCTTGCAGGTGGAAGAAATTTTAAAAAGTCTTTGGACTCCTACAGTAGATATCCCTTGCAGGCAGCATACCTCCCAGGATCTAGGTGAATAGTAGAGGACCTCCCATCTGAAGGTGGTGGAACTCTACCTTTACTGGGATGGGATAAATACTATCTTGCCATAGAAGGGAATGAACTTCTATTAAGGAGCAGATTAAAAGTGCCTGTTTCTTGTATTCAGGTCTCTACTTCTAAATTGTTTTCTGTGTAACTAAGCAAGCTCTTTGATGTTGATTTGGTTACATGTTACATTTCGTGGTTAAAAACCTTCATTTTTGCTTAGTAGTTCCTACGGGTTGAAGAGTTACAAGAGCTGGCCTTGCAGATGATACTCAGTTCTGTCCTCTTGCTCATCTGCAGTAGATGCTGCCTGTTCTTTTCATCCTTACTACTACTTTTTGTTAAATTGCATGCTGTCTTCCTGGAAACATACATTCTTTTGAGAAGTTTCTCAAATCCACTGCAAAATTCTTGATTTTGTGATCTAAGCTTTTGTTACTAAGTGCATATTGTCCAATCTATTTTCCCAATTAGACTATTTTCTGAGAATTATTTTCTGCAGCAAACTGGCATCCTACCATTTGCGTCTCAGGGCTCTCAATAATAATATTTAGCAGAGGGCTGAAAATACTTTAAAAGAAAAAGAAAGAAAATACTCTCTGTTCTCAGTGTATGTTTATCACAGTGGGACATTCTCTCTTTATAATAACATGGACTCCCTCTACTGGAAATAGCTATACTTGCACATTGAGTCCATACCCAAGGAAAAAGTTTTTATAGCAAGAAAAAAGCCTTCTGAAAAGGAATCCTTTTTTTTTTAGGCTCAGCTCCTTACTGCGATGTCCCGTCCTTGTTCTGACAAGGAGGGTGCAGATTCATAGCATGGACTCCGCATGTTTGGGAATTAGCACATTTGTGAATTCCAGGCAAATTCTCAACCCTGGAGTTCAGAGAAGTATTATATCTAGTACAGAAATACTAGGACAGGACTCTCCAATAATGTTGAGTATTTCAGCTGTAGGTCACTGAAAATGAATTCACTGGTTGTCTTAGAAAATGAAAGGCAATATGAATTAAGTTAGACATGTAAAACAAACCTATGCCAAATATAAACATCTGTGACTATTCTGGACACTTACTTGGGCATTTCATTTCATCTAATGACAATTATTCATTCTCAAATATAGGACCCCCATGGTTCCTGCTCAAATTGCTTTGATCAGAAAGTTCTTATCTGTTCTAATAATTCCTTGCTAACAAAATACATCTAATCTAACATGCTATTAGCACTCTATCTCTAAACTTATTTTTTTTTCCACAAGAAAAATTGTTTACATATATTTTAACAGAATAATGACAGTGTAAGGTAGTTACCATATACCGTACATAATGTTCCACAGTATTCAAGGTCTTTGTGAACTGTGTGCCTGAGTAGATATGTGTCATAATTTAAACAGTGCCACAGAAAGGTAGTTGTGCACGCAGTGATGCCCAGATGCATGTAAGCACTTTTTTCTATCTTGAACAAATGCAAAGTTTATATGGACAAGAGTATGAGATATTAAATTAAAGACATTTAAGATTAAATTAAATTAAAGACAAAATATTGCTCATAAAACATGTAAAACCACTCCATTTGTATTGCAGAAAAGATTCATTTAGAAAACTCTGATTGACTTTTTTTTTCCTACTGTTATTGAAAGGGAAGAAGATGAACAACTGAAGATACCAAGCAGTTTTGCCAGTTTGAAAGGAAACCTAGACGGATTTTCCTACAACAGTGCCATTGAAACCCTGGGCCAGTTAAAGCATTTTAACTGGACAGCAGTAAAAAATGAACAAGACAATATAAAAGTGAAGTTTGAGCCTCATACAAATGGTGAGTGTTTCATGCAAGAGGAATCTCTCAGCTCTAATGTATCAGTTTTAGGCGTTCAAAACAACTGCACCACAAACAATAGCTGGACTTTAAGAAACTCAAGCTCTTGTTCTATGAACCAGCGAATGAATGCGTGTTCAAACAGAAGAGCTGGATCATTCTACAATAGAGACCAAAGTTTCTTAAATTTAGCATCAACTTGTCCTTCCCACTGGGGGAGTGCAGAAAATTGTCAGTCTTACTCAGGCTTACAACAGCGCGCTGTGGAGAGCTACGCTACAGACCATCTGAAACTGCAGAGATCGTTAATATCCTCAGAGTCTCTCTATGATGCAGCATTTCCCTTGGATATGCCTATCAAAACAGAATACGATTCTGATTCTGAAAACATCGCTGATAACTACCTGACGTCACAAAACCGAGCCTGGATGGATGACAACAACGCAGTGAGGAAGCAGTTGTTCAGCTATCCCAACAGGGTGCACCTTAAAACAGAACCGGACCTCTGTCAGCAAGCTTCACCTTGCCAGAAGCCTAGGCACTGCCTTTACACGCCGCATAACTGGCAATGCATCGTAGCAAATCATCCCAGCAATCTCAATCTGAACAGATCTTGCAAGGGTTTGCGTAACAGAGAGGTGGCCCCGTTTTGCCCCCAGAACTCCTCCACCTGCTTGGAAAGCCTGCCTGACCTGCCGCACTCTGAGTGCTACGGCCAGTTCTACAGCCCCGGTCCAGGGGAGGAGAAAGAGCAGAGTGATGAGGTTTTTAAAATGCCATGTGAATACAAAAACCCCTGCTTGGTTCAAGCAATCAAGCGTGAGCCCCTGGATTCCCCACCATTGTCCAGCAATGGACAGAACAGAGCACATGTGAGCTTCCCTGAAAACACATTAGCAGGTCCTGTGCCTCATAAAACCACTGAATGTACATTCTTACAATAGATTTTATAGCATTGGGAATATTTATAATGTTACAGGCAAGAAGAAATTGTAGGTTCTCTTCCAGTTGGGTTAAATGAGTTACCAAAATTTAAAGCCAGTGGAAAGATTTTAAGTGTGTGTGCGCGCGTGTGTGCTTCTGTGTGTGGAAAAAAAAACTGACACAGATGCATACCCCCCTCACACCTTTACACACAGCCATTCTCTTAGTGATCCTTGGAAAGAAAGAAAGATAAAACCTCAGATACAGAAAAATAATCAGTTATTATTGCACAGGTGTACTTGCTAATTTGTCTTCATCGTCTTTCCTTTCTTGTTTGCAGTTCTGTAACAAGGTCTAGCTATTTCTGTTTCTTGCCTTTGTTCCTTTTTTTTTTTTTTCCTCTCAAGCTGAAGTGATGCCTTTGTGGTAAGACAAAATGTTTATGGCCTTCAGTGTGGCCAAAAGTTTACCTTTGAGTTTTCTTGGTTTTATTTTTAGCCACTCTAATAAGAAGCATTAGCTATTCCTTTATCTCAACATTAAATTAATGACAACAGGCAAGGGCTTCCCAAACCCGACTTCTTAACTTAAAAGGATAGCATTAATTTAGAGAAAACAGCATTCGTAAAATGCATTAGAAGTTATTTCACTTCAAACTGAGGTTTTTCCCATGTTTCCTTGACAAGACTGTTTTAGTACGCATATTTTTCTATTTTAAAGCCTTCAGGCTTTCATGTTGCTGTTTGAAAGACTGAACAATGGGATGTTATCCACTTCCATAAATGAGCTACAAAGGGCTTTTAAATGTACGTGAGAAGAAAGTATTTCTCCAATTATTTTCCTTGCTCTCACTTGTAGCATTAACAAAAGAAATGCACTTTTAACTTTGATGGTATCTCTTGGACTGATAACAGCTTGTTAGTCATCATCACCTGACATCAAAAATCAAATCCCATGATAAGATTAGAAATGTTATTTTCAAAAGCAACCTCATTTCATCCCCAAAAGAAAATCTTAATCTCACTGAGAGACAACTGGATTTATGCACCAAAGTGCTTTTGAAAACAGATCCATATGCTTTCCTTTGAACCCAGACAGTCATTTATTTCCACTTTAAAAACAAATCTACAACTCTGTTTTGGTTATTGTTGTTGTTGTAGTTTGACTCCTGCACTAATTTTTGTTTTAAAATTGCACTATTTCAACTTTATATCGCCTTCAATTATATAAAAAAACATCATTATAAAAAAGCTTAGGTGTATATGTGCTTTTTGAAAGAAGCCCTATAACGAATGTTTTCTTTTTCAAAATGTTATAAATAATTATATTGTCTTTTTCCCTGCTAGCCACTAAGGGGATGGCTTTACATGCCAGTGAAGTGGCATAAATTTCTCCCTAATGCTATATGTATATGGGATAAGTGTAGTTTTCAGGTAAGGGGATGGTTCTGCACAGGGAGTGGCACCTGGGAGTCTGCTCTTCTCCAAGTCTGATAGAAGTCGCTGCCTGAACGCTAGAGTTGGCAGCAGTAAATAACACGCATTCTCTGCATTTCAATTATGTGCTTATGAACAATGGGTTGATCTGAGATGCTGCACTTTACACAGAAATGTTGGAGACACTTACTAAACTTTTGATGACTGTCCTGCATATGGCAGTATTCACTGCAGAAAGGGAAGAGTGGACGATAAAGAGGGGCAAAAATGTCCTGCTGCAGCTCAAGTTAAATCTGCCGTAACCCAGCTGACCATACTCAAGCCAGGAGAAATCTCTATTTTTGTGTCTGAGGTACATCAGCTCCCTGTTGGCTATGTGCTGCCTCTTACTTGAGACTGTCTTGATATCCTTGCCTTAGTATTTTCACCGGTGGGTACAATGCAACATCAGACCCCTTTCGGAGATGAGGCTGTAAGGGTGGAATTTACACCGCGATCCCGTGAATCATCATTCTCTTCACATAAGGGGAAGCCCAATCACACAAATCGTTCTGGGTACTCAAGTCAAGTGAGACTGTGATAAATCAGCAGAGGTGCACAGTGTCTGCCTTGTTGAGTCGTTATCTACAAAAACAAGAGCAGAAGTGGGGTGGTGCGGAGATAAGGCAGTGTGGGACTAGCAGAGGACATGCCAGAATGACTGCCAAAAAGCTGTTCATTTAACCCCGCTCTTGGACTCACCGTGACACCACTCTGAGTGAAGGTACCTGGGCATGGTTTAGCACTACCTTGCGCCTTCTCTCTTCATTTGGATCGATGCAACATGACTGTAAAACACTACTAGCCTCATCTGGAAGTGCTGATGCCATTTTGCACAGATAGAAATGGTCGCACCGGCTGCAACTTTGTAGAGGACTTTGCCTCTGAATGCCTTGTATGTGCTTAGAGGTGTTTCCTAAGTAGTTATTTGTGCATAACTACAAAGGGAGAACTATTCCAGCCCGATTTCTCTCCAGTGCGGGAGTAGCTTATGCTAACAACATAAGTTCTCTTAAAGATTTTTCTGTTACAGAAAAATGGATATTTTGTTGACGTAATTTCATCTACTGTCAGGCTCTTCTGGTCTATTTTGGCTGGGATTACTTTTCTCAGGCTCCCAACAAATCCAGTCACATTTTACGCATTTTAATTCATATTCTAAAGGTAGATGAAGGTTCTGCGTGTAAGAGAAGTTAATCTGATACATGAGGTGTAATGGCCTTCTTCTAGGAGGATGAATTAATGTGTCACTTAAAAGGAGATGCCACCTCCTAACTGCTCCCTGTGCAATTGTGGTCAGGTTTCCTTCCTTACCCTTCCATAAAGTCTGAATCCATGAAAAATACTAGGTGACTTACACTTATGCCATGCATCACGTTTGAATTTTTCTCACTTGCGTTGTGGCTGACTTGCTACTCCCAGTCTCGCATGAAAGACCGAGAAGTAGGGTTCAAGGTGTTTTCATCCAGTGGCATTCAGCTTTTATCCTCAATGAGTGGTACTTGTATCCCCAAGCACAGCCCTAGGGTCTGTTTTAGGTGCCTCCCAATGCATTTATTGTGACATCGACAAGATTCTTCTTGTAGAACAAATGCCCTTACAAATGCTTGCTTGACAGAAACTTGGAGCTTTCAGGCCAAAAGAAATGCCTTTCTTTTCCCCGTGTGTGCCTGATGCTTTCTAGCACCTGACTGATGATAGCATTCTGACTTCAGCTGTACAATCTCCAGAGCTTGCGATAGAACAAACTCCTTAATTCTGGTATTTTATTTTTTTTTAAGCTCTGAGAATGTGTCTGCCTCGGAGATGTTACTCAGCCCACAGACAGCAGAGATTATTATCAGTGCTAAAGCTGCTGCTGAAGGTCTTGTCTTTACTGAGAACTTGGCCTCATTTTCGCTCTCAGCAGACAGCTGCAGTGCTGCCCAGTGCTGGTCCAATTAAAGCACACCACTTGAAGCCACTGTCTTTACCTGAAAACCAACCTAATTTGAGCGAGGGGTAAGCTTGTGAGGTAAATGGGAGCGGATTTTCCTGCTTCTTCTGATGCTGTTAACACCAGTGGCTGAAACTGGGGCAGACTTCCACTGTAGAAAACACTATCGATAATTTATATTCACTTTAGATTGGGATGCCCAAATAGATCTTTTTTGAGAATCTGAAGAGAATCTGAACTCTTTGTAGGACTGACGGACTTTCCACGACTTGACTGTAATATAGTAATGTTTTAATTGCCCTTCAATAGAACATAGTGATGGATTCTTAAAATCCTTTGAACTGAATCTCATCTGGATGGCATAGGGAGGTCTGACATTTGTGTGTCTGCCAGTTCAGAAGGACTTTTGCTGATGATCCTCAGTAGAGTATTAAGATTGACAGGGCATGTGCAATTCTCCTGGAAATTCCTAATGCTTAAAATACTTCAGTGGAAGGCATCAAGCCTGAGGCAAGGAATAGTCTGTGGGATAAAATCGGCTTCTGCTGCCTGGAAGCCTTGTTTAACTCCTGTTGAA
The DNA here is from genome assembly GCF_009769625.2 of Cygnus olor. Taxonomy (NCBI): domain Eukaryota; kingdom Metazoa; phylum Chordata; class Aves; order Anseriformes; family Anatidae; genus Cygnus; species Cygnus olor. Next base: position 96,354,926 of record NC_049170.1, on the reverse strand, counting down.
GCCATATGGGAACTTACGTAGGATAACTTGACCCAGGGTAGTTATTTCACAAAAGCCATTAATTTGTCTTAACAAATTATGATATTTTAATTAAAATTGTAAAAAGATATCATTTCTCCTGCCTATGAATAAATAAGTTGCTCGGGTAGTCAAAAAACCCACCTAATTCATTTTCTTTCATTGCGGTGTCATCTAACTAAGAAACCCAAACTCAGTATGATGGAGGTATATAGAGCCTTTGCTCTTTATTTCTTTTCATTCTGTTCTCTCACTAGAAAAGAAGTTTCTTCCCCTGGAGCTTCTTCCTCTCCTATGCCTTGCAAAATCCTCTGTGAAATCACTTGTCATGATTGAAGCAGACTTCTGTAACATGCACAGTGAGAAAAGGAGTTCTGCAGGTGGCCACGCTCAGGCTGCAGTCACAAGGCTTTTATTTAGCTGAACAAAACTTATGGAAGAGATACCAGTAGTTTATGGCCACAGACCCTACCATCCTGACAAGTAGACCTTTGAACACGCATGGCACATATTCTTGCCATTATAAACACAAATTCTCCTGTAATGCGATTATAAATTTTTCCCCTTTTCACATTTTTTTCCCATAACTGTGTTTTCTACATTGAGTGACCACATTTTCTCAAAACTGATATTCTTGGTTTTTAGATTTATATTGGCTTTGCTCATATAAAACTGTTCTCAGATACCCTGAAATCTGAAGCAAGTCAAATACGACCAGCAATTTTTTGGTTATGTTGAATGTGCGTTGATAAAACTTTATCACATTACAGGTTTTATCAAATTAAAAACTGTCCAAACATAAATTGAAATAGAGTCCAGTTTCTTTAATTTGAATTTGAATTTAGTTATAAATTCAAATGTAGTTTGAAGTGTGTATTTCAGTTAACAGCACTGAACAAAATCATCAGTGACATGCTGAAAAATATAGTAAAAAGACAAAAAGTACTTTTTTTTTTTTTCTTTAACCACATGCATATTTAAACACTTGCCTTAAGCAAAGACTTTCTTTGGGAGAGTGTTTGGGTGGAGAGTAAAACAATATTGTTAAGACAAATTTTGGGGAGAAAAAAATCACACTGAGTGATGTCATACTGTCAAGGTGTTCTGTGACTACAGCATTAACTCTCTACTCACTATCAATAATTCTGTACTCCAAAATCATGTTCTTATTTTTTCTGTAGAACTGAATTTGTTACTCTTCAGCCTGAAAATAATTTCTTGAAAACAGGGGTTGAGGTAATTCAGTGCTAGCATGTGTGTCTCTTGGTCAGACTGAAAACAGCATTCTAGGAGGCATGAAGCCCTCTCTACTCTTTGAAACTGTGATAAATTTAGAGTCTGCATTAATGCTGTTGCAGGTGGTCGTTGCAGCTCAGTCACCCACCAGGTGCTCTGACTGTGCAGCCTGAAGTTTCATGGGATTTTTTGTTGTGGCAGGGCTCCAGTGACAGCTCTACAACAATCAAAACTTCTACTTTCACACTTGTATTGTTAGGATTACAGTATTCCAATGACTAAGTGTGAGGAAAATATAAAAAGAAAAAAAGAAAAAAACACACAAACAAACAAAAAAACTTTGCATAAGGCAATGTAAAGAGCATCAGCTGCTTTGCTAATCCTGGTAATTCCATTTAATTAATTAAAAAGCTGTGTCTCAAAAATCAGGCAAAGTTCTGGTCTAGAAATCTCCATTTTGCACAGGAGCACGTCACAGGAATTACACCACCATTCTGCCTCTTTGTAGGGCACACCTTGGTCTTGCCTTTCCTTATCCCATCACTCTCCCTTCTGAACCAAATTTCTTCCTTTTTATTTTTAACTTTTGCACCGCGTCCTTCCTTTGTTCATTTAAAATCTGAGATAAGAAGAGGCAAGCAGTAACATTGTGTTTTGTTTTGACTTTTGTCTTTCTAAGAAATAATTTCAAAAAGGTGCAAGTTATCTCAGTTCTCAGCAACATATCAAGTCTACTTGCTACTCTCCTCGTAGTTTGGATGATTCTTCCTCTACGTGGCCAACAGCCTCCCCTCTTCTGAAAGGGCTCTTCCTCACACTCCTTCACCTCTTCCCAGGTTCTTAATGAAGCCAAAGAACACTTTCATCCTTAAAGGTAGCTGTGCCTATCAAAAAGCTTCTCCTTTTTCTTCCTCTAGCTTTTCTACCTTTGTGACTTTATAGGATGGTACTTTGCAGCCTCCACCCGTTCTGCTTTCTGCCTCCATAGCTTTATTTTTACTCAGGCATACTTTAAAAGTTTTGCCAAAAGAACAATGTTATGCAGAAGTGCAACGCCCTGTTTCTTCCCCTGCTCCCTTTGAATAAGACAAAGGTACGGGCAGAAGTCTTAGTGTAATTACATCTCATAAAACAGAAAAAAATCCCTTTGCTGGGGAATCGTACTCTATTCAGGCGGCTCTATTGCCAAGAAGCTGTGAGCTACCACCAGCAGTTTAAGTCTGTAAGTATATATTGCCAATTCCTTTTGTGTTCAGACCTGGTCTCTTTTCAAAGATGAAGGAGCCTGCTTTCTCCTTTTTTTGCTCCTCTCATTTTTTTATTTTTTTATTTTTCCTATGTGCATTTATTCTTTCACTGTGCAGTTGCACTTTTAATATGTAATTTTTTAAAAGAAGAGTATGGAAGCATTGTTGAAAATGTACAGTGCAGCGTTTCCAATGAGTCCCTTTTAGGTTCTGAGGTCAGAACTGCAATGAATTATCAAGGGATTTAATGTGAGTTTGTATCAAGGCTTCTGACTGTTACAGAAATGCCCATGAAAATCATCAGTACAAATAATGCGATTTGTCTCAAAAAAAGGGGCACAACCTGGTATCAAAACCTGCTATTAAGAATGCCGTTCTTGGCTCCTCCTAAACCAGAACAGTGGAGGACAAGATTAAATAAAAAGTGCACGGAGACCTGCCAGCATTTTTGGCCTAACTGCTTTAGTTTTTTACCTGAAAAATGGGTATTGCTCGATCCCAAAGATTAAGGGAACAACGTACCTGCACGAGCACGGCACAAAATCCTACCGATTCGTGCATGTAACGTGTGTGGTTTGCCCACAACTCGGGCAGGCTCGCTCCTTAGTTTTAAGGCTGGCAAAAATTTCGGCACACAACATCTAACCGCTCGCTTCGGGGAAGCAAATTGGACGGCTCCTGAGGAATCATAGCCAGGAAGGGAAACACTTGATAACCTGTAGTGGGACCCGTATCAACCATGCTGCTTTGTATACAGTTACCATAGACTCCGAGACCTATCTGTAGCGGGCTAAGTAAAAGCAGGCAGTAAAAACGTGGATTTTATATTTTGGAATTTTGTTAAAACAGGTGCACTTTTCTGTGTTTTTTTTTTTTTTTTTTTTTTTTTTTTTTTTGGGGTGGGGGTGTTCTTTTTTATTTGTTTGTTTTGTACTGTTTTCTCAGTCTGCTTTTAGAGAGACCTTTCCCGTGTATTTCTTAAATTATATTTTACATTTATTACCAGCCGGACGCGTAAAGTTAAAACAGTTGGAAATAAATAAAGAAATAACTGAAAATTTGCATTTAAAGCGAAGCCCTGACGAGTGTTTGTGCCCCTTCACCCCCCTCACGGGTCAGGCGGGGGGGGGCTGAGGGGAACGGTTTGGGGGGGGGGGGGGGGGGGGGGGGGGGGGCAAAGGGGCCGCCCGCGCAGCCGCCCTGCGCTCTGATTGGCTGAGGCGGGCGGCTCGGCCGTTAAACGGCTCCGGCGGGCGCCGCCTGTGCCTGTGCTTCTCTTCAGTGCGCGGGCAGGAAGCGGAAGTGACGGTGTGCCGGCGGCCGTTGAGAGTCGTTACCGGCAGGGGCCGGCCCGCTGTAGGGACGCGGCTCGGCAGCGGGGCCGGGGTCCTGCCGCTGAGGTGCCGCCTTTGAGGGAGGGAGGGAGGGAGGGAGGGAGTCCGGGGGGCCACGCCCTGTCCTCTCCTTCCTTTATTTTCCTTTTTTTTTTTTTAATTTATTTAAATTTTAGTTTTTTCTACTTGAACGGTTCGAAGGAGACGACCCAGTGGGGCAGGACGTCATTTATTTCTCACAAACGCGGGGAGGGGAGGAAGGAATAAAAAAAACCTCTCCTTTGCCGGATTTATCCAACCAAGGCACGGATGGCTCACAGCCCCGATTGTTCGCTGAAGTGTGGCTTATAAACAACATTTACATTTATTGTAGCTCTTTCTTTTGTTGTGTGCACTGAACCAGTTTTGCAGGATGAGTGCCCTGACTGAAGATCTTAAGCCAGAAGATGCCAAGCCGGAACCAGAAAAAAAAATATATTATTGTGAAGTGAGTGCTTTTCTTGGTGGCTTTTCAGAATGTATAATGAAATGCAGGCTTAAGGCATGAAAAATCCAGCTCTGAGGAGGCTGGGCAGATCTAATCCAGCTGCAGCGTGGCAAGCTTGTGAGAGAAGCTGTTAATGCTGAAGAGTAACTTGGCCAGTTGCTTGACTGGTGTGAATTCAGTTTGTTTTTGGGTAGTCACAGGTGTAGTATAGTGGTTCTTAACTGCTGCTGTCTTAAATCTGTTAGCTATTTCTTACGGTACGTCTTAAAGGCTCTTTAATCTTTAAAGGATGCTTTTTTGTGTCAAAACTTAAATTTCTGTATATCATGTGTTGTTGTAGTAGTGACTTTTTTCTGGCGCAGTAAACTTGTGGGATGGTGTGTCAAGAACACTGACAATACTGACCTATATTAGTCATTGCCTTTTGATAGTTAAAGATAATAAAAATTGTGGATCTGTATCCTGTTAAATTATTGTGATGGTCTGTGCATCCTAATGAAATGCAGATGACTTCCTATGCTTTTTCTTATCCCATTGGTATAACAGTGAACGGAGTCGCAGTTACTCTGGGATGTAGTCGTGTTTCTATTATTTTCTAATCGTGTATGAAATCGTGTATGAGCATCCCTTTTTGTTGGCTGGAGGAGTTCAGGCAACTAAGAATCCAGCAGGTGGAGGTAGGAGGGGAAGGGTAGGCTCTTATACCACCTGCTATGTTTCAGTACGCATTCAAGTATCATTTGAACAAGTTTACACACTGTTTCTGGTCATTTTAGTGCTATGCCGCTAATGTCATGCGAACTGTACTGTTTAAGTTGGAGATTTTGAGAATCTTGCTGTAAAAGCAGGTATATTTCCAATTCATACAACTTGCTGGCTACAAAATATCCACAGCGTAACTGAAGATGTGCTTTCAATTTCTCTCTTTAGGTTTGTAAAGTTCCGTGTATGAGTTCTATAAGTCTTCAGTCACACTACCGTGGTGCAAAGCATAGAAAGGTAACCTTTTTCCATGTTATGTCTATATGTGAATTTAATCTTAAATCTGGGATTCTTGCAAAACTCAGTAACTGTTTTCACGTGTATTCAAGTGTTTCTTTAACTTGCTTAGTGGATCTGTAATAGCTGTTTGCTTAAAAATTCCCAAGAAAAAGATTTTTTGGTTGATATGTTAACTGTTTTGTTCAGCATGTAACTTGCAATGTTAGCAGTAACTGTAAAGGTAAATTTGCATTAACTGAAATTGATTTTTGTGAATTAATCAGAAGTCACAGATGCTTAAAGAATGCCAACCCCCACTTGGGGGATAGTTGATGGAAGTACTGCTTGATTTTTCCAAGTCTATGTAATTTGTTTGTACTCTGAAGAAAACTGGCTTGCCTGGAGTTTGTACTTCAGAGCAGCTGTTACTCTATACTAACATTTTGTACAGGAGTTCTGTAACCTTAACTACCAAGTCATGGTTTCTCTTGTTTAGAGCATCTCAATAGCAGCTTCCTGTTTTACTGCCTGTCCTTCTGTTTTGCTTAAATTACTGGTGTTCTGTGAGGATGTATTGAGAAAAAGGGCTCTTATAAATGCTGTTTGACTGGACTTCTGACTGTTGTTTGGCTGACAGCCGTCTTTGTAAAACTCCACATTCTCAGTCTAAAAGGTTGAGGCATACTCATTTGCCTGTTCTTTCCTGTTACTTAGTATTGCTGTCATCAATGGTGGCGTTGTGGTACTTAAATATCTGCTCTTTTTCCTAATGACACTTCATTAATTTTATTCTTCCTGGAACACTATAAAACCTAACTGCAATGTTTTTAAGTGTTTGGGTGCCCCTTTTTGTAGATGAAGGGCATCTCCCCACTGATTAGTTTTCAAGACTGATTAATAGTATGTCCTTACCTGCTTGCTGATTGCTTTAATGCTGCTGACACTTCTTCGAGTTCTTTGAGTCAGTGGCTCTCCAAACGCTTTTCCCAGGATTCAGTTGTAGAGTTCTTTGGTGATCCAATAGAATTGTATAGTACTGAGTATTTTTCATGTCCTGCCAAATGCTCTTGCTGATGCAAGAGGGTCTTCTGGTTTTGTGGTTGCTTCTTTTTATTTCTTAGCTAACCCTCATAGCAATTGAATTATTGCTGTTTTTCCCCTTTAAAGTGGAAAAACCAGTGAAAATGTTCCCTGCAAATCTGCATGTTGTTTGCCTTCTGTTCTGTTCCTGGAAATCAGTGTGTGCTAGGCTATGTTTTTTGAGCTTTATTGAGCTAATGATGGGTTGTAAACTGATAGTGAGCAAGCATCAGGCAAGTTGAAAACTGGGCTGCTGTTTGGGGTTAAATGTTAGTGGTGGTGTGGGATCCTGATAAGTCACGTGACAGCATTTCTGTAGGAGTAAGTCTCCAAGATCCCATCGTTGTTTTCAACTACTTTTAATTCCTTGCTTCAACTTCACTGTATATTTTGATGGCAGAAGGTCAGAATTCCTTGAGATACCCAAAGAAGTTTTTGTATCACCAAGTTTGAAGTAACTATAAAAGTCCTGAGCTTATGTTCATTTTAAGATACAGGCTAGACATTGGTAGAGAATAGTGTTTTGTGTTCCTTACCAGAGTAATTCTTCAAAATTGTTCAGAGTAATACCACAGGATGTCCTGACAACACAGCAAACAAAGAGGTAGTTCTCCACCTAAGTCACAACACTAGCCAAACCAGCTATTTTTTCTCTTTTGTGAGATGACTTTCAGATAAACAATTTTTAAAATGGCTGTGGTGAAGGTACTTTGTTTGTCAACTGCTAGAGAAACTTTAAAAAAACAAGAGAGACAATGCTTCATTAGGAAGACAGTCACTGTGGGGAAAAAAATCCAAGAAACAAATAGAAACACTTGCCACGTGTGAGATGAATCTTATTGGCCTACATCTCCCATAGCTGTTCCAAGTGAAGTATGTTACTTTGAACAGCTGCACCAGTGAAGCCTAACTTTTACAGATTTTCAGGGATACTTCTGTTGATTTTGTACGTGGTTGTCTTGTTTTGTTCGCTATGTTATTTAGTTATTCTGGGGTTTGGATAGATACGAGACATTTATCTAGGTTACTTCTCCATACTTCCATGTTTTACCTCTGTATGTTGGCTGGTTTGCTCACCTGTATACCAGTACTGCTGACTCCAAATGAATTTTACGTTCTGGTTGCTTAAGCAGCAGCATCTTTCTAAATCTCAGCATGCCTCTTAGGTGACTGGTATTGAATGCACTGCTTGTATAAAGCTAGGGAGATGTTTATTAGTAAGCATTGTCTAAACAAAGACTTATTTTGAAATCTAATTCATGTGTGCTACAGTTGTCATTTAATAAGACTCCAGGAATGTTGCTTTTGATCATTTAGAGGTTGTTTTAGGAAGATTCTGTACTGATTCTCATTGTCAGTGTTTGAACTGACAGTGTAAATGCTCCTATTAAAGGGAATGCTGCAGGAAGGGAAAATGTAAGTAGCAGACAGGAAAACCACAATCCTTTTGTGGCAGTATAGGCATCCTACTCAGTCAGACAGAAGTTTCCTTCTTATTTTCACCCAGAATATTTTGTTGCATCCAAAACTAAAATAGAATAAGCCTGTACCGAAAGCCCGGTGGAATTCCTTGACTGTATTGGAAGGTAATAACTTGGTACATGAAGCCAAGTCAGTGTTCTTACAAGAGTGGGTGGTGAATTTTCATTTGTCTTTAGTCTCTGCAGGCTAGATGCTCTATAACCTACTGGATTGATGTGTGGTGGATTTGGAGGGGTAGGAATAAAATGAATGACTTGGAAAAAAAAAAGTGGAAGCAACTTTCAGGTCTTTTGAGTAAATGTCTAATGACTTTTTAGTTTGTTACTAGATTAGGGTTTTCTAATTTGAAGCCTTTTCCATTTGTACTTTGCTGTGAAAATCTAGCAGCTTTTTCCTAATAGGTCTGAGTAGTTGCTTTAGTTGAATAATAGATCAGTGATCTAATGGGAAGGATCAAGTTATTTCTGTTTGATTTCAATGATATATGAAGCTCGAACATGCACGTTCTCATGTCTTTGCTTAATTTACAAGATGTTAGATAATTTAATTCCATATGGTCTGCTTCTCTGTAGAGTTCACTTAGTTTCTATAATTGAGTGTTGTTTTTGTTGTTGTGCCAAGGGTTTGCATTTCTCCCTGATGCCAGTGTTGATGAAGATGACGGTTTGTGTCCTTGAGCTGGAGTTTTAGAGTAGTAAGCGGATTGCTCATCTAATTTTTCTAGTGCTGATAATTTGAGGCCTAAATCCTGTAAGTAGTACTGATGTAAAAACACAGATGGGGATGGTCACAGTGCAAGGCTGTGTATATCTCATGTTGAGTGTCTTGTGATCTTTGCATAGTTGCATACAGATGGGCTTCATGGTTTTGTTGCTGAACGGGTATTTGGGGGTTGGGGATTGACAAACAATAGCAATCATATATTTTTCATATACTCGTTAGCTCTTTAAAAATTGGAATTGGGAATTGGCTTGTTATTATCAACTTTGAGAACAGCTGAATGTTACTTTCAGTGATTATGGTAAGCTGGTCAGAAAGCACTGTTGTACATCAGAAATGGTGGTTGAAAATAATCTGAAGTACAAACAACTTACCTCTCCTTTGATATGACATTAAAATCACCTGTGCTTGGAAGAACACTTCAGTTGGACACTTGTTTTGATACCTGAAGTGCTAACATAGTTAGGCTTCAGATACTGGCAACTTGCTGTGCCATTATATTGGTTACGTTCTGCCTCCAGAAGTGTTTAGTATGCTGTTATGATCTGTAGCCTATCTTCATGTTACAAACTAGCTTAAAATGTAGAGCTCTTGACATTTGTCAGCCTCACACTTTAAGAAATGGAATAAATGATTTCAGTGTATAGGTTGCTAATATCTAGTTTGTGATTTCTGAAATGTGTATGTTTAGGAAGAAGTAAATGATGCTTATACAACTGTGAAACGGTGTTTTGTTAGATAACCTGTGAACTTGAAATGTGTGAAAAGTAAGAAGTATCTCTGAGAACTGCACATGGAAGGTTTGAACCCTGAGAGACAGCAGTTTTTGAGTTGTGGCTTCTCAAAGTTAGACACTTTGTTAAAAGTTACACTAACTTTTTACAGTCTTAGCTCAAAAACAGCTGTTGTAACTTGCTTGTGACATATGGCCCAGGGCAGAGAATAAGTTTCTTACCAAATGTGTAAGAATCTTTATTCCTGAGGTAGTTTTGCTTTTTTTCCTGCTTATCTTTCTTTTAAGTAGTCTTAAGAAAACATCATAAGTGAAGTGGATGTATCAGTCTCAGCTGTGGAACAACACTTTGAATGTTAAAGCAGTAATCCAAGTGCAATCTGAATTGTTTAAAAATGGTCAGGAAACTTTTAATGGCAGCTCACAGTTTCTGATGTTTTCTACATGTCTGTGAAATGTTAGGTATTAGCAGCTGTTTACTGTAAAACTGGAGTAGAATGACAGGTGGCTTTGTACACAGTAGAAATACTCCTGGCAGGATGGCTACCAGGCAGACTGTCTGTATTCCAAGCTTACAAAATCCTGCTGAGTTCATACACCACCACCCACTTACCTGTGATGATACTGGCACTTAGGTGACTTCCATTTTAAAACTACCATGGAAAAACAACTATTTGGCTTCCTGAACAAACACCTATTGCATCAGTCTTACTTCTTACTGAACTGTTACACTGACTTTCAATGTCTCTTCCACAGCACTGAATGCTGAAAATATAGCACTCAAATCCATGGAGTGCTCATAAGCAAACAACTGTCCTTCTGGTAGAACGATGACACTTCTCTTTCATTCTTTTAAATGGGAAGTTTGTGTTTGTTTGCCAGAAAGGTCTCCAAATGCGTCACTATTGGTTTTAGCCAGGTTTTGAAATGGAAAACTAAGTTCTTCTTTTTCTGAGATGCTTCCAAAAGTGATCTGTCCTGAATTCAGCTGATGAAAGCTGTTTTTCCTGTTCTTCATGGTATGAATAAACTTCCAGGAGACCTGGCTTGTCCGGAGGTTTATCCAAATCCACCCTATATGGTGGTGGAGCTGTTCTTTGTTAGCTTATTTTTCCATTCTTTTCTTGGTTGTTGTTGGAACTACAGTTTTTTGAACTTTAGGAACTTTACAAGCTGCAGCCATGCAGAAATGAAGGTTTTGTCTGGCATCCTTGACATGTTTCAAGCCATAATCATCTCTTAAAACTTAATACTAAGGCTTTCTTGAAATTAACCTTAGCTGTAAGTATAGTTTTGGCAGTACTTCCAGCTCTTGCAGAAAATCATCAGATAGGAAAAATTAGAGCCTTTATAATGGAAACTTTGGCCTGTATTGTAACTTGTCTGCAAAGGCTTCATTCAGGAAGTACAGGGGTTTTTCCTTCAAATCATGCAGCACATTAATTTGTTTTTCTTATTTTATTTTGGGATGACTTGCATCTTCATAATTAAAGAAAGAAAAAGCCCTGAGACCCAAGACTGTCTATTGTAAGTATAACACTTTATTCTTTCCAGCCTCTTAGTATGGATATTGCTTGGGGGTTTTAATGTGTTGCTTTTCCAGTAGTTCAGTTATCTGCATTTGCCAGATCTGTCTGTAGCTGTGTTTTTCTTTATATGCTGAACAATCTCCTGAGATACTTATCTAATGAACAGTTGAATAAAGAAATGTTTTAGAGCATGGAGCTTTAATTATGCCTTTCCACATCTAAATATTTGTATATCTATTTAGCAGAGGGATGAATAGTCAGTATTTGTTTCTTACCTTCCCAGGCTAAACTGTCTTCCACTTGTTTGTCAGCTTCATGCACTCACTGCTAAGCTTCAGGCAGTATACTAAGCACCTATGTGAGTAGGCTAACATAGCACTGTTGCAGCTGCTGCTCTACCTGTGCTGAATTTGCCTAGCTGCATCACAGGAATGTTATGCCTTTCTTTATTGTAGTGTGGACTTGGAGTAGCAAAGACCTATTCAATGTAAACTGAGTTGTTGGGGTATCTCATCCCCATAAGCTGAGAACATGCATCCAGACTGTCATGTGCCCATGGGAAATAAGAGTAATGGTAAAAGACTGGAAACTTGGGATATAACTTGCTCACAGTGGACATGGAATGATGTAAAAACACTGTACAAGATTTTGAAAGTACTGCAAGCAAGAGAACACTGGCATACATGGGAGTACTGGCTTAAAAAACAATCTGAAGATTATAAAGCAAGAGGGACTTAATGTCAGTCATCACAAGAAATGAGCCTCCCATTTCTAGTTTGTATTTTCAGTGTGTTCTCCTAAGAAACAAGGCTTACAGAAACACATTCTGGCTTTGTTTGCTGCCCAGTATCTCTTGAACCAGGTTAATCAAGGGTTCCTGAAAATGCATGTCTGCACAGAGAAGAGCCTCAGTCTTCTACTGAGGGAAGTGTTGCAGGCTGAGCTCACCACCTGCACCCTGAAGAATCAACACGGGAGAACAACACAGAAAAAACACTGGTCAGAGTATTTTCTAAGACTGGGCTTCGTTAGCTGCTCTGGTGGCTTGGTGCTGAAAACAGGCTCAGTGCAAGACATCATTCACGTGTGTGAGCAATTATGAGACATTCTGCCCCAGCAGATGTGAGCACTGCGTGCAGATCTTCAATTTTTAGAAATACTGGTAATGCGGCTCCTTTTCAGAACTGCAAAAGTTCTGAAAGCACAGAGGTCTCTTCAGTGGATATGAGCAGTCTAGAATTGTATCTATACCTCAGCAGCAACAGACTTGTTTGGCCACAGGCCAATGCTTCTAGTCAAAAATGGGTTCCTACACCTATTTTGGTATTCCTCATTGGAAATGGTCATTAAAAGTAGTACCACTGAATGTGATCTTGCAAACTTGATTCTCGAAGAGGTACCTGCTTCAAGACCATAACATCTTGTTTTGGAGGAGTAGTGCAAAGAGTGCATGGGACAGAAAATGAGACTTGAAAACAAGGACAGAAGGAGTGGCAGGAAGACAGTAGAAAGAGTGGTGGAATACAAGAGTCTGTTGCAAAGACCTACGGCTTTAGAAAATGATACTGCTTCATGTACTGCAAGCTCAGCATTCCAGGGAAGTTTCAGGGTAAGAACATACGGTCATTACAACCACTGCATTCCCAGAAATGTCACAGGTCAAAATCTTATGACTGTCTTATGGAACTGGAAGAGAGGTTCAAGTTCCCGATTATTAAAGAGGAGAATCTTGTAGTGAAACTTTGGTAAACAAGCTAGAGTTAAATTTTGGAGGAGTCCCAGCATCACAGGATACTGCATGGCAGAAGCTTTGTAAGTTGTTATATTTCATCCAGAAGGTTCTGAATCTCAGTGATCATGTTGAAGCTATCGACGTCTTTTTTACTTTTAATGTGAAATCAATAGTATGAACACTCATGTCTCTATTCTGCTTTATCCATCTTGAATTCTACTTCCATGAAGATCCAGACATGGGAAGCCGACTTGTAAGCCATCGTCATGGTTTACTTGTCCAAAGAAGGCCAAAAAGTAGCTTTGTGAAGTTTATTTCTATGTTTCAGGGGTGTGTGTGGTTTTGTTTGCTTGTTTTTTGTGTTGGGGATGGGATGGGATGGTCGGGGTTTTTGTTCAAGGTAGAAGAGCTTTCCACTTAAGGAACTTCTCAAAGATGGCAATCCAGTTTTCATGCTGGGGACCACAGTGCACAATTATTTAAGATCTCTGTGGGAGAGTTTGAGAAGTTCTGTACAGGTCACCAGTGACACAGTTATCCCTTGTGAGTCACTAGATCCAGGAAATCCATTGGTGTTCTGTCAATGAGATATAAGAATAAACTCCAAATATGCTTGGCTTTTGTTTTTCATTTTAAATAACTTTGCAGACATGTGGTAAGCATGAACAAATGTATACAGTTTGTTTATGGAGTTACGTAGTGAAATATTTTGAATAACCATGGATATTCTTAATTTACATGTACTATGTAAAGTATGAGTCCTGTGTGACATCAGGATATAAACTCATGGGTTGCTCTTACTGCTGTTGGGTCTCTGGTGCTATTCTAATGTTTGTGTTATCAAACACTCCAGTGAAAGTGAAATGTGGCAGCATGTTCATGGTGGAGTCTTAAGGACCAGGAGTAAAAAGGCATGGATATTGTCAAAGTAAAGGATGAGTTTTCTTGGAAATCTCTTGGGGCAAAATCTGACAGGTATCTGAAATGTGCACTGTCCAAAGAAGAGTGGGTACTTCAGAAGATGTTTGGCATTCTTAAAACATACTACAACAGTATAAGCAATTTCTTCCTTGCTGTGGAATTTAAAAAAAAAATTCCTTTCTCATCAGGGAGAGCAAGACCAGTATTGGTATCATTCACAAACCAAAATTACAAAAACAGAAAACCCACAATTATTTGGATGCTGAGTATTTCCAGCAGTGGGGAGCGTGACTAACCTGACTGTTTAACTGTACAATCTCATTGCCTTTAAAGTCAATGAAGCCAGGAAATGAGTCTGTTTACAGATGCTTGTGGTTGGAGAAGTACCACTTCCTTGTAAGAAGGACATCTGGATATCATTCAAGTTTCCATATGGCAAAGCTATCAACAAATTATTTTTGTGGCGACAAGAACTTGGTTTCTGGTTGTGTTTTTTTTGCCTGCTCTCAAGAAGTTTAGAAGACAGTCTCAACGGATGATGTGGGAAGGGAAGATACTGAAGTCTTAAGACTTCACTAAGTTAAATCAAAGCTCAGTAAGTTCATGAAGTTCAGTTGTGATTTCTTCAGACAGCAGTAATTGAACAGATGAAAGGCTTCTTTTAGCTCTAGTTGAGGCAGTTGCGCTTCTATGTTCAGGTATCAGGAAGGAGATTAAGTATTTCTTTCCTACCTCTTTTGGGCCAGAGGAGGCGGAAGTTTGGAAAACTGTTCTTGCTTTGAGCAAGAGGCACTAAACACTGGGGGAATAAAATTATACATGTTTGGCAGTGTTCCCCAGGCAATAGTGAAATCCAGTGACTTACTCCCCCTACCTTGTTCTAGTAGTATAGAGGATGAGCCCTTTTAAAGCCACTTCTGGGCTGCCTGTCTGCATTGGTGAAACTAATTTTCCACAACTTTCCACAAAAAAGAGTGGATTAATGGAACTTTTGCACAGCCTAGGGATTTTTTCTTGCATTACAGGAAGTGCAGAGTTAATTTGCAGTGCTTCCTCAAAGACTTCTCATAGAAGGCTCTGAAAAGTGTAATGAGGAATGTTGTAGGTGTTTAGCTGTTGGATCTAGCAGCCTGCCTCTACATTCTTCAACTTTGAGCTGTTAAGTCATGTTGTGAGTAAGGAGCTTCATTACAATCATCCTGTAATGCATGGGGCTGAGGGGAAGAATCAGATCTGAAGATTAGCTGCACTTTAACAGCACTGTCTAGTCATTCCTTTCCAGTGAGTGAAAGCACAAATCATATTCTGCCTTGGGTTCAGCAGTGGAAAACCGATCCCAATCAGCATTTCAGCTTTGTGATTATAAGATTTTATTTTCTTAAATATGCCTCTCCATACTCAGTATCTGCCAAGCATTAATTAGTATATGTAAGCTTTTACGGTGTAAAACTACTGCTAAATTTTCAAAGGAAGGGAACCTGGAAGCTCTTTTCTGAGTTCAGACTAGAATAGAAAATACTTCAGAAGTTGTCAGAATAATCAAAGTGCTAAGGTTGAATGCTAGCCCAGCTTTATCACCTCTCTTGGAGTTTTCCCCTGTACAATGGAGTATAGACTCTGTGTACTTCACCTATTGTTTTCAAAAGTGAGTCTGTTGTGCTGAGTCCGCTACATTGTTGTTGGTGAGCAATTGAATTGGCAACATCTGAAACTGTCCTTAAGTTTTGAGACATAGCACTTCTATTTCTGGCAGTTAAAATGAATGTTTGCGCACTACAAATGCAGGAATAGATGCAAAAGGTGGAGTTCAAAGAAATGTATTCAGGGCCATGTCATTAAATATTAAGTATTGAAATGAGAAGTGTTCTGGTTGTTTTGTTCATAGAGTATTTTCCAGATACTAGTAATCTATATCTAAAAATCCCTATTTGGAAGGGATTTCCTGAGGCTATTGAATTTAACTTCCTGACTGAAGTAGGACTACTGCCAGTGCTGGAGAATCATTCCTTGCTTATTGAATCTTTGAACATCTCCAAGGACAGAGCCCTCTACCTCTGTTTAATCAGTCTGTATTTGCTGCCCTCCCTTAAAGAAGAATTTTATCCTAACAAAATAAATCTCAGCCTCCTAAGGAGCTATTTATATGCCTTTGCCACCTCCCCAAAGAATACGTGAACATCAGTTACAAAGATGAGTCTAACCTCTAGATCTGCTGCCCTTCCCCTAGACCCTCTCTTTTTTTCACATTGCACTATAAATGGGAGAGGCACGAAACCAGACATCCTCACAAGTACCAAATGCAGGAGGATAAGTTACCTAGAAGTTTGCTGCCTGTGCAGGCTTCCAGTAGGAGGTTTGCCTTGTTTATAACAGGCTTGCTTTTGGCCACTATCCAACTTAACATCCATCATAAGTGTCGGGTTCTTAACTGCTCAGCCTGTGCTTGTGAGTGGGGTTACTTCAGCTGTAGAACTCTGTATTTCTTACATTAAAGTTTCTTTAAGGCTCAGTGCACCCAAGATCCTGCTCAACTAAATCTTTGAAATCTTTGACATCAGTTGTATTCCCTGAATTCATCTTGTCTGTGAACTTGCTGAGGGTTTTCTGTGCATCTTCAACTAGGTTACTGATGAAGAGGTTAATTGTTATGAGCCCTGGAATTGGTCCCTGGGCTACGCTGCAGCTTACTGGACACCAGGAAGAGGCTGGGCTGTTGCTCGTTGTCCTTTGATCCTGGCAGTCCAGCTGATTTTCAGCTCATTTGTCAGCCTGATATACTTTAAGGGAAAATACTACTGTGTTGTGGTTTTGAGATATTTAAGAAATAACCCTTTGCTACTAGAATTGCAAAGCCAGGGAGCTTGTACACATCAAGCTTAAATGTTAGTATCTAAAACTAGCCTCACCACATGGGAGAGCATCTTCAGGATTATAACTGCTTTTGTGAAACTGTTAGCAGACATTATTCTAACTGCCTGCAAATGTTTGAAAACAAGGAAAGAAAAAAATACATGCTGTTATACACGCTGTTATCTTTGGCGATAGTAGGAGCTACAACTGACTTTTAACTTGACCGTATGTGTAAGCCTCAGCCACATTATGGCAAACTGCACTGTGAGCTGCTTCTGGCACAATTCTCTGCAAACACAGTATGTTCCTGGAAGTAAACAAATTTAAGTGTGACAAAATCTTACTGCATAGGTGCCTGTTTGTGTTGTTTGTTTGGCCATGTTGTCAGACCGCAGATGCTGGACCTGGAATCTAACTCAGGCTGTGTGTGTTAACTGAACAACTCTGGAAATAAGTAGTTTTCATACTTGTAAAGTATCTGCGGATACTTTTATTTATGCTACCATGGTCTTTACTTTTTTCAGTAAAAAGCTTCAGATAACTTCTGAGAAATCAGAGGCCACATTTACTTATCTCTCTCCCTTATGTTAATATTGCGTAGCTGTTTGCAGAATGTTTGCAGAATATTTGCAGCTTTGATCTGATACAGTTTCGGTATGCATCTATTCACTGCTAATCTTATGCAGAAAGAGGAAGAAACCAGTGCTGTATACAAGATATATTTACTAAAAGGATGGAAAAATATTTTCACTTCAAATTCACTTCAAAAACAGGAATTGCATGAGCAAATATGTAGTCTAATCTTTCATGTTTGTTAAGCTTAACATAACTTTCAGATTTTCCAATAAATGAATACTGGTGTATCAGTTTGTTTTAATCTTGGATGTCACAACTTCCAAAATGCTGAAAGCATCATTAAAGCTCACCTAGGGTATGACTGTGT
Organism: Cygnus olor; assembly: GCF_009769625.2. Classification (NCBI taxonomy): domain Eukaryota; kingdom Metazoa; phylum Chordata; class Aves; order Anseriformes; family Anatidae; genus Cygnus; species Cygnus olor. Next base: position 96,337,633 of record NC_049170.1, on the reverse strand, counting down.
ATGGATTTGAATGAGAGAGGGGTAAGGGAATAGTTACAAATGAAGGAGGTAGAATCATCTTTACAGAAGCATGTTTAAACGTTCATCCTGAAACTGAGTGGTTAAGAATATACACAGATACCTACGTAAAAGACACTACTGTTCTGCATAAAATTTAATGACCTAGGGCTGTGCCAAGGCTCTAAACCTTTAGATAAGGATTTGTCATCAGGCACCAATGCCACTGGACCTGCAGTTGCAGACAATAATGAATAGCTAAAATAAAATAACTAGACTGTATGAAAAGCAATTAAAAATGAAATAAAAATTGAGTACTCTACACTTCTGTGATACTCACCTATATGTTTGGTACATTGTATTAGTGGGGAAGGTGAATGGAAAAGAAGGCTTTTTCTTGCTTAGAGGAATAAAGTTAAAGAAGGGAAGTGTACCAAGATGAAATACTGTTACCACTGAGCCTATATTAAGCTTGCACAATGAAGATAACTGCTCAGTTCTTTAACGTGTTTGGATGATCTACTCTGTACTTAATAAAAGTATGTGAGAAGAAGCGATCTGACTGTCAAACTGTCATCTTAGGTCCTCCAGCTCCAGTCCGAACTCCAATGAAGTATGAAACACAGAGACCAGGTAGCTGAATATAAATAAGCTAACCTTCTTTTTAAATACACCTTTGAAATTGATAGTTTTATTTTAATGATGATCAAAGCTTTTTGTTGATGATGGTTTACTAAGAAACAATACAAGTTATGAAACACTTGAACCATTGCTTTTCTTTTGTGTGAGGCTTAATTTATTTAAGAAAAGTTCTTAGAAGGATATGAAGTTACAGATATTTTCACTGAAAGACTTTCAAACCTGAGACAGCGGTGTTTCTTCCTGATTATCTGACACCAATCTAATGTTTTTTAGTTCATGAAGTTTTCAACTGAACATTTTGTAGCGTGCATGTGTACGCACATAATACAGTGAAAGTTTAGCAGAACAAAAGCATGTAAAACAAGAACAGTATGGGCTCTTATCACGATAATACTAAGACAAATACTAAGACAATATCTAGTTGCATGTCGGGAAGCAAGAAGAAAACAGCCACTACCTTTTAAAGGCCTTTAACTTTTTTCAACCTCGCTCTTTCCAGATTTAGCCCGAAAGATCACATGGCAATCACTGAGAGCTACTACACAGGCACAGGGTTATATTTTAACTCTGATGCATTGAAGACTTGTTAAAAATCTGTCTACGGAGACATACTACATGGCACCAACTTGTTACATGGCGACTTTGTCACACTATGCTGCTGCTGCATATCACGTCAGGCAAAAAAAACAAACCACAAAAATAAAACTTAACAAGACGTGTAAAATAAAATTTTGGTGGGTTTGGGCCATGCTTATCCTGTGCCAGGAGGTGTTCCATCAGGTGTTTTCTACCACAGTTAAGTTATGACAGATATTCCATATAAATGAAGTCCTGGCACTATGTAAAGTATTTTTTTTTGTGTGCAGCTCTAGCATTTGACTTGATTGCAGTAAAAGCTTGTTCCTACTGGAATGGCATAAATTCAATGTCCTCATGAAGTGTTTTTTTTTTCTTTTTAAACCATAACCCAGTATCCTAGGACAGAAGTCAATACTGTATTGTTTGGTGCCTGTTATATTTCCACTTCTGCTCAGGTTTGAAGAAACTAGCAGTGTTTATGACTTCTCAGGCAATTCACTAGTAGGCTAAAATACAGGTGTATGCAGTTAGGAAGATGAGTTCTATTTCCTTTTTTCTCAGATTAAAAACACGTATTTTAACACTTCAGTGTGTACTTTTATAATGGCTAAGACTTAGATACGTTTAATGCCTCTGGTTTTGCAGATAGATGTAGCTGGTGCTCTGAGCTGACTCTCTTAAAAGAGTTTAAAGACAGTGTAAAAACTAAGCAAATAAAACCCATTGAGGAGCGAGCTATACCCCGGTCTGAAACACTGCTGGTTCAGGCTCAGGAGCATAATCACTGTGGTTGTGCAGCTTCTGGTCTGCCCAGGGCAGAAGAAGAGTTTGAGTTTGCCATATTAGCGAAGCCGATGTCTTCTTTGTTAGATTTAAGACAATGTGATTCTTGAACTTCATTTCCAAACAAGCAGTCTGCATGAGCAATATGAGCACAAAATGGTTTTAGGGGTTGGTGTTTTTTTGTTTTTTTTTTTTTTTTTTCCTTCTTTTTGGATAACTGACATGGTATGGGGCATGGTATGAATATAAACTTGGGGACGTTTCATCAGTAAATTGGAATCTGTTAGAAGATCTCTTTTACTCCTTTGGTTCTCTTGAAGACATTAATTCCATGTGTGTAAAAATGTTATGGAAAATGTAGCGCTGAAATCTTCTTGTGAGTGATTGAAATCTTAGCCATTTTGCTTGCACGTTTCAGAGTACAAGTTAATTTTGTCCTCCTTAAGTCCCACTAGAAACTCCTTTAACATCATAGAAATTATGTGCAAGCTGTCTAATGTATTTGGTCATTTTAGTGTAATATTTCTTTATGTGTATTTTTTATCTCAGTGAAGAGAGGACTCACAAAGGACATAACCTGTCTGAAGGATTTTATGAATGATCCCAAAAGAGAAGAACCTCTAGTTGGTATGTTTTCGTTTGTTTGTTTTGTTTTCTAAATGGCATGTCTTTGCATTTGTGACCAAATAGCTTTCCTTTGTTTTGAAATAAAGTGATATTTTAAATATTGTTTCATTTTTTGTAACTGATGTTGGATAATTAATAGAATTTATCTTACACATTATAACTTTTAAAATTTAGCTTGTTATATGCGACCACTGTAAAGGCCACCTCTTCTGTACACCTTAATCGTGCGATAACTTGTTCCTGAAGAAACCGTCTGTATAAAGATGATTTTCACAGGATGGTTGAGGTTGGAAGGAACCTCTGGAAGTCATGTTGTCCACCCGCCCTGCTCAAGCGGGATCACCGAGCAGGTTGCCTGAGACTGTGTCCAGATGGCTTTGGAATAGCTCCAGGGATGGAGACTCCACAACTCCACAGAGAATCTGTTCCAGTACTCCGTCATGCTCATAGTGAAAAAGCGTTTCCTTACGTTCAGATGTCACCTCCCGTGTTTCAGTCTGTGCCCATTGCCTCTTGTCCTGTCGCTGGGCACTGCTGTGAAGAGCCTGGCTATGTCTTTGCACCGTCCCTTCACATGTATTTATACACACTGAGGTTGACGCCTGGGCCTTCTCTTTTCCAGGCTGAACAGTCCCAGCTCTCTCAGCCTTTCTTCCTATGAGAGGTGCTCATGTCCCTTCATCATCTCTGCGCCACTTTGCTGGATTCTCTCCAGTATGTCCATCTCTCTCTTGTAAGGGGGAGCCCAGAACTAGACACAGTTCTCCGTGTGTGGCATTACCAGCGCTGAATGGAGAGGATAGGCCTCTCCTGCTGGCAGCGCTCCTCATGCAGCCCAGGGTACTGTTTGCTTTCTTTGCCACAAGGCCGGCTCACTTTCAACTTGGTATCCCCCTGGGCCCTTTTTTTCAAAGCTACTTCAACACATGCTGGTGTCTGGGGTTGTTCCTCCCCAGGTGCAGGTCTCTGCATGTCACGTTGTTGAATTGGAGTAAGTACCTGTGAGCCCATGTCTCCAGCCTTTTGAGGTCCCTGGATGGCAGCACAACCATGTGGCTTATCAGCCACTGCTCTTGGTTTAGTGTCTGTAGGCTTGCTGAGAGTGCCCTCTGCCCCATCATCCAGGTCATTTATGAAGATGTTAAACGGGGTTGGACTGGTATTGAACCCTGGGGTCACTGGGGAGTTCATTTCTAGATACTGGCCTCCAACTAGACTTTTGCATGCTATCTGGTGATTCTTTGTGGTTTTTCATTTCATGGGATATACCTAAGTCTCTGTCCAATGGGTTGTTTTTCCTTACTGGCTTTGGAACTACTGAAAGTAACAAGATTAAGGTTTGCTTTCTAATGACTAGATTAGGAGAGGATAAACCCTTAGGAGAGAATAAACAATGCTGATTGTCGGTGGCCTTAGTGTTGCTAGTACATAATGGTGGCCTGGCGAAATATGTTCCCCGATAAAGAGCTGAGTAAGAAATGCTGATAATTTATTTTTGGAGTTAAGATTTAACAGTAGAATGCAGTAGGGTGTCTGAGATAGAGTTAACTTTCTTCATAGCATCCTGTACGGTGCTGTTTTGGATTTGTAACTAAAAGTGTTGATGACACACCGGTGCTTTGGTTGTTGCTGAGCACTGCACAGTATCAAGGCTGCTGCTTCTTCCCAGTCTGGGTCCCTGTCCCCTGCCCCTTGAGTAGGCAGGAGATGAACAAGAGACTGGGAGGTGACTGCTTTTGCTTGACTTTTTTTTTTCCTTGCTTCCTCTCACCCCCTCTTTCTTTCACCTATTAAACTGTCTTTATCTTGACACACAAGTTTTCTTGCTTCTGCTCTTCCTATTTTCTCCTCCACCCTGCTGAGAGGTGTGGGGTGAAGTAAGCAAATATTTTTGTGTGGTGCTTGGCTGCCATCAACCCCTCACAAGTATAGAGTATTGTAAATGAGGATAAGGGGGAACAGCTGCAGGTTTTGCCTATTAGTTTTAAGCTGCTTGGTACATTTAAGCTGTTCAGACTAAAACTTTTCATGCTAGGTATAATCATCAAACTTAGATTTTTCAATACTTCTAAGCCATTGTCTTTCAGTCATTTCTAGGAAAGAAATTAAGAAAATCTGTTTTATTTCCTGTTAATTCTTAAAAGTTTATGGAGTATTTTGGACAATGAAGGACCCAATTTTGTGAAGGGATTATTGTTCTTTCTGCACGCACTTTGCACTACTCAAATGCTGTCCAAATTACATTTGACTAAGTAGTTTAAATGGAGTTTTTTAATACAGATGTTTGTGTGGCATTTCCTATCCTCATTCTCTTTTTGACTGACACTTCTCCATTAATTGTCTTACATGACTGTATTGAATGGAATGTTCTTTTTTGGTTTCTTAAAAATATTATGTGTGAAAAAGTAGTTGAATGAGGATTTTTGTTTCATTGAGCTTGCAAATCTGCTATAGATGATTTTTTTCCTCTTCAGAATAAAGCATTGTAAAGAGAGAAGTTTAACTGTTGTTGATAGTAAATCTGATTTTTGTGATCCTGAAGAAGTGTTGAAATTCAGAAAATGGAATGCTCTCTTTGTTATTTTTGGCTTTTAGTGAGCAATTTTGAAGAGAATACTTCTGTTTATAGTAGTCTATTGTAAGTATAGATGTTTGTAACTCTTGTTTTACAGGTTTAGAACATGTGGTTGAAATCAGATTTGAAGGAAGAAAAGAGCCGCATTATGAATGCAAGCTGTGTGGGTTTAATACAGAGATGGCACCCATGATAGAACATCTCAGTGGGTATAAACACAGAAGAGCATACATAGTGAGTAATATATCCATGTTACATTTTGATCACAATTTCTCTAAGATGCTATCCTTTATATGAATACCTTCATCAAGTTTGAAGTTTAAACCCCCATATGATAAGTCACTAATAATTGTATGATTGACTCTTCGTGAGTCTGATCAGCATGAATAGCTATAAAGCTGTGAGCTGCTGAGGAAACGCGATCCAGGGGTGCAGGTCTCTATCTGCTCAAAGTCTTTTCCTAAGTATTTTAATCTCATCCAAGATCAGGTTCTTGGGCATTGGTTCTCTCTCATTCCTCATTATGCCCATGGCATTGTTGGATATTGCACAGAGGATCTTACCTTTCAGTAGTGAACTTCACATAGTATCTGAATTTACATGATTTTAACATTAACCTTTAACTAGTGGGGCTACCAAAACGAAACTACTTCCTAATGCTCAAAACAATGTTTGCTAGTCTTTTGAAAGCTTGTTCAAAAAGTGAAATGTGACAACTTTTTAATATTAAATTAGTTTTGGTGTTGCTCATCTAAAGCTGTTTTTGCCAACAGTCTAAAGAATTTCCAGATAAAATGAAGAGAAAGACATCAGATGTAAAAGAATGCAAAGTCTCATTTCTCAGAAGAGTAGCAGGAGAGCTAGAGAAGACTGAAGGATTAAAAATGTATAAGGTAGTTGGAAGTAAATGTAAAGTATCCAATAATGTATATTTTATCAGTGCATTTATGTTTGACCTAGTAGGTTAAAAGTACTGCTGACAAATAGTGTTAAATTTCTGTGTGCATCTAGGAAATGTACTGTTAAATAGAACTAAGACTTAAGTTAAAGTCGCCATAAAAAATCTGGGGAAAAGAACAGTAGCATTGAAATTCCTGTTTAAAAAAAACAAAGTTGTGTATTTTTAAAAAGGTTTTTTTTTTTTTTTTTTTTTTTTTAAGATAGAAAATGTCCTGGCAGAGTCAAATGTTTCAGAGATTTTAGTGCTTTACTTCCAATGACTTAATTTATGCAACTTACATTTTCTGAAATGTATGCAAATTTTCTCTCAAATTTCATTTATATTGATAAGATTATATATAATCTATAAAATTATGGGCTATACTATACTAGGACAAATAAAAGTAGTTGGTCTGTCTCTAGAGGCAGGTGCAGTAGGAACTGTTGTTAAAAAATTTTAATCAGAAAATCTAATATAAATCTATGTCTGTTTCCTAGATTGAAGGTTACATAAGACCAAGTACCTCACGTAAGTTTATGAATTACTTGAATATAATATATTTGACAACCAAAACTGGCCTAATTTGAATGAGTAGTTGAACTTGAAGGGTTTGACTGATTTAAAATATTAAACTTGTGTGTTATAGTACAAAATGTTTTGTTTTCAGAGATTTTCTAATTTTTGTGAATATGAAATGAGGAAAGGAAGGAATTGTCAGACTTGCAATATTTCTTAGACATTTTTTTAACTGCTTGCTTCTGGAGGTATTTTAGATAACTACAATAATTTGCTAATGAAGGAATGAAAAAGTATGGAAACATAGTGTTTGGTGTTTGGTGGATTTCTCTGAATAAGCTGATAAAGCCTTCTCCACCTCATTCCAGTCATTAAAAGACATAAAAATTGGTCCTGAATCACTGCTAAAAGTGGAAGTTATAGTTCTTTAGCAAGTTCATTGGAATGAGCAATGGAAACCAAACCCCCCAACATAAAAACAGCATCCTCACTCCATACAGTATGTTTGGGTTATCTTTTGTTACTGTAGATGTGCAATGGTGCTTAATAATGCCAGCCTGAAGAAATTCTTTGTCTCTTTTGTGAAGGAGATGGACTGTGACCCAGTAATCTAGTCCAGTAATTCTCAGTTTAGAATAAACTTTATGAGTGAGTTCTAAAACCTCTAGAACTATTTGTGTTGTAATCACCAATCTGAACTGTTGGTCAGAATCCTGGCGTAGAGCTTTTCAGCAAGGTGTCCTGTAAGACCTAACTACCTTTCCGTGTGTGAATCTGGATGAATGTTGTTAACATCTTGTCTTTGTATGGGAATCTTATGGAAAGTGTGTTCCTTTTCTTCTTTATTATGTAGAAGTCCTCTATAATGTAGAAGGTGGAGTACTGAAAGTTCATCTTCTAGAATAATCTATAAAGATTTTTAAAATTTCAGAGAAAAGATGATCCGGATTCCTAGTAATTGAGGGGCAATATAGGTGATAATCATCTTTCAGGTGGGCAGCATTGTAACCTGAGGAAGGTGGTATGGACTTCATAGTATTTGACATCAGTGCCTACTGACTTCTGTGAAACTGAAAAGAGGTGATCAGGTATCAAACCGAAACACCCAAAACAAAACTAACAGCGACAACAACAACAACAAAAAGTGATCCTATAGAATATGAAGAACTGCAGCAAACAGAGAAGAGTTAACTGGCTTAAGCGAGTGAAGTGTTGTGCTGTACAATATTAAATTCTGCTTTGGTTTGGTGGTAAAGACAACATCAAGTTCTTTCCAAAATAAAACCACCCTGCTTATTTAGAAGGGAATCATGCTTACTGGTTTAACATGTCTGTGTGTTTAGAGTAGATTGTATTGTTGGAGAATGACTTCCAGCTTCAAAGCTCCCTTCTACCAGAAAGAGTGAGTTTGAGGATGTGATTAGGAGATGCCATCTGGTGGCATGTACTACTTTGTCAGTGACAAAACAGACATTAACACCAAATTTTGGCAGCTGCAGAGATCACATGCAAAACCAAGATACTGTTTTTTATATATATATATATATATAAAATATATATATATATAAAATATATATATGAGATGCCTTGGAAGGATTCGTTTGTTGCTTTTCTTCAATTAAAATTTTCTTTATTTTCTAAAGAAAGATGATCTGTATTTTGTCTTGAGCTTCAAATTAAAAATTATGTCATATTAAGGTAATTCCAGTAATCGGTTACTCAAAGTAGAGAGTTGATGAGCCTGAAAGCCTTATAGCATTCTTTTAAGAAGTATGAGGGTATGCGTAAGCACAATGTGGTACTATAGCACATGAATTTCTGATCTAATTTAATCTCTGAAATCTGCCTGCATCAATTTTTTTCTTTCTAAAAACTACTGTTAATGCTACTACAGAATACAGCTGGAAACTGGAAAGAAGTCCACAGATTTATTAAGTTATTGCGTACTTGAAATTAGAGCAGATAACTGGAGAAGCTTGTCTGTATCTTCAGTGGGGAAGTGATAACTCCATGCGTCAGTACAGGATAGGAAATGACAGACTGCCATCAGCTAAAAAGGTGTCGGTGGCTGTGGTGCATGCCAAGCTGAATATGAGCCAACAGAACGCTCTCATTTCACGTAAGGCAAATCTCATATTGTGACACTTCAGGTGGGCACAGGCAGCAGACTGGTGAACATTTGTATTCCCCGCTATTTGATACTGGTAAGGGCAAACTTAGAATACTGCATCTAGTTTTGTTCCTTCTACTTCAAGGGGAAGATGGAGAAATTGGAGAGGAGGGCTGTGGAGATACTCGGGTCAGAGGATGTACCTAGGACAAGGATTAGAGGCTTGTTTAGATGGGAAAGAGCAGGGTAAGGGGTGATCTGGTAACTGCCCTTCAAGTATGTGTAGACTGCTCCAAAGATGACAAAGTGGTTGGTAACTGCAGGCAATGTAACAAGATCGCAGCCACAAGTGGCATTTTGAGAGGCTTTAGGAAAAATTTCTTTCCTAGAGGGCAGTACAGCACTGGAACATATTATCCATAGGCAGATCATGAAATGACACAGTTTAAAATCCTCAGGGGAATGAGGAAGCCAAGTACCAGGCTAATGACTGTGGGCTTCAGGAGAAGAGACTTCATCTTCTTCAGAAAACTGATCCAGGATCCCTTGAGAGGCTGCCTTGAAAGGAAAAGACACCTAAAAAGAGATAATCAGTCTTCAAGGAGAACCTTCTTAAGGAAAAGAGATGATCCGTTCTGCTCTGTGAGAATATAGAGAGGCATAACAGGTGGCTGGTGTGGTTGAACAGAGAACTCATAACTGATCTTAAATGCTAAGAGGAAGCACACAGAATCAGAGGCAGGCTGACGTGAAGAACTGTATAGGCATTCCAGACGAGTTTGGGGTGGAATTAAGAAGGCAAAGCTTGTTTGGTGATGAAAGGAATCTGAAGGTCAAAAGGAAGGCTTCTGCAGGTCTGATAGCAGCAAAAGATGTGGCCTGCTGTGAACAGAGCAAGTAACCTAGTGTTAAAGAACATGGAAAAGTCTGAGTTATTTATTGCTTTCTTTGCCTTGGTCTTTACTGACAAAGTCTGCTCTCAGGGCTTTGTGCATAGTTGTAAAGCCTAGGGGATAATGGCATTACCCACTGTAGAGAAGGGTCACTTTAGGGAATGGCAGATTGAGCATGTGCAAGTCCATGGGACAAAATGGGGTACTTCTGGTGTTGAGGGAGCTGCTGTCCAAAGTCTCTGAGGTTGTGGTGATCAGAGGAGTTCTTTGGTGATCTGAAAAAAAACAACTGTGCTTAGCTTCAAAAGTAAAGTGTGTGGCTACAGGCTGACCCAGACCGTATTAAAATTATTGGGCAGGTCCTTATGGACACCATTTACTGGTGTGTGAAGGTCAAGAAGGTGACTGGGAACAACCAGTGTGGATTTACCAAGGAGAAACTGGGCTTGACCAACCTGATTTCCTTTTGCAATGACATGGGCTGGCTCTGTGGACACGGAAGGAGGGATGGATGTCATTTTAACTTCAGCAAAGCTCTCAAAACAGTCTCACTTAGTGTTCTTGTAGCCAAATTGAGGAGATACAGTAAGACTACACCGTGGATAAAAGGTGGCTGAATGGTTGGATTCAAAAAGCAATTGTCAGTGATTTTAAGTGTGCTGGTTGCTTACTAGTGGCACTCCTCAGTGGTTGATCCTGGTGTCAGCAGTGTTTAACATGCTCATTAACAACCTGGATAATGGGATAGAATACACCATTGTCAAATTTGCAGGTGACATCAAACTGAGGGGAATGCCTGGTATGTGGTAGAGCAAAGCTGCCGTTCAGGAGGATCTCAACAACCTGGTGAAATGGGCTGTCAGAAACCTCCTGAAGTTTGACAGAATTACATGTGAAGTCTTACATCGGGGCTGGAGCAACACCCTGCTGGATACAAACTGTATGCTGTTGGGCTAGGGAGCAGATCTTAAGAACCTGCAGGGTTTGATGTACAACGATATGAACACAGATCAGCAATGCACTCGGGATGTAATGAAGGCTAACAGCATACTGGACTGCATTAGCAAGAGTGTAGGCAGCAGACTGAGAGAAGTGTTTATTCCCTTCGTCTCAGAACTCATTAAAGCCACTTCTGGAACAGTGTCCTGTAGACATGAGAAATTTTGGTGAATTTTTGGTGAAACAGTCAGCAGAAGACTCACCATCTACAAAGATCATGCAAGGACTGGTTCATATAATGTGGAGAACAGCTTCAGGGAACTGGATTTGATTAACTTAGAGAAGGCAGCAGCTAAGGATGTGATCTAATTACTGTCTTCTGCTACCAAAATATGGCTACAGAGAAAAAGCCAGACTTGAAGGCACACGGGGAAAGAACAAGTGTCAATATTCACGAGTTGCAATGAAGGCATTGACTCCATGATGCTTGCTTCACTGGATATCTTCTGTGAAATGGTGGCAGACTTTTTCGCTCCCGAAGTTCAGAAGGCTTTGGGGACCTACAGTGCAACTAGTTGTAACTCATCAGCATTTGTTCAACAACAGGCGGTCAAAAGACAGGAACATGAGTCTTTCAGCTACGTATTGTAGGGGCAAATATGTCATTTGTCTTGAGAATTATAACTTGTCCTGTTGCTTATCCTGGAACACCTTAAGAAATGCAAAGTTACGTACGATGCAGTAGCTGACTCTCTGAGGCACAGCTACTGTCTTAAACAGACCACCTAGTTTTCTTTCCCTCCTTCCTCATCCTTATAGACTGTACTGGCAAGAAAGGTTATTAGTCCTTTAAAACGCTGCAGCCACTTCAGGGGCAATAACAATTTGGTTTGTGTAATGCTTTTATTGCAGTAATATGGTGGAAACCCTATGATGGTGCTAATGATTCTTTTTAATTTTCTAGCCCCATCAAAGAAGAAAGCAAGGTGAGAATACAGCCTCCACAGGGGGAAGTGAAAGGGATTTTTTTAACAAGATCACTTTACTTACTAACTAGATCTGTAACAAACTTTGTCACATATGGGGAAAATGTAGTGTCTTTCCACTGTGGTTCTTCATCTTGTGTAAATTGTTGCTTTCTGTCTGAGGAAGTAACCTGAAATAAAATTCGATATTCAGTTTATAAGTAGCTATGACTTTAGAAGTATTGTACTGGTTATGCAGTTCAATAGCTGTCTGATGTACTCATGCACACAGACATTGCAATTCAAACGTCAAGGTGTTATCACTTTCTCTGGGATGCCATTGCCTAAGTTGTAGAAAAGGCACCCCTGTTCATAAAGGAAGGAAAAAAAAACACCACCATTACTTCAGTCATCTCCTTTAGCTGATGTGTAAAGTTCGTCAGTACTACTGTTGTTTTCTGAGATCCAGAGTAAAGACCTTTAAGAAATAAAATACTTTAGATATGCTATAGGAAAATATGTCATGCATTGGTAAGTTAGATAAATTTGGAAATTTAAATATTTTGATCCTAGATACGAAAGGAATCTTAACTTCTTAGTAATCTTTAGAATGCATCTTAATATTTATATTTCTTTCTTTTTAAGGTGGGAAGATGATCATAAGCATGAGGTATGTAGAGGTAGTAATTCAGCAAGTGCTTTGTATTCTAGCAGTTTCTTTATACTTGCTTTGCTTTTTTTTTTGTTTTCTGAAAAGCTTTTACTCTTTGGCTTCATTTGCCTTTTTATTAATATTAGCCCAGAAGCAAAATAACTGACCTAACGACTGGAGTTTTGTGTTCATCACAGCACAAGGGAAATTAATACCATACACCAGGATGCTGACCCACCTTAGCTCGCATAATTACTGTTTAAAATCACAGAGTCTGAAGCCCAGTGTCTGTAAGCCAAATCTCCCAAGCTATGCTGCAGTCTCCACTGCCTTGCCCCTCTTCAGATCAGAGGTGTTCTATACTGAAGGTTTGGTTGTTCTATACTGAAGATTTATCTTTTTTTTTTTTTCTTATTCAGAGGTTAAACCCTAAGCTCTCTAGTGTCTCTCTTAAGCAGCACTGGGCTGTTGAGGCCTAATGTTACATGTTTGCAGCTGTGACCTAAAAATACTATCTTGCATTTGGGTTGACTTTTGTTGTAAACCTTCTTGTTTTGTACAAGATGGTGGAACAAACACTGTAGAGTTCAATCTTGTAATTTTTTTCTTCCCCAATCCCACAGAATGATCCTGTTCGGAAGCAGAAAGCTTTAGAGTTCTTGGTACGTATGTAGAATAAGAACGTGGTACGTCTGAACAGTTGTGGAGTTTCACTTGTGTGAAGCAGTGAATATTGTGAAGGAGCCGTTGATTAGTGCTCAAACTCATCTGACCACAACATTAATTTCTACGGTACATTTTCGTGGACTTTGCTCTTTGAAAAGCTAGTGCAGCTGTAGCTTAATGTTGGCTGAGAACAGCATGCTGGATTAAATCTGAGCTCTCCCTCTGTTCCCTGGATCACTCTTCCCTTTGCTGAGGAGCTATGCTGTCAATCAACATTAGCAGTACTGATGTTGCTCAAGTGCTGTTGGCTGCGCGTATCTACCTCCTAGGGTTGGTGATATGCTGAAGGACCCGAGCCAGCCGGTTCTTGCTGCCTGTGGTGCTGTGGCTAGTGCTGCTGCAGCAGAACTGGACAGCCAAGTGAAACTGGATTATACTAGAGCACAGTTGTTGTTGGGGTGGAGAAGTTTTATCTGTTCAGTTGCTGTTGTCAGTGGCATAATAAACCTTGCTTTGCCTTTTAGGTTTATGTTGTGGAAATATCTGACCATGTATCTTTGCCATTTTATTCCATGAAAGTCTTGTTCTCTTGAATACTGTACCTAAGGCAATTGCAAGATTTCATTTCGAGTCTGAATTGCTTGTTTCTACTCTGAAATCACAAGTAGACTGTTGTGAGTTGTGTGCTTCACTACTGTCTGAAGAGTGTTTTTTCTCTTTCAGCCCTTTTTTTTTTTTATCTTTTAGTCTGTGGTTACTTATGACTTTAGGAAGAGGTATAGAAAAAACAATGTAGGGATAATCAGTAAACTACCAAAAATGCTTGGTATACAGTTACTGGCTTATGTCTAATGGAGAGGTATCACATCTATTCCTTGTGGCATAAGACAACCTATATTCTTGTAACTTTCTGTAATCAATTATCAAAACTTACAACTTCATATACTTACTAATCCTTCTGATTGGACATTAAAAACACAGGTGAACATAGCTGTTCTGTGCTTTATATAGTTATATTAATATATTTTGATATCTTTGGTTCCCAAAATTACACATGGGAAAATCATAGTAAAAACTTTCATCTTATTGTTAATAAAATGAGGGAATCAAAGGCATTTGGTGAAGCTGCTGAATTTTACTTTTTATTCAATTTTCTACACAGACAGCATAAATTTAGGACTTGTGCCCTTCTCCATCTGCCATGGAATGTTCATGACTGACAGTATGGGATTGCCACAGAATCAAGGATGATGTCTTACCTCTTATCAGGCCATTATTATGTTCACAATTTTATTTTTCATGTATGGATATATATGTGTATGTGTTAGATATAAACCAGTAGTATAACCTTGGTTACACCAAAATCAAAGTATAGCTGGTCTGTTTGTGTAGGTGACCCTTTGGCATCCTAATGAGCTAGCAATTCTTACCACGTTTTTCAACAGGAGACTTTTCACATCACCTCAGACTCAGAAGCAACACTCGTTGTTCACATTACACAGGAACTTACGGAAGCTTTAAAGTCATTTTGTGAAAAGAAAGCAGCAGTAAGTAAATAAATCTTGACCAGAGTTGTAGTGATTTTACCACTGGGAGGAAAGAAGTGGTTGAACTAGTTATGTTAACAACCTCCTAAAGTGGAACAGTTCAGACATAGGTCAAAACCCCTTAAATTTAAATTTACTTAAATTATTATGTGCTTAAAATATTTCTACAGTTTTGAAGTACCAAATACATTAATTGCTTTGCACACTTCTGTTAGTTCTTCATCACCTTCCATCTGTTTTGTTTTATTTTTGCACATGACATGTTTCCCCCTCTGTTTTGGGCTCCATTTTGCTTTATGATGTCTGTCATCCTTCCATTGCATTTGGTCCCTCACTTGATAGCTCTTCTACTAAGGTTAATCAGGCTTTTATCTATTACCCGAAAGTGTCGCTTCTTGCTTCTGTGGGCATCTGGATTTACTGGTGAGCTGCAGCTCTTGTCCCATTTGAGAGCTTTAATCTCTTAGGATTAAGTAAGGTAGGCAAGATGTTCCTGCTGTTTCTGTTGGCCCTTGAAAGCCTTCACAGCTTCTTTGCATAAAAACTGAATACCTGTAGAAAAAGAGGGTCAGAAGACGGACCAGAATCTGGCAGCTACTAGTTCATAAAATTCAGCATGTGTTTTTCTGAAAGATATTTCAGAATGGTTTCTTAGGCATTAACAGTACAGTCTGTATCAGCTGAGCTATGGGAACTGTCTTTGAGCACTTGCGGCATATGCCACTACCTTTTTTGAGAGCTACACTCTCAAATTGTCATGCTCACCAAAGCCTACTAATAGAGCAGGAGTCAGCTGACTTGTTAGATGACATCAGCTTGAAGCTTAGCTTTTCTGACTTCCTGCTAGGGAATTAGTAGTTTGAAGGTGATTCTTTACTTTTCTTTTTGCTGTTCATATCATGATATTTGCTGAAAAATACAGAATGCTCCTGGACAAGTTTAAAGACTGAACTCTTTTGAAAACAATAAAGGAAGCATGCAAGTGCCCAGTCTGGATTCTCTTGAAATCATTTAAAACCTGATGAATTATGCTGGAACTGAAAATAGGAGAGGGCTTTGAAAAAGATTCACAAAAAGGAAGGGGCTGGAGGCTGGCTGAAAGCAAGCTGAATTAACAGTGGCTGACGTGGGCTCTGCAGTATTTTGGTTCTTGTGTTTCCTATTTATGCCACATTCTGATATGTGAATAAACTGCAGGTCTCATGAGGTAGTTAAAAATTGTTGTTTTTTAATGTCAGGCAGTAGCTGAGCCTTCCATTCTGCATTCCCCAGCTAGAGACAGGAGTTGCATATATACCAGTTTTATATTTTAGCCAGGTGATGTTGAAGGTTGTGGGGCAGTATAGAAATTTGAACCAGGTGATATTGTCGTTGCCCCCAGGCACCTCGTTCTCTTCTCCAGAGACACACCTCTTACAAAAAACAATTTTTAAAATTTTAATTCAGTGTGTTAATAGTGAACAGAGCAAAACGTCCTTCGTATGGAGTTTGCTGTCACCTAAAACAGTACTCTACTAACTTTCTATGGGGAAATTGCTTTTTTTTTTTGTTTGAATGCTCAAGATTTTAGTTTAAAAACAGACATTCTGACCTTGTGTTTTATATAGGTTAATTATACCAACAGTCTGAGGCCACTGATGTCAATATCTCAAGATGAATTTCCAGCAAGAAAAAGCATCCCAAAACTGTATAAGCCATATGGAAAATCCAAAGGTAATGTAGGCACATTCTTCGACTACCTTAAGTCTGTTCTTAACACTGTGTAAATTGCAAAAATTTGCTTTTATGGCCAGCCATAGCATTTCTTTACTAGAGAACCGTGTGTCCTTTCCTCTGAGACAGTTCAGGGTACCTTTTTCTAAAGCCTTGATGACTTGAACCTTGACTAAGAACACTCTGTCTCATTGCATAGTATTACAGAAACAGAGGTTACTGGAAACCCAAGCAGTAACATCTGCCTGCCCTCAGTGTGAAGGCTGGTGTGTCAAAGCATCTTCAAAGAGGTAGTTGCCATTCTTACATTACATTGAGTGAACACCTCTGTCAGGGACGCAGTGAAAGAGATTTTTAGCTTGTTTCTTAGGCTGCTGGCCTGCTAAGTAGTTGCCTCTCTCTGTTTCCCACAAATCTTAGGGTGAAAAGAAACTCAATAAAAAGGACATGAGGGTGAGCCGCTAAAGTAGAGCTTTGGCAAATTGTTGGTTGACTGTATCTCTAGAGGATTTACAGGCTGTAACTTTTGTAAATCTTTTCTATTTGTTTTTCCTCTAAACTGCAGAACTGATAGATTTAATACGAAAACGAGCACTGAAAGGAAATAATGTGATTTTAGCTAACCCATTTTATTTCATATCCACAGTGCACACATGCAGCCATCAAAAGTGTTAACTTCTTGAGACATGCTAACTTCAATATTTATAATTGTTCTTATATACAGTTAGTGTATCCTGGTCTCTGTGAGCTCTTCTAGGTACATCTTACCTGAGAGGCCTTCAAATGGTAATTCCAGTGGTTGATTTTTAAGATGCTTTGGCAGTAAAGCAAAGTATAGTTGAATTCATATGATTTATTAGTTAAAGTGATTAATTGGATTGAGTCAGTTGTTCCCCTTCTATTCTTTAATTTTATTCAGCCTTGCAAACAGAGTTAAAAAAGGCTGATCTTTGCTAACCCAGTGAATAGTCAGACCAAAAGGGACTTATAATGAATTAAGTTTCTTTTGCAAACAATTGTCCCACTTGTATTTAATGATTTAGAAGAAAAATGAAAACAAACCAAAAAAAAGGTACCTAAACTATTCTGATTACATCCAGTCTCATGCCATGTGGGTTGATGTGAAAATTATTCAGAAGAGCATGCCAGTGAAAACCTTGTCCAACCTATTTGACACGAGGATTTGGGGTGAAAAGATGCGAGGACTCAGGTAAGACATAAAGGCAGGAAATGTGAGAAGAACCCTTCATAAAACCTCTGAATAGTTGTGTTTTCAGTTGGTATTTTAATATTTTACCAACTTATAGTGCCCTTTTAAAATTATTTATTAATTTATTTATTTATTTAGGAAATTCTAACTGGAATCAAGGTTCTTCATCTCAGTATGAACAGTGTGCTGCAGATGATTGTTTTGCTCCTGATAACTCACACAATTACCAAAGTGATGATGGATCATCTTCCTATGGACTAAGACCTAGTGACTTTGCGATGATGTCTGCACTCAGGGACTCTTTCGCTCTTCAGACTGGATGTCCTGCCAGTGGGATCAGTGAATGGCTGAGACAGTTCAGCCGATCTGCTTCTGGCAGTAATTCAGCCCGTGGGGCCTCTTCATATGAGACAAATTCGGTGAGCGAATACTCAGCAGAATACATGTCCAAAGATGTGCGAGGAAGTAAGCTCCCTGCCAACAGACTGTCGTATGGCGAGGAAGGTACAAATTGGAGGAACCAACAAACATGTACAAAAGCAAGGAGCGTAAGTGATCAAGGATTACCCTATCCCAATCCTTCATATCCTCCATCAGGAAGATACTCAACAAACTATCCTTCGCAAAGCTATTCCTCTTACAGGAGTGATGGGTCTGTGAATTCTTGTACATCTTCTGCACATTCTGCTTCTTCAGGAAGAGGTGGCTCCAGGTGGAACCAGGACTCCAGGTGGAACCAGGACTCCAGGTGGAACCAGGACCTCAGGTGGAACCAGGACTCCAGGTGGAACCAGGACTCCAGGTGGAACCAGGACCTCAGGTGGAACCAGGACCTCAGGTGGAACCAGGACTCCAGGTGGAATGAGGACTCCAGGTGGAATGAGGACTCCAGGTGGAACCAGGACTCCAGGTGGAATCAGGACACCAGGTGGAATCAGGACAACAGGTGGAACCAGGATTCTAGCTGGAACCAGGAAACTAGGTGTCAAGAATATAGGCATCAGAAGTCAGGCTACAGAAGTGATTGGGGTTCACGTCACCATCCCTTCTCTGGCGGTGGTTCATACAGAGATAACCAACAGTTCAGAGGCTCAGATACGACGTTTGATGAAGACGCTGTTGGTCTTGCTCCTAATGCTTTGAACAGACTAGGAGGAAAGGATATACCTGCAATGACCAGGATGCTCAAGCAGTTGGCTCCGTATTATCCAGCCCTTCAAAGTAAGATTGTCATTAGTTCTCGTAAAATGAGTTACATCAACATACTTAAAATAAACGTAAGATTGTGTGCTGCAGAAATAATATGCTTAGTTCAGAGGAGTAGAGTCCATTCTGATCAGCGCCTGCATCGGATGAAGAATAGCAGTAATTGCCTCTCTGAGGAGGCTTTGCCACTTGGCATTTAAATTGAGCTGTAAGTCAGAGGAAAAAATTGATAGCACAGAAATTTCCTGAACTGAAATGTTTGTTCTGGGTCATCTTGCTAGCTAGCCTCTTATATCATGATGGGAATTTGCTGGGGTGGCGAAGGTAGGGAGGGGATGTATTGGCATAAAGAAAGAAGTATTGGAATGCGTGCAGAACCAAACCGGGGTGGCATTGTAATAGATGAAAGTATTCAAAATGGATCAAACACCTTGGAACAGCAAGCCAGAAATGGTATCAAAGAGCTGGTTTGTTACATGAAAATGTAGCTTTTCCCGTTATTGCAAAAATACTCCTTAACATTCAAAAGAGTGATAGGCTGTTCAAAGTAGAGGATTCTGCTTTGGAAATAGATTGTAAAACATTTAAAGGCAGTTGGATAGATAGCTATCAGTGGGGGTGAGATTGGACAGATGTGAACTATGCTCATGGTACTACAACTAGGAACGTTAGTGAATAGTATCGTTTTCATTTTAACATTCTCTGTGCCCTATAATATGAAATAACATGAAAAAGAAGTAACCTCACATTCTTTTATCTCCCCTTTCTAGAAATAAATATTCAGATGTTAGCCAATGTGCTAGTAGAAACTAGAGGAAAAGATTAAGGAGCGACAACAGCTGAACTGGAAACATGATCAGATTCAAGCATCTTCATCTCTTGGCTTTCAGGAAAGAGACTGCATTTGATTGTGTGACTGGTTTTGGAAGGGGAAAGGGAGGTAGAGTTCAACATTTTAATGTGGTAAATATAGCTGGAACACAAACTTGCACATAAAGGAGGTGAACACTATTTTGTTTAGGCTTTTTTAAAGTATTTGTTATATCTTAGTATATTGCAGAAAAATCTTTTGTTATTTTTTGAAAATATGTTAATGTTATTCTGTCAGGAAAAAGCTAATCACCCTTCTAACATCCTTCCCCACTCAGAAAAAAGAAAGGTTTGCTTTTATGTTAACTTTTTAGGAAGAATGTTCACTGAAAATACAGGTCTGTTACATGAAAATACAGGTGTACTTTCCTTCAAACAAATTTAAGGTCAATTAATTTAAGGCTTTATAATTTGGATATTTTTAGAAATTGTTACACTACATTTCTGTTTAGAATAACGAAAGGTGAGTGTCGCAGCAAAGGTATTCTCTGGCTTAATGCCATGCTGTATGAGGAAAATGTAATCGGTTCTAGGGGATGGTTATGTAACGGGGCATTTTACCTGCTTTTGTTTTTGCTGAATGGAATGAGACATGCAAGATAGGCAGGCTTTTTTATCCTGTTCAGAATGAAACTGTTGCAAATTGACTTAGAAACTCATTTGTTGAATTGATCCATACTAAAGGAGAAAATTCTTCATTCTTCCTTATTGACAAAAACATATTAAGAAGTAGTAGAACCTGTTAAGGTAGTTAGTTAAAATAATAGGGGAAATTAAAAAATTAATCAAAATGACATACTGAGAAATAATCACCAGTTCATATTTCTCAGTGGGCCAGACTTACGTTTCCTTCTCCCTACACTTCTGAGCTGTAAGTTCATGAACTCCCAGCTTTAGATGTCTGCTTTATATAATCGAATAGAGTGTACATGGGGCTTACTCCCCAACATCTGTTTTCTTTTTCACTGCTGTGTTATGGACTATGATTTTTCTTCTCACCTTCACCTGGAATATTTCTCTGTCCCTGCAACATTAAATACGTGTGCTGAAGTAGGGTTTGTCTTCATGAGCTGTCATATTACTGCATGCACAAAAACTTTGGAACTTGACATGTAAATTTGAACACAAAGGCAACAAAGCAGTTGGTTATAGAGCGTATAAATTTGATTCTCTAAAATTCTCCTCCTACAGTTGTTTTAGTTGCGCATCAGAAAAGATCCACTTTCGTTATTCGTTTCTGTACACTGCTTCCTTTCCTCCAGAAAGTGTAGTGCAACTAAATATCTGAAACTGTAGAAAAACTCTGCAAATTAACGTTACGACCTTTTCAGCTGGGGTCTTTGTAGAGAGGTCATTTTTCTCCATTTCTGACTCCCTTTGGGATATTCCAGTGCCTTACAGTAGCTGGATGGTCTCTTCCCAACTTGGATGCTCTTTCCTCCTCCACATTCCCTTATTTTTTGTTCTGGGGAACAGTTCCTGTTCCTGCTCATTGCACAGGGTCCTGCTTTGGGGAAACAGTTCCTGCATTTTGAAATGAATTTGGAATAGTAAGCAAGCTAAGAAATTGCCTTTCATCGTTGAGTTACTAAAGGCTTCCTGAACTGTAGATGAGCATTTAATCTTTTAAATGCTCCTTGCTTCACTGCTTGTCTTCAGTTTTTACCAAAATCAGTGAACTTCTTGATATGTGTCTCTGTTGGTTCTTTTACACAAGCACTAGCGTCTAGGGATTTTTTTAAACTGATGGTATCCCGTAGTTTGCTCTCCATGCGTGTCTTACCCCTTATGTGCAACTGCTCCCAGTGCTTCCAGCAGTGTATTCTTTACAGTTTCCTTCAATCACTTGGCTAAGTCAGTTTCAGCTTCATCACTGCTTTCTCCTTAATTTTCTTTTTACCTTTCTCCTTTCCAAAGACCTCCTAGCTTTGAAAATTAAGAGCTTCCGTGTACAGTGTCTGTACTGATACTGCCCTGGGCTCTGCCACTTGACACTCCCAAATTTGTTGTCTCCACAATTGATTTCAGAGACTTTTTTCCTTGTATTCCATACCAGCAAACAGCTGTAGCTGACGTGTGCCTAACAAGCAGTATCTTTATTATCACAGGAACACATTCCTCTGTGGAGTTCAATTTCCTAGTAGTCAAGTGAAGTGCAAGAAGAAACAGACAAGCGTCTTCTGGATGCAGTTCTGCAAAGGGGTCGTTTGCCCTTGTGACAGGAGTAATGAAGGTTGGTTTGTTTTTTTTCAGGGCTGTGTAGAACTTCCATACTGGGCATCATTGCCTTGTTTGGAGGGTTTCTGTGGCATCTTCTCTCCCTCTGTAGGGACAGGTATTTACAGCTTGAAGTGTTCTCTTTTGCAGGGTCTAGCTTTCAGTCATTGCTGATGGAGGCATCCATCCTGGGAATGTGCCCGTTTCACTTCTTTCTGTCTAGCCAGCATCTCGTCCTACAAACTTGTCTTCTGAAAGATCGTGACTTTGGGTTCTGGCTGTCTTGTTTTCACTTAGTTCAACCCTGCCATTTTTAAAGGAGGATTCAGCTGAGAGCAGGAAAAAGAAAGCATAAATCCAGGCTGCTGACCTTTTTGGCACGTGACCAGCAGTGTCCGCAAGAAGACGACTTCATGGAGGGGAAAAAAAAACCACAGAAGTGTCTTGGGAGTTCTGCCATCCTACCAGTTACTACAGTAGGATTGCCTAAGCTGTTTCACTTTTCCTGCATTGGCCAATTTCCTTGAGTCAGCTTCTGGGTACTCATGCCTGAGAAACCTCTCTGCCTTCTCTTGCTCCCGTGTAGTACGGGACTGGCGCAGAATCAGTCCTCTGCCTGTTCCTGTTTCTCGAGGCTCTGGTCCTTCAGGGCCTCGGAAACCATCTTCACAAGGTAGGCACTGATGGTCTGCAGAGCACCGTCACATCGAGTGCTCGCCATCCTTCAGTGCAGCATTCATACAGCGGCTGTGGCACCGAGGTAAGATTTTTGAGGCTGCACCAGAGCCCTTTGAACTGATTTTGCTTTTCCTTAAAAGGCCATTGATAAACAACCAGGATAGAACAGGCTTTGAGGGATCTCTGGTCTACTTTCAGCCGGCTGCTTGGTCTGTGGTGTACTTGCTTTCACACCTTCAGAAGCATCTGTGTTTCCCACTGAGACGAGAGCCATCCCAGTCCGGAGTCACTGGTAATTTTCCACCCCAGCACGGCTCCCTCAGAAAGTGCTGGCAGCTCCAGTGGTTCTGCAGCAATTGCAGTTCTGTGTGATGACATTGGCTGAAAAAAAAGCTGCGTTCTTCACAGGCCACAACCTGGGTAATTTCTCTGCTACCAGCTTTAGTTCTAGTTTTGTTAGCTTGGACCTATTCTTGATTCCAGATTTACTGGATTTCATTTGGTCAGACGTATGATCCAAAGGGACAAGTTCCTTAGTGGGAAAGGAGCGAGGAAGCTCTTTCTTTTTAGTGGGGCCTCTTAATGGGAAAGCTCTTTTGAGTCCAGAAATACGGGGCTCCTTTCTTTCTTTCTTTCTTATTCCCTCAGGATTTTATATTCTCATTTCTTTCTTATTCCCTTCAGGAACACATGCAGTATGTACACACATAGCATTCGGGGGAGGTAAGGCTCAAGCAGTATCTGTTGGAAAGCTTTCTCCCTTGTCTCCTTAAAGATAAGTTAGCTGCAGTTTATCGTAGGCTGTTGAAGCGGTTGCAGATAGATTTGCCATCATTCCTGTCCCCCCCTCACCCAGCACCTCCCAGATGCAATCCATCGCCCTTTGGAGGCCAAACACCCCTTCTGGTTGCCTCGAGTGCTTTGCCCTGAGCACCTGTCACTCCCTACAGATTTCACAACATAAAGGTGCTTAGGAAGCGTTACCAACGTGTCACCAGGGGCTGCTGTTAACCTTTGTAACCATGTCCTGACGCGTAACAGCCACAGGTAAGCTTTAATTGCTTTGGGTAGTGCAGGTGTATGATTGTCTTAGAGTACTCTGAGAGCTTAGTAACTTTTCTTTGCTTCCTCCACGTTGCTTCTTCAAAGTTACTGCAGGAGCTGGTGCGTGACAGGAACCTAATTACTATTTTTTGCTTCAGTTTTCCGTCTGCAAATGGTGAGATTGAGGGTGAGGTTTTGAGGATGCTCAAGGCCACTTCAAAATGAGTGCTTCATCACAAAAAGGAGGATTATTTGTGGTAAACGAGCACACTAAGCAGAGGGAACTATATCCAGAGGAACTAGAGGTTTTTTGTAGGGAACATTATGGGGAAGATGCAGTATTAGGACAAAGATGAGAAGCAGTTCTATTGGGAAGATGCCCCAAGGATACCCTGAAAGAAAGGGGCAGCTAGAAAGCAAAAATACAAAGCAAAGCAAAAAGGCCATCCCTGTTAAGGGGCAGGGACCCCTGAGCCATGGAAAACTGGAATACAGAAACATAACCCCCACCATCCCCTTAAAAAATTGTACAAAAGTAAAGTAGGCTATGTAAGTTGGTCTAACATTTTTACTTAACCTTAAATTCTGTATTAAAAATTAATACATTAACCTCTTAGAAAAGTAAGGCACATGCAAAACATGTTGTGCAACTTCTGAGTTTCGACTCTCTGACAAACTAACAAGCATTATTTTAATTTGGCATTTCTATAGAGTCATTTTTTTCCCCATGCAGGATATGTGGAAGAAAGTTAAGTTTGACATTGCACCAGTTAAATCTAGGCTCTGTGCTTTCTGTACTACAGTGAGCATGAGGTGGTCGGATCTTACGGTAATACAAAACGAAAACCAACTCAAGTACAGATTCTGAAGGTGATGACGAACGTACAAAATTTAAGAATGTGAAATTATATCCATTATAATACAGCGATAATCTGATTCAGTACATGATGATTTGGCAACTCCAGTCTGTACAATGCCAGGGTGGAATTCCGAGTTGTCAATGTCATACGATGCTGAAGACCATAGACAGGTACTGCTCATAGGACACCTGAATCCAGCCGTCCTGATCAGTATCGTAACGTCGGAATACATCAGTCAGCCGCTAAAAAAGGGGGAGAAAACACATGTTTTGGTACACAGAGTAAAATCAAACTGCCAGATATTCTGCTTGCCCCTGAGGTTTCTTTAGCTTTACGAATGCTTCCTGCCCATGCCCTCTGAAGACGCTGTACGGTGTCATGCGCTAGAGGTAGCTCTTTGCTGCATCTTGTGCTCGAGCTGTGCAGCAGATCTGAGTTCATGATGTATCTTACGATACAACACCTACGCCTATCCAGGCACTTCTTTATAGACCAGACAGCATTTTATAGCTGGCTCCCGGGGAGGTGGGAACAATCTGGAGACACTCTAACGAGTACCATGTCCATTTCTCATCCTCTGGCCAAATCTGCTCAGTGCATCATCAATATCTCAGTTACCTCAGAACCCCCCGAGATGACAAGCAGTGCCAGCAGCACACCAAAACAACCACCAGCATGGTTGCACTAACACTAGCTGAATGGTGGTCAATTTCAAAGCCCTCTTTAGTAGAGTTTAAGTTTATGACACAGTACAATTTGCTCATATTACAAATTAATATAAAAGCAACTTATGTTTCAGCAGCAGCGTTTGACTTACGGCTACAAATGTAAAGCTGAAAGGAGAAGACCAAAACTTAGGGAAATAATGAAGCTCCTACTTACAGAGCACTCCCTTCTCTTCATGGTGCATATAGGAAAATAGCTAGGATACCGTTGCAACAACAGCCAGGGTAAGAAGAAAAAAAAAAAAAAAATCCCTCTAACTAGCCTGCTAAAATTCAGCTTGTCCGCTTTTCCCCAAAGTCTTACATCTATTTCCGAAAAGTCAGAGATTCTTAGAGAAACCTTAAGCATCAGTGCTTAAGGGCTTGTAATTTCTCAGGGTGA
Source organism: Cygnus olor (assembly GCF_009769625.2). Taxonomy (NCBI): domain Eukaryota; kingdom Metazoa; phylum Chordata; class Aves; order Anseriformes; family Anatidae; genus Cygnus; species Cygnus olor. The sequence goes on along the minus strand of NC_049170.1, from coordinate 96,312,297 downwards.
GAAGTAGTTCAGTGATTTATTTCTAAACAGAAGGATGTACCTGTAAAACAGCAGTTCCCTCTCTCTGTAAATTCACATACACACTCCTATTATTGGAATTTTTGTTGTTGTTTTGTTCTGAATGTCTTTTACTACCACTGCCCCCGCAGAAACAGCAGTGACAAAAGACCAGATAATTCAGCTATTAGGTCAAAATCTTTTTAATCAGAGCCTTAAACAGAGATGCAAAAGTCCTTGCAATTCAGATTCTGAGAACTTTATTTTGGCGTACACTCAAGAGGGCAACATGGGACATGACACACTCCAGTTTTAACACACCCAAGATTCTCAAAAAAGTGTGTGTGTATTAAAGCTAATTAAAATTGCATTTAATGTTTTCCTTTTAAAAGCACCGAGACCATTTTACATTTTTTCACTCCATAAAAACATTTAAGAGGTCAAAACAATGGTTTGGGGCTTACTTATATGTGATGCAAACGGATAATAAGCGAAGGCCAGTAAATTAAGGTGTTTCTAGCACCTCTTGTATACTTCAAATGGATGGTTATTTATAAGCAAGTTCTAGACTGAATATATTAAAGGGAACCACAGAAGTTTAAGAAAAGGTGTGGTTTTTTTTTCCAGTTGACATCAAAAGTACATCTCCTTTCTTACCTGTAAAACAACACAGCACTGAATAAAGTCATCGAAAGCAACTTGGCCTCTTCCTTGTCTGTCAAACTTCCGAATAAGGATATTGTAGAATTGATCAGACAGGCGGTAACCTTGGAAAAGAGAAATCCTTTAAAATGCTTCAATTACCACGGCCTTCCTAGGAAAACAGCCAGCTGGTTCAGCGGGCATCTAAATATCTGTACTGCACAACACAGGTGTTCAGCTGGAGTGCATGCAGTAAGAACCGTGCTCAACAACAATTACACACAGTCACAGTAAACAGAATGGTGGATTAAAGTGACTTAACACTTTACTGACAGAACAAACGTTTCACACTCATGTACTGACGCATGCATTTCATTTCTTCCTTAAAAGGAAACGTATATTTTAAAACAAACGAAAAAAAAACCTGCTTCTGGCACAAGTATCTTTAAAATTTACCTTCATCTACTGCATTTCACCCATCTCATTTTTATTTTCAGTCACCTTTGTCAGAGCAGGGCAGCCCTGACAATAAGCTCGTTTGATGACATAACCCGGTCATAGAAAGTGTAATTACAAATGAATTACCAAAACCTGTTAGTGCTTGCTTTAGCTCATTTTTGTCAATCATTCCAGAATTGTCTCTATCATACGTTCGAAAGACATTCTGCCAGTCTGTGATGTACTTCCAGACTCCCGTGAATTCATTGAAGTTCACGCCACCTTTGTTTTCTCTGTCAAACATGCCTGAAATAGAAAGAAGAAACCCATGTAAAACCTTAGTTCTTCTAACACTCGGTAAGAGCTACTCGTATTTTAAGAAGGAAGTGCCAGTGCTTTGGGAAGTACTGAAAACAGGTAAGAAATTGCTAAAATACAAGTAATGAGTCTATGATTCTAATATTTTGGAAAGTTCTGCCAAAAAAAAAGAAAAAAGTCGTCCATCGAAGGAGGAAAGGATAAAGCAAGATAAAAGAGGATCAGAGTGAATCACAGAGTATTTATTTTTCCTGTGTTTTCCTTTCCAGTCTGAAAGTATTTAGGGCGTGATTTGTAATCCAGTGACAAAAAGAAAGGGGTTTGCTCTTTTCTAAGGACTCACAAAAAGCTCTACAGTATCAGCTGACTGCCCAAAGCCTTGGAATATCCCACAGCATTTAACTTAGCCATACTGTTACCTTCATACAAGTAGCACCTTGCAGAGCCAGGGGTTTCTGGCCCCTGCTGAGCAACTTTTAAAAACAGAGCAAAAACCTTTCGCCTTGGACTTACGAACTGTACAACAGAAAATTGGGTTTGTGCCTGAATTTTTTCCTTTCCTGAATTTTTCCCTTTCCCTTTTCTTCCCTATTACCGGCAGTTGGTTTAGGACTATAAAAAATTCAAACGTTGTACAGCCCGCTTGGGCTTTTCAGAGGAGAACACAGCATTAAATTGCAAACTAGCAAAAACAAATCACAAAGACAAAGCCGTGTGATGTCTCTAAAGTATTTAAGCTGACGCTTTCCCCAGTAACAGTTGAGTAACATCTGAGTAACATTTTCTCAGGCTACTTTGGCAAGTGTGTGTGTACGTGGCATTCGTTTATTATTCAGAAGGGGCAGTATTTCCATTTATCTTACAACTACTGGGCTGTCTGGACAAAAAAAAAAAGGTGACAACTTAATATCATCTTACAATAAAAGACCAGCTTCTTAACCGGTTCAAGAAGCCTTTAAGCATGCTATTAATATTATAGCAGAAACACACACTGAGCAGGTTCTCTGATATTTGTACAACTTCCCTGAAACAACTCAACAGTGACGGCTTTCTCACTCGTCTGAACAGACCAAACCCCAACAGCATCCCGTCTGCTTGGCGTCACGCAACCACACTCACCAAGGATTGACCTGACTGTGGCGGGGTTAAATGGAGTCCACGTGCCTGAAACAGAAAGAAGTCACTTAGTTCCTCCAGACTTAAGTAACACTCAAAAAATGCAACCGACCAACGAGCAAACAAAAAAGAAGAAATGCAAATAATAAGAAGAAATGTAAGAAATTCTGTAAGAAATATAAATAGTGGATTCAGAGCTAAATGACATGGAGCTAGTACATTACAACAGAGCCACTGTGAGGTAGTTGTGTTTATTTTCTTATTTTACAGATGGGTTCTGTAAAAAACAGGTTCTTAACATCGCAGGGCCATACAGTGCAGTTGTGTGGAGAGACCTTGCTGCTTTTCTGGAGCAAGAGGCCGGGGAGTAGGTGCTTACACCAGCCCTGAACTCCTCCTGCAGGAGGAGAAACTATCAGCGTCAATCTGCAGAGGCAGCAGCAGGAAGAACAACTCTTCCTCAGCCAGGCCATACAACCATTTCCACATAAACAGAAAGGGAAGCAGAGGAGATTAAAAATGGCTCTGAAAATGGTCAAGCAAGCAGTATTTTAGAGAACAACGATTCCCTTGATTTTTGTCAGGAGATATATAAGTCTAAAATTATTAATTATTAACAGGGTGCCAGCATTTAATTCTGAATAGAACAGAGGAAAAAGTAAAAACACAGTTTGAAAGTTATTTTATGCTGAAATTTTCAAAGGGACTAACACAGATTCCATACAGGGAAACCCCAGAAACTCCAGTGCTGAAGAGCTGTACGGATTTCGGATTTTGGCTTGTTCCAATAGATAGCGAAAGACCATTTCCTCCCACTCCCCTGACACCGTCATTAACAAGTCAGCACAGGAAAAAAAAATAAGCAGCCAAGGGAGCACAGGACTTCACTGTGCAAACAACTACACGAAGCGATCATCAGTCCCTCCCTGATACACGTACTGCCATTTGCATAAACCTGACGTGTTTAAAAGCTGGGCGTGGAGCACGGGGGGAACTTCGGTGTGCAGTGAGAACTGCGCGCTCCTCTCTGATGGTTCAGGAACACCTCACGTTCTTTTAGCCCCTGGCAGACTGCAGGACAGCCACACGCAGCCACCCGCTAGAGGATACATTTGGGAAGGACTGCAGTGAATTGTTGGTGAGTTGAGCGCACAAGGAAGCTAGCAGCTGGATAAACGTTTCGTTTAACAGCGAGTTCATTCGGTGGGGTTGTGTCAAATCTGCAAAGCCTTGAAACCTCTAACCTGCACCACAAAACAAGGGACGAGTTCAGTTAGCCATCGCTGTCTATCGCCCTTAAATTTGATCAGATGAGAAGGTATTTAAACTATATAAAATTTACAATGCCAGGTGAAGCCAGGCATTTTGTACGACCCTGGAATTTTATGTGAAAACAGCAGCTTAGCCCAGTTAGCTCAGCTTCTGCTGAAGTATTTGTTCAAAACAGCATTTTAGTTATGAATCAGGTGCAGCAGCTACAACATATTGCTTTTAATTTACCAGGTATATTACCAAACAGAAATATTCTAGTAAATCTAAATTAGTTACAAGACTGTATTTTTACCAAATCGGGCCATCCACGTTTATTTTGGTCAGGTGATTCCTGACAAAAGGAGCCTCTCAGTCTGCGGCCCTGCAGTCAGCTCACAGCACCAGCTTAAGCCCTCCTCAGCCACGCTACGCCGGAAGGATGAAGGGTTTAAACCTTAGGAGAGGGGGAACTCGATACAAACTCAAAGGTGCACACCTTCAAAACGCTCTTTTTCAGATTACTGAGTGGGAGAAAAAAGCCCAAAGCAACACCCAACCACTCTGAGTCACCAGAGGGGAAAAAAAAAAAAGACTATTGGAAAAAATTATCCTGTCTGTATTTTGCTTCCCTGAGTTATTGGACCACGCCCTAGTTCCTATTCCAGCGTTACGGAACAGAACTGACAGACACCACAGAAGTGTTAATACCAGATTCGGAGTGCATCTTTCTATTAGGAAATAAATTAAAATAAACTCATTTAAAAAAAAATTACCATCTTCACTTCCCACACCTTACTGACTGAAAAGATTTTGTGTGTGGTAAAAAGGCTGTAAACATCTGATCTTTGCCCAGGTTACATACACTGATCCTGGTTAAAAAGGAAAGGCTCAGTAGCGATCAGCGAGGAATAAAAATCACGGTGTGTATTTATGCTTTCTAGGAAACAAGAGCTGGAAAAAATAAAGGGATGCACATGCCTTTAATCCCCAGCATGCAAATCAGTAATGTTTACAACCGGTATTGCGTTTGTAATGCATTATTAACGTGCACCAAACACAGCAAATTTCCCTTGAAATCCAAAAAGCAGGACCAGTATGCTCAGTAACAATTAATAAAATAAAATCAGGAGTATTGTCCACTTCCTTCCTCCCCTTCGGCCTTTTGCTGTCGATTAAATGCTACTAATCGGCATTAGGAATGTTCCCCCCCAAGTCAAAAAACAATTCTGGCATCAAGTAAGCAGTCTCACACGAAATTTAGCATTAAGTTTACAGCGAACTACCTCAGTGCTCGTTTACAGACTCACCGTTGGACAATGCCTGCTGGAGTTCAGTATCAGATATTATTCCACTCCTATCTTTATCAACCCTGGAGGCAGGAAAAAAAAAAGTGGCAAACTTTAAATGGCTGAAATTAACAGATTTCAGTTACAGAAGACCTCAACATTCTGGTTCTTAATCACCAAATAAAATGCAATTAGTGACTTTTATGGAAAAGATTAATCTTACTTGGTAAACCACTCACGGTTATTGCAAATTAAATATGCCCCGCAGACTGATGAGCCATTCTGGAACACGACACAAGGTACAAAGAAAACTGCAAAACCTACTTAAGAGCGATGAGAGACACAAAAACACACCTTGACAGCAGAACAGGTCGGGCACAGCCCATAGTAGAAAGTTGTTTTAGCCCCTGGTTTGGCACCCAGCATTCTCTCAGTGAGGTGCTGGCCCCTGATGTAAACCATGCAAAATACTGGAAAGAATCTACTGCAAGCCCTGACCCCTGTCCGGGGTTCAAAGTACAACAAAGCGTAGAGAGGTGCCAGCTTCCCTGGAGCCTTCACATCTATTGCCTTAGAGAACGGAGTTCTGTCCCAGAATGAATAAGCCAGGCAGCTTCTGCCCAAGTGAAGCACGGGCACACCTTCTGCAGAAGGGTACCTGAAGGTGGTGGCCTCCCGCCATCTCACAGGACGACCTTCGCCTTGCCAGTGCCGATTCGTTTCCCCTCCGTTTTGATCATTCCCAGGCCTGCCTGGCTGATCCCTCTGCAGAAGCTGTTTTATTCCTGTGGTCCTTGCTGTCTTTTTCTACAGGTTTTCAGTTCTTTCTACTAAATTCCTTCCCCATCTCCAGAATGGCACAAACTACATACAACATTTGGTGCAGACATAAACCGCATGGACTATAATAACAAAAGATATTCCCTTTTTTATTCACTATTTCTTTTCCAGGTATTCTGTCACTGGATTTACCTTTAATGAGCTGCTACTAAAAGCTAAGCTGACATTTTCATGAAATCATGACAATTTGCTGCTTTCACACTGACGGGCACCTAAGCTCCACCATGCTGCTCTTTCATTTCCCTAGTCAAAAGAACAGACGGGAGAAACTGTGATGAAAAAAAGCTTAGGGGTTGAGATAAGGAGAGGGAGATCACTCACCTATTACTGTCATGGGCACAATAAACTCAGCATAGGGAGATTAAGCAGTGAGAAACTAAAGCAGTGAGAAATTAAAAGCAAACTAAAACCACCTCCCCCCCCATCCACCTTCTTCTGCCTCCTCCCCCCCGAATGGCACAGGGGAATGGGGGAACAGGGACTGCGGTCAGTCCCTGACACTTCTCCGCCGCTCCTTCACGGTCACTCCCTGCCCCTGCTCCACCGGGGGCTCCTCCTCGGGCTGCAGCGTGGAGATCTGCTCCATGTGGGACCCATGGGCTGCAGGGGGACAGCCTGCTCCACCAGGGGCCTCTCCACAGGCCGCAGGGGAACTGCTGCTGCGTGCCTGGAGCCTCCTGCCCTCCTTCTCCACTGACCTTGGGGTCTGCAGGGCTGCTTTTCATTTTCTTGCCCCTCTCTCTCTCTCCCAGCTGCTGTGGTGCAACAGTTTTTCCCCTTTCTTAAATCTGCTCTCCCAGAGGCCCAACCGGTGTTTCTCAGTGGCTCGGCTGTGGCCAGCAGCAGGTCCCTTTTGGATCTGGCTGGAGCCGGCTCTGATCTGACATGGGGCAGCTGCTGGGCTGCTCACAGAGGCCACCCCTGCAGCCCCTCTGCCACCAAACCCTTGCCGTGTAAACCCAACAATTACAATCTGCTTACACTGCTCCTGAGCATCATCGCTCAGCTCAGAGCACGTTCACTTTATACACAGAATGACGCGAGCTTGAGGTGGATCCTCCTTATGGCCAGCTGGTATCTTACTCTAGACTCCATCCGACCACGACACGGCAATCGCGACCCCGCCCTGAGGTGGCGATACGATCGGGCCCCCCAGCGCCGTAACGTGCTCCCGCCGCGTCCCCACAGGCCTCGCTCCTGCTGCCAGACCCAGGCACCGGACCCGCAGCGCGCGTGGCTCGGCGCCCGCAGCCAGCCCCCGACGCGCACGGACGGGCCGGCGGACACCCCTAGGCCCCCCCCTCCCCACAGCCGCCCCTCACCCCGCACCCCCGGCCCCCCCCCTTTCCCCAGCCGCCCCTCACCGCTGGAAGACGCCCCACAGGAAGGAGGCCTCGGGCATGGCGGCCCCCCCGCCGTAGCCCCGCTGCGGATCCCCCGCCGCCATCATGGCCGCCGCCCGGCAGCCTACTGACTGGACGGCGCTTCCGGGGCGGGGCCTCAAGGGCCCAGGGCGGCGCCGGATTGGGCGAAGCGGCCGAAGCCCCGCCCACACGGCAGGGCGGGAGGAGCCGCGCGGCGCCCACCCGTTGCCAGGGCGACGTCGCCGCCAGGGGGCGGGAAGGAGGCGGGGCCCCCCCGAGGGAGCAGCGCCCTGAAGGGCCCGGCGCCGCCATCGCGTCCCCTTCACGGCGGCCCCGGCCCCCTTTAAACCTCGAGCAGCAAAGCCTGGAGGTTAACGGGATGCGTTAACCCCGCGGTGCTGTGGAAATAAAGCCCAGCATGCCCTCTTGCCAGAAAACTAGCCACGGCCAAGTTTATTCACACCTCAAAACAAAACAAACCCCAGACTCTTTAGATCCACCCTAACTCTATACAGATGTAACGAACAGAGAGCTGAAGGGAGCGATGGTTCAATATTTTATTGAAAGGGGGTGCTGTATGTGAGAGTTTTAGTGAATCAATGACGAAAGTTTTTGTACCTCAAGTGTCCTTTGTAGCTATTTGTTTATTCACCCTATAAGCAAACTCTTCAGTCCTTTTGTCAGGGAACTGATTTCATAATTAAGCTTTCTGCAATAAACTATTTTACACCAAAGTAAGTACATATACAAAGTATAACACGAAAGGAAATTGAGGAAGTTAATATACAACCAAGGCAGTGCCATACAAAGATAGTTCCAAGAGTGAGCTTAGGTGCTGTAAGCAAGGTACGTTGGGATATCCAGCACTAACACGGTATCTTTATATGGCATTGCAAACATACTTCACAAGAAAAATGTACTTGCTGACAACAAAAACTGCTGAAACAAATGAGTCAGTAAAGAACCCTCTGGTCAATAGAAGCTGCATTCTGCAAACAGTAACATAACCTTTATAATCAGATTTCTGAGAGAAGACTACCTCCCCACATCCAAGTCTTTAGAAAGAAAGATACCCAGCAAGTATCAGTGTGGATTGAACTGTACTCAAAAAAGCACTACTACATTTGCCCTCAAATATTTCAAACCCGTTGATCCCAGACCTGTAATGACACCTAAACAGAGCTGTCAATTACTTAAGAAGTTTTGGCACAGTGAGAGTAGGAACTGTAATTTCTTTAAAAATTGGCACATAGTTTGGATTGGGTTGGCTTGGACCTTGATCCAAAGTCTCAATGATAGTCTGCTTCATATCTCTGCTGGCATCTCCCCTCACTGTCAGCAAGGCTGCAATATGGTCATCCCTGACAAAGAAAAAAAGATGAAAGATGGCATTAGCTTTTGCAGAAGTAAGATTTTGTCACAAATATCACAGTTCACAATCCTTTCAAGCAGTTTCAGTGAAGTCTTCTAATACTTGATTAGATTTTTAGTCATCAACAACTGGCTTTTCCAGCTCAATAAAGCAGTATTTTGGCTGCTCTTAGGACTCTAAGATGCATTTTATCCTCACAAAACACAGAATGGAAGTATTCTCATTATTTCTTTGCTGTCCCAATGAGTACTTAAATACACGTACCTCCTAGTCCAAGACATGTACGTTCTCTATTAGAATTTTAAAAAGTGGCTGTATTCTAAAATATGAATAACACATTATACATTGTTTTAAACTTATCCCAAGGCTACAAAGAAACTATGACATTATCCATCTATTTTTGATTTTGAAGGCAAAGAGAATTACCTGATATCTGGGTATTTACTGACTAAAGTTGAAACTTCCAAATAGAGCAGTGAAGGATCAGTTAGTTTGATAACCTCTGCAATAGCTTCAATGATATCACAAAGTCCTTCAGTGTCCTCTCCAGATCCCTACAAGATGAAAAATAACAAACAACAAAATAACTAAAACAAAAGCAACCCCTCAGTATCTATAAACAATCATTATTATTTTGTCTGTCAATGATGTTCATTTCTCTAAACAGCTGAATTTTCAGGCATTAAGAAAATAAAGTATTTACAAATCATCACATTTAGCCTCTTCTATTTCACCGTTCTTCCTTGTCCAGAGACCTACCCCCAAAATATCAGTTAAAAAAAAAAAGCCCCCTAGTTTTTTAGGGGTTATCCTTCTCTGCACTTTTCCTGATCATCTGTTGGCCCTAAGGGGTTTCCTCCAGATTCCCACTCCTTCTGTAGTTAAGATTCAGTATTAATTTTAGGCATATCTTCTAAGTTGTTTCTCAATCCCTGTTTTTGCCCTTTTCTATTTCTCCTGTCCTTTAGATGGGGTCAACATACTTTTCTTGTTGATTCTAAACAAAACATACTGCATGCTGCTTAGGTAATTAATAATTATCTGTTTGATGTAGTATCTGCCTTTCCTCCAGACAGGAAAAACAAGGTCCAATTAATTCTATTTTCTTACCAGACAACTGCTTCGTTCTTTCAATTACTCAGAATTCAGGGTACCTGCCTCTGTGAGGCCATTCAGATACTGCAGCTGCCAAGAGCTGTTTAAACACACCAAAATCGAAACCGGTGCTCAGGAACTTTAGCAGCAGCCCCGTGTTTGTTCAGAAATTCTGTCCATGCCCTCAACTGGCACTCTTGGTATTCACTAGTCACCCATGTTAGACACATGGAGATCTAACTTCAGCTGTTTTCCCCAAGCACTAAATGCCTGTGCTTTAAATCATCAGGTTAACAGCGTTACTCAAAGCAAATACTTACAGCTGCAAGCTTCTTAAACAGAAATCTGAACTGTTCTGCTTCTTTGATCATTTTTTCTGCACCCTCTTTTCTCTCTTCTGCATTCTTGAAAGATATACGTTTTAACATGATTGCTCTGATGTATTCCACAACCACTCTTCGATGGGCCTCAACAGTCATTGTCTGAAAGAAAAAGGTGGTAGTTGACGCAAGTGATACCTGCAAACATACCTGTTTTTTTTTTTTTTTAAAGCAATGATTAGGCTTTGAAACACGTATTTGTACTTTATCACCAGTCTACAGTTTTTGCTAATACTATACACTTTGAATGTCTTTAGATTTTCACGATGCTAACAAGTGAAAATCTGTCCTCCTTGATTGAGAAGGATGTGCCAATTAACAGAAAGAAAAAAATAAAACCAAGATATCTGAATTATTTTAGAGGAGCATGGGCATATCCAAAGATAGAGGAACATATGTGAAATGACTGGATGACCAGTCATAATACAGATCTGTGCTTGGCCTTACAGCAAAGCTTTTTGTCAAGGAATGAGCTGCCATCACAGAGGCTTTTGCTAGAGAACTCCAATACACTGCATAAAGCATTGCCTATCTGACCTATGCTACCTGTACTCTGGAGTCAAGTCTGGTAAGAAGTCAGGAGAGGGTGGACTCATAGAATCCGCAGGCCATACCAATCACTTTCTCAGATCTTCCTTTAATTGCTTTGCTGTTCTCAACTTGTCTTTTTATAGCAAATCACTCTACTGATGACTAAGAGAAGCATCCGTTACTGGTGTAAGGCTGATGCGGAGGCCCGGAAATAAACCAAAAAAAAGCCAAAACACTATCAGCTTTTCATCAACTGTAAACTGAGTGCTTAAATCCCACTTTTTTAAAAAAACAAAAAACAAACAAACAAAAAAACCTAATAATAGTGGGAAAAGTTACTTATTAAGAAGAAGCCCGCACAGCAGGTAGTCACAAACTTTTAAATCATATTTTTATTAGCATATAACGTGCTTTAGATTCAATCAATATCTGCTTTCAGTTGTAGTCAACACTTTGGAGAAAAGTTTCAGAAAGGAAAAAACAAAAGGCAACAACAGACTACTTAGTATTGGAAGCCACGGCCTCACCCAGGACATAGAAAGTGTGATTTCAAGTCCTAAACTCAAAACCATGCAAAAATACCACAAATATGCACCTTACTCAAGTTTACTGGTTGTACAGGGACGACTTCTCTTGTATTTGTGGAAATTATGCTAATTATACAGAGGAAAATTAACACCACAGAATATACCGTGGAAGACTAACATGTATGTGCACCATTCCACTGAAAAAGTGAAGAACAGCTCTATTACAACGCAAAAAAAACAACACTCAAGAAGTGTGATAGGGCCACAGTGTGATAAGGCATCCTCTTTGCACATGATGAGCACAGCAAAGCAGAATGAACGTAAAATCCAGATCTTCCCTGTTACAAAAGGCTATGTTACCCACTGGGCTATACTCTCTTCTCAGGTGCTCTGTTTGTATGGCTTTTAAAAACTGTATTTTCAGAACATGATTAACCAATAATATTTTAAAACCAGAATAAAAGGCTACCCAATGCCGGGGGAATACAAGCATGCCCCATCCAGTGCTAGAATATATGGTGTCTTGTGTGGGAAACTTCTTTGTGCTTGAGATACAATGGAATAGCAGATGTGATAAATGCTAAAAGATGTTTGTCATTTTCTTCTCATAAGGTGCCAATAAATGCTACGTGATGAAAACACACATGATCTCTGATATTGGTATTAAGGACTGAAGAAACCCATGTCAAGCACTATTACCTCACAGCAACAAAACAGTCCTGGAAAAGGAAACTGTTCCATGGCTCCATTTTGAGACTATCTTAAAAGCACTCCTAAGAGTTTCTTCAAAGACTTAATGTAAATTCTAATCTTGCTAACTTCAAATATTTCCTAAATCTTTGGGAATCATTTAAGACATGCTATCTTAACTGCGTACAAGTTTATTTAATAATTTACTTAATAAAAATTATTCTAATTAAACTAAGTAGAATAACACTAAAAGAAAAAAAGGATAACAAGGATAGTAGAAAAATCCACAGATCCCTTGACGAGCCACAGAAAAAAAAAGTTAAAAAACTAACCTAGGACATTATGCTGCAGTAACAGCATTTTAAACATGTTATGCATTTGTTAAAATTTATGTTGCCAATTTAGCTCTGCCTTATTGCACATATTAAAACTAGAAATTACAGACTGTGCAGTTATAAAAAATAATTACAGGCCAGCAAAGCTAGTTTCTGAACAGTTAATTTTTATCTGTCTACAGACATCTGACATGAGCTAGAAAAATACAAGCTGGTAAGAATACAATCTAATAATACACCAATGAGTTTTCTGGACTAAATCCTGTAACTCTGATCTCTCTCTGAAAACATTATGTGACTGAATGAAATAGATGAGCAATGCTAGATTCAGACTTCTGCAATATGATAATGAACAGTATTTTTTCCAGTGATGAATCAATTCATAATTCCCATTTGTTCCAATTCTATATTCCATACAGTGATCATAAATTAAAAACCAACAGGATATTCAGAGTATACTAGCAAAGTACCATAGAATATTCTGCACCTACCTTTTTATAAGGCTTTTTTATTTTTGCAAAATCATTGAAATAATCCTCTACAGTGACACAAATAGTTCCGACAGCATTAGACCCCATCAACCACTTCTTTGTCATCAGCTCATTGAGATGGGTCTGAGAAAATAACAATTATAATTGATGAGAACAGATTTTTGACACTTTTAATCACATCAGTGCAATTTAAAAAAACGTAGGAGACAATTTTAAGTGTTACGTATTTTTGAATTATTATTCCTTCAACAGGAAGAAACAGTGCAGAAAAATGATGCGATAAGGTTGTCAAAATGATAGCTGCCATAGAGTGTGCTACCCCAGCATAACACCAGTTGGGTATGGAAACCAAGAGCACTAACCTCAGCATGTTTCATGAGTTTTCCAAAATCCTTTAGGAAGTTCTCTTTTTAAATGTCTATGCTGAATAAAATATTATAAGGTGCAAGAACAAAACTGGCTTAAGAGCTGACGACTCTGATTTTAAATGAGGCACCCTTAAATTGTTGCAATAGTGAAATTTCGTGCTTGTTCTATTGAACTACTACTGGCTAGTCAGTTGTTCCTCTCTGATGGTGTCACAAATTTCTTGTGTCTGTACCAAACCTGGTGGCCTACGTGCCTTAAACCTTTCCCAGAACTGCACAAATGTAATTCCAGTATTCTCAACATCTACGTACCTATCTTGCTTTGTTATCTCCAGTGGAAAAATCCTTTGTGTATTAAAGCACTGTATAAATGCTAATAGTGACATGAAGACTGAGATTAAATAATTTCAAAGAATGGTCATTGGAATAGAGTGTCTCCTCATAATCAATTTACATAGTTAAAAATGAAATAAAGGTTCCTCCCCATACTCCCAACTTTTTTTTTTTTTTTTTTTTTTTAACTATAAAAAGCTTTTTTTTTTTCCTGTGGGATTCTGTATAAGCCACCAGAATTCCCAAACAGGAAAATTTATCAGTCAGAAATCGTCAACCTTTACAGTCAATTAAACAATCTTAATTCTTTTCCTTATTGAACCCATACAAAGATAATTTATTAACAGAAGTTTCCCAAATAATTCGTAAAACACAGCTATGTAAGTATTACTCTAAGTACACTCTACTAAAAAATATTCACTATTACTAAACACCTGTCTGAAATCATCTTATGAAATGTAACTAAAACACCTTTCAGTCTTCTATACTCAAACCAAAAAAATGAAGTATTACCAAAGTTTCTTGGCATTCTGCTAGCACACCAACCACATAAAATATGTTTAGCAATCAAGAGGCTTCAAAACTAGTTAATTCCTGAATTATTTTCCCTATAAAGTAACGCTCTTTGTTCTTGTCACTGCTTTTTTTGTTTGTTTTGTTGTTGATTTATTTATTTTTGAGGAAAAAAGTTCCAACCTCTAAATCCATGAAGACTTCATCTAGCAGGCTAGAGCATCCTTCTTTGGCAATGATGTCTAAAATCGCATCCATGCTTGCATGACTGCTTGACAATGTGTCCTCCAGTTCAACTTTCAAGTATTTCCTTTTCAGACTGATAATAGATTCTCTGTGACAAATAACAAGGCCTTTCATCATCCACTGAAGAAGATGCACAATTGCATTGCTACTAAATTTTCTGAGTACATGCACAGAAATAGACATACTAGTCTTATTTTTGCAAGGAAAAGTGATGTTTGCTGCTTGCTTTGGAAGCCTTAGTCAGCTTCAGTATGATTTTCCAGTGATGACACTAAACTTCTTGTATGTTGCTTAAAAAAACCCTACTGCTGATAGTAGACTTCAGAATGGCAGCAGAGAAAGATGAACATGAGATTGGATTGCTGAAATCTGAAACCTATTAAAGATTTTTCTTGTTTTGAAACATGAGCAATGAGGATTTCTTTCTCCTGTTGTAATATTCTGAATAAAGCAAACTATATCCCTAGTTTCCTCCATTTAAGTCCACCTTGATCACACTGCTTGAAGGTGAACTGTGAGAGAATAAACGTAAGATAAGAAGGCAGGTCCCAGACAAATTGAAATGGATTTCTGAAATTCTGAAAGCTGAGTGGATTTTCACAGGTGAGGGGTAACAGTTTGCCTTGCCAACAAAAGTATACAGCATCTGCTTCCTAAAACATATTTAAACCTATTGGTTTTATTTAGTCAGCTGAACTATTTTAACTGAAACCCTTTTTGTATATAGAATAAGAGAAAGTCCTGGGGACAGTATTTCAAATTAAATATCAATATTTATTTTTCCACAATACAGCAAGAAAATGCAGACTTACTTAAAAGTTTGACAATTGTTGATGACTGCAATCATGTATTGAACATAGCATTGTGGATACTGCCGATTTTTAAGATGTTCTTCTTTATATAACTGTGCTTCATCTTTGTACCTGCAACATATACAAGGAATGTCATAAAACACAGAAATCTATAATAACTAAGTACACACGGTAGGACCATAAGAGCCTGACAGGTAATTAGAAGTATTTTATAAGGGGGTGATTGGTGACAGCCAACATACCTTCACTAAGGGCAGATCATGCCTGACATGGTGGCCTTCTACGAGGGGATTACAGCATTGGTGGACAGGGGAAGAGCAACTGATGTCATCTACCTGGACTTGTGCAAAGCATTTGACACTGTCCCCCAGGATATCCTCATCTCTAAATTGGCGAGACATGGATTTGACAAATGGACCACTGAGTGGGTAAGGAATTGGCTGGACAGTCACACTCCAAGAGTTGCTGTCAATGGCTCAGTGTCCAGGTGGAGATCAGTGATGAGTGGTGTTCCTCAGGGGTCAGTACTGGGACCAGCACTACTTAACATCTTCGTTGGTGACATGGACAGTGGGATTGAGTGCATCCTCAGCAAGTTTGCCGATGGCACCAAGCTGTGTGGTGCAGTCGACATGCTGGAGGGAAGGGATGGCATCCAGAGGGACCTGCACATGCCTGAGAGAACCTCAAGAGGTTCAGCAAGGTCAAGTGCAAGGTCCTGTACCTGGGTAGGAGCGATCCCAAGCACAAGTATAGGCTAGGTGGAAAATGGATTGAGAGCAGGCCCTGAGGAGAAGGACCTGGGGGGGTTGGTTGATGAGAAGCTCAACATGAGCTGGCAATGTGTGCTTGCAGCCCAGAAAGCCAACCGTATCCTGGGCTGCACCAAAAGAAGCGTGGCCAGCAGGTTGAGGGAGGTGATTCTCCTCCTCTGTTCTGCTCTCCTGAGACTCCAGGACTCCCCTGGAGTCCTACGTTCAGCTATGGGGTCCCAAGAACAAAAAGGACATGGACGTATTAGAACGAGTCCAGAGGAGGGCCACGAAGATGATCGAGGGCTGGAGCACCCCTCCTATGAAGACGGGCTGAGAGAGTTGGGGTTGTTCAGCCTGGAGAAGAGAAGGCTCCGGGGAGACATTATAGCAGCCTTCCAGTACCCGAAGGGGGCCTGCAGGAAAGCTGGGGAAGGACTCTGTGTCAGGGACTTAGGGATAGGACAAGGGGGGATGGCTTTAAACTAAAAGAGGGTAGGTTTAGACTACATATAAGGAGGAAATTCTTTGCTATGAGGGTGGCGAGGCACTGGCACAGGATGCTCACATGATGTTTGGTGTCTCTGTTCCAGGTGGAATACAACCAAGGAGGGATTTTCTCTCTTCCTTACAAGAGAGGATTACCGAATTGAAATATAAAAAGAGGAAGTGACTCCAAAAATTAGAGCCATTTGCAAAGAGGAACTGAAAGTTTCAGTCATCAGCACAAAATAAATTCTTTGGGGAAAGAAGGAAGAATGCAAAACAAAGAAAAAAAGAAAGCAGAAGAAAGAAAAGCTTGGCTGGCATGTAAAGAGAAAGAAATGAAGAAACATCCACAGGAAAACCAAAGAGCAAAGAAGCAGAATAAAGTACTTATATTTTAAAAATTATTTTACCTGGTTAGAAATGAATTCATTTGTTGAAGACATAAAAGGAGTACCTTTGTTTTCAAATCTTCGCTTATTTGTGCAGCTACCTGAAGATTCTGCTCAAACATCTACACATAAAAAAAGAAGTCTAGTTGTCAACATAGGCCTCTCAGTGGTAAATAAAAGACAGCACAGTCACTATCACCAACTCTACATATGCTTTTTTATTTTTTAAATAAAAAACCAAGCCCAGGCAACTACTGCTGCTGACTAAAACAATATCCTTCCATCAATGTAATTAATAAAATCTTGACAAACATTAGCGTATGCTACAGTTTGTTCTGATACTGAAAACAGATGCATTCTTTCTTCAGAAAAGAAAAAAAGTGTGTGCTTAATATTTCTAGTTCAGTAGGAATTTGGTTTTATACTGGATCAGAGTTCTTGGGTCAGCTCCTGCAGCTAGTAATAACTAGCCTTGTAACTGCACCTCCATTACTTTCCCCTATATATGAAACTACTAAGTCTGCATTAGTCAAGCAGAAGAGATCCCTAAGCTTTACTAAACAACTAGGCATAAGATATAGGTGACTGTATTTGAGATAAGGGTACTGGCAAGAAAGGGTACAAAGCCAGGTAAAAATATGAGTTGCCTTTATGCTGAAATCACAGAGTCACAGAATGGTTTGGGTTGGAAGAGACCCCAAAGACCTCCAGTTCCAACCACCCTGCCATGGGCAGGGACACCTCCCACTAGAGCAGGTTGCTCAAAACCCCATCCAACCTGGCCTTGAGATAAATTTGAAAGATTCACAATTAGATAAATCTCAACATTGCACCCCTTGACAGCACTGGTATGTAACATCAGCCAGCAGTTTTCTTTGACATCACACACTTTCTGAAAAAGATTACATGATGTCAACATTGGTGCTAATATAAATGTGAAAGAACGTGGCAAAAATCCAAGTGTAAAAACAAGAAGTATATTCCTTGGGAAACAAATGCAAGAAGAGTTCATCTTTATTTCATTGAAGGTGACTAATGTAATATTTGTAATCAGGAACTAGGAAATGAGCATAAACAGCTGATATTTTTCTGGTTGATAAAGATCAGTTTAAAAACATTCCCACCAGAGCGGTGCAGTTTTGTTTTGTGTGAGATTTTAAGGTCTTAGAACTAGTGTTATCTTTTCTGTTTTGAAGAGCACTAACAATTTGGACAGGCATTAATGTTAACTGAAGTAGTGTTTAAACAGCAGCGTTTTTAATCTTTAACAGAACTTATCTTTTCAGTATTAAGGTGTTTGTACAACTCATAATTTATAGGAACAAATACATGCTAAACTATCTCAATGCCATATTAACAAGTGATATTCCAATAACTTAGAAATCTACCATGTGAAATATTTCTATTACAAATTTGCACGAAGGGAGCTAAATAAAAACAGTCAACCGAATACAAGTATCAATAGGCTGGGCAAAATAGGTTCCTATTTTAGATTAAAAAAAGAACTAAGCCTCTAAGTATTTAAATGAAAAAGACAAACACTTCAAAAGAAAAAGCCCTCCACCTAACAACTCTACAGGAAAGAAAACTGTACTTCAATAGACTTAAAAACAATGGCATTCCAAACAGTTTGGCTTTCTGCTCCCTGCCTCCACCCCAAATCCATGTTCTACTTCTGTAGCTTTTTTCTAGAATAACCAAGTTCTCTTATACCTGAAAAACGATTGCTGGGAGCGTAGTCTGATAGTACCCATCTTGATCTGCTTCTGGTTCAGTTTCTTTTACCCAATCTTTTTTATCTGTCTCCAGTGCTTTCCGTAGCCAGCCGATGATGTTAGACTACATTAAACAAAGCAACCAAGAAAGAGCAAAGATTCTTTAATCTCGCACAACAATAAAAACAAAACACTACAATATTTGGAATAGCAGCCATAGCGACAAAGCGGCACAGCAGCAAGTAACAAGATGTGATGGGTATCGAGTCCAAATGGTTGCTGTTGCTGCAAGTGTTTTAGTAGCTACCACATTCAAGTAGCTGCAAACCTCCCTCCTCTTGGCAGAGCTCCTAGGCTTAGGAGGAATTCCATTGAACAATACAAGAATACAAGCCAGTCCAAAGTTCCACCTACCCCATTATCCAGTCTCAGGGGCAATCAGCACTGAATCATTACAGAAATATACATTTAAAAGTCTGACAGTCACGTACCAATCCCTTTGCCACGTAGTTGACCAATTTCCAGTGACTTGTTTGTCAAGCAACATGCAGTGTCACCTGTCCCAAGCAAGATGCTGTGCCTGTATATTTGAGATGCACTTTAAACAGCATCCACAAAAGGAAATTCTGATTGTGCTGTTGACAGGCGTGAAAGGAAAAAGGCTCCCAAACATACCCCATGAAAATCCTGACTACGTTTAAAAGATCACATCGCTGTCAAATGTTGGCATAGTTACTACAGGGACCAAGCAGCATTCAGCAGCTTTTAAGTCTAGTCATACCTTAACTACTGGCACTGTGAATTCACGTCTAAGTATTAACACTGCAGTTCCTTCCTTTCTAATAAAATACGGTTAATATGGCCTGTAAAGCATAATTCTTTGAAATGTCATGATCTACATCCATAAAGGCATCTGATTATAAATAAAATAGTACACGGTATATGAAAATTTATAAAAGTAATGATATCAAGTTCACATTTATCATACTAGTTTTCTCTGATGCAAGAACAGCTCGTTAAGCACAGAGGCACAGCTGTCCATCCATATGAAGGTACCTTTGAACTATTACTTACAGTAAGTGTTGACATGTACTTGCTGAGAAGCTGATCTACCACATCTTGTGAAATCAAAAGATTCAGAGAATTTACGTCCACTTCAGGAGATAGTTCTGAATTTCCCATCATCTCTGTACTGAGATTAAAAACAGAACACAAAAACACCACAACATTGCAGATTAGTAAAGAAACGTGAGATGAAATTTAAAACTATACAGCTTTTTTGGTGTGATCACTGTAAGGGACAATTTTCCAGTATCTATACATTTCTTAATAATGCCAATAAGAATATTTACAAGGAATGTAAATAAAACTACATAAAAGAAAAAAATAGGATATAAAAAAATGCTTTAGCCCACCATATATGAAGTAAAAAAAGCGCTACAGAAATTTTAAATATTTAACCCTTTCATATATATTTTGACTTACTTTTACGTAGAAGTGATTGCTTCAGACTGAATAAAAGCCAACTTGTTCAATCTGCGGGTTCCTAATAGTGGATATCTGAATTTTCAGAGGTGATGACAGACAACTTAAACATTCTCTATTTTGAAATGGGAAAGACCAGTTCTAAGTATGAAAAATTCTGAGCAGAGTTTCTCAGAAGACTTTCTGTTGTACTACTTATATCCATATCAAAGCTAAAATGGATTCAAATAAAATCTACACCAATGCTGCTTGCATCGGTAGAGGATATACCTAACGTAAGAGGAGGAAACATCTTACAAACTAAATCAAAAGTGCACATCATTGGTACAGTATTGTAACAGCACTACTGACTGTACTTGCAAAGGAGAATTCTTGTTTTTATAGGATTGGAGAGACTGGAGCAACCCTCAGGAATATTTCAACAAGGATTATATAGAAATAATATACAGTGATATTTTTCATCTGGACATTATAAGATTGTATAATGAATTGCTCGCATAACTAAAATCAAAAGTTATGCCAAAGCATAAAATAGCAAGAACCCTCAATATTGTGAGCTCAAAAAAACCTACCAAAAAAACAAAAAGCAAAGCAAAACCACACTCGGAGTGTTTTATCAACAACTGGTGCAAATATATTCAATAACAACATCTTTTCACATTCCATTTCCAGTGTGCTTTTCAGAAGGAAGCCAGAAAGCTTACATTTGCAGTGGCAACTATAAAGAACAGTGATTAAGAAAAAAAAGTTTTTTCCCCTCTGAAGTGTTTAGTTTGCAAATTCAAATTGTTCTCTGGGGATATGCAGTGAGTCAGCACAGTGGTGCTTCCACATCACGAAGAACACTGGAGTCCTAAAATCCTACTACAGCTAACCACTAAAAACAAAACAAAAAAAATGCCCTTGTCTTTGAAACCACAGAAGCTCGTGCAACTGCACACTTTACATTAGTAGTATTGTCCTGACGCTGTAGGAATAGAGCCTGAAGGCATAAAGGGGCTCAAGCTGCTCAGAAAGCTCAATTCCGTTCTGCTGCTCTTCACGGAAAGAACACAAGGAACCTGCTCCAGAGTCATTTGGGGGAAAAGTGAGAATCTGGTTATGACATTATGCAATATGAGAAAGTGTTTCCAACCTCATTGTGCCATCATTATCCCTACTTCACAAGGCCACAGGAACATCGAGCTTTTCTCGAAGCTTATCAACTGAAGACACAAAATAAAGACCACAGACTCCCACATCCAGCCCCCAAAGACCAGAATTCTTGCTATACAAAACTCCTTTCCTGATTGTCACAACCAAGCACCTGGGGGAAGGAAGTGACAGACACCCTCTTGGAAGTGTCAGGAGGCTTCTAACTGTAGGGAAGAGTTAATCCCCATCAACAAGAAGTTTATAATTAAGTTGAAATTTCAACCAGAATTTTCAACCAGAATTGGATTATCAGGAAACTAACACTAGAGAAAACTTCTATTCTGTCTTTCATGCCACCAATCCTGCCCTTGTTAAAAAGGTACTCAGCCCAGGGGCACTATCCTGATAGACAGCACCATTCCTTCTGTTCACTAGGGGGACGATTGCTGACACTGTCTGTAGCAATGCTGGTGAACTCTCAGCAGTTTTATCAACACTTGATTAGCACCTGACGACATACTATGGATAAAGGCATCAGGATCTTAACACAACTTAGATTCTTCCCAAAACACAGAATAGAGCCCTGAAGCCAAGCCAGTGTAGATTTAGTAACTGGAGTATTTTTCCAAGGCTTTCATTGACTTAAACATGAGAGACAAATACATCTAACACAATAAAACTGCATCCCACTCAAATATTAGTGGTTATTATTCCACGTGGAGGATCAGCTATTTCTTAGCTACGAACAGAATATGGTTCTAAAAACAGCTTCTGAGACATGCTCTGGTAAAGTAGAACATGATTATTTTAAATCCTTGCCTTACAAAAATTGTAAAGAGAAGTTATGAATAGTTTTCTTACAAATTCGTTACATGGAAGAAACCCTGAATGCTTCTCTTTATTGGTCAATATTTTCTCAGCTGGCTTTGAGATGCAGTTGTAACATACAACTTTGTATGTCCCCTCTAGTGTTCAACTACATTTATTGGAAGTAGAGAAAGATTAGAAAGAACAAAACTATTTTCCCCCATACGATGTTCCATAGCAGTAAACAAGGAATGGAACAGGGATTTTCTATTTGTCATACAAGGAAAAAGAAGGTTAAACAGAAGTTACAGAAGTTTTCATGGAGTCATACGGGCCACTCTCCTTCACAGTTTATTATAAACATATCCTTAAAGAGATTTGTTTAATGCACTGTTAAGAGATGTCCAGTAGCTGAGATGTGGTAAGCTCTGCAACTGTCCTGCTTGAGTGCTTCAGCTTTCCCACTCACAGGCCTGAGCTGATTCCACCACCCACTACAGACATACAAGAGAGCTAATTGTTATCGTCTTTATAATAATCCCTTGTACTCTAAAGGAACACAATTACTGGGCTGCCCTCTCCTCTTGGGCTTTTCTATTAGAAAAGCGCGAAACTCAAACCCTTGATTTTTTCCTGAGGCATCTCCTTTAGTTTCCATCACAGGTGTTAGGTAAGAAGGCATCCTCAGATACCCTGTACCATACCTACTCCTCTATTTTACTTCCTTTCCCAGATTCTGCCATCAGGACCTATGAGCCACATCACTTGCTTTTGCAGAAGTGATCTCTTTTTGATTTATTTCCTTGGTAAATAACCACATTGTTGTCCTTCCTACTCAGGAATACATGGAGTAAGAGTTTTTGCTAATGGGTTAGACAACTCAAAGTTATTTGCTCTACTTTCTGGGGAAAGGGCAGAAGGGTAACTTCAAGACCAAGACCAGTCAGCCCAGGCCATAAATGAAGAACCTGGGAGCAGGATTTCTGCCCAGACCATGCCTCCCTAAGCAGAGGAAGTCCTATATTTCTTATTTTTCATTTATTGTTGAGTTACTCCTCTGACCTGCTATTAACTATGAAGAAAAGGCCAATGGACTTAGCTACTTTATCCTATCAGTAGCTGTATCCTTATCAATAGCTGCATCCCTCATTTACCCTGCACGTGTATATAGGCATGCGCTAAGGAATGCTCCTGAGTGGTCCCTGCAGGGAAGAAACGCAGGAGAACGTCACAGTGCAGAGCAAAGCACAAAGATCTACACACAAAACATCTTCAAGGTGGTTATAAAAATTCCGTGGAATGGGATCATTTCCAAATTATTTGCTATATGGTGTCATACCCTAAACCTACCAAGTGTTGAAATAGGGAGATGGAACAATTGAAGACAGCAAAAACACACACGCTGCAGACTCTGGGTCAACGCCAGCTATTAAGGACAGGATTACAGTCATAAAGCACAGAAAAGCTAGCATTACTTTTTCCCAAATAAATCAGTTGCCCTAGTAACTACGCGTCAGCAAGAATTAAACAGTTGCCATTTGAGCTGTATCTACCTAGAAAATGGTAAGACAAACCAAGTGCTTAAGTTATCCCCAACAAATCACACCACTCAAAACAAAACAAGAGTTTAACAGTATCACCGGAGACAACCTACAGGCAGAAACTCTTCTAAGTAAACAAACTGGCACATGGTTCCCAGGCAAAACCCGGAGGAAGTTACTACATTCTTTCCATTTAACTGTCATGAAGCAACACTTAAACAGTCCCAACCTCTGCAAAGGAGAACAATAGAAAGTTAATAACCACACCACTTTACTGGGGCTGTGGCCAACAACAAATGTTTTGCTTCACATTCGTGAACTCCTAGCCTCCTCTGTTCTTCCCAATACTTCACCGAAATGGCACACAAACACTTTTTTAGGCTGTCACTAGATTCAAGCAGGTCTATAACTGCATTAAAACCTCAAGTCTATGAAACAACTCAAGACCATGTATTAGAAAATCCAAAGAAGTTTGAAGGAGCAATTTCCAGAAAGCAAAAGGCATTAACAAATATCAACACATCAAGTTCCTTACTATTATTTTTCTGTTTTTTTTTTTTTTTCTAAATGGTTTTATCTTCTTACCTTCTTTATCTTTTATTCCATTAATAGACATACGTTTATTAGTACACAGCCTGTATTTTGTATGCTTACTCTCAACTTTTGCTAACGGGTTAAGACAAATGGGACCTTACCTTTTGTAAGTATTTAAAACCCAGGTTAGAAGGCTAACAATCTCATTTGCCTCCAGATCCTCTGCAGCAAGCTCTTGCATGCGGGTAGACAAAGCCTGATGGTACATGCTTAGCAATCTTTTGAAAATGTCATAATGTGGGGGAAAACATTGATCCAGTAGGGTTTTAGCCACTAGCAGGTCATCAAGGACGTATTTACGTATGATTTCTAGATGGCGCACCAGCCACATTTTGTCAGATTCTCTAGTATCTGCTTGCGTGCCTTCAATTCGCGTGCTCACAGTTCTTTCCAAAATGTTGAACATTTTTTCTTTCCACTTCTTTGGTCTGCCAGGAGGTATAAACCCAGTTTGTTTTTTCCGGTCTAACATACGCCTGTCAATTTTCTCCTCCCTTTCAATTATCCTAACAACAGAAACAAGCAAGGTTGGATCTCGACGGACTGTGACAAGAGACCTCTGAACCACCATCCACAGTTGCTTGGCCAACTCCTCAGAAAGTTTCTGCATATCCCCAAAGTATGTGTGGATGAGGTTCATGTCATGCGTGTTTTTGCTGTCCATGCGATACTGCTCGTACATCAGGTTATCACGAGAACACTCCAAATCCATCAGTTTTCGATGCGCCTGCAGAAGTTCCCCTCGCTCAATCAGATCTTGGGTCTCCCTCACTATCTCTGGAACTGAAACAAATGCAAAAGAAGAAGATAAAAAGAGTGTAACACAATCAAAATGAAAAAATAAACGTGAGACATTAAAAGCACAGGGAAACAAACTGGAAAACAGATGCGCCAATTGTTAAGGAATAATTTAAAGGGAACGATATTGAAATATTCAGAAACTGCTAGCGAACACTATGTATCTTCATATATTATCTACAATGCTTCATTCTGAACGGTGGCTGAACAAAGTTCATTGACAACAGAACATAATTCCCTTTCTCTCCCTCTCTCCCCTTTAAAAAAAATCCACGAAAGTCTACCACAAACCAAATTGCAGTACTTGGGCCCCCAGCACAAGAAGGACATGGAGGCACTAGAACAGATCCAGAGGAGGGCCACAACGATGATCAAGCAGCTGAAGCACCTCTCCTATGAGGACAGGCTGAGGGAATTGGGGTTGTTCAGCCTGGGGAAGAGAAGGCTCCTGGGAGACCGTATAGCGGCCTTCCAGCACCTAAAGGGGGCCTACAAGGACAGCTGGGGAGGGACTCTGTGTCAGGGAGTATAGGAATAGACACAGACACACAGACACAGATTTCTAGGTTGGAAGAGACCTCAAGATCATCGAGTCCAACCTCCGACCTAACACTAAGCACTCCACTAAACCATATCGCTAAGCTCTACATCTAAACGTCTTTTAAAGACCTCCAGGGATGGTGACTCCACCACCTCCCTGGGCAGCCCGTTCCAATGCTTAATAACCCTTTCGGTAAAGAAGTACTTCCTAACATCCAACCTAAAACTCCCCTGTCGCAACTTTCGCCCATTCCCCCTCGTCCTGTCACCAGGCACGTGGGAGAACAGACCAATCCCCACCTCACTACAGCCTCCTTTAAGGTAACTGTAGAGAGCGATAAGGTCTCCCCTGAGCCTCCTCTTCTCCAGGCTGAACAAGCCCAGCTCCCTCAGCCGCTCCTCGTAAGACTTGTTCTCCAGACCCCTCACCAGCTTGGTCGCCCTTCTCTGGACTCGCTCGAGCACGTCCATGTCCTTCCTGTAGCGAGGGGCCCAAAACTGAACACAGTACTCGAGGTGCGGCCTCACCAGAGCCGAGTACAGGGGCATAGAACAAGAGATACAATAACATAGAACAATAGAACAAGAAGTAACAGCTTCAAGCTAAGAGATGGTAGGGACAAATTCTGTGCTATGAGGGTGGTGAGGCCCTGGCACAGGCTGCCCAGAGAAGCTGTGGATGCCTCATCCCTGGAGGTGTTCAAG
This sequence comes from Cygnus olor, assembly GCF_009769625.2. Classification (NCBI taxonomy): domain Eukaryota; kingdom Metazoa; phylum Chordata; class Aves; order Anseriformes; family Anatidae; genus Cygnus; species Cygnus olor. Next base: position 96,286,403 of record NC_049170.1, on the reverse strand, counting down.
GCCAGGCTGGATGGGGCTTTGGGCAACCTGGTCTGGTGGGAGGTGTCCCTGCCCATGGCAGGGGGGTTGGAATTAGATAATCTTTAAGCTCCCTTTCCACCCAAAACATTCTGTGATTCTATGATAGTAGCTTTCTTATACATGAAAGGCTTTTAACGTATCTAAATCACTTACCCTATTGAACCTTAGGCTACATATATACAATTAATATTGACTTTTATGTCCTTCTTGAAGGACGGTTTTTGCTTGCCTAAGGCATGAAGGAAGAACAGGGATAATTACCTAAACTACTAAATTATTTGTAAGTTTTTTTTATTACTATATTCAGTATTTAAGGAATAATACAGAAGAGGATTAGGATTCTGTGGAAAAAAAAAAAAAAGAAAATCCCTGCAGGAATAAAAATCGACAATCAAAAAATGGTTCACTAAGACGGTCACAAGTAATCACTAATTGTGGTGAAAAAATTTATAATAAAAAACATTTGTTTTACTCAGAGCAAAGTTATATATTATATATATATATATTATATATATATATAGCTATACTGCGTAACAACCTTGAGGGAAACAATTTACACTCAAAGCCTCTCAGGATACCAGAAAAGAAAAGGCTTGTCATCTCAGTTGCACTCAGTGTAAAATAAAACAATACTGCCTTCAGAAATTCGTATTGGAGCATACAAAAATTTGTTCTTTGCTAGATGTTTCATGTAAGAAGAAACAGAACTCTTTTTCTTTCTATTACACCCTCTATCCAAGTTTTGTAGCGTAGCAGTTAGATGACCTTTGTAGAGAGACTAAACAAACCATCCTGTTACGAATGGGAAACAACAGTTCTTTACAGGTGCATTTTGAAAAACTACTAACGGGGGCGGAAGGAGAGAAAAGACTTAATTTTTTCCTATAAAATCAACGGGGTATGACTGATTTACCCCCCATTACAGTGGTAAAATTCTTAAAACAACTTACAAGCAGAAAAGCTCTGGCAAGGAATTCACCCCAATTCATGATGGAATGGAACGTACACCAAAAAGGCTGCATGGAACGACAGAGCTAATCCCACTTTATTTATCTTTATTTACAGTACCCATTATATCGCATCAACCCTATTCAATTTTGCAAACTCTGCTAGTTGTGCAGCGTTGCCTTCCATGTGTAGTTTCCTTATGCATCATATGGTTTCTGTGACTGTACTGCCTGATTCAGAAGCAAGGACTGTGCAGAGTTGAAACCGAACTTCAGGTAGCTCATAGGTAGGCTTGTAACATTAATGGAGAATCCTTGAGGTTCTTAACTGTTTTGTAAGCAAGACTGCTAGGAAATCTTCTGACTGAAGATCTTGCTGCTTGACATTCTGCAGTTGCTTGCAAAATTATTCACTTCCTAAAATCATTTGGGACTATTTTTACCCAACAGTCTTGCTGTGTGTATCCAGAACACTGGCAACATTTCACATCTTTCTGAATTTTCTTTCTGAACATGCTGCTTGCTTAGTTCAACCTTATACAGTAAAAACGTTATTTCTGCTACTGATTGCTAGCAAGAAATTTTCTTTGTGACTTCTGTTTGATAACGAGAGGCCAGACTGGAACTTTTTTGACTTGATATATATTAAATGGTTAAAAGTAACTTTTCTGAACCTATCTAGGTGATGCTTCCTTAATTTTTCATTCCCAATTAGGTTTAAAGTTTCCCACATTACTTGATAACCCTACAGCTGTTAGTGCCACTTTGAAATGCTTTCATCATGTGATAGATTATATAAAGAACATTAGATTACCTGAAAAGATGTTTTTGAGATTCTCTACAGCAGCTGCCAGTTGACTATGTTGCACTACAGCATCCTTAACATCCTTGAGGTTTTCGATGGTGTTGATGCTCTGTCTCCAGTCTTTATTGACATCTATCAAAGACTGCTGAATGTCCTTTACGTCATTCAGTGCATTGTGCAGTTGACTTAAACCTGTCCGGACTCCATCTAACTGCGACTGGATTGCTGCCTTAAATGCAAACAAAAAGACAAAGAAGAACTCTTACGTTAACCACTAAATATTATAGGTTCTGTATTTTCAACATTTCTCAGAAATTTTTATCTAGATATCAGTACCTAACATTTTCCAGAAAAAACAACTGGAAAGGCAATATTACAGCTTATTAGAAACATGTAATTTTGTGTTAATGTGTGCACATACTTTTTTTTTTTAATAAAAGTTTCTAAGGAGCTAGATACAACTGCTTTACCTGCAAAGCTGCAACAGGAGCTTAAGAACTTAGGAAGATAGACTTACAAAGACAATGACCTATCTTAAATCAGGAACATGGGAAGGGAGAATAAGGTTTCTTCATGTTTCCTTTATGAGTTCATTTCAAAGGGGGATATCAGAAGAAAGCTGATGCAGAGTTTTCCCCAGGATGTTTTGCACGCACAGATTCACAAAGCATTTTATTAAAGCAATTACGATTTTTTGACCTACAACTGAAAAGGTTCTAAAAAAAATTATTCTTCACTAAACAAGTGTTCTAAAAAACCCTTCCTGCCTGTGGTGACAGAACTGCAGAAAAATCAGAAATAATTCAGCCAAAACAAACAAAAACCCCCAAACCCCTACCAAGCTGCATAAAGCTTCTTCAATGTAAAACAAACAGATTGACAAGCCAACTCCTCGATTACTACAGCATAAAGTGAGGTTTTGGACATGGGTATCTCTTGTGACAGGTAGCACTTGAAATAATGACTCTTCAAATGGGCTGTTAGTCCAGAACGCCATTTCACAGTGCTGACATATTACAGAAGGTGTATTATAAAGCATATCTGTGCAAAAGAAATCAGATCACATCTTATTTTCAGAAACATGCAACTAAAATGAGATTAGGCAAATAGAAAATGAAACTGGAAATAACAGACTTCAAAGACAAGCCAAAAGCCGGACATTGGTGAATGCTCAGTTGCTGATCTCAAGAACTTGAAGAAACTTTGTAAAAAGAAACACGGCACGGACAGTTTAGCTAAGCTCTGCACGTATTTTTGCCATAATTCTAAGGTCAAAAAGCCTGAGCAGTCATGGGATTTTTTGTCTGATAGTAGAAGCCAAGAAGGAAATCCTGGTAACTATGAGCAACATTTATTGTGTTTTAAATGTACTCAGAAAGTCCCAGAAAAATCCAGTGATTCTTAAGCCACAATTTCAAAATACAATATGCAGATTTTCCTGATAAAAATGTATTTTCTGTCAAACTTAGAACAATTTAGCAGTGGTGAGGCATCTTTATCTGTCTAAAGAACTGCTGCATTAACAATTATTTCCCCTACAGTAACTGACATAATTAGGTTACCGAAATACTGTGTGGTATTCAGACAACTAGGGACGATGACACAATCTCCTGAGGCTGACCATATCTTAAAAAATACATGACCATTAAACATTCAGTACTTCTGACTCAACTTTTCAATTTATTCTGAGGCAAATCTTCCAAGTGTTCTAATTCTTACCTATTTAACTTCTGCAGAAATTTGATTATGTTAAACAGAAATCATCACTAATCTTGGACACTAACTCAAGCAGCCAAAGTAATTTCTAACAACAGACATCCACCCAGATGCCCAGTTTGTCTCTTAATATTGGGGATGATGGGTGATGGGGAGTGAGGGATACAGACTTTGCTTCCTAGAATGCATATTCATCTTCTATTGGACTGACCACTTTTTTACAGAACTGGTACCCTGGCTGCCTGGTCTCCTTAGAGGTCTATGGTTCAAATTCATAGCTGCACAGCAGCTAGGAACCAAAAAGCATGTTTATACTCAGGAAAACTCATGACTTATGAACTCTCCTAGTGCACATATCCAGTATTTCTTCAGGGTGAGAAATACTTAACCTCTCCAAAACTTAACCTTTCCCATTTACTGAACAAGTGTGAAAACAAAGTTGGCTGTCAACACTCCAAACCTCTCATGGTCTGCAATAGAGACCAGGCAGCTCTTTGCTTGCATTTGGACTGCAGAGCACAGAAGGACCAGCCCTCAGTGCTAGCTGGTCCTCAGCCATCCGTCATGTCAGAGTTCTGCTATCAATATTTAAAAATACTGCTTCACTAACCAACATCGGCCTCACACAAAGCAGGTTAGTCTTACAAATTTCAAAGTCAGAAGAAACGCAGAGAGGGGATCTAAAAATGCAAACAAGTGAATAACTGGAAGACGATGGAGAGACAGGAGTAGGATAACCAACTGGAGGAGATGCTGGCTTTTTGTGCTGAACACCATTCCAGACCTCAGCTGCTTCACCTCTAAGAGTGAGGCACAGCTACTACCCTGTCTTCCTACTCTTCCATCTGGATCAACTCGATCATTGCTATTCATGATCAAGAAGAAAATTGTCATGAAGAAAATTATGACAAAGGTGAAAGCATATCTAGTCAGAAAGAACCACCATGTTCATACTAAAAGATTTACCAGGTGTTCATTCACATAGACGAAGCAGCTTAGATTTTTCAACAGTGATCCAACCTGAAAAGCCAGCAATTCCTACAGACAGCGATCCTAATGACCATATCTTTTCATCTTCCCCATATTTACACCTGTCACAGTAATTCTTACGGGCAAAAACTGCTGTACTATCCATTGCATCACAGCCATCACCTGTTTCAGGAGTGCTTCCTCCATAGACCTGGAATGAGCATTTTTGACCATCTGTAGATGACTGAAGTTAAAGCAACATAAGGAAAATTACAAGGCAACTTTCTGACTACAAAGTGGATTGAGGTATTTACAGAACTTAAAGTTATATGCAGTCATCTACTGTGACGATTGTGCTGATGTGCTATAAATAGATCACAGTTACCATTGATCAATTATTAATGGATTTCACTATATGCCTCCTGCCTTAAATCTGAAAAATCCAAGTCATCAGGAGTATTTCTATACTAAAACCAAACAAAAATTCACATGTAATTTGCTAACTGATTCATCCTTGTGAAAGACAAGGGTCTCTTTTCTACTTCATGTAGACTTGCATGAAGAAACAAAACAGTTTTCAGATACACTAATTCATGCTGAAATATAACACTAGATGCAATGTATACCAGCCAGTTTGATCTGGTAAAAAATAAAAATGTTCCCAAAGCACCTTTTTTTTGGCTCTACTCCAATCATTGAATACAGTGGTCTAAGATGACTGCTGAGCACGTATGTGCTCACATATACACGTGTGAAGTGAGGGAGAAGTCACCGGGTCCAGTTGCACAAGAGACAAATGAAGAATATCCTAAGTGACCCATTAACACACAATGAACCAAGAAGCTTTCACTTAAACCAAATCCTTAAAATGTCCAATCTACCTGCCCCCTCCCTTGTTCATTGGAATACACTCTTTGCTTGAAGAGTCTGAAAGCCTTCAATTCCTCTCATGTTCCTTTCAAAGAGTTTTTTTATTTTATAATCTTTAGGTGAATAAATTAGAATTATTTTTTAAGCGGTTCTTCATCTAAAAAGCCTACTGGCACCCTGAATTTAACTGCTTATATTGAACTTCATGTTTGTTCTTTCTTTACTGTAAACGTAGTTATTGCTATTATGCCAAGAAGGAACACAGGCTATTTTCAGGACTGCACTGTAGGCAGAAACATTCAAGAAGTTCTCCGATTTTTTTCCCCCCCCTGACCTTCAGGAAGGACTCAGCCTTTTCTCCTTCATTCACATTGCCACACACTATCTACAAGATTTAGCTATCCGCCATAAACCCAAATAAAAGTCAGAGACTAAACATATTTTCAGCACTGATCTTGTTTCAGAGGCAATCCTTAGGTTTTATTACAAGTTCAATATTCAATCATTACAACAAAGGTTTACTGGCTGACAGGCTACACAGCAGAAGGTGACTTGCCTATGGACAACCCGTACAAGTTATAGGTCATAAGAACATTTGAAATGCTTGCTAATGCAAGCAGTTTTAGGATGCAAAGGTTTCGTTTCATTTTGCACACAGAGCAAAAATTGAAGTCCACAATTTAAAAACTATCTGGATGAAAATGTAAAGGGAAAAAAAAAAAAAAAGAAGGAACACTTTCTGCACAGTGGACACTCAGATTTATCAAACTTCATACCTTGAGCCGAGCTTCTACTGAAGCCTTCTTACGAGCTTCCCTCCTGCGATACTGCTCCACTTTGTCCAGCTGATCAGGACGCTGAAGCATTCCTGCTACCCTCTGAACAGCTGTCGCAACTGCTTCCCTATCCGTTTCCTCCATTGCTGATTAGAATCTCAAAATGCCTTCATAATTTAACAGCACTGGAAAGAAAAGTAACATTTTTAGAACATACGCTTTCACTTGATGGATCATTTCAAACTTAACTGGAGAAAAAACGTCAGCAATATGCCTGCAGTAGAATTTCTACTGAAGTCAAGACATGCATGCAAACCACTATCAGACTTTAAAAGCTGAAAAGGTAAAATCTGCTGGCTATCAAACTAGACCTGTTCATTCAAGATACTAATGCAAGGCAAAAAGGATGCCAACCACCAAAGATGCAAGATCATGGCATCCACAGAACTCCAAGGAATGCATCTGGAATTCTCAATTCCTTCCAAATAGGAAGGAAGATGTTACACCTCGAGTCTTGGAATCAAACAGAACACTTCCAGGTTCTGAAGTTGTGACCACAGAGAGTACGCTTTCATGTCCATATTATTCCTTTAAAGTACCTAACTTTCAAGGCAGCCTGCAAGTACATCCCTTAATCTCAACAGATCCTCCATTCACGTCTGTATCTCTAATATCTTCACCAATTGCATGCACATGTATTTACTCCAGGACTATTTCTGCAGTGGGAACTCATGACCTACTTTACTTTCCCGGCTATGCAATCATACCTATCACTTCTCTACCGACGGCCTGTTTACCTTAAATGCTGTTTGTCTTCCTACTTCACATCTCAAGGCACAGGATTTCTTCCTGCCACTCACACCTTAGAATTAATACCCCAATTTTGTTTAGCTCTATTTATTTCCATGCTATCATGACCTTATCAATAATTAAAAAGATAGTTATTCTAAAAGATGTTACTACATTTTTTTTTTTACTTTACTAAAAAAGTTACTACAGAAAACAACACTGCGGTAGACAGCTTTATGGTGAACTACCACCATTATTAACAACTCCGGATATACAAAACAGGGTTACGACAGGTTTAACACACGCAGCCATTGCCCAGGCACACCAAGCAGCCCTCATGCAGAAAATTACAGCACCCCAAAACCTCCCACATGATTTTGTAGCAACTTGCTGAGGCGGACAGGCTGCCGCCCAGCCACCAACCGTGCCCACAGGAAGAGCAAACTTCGAGGAACCACGCCAGCTTCACACAGGGGCGGTTACCCCAAACCAGGCGTGCTTTCAGAGCGACTCGCTGCAGCAAGCGAGCAAAAGAGAGCCCAGCGTTGTCTTGGACAGGCTTCGGCAGCAAGCACACCCCAAGCCCCCCCAAACACACACCCCTAAGTACCCCCCAAGCACACCCCAAACATTCATCCAAGAACCTTTTAATCAACTCATAAACACCCCTCCAAGCACACAAAGACCTCAAGCAACCTCCAAACACCCCCCTAATGCCCCCAAACATTCCTCTAAGCACCTGAGCATCCCCTAAACACCCCCCTAGCACTGCCCAAGCACACACCCCAAGCATCCCCCAAGTCCCCCATGCACATACCCCCAATCACGCCAACCTAAACACCCCGAAGCACCCCTCATGCTCAGACCCCAAGCAGACCCCCCCAAACACCCCAAAAGCACACACCAAGCCCCTCCCCACACTGCCCCAAACTCCTCCCCTTAAATACCCCCCAAGCACACCCCAAACATTCCTCCAAGCACCCCTCAATCAACCCCTAAACACTCCCAAACACCCCCCATGCACAGACCTCAAGCGACCTCAAGCAACCTCCACATACCCCCTAAATACCCCCAAGCCCACCCCAAAACACCCCAAACACTCCTCCGAGCACCCCCTAAACACACCCCCCAAGCACCCTACAGACCCTAAACACACCCCAAGCACCCCCCAAGGACCCCCCAAGCACCCCCCAAGGACCCCCCAAGCACTCCCCAAGCACCCCTCACGCACAGACCCCAAACAACCCCTAAGCACCCCTCACAGCCCCCTCAGTGCCCGCCCCTCCCCCCCCAACCGCCGCCTCGCAGCCGTTACCGGCCTCTGCCAGGCGCCCCCCTCCGCAGCCCGCCCCCGCCCCTGGGCGCCGCGCTGACAGGCGCGCAGCGCGCGTGCGCGAGGCCGGCCGCGCAGGCGTCTCGGGAAGGGAAGTGGGGAGGGGGGGCGAGGGGAGCGAGGCGCGTGCGCGCTGCGCCGCCTCCACCTGTCGCCGGGGGCATGCGCGGCCCCGTGAGGTGGCGCGGGTGGGTGGGGGCCGTCGCTCACTGTCACCGTGCGGCGGAGCGTGTCGGAGTTGAGGCCGCTGTCGGTAAATCAGTCATAAACTGTCACCGAAATCAGTCATAAACACTAAACTGTCACCTAAACTGTCACCGAAGTCAGTCATGAACACTAAATAAATAAATAAATAAAAACACTGTATGGGTCGCTTTTCATCGCTAACACCCGTCACCCCCCGAGCGCCGTGCTCCTTGCCTGGGGCTTTATGTAATTTCTTGTAAGCTGAGGAGTAAAACTAAGGAGCGTTTTCTGTAAAATGAAATGAGTTAAGAAATGAGCAGCTCGTTGGCGGCTGCAGGGGGAGACGGGGACGAGCAGGAGCCTCCTCTGCTGGGTTTGTGTATGGGTTGCCATGGTGCCTGCCTGAAGCGCCGGGCCCGGGAGGCTGCGGGCTTGAAATCCCCCTTGGGATCAAGAACAGTCCTCGGTCGTCTTTTTTTTTTTCTTTCTTTCCTTCTTGTTTTGCTTCGTTTTGCTTTGTTTTGCTGTGTTTTGTTTTGTTTTCCTGGCTACTCCGTCACCGATGCTAAAAGAGGGCTAACAGCACTGCCCGCGGGGGCGGTTGGTACATCACGCTGCGCGGTCATTTTGTGTCGATTTAAGTCGATTTTGGGGTGGTGGTGGAGATGGAGGAGGCTGGGGGAGATGAGACTGAGCTAGGGGAGAGAGCCCAGCCTAGGTCCTCTCCCGATCGCTCTGCACAGCAGGAGTCGGAGCAACTGAGAGGAATGCAACTTTCTTCCAAAGCTGACATCGATCTCTCTCCGCCTCTCATTGCTATCAAAAAAGGTAAGGGAGAAAATAATGGTAAGTACTTCATAGTGACTTTCTAGGGGAAAAAGATCAAAGAACAAGTTGAGAAACTAATTAAGTAGAGTGTTTAAAGGGATAGCAGGTGTTCACATATGCTGAGTGGGAACATGCTGTTCTGAATGTGCCAGTGTAGGGGCTGCAATCTGAAATTTTCAGCTTTATGAATAAATACCTACATCTAAATAAATACATGAATATATGTTTATAAATATATTTACAGTGCCAGGCATAGTGCTGCTCAAATCTCTTAACACATTTCCTACTGTTGAATCATAGTAATGTGATTACAACCATTTTTCTGGAATTAAAATCAATATTACTCTATAGCGTAGTATATAGTATGGCATATAATATGGTATCTCTTTTCTGGAAAATATTAACAGTGCTAATAGATTAAATAGTTAGTTCAAAGATTATTGAGCATGGTCTCTCAAAGACATCAGCCAGCCCCTCAGCATTTGTGGGTACATCCCATCAGGGCCTATGACCCTACCTATGTCCAGTGCTTGAGTGCTCTGTAACCTCACCCTCTTCCACCAGGTCAGGGAATACTTAAGCAAACTGGACATATTAAGTCCACGGGCCCTGATGGGACGTACCCACAAGTGCTGAGGGAGCTGGCTGATGTCCTTGAGAGGCCAATCTTGCTTACCTTTAAATGGCCATGGCACCTGGGAGAGGTGCCTGAAGCCTGGAGGAAAACAAATGTCACTCCTGTTTCCAAGAACGGCAAGGAAGAGAACTCAGGGGACTACATGCCTGTCAGCCTCACCTCAAAATCTGGGAAAGTGATAAAGCAGCAAATCCTGGCACTTGAAGGAGAAGAAGATGTTTGGGAGTAGTCAGCATTCACCAAGGGAAAGACATGCCTGACCATGCCGATAACCCACAGTGAAATGACTGTCTTTTTAGCTGAAGTGAGCACAGTGGATATTGTCTACCTTTTCTTAGTATGAAGAAACAGTTTAAAATAGAGAACTAGACAAAAAAAAAAAAAAAAAAAAAGGTGGCTGGCTGCAGATAAGTTAGTATCAGATAACTTAGTATCAAGAAAACGTTAATACCCTTACTTGTTACTAAAACAACTTTAAGTATACAAATAATCATTTTTAGGAAAAACAAATGCATATGCTAAGTTTTTGATTAAATAACTTAAAGATCTTCAAAAGATCCTAAGGAGGCTTAAGCAATCAGCAGAATATCGTTATAAGACGTTAATAAGACATTAATAAGACGTTAATAACGTCTTATTTTTATTGCAAATATTATCAGTCTTTATTCTTCAGATATTCACATGCACAAGTTGGTAAAGCATCTGCAGGTAGCAAGTTTGCCAGAGGTGCATGTGACTCACAGTCTGAATTTAGATAAAGGAGTAACAGAGGAGGAACAACTGGATGAGAATATTAGGCGTGAAAAGTGACAGTATTTCAACCTGTGATTTTTCCAGAATTTATTTCTTCATAATAGTACCTTAAATTGTTGCTTTTTGTTTGTTTGTTTTAACCTCTACTGCTGTCAGTAGGGATTCTTTGCAATTGATCTTCAGATAAATGCTATTAAAAGATACCTTTTACCCCTAACAGATTCTAAGGGTTTCTGTAGAGGCACGGGTTTTCTAATGTTCCTTTCATGTCTTGTTTCCCCCAGACTGAGAAGAAGTTAGCCAGAAGATACTAAGACATGGTGTGGTGACATCGTTGCACAGCTTGTAAATGCGTTTATCGTGCATATACCAGAATAAGTATAACTTGTCACTTCTTCTTGTCACTAGACACAGAAAGTAAGCATCGTAGACGAGGGGTTCTGAAGACAAGGAGCACTGAGCTAGGATCTGCTGTCACAGGATCACCTTTCACTGCTGTTCTTCCGGCAAGTGTTTTCATTTTAAAATAGGTGGTGATTCAGCTGCCTTTTGTCTGTTAAATTTTCTTCTGTACAGGTTGTTCTTGAAGTTGTCATTGACAAAGTTTGGCCTGATACTGGAGGTTTCTGACTTCATTAATCTCTGTTAACTACAAGAAAAAAGAACAGCGAACCACTCAAAAGTGTATACAGTGTTAGGCCATTTACTTTCTGTGCTCACAACGTGTGTTGTTGGGGTTTTGCTTTGTGGAGTTTTTGATCATTCATTTGTTAATTCCCTTTCTTTGCCAAGATGAAAATTAATGTTGGTTAAGCATACTTAACCAATACTGCATAATGCCACATCTGCACCATCTCATGGGAATATCTCATGTCACTTTAAATGAGGTGGCTTAATTTGTGAAGGTGGTTGAGTCCAATCCATCCAGAACTTTGAGCATGCTTATTTGACTAAAATAATTAAGATGATGAAAACATATATTCTTTTTGGATCCAACCATGGTCTGGGCACAAATGTTAGTTTATTTTATGCAGTATCCAAAATGTGTTTCTCCCCTAAGTTATGAATCGGAGGTGAAATATGTTATAAAAAACAATGTTTTTTTCTGCAGCAGTCAGAATACTGTATTCTGCCTCCACCCCAGACACTAATAAGGTGTCTATTAAATCATGTTCAGTCATCTAATGCACTTAGAAAAACAGCACAGAAGAAATTATATTTGGTACTTGACATCTAGCATACTTACTAAGACATGAAAAAGAAATTGCTATCAGAGACAGAGTAAAAGTTGTATTTCTGTAATGTTTTAGAGATTTAAAAACTATAAGCGTATATATTTTATAGCTACATGTTATCTCTAATAATTTTATGTCATGTAACGTGGGAGTTTTTTGGCTTTGCTGCATGACATTTGTCTTGAAGGAGGGAGAAACTGAATACTGCATCAGGAAAGGCATACACAAAACAAGAGGTCTAGCTGTTTGCATGGGAGCCAGACATGATGAATGACTGACACATATGACATGGGAGAAGAATGAACTGAGAATCAGAAAAATGTGGCTTTTAGATACGTCTGAATGGCACTGGCCAACAGCTACAGATATTTGGACAGTCTTGGTGTCTCCAGGTCTCAAAGCAATGCAGTGAGAGAGAGAAGTGTTGCAGAACATCCAGAATCTGCGATAAAACCAGTTGTTAGGAGCCAAAGGAGGCCGAGGGTAAATCAGGATTAATCAATTACAATTCCTGGTTTAGCGTACTGGAAAGACGATGTAATTTCTCACTGCTTTTCTCCAATAAAAATCGTGAATTACAGAGGCACTCCAGACATCCCAGATACTCAGCGGGAACTGTGTACAGGGGGGGAATGCTCAGTGCGGTGATTCTTTAACCCAAATCTTTACTTTTATTTGTACAGCTTCTGAAGATTAACTGTTGACTTAAAAATGTTATTTACTGTATCTTGTTCACACTATCATGAAGATTTTAAAAAATCGTTTGTCAACGTAAATTTCCTGCTTTGCCACTTTGCTACTACCAATATATGACCTGCATATTAAACATCAATTTTATATTTGTTTCAGTAGTGACTGTTTTTTTTTTTTTTTCCACTGAGGTAATAACTTGATACTGTATGTTAAAATGCTGACAGTATAGAGGTGGGGGTGATCCCACATCTGGAATATGCACATTTAGTTTGGAAGTTGGACTCATAATGCTGAGATTTGAATTAGGGCCATTATAATGCCAGGATCCTGATCTGATTCTGAGGTCCTGATCTGAGGTTTCTCTTGTAGCAGCTTTATACTGAGAAGCAATTCTGGCCTAACAAGTTAATTATTAGTGATTTTTATTTATCCTTTCCATTCTTTTGATGTATTTTTTTATGTTCCACATGATGTAGTTACGAAAACACTTTAAAGATCAACAATAAAAAATACAGTCTTTAAATGCAATATAAAATAACTATGGGAAAAATAATCCATCACAAACTTTTATTTTCTAGACAACTGGTAAGAAAAGTATAGTACTTTCCAGTGAAACTAGGAAAGAACTAGCCAAGCAAGCCAAAGTCATCAGAGAGGAGAGAAGAGCGCAGATAGATGAACGACACAAGTATTTGATATCAAGATTGGCAGATGGGATGGGTTTAAGTGAGCAGCAAGTGGAGGAGGCCATTATTTCTGATGACAAGGTAAATATTAATTATCACTAAATGATTGTTATTAAATACCTTTCCAAAATTTCCAGTCTTTTGAAACTGCTTCACAACTAACTAGCATTATAATTTTATTTTTAGTTTCAACTTATAGAACAATTCTTTGCCTCTAGTGGACTTAAAAAGTTACTGTTCTTTTACCAAGATGTCTTGCAGGTACGTTTCTTTCATTACTTCTGCAAAAGTAATATATATGTATATATATATGTATATATTTATTCCTGTGACGGTTGCAAAATTCAGAAGATCTTAGAAGTGACTTTTTTGCTCTTTATGCCAAGGAAAATAGAAAAGAACCTGGGTCTCATTGTTTAGATATTGCCATCTTGGCTTAGGTGGAAACAAGAGAATGCCCTGTGGTCTGGTTTGATACTGTTCTTATTTTCACAAAATGCAACTTAAAAAACAGCCAAATAATTTAATAATCCATTCTTCAAAAAAGATACAGATAATTGAGGTAAAGTGTCCCCAGTATTCAGAGCTTTAGAAGATTAGCTAAAATAAGTACTGTAGCAATGGGGAATTGCTTGTGTAAGAATCATTTTGTCTTCTTTCAGTTTGAATTCCACCAGCTCTAATATGGACAAAGCACTGATTCAAAAGGGTGAAAAAATCCTTTGAAAATACAAGTGGCTTCATATTCTGGTCAGCAAAGGTGTTACTTTAGGCTTGTTGGGGAGAAAAGCTAATGGATAATGCTTGATTCTCAGTGAAGTGCAGGTTCATTATAACCTATACTTTTCAGTATTGCTGGAATTGCTTAGAGACTTTGCAAAGCACGGAATCAGCTCAGCTTTCAAAACAGTTTAATCTGTTTTTCCTTTCACTGGAAATGCGTATGCACATTTCTGGGAGGAACATGTTCTTCTGACTTGAATCAAGATGAAACTAAAATCTGGAAAGTGTTTTCCTTAACTGACAAGCCAGGAATGAATGCCCAGCATGGCTTAAGTAAAACATTTTGTTTCTGGATTTAATTGTTTGTTTGAAACAATTTTATTTTTTTGGGTCTTTTTAGGCATTAAAACATGAATTTATTAAAATATTGTTGCAAAAGTAGCGTAGCATAAAAAATAAATGTTTCTGATGGAAATTATGAATGCCATCTCTGTCATCTTTCACCTCATTCTGATGAATCAAGAGATCTCATTAAACTGACTGCTCTGTCAACATTTGGTTTCAAATATATTGGAGATTATTTAGGACTGGTATTATACATCCTTGTCATGTTCTTAGCCATTTTTGGCCACTCTTGGAGACAAAATACAGGCCTGGGCAGACCTCTGGCCTGAGCGAAAGTAAGCATATTCTTACCAAGATTTCTCAAAGATTCTTTCTTCACTTCTGCTCTTCTCTCTTCTTTGCTAGCTTAGGTACATGTTGTTCACTTCAGACTGTGCATAGGGATAAGAAGATGGGATTTGGCTTAGAATGTGGGAGACACCACTACATGTCATACTTCATATATTTGGTCCAGCAGGAACTAATTACTGGTCTTTTTAGGAATGAGCTTCTCCTCAAACTTGAAAGAGAGACACCCACAGGCTACTTCCACATATTTTTCTCTTATATTCTTCCAAGTTTCAACAGATTTTTCTCTGTTTATGTGTGTGACAGAAAATTAGAGGGAAGTAGGTCTTGATTAAGCTTAAATATTTTGTTGCTTCAAGGAGAAAATGTTGTAGTGGAGAAGGGTATCTCAACAGAGAGGGACCCAGGGGCAGCAAGTCTTCTCAGAGAGAAAGTTTTTCAGAGTGATGTCTGATTAAAGACTTAGGCATAAAACAAAATTTATCCATGTTGTTGGCAGGATCTACCTGACAGAGTTCCTTTAGAATCCTGCTCACAATTAGGTTATGACTTTGCAGACCAGGCACGCGACTCTTTCTGTGAGACATGCAGTTTATTTCCATGGAGGAAGTTGCTCCATGAAATACTTCAGAATCACTTTCATTATATTTTCCGAGATTTTTTTCATTCTTTGATTTTATTTTTTCTGAAATAGCAGAGCTATGAAACTGTTTACTGGGGATTGTGGAATTCATGCAAAGCTTATTCCCCAGGTAAAGTCAACCTCACAGGTTGAGTATTACTAACTGATTCAGAATGAGCTTTGTTGTAATTCACATATTTAAATAGGATAACGTATCTGTGTAATACTAGTTTTTATTTTATTAACCTCTTATTTATAATTTAATTGTTAGCAGAAGTCGAATGCTTCCTTGAGGTCAGATGGGTCAACAAACAGTATGCTTCAGAAGAAGTTATTTCTTACCATGGGTGCTACTGAGGTATGGTTGAAAAATTCATTACATGACACTTGAAAGGTAAAATAGTGAAAAACAACAAGAACAACAACAAAACCATAACAGTTGTGCAGTATTAAAGCAGCTTTTTGTAATTCTTGGATAGGTATTTCAGTACTTAGTCCACGTTCTAATAATGCAAGATCTCCCAACATTTCTTGAGCTGAGAGTGGAATTCACCAGTAAAGCTGATCTGGAAAGAAATGGAGATTGATGGATGTTGCCATCTGAGAAAAGAGCAAGTCAAATAAACCCTTGTTAAAGATTGCATTTCTCAACATTTTTGTTATTGATTACATGCTTAAGTATTTTCCCATGCTTATGCACTTCTCATTTAAAAGTGCAGTTCTTCAGTGTTTTTGTATTTCATTGCATGTAATGCACATTTCTCCAAAAATATCTTTAATAATTCATTTATTCCATTCTAGTACTTATACCAACCTCCTTACTGTAATGCATAAGCATTATTCAGGAGTGTATTCGGAGTAGTCTTTAAGATTTCTAATTTATTTTCTTATTTATTTTTAATTTCCCTTTTACTAGAGGAGTATGATGCTAAAGAGTGATTGTCAGCCATGATCATCCCAGAGTTTAAGCAATCTTTTCTGTGAGCATACTGTAGAATACATGAAGGGAGAGGACCCACACCCCAAACTTTTCTTGATTTCTAATACAAAACTAGGGTACAGAACCAAATGTGAGCTTAATAACCTTATTATAGTGCTGCTACTGAGAAGTGCTCCAGTATTCTGTACTAGGAGAAGCTTTCGTAAAGAGCAGGCCCCTTCTCCCACTCACTTTATTAGCAATGAGCTGCTGCCAAGTCACTACGTGGCAAAATCATGTTAGTTATATATTGTTAACTGTCAAGACAGAAGGGAATTGTCTGAAGAACAGGAGAGTATGAAAGCATTACTCTCTGGTATTGCCATGTGAAAGCATAGCGGAAATGAAGAATCCAAACATAATCATAAAATATGGATGATTTTTTTCTATTTTCAGAAGCATACTTTCACCAACAGTGGACTATGTCAGGACTGCAGACTGGAAGCCTAAAGAGTTTTCATTTGCTAACCATTGAAATGATAATAAAAAGCATTAAAAAAAAAAAAAGCAAAAAGTGAAAAACTGCTTGTTTCTTTTTTATTCCTAAATAGCTTGAGGAAGATGAGATTTAAAACTTCAGTGGCACCAAATTTCCTTTTGAGCTTTGCTACTGAAAAACAGAACATTGGGACAAAGTTGATATATTTCTGCAGAAAAATGTGTTTTCATTGTCTTCTTTTCCAATAGACAGCATTTGATGTTCTGCTTGCACATGCCGACACTGTCTAGCACAATGGTATCATGTAAGATCAGCTCAATGCATAACAATGAATGTCACAAATTAAATTATACAATTGAATCATATTTACTGTAAACTGGGCTATTCGTTCTTGTGTACAATTTGTGAACTGAATCAATTGGAACGGCTTTTCAAATTTCTTTTAGTTATTATTTTATAGAATAAAAATAAGCATTGTTTATGGTACTGATTTGAAACTTACATTACTTCAGCCCATCAAAAAGATGAGAATACATACTAAAAAATACTTGGCTGAGTAGTTCTGAGTAATCTTTCAGTTTCTTTTCAACAACAAATGACATAAATGCCATTTTAAATTGATCCATTCTGGTAAGTACCGATGAAAAGTACTTTAAAGAAAGCTGAGTATATAGTTTTCTTCACTGAATTTATGTCAGTGTGCTCAGAAAAGGATTAGACAATAAGATGGGTAGGTTCGTAAATGGGTACTAAAATGACAAGACAGTACCATGTCATCTAACAGCTCGCAAAGAACTGTTGCAGCTGGTGAGGAAATAGGAGAGAAGCGGAGCACGGGAAGTAACCTAGTTCACAAGATCTCCATAAACTGCATTTTCATGTCAGAGTTGTGATACTGGACTGCTCTACCCAGAAGGATGTTTCTCATATTCTTATGTCAGCTGGAGAAAAATCAGTGTTTGATTTGAGAGAGACAGATTCTTAAATATCTTACAAATGGTTCTCTATCTTTTTTGAGTCCTTTTTCTTTTGCAATTTTGTTTTCAGCATTTTAGCAAGTTATGAAATAAATTACTTTTACTGTATGTGTGTGTTCTTTATAACTGTATGTATTTTGTGCTTTTTACAGAACTTTACAGGAACTTGTGCATTTTTCCTAAGGACATCAGATAAAGTTATAACTGCATCAAACATTTCCCAGGTCAGACAAAAGTCATGCAGTGTTTAGAGTGCACTTAATATTTTCTTAGACCCTTATTCACGCAGCAAGTTCTACTGGAATCAGAAAAAGAAGTGGGGAGTGTTTTCATGAAAAAGTTTAGTTGTATTTTTAATGAAAGTTCTTTTTCATCAGAATAGGTATGTGTGATAAAGTAATGTTCTAATGATTAGGAAAGTAGCTATGTGCAATCTTGTTAAAAACAAGATTTAAACTAATAAAGATTCATTATTATGAAATGACATGCAAAAGAAACCTGTTCTTCCTCATATTGTAGAATCATAGAATGGTTTGGGTTGGAAGGGACCTTAAAGATGATCTAATTCCAACCCTGCTGCCGTGGGCAGGGACACCTTCCACTAGACCACATTGCTCAAAGACCCATCTAGGCTGGCCTTAAACACTTCCAGGGATGAAATGCACTTCTTCAAGCACTGTTTAATGGGCACTGTGTTTCTCTGTGACTTTCTGTCTAGGGCATCTTTTTCTTTTGTGAAGAGGTGCTCAAACTTTAGGTCGAATAGATTAAGAATGATGCCTTGACTGTCATCCATAACTCCTCACGCTTTTGATGAAGGGCTTTCTACCCTTTTGTACTTTATTGGGATTATGATACTTCAATATTGTTAGGAAATAGTATTCTACTCGTGCATGACAACTAATTGTCTTAAATATTCTTCTTTTTGCATTCATGTGTGGAACTAGCAAGAAAAACATTAATAAAATTATTAATCAAGATAGCCAAGAACATCAAATGCCCTACGAAATTACATTTGTAGTTGCCATTCCTAAAACACTCCAGAATCATTGCACAGGAAAAAGCTGGGAGTAGAAGCTTCCAGGGCAGAACTTGTACTCTTTCCCCCAGATCAGTGAAGCCATCATTGTGATGAAGGCAGAAAAACAGTGTATGTTTGTGCAGTTCAAAAGTTGTGAATGAGAGCGGCTCTCAGCTAAGAGAGATGCAGCCGGAGGCATAACAGCTAGTTGGTATGGGTGATAGAGAGCACATGGCCTATGTTCAGGTTGTGTGCATTTATAGGAAAAATGCCAGTAACAGAACAGCTGACTGGTTCATAAATGAATAACACTGGGAAATATGCAACTCTTCACTCACTCCAATTTATGTTTTAAATTCTGCAGTAGAATTCCACTCGCCAGTACTGATTGTCTCCATCCCCGTCTTTGGCAATGTACTGCTTGTTGCTTCCCATGAATAATGAATTGGAGAGAACTATGCTGCTGAGTGTGACTTTTCTTGCCTTATACATTTGTTATCCTTTCTTTTAGACACTTATGGTGGACGGAAACTGTTCCTCTACAAGAGAAATGTAGACATAAAATTTTCTTAAGATTAATTAATGTATTGATATCAAGTTAATCTTAACTGCTTGTTGTAATATTGCTTCAATATGGGACAGACTTTTCTGGTGACTCAAACTTATGGGCAAGGCTTGAAATTTCCAGTTGAGTTTTAGTTTATGTCAAATCCAAATTCTGTATCTGGGGGGCAATATCCTCACGGAATGTAGAGAGTTACGGGCTATACATATTTGTGTTCCATGTGTCTGCATTTCACTCAAATAGAAAAATATTGTAAAATTTACATGCACTTTGCTAACTTTTGTTTCTTTCCAAAGGAGGTGAATTTTGGTGTATTTGATTGTTCTAATGGAAATATCCTTGAGGGACTGGAATTTTTATTATCCCAGATCATGATACCAGCACTTAAATCCCAACAGGTAATTGTATATATATATATATATATATATATATATGCTCACGACAAAGAAGAAAATAGCACAACCATCATACGAAGGCAAAACTGTGATGATTTAATTAAAACTAGATTAAACTTGGACTGAAAGAAGTGCCAAGTCCTTCTGGCAGAATAAAAGATCAGTCCATGATTTTATTCCACAGTGTGGACAGGAAGCACTGTATCGCAGCCAGGATATCCAGCTTCTTTGAGTTATCATTGTTTTATGGAACTGGCAAAGCATCACAGTTGGTTCTGTTGCTTCTAGAGGAAGCAACATGTTCAGAAGTAGAAAATGTAGTAAAGCTTCATGTCTGTTGAGAATGAAGGTGTCATATCCTATTATTTTATGCTATTCTTTTCTCTAAACCAGGTGCCATAAAGGAGATGAGAATCTCCTTTAGAGATTCTGGGAGAAATCTTTTCTTGGGAGAAAAAAAAAAAAAGGTGGCAATTGGCTTTGAGGACAGCGAGAACAGGGAGGCATTTTTATTTCTTGACATACTCATGCTTGTTTGTCTCTTCTTGTCTAATAGACTAATTAAATTAATGCACACTTTAAAATATTTGTGCTTATAGTACTGATGAGTGTAGTTGAAAGGGTGTACTGATAAAGCTTTGTTAAATAAATTAAAAAGCCCTTTGGTATTAAAAGAAAAAAAAAAGGGAGATTGGACTCTGGTTTTACTTTTTATTTATTTTTATATTTTTATATTCATAAATTGTCAAACAATCAGCACTGGGGAGCTGTGAAAGAAGGTCTGAAAGACAGCCAGATACAAGACTTCCTGTATTCAGTGGATAGATTTGTGGGTACTTTGTCATCATCAAGACAGAATCTAGAAGATAAAATTCAGCTTGCAAAAGTGGATATTGATATTTATATCAGCAATTTACAGAACCCATCTGACTACATAACTGCAGGTGAGTAATTCCTACAACAAGGTAAACACAACAGTGATGCTGTTTTTAAGAAAACAAATGTTATGCTATTCATGAAGATTTACCTTGAAAAATTAATTAATTTTCCATGAGCTATATACATTTTTCTGTTGACTCTTGCCAGGTTTATGATTGTCTAATCATAAAGTTATCAATCTTTTCCCTGTCCTTTAGTTCACAGTTCTTAAAGGACTGGGTGGTTCCTTACCTACCTTTGTGTACACGTTGGCCTCTGTTCTTCCTGGTTTGCAGGCTAAGTGGTTGCCAAGTGAAGTCATGTACTAGTGTGTATACATCTTTGCTTTTTTTGATACTGGGGAAATCTTATCCGGTATTAAGTTCAAAGACCGTGAGTCAAAAAAGGCATATTTATATAAAATTATTTATATGGATATATACATGTATGTATGTGTGGAAATGAGTGGTCGTCTCTTTGAACATTAGCCTTCTGCCCTTTCTTATCACCACAAGGAATTTCAGAGTGAAATCATGCCAAAACAGTCAATACTTCTACAGTCCCTCTCTGCCCTGTATTAGCCTAGCTTCCTATATTAGACCAGCTTCCAAAGAAGAACTGGTGGCTTTTAAGATGAGATGGTAATATTATATGGCTGAACAAGTTCTTTAGACCCATTTAATAGTTCTAGGTGAACAAGTCCTAAACATAATGCACTAAGTAAACTGGACTTTTTCAGCTGCTAGGGCAATCTAAAAGGTGTGCTGACTTATAAATAACAGGGGTTTTGTGTCTATTGATAATGGTGTCCTTTATGTGATGCTTTTAGTGTTGAAATAGGCTGCAATAACAGAAAGAGAGAAATGCTGAGGAGTAAGCTGTTACTTAATAAACGCAAGCAGAAAAATATGCACATTGTAGTTAATGGAACTGTTGTACCTCTGATACATGATTGTCCCCAAACCACATCACTGTTTTTTCCCTTAGAAATTCCCTCTGTTAACTGTTCTTATTGTAAAGGATTTGCAATAGTAACTGAGTAGGTAGATATAAGATGTATGTGTGTGTGTCTTGTTGTTATAGTCTTAATCTATTCCTGTTGACAGTCAGTGATTTAAATATGCTCAATTTATGTGGAGTCTCAGCTTATGTTTGCCAAGGACAAGGACACCTCTGTAGTTAAAAAAATGTACTTATTTTTTGGTGCTTATGAAGCAGTCCCGTTCTTTGATTTTGAAGGCAGTAACAGAGAGGTCACTGAGAAACTTGAAGAAGCGTTAATGATTTGGATCAAACAGATCAGACAAGTTTTAGTGGAGAGTGAGCAAATGAGAAGAGAGGCTGATGACATTGGTCCATCTGCAGAGCTGGAACATTGGAAGTCAAGAATGTCATCATTTAACAGGTTAAAAAAGAAGTTGTTTTTTTTTTTTTTTTAAATTTAAATAAATGTAAACTCTGATTCTAAAGATTTAAATGTGTTTCCTTCTTCAAAGCCTTTTAGATGAGATCAAGAGTTCAAGAGTAAAGAAAATTTTAAGTATTCTTCAGGCAGCAAGATCAAAGACATTAAAGCAGTGGAAAGAGCTGGTAATTACTATGTTTTAATAAAAGTTGTTTAAAATTAATACAGTACTATGTTTGTTATATACATAGAAGTGAACACACAACTCTTAAGAACAGTTCAAGTGTTTATGCTCTTTTTATACTGTGGTTTATCCTCCCTTTGTTGAAACACCAGTGAACTTGAAGTTAAATAGATAACTTGAAAAGAAGTCAGTGCTCCTGTAACATGTCTTTCTTAAAGATGGGTGGAATGGCTGTGCAGAAGGAAAGCAATGCAGCAATACAACATTTTTACGTCTCTCCAGCTGTACCCTATGCAGGCCAACAGTAGCGATGTCTGAAAGTTTATCACATTGCTTGTAGAAATATTGACGACTGGATTCTTGTAGCATAACTGCTACTTCAGATAAGCAGGTATCTGTTATCTAAACTTAGTCAGAATTGTGGGCAGGCCAGAAAACAAATTGTAAGCCACGTACAGGCAATCTGACACCTGAAAACACCAGAATGTAAATCTTCTAACACTTATAAAGATATTATACCATTTTGAAAATAGACCAGGAACATAGAGTCATCTTGCAGAGTTTTTCATGTTGTGCTTAACATATTTGCATGCTTTAATTATAAATGGAATTTGGATGATAGTGTCTGTTCAGAGCCAGTACAAGTCAAGGAAAATGAACTAGATTCCTTTCTTCATACATGTAGCTTCCTAAGAACTGGAGAGTTCCACTTGTCATAAATAGAAAGGTATACAGGCACTAGTTCTGAACTCATTTGCCCTAACAAGTGCTTATTAAAAAAAGATGTTTGAGATGGAAGCACCCTGGTATATTTCAGGGAGCATGTCAGTTCTTGTCAGTTCTGCAGAACTGGTAATTAAAAAACAACAACTACAACAACAACAAAAACATTTGTGTCATGCTAGAACCATTCCAAACAATTCTAGAATGTAAGTTGGATTATCAAAACCACGCTATTGTACTCCCATCCAGTTTTGGAATTATAGTCCTGTAGTAGCATGCACTATAAAAGTTCAGGAAGCTTTTCTGTAAGTTTTAGCAGTATTAATTCTATTCTTCTTTTTTCCATTCAGGATGGTAATGTAACAATTGCTGCCAATGAAGCTAAAGACAATGTCAGATATTTATATACTTTGGATAAATTTTTTGTCCCACTTGCCAAAGCTTCCCCTGTAAGTAGTACTCTGAATAAAACCACTTAACATGGAATTTAGAAAAGAAAGAAAAGGCTTTTGCTGATGAAAGAAAGATATTCCTCCTTCCAGTATTTAACTCCTGTGCTTAATGATTAGAGGACAAGTTAACTCCTATGGCATTAGTGAATTAAGTTTACAAATTTTGAATAAGCTAAAGACAATACTACTTTTTGTGGGGGAGGTTGTTGTCATTTCAGGAGATAAATGAAGGGCGTGGGAAAATAAGCAATACTTCATGTTTTTCCAAGCTCCTTTCAAACCTAATATCACATTCAGTTGTCTCTGTGACATACATCTACCCATAATACTGCTGCTTACAAGTTTTTTATGTGTTATTCTCAAAGCTTGAATTCTGTTTGAATCCATTGTGCTATTTTCCACTGCTTTTATTCTGCAAATATTCACTGTTCTGACATATTGGACTTAACTTTTAGATACCATGCCTTTTTGTCCTCTTCTAGGTCAGTGACTGTCTTTTGTGATGCATTTGACTGATGAGCACTGACTTGCTGCATTTCTGTGAAACCTTTCTGTGGGACAGGGAACTCTACAGTTCAGTATCCTCAGTAAAATACGGATTAGTGCTGTCTTTCCTCCTTTTTCCACGTTTCTTTTCTGAACAGATGTAGGCAAAATGAGCAGAAGTCAGCCAGCTTTCTTCTTTTTGTACTTCCTTCTGCAGGCCAACTTTTTTGTACCAATATATGCCTTTTTTTTTTCTTAGGCAGCATATTTCTTTGCAAAGCAGACTACAATACTTTCACATGGAGGCCATGGTCAAAAAGAGTATGGCCTCTGCTTTTCCTCTGGAAAATCTGCTCTGGAGGAAGGCCTACTCATTTATTCATAATCAATTCCCCACTTTTTTTCTGTTGGACATAGTGTGTTAGGTCTCCGTGAGCGAATTGGATGGTCCAATTCACAATGATGTGTCTACAAGAACAAGGTGTTACAATCAAAAAGATGTTTATCCACTGATAAACATATTCCCAGAGCTGTCACATTTTCCACTATGCTTTTAGGAAATTTGAATTATTGACTTCCTCATTTTTTCCTGTTGTAGGTAACAATGATGGAACACGTACCCAGTTTAATGAATGCTGTCTGCATGATCTACTGTACATCACCGTACTACAACACATCAGAGCGCATGACATCTCTTCTTCTTAAAATCACCAATCAAATGATTAACACATGCAAGACATATCTACGTGAAGGTGTTTCCAAAATCTGGGATCTGGACAGGTGACAGAATTTTCATAATTTCATCTTATTTGTTAACACTAGAAGTAAAATCAGAGACAAACCAGTTATCATGAAGTGTTGGTTAGCTGGATTGATAGTGTTCTCAGCAAACTGTGTGATACCCTCAGATGTTTTGTAGGCATCATTTCCATACGAACTAGTGGAGACATTTCAAGGTGAGGAAGGAGTTAGCTGCTCTATGGGTACTTGCAAAGAGCTATTCCCAATTGCTATGTACAGCACAAGAGGAAGCACAGAAGTGTTTGTATGAAACTCAACAAATGGGTGATGAATGCTGACATCACTGATAGAAAAAGTGTATTTGAAGGACGAGAAGTAGCTAGGATAGGCTAGGAAAACATACAAAGGAGAACAAGTCAATTATATTCATGCAAAAGAGATGGGGGAAGCCACATAAAATCATAAAAATGAGCATGATGTCTCAAGTTATCATGCAAAGTAATGATTGGAACAGTCTCTTGAAAGAGTATGAATGAATCAAGATTATGGTTACTGAGGTGAGAAGGAAAAAGTGTTACAAACTTCATCAATAAATAGGTAGTCAAGATGTGTGTACTTAAGATACAGCCAAGTCAAAGATGATACAAGTAACAGGCTGGGAGATACCAGAGTAAATCAGACAGAAAACATTTGGATTCCTTCTGCATTTTGGTATGGGTAAAGGTAAGTTTTCAGAAATCACTTATGATCAATTAAGTACTGACTATATAGATCCTAAAGAATTAATATAAATGAAAGTAGAATACAATTTTTTTTGTATTCTAGGAGTTTTTGAGAGAGACATTCTTCCCCTTTGGTCATTTATTTGGTGCTGCTGTCACTGCAGAATTTTCTCTCTGTCCCAGTTAGAGGTTTCAATGTATAAAGTTTGGTCATTGTTTTAATTCCTGATGATATTTTGGAAGCTGAAAAACAAAACCAAAGTGGAGGAACAGTCTTGGGTAAATGGCTGATGACTGATTTCCATGCCTCCTTTATATACCTTCTGTATAGTAGTACCTCATGGTTAATGAATAACTGGGTGTAAGATAACTGTGTATAACTACCTGTGACCTTAGTAACAGAGTTCCTTCAGACTTCCTTCTTTATCTTTTTAAAGTAACAAGAAATTTCCTTATGCTTTCTGTAGTCTGGGAAGAACAAACAAACAAACCAGTCTTGTCTGCTTAGGGAAAAAAAAAATAAAAAAAAAATGTCCATCAGCTAGACATAGTTTACAGAAGATGGAGGAATGGCCAAATTGCAGGCACTCAGTAGCTAGCATTTGCCTGTTGTAAGTCCTCTCTGAGTTACACTTTGAAATTTTGGTTTGATGATAATAAAGGCTAAACTTAATAATATCCAATATGGATAACAAATTTAAAACAGGAACTTTTAATGTAATCCTCTTATTTTGAACGTTTTTCAGGTAATGTATAATTTTACATTCTTATTTAGCAGTTACCTGTCTGACTGAAATGTTCTGTTTTTATTTATGCTCTTTTGTAAAGCTCCTTAGGATGATTTTCTGTCTTTTGCACTTTTTTGTCCAGGCAAGAATTGCTAAAGAGGATACAACAATGCATTTCCCTCAAAGAACAGTACCAAACATCCTTTCAGAGAATTAGGGAGAAGCTAAAGGAAAATCCAAGTGGCAGGCAATTTGATTTCAGGTAAAAAACTCACTCTAATATTGAATCATATTCATATATAAGATTTATAAATGAGATGTCATCATATCTATGGGCTACCTGAAAAGTTAAATGCTCAATTAAAATGTAATATTTATTATAATCAAATCATGAGCTTGTGGAGTTTATTTTATTTTTATCATTCAAGAAGTAAGCAGTAACAAGGTTTTTGCAAGTTGCTTGCTTATTTAGCAGATGTTCAAGGGAATTCATGGAATTTATGCACGTGCTAAATTAATGTGTATGTTCGCATGTGGTCTGAAATCCTAAAAGATATAAGTTAAAAGACTTCGGTTGAACTTAGTCAGCTTTGGGCTAGGTTGTCAATCACAATGCCAAGAGTAGGTTTACCTGTATTAGCACTTAAATCGTGGAACTTATCTTAGTGTATTATTCACATTTTGATCTCTTTTCACATATATTGGTTTCAGGAATAACTCCTGTGAACTGTGGAGAAGGTTTTAGTTGACATATGTAAGAATTAAGCATTTTCTGTGTTGTATCCGTTATTTTAAAATGTTTTTTACTTTGTAATTACTACAGCATAGATTTTTTAATGTGAAACTTGGTAGTAGTTCTGGTGGAATATATCTGGGTTAAATAGAAAAAAAATCTGATACAAATAGATGTGTATAGTAATACTTCTGTTTTTTATCATCAGTGAAAACTATATTTTTGGAAAATTTGATACATTCTGTAAACGTTTGGAGAAAATTTCAGATATGAGCAATATTATGGAAAGCCTTTTAGAGCTCCAGCGTATAAAAATAGAAGGTATTGAAGAGATCAGTACTCACTACCAGAGCATTGCTACAAACACCAAATCAAAAAAGTATGATGTTCTGGATCACAGAAAACAGGAGGTACATTCGCTCAGCACTTGTCCAATACTCACTTCGTTAATCTTATGCTTTTCATTGGAGTTATGCAAAGAAGACTAAAATTTATAACAATGCATATAGCGTTTTCCTGCAGTAATAATACTTTCCTATGTTTTAATCCAATTTGAAATTTCTTGGGAGTATTTGGCTTTTTGTTTCATATGCTTTTGTAAATTTTTGATAAACTAGGTTTT
This sequence comes from Cygnus olor, assembly GCF_009769625.2. Lineage (NCBI taxonomy): Eukaryota > Metazoa > Chordata > Aves > Anseriformes > Anatidae > Cygnus > Cygnus olor. Next base: position 96,259,031 of record NC_049170.1, on the reverse strand, counting down.
GTGTGATAGGTAGTGATACAAGCAGCATTTCCTAAACTTGTTTGCTTTGAGATGCATATATTTTGAACTTCAGACTGAAAACTAATTCAGGCAGATCAATGCATCAAGTCCAGTTTATCTACTTGCAAGAGTTACTCAGTGCTCCTTAATGGAATAATGAAGGCAGTATCGACATTAAGATACTTAGATGACTGTTTCAGAGTGAGAAGTGAATGATATCACCTCCAGCTCTGAACCACATGATGAAAAATAAAGTGACTTATAAAGTGCTTGAGACTCAAGTTCGAACTTGAATATCCTGGAACTGAGCTGCTTTTTTGGAATGTAGCATGCTTGCTTTACTGGATTGACAACCTCACAATGGAAATGCTAGAAATGTTGACTTACTCTCCTGCTTTCCTGAACTATTGCTTGCAGCTGTGCTTAAATCATATAAGTCCGGAGGACCTTTGGCTTTCTTCTGATAATAACCTTCCTTAGTCTGTAAAGTGCTCTAGAGAGCCTGTCTTACTTGCAGCTCTGGATAGGTTTCATGCCTGAACAGTGAGCTTAGCGCTCTCTTGTGGCAGTGCTAGGAGTAGCTGGGTGAGTGTACTATGTTCTCTCTGATTAGCTTATTAGATTTCCTCTGCCTGTCCTTGTTCCTTTGCAGTACTTTGTGTTCATAAAGATGAATCTGTGATCAAATAGCCTAATAATTCTTATTTTTTGTTTGCTTTGCCTAGAATGTAAATGCCTTCATTACTGGTGTTGTCCCTGTCCTCTTTAATTCGGTACTGAACACATGTACTGGTCAGATAAAGCAAATTCCACAGAAACTTCAGGGAAATAATGTTGCATGAAATAAAAGCAACAGTATTTTCTTTTCTCTCTGTCTCTTTTTTTTTTTTTTTTTTCTTTTACACTTTCCTAGTTTGAAAAAGACTACCTTGAATTTAAGAACCAAATTGCAACATTGTATGAGTCCATACAAGAATTTGTGGATTCCTGCTTTGAGAAGACTGTAACTGTAAGTAACTTTACAAATGCAACCTCCTGTTCTGGTGTTCAGAAGGGCTGAGTACCCACAACTCCTACTGTACTCCTTCATTACTGGCAGTGTTCTGCACTGTGCCGGTGGCTGCCTGAGATTAGGCAGGAGGACATTGAGAATACAAGTGTTCTAAAAGTAGCTTGGAGAAGTACTGGGAGTTAACGTTCATTGTTACTTAGTGCCAGTTGCATCTTTCCTTACCAACTTTATAACCCTATTTATTTTTATGGTTTATTTTCTTTCCTCATCCTAGTGCTCCTCATCCCTCTCCCACCATGCTATTGATACACTAGGATAGTCCTCCTCTCACTGTGTCTTGTACTGTCTTATTTCCATGGCTCAGTTTTCTTTCACTGTCTTTGGATTGACTTGCTTTTTCTTTCTTACTCTGCTCTCTCTCTTTCACTGTTTTCACTCCTGCGCTCTGTATATTCACTTGCAGTCCATGAGTAATGTTCACTACTGTGGCGCTTCCCTATCTTTCCTCTTGAAAGTTAGGTATCTTTTTTCTTTTTTTTCCTTTAACAAAAAATAAATAAAAAAAAAATAAAGCTCTTGTAGGGACATACATACAACGTCCTTTTCTTGAGCCCGGTGATGGGAAACAACTCATGTGTTTGACAGGAGTTCCAAGCTGTGGGGTAGGATTGTTGCAGATAATAAAAAAGTACATGCAGTATGAGGAGAGAGTTCAGCAGTTCTTATACTGCAGCCCGTTACTTATACTGTATCCCATTACTGGTAAAATCAAAGTGGTGAAGCCAAGCTAAAGATTCTTTGTCATCATATATTAGTGCAGAAGTGAAAGAGAAGTTGAAAGTGCAGGGGGGAAACTTCAGTTCATTGTTTTATCAACTGTAAGAATTCAGCCTGGAAGGGCTTCCACGGGTTGCCTGTATTATATATTTGAATACATAATGCTAGTCAGAACAGGTGAGTTTGATGCAGAGTTGATAGCTTCCATTTCTTAAACTCTTAGTTGTTTGCCTGCCACAGGACAGTACAGATTCATGGACTCGTTAGCTTTTTTCTTTTACATGGAAAAGAACAGCATCTATGTGATACCTGACAAACAAAAAAGCAAAAGAAAAATAATGGGAAGATATCTGTAACCATCTATTATAAAAACTGAATCTGAATAATTTTTTGATGTGTATCTAAATTATAGGATGAACTAAAGGGGAAATGGAGAATGATAATTTTAAAGAAAAGTAATTATATTTTATTAACATGAAAGTAAAAAAAGCTATACTCAGTATTTAAATTTTATTGATGGAGCATATTTAAAGATGCTTCCTGTTGCACTTCTAAGTTATTTCTGTCAGACAGGCAGGAGTAATATAATAGTTTCTGCCATCTGTTACCTTAATTTCAGTTCTGTTCATTAGTTCAGACCCCGTTCATGAAATGAGATGTAAATGAAGTAGGAGGAAAACTGTAGATGTTCTACCACAACTGTTTGCAGAAAAATAAAGAGTGAGGATTGGAGAGTCAGAAAAAAATTAAATGTTCCGAAATGGTCTGTGGTGGTGGCAGTTTCTTGTTTAAGAATATAGTAAGTATATTGCATATGGGACAAAATACAACAGTTAAGTTCACTGACTTGTCTGGATGGCTTTTTCAGTGCTTTTTAGAAAATAACTTACGAACTTATGTAACTTATAAATAATAAAATTTAAAAAGCACATCAGAGTTTGTGAACCATGACTTTCTGAACTATTAACATCTACAGTAAATATTCTGTCCTCCTTTTTAGACTGAACAGATGCTGGGACTTCTGATGAAGCTTGAACAAATAGGAGAAAATCAAATTGATCTTAGTGAGAAGTACACCATTGTCCTTCAGCAATACAGTCGAGACTTAGACTTTGTTCAAAACCTCTACCAGAAGCAAAAAGAAAATCCACCTATACCACGTAACATACCACCAGTAAGAATGAAATACATAAGAAAAAGGACTTTTCTTCTTTACTTTTTAAGTTAATGGAAATAAAACTTCATATCTTCTGTCTTTTAGGTAACAGGGAAGATTATGTGGGCTCAGCAGCTGTACAGAAAAATTGACCATCCAATGAGATTCTTTAAAAAGAAAACCACACTTTTGAAGGTTGTAAATTATCAGAGGGTGATTTATGCTAAGTTCTAACACAAGTTATTAACAGACACGATTTATTTTTATACTCCTAAGTTCACTTTTCTAACAACTTTCATTCAGGCTCATCCAACAAGATAGTTTTTAGTTTTTGCTCCAGGATTTGAATTTATTTTTGCAGTGTTATTATTCTGTGACTCAAGACAGTTGCTTCCCTTGAGATGTGTAGCTGATGACTTGGGTGATTTTTTTGTTCCTTCTGGGACTTGGTTCCTATTACTCCCGAGCACAGCACTGTTGGCCATGGACCTATGCTTACAGCCTTCTGCCTGCTGTGCTCTGTCATGTAGAGGACTGCGATATTCAACTTCAAATACTTCATGAAAGAATACTAGTTTTATAGCTTCCTCAATGGCAAATCAGTCCCTTGCATAGGTCATACTGTAGACTTTATTTTATAGGCAAAAATCAGGAAAAAAAAAGTTGTTTAGAGCAGTTAAATACTTTAAAATAATTGAATTCTTAAATAGATTTTGATATTTCGTGTCTTACATCATCTCTTAAGTAGCATACCTTAAAGGTCTGTATTTGTTTTGTTTGCCTAATGGTGGTGAAGAAAAGCCTAATGGAGGACATTTCTACTATGTTAGGCTCATCAGGTTGATTAAGTGGCATTTGCTTATTTATTGATTTATGTTTCCAGACACTGGAAATGAAAAAGGTTGTTAAGAGCTACAATAAAATGGCTGCGGTTCTTCTGGAATTTGAACTTATTTATCATAGAGCCTGGTGCAGGTTTGCTGACCAGGCTAGAAATGCTCTGTATGCTTCCTTACTAGTCAGGCACCGAGAAACCAAGGTAAATATGATTTATTCTTCTGTATTACTGTTGCACTGTTTAGTATTACCTATGCTGCTTTAATTGTATCCTGTATAGACAAGCACAGCATTACAAAAATCTTCGTGAGGTTAGAAAATGAACTGCTGTAACTGATGTAACCGTGTTCTTTTTCCTTTTTTGTGTATGTTGCGATGCAGACTTGATCATGTCTCTTCTTCGTAAGACTCCTGCCTCATTCAGGACATATAAGAGGCAGTGCCCAGCAAATGCATATCTGTTTTAGACTTATCTATGTATTTTTACATATGTTTCATGTATTACTTTCTGTATTAACCAAAATTTTAGTCAAGGAAGGAATTTTTAATTAAGTCATGTCTTTCCTGTAGTGGTTGACATCTGTATTGACTATATTGTGGTAATTAATTTGCTTTCAAAACTGCTTGCTGAGACAGAATATCTTACCATTCTTGCTTTACAGATGACTTTCTCTGCTCTGGTGCAGAGAAATTACAGTTTAAATGGGCATTTTTTGAATTAATGATTCCGTAAAGGACAACTAGAACCTAATTGTCAGGTTTGTTTGGCATTTTATGCCCTAAGAAATGTACAGAGACTAACCTTCACAACATTTCTCCCTGGTCTATAGTTGGAGAAACTGGCATCTCATGCAAATTAGCTTGCACAGAGACAGGTACAGAACTAGAATTAGACTTGATAAGTCACAGCAGTCAAGTGGTTAGGGCACAGTGAGGAAGGCACAGGAAACTGAAATCAGTGTAAGCTATAGTTTGATTAATACTCTGGAAAATCCAGATATTTGTACAGGAGCCTGAAGATCTGTGTAGAAATCGAAACATGGATATCTATTTTAAAAATCTTGGCTAGTCCTCTACATGTTGTATCATATCTTCCAGATGTATCACACTGCACATAACCACCAAACTACTGCCTTGTTTTCTTTCCCCCCTCCCTGTACACTTCATGAAGGAATTGCTTGTAAACTTGGATCCAGTGGTCCTGGAAGTACTTTATGAAACAAAGTACCTGAAAAAAATGCATTTTGAAGTTCCAGATGTTGTCCTTGGCTTGTGTGCAGATGAAGAACAGATTAAAAGACATCACATGGAGTGAGTGAACACTTTATGGATTTGAATCTCATCTGCAAATGGGAATCCCTAGCTTTGAGTCTCTGTTAGATGTGCTTTTGATTTGTTGTAATTTTTCTCTTTGATGGAGTTTAATTGAAATGTAATTGCTTTCCCCTGCCATTCCATAGTAATATTGTTAACATGCAGTTGTTTCTATCTCCACAAATGTCTCATTACTAGACAATGCCTACATGTTTTTCTTTTGTTACTACAACAGCTGCTCCATAAGTGGAGTTTCTAGGTACTGCTAAGGCATCTCTGCACAATAACATAGGCATTGCATTCCAAAATATTACAGTTAGCATCAGAAGTGTTCTTCTGTTACAGAAATAAGTTCTGGCTTCTAATTCTTGTTTGTGGAGCTCCATTATGTAGCTCTGTTTTCTTGTAACTATATTAGTAAGTCTTGGTTCAGAATTTGTCATCTTAGGGATTTGATGTCCCAAATGTTTTGAATCTAGCTTTTCTTATAAACAGTGTTATTTCATACCTTTCCTCATGAGACAGGAAGAAGGGAATAAAAATACTGTGTTTTAAGTTTCCTGGTTTTTGACTCTAATTCATTTTCCTTGGAAGAAAGTTGCTCTAAATTGGTAACAGTCACCTTTCTGGAAGTACTTATTTCTCCAGTCTGGTTCTAGTGTTACTGGGAAGAAAGAGACCTATTCTGAGCTAGGAAGAGCTGTGGGAGGAGTTCTTATTTTTAACATAGAGTCAGAACTTGCAACTGTTATTAAAAGAAAATGTGACCAAACTTCTGTATGCTTCAAATATCTGAAATAAGCACACTCTAAACATGGTCATGTTTTGCAGACTTCAGAATCTATTGATCAATTACAAAGAGTGTCTGAATGGAATTCCTGTTGTGCTGAAACCACTGATGAAGCCGTTCATAGGACAAGTTGAGGATGCCCTTGCTCCAGGCATGATGGAGCTGTCATGGACTTCTTCAAACATCAATAAGTGTATGTAGTCAGAGAAGAAGTGGTGAACTGTTAATGGCGTTGTTTGGTGGTACTTGCCAGGTATTTCCTTGTCAGTTTTAGAAAGCGCATTCTGTCTATACCAGGGAAAAAATTTCCAGGTTCCTCCTGACAGACTAAGTTAGACATGAGTGAAATGGAAACTGTGTTTATGTCCTGCTCTAAACTGTGGTGATCAAGCCAGGGCTGCTCAACAGCTATCTTTGAACAGCCTTCGTTAGGTCATTTGCTTTACCAGATGTATCTTTTTTTGCCCGTGCTGGTCATGCCCCTTTACCCCTTTTATGTCCTGTCACATAAACAACCCACCTTTACTCTTGTGCTAATGTGTCCTGATTTTGGTACCTGTTTTGGTATTTATATTATGCTTGCCTTAGTAATCCATACCTAGCAATTTTGTTAAACCATTAGCCCCATTTTGTTACTCGATTAGCCCCAAACGTTACTCGATTCTGCTTTCTGCCATGTTGGCATCTAGTTAATGTAGTTACTGTTAGGGTTGGCCAACTGCGTACATCCTGTGCTGTCATTTCTTTCTGTTATGTCTTGCAGTTTGTTATCTTTCTGTCTTGTTTATGTAGTCACAGGTTGGGGTAGGCATTTGTCTTCATACCTCGATAATATGAACCTTCTTTTCTCCTGTGTGTTTCTTAGAAATATGTTTAGAAATGTAGAAATACTAATAGGTTCCCCAGCAACAAAGTAGCTCTGTATACATTATTTTCATCTTACCTTTAAACGTTAGAAGTGACAGAGATGATGTACACAGAAAATATCTTCGATGTAGATATACTGAGTGTTATAAGAGCTGTTGACGTAGTTACTGAAATGATCACCAGATGGTACTGCTGACATAAGGGAGTAGGAAATTCTGGCTTGGGAAAATGATAATGCTTCATCATCCCTTTGGTGGCAGTTCATACTGAAGTGGAAGCAAAATCACTGTAGAATCGTGTTTTTTTGAGGTTCTCTCTTATTCTTAAGAATGAGACTTTCTGTCTGCTCACTCCTGCAAAATGGTTTGTGGGGTAAAAGTATTGGGTTTGCCTCCCTACCCACCCCCTTCCCCCTTCTTTTAACAAATGTAAGTCTCTCAGTTGAGGTATTATAAATTCAGTTGCTGAGAGTACAGTGAAGTCACTAAGTTAGTTGATTTACATCTGTGTAACTGAGTAAATGGTTTGTCATGTTTGAGTGCTATCCATACCGCTGTGTTGATGGGAGGGCCTGTATAGCCTTGACTTTTTAGCTTTCTTACAAATTTTAATGAGTAATGTTGCATCATATTAGGTCTTGTGTTTCAGTTCTGTTTTTTAATTACATGCCTTTTCATTTATTGAGCTTAAGCTGTCACATCACACTGTTGAAGTTATCATGCACTTTTACTTCTTTTTCCCCTATCAGTATCTCTCTGATCTGTTTCTAAGTAAGTGTCCACATAATGAACATATTAAAAGCTCTTCTCATGCCTGCACTCTGTTTTTCTTTCTCTGTGAAAAATTGGTTTGTGGAATGACCTCTTCACTTTAGGTAGGTAATTGTAGCCTGACTAGTACTAGAATGTGAGACAGGAGAGCAAATGTGGTGCTGTAATAGTATCTCTTATCTTCTCTGTAGAAAAGTCTTCCTAACTTGTGCTGAACATCCTAAAGGAGACATGACTAAATTCAAGGTTGAAAATAATAAGAGATATGCAGTATTTGGAGATTTCTGCCCAAATTCTATTTTTTTTTCTAAGAAAACTTTTAAAATCCTCAATTATGCACTGAGTTTTTTCTACACAGCCAGTAAGAAACAACCTTATTCCTATCAAACACAGCATAAAATCAACTGCTATAATTATGTCATTGAAATGGACATACATAAAACCCTTGGCAAGACTTCCGTGTTGCAGTTCTGTGAGAAAACAATAGCTCATGCTTGTAAATCAGTTCTCAGTTGAGGCAGACTGTTGTTAGGTTTTCACCTTTTTTCTTCAAAACGAAAAGCAGCAAAAGTAAACAGGGACAGTTGCATGCATGGGTTTGTGCAGCTGTTCATTTGTGACTGTGCCATGTGGCACTGGTACACAGGGCTCTGACCAGTGTCTAAGGCAGAGCTGGCCACCTTTTAGCCCTTTTCTTGATCTTTGTCTGACCAGAAAGTAAAAAACAATGGCAAGGTTTTATTTTGTTTGTGTTGTATCTTTGTCTTAAATGATTTTTTTGTGCTTGGTTTACATAGATTAGTAACACATCATACGGAAGGTCATTACAATATTATTTACTCTGTACGCTATGTTAAGATAACATCTGCTATGTTAGGATCTGAATAGCTATAATTCAGGCTTTACTGGTTCTTGGATTAGCATTTGTTCTGGTGGAAACGGGCTTTATTTTGACAAGGTAAAGGTTACACATCAAGAATATCTGGGCTACCTACTCGTTCCAGCAGCTGCATCTGGAGTGCAATCTCCCTGAGAAAGGAATGTGTTTTTTTAGAGTATATATATATCATATCTTTTTGAGGATATGTAAAGTCTAACATGTCCAGAATGTATGTTGGACACTTACAAGTTAGACAGTGGTGCAGTGTGTACAAAATAACTCTGACCTGCCACAGTTGTGCTGAACTCACCGTGCATTTGTTTAATGTCTTAAGTGCATAGTTCCATCTAATATGTAGAAGCATGGGAGCCTGTGGCTACCTTCTAAATTAAAACTCGAAAAACTAAAGGAAAAAAAATGGTTTTAGGACTACCTACTTTATATATTTTGAAAAAAAAAAAGGGGGTGCCTAAGGAATTGGTTGGATTGTTTGTCCATTCCAGTCAATAAAAAAGACAAGACCCAGTCATTAACTTCTTAATAGAAATAATTTTCTATTTAAAGCATCCAACAGTTGGAAACTACTGTCACACTGCTGTGTTTTAGATATCATAGTGATTTCTTTCTACATACAGTAAGAAAAAGTACTGGTGATTCAAATGATACTGTCTGTCTAATAACCAAAGTCAGGAGACTTATTTCTTTCTTTTTACAATTGAAATATAGAAGACAGGGAAAGAATTTGTGCACCCTATTCAGAAATAATTATTTTTTACCTAGTTTGGTAAACACATCTGTTAAAGGACTTACTTTATCTCTTTCCAAATTAAGTTAGATCGTACACATGAAAGAAGAAATCTAGTGGTTTAACCAACATGTGATCTTGGCTTTAGGAATTTTAGCTATTGAATTTGTAAGTTGATTGCAATGATACAATACTCGCTTTCAGTCTGTATCTGTGTAGGAGAAACAAAATATTTTTTGGACCATTGTATCCTTTCTTTTTCCACTGTATTTTGTTAATCATTTTCATTACAATGTTCCTTAATACACAGAAGAAGAGGTGTTTTGAAGGCTTTTCTGCTGTTTATTGTAAAATGGTTTCATTTAAAGACTCCAAATACAGCAAGCCCATCGTGTTTTGGTTTCAGGCCTTAATTCTATTTCAGGCCTTAATTCTATATTTTATTGTCGTTAAATCCTCATTTCAATGCAATACTTTGGGTGGTGGGAGAGGAGATTTAAAAAGTCTGTATTTTGCATGATTTATTTTCACTTTGTTTTCTTTAGTTATTGAGAATGTTTATAGTACCATGAGGGAATTGGACTTTATAGTCAAAGAAGCTGCTGATACCCTGGAATGCAGAATTGAAAGAGTTCTGGAGGATATGTCAAACACTGCTCTGATAATTTTGCCAGAAGATGAACCTATGGAAGTGCTTGCATTTCTGGAACAGACAGAAAATCTCGCTATCTCTACTGCTCGCAAACTGTCTCAGTAGGTTTACTGCATAGATTTGAAGACCTGATTTGGGAGGGATTATTTATGTATTACTTTTTTATTCATAGAGAATATACTTTTAAAAATTTATTCTTACTGCTACTGACTACTAGTCTGAAGCAAAATGGTAGTCTCAGGATGCAGGGGAGAAATTCCCAAGTAACTTGAATACAGCAGATGTAAAATTGCATTTATAGTGCTTAGCATTTCATGTTTTAGTTCTTACAGTTCTTACGGCATTCTAATCAATAGCAAGAAAAAATGAGATAGTTAAGAGTTGAAGTGTCATCCCTATGCTAATTGCTTGATTCTTAATGCTAGCTAGCTCATGTAAGACTTCCCCATTCTCACAGGGCTGCAATTTTTTTAGTTTATGATTATTTTCCAGGATACAGCAAGTTAGTTCCGTTCTTCTCCAAAAACATGAGAATAAATACACTCACCTTGTGTTTTTTTTGGTTTTATTTTTACTAATTCTGATTGCAGAATCAGAAAAGATATCAAAAACTTAACTAGCATTATTTTATTGAATCATCTTGTTATGCCTGCTTTTTCTTTCCTTCTCTTTTTTTTTCTTTTTTTTTGAACTATAGCAGGAAAATAACTTATTTTTCTTTAATGATTTTGAAGTCCAGTTGAATCAGATATAATAGAGTCTGACAAATGGTTTTCTGGATAGTCTGCATATCTCAGTTCTCTGTATGACCAAGCAGTAGGAACAAGCTTAAAAGTATAAGGGCATTTTCCTGCATATACGGCTCTTCTGAGTGCAGTGGAACTGGGTGTGTGCACTTGGAAATATGCAAAGAGTATTCATTATGTTTGATTCCCTGTGTGTGACTGTAAGGTTGTTTTTTTTTTAGGCAGAGTCAGCAAGTGGAATGCTGTGCATATGAATTGGTAAATACTCTTAAGCACAGGCTGAAAGCAGATGCCAGAAGAACTCTGGAGGTAAGACCGGTACAAAAAGTAACCCCCAGTATAAAAAGTAACCTACTCAGATACTTGATATTTCATTTATATATTGGACAATATGGTTATTTTCCTAAAAAAAACCCTTTAATTCTTCAGGATTCATATACCTGTACACATCTTGACACGAAACAGAAAACACGCTGCCAAGAATGCCTATCTTGTTGTTACTATAATCTCATGGGACAGCTTTGTCAGAAGAATACTGACTCTTTAGTCAGATGTGAGTCTTTTGCTTTCATATACGTTTAGCTTTTTAATATTGCTTTTTTTACCCAAGCTTATTGTGGCAAAAAATATAACCTCACTTAAATATTTGTGTTTATTTAGGCACGAAGGTTTCCTTAGAGTCCTTGAGACGTCGATTGCATGTTGTTGACTCTAGGTATCAGATGACCAAGTCTGTAGAGCCACAGAGGGTTCCTTTGTTCAAAACTGAATTTCAACTATCTATTCCTAATGTTGTCTTGAGACCAAGTCTTGAAGATATTCAGGTAACAGAATAACTGGACATCTCAGTCATTTTTGGTAAAAACATTTATAAATGCATTTTAAAACAAGATGTGCAAGTTTAATCTGGTATTACCAATAAAAAGAGGGGAGGAAAAGATGAAAAGTCACTTGAATTCATGTGACATCACTGGGTGCTAAGATCAAAGTCATCAATTAGGTTTGTTATGCAGACCAGTAGAATCAACTATTTTCCTAAAAGCTCAGTAACTCCTGTTCACAACCCTTTACTTAGAGGCAAATATTTCAAAGCAAATACAAAACCAAAAATGAATGCCATTGATACAGCCTGATTTGATGTCATTGATAAAGATATTTAAACAGCACTGATCCCAGTACAGACCCCTGAGGAGACCCCAGACTCATCACTGGCCTCCACCTGGACATCAAGCCATTGACCACCAATCTCTGGACGCAGCCATCCAGCTAATTCCTTATCCACCGAATAGTTCACCCTTCAAATCTATCTCTCTCCAATTTAGAGATAAGGATGTTGTATGAGGATCATGTCAAAGGCCTTACAGAGGCCCAGGTATGACATCAGTCGGTCTTCCCTTGTCAGTTTATGCAGTCACTCAACCATAGAAAGCCACCAGACTGGTCAGGCACAATTTGCCCTTGATGAAGCCATGCTGGCTGTCTCGGATCACCTCTTTGTCTTGCATGTGCCTTAACATTGCTTCCAGGAGAATCTGTTCCATGATCTTTCCAAGCACAGAGGTGAGGCTCACTGGTCTGTAGTTCCCCAGGTCACAAACTCAACCAGGACATGGTCTCTGCAGCCCTGACTGCCTCCAATATTAACCTCTTTAGTGAGTTCATCTGCACTGGTAAGCACCAGGCCCAGTATCGCTTCTCCTCTGGTTGGTTTATCTAATAGCTGGACCAGGAAATTATCCCTGATGTACTCCAGGAGTTTCCAGGATTGCTTGCAACCTGCAGTGCTGGTTTCCCAGCAGACATCCGTGTGGTTGAAATCCCCCACCAGGATGAGTGCCTGCAAGCATGATGCTTCTTGCAGCTGAAGCAGGAAGGCTTCATCCGCAGGCCTTCCTTGATCAGGCAGCCTGATGTAGACCCCAACCACAAACTGTCCTTTATTGGTCTGGTCCTTAACTTTTACCCCCAAGCTCTCAACCTGTCCCTGGCAGTTTCTCAGAGGGAGCTCTTTGCAATCTATCCATTTCTTAACATAGAGAACAACATCCCCGCCCCTCCTCCTTCCCTGCCTATCTCTTCTGAAGAGCTTGCAGCCCTCAATTGCAGTGTTCCAGTTGTGCAATTCGTCCCACCACATATTTGTGATAGCAATTAGGTCATAGTTTTCTATTTGCACCATGGTTTCCAACTCCAACTTGAGGGTGCGACCAAGATCGTAGAACCCAAAAGCAGAGCATTCACCTGATCTGTTTGTCTCCCTCTTCCAGGGTCCCAGTCTCCAATTCTGAGGAGCACGCTAGCTGTGCTCCTCTGATCCCTTCAACATCTTTCCAAGGGACATAAAGTCCCCTTCGATGTTTCAGAGTCTCTTCATTGCTGCATTATTCTACCCTACATGAAAGAGAAGGAATGGGTGGTTCCTCTGGCTTTACCAGGTTTGGTAGCCTCTTCATATCATGAATGTGGGTCCCCTGCACACAGAAAACCTCTCTAGAGAAATTGTATGGACAGCAAATTGGTGCTTCAGTGCCTCTCAGTGAGGAATCTCCAATTACTAACACCCTTCATGCTTTTTGGTGGCACTGGTTCTAATGCAGGTGGTTGTTTGTTCTAACTTTGTATGGTTGTCCTTTCCCGGGTCCTGACCATTACTCATGTGCTCTCTTTTTACCAGCCCCAGGGCATTTTATCTGCTGCTTAGGGGCACTTGGGGACAAGGGGGAGACTTCTCCTTTTGTTCTGAGCAGAGGCAAGGGTCCAGTCTCCCTTGTCTTGTGAGTCAGCCAAGTCCGTCAGCCCAGGGTTGGAAGCCAGCTTACCTGCCCCTTGCCAGGACTAAAGGCAGGGCTGTCGCTCAGCCCGTGTCAGCGCACAGTACCATGCGTCAATCTCTTACTCAGATCCCACACATCAGGCCACGGAGTGTAATTTTAAAATACAATAGGTAGAAAATGTTATATAATAATTTATATAGTTCCGTGCCTAGATTACAAACTAGAACATCACAAATTCAGACAAATTTATTCAGACTTTCTGATGTGAAAATGTAATTTATAATAACTATGTTTATAACCCTTTTAAGGGGAAATAGTGCTATAATTGTTATGATCCCCAGTGATTCATGATTAATGTTCATAGATCTGTCTTATTCTTGTTTGAAAAACACATAAATGTAGGAGGACTGACTTCAATAAAGCTTTATGGAGTACTCTTTCCCATTACAAAATGTATTTTGGATGATCCTACTTCATGCTTATTAGAATATTTCTGATAAAGATAGAAGTATAACTTTTCCATTTTTTTTTTTCTGGAGGATCTTTTTTTTTTTTTCTTCTTTTTTTTTTTTTTCCTCTTACTTGTCATAATCTCCCTTTGTGCTCAAGGTAAATGTTTTACTGTTTTCAGAGTGCTGTAAACAAAGCAGTAAATATAATATTATCAATAGCCAAAGATATCCCCCTGTGGAAATTTGCTTACTTACATCATAAGCAGCAGGTGAGTGTTTTATTTTGATTATTTTAAAATTTCAATATTTTGATTAATATTTCTTAATTTCATAAAAATATGTTCTGCAGCAACACTTTGATTTGTAATGTGGGAGATATTACTTTTAAGTGTCAACCTAGATTTTAATGTCTAAATCAAGTAATTGAACAAAAGAGTAATCATTTATAATATTTATGTTTGGTGTTTTTTAGTATTAAAAACAAAAGTAGCTTTACTAGAAATCTTTTAAAAATACTGTTCAAGTGTGACAATGATGTGTGAAAACTAATGTTATCCATGAGTACTTCTAGCTGAGTATAAATTATTGTTAGTTTTCCCAAGCAAAAACTGAAATTTAAACTAAAGTAAATACAATATACATATTTCAACTGGCATTAAAATGAGCACTAAAACTTTGGGAAGGTCTGGGGTATAGATAGAAACTCAAAGTTGCTGATGTACTCAAATTTGCTGATGTACAGAAATGCACAGTAATGGTAATCAGATGGCCTTAAGTCCATCCTCTAAAAATGAAATACAGACCTGTGCTGAAAAGCGTCCTTTTAAATATATCTTCCTATTTTGTCAATCTGACATAAAAAACAGATCAGCACATTTGAATGAAAAGAGCCATTCAAGTCCTGGAAATAAAAATGAGCAATTAGGACAGAGTGAGTTGATATGTGTTTTCCCAAGCAGATTTTTTGGCTTATTTCTAAGCAGCCAACTCTGAACTGCCTTCAGCACTTTTTTTTGGCCAAGAAATGAGGATCGATTGTAGTTCTATGCTACAAGAGGCAGGAAGACCTGAGCAGTTGTGTAGGAGCAGGAAATAGCACAATTGTACTAGTGTGTGACACACATTTGACAGAAGTCATTTAGAGATGATTAATATTAATTGTTCCACGTGACAAATATTTTTAAAAATTATCTTTAACCCTACAGCTATAGTTCTGTAAAAATCAAATTTAAGAACGGGGAGTATCCTAGTGTCTTTCTTTGCACTTTGTATCTGGTCATAGAAGTACTTACTGTGTATGCATTATTGGGCATTCAATAATGTAAAATAAATAAAACTACTGAACATATGTTTATTCTTGTTTAATTTATGCCAGGTTGAACAGGCTGTTGCCATAGAGCTAGGTGATGAGAACAAACTCACCAGGATGGTGGCACTGAAGCCTTTAGACAAGCAGATCATCGAGCATAAGGATGTAAACAAAGTGGTGATCCAACTAAATACAGTTATTTTCTCTCTTAAAACTAAAGCGGCAGATCTTCTGAACAGCTTTTCTGAATTTTCAGTCATCTGGAATAAGGTTAAATACATATTTAATGAAATATTTAGCTGTATTGGGAAATGTTCTACATAAAATGTTTAGGGTTGCATTAGGAGACTGGATGCTTGGTTTCATAGTAGAATATGTCTATGTATGTATGTCATTCTTTACCATTCAAACTATCTAACAAGAAGGCAGAAAAACAAAAAAGAATGTTGGGAGCGTAAGCAAACTTATGCTTTCATATGCTTATACATCTTTCTCACAGCATCTTGTCTGTAAAGGTAATAAAAAAGAATTATTTAGCAGAATCTCTGAGAAATTGCAGACTTCAAATCTTCTGAATATTTAACTGACTAGCTCTCCTTCAGCAAGCACTGCTGAAAGCATTTTTTCTATTTCTTCACAAAAATGATAAACTCAATCTAGGAAATATTTACAGTAATGCAGATTCCAAAGCAGAATGGAAAGCTGATAGAGTTGTCTTCATTAGGGAGTCCTATGACATAAATTGTAAAGCTCCAAGCAGTGTTCTGGCAGGAGATATTTCATGAATATCATTTCATGAGATTTATCACCTTGTATACATGCTGACTAGTGAAATGCAACCTTGCGGGGGAGAACAGCTGCTGGTCTTACCTATCAAAGATGCTGTAGTCAGGCAGAGAAACAAGTAATCAAGATTAATTTTCTATTTGTAACTGCTTACTATTTTTAACTTCTCTGTCCTAAACCAACTCATAGGCTATATTAGTGACCACCATATGCCCTCAGCTGACTCCTTTGCAGTTAGCGTTCAGGCTGAGACAGGGCATTTTCACCTCTTTTGGCTTCTGGGCTTTCAAATATTAATGCTTATTTACCTCAGTTTTTGGAGATACTGACTGAGCTAACCACACATTGATGGTGTGTTCTTTCCCACAGACAAGGGACAATCAGATTAGATGATGCGGTAGCACGTTAATGCTTCTTTTCACTAAAATCTTCCAAAATAGTTAATTTACTCCTTAACCTTAAAGCTCTTTAGGACCTGACACTGTTTCCCCCACTCTATATCATTTCTGCCAGACCATTGGGAGATATCACTTGTAACTGATAAGTAGAATGGAAAAGCCATATCAGATTCTCAGAGACCTCATGGTGCAGACTGTCACTGAGCTGGATAGAGATCATCTGTGTGTAATAATATAGCACATTTATTTAGACCCTATGCTGGTGATACCAAGCTCTCACTTCTGCAGAGACTAGCATACCTTACTAAAAGGCAGGATGTCACATTCAGGGGTCTATTCCCTTTGAACAAGCTTCAACAAGCTAAATGCCCCTTCTTCCCTTATACCCATTCTTCCCTGCCCAAGTGTGGTTGCTGGCCTTGAATACCCCTTCCTCCTATGTTTGTAGCTAGAAATTGTAGTTAAATATACTCTTTCAGGAAGAGTGAAGGTGGCTGAGTACCATCACTACCATTTAAATAGCTGTTAGAAGTTGTGAGCTGCTTTTGCTGGTTGGCAGATGGAAGGGAAGCTGGGAAGGAAATATTTCCAGCAAAGTTTCGGAAGCTACGCTGTAAATTTCATAATAATTTCGTATGGATAAGGGATAGCCTGACTGGTGTCAGTTTTTGAGTTATAGATAGATTTCAAATGTTTTAATAAAGAATACTGTAAAGAGAGTAAGAATCAGGAAAAGCAGATCAAGTGAAGCAATCTGATCTTAATACTTATATCTTCAGCTCTATTAGAGAGGGATTATTTGTGTTTGCACAGTACATTAAACAGCTGAATCCCACATAGGCTATTGTAATACCAATGCTAAGTAATAACTAAAATAAACTTTTATATAGGATCCAGAGGAAAAAGTGAAGGAATTTATAGAGACTAAACCAACAATGGCTGAATTCCAAACTCAAATCAGATACTTCTCTGTAAGTATTATGTCTTTAATAAAAATGAACTGTTCAGAGAAATTGTAGTGAAATTAAACATTGATCACTTGTGTTTTTCCTAGCAATTAGAAATGCAAATCAGAGAACTGCCAAATCACCATGTACTGGAATCAGTGGATATTGCAACAGAGTCATTGAAAATATCCTTAATTCAAGAATGCCGTTCAAGACAAAGAACATTTGGATTAGCTTTGAATAAAAAGTCTGCCACAGACATGGATGAAATTTATTCATTCATTGAAAATCTTAGCAAGAGATTAAGCAGGCCTATCCAGGACCTTGATGATGTACGGGGAGCAATGGAAGCAATAAAAGAAATTAGAGAGAATGAGATTAGAATTGACATGACAGTCGGACCTATAGAAGAATCTTATTCTGTGCTTCATAAATACAATCTGCTCTTTCAAGATGGAAACACAGAAAGAGTTGATGGATTGGCTTATGCTTGGAAGAACCTCAACACACAGGTATCACAGCTGTGTTGTTTCTCAAAACACATCTGTAGCAAAGTTATTGTCAGTCTTTTTAAAGTTGGAATACCAGAGCAAAACTATTTTCTTACTTAAAACTCTGCTTTTTTCCATCTCTTTATTCCTGTTTTTCCTCTTTGTCTACATTTAGGCATTGCAGGTTGAGGACTTGCTGCTGAAGGTACAGCCAAGCATGAAAACAGATTTACTGAACAGTGTTCAGAAATTCCAGATTGATACTGCAGAATTTTACAAAGACTATGATGAAAAGTAGGTGAACTGTGATGCAGTACAATTATGCTTCATTAGGGATTGTTCAAAAATGGTGCATCTAAGGAGCTTCAGAAAATAAACACAAAACAGCCTCAGTATACATATGACAGATGATTAAAAAAAAAAAAAAAGAGCCTAATTTCAGAATAATGTAAGTTGGGCAGTTACTGTTATGGTTACAGATTGAATACCACAATTTCAGTGCTGGAGCTGGTGAAATTCCAGAAGTGTTAATAGGTTGGGGAAAAACAAAACAAAACAAAACAAAGCCTCAGTCCACATCCAAATTTAAAGTCTTTTGTGGGTTCTAAACTCAACAAAGTATGTAAGCAGATATTTAAGCATGTAGGTGGTTCCTTGGAAGTGAGTGGAGATTCCAATTCTGGATGTTTCCAAGTTCATTGAGTTCTCTTTACAAGTATGTTTACTTTGGGTTTACTTTGGCTTTTAAATTTAAATTGTGGAGTATGCATGCTTCATTGGACACCTCCATGTTAGTAAGTGGTGTAGCACAAAGAAGGGAAGACAAGAATTTTTTTTTGCTGTGATCTGTTGTGGTTATAGGACAATAAATGCACAGTGTGTGTGTTCTGGCAAGGAAGTTAATGTCAGCTGCTGATCCTGGATGTGCACTGCTTGAAGCCATGCTGGCAGTGCATTTGTGTGCACACCTGAAAACTCAAGCTATAGACACATGGTAAATTTGCCCCTAAAAGGAACCCAATAGAGCACTGAGTTGCTCTGTGCAGATGCATGCATAGTACTGACTGCAGTTCTGCTCTCTGAGTTGTCCAGAGAACTTCATGGAAACCCCTTGTGGCTGCTACCAATTGTACGGACCTTAGAGCATCCCCCTCCTGGAGGTTCAGCTGCCTGGGCTCAGGGCCAGCTTAAAGCTAGTACATCTGAGGGCTCCACTCTTCCTTTGGTGGTCTAGAACAGAGCACTCACAGACAGCTTTGTCAGGAGGCCTCAGCAAGGGCTGAAACCTCTTTCTGTGCAATCTGCTTTTAAGCTGAGGCTTCACTGCTTGGCCCTCCCTTCTGACCTAGAGCTCCAGCTGTGTCACACCTATGCCCGTGCCTGCACATGGACCCTGCTGAGTTGAACCTAGATCCCAACACACAGACTTGCTTCTCAGCCTGATCCCACTCTGAGCTTGCTTGGTAGCCACTGGGCTGCGCCTCATCCTGGTTGCCTTGATTAGACCTGTTCCTGACCCTGACTCACTGACACACCTTCCCTACTTGACCTTGGTCCTGCATAATTATTATGGACTTGTTTGAAGATCTGGACTCACTTAAACCTGACTATCTTCCCTGTGGCCTGCCCTGCTCCCATTCCTTAGGTGTGCTGGAACACCGATCCCCACTGATCAACCGTGTAACTGCTTTAAGCTCTTGGTTCAGTTTTCCTTGCTAAGTAGCCAGCCCTCACTGCTCTCTGATGCCCATGTGCCTGTATTTCTTTATAGAAGTAACCATGGCACAGCAGAAGATGATATCCTTGCAGTTCTCATCCCCAAATATTGTTATGATGCAGACAAGAAGTCATCCCAGACATGAGTGCTGGGTATTACACTCAGTCCTCCAGATGAGATGGATTCATTAGGGCAAATTCTTTTATTTTTTTCTGATCGTTTAATTATGGTTCTAGTACCAGCTACCACAGTTTTCACCCCTGAAATATACACCTACTGTATTTCCCTTTTTAAGAGTATGAATGTGTTTTGAAGAAGAAACAAAAGAAATGGAAAACAACAAAACAAAGCATTTGTAGATCTTTTTAGCTGTTTGTCATGTGTATTGGTAACAGATTAATTGTATTATTAGAAAATCTGTTGGGCTTGCTGTCAGGGGATACTCAATGTGTAGTGTTGGGACATGTATTTTCTCTTTATAATATCTATTATGAAGATTTCTAGGAAAAAAAAAAAAAAAAAGAAAATGTTAAATACTGCTCAGTAAGTCAGGCCTGTATGCTGTTGTGCTTCTTTGTGAAACCTGTATGGTTGATACTTGCACTGATTTTTTCTTTCTTTCTTTTTTTTTTTTTTTTTTTTTTGAATTTTCAGGGGCCCCAGTGTGGAGAATGTTCCTCCCCATGAAGCGAGTGACAGACTACAGATTTTTCAAGCTAAATTTGATGAACTGTGGAGGAAGTATATATCTCTCTCTGGGGGGGAAGAATTATTTGGTCTTCCTATCACAGGTACTTTCTTAGGGAATATGGACACCTAGGCTATTATATAGATAATTTTTTTTTGGTAGGCCCTGCTAAATGCATTTAGAGTTGGATTCATTGCAGAAAAATTCCTTGCAGTAAATTGTAATTGTGTTTCCTATGAATTGTGTGAAAAAGTGGCTGTCAGTCTGCACATACATAAACATCAAGTGGAAAAAAAAAGCACTGCTCCATGCATCTCAGGAAGGATCCAACTGCTCAGCTCTCTGGCTTTTTCTGTTCAGAGAACAGAAAAATCTATAATATCTTTATGGCTCCTAATCAGACACGTTTAAAGTTTGGAGACCACCATGTGAATTACAGTTACAGCAGAAAGTATGATAAGCACTTTTAGGTAAATACTAAATTCAGTATTTTCTTCTCTGAAGACATAAGCAATAATCATGATATATTTAACTAATAAGTCCCAAAGAGAAAAACTAAAGAAAACATTTCAGTTAAGGAGGTCTATTTTAAATAATTTTATTGTATAACATATGTTATATTTCTATTTCAAAAGCAACTGTTCCCGTCCACCCCACAGCCTCTGCTTCTGAAGTAAATAGCACAAATTAATATGGGGGGTATTTTAGTTCTTGTATAAAACCACAGTATATTTCTTGACATTTCAACAACTTTTTCAACATTATCTCCTTCACAGAGATAGGTGAAGCACCTCCCATGTAAGATTACATTTGCCATTGTAGAAGAATATTTATTAAAAAACAGCAATCTAAATAATTGCTGTGCATTAAATCTGGTGTACTTACGTAATGTAATTATGAAAGTTTGTCGTATTAGACACTAGAAGACTGCAAAGATGATTTTTTGCATTTATTAAATATAAATTTTAGAAATACATGGACTTTTATGTTCATGGATACAGTTGTACCTAATTAACATTCACAAATTTCTCTTTTTAAAATTTGAAACAGAGTATCCTGAACTGCACAAAATTAAACGTGAGCTTTCATTGCTTCAGAAACTTTACAGTCTTTATAATTCAGTTATTGATAATATCAATGGATACAATGAAATGCTTTGGAATGATTTAAATATTGAAAAAATCAACAACGAACTTCTGGATTTTCAAAACAAGTAGGTTGTTATTTACTGAAGTGTGTGCAGTTTTTATTTCTCACTTTTCTGTGTTAATTATGTTGTGAAAATTACCCTGAGGGGCAAAAATATCTTGATTTATTTCAAACTCAGGCTCACCTGAGTGCTCAGCACAGTTGCACTAGTTTCAGACTGGTCCAATATGCAATTGACACATGATCTTGCTTAGACCAGCCTGTGAGTCACTGTAGGCTTTGCGGGGTATAGTAACATTGTAAGTTGTAGGTTATTTAACGAATAAAATTAACTGAAGGTACGTAAACCTGAGGCAAGTTGATTGTAAGCAGGAATAACCTTCATAGCTGATGTATAGCCTTTTCAGTGATTTAGTTTACAGCTAATTAATTGTTAGTCTGTGTTGTCAGGCAGAATTTTGATGTTACTGTCTGCTTCTGTGCGTTTGTATGGAATTAAATTAGTTCAGCAAGGGTAGGTACTCACACTGAATTCCGAGAGGTTATTTCTGAGGTTTGAGAGGAAGAATGTATTTTCCACATTATGTACAGGATAGCTGTTAGGTGAAACCATTCTTTGCCAAAATCAAAGGAATTTTTCTTCTGTGTTGGTAAAGACACACCTTCAGTTTGAACAGCAATGGCTTGGTCTGTAAGACTTCCATTGTCCAGCCTGTAATTTCTCTGTTCCTTCAGAGGCAGGGGCTCATGAACCAACAGTTTTTTTTTTTTTTTTTTTCTGTCTCTCAGACAGCTTTCTTTGAATTCTGATTTCTGGCACCGGAGGATGTACAGAAATGCTAGAAAAAAAAGGCCTTAAGTATTCTTAAGTTCAGGCCTTAAGTATTCTGTGCATCCATTCGTTCCTTGAGAGTAGTTATCTATTCCAGTCTCTCTTTTCCTCTTAATGGGTTTACAAACTCTATGTCAGAAACAAATTACATGCAAAAGTTTGAAAACAAATATGTGGTATTTTTATCCTATCATCCGGAGGAAAAACACATCATGTTTTTTTCTAATGAAAAACAGATGAAATGTTTTCTATCTTCTTTTATATAAACATTTTCTTCACTTCTTTACGCAGTGGCACTGATGACTTTCTCAGTGAGTTTTGTCAAGACAATTTCATACTCAATATAAAGAGCCTTCCCTTCTGCAGAGCCTTTCTTCTGGAACAGCCAGCCTCTTTGCTTCACACACAGTTCTATCAGCTTTTGATTTTGGATTCACCAATGTGACCTGAGACAGACTGCAGTGTATTCGGCATGTCTTTCAAGAGTTTGAGATCAAAAATTTTTTTTTTTTCTCTCTCTCATTCCACGTCTTTGAAAAGTGTTGGAAAGGTTACTTGTGTTCAGGCTTTTTAGTCATATGGTATTTTGAGCATGTCACCATTTTATCAAGGGCCATTTCTGTAGACACTGAAGGGGTGTGGTAGAGATTTTCTTCCTTTCTTAGAAAAACTGAGTGAGTGAATTAGTTTTTAGTCATTAGTTTTAAAAAAAATATTCTTTTTTAGATTAATAGTAAAAATGAATGTATTTAAAATATATCACCTGTTCGATAAGTCTGGATATCATTTCAGTAGAATTCTGTAATCCACATCATCATTATTTCTACGTATAATTATGTTTCACAGGGTGGGATAAGTATTCTTATGTTGTCATTTAGTGGAACTCAAAGGGAAGCCACTGCATGATAACAGCTTTGAACATTATTTGTTTCTATTTACTTCACGTTCCTTTTTATTATCCCTCAAGTGATTTGGAGCAGGGAGACCACCAATAGGCAGTAAACATTTTTTATAATATAAGTCTAACCCAGTACTATCCTTCTTTTGGCAGACTTCAGACTTGCTAGCATTATTGCATCAAGCTATTCTCTTTAATTCTGGAGAATTTTAAACAGTGTACAGGGAATACCCACAGAAATAACTAAGATGGTATGTCGTGTTAAGAAATGGACATGAATACTGGAAATGCTGGTAGTATTTTCACATAATTCTAAAGATACACATAGTTCTTTAGTGTAATGTTCTTTTTTGCTACCCCTTTTAAAAAATAGTAGTATAATAGAAAACAGAATCATGAAAAGAAGAGTTTTAAAAATCCCTGTTGGTGCAAATAATTCCATTTGAAAAGAGATTAAAAGGATGAATACTTATTTTTTAAAAAAAAGGCATGTGGAAAGGAATATTATAGAAGTTTACAGTAACAGCTAGAGGGAAATTTCCCTTTTATGATAATGTTACTTTTTCCCTTTTATAATAATGTTACTTTTTCCCTTTATAATACTACTTATTTTATTAAGAGAATGTACAGTAAGTCTAAGAAGGAAATTTAAACTTGACAATGAAGTATTTTTTAATGTAGAACATAAGGAATGAAACTTGTTAGAAGTTATTGCTGAGATCAAAATAAAGAAAAACGTTATTTGTATTTAAAAACGATCAGTTTTCATTACCAGGTGAAGAGATCCATTTCCAATCGCGAGCCTAAGGCAGCGTTTGTAAGAATGTTTTTTGTTGTGCCTCAGCATAGAAGTAGCTAGAAACTGGTTCTTAAAGCCTTATACACACATGGAGGAATATATTTTTCTATTCTACAATGCTTTTCTCTAGCGTATTTGATATCGTCTGTTGTTGTATTCAAGATGAAAGACTACAGAGATCATTGCAGTGCTGTGGCAGTATTCATATGTTCATAGACTCATAGAATGGTTTGGGTTGGAAGGGACCTTAAAGATATTCCAACTGTGCTGCCATGGGCAAGGATATCTCCCATCTACCTCACACCAGCACGCAGTGAAGAATTCACACATGCTCCTGTGTTGTGTGACAGATGTCTGATTTTGAGCTGTGAAAAATGAAAAATTTCTTTGAAAGGATTTTTCACTATGGATTGGTTTTGTGCTCTTTCTCCTTTCTGCCATTGATCTGTAAGAGAAATGCTGTCAGCCTTTAGTCCATACCGGTGGCAGATGTAAATTGACCTAACTTGTTAGAAGTAAATGGAGCTGTGACAATTCATAGTACTAGGTATTCTTAATTTTCATTTCTTTTTCATATTGAAATTGTGCATTAAGGAAGACTTTTCTTTAAACATCTTTCATACAAACTAGATATAAAATAGGACTTATTTGATTGAAATAAGTATTTTTCTGTTTGCAGGCAGATCAATTTTGTTTTAGGATGTACTTTATTTTGCTTGAAAAAATACATTGTTTAATCCATTTTTTCCCTTTACAAAATTGGGTGTATTTTCAAATTTTTTCATAAGGCAATGATACTGCAAAGGCTTAAGTTCAGATATAGGTTTGCGCATAAAATTAACTTTTTTAATGTAAACTGAAATGGAAACCAAACTGTTCAAGTGTGGTTTTTACTGTCTTTAGCAGTGTTCCATGCCTGCAGTCAGAAATAATCGGCTATATTTTATGTTGTGAGCTTGTAACTGGATTTTTCTTTATGGGTCCACTGGTTGAAAAATGAAAATATATTCTATTATTAAATATTGTATTGTGGTTATGAAAAATCAATGATTTCTTCTTTTATGTTTATTTTATAGAATCCGTAAGTTACCTAAAGCACTGAAGGAACGGCAAGCATTTCAAGACCTAAAAATGAAAATTGATAACTTTGCAGAAAGCTGTCCATTGCTTGAAATGATGGCAAACAAAGTACGTTTGGCATAATAATTTGGAGATAAAATTCACTTGAAAAACTTTTATGACTACAGGAGGCTTTCCACGATTATTTTTACAGATTAAAACAGCTTTATTTGTGGCAAAAATCTAGTTACCATTAGTTACAGAAAAGTAAAACAAAAACTTCATGGTGTGACTAGGAGAACTAGTAATGCTTTCAGTAGAGGGGAAATCCAGGCTCCTTTATTTGTTTAACAGATATATTGAAGAAGTATCTGATCATTCTCATCTTAAAAATATTAGATTTTAAAAACCTTTCCTAATTCCTATGGACTTTTCTAGGCAATGATGTCACGACACTGGGAAAGAATTGCACAAGTAACTGGACATCACTTTGATGTTGACTCTGAAAACTTCTCTTTGAAAAACATAATGGATGCCTCTTTACTGAAATATAAAGAAGATATTGAGGTATATATTCTCTTCTCTTTGTTTTTAATGATTATCTTGTGATCTGGAACTCCGTACTTTTGGAATCCTGTTTCTAGTGAGCTTTGTAACCTAAACAAATTTGACTTTTGTTGGAGAATTCTTTTGAAGAATGGGGTTTGGTAGCTGATATCAGCAGTTATGATTAGTTTGTTTCCTTTTATCCTGGAGAACGGTTAAATGAATAACTGGTTTTACACTAATCCCTCCCTAGAAGGAATTTTGTTATTTTAAGAGTAGTGCGATTCTGTCATACTTCTGTTTTAGGGTTTGCCTACTTATATATTTTTTTCTTCTTTTTAAGTGTTTCATCAGAGAAAAAAAAAATAGTCGTCATAAATCTGATCCTGTTAAATGCTTGAAATCCTTGGAATGTTGTAGAAGTGAGACATTTTATTAATTAAATCCTTAAAAAGTATTAAAGGAGAGTAGGGTTATTTTATATTTAAAACTGACTCTTCACACAAGCACATAGGAATGAGAAAGCTTATGTAACATGCACATACTACAGAGACATTGCCCCTCCATTTTGGGGACAATAGTACGGCTTTATGCTATTGTTACCTTTTGCAAGCATAAAGAATAACTAAAAATAAAGAAGGAAAGACCCAGCTGTTTCAAACTTCAGTTTCGTTGTGAATCTGTTTGCTAAACCTGTGGTCTCTCCATGGTAGTGAGCTGATTTATCTAGTTCCACAAAGGACGTACACTTCTAAGACAGAAACATGAAAAATCAAATCTCAGCTGTATCCAGCTTCCAGGCAAGAATTTAAGCCTTTTAAAAGGTTCAGAGTGATAGCCTTACATTCAGAGGAAGATTTTAAGCCTGTGATGGCATCTAGTATACTCCTGAACCTGAACTTGGGGTAGTCCAGTCTGAGTAGCTGCTCTTTTTCTTTCTGATGCAATAGCCAATTTTATGATATTCCTGTCCTCATGGTCTTCAAGAGGTAGCAGACAGTCATGTTGCCTCCACAGTCTGTTCTTAGACTGTTTACTAGTTTTGACTGGTAATGCGAATGTTCCCTAACCCCCCTCAGTGGATATATTGGACTTCAAATTTTAATACGCGCAGAGAGGTAAGTTCTGCCTGCAGATTTACTGAGTTGGTGAATTTTCAAAAGTGTAAGGTGACTGAGTGCCCATAAACTATTTCATTTACAAATAATTCTGTAATAAAATCTAGTGGTATAACATAATAATTTTGAGATGTTTTGATGTATATTTCCATTAGCTAGAGCTCACACTGAAATCTGGATCTAGCTAATGAATTTTAATTGCCTTTAAGAGTGTGCATTATGCTAGCCTCAGAGGAATACCAATTACTAGTTTAATTTTACATAGGATATATGCATCAGCGCTGTTAAAGAAAAGGATATTGAAGCAAAATTGAAGCATGTCATCAGTGAATGGAGTACTCATACTTTCAGTTTTGGCCAATTCAAAGCACGAGGAGAACTCCTTCTGAAAGGATCAGATATATTAGAGAAAATAGCCTTGGTGGAAGACAGCCTGATGATATTGGGGTCACTCATGAGCAACAGGTACAAAAGTTAATATATGCACGTATTGTGTAAATCTATTCAAAACCAAAAGTAAACAATTATCATCTAAGGGGTTTGTTTGTTTGTTCCCTTTAATTGTTGTTTATACAGGTATAATGCACCTTTTAAGTCCGCTATACAACAGTGGGTCCAGAAGTTGGCCAACACTGCAGAAATAATTGAAAACTGGATTGCTGTACAAAACCTCTGGATTTACCTTGAAGCTGTGTTTATTGCTGGAGACATTGCAAAACAACTACCTCAGGTATGCTGAATTATGATAATATGTCAATGGCAGTATGTTATAACAAGAGATTAGCCACATCACAGAATTTACTTAAAAAGGCATATAATAATAAAGGTTTGTGGGTTATGCACAGGCACTTCAGAAGCAGTTTTGCCAAACTGAGGTCTGTCTGGTTGAACTGCATTGAACTTAGTGAAACCTAAAGGAACAAGATTGTTTATAATTCAGGCTCAACTGTCCTTGTCAGCTTGCATTATTAGTGAATCGTATGATAGCACAGGGTTCAGTACTACTTAATGGTACAAAACTGGTTTATCATGTCTTCCATATATGTAAATGTTCCTGTCTCCCTATGTGCATATTAGTAGGCTCTAAGTTAAATAATAATGCAACTTTCTGTATGTTCTGTACTTCCTAGGACACAGTATAACTAAGTCCCACAAAGAGATGCTGTGAGACTTGGGCAGCTATATGTATTTTAATCTGTGTGAACTATTGCAGTCTCTTCAAAAGGCAGTTTTGGCCTTCCATGAAGGCAGCTGCGAAAGATTTAAGAAATGCTCTGACTTCCTGCAAGAGAGAAATACTAGAACAAGTCATCTTCTCTGTTGCCTCTCCTAATGAGAGGCTTTCATATCATTTCAACACACCACAGTTCAGCACCCTCCATGAAGGATCAATCAGTTCTATATCTTAACAAAACCAAGATGATTTGGAAATTATTAAATACAAATTTATTTCAGGCCACACTGTTTATAATTAAAGGCTTACAATTTCCAAAAGTAACATTAATTTTTGTAACCTAAGTAAAGCTTTCTTAACTGTTAAGTAAGATAATACGATTTTTTTTGTTTTAGTTCATGAGATGTGTTTATATTTTAATGTTTATCAGAAAATCAATAAGCAGTTTCTGCAGATGAACAAATACCACAGAACAAGTGATGTATTAGCTTATTGCTGAAACTACTTCTAACAAGGATGATACATGAACCACTATTCTGGAAAAAAACAAATGTGATTACTGCCTTTAAAGAAGGAGGAGAAGTAGGAAGAGGAGAAGCTTGGTGGAGAATTAATCATAGATTTGGCGGGCTTAATTGCAATTCCTGCATGAATACTGCAACAAAAAAACAAGTGGTCTGTAAGCATCTGAAAGTTAACAAGGAGATTAATAACAGTTGGTATGGTTTTATTAGGAGCAAAACATATCAAAAAAATCTAGCTTATTTTTAGTGTCAACAGCAAGCTTTGTGGATAGAGGAATAAAAGTAGTTGCTATATATCTTGATAGGCTTTTGACACTCTCATAGTACTATCAGGAAATTAGTTTTTGATTGTTGCTCTGTAACATACAGGCAGAAAAGTGAAATGCATGAACAGAAATAACTGATAGCAAGAATATTTTACTCATTTTTGGCTAAAGAAACACACAGACAAATTTGAGAGAGATAAGAATGAGGAGCTATCCATGATACACAAGAAAAGATTCAACAAGCTGGGATTGTTTGGCTTGAAGGAGAGGAAAAACTGTGGGGAAGACCTGTTTTGGGTGCTCCATGCTTTTAGGTCTCTGATTATTTATGACCTTGTTAACATTTCATCTGTTGTAGGAGAAGACTTTTAAAGTCACTGTATCTGGAGTAGAAAAATATTTACTTTCCAGCTCTCAGTAGTTGAGAATTTGTCTCCCATCACCTACAACACCTCATTAGTGCAGCAGTCGCAGGCTGTTTATACAGTTCTTGTTTGTAAAGTATTACTACTAAGTCACTCCTCATAACCTGTGTGGAGCAGCCCTTACTGCATTACACTATGTTGTGTGCTGCTATTAGGAAGACTCATTTGTGAGAAGGTTGCTGTTTGAGTTTTCTGTTGCAAGGTGCATTGGAATCCTTTTATATGGACAATTTTTTGGTGCTCAGCATAAAGAAAAAGACATTTCCAGAGCTATCCTGGTGGACTCCTTCTCTTGCAATTTGAACTCTCATCATATAAAAACTGATTATTGTAAGCATACCTATAAATATTCATATATTAGCAAAAAAAAAAAAAAAAGAAAAAAAGACTTGAGCTGCAGAGGAAATATTAAACTGTTACCTTGCCTGATGGAATTATTTGATTTTTAGAAATTGACAAACACGAGGAAGAACTAATGTATTTTTCACGTACTCCAGGAAGCCAGAAGATTTCAGAACATTGACAAATCATGGCAGAAAATTATGCAGAGAGCCCATGAAACGTCAAACATTGTACAGTGCTGTGTTGGAGATGAGACTTTGTCACAGCTATTGCCACATTTGCTGGAACAATTGGAAATCTGTCAGAAATCCCTGACTGGGTATTTAGAAAAAAAAACGGTTAATATTTCCAAGATTTTTTTTGTATCTGACCCTGCTCTTCTGGAAATCCTTGGTCAAGCATCTGATTCCCATACTATTCAGGTATAAGTAATAAAGCAATAATGTTCATACAGTCAATATTAGTGAGTGAGTACCATGGAGGATTTTGTTATTTAGTTGAATTAATTTTTTTCACTTGTGGAAAACCTACAGAAGGGTCTAATACATAATTTAAAGGTAGAGTAAGAATGCCATATCATATCAGTTTATGCAACTTTTTTTTTTTTCTTTTTTTTTTTCTGATTCTATTGTAGGCACATTTATTAAGTTTGTTTGACAATGTTAACCGAGTTGGATTTAATGAAAAAAAACTACGACCAGATTTTGTTATTTGAATCTCAAGAAGGAGAACAGGTCAATATTATCGAACCAGTTATAGCTCAGGTAACAGCAGTATAAACTACACTTTTTCATGACTTGATTTAAAGTAGATTTATGTTGTAGTGACCAACAGTGTTGCATCATGTTACAATTTGACTAGCCGAATGAAAAACTTCCAATGTGAACAGCATAATCAAGGCCGGAAAGGACAGGACTCTTGTGTCATTCTGTAACAATTACTTTAGCGGTTTTTTCCATCAGTGCTGATATGAAGTGCTAAATCCATCACTATAAGGGCACACAGAAATGCAGTGGAGCAGGAGGACAGGAATCTTTTAGATTAGAGAATAACATAAAAAAGCAAAGAGAATAGCAAAGTGGGGAATGGGAGTTTGAAGGACTGGAAAAAAGAAGTCACACAGGGCTGTTTCTCCTTGTGAATTATTCATAAACTAATTCTTTAAAAGTATTTTCTTGTTTATTTCAGGGCAATGTGGAATTCTGGTTAGGTCAGCTGCTGAATGGGATTAGGAAGACAATCCACACTATCATTAGAGAGGCATCAGTGGCCATTAGCGACTCAGGATTTAAACTGTATGATTTTCAGGCAATGTTTCCTGCACAAATAGGACTTCTGGGAATTCAAATGATCTGGACCAGAGATGCAGAGAATGCACTGAACAGTACCAAAACAGACAAAAAGGTAGTATTTAATGAATCTCTGGGGATTAATTAAAAATATTGTTTGGATCAGTATATATTGTGAAAAAATAAAGTAATTTGTAGGAAAAAGCAAAAAATACAATTTAAGTAACCAGAATAAGAAATTAACTAACAGGAAAACAAAATAATTAAAAGTGTTAAGAGGTCACAAATCCCCCAGCATATGCTTTATAATTGTTTCTAATCCTGTGATTTTCTCTGTTGTTTTGACAGCACATTAATCTTGAGAAGAGCTAATTTGTCAGTTTGGGAATACAGGGAATCTCATCCTATTACTTTCCCAAAATCAGATTTGGAAAGAAATAAGAGCTCCCCATATTTGGAGAAATATTTGTACTTTATGGGCTTTGTTCTACTGTAACAGAGTGTATTAGAATCTGCAGTTGGTGAGCTTTTTTTTTTTTTTTTAGGGAAGGGAAAGAATAGAAGCTATTTGAAGAGATGCTGATTTCATCTCAAACACTCAAAGATAATCTTGTTAACAGCAAGGTGTTACTAATGTAATAACACTGACTCTCTGAAATAGGAAGGAGAGGATATGAACTAAAGAGTTACAAATTACTATTAATCAGGAATATACAGTGAAATGAGACTAAGAAATAGTAACACCATACTATCATAAAGGAAAATGGAGGAGAAAGGTACTTTGTTGTGCTTTCAGAGTCAATTAAAACAAAGACTCTAGACTGTGAAGAAGACCATTTAGAGTCTCCTTTTCTGTATCGCACAAAGTTTAAAAAGGGTGCAGACCAGTTTTTAATACTAACTAGACTCAGATTCTTTCACATCGCCTAGAAGATTTTTGGACAAACGCCATGTATTTTTGAGGGGTAGGGAGATTCTATACTGCTCCGTTACTTTTGGACTGTTTTTAGCAGTTTTTTTTCTGAGCAAACAAGGGGAGTTTTAGGGTTTGCATATATTCACAGAAAGCTTGTGTGATTGTTCTCTCACATACTTGAAACAGGAATGAATATGAACTGCCCTTTCTGACACCTCTGCGCTTTATGATTTATTGTGTACCAGGAAAATCACTGACAGAGGCTGACACAGCTTACCTAAATCAGTATTGCATAGTCATTTTGTATTTTGTGGAATTTTGTAACAGAGTCTGGTACCACATAAGAAATTATTATTTCAGCATTGGCATTTAAGGTTACAGTATATTTTTCTTCTTCTCTGGTTAGAGTATGAGATAGATCTCTAGGTTCCTGTGCCCTCCCTGCAGAGTAGATACTTGTCAGGCTGATGTTTAATATCCAAAACCAAAGGCTTACGATTCTGAAAAAACACAGGGATGCAATCATCTGAAGTTGTAATATATAGTAGAGGGAACACTAATCTTGGAATAAAATCTCATGTGACCTGTTCACCCAGATATATAATGACATCGTACTTTGTTGGGCTAGGAATGTGTGTACAGAAGGCACCCTGCATATCCAAATTTAGGATCCTAAACCTAATAAATACAAAACAAATCATAGATTTCATGGGCCCGGATGTTTGCAGATTTTTTTTCTAAACACTGGAAAAACAAATTATTTTTATATTAATATGACTGTTCTTGCTATATGGAAAAGGTAATGCACACAACAAATCAGAAGTTTTTGGAGCTTTTAAATGATTTGATTGATATGACAACACACAATCTGACAAGAATGGAGCGCACAAAATATGAAACTTTAATCACTATTCATGTACACCAGAAGGATATCTTTGATGATTTGGTAAGTTTTTGAAAACCTTTAAGGGACTTTCTTTATGGAAGCTTTTGTGCATATAATTTATAAACAAATCTTACAATGTATTCTCTTTGAGTAACTCTGATATTAGTGCTGTGATATAGCATATCTGTTCTATTCAGTTTCATTTCATATAGATGTCATGCAGAGATAAGGGTGAATTATAGATAAGTTCATGGATTCAGATTTACTGCTTTTCAGTTTTTAAAATGGTTGTTGATACACAAAAATTTGTTGTGGGCAAAAAGCTTAAATTTTTAGAATTAAGATATTCTCACAAATTGAAAATTTAATAAATTATTTAAATGAAATGTAAAAAAGAAAAAAATGTCCCTTTAGTATTGCTATCAATTGTATGTTTTCCAGTCTGGCCTCTGCGTTGATTTAAGGTAATAGTTATTTAAAGATTAAAGCAGTGAGGTTTCACGTTTGAAATGGATAGCAACAATACCCAGAATAGATATTAAAATGCTTTGTTTTATTTTTATAATTGGGTTGCATGAAATTTCCTTTAGATAAGCTTTTTCAATATATGAAACTACAATTATAAAAATGGGAGTAAAATAACTTTCAAAAAGCTTGCAGTATGTAAAGGTTAGTAATTCAATACAACACTGTTTAATTTGTGTGTGTACTTTAGGAAGATAAATGCATGTGTAAAGAAAGAAAACCATAAAGAAATACTAGAAGTTGGAAAGAAAACTGCCAGGTTCTAAGTTAAGCAAGTGGTTTTATCCTGTGCCCATAATTTTTGATTTTCATAATTAGTTTCTTAATCGGACATTTCATTATGAATTAATGTAATGTCATATTATAATGAAATTGAATCACAGAAAATGGGCTAATTTTAAAGGGTCTATATGTAAAATAAAAAATCAGGGAGAAATCCAAGGCAAGGATCCTTAATTGATTCACCTAATATTATCTCATTCTGTTAAAACATTCTATTCCCTGCAAATTTTTTTTTTTTTTTTTTTTTTTGTGATTAAGAGAAAGTATGGGGAAGTGGTTGGGAAACCATAATCTCTCCTTCCCCTTGAAGTATATCTGCAATGCCAACAACCACGTATTTTGTAAGAAAACAATGGTTTTGAGATCATGTGTCAAATATAATGAACCAAGATCTATTAATCTACTACAGTTCTAAACATGTGGCAACTTCATACAGAAGAATACATCCCAACAAAGAAGTACATAGACGTGTAGAATGCATTCCATCTTTGTCTAACATTTAATATTTCCGTGAGTAGTGGCATCATGCAGTGTAACCAATATTTTGCTTAGCTTTTTATGAAGCTTACCATCCTTGTTCTTCAATGTCTTTCTACAACAAAATCCACATTTTCTGTACACAATTCAGAGGAAAATCAGAGTGATCAAAAAGATTAAAAAGGATCAGACTAAGTCATACAACGAGGTTTGAAAAGAATACTGGATGTCTTGAATCCTGACTAATTTTCTGCTCATTCTTTGATCTCTTGAATTTATGCATAGCAGACTTTTCTTGTGTAGAGAGAACAGAATTTAAGATGAATTTGTTATACTCTTTCTGTATTAATATTTCTCTTCTATTGTAGGTCCGTATGAATGTTAAATCTCCATCTGATTTTGAATGGCAAAAACAGTCTCGATTTTATTTTCTCGAAGACTTGGATAAATGTGTTATCCAAATCACTGATGTAGAGTTCACCTACTGCAATGAATATTTAGGGTGTACAGATAGACTTGTTATAACTCCTTTAACTGACAGGTAACTATAAAAAGATGGCAGTATATAGTACTTGAAGCGAAGACTTATTTCCTTTAACTTCCATGAGAGTCAGAATTCTTTGGTTTGCAGTATAGTGCTGCAATATTGATGCCGAACAGCAGAGGCCAGTGCTTATATGTTGATTCAGAGAAAACAGGCACCCCATGGAGGGACCCTGACTTTTCTCTGAATGTTTGTTTGGGCTGTGTGTACTGTGGTAGGTATTGAAAGCTTACTTGTGCTCAAGTCGACCATAGCTGAATGTCATACACTGCAACCCCTAAGCAAAGTGGATCTACAGAACAGTATGTTGCTGCTTTCAGTAAGCTAATAGTTGCATTTGAATTTGGGGTTATGGCAAATAATTCATTTGAAGTCACCCCAGAGGAAAAAGACAGTAACTCAGGACATTGCCTTGAATAACTAGTACAAGTATGGTTTAAAGCAAGGTCCGTGGACTGCAAACAGAAAAATCAAAAACAAACAAACAAAAAGTTTTGAACACAAAATTTAAGAACCTTTTATTGCTGGAGAGTTATACAGCACAGTACAAACTCCATTATATTCATATTTTCCTGAAGTATTGGGTAGTTCTTCACCTAGGCAAGGGTCAGCTGTATTCGTGATGCCAAAATTTGTTAAGTGTGAGTAGGAGTGTCAAAATTCTGTGCATGTTCAGTTGTTTGTTGTGTGAAGAATGGCTGCAGGCTGTTGAATTAATGCTGGAATTATCTTTGCACTCTCTGTATCACAAGATTTTATTTACTAGTGAAATTTCAGACTTTTGCCAATTTCTGAACCAAAATTTTGCCCAGTGAGCTATTTAGAGAGCCAAAGCCCTGTGCTTGGATACCTAGCTTTTAATATATAACACGCATCTGCCAAATTCTATGTAATGTACCTTATTATTCCTATGCTAGATAGAGATATGTTTGCAGCAGTAAACATGCACTTGATTAGTGGGTATGGCAGCACGACTACGGAGACAACATTTTTGCCCACCAAGAGAGACAGTATCAAGAAAATGTAGTCATTCAAAATTTGTTCACAGAATTAAAATGCAGCCTGATTGGCTAGGGATTAGTTCAAGATGCAACGTCACATAGATTGAAAACTAGCAGAGGATGGCATTTTTGAAGAAAGTGAGTCTTTGGCATGAGCTTAAGCTGTAACAATAGCAAAATAAACCCCACAGGTATCTATCTGTTCTTGGCCAAACCTATAAGATTCAAGCAGAGCTGCAGAGATTGGTGGCTCTCTACTGTCACATACTGAAAGAGTTTTTGAAGCAGGGATATTTTTTAGTGTTGGCATGGGAAACCTATGTACCTAAGTAGTATTGTGTGAGAACAGAATTTATTCCCATTATAGGCTTTTCCTTTTTAATACTTTAATGCTGCCATATGGACTTGTATGAGCCTCTGACAATTTTCAAATAATAGTATTTGTGCTTTCCATTAATCACCTTGGAGCTGAGTGCTGTTTGGCTAATGACCTTGTGGTCAGAAAGATTCCTGAAGCACATAAGAAATATACTACATTAGGATGGTGCGACTGAAATTGAATGTTTCTAAGCATCGTGTCAGACACAGACCATGTCATGGCAGTTAAAATAAAAAGAAATGCAAGTGCTGTTTTCTTTCTTAGGACTTTTGCCATGTATGGATTTTGTCCTTAACTCAGTTTCAGCAACAGAACTGTTACGAACTGTATTTTTTCAGTGTTAACTGAGAGCCTGTTACTGATTACAGTGTAATAAGGTAATAAAGCATTATTACTGCCAGTGTTAGAATGAGCACTGTATTACTTTATAGGAAGTTATACAAGATGTTGCCATTTGTTTCTTTTTCAGTGCCCATTTTCTCTCCCCAGACATATCATAAAGCTATTGAGGTTTAACAGGGTTAAAATTGTTGGACTTGCTTGCTGGGATTTTGGAGCATTGTAGGTTAGAACAGTAGCCTTCTTTCCCCCTTCAGTAGTCTCCATGCCATTTGGGGAGGCTGTGACCTAACTTTGGGGATGTCAACCCAGTACTTACCACAAGGAAAAACAAGTATTTCTGCCCCCTTCCCTCAGCTCTATAGAATACAAATGCTGTGGTTACAAAAGGGACCTCAAAGTAATTAATAGAAGAAGAGCATTAATCACAGAATCATAGAACAGCTTGGGTTGGAAGGGACCTTAAAGCCCACCCAGTTCCAACCCCCCTGCCATGTGCAGGGACACCTCCCACCAGACCAGGTTGCCCAAAGCCCCGTCCAGCCTGGCGCTGAACACCTCCAGGGCTGGGGCATCCACAGCTTCTCTGGGCAACCTGTGCCAGTGCCTCACCACCCTCAGAGTGAAGAATTTGGTCCTTACATCTCATCTAAATCTCCCCTCTTTCAGTTTAAAACCACTCCCCTTGTCTGATCATTGTCTGTCCTAGTAAAAAGCTGCTTGTTCTGTCTCCAGGTGTTACATCACTCTGGCACAGGCCCTGGGCATGAGTATGGGTGGTGCACCTGCAGGGCCTGCAGGGACAGGGAAAACAGAGACAACTAAAGACATGGGAAAATGCTTGGGAAAGTATGTTGTTGTTTTCAATTGTTCAGACCAAATGGACTACAGAGGATTGGGCCGTATCTATAAAGGTAAGAAATAATCTGTTTTTTCATTTTACAGTCATCAGTTTTTGTCTCTTCATTAGTTATTTAGGGATATTTTCTTCCCTGTTTTCTCACATTTCCAGATGCATGCTTATCAACTTTTCCAGATGTTTGATTGTTTCTCTTTCTCTCTTTTTTTCCCCATGCTTTCCATTTTTTTGTTTGTTTGTTTGTGTTTGTTTCATGTTCTTGGAGGCTGTTTCATATCTCTGTCCTCGTTTCCTTTTTCCTTTTCATCCTTTTTACTGTTTTTTTTTATGCCACTATCCCAGCCATAAGGGAGGGTATTTAGCTCTCCCTTGACATTTTTATATCAAATAATAATATCACTGTTCTTCTTCCTAATCCTTTTGTTCCTCATTCCTTTTGGGCCTCATTAACTTGTTAATTTTCTGTAATGGATATATTAAAAAGAGGAAAATGGGAACAAGTAGAACATAGAAAGAAGGAAAAAAACCCCACCAGTTTACCAAATATCTCTCATATCTCTCAAATATCTCTCTGAAGTTTGTCTGTCTCTCTGTGCATTCTGCAGAATGCCCTTCTTCTCAGTAACTGAACATTCAAGACATTAGTACCATTTATAAGAATGTGAACATAAATAAAAAAAATATTTCCATTCTTGCTTTGTTTGCCTCAGCCAGCCTCCATCCCCTATTCCTCTGAACCATGATCCATGACAGAAGAGATACATGGAGCTTTGAAAAGGTGCTGGTATCTCTTAGTCTCTCTCTCTCTCTTAAACAGTCAAGAAGACACTCCTACAGAAAGAGAGGATAAAGTGCTCCCTGCTAGAGCAACCATATCATTTCCATATCAGGAATCTGTGGTAGCACAGCTGCTATTTGGGAGTTGCAGATGGTAGAGCCAGTGACTGTCCTTAGCCATTGTAAGAGTCTATTCCCTGGTCCTGAGCTGGTCCCATAAAGAGTCCACTCTTCTAACAGAAGTTCTGCTGTGCCACAGGGATGAAGTGTTTCATCACAGTCTTCATTTTAAGCATAAGTTAGCCTTTTAGTTAATCTTAAGGTTTAGTTTTGATCTTTTTAGGTGAATACAGGCATTCACTGCCTTGGGTGAGGCTGAAGCTGGCTCCTGTGGTACTCTGATGAGCAGTGGGAGCAGAAAACAGTTTTCACAGTATCCCATTAAGTCACGCTGGGATGTGGGCTAAAGTTTCCTAGAAGCTGATGACTTCTGTGCTGAACATATTATTGTAGTCCTTACCAGAGGTAAATACTATGTATCTGACCAAGGCCAGATCATTGCATATCAAAAGAGAAAATAGTCTCCTAGAGGTCATGAGCTATGTAAAGCTGCTCATTTATATAATAACAAACAAATGCAGGAACATTTCTCAGCTAGAGACTGAACTAGCTGTGTGTAGGAATACTTTTCAGTCAAGGTCAAAAGTTTCAGCTTTTAGTTGGGTGTCTTTTGTGAGTGAGAAAAAAGCAGGATTACATACAGCTTTTCCCTTTCCCTTTCTATTCCCTTTTCCTTATGCACAATATGACAGTGCACAACAAAATTAAATTGTCTCTAAGCTGTTACGCAGCTGACAGTTTGCTTGCTGTGCCTTTGCTTGTGTGTGTGTGGTGGTACGCTTATGTATGTTCTCTTTCTTTCTTTTTGTCTGTCTTTCCATCTTCACTGCCAAAGGGAAATAATTTTGCAAGAACTGAATTAATTCAAAACTGGGGGATATTGACCTTGCCTGAGAGTCAGGTTTCCCAATGCCGTGCAGCAGGTGGCATTACAGAACAAGTGATATTCTTCCTTCCCCAAGGAAAAATTGCTTAGCTAGAACTGAAATCATCCTTTAGAGAAAGCAATTTCAAAAAATACATTTGATATACAAGTAATAAGTGTAGGAGATATTATGATATGGAACAGAGTCTCTTTGTTAAAGAATGTTCAGCTTTAGGGCTTTTCCTTGCTATATCCCTAAGAGTAGATATTGCTGTTTATTAAATAAAGTAGCAAAACCACTTTTATTTTATTTTTTTCCCAGTCTGTGTCCTAATAGCCATGCAGTATATGTAACAAAAGGAACCAAATGCATTTGAAAAACATAAAATTTTTTTGCAAGGGAGCAGCAAGACTAGGGCAGCTCCATGATAAAAATTCTGTATTGGGGTTCACTTTAATCAAAAATGAATTTGAGCAGTAGGCCCAGTAAGACAGCTGAAAGTTTTGTGCAATGTTACATTCAATTTATTTTATAGTACCTATATATTTGGAATTGTCTTCAAATGGCTTAAGCCAAACTAAGCTCCACTAGGCCAGTGGGATGAATTAAGCACCTCTGAATATTTGTTTGTAGCACCAGTTAAGGTGCTCATCCAGGACCTTGCTGGATCCAGGCAACAGAAATAGTAGTCAGCTGTGGGCTTTGAGAAAGAAGACTGCAATTCTTGCATAGACGTGCTAGCTTTTGTCTCTTGTGGAGTGGATGTGGAAGTGAAGGAGATTACACAGCTTTCCCATTACCTTTCAGGAAAGTTGCTACTGTTGACTCTCCCATTTCAATCCTTCAAACATGACACAGAAGGAGTGTTTGACCCTCCAGAAGACATTAGTTTCATGATGTTTATGGATACTAATATCTGTCTAGAACTCCATGGCCTGTTACAAATGATAGTTGCGTGAATTCAGATTCCTCTCTCTTGAACAGCAGAATACTATTCTCCAACTATTTTTAACCTATGAATTAACTGCTATAAAAAGATACAATGGTGCTTCCACAAATGTATCAATTTCTGAATTTGATCCTGTGCTTTGCATTAAGTAGGTGTCTCCTGAGCTTATCTTTGACAATTTCACTCCGTACATAGATAAGTTTCCATGCTATATACATGTTTTTGATGGTAGGTACTATATACAATATTACTGAATGATTTCCTCCTTATGGTTACTGCAGAAGTGTAGGATTCTTTGAGAAGAATTTTATACATCTTTCTTACAAGGGATAATTCTTTTTCTCAGTGTTGTTAATGCACGTCCTAATTTATTTTGAGTTTTTACTCCTCATTTTACTCTGTGTTTATACTCTTTTTCTCCTGTTATGTTATAAAGAATCTGATATGCTATATATATAGTTTATATATACATAAATTCTTCTTGTTTGATCTGACACACAGTGTTTAACCAAATATTTTCCTTGTTGCCTTTTTAGGTTTAGCCCAGTCAGGTGCATGGGGTTGCTTTGATGAATTTAACCGCATTGAACTTCCAGTTTTATCAGTAGCTGCTCAGCAGATATACATTGTACTTCAGTGTAAGAAAAATAAGAAACCTCAGTTCATTTTCACTGATGGTGATGTTGTTGACATGGACAGAGAATTTGGCATATTTCTGACTATGGTATGTATGTGTGTAAATAGCACCAGTATGGACAATCTTTCCCATTTCATTGCCCGTAGAAGTATCCTTGTTCAAATTGCTGGAACTGTCTGTTAGAGCACAGTGAATAGAATTTGAACAACAATTTGTTCAAATGATAATGATATTTTCTCTTGCCCATATTTTTAACTGGAACCTAGGACTTGATATATGCAGTCATCATTAACTACATATTTTATTTTTTTGTTCAGTATTTCACATGTTGAGATTAAATCCAACCATCTCATATTTTTAGTCAAAGTCTGTCAAAATGAAACAGTAGTAGTTGACTATTGGAAGGACTACTGTAGGTGTTCTGGTCGGTATTTTACCACCTGTGAAGAATTTTTGACCTCAGTCCTTCTGTATGACAGGATGAAGGAAGTCACCTTCACTCTGGTTCACTGACCTCCCAGAGATTTATCTTTGGTGTCTGTGGACTGTTTCTGTCAGTGAAGGAGGCAAAGAAGCAGGAAAGTGGAAGAGTACTCTAAAAGCATCTTTGTATCTCCTCCTCTTTAGCTGTAGGCTACACATGTAAAATTCAAAACTGAAATATTTTTCTTTATTGTAAGGTTTCCTGTCTTTGAAAAGCTGTTAATGTTGTCAATCTAATTTGTAAAAAAAGGATAAATTAAATAGTAGTGTACCAATGCCAGTGAAAATTCAGTGTAAAAACAGCTGGAAGAGTTTAAGAAGCTATCACTGCATAGCCAGAGACTACTGTTGTCACAACTGATCCATGTGGTAGTCATATGAGTGACTTAGACATCTTCAGTGAAAGGTCAGATTGATTAATTTAAATTAAATGCAGTAGTGGCTTGTACTGCTTGACTGACTTTGGGCTGGATAATGCTCACAAGGGGCAATAACCTTCAGCACTGGAACACTATCAAGACCCTGAGGAACTAATTTTTTTAAAACAGCTCCAACAAGAACTGTAAGTGGTTGTCTGTTTATGCCTGTGTGTCTTGGGCATCTCAAAATACCACGTGTGATACCACATACTTCATGAACTGCAGTATTTGGACAACTTAGTAGTGATGTATAATTGTGACGCTCTTTAGTTATCCACTGTAATCTAGCATGTGCTCCTGTGTTTGCCAAATAATTATCAGAAAATATAAGCCTTCCTATCCTGCTATCATTAAGTAATATTTTATTTTACATTTTGCATTTTTCAGAACCCGGGCTATGCAGGACGACAGGAACTTCCAGAAAATCTGAAGATTCAGTTTCGCACAGTTGCTATGATGGTGCCTGACCGTGGCATTATTATGCGAGTCAAGCTGGCAAGTGCTGGTTTCCGAGACAACCAAATCCTTAGTCAAAAATTTTACACACTCTACAAACTCTGTGAAGAGCAGTTATCTAAACAGGTAAAATAAATATTTGTTCAACCACATGCTGTCACTAGAAGGGAATGTAGAGAATACACTTTCATAAGATATATAATTATTTTGACACTTGGGAACCTAGTCATTTATAGGGTTTTCAGTTTCAAGTTCCAGCAACAGAATTTGAAATCATAATGTTATTTTTATTTTTCAAACTAATTTGTACAGTAAAGGAAGTTTAAAATTAATTCTTAATTTTAAAACACAGTACAGATAATGGTGAAGATATGAGCAACTGTGTACAGAGCTCTACAGAACTTTGTAGAGGACAGGTTTTTCAGTCTCCTTACTTTAGGAAGACTAGATATATTGGAGAGTCAGTGTAAGAATTGTAAATAACTGAAGAGTGCCTAGAAGGCACTGTCTTACTGAGTGCTGCCAGACCTATTAGAATTAAATTTCACCAGGGACATCAAGGGCAACAAGAAAGGCTCTGTAGGTACATCAGTGATCAAAGGAGGACTAAGGAAACTGTGGGCCCTCTGCAGAAGGAAATGGGAGACCTGCTCACATGGAATATGGAGAAGGCAGGTACTTAATGACTTTTTTGCCTCAGTCTTCACTGGCAAGAGCTCTAGCCACGTAACCCAGGCCCCAGAAGGCAAAGGCAGGGACTTGAAGAATGATGGACCACCCACTGTAGGAGATGATCAGGTTCGAGACCATCTAAGGAGCCTAAATGTGCACAAGTCCGTGGGACCTGATGAGGTACATTCATGGGTCCTGAGAAAACTGGCAGATGTAGTTGCTAAGACACTGTCCATCATATTTGAGAAGCTGTGACAGTCTGGTGAAGATCCCACTGACTGGAAGAGGGGAAACATAACCCCCGTTTATAAGAAGGGAAAAAAGGAAGACCCAGGGAGCTACAGGCCAGTCAGTCTCACTTCTGGGCCTGGCAAGACCATGGAGCAGATCCTCCTGGAAATTATGCTAAGGCACAGGCACTATTTTCCATTGAAATTTCCTCTGTTACTAATTTTGACCATTGTCTCTTGTCCTTATTCTCTGCTGGACTCATTCCAATGTCAATGATAGCTGACAAACATGGAGAAAAAACAAAAAGATCACTAAGACCTATCATTTATCAAATGATACCAGACTTCATCATAAACATGTAATCTGTCTTCCAAACTTCACAGGAATTTATTAAACCTTTTTGTCTTAATGTTGCTGTATGCAAATAAGATTCTTGGCAGTATCTGGTTGAATATTCACATCTAAGTTTGTAAACTGGTAACAACTTGGCGCCTGCTGGAATCATAGAAAATGAGGCTGGACAGAGCCATGAGGGATCATCTATATACCTGCCTGGAGGAAAAATCAATTCTTAGCTAAATAATTTGCTGTAAATGTTTATGAATCTCCTTAACATTTTGCATTGACAGATGCCTGAGCTTTCCCAGGCAGCCTGTTCCAAAGTTTGATTTTCTTTATGGTCATATTGTTTTCCCTGAAGTTGACTTGAAGAATTTCCCATGCTGTAACTAAATAAATTGCTTCTTTTCCTTTCTATTCCTTCTGCCTTCCTCTTTGCAGGATTTTTTTGCATGTCAAAGACTTACTGTAACTCATCCATTACTGTAACCTCCATATTTACCCTTTCTACTTCTAAAGCCAACTTTGTTTTACTTCCTGTTACAGCATGTTTTCTAGTTAGCAGCTATCTTTATTTTCCAGATTCTCTTCAGTAAGGTTCATCTTCAAGTATGGAATCCAACTTTTGGCATAGTATGAAAGTGCCAACCACAATGGAAAAGTCTTTTCAACTGTCCTAAAAAAGCCACTTGCATTTTTATTGTCTTCTATAATTGCAGATTTATGTCACTGGTGAGTTTGGGGTTTCAGTCCAATGGCAGATGCTTTTCTCAAAAGCTTTCTGCACCTGACTCATTTTTCATTTCAATAAAGAAGAGTTGCTCCTCTTTTATATTTTTGCATTTGGGTATTTCTACCTGTGTAGTATTTTTCTCTTTACTTAAATTCATCCTACTGTATTGGGTTTACATGGCAACGTTTTGGTGGCAGAGGGGCTGCAGTGGTGGCCTCTGTGAGCAGAGCTCAGCGGCTGCCCCGTATCAGATCAGAGCCAGCTCCAGCTGGCTCCAAAAGGGACCCAATGCTGGCCAGAGATGAGCCAGGGAGTGAGGCTGGTTGGGCCTCTGGGAGAGCAGATTGAAGAAGGGGAAACAGAAAACTGCTGTGCAACAGTATTTGGGAGAGAGGAGTGAGAACAGCCCTGCAGCCTCCAAGGTGAGTGCAGCAGGAGGGCAGGAGGTGCCCCAGGCACGCAGCAGAAGTTCCCCTGCGGCCTGTGGAGAGGCCCCTGGTGGAGCAGGCTGTCCCCCTGCAGCCCATGGGTCCCACATGGAGCAGATCTCCACGCTGCAGCCCGTGGAGGAGCCCCCGGTGGAGCAGGTGGATGTGGCCTGGAGGAGGCTGCGGCCCATGGAGAGCCCCTGCAGGAGCAGGCCCCG
Organism: Cygnus olor; assembly: GCF_009769625.2. Lineage (NCBI taxonomy): Eukaryota > Metazoa > Chordata > Aves > Anseriformes > Anatidae > Cygnus > Cygnus olor. The sequence continues at coordinate 96,214,966 of NC_049170.1, read as the reverse complement.
GGCCGGAGCTGCAGCCCGTGGAGAGGAGCCCACGCAGGAGCAGGGGGTCTGGGGGGAGCTGCCGCCTGTGGGGGACCCGTGCTGGAGCAGTTTGCTCCTGGGGAATGGACCCCGTGGTACGGAGCCGTGTGGGAGCAGTTCTTGAAGAGCTGCTGCCTGTGGGCAGCCCCCGCAGGCTCAGTTCGGGAAGGACGGCATCCCGTGGGAAGGACCCCGTGTGGAGCAGGGGCAGGGAGTGACCGTGAAGGAGTGGCAGAGACAAAGCATCAGGGATTGGCAGCAGCCCCCATTCCCTGTTCACCTGAGCTGCTTGGGAGGGGGACATAGAAGAGGGTGGATGGGGGGAAGGTGCTTTTAGTTTGCTTTTAGTTCTCACTGCTCTAGTCTGTTAGTGATAGGCAATAAACTACATTAATCTCCCTATGCTGAGGTTTTTTTTTTGCCCATGACAGTAATACGTGAGTGATCTCCCTGTCCTTATCTCAACCCCTAAGCCCTCTTCATTGTATTTTCTCCCCCTTTCCCTTTGAGGAAGGGGAATGAGAGAGTGTCTGAGGTGGAGTTTGGCTGCCCAGCCCAGATCATTTATTGAATTTCTCTTGGTCATTTTGAACTGTAGTCATGGTCTAGTTTACCAGCTTGGTATCACCTGGAAACGTAATCAATAAGCTACTTATGCTGAAAATTTTGAGTAGTGCTCAATGTATTATTCCAGTCTATCCGTGATAGGAGTTGTGAATCTACCATTACAAATAATTGCATGTAGATCAGAAGATACCTTATTTGAGAAGAAGATACCTTAATTGTTATGAAACCATCCACAGAAAGGAATGCTATTATGTACAGGATAAGATGGGCTTACATATAAAATATTGTACTTGTATAATTTTCAGTATGTTCTTTTTACATCAGCAAGAGATAGACTCTTTTAGTTACCAATCCTTGTACCATATATGAAGATAGTAACAGTGATCAGGTAACAGAGGGTAGTCCGAAGATGTGTGCTTTACTGTTTGTGCATTTGGCATATTATGAATTTATGAAAATGATAGAAGCAGCAGCTTTGTTACAGGTGACTTGTAAAAGTGGTAGTCTACCACCAAAAGGATGACATGCCAGTCATGGACTTACAACACTGGAAAATATTTTCAGGATATGATAGCAACAGAACTGGAGCTCCAGTTGAAATGATAAAGAGCTGTGAAATTCCTTATATTTAAAAGTTCAATAGCCTAGTCATTTCTTTAGTTACCATAGTCATCAGCCCTTTCTTGATTTTAAAGTCTTTAATTGTTGTGGTACCAATTGTGCTTATGTATTATTTTGAGGTTCACTATGACTTTGGACTAAGAAATATCCTGTCAGTTTTAAGAACGCTTGGAGCAGTGAAAAGATCTAATCCCAAAGAACCAGAGAAAACCGTCGTGATGAGAGTTCTGCGGGACATGAACCTCTCCAAATTGGTATTGTAACAGTGGTAACTTTCCCAAAAGAGTACTTTATTTGCATTTGTAAAGTGTATTTATTATGCACTTTGAAAAGCTCTTTTTCTTCAGCAGTTGGATACATTTCTTTGCTTTTTTTTACTGCAGTTTTAAATTTTTATCAGAATATGGTTATGGTGAAAGCACTATTTATTTCTGAAAGAAATTAAAATACATCAGAAACATTAAGTGAGAAAATAGAAAAAATAGTCAGAAATACCATTAGATCCTAGAGGACATAACCTGGTCCTCTAGTTACGTTTTATTTTTTCTTCTTTCTGCCCCATCTAAAGAGAGAAAGGAAGAATACATTGTGTTAGCTTTTAATAGTGTCATTGAAGATCCTTCTTAATCCAGAATTTAAAGACCCTTCTTAATCCAGAATTTCATTTTATACATTTCTTGGGAGTCTGTTGCCTTTTTAGAACATCATAAGAATTGCAATGAGTGAGGTAACTGGTAGCAGCTAACACCTACTTGTATAGCGTAATCTTTTTTGCTATTACTATTTAAAGTATTTGTCTGTCTTTCTATTGCTGTAATTGAAAGGTTATAGCATATCTAGAATCCATGTATTTACACTGGCAGCCAGTTTTGTGATGGAACCAATTACTCTGCTTCGATGTTAATCTATTCAGCACATTGGTACATGCATTCAAACCTATAGGCATGCTTCAGTGATTTACAGAAGGAAAAAGATCATAAAAAAAGCCAAGGGAAAGTACAATTTGAATAAATCTTGCTGACTTGTGTAACAAATGGAGAAATGTGTGAGTTTATATTGATGCAAACTCTATTATAAAGTTAACATTTTTATAAGCTTTAAGTATTTAATTTAGAAATTGCTACTTGTGATTGCAAAGTATGAAATTCACTTAATAAAACTGACTCATAATATTTGCTTTGGAAAAGATACAGTGTTATACTGGCATCCTTTAAATGACATATTCTTAAAGATTGTTTACAGCTGTAATAATAATTTCATAAATTGAATAAATAATGTATTTCCTCCCTACTTTATCCCTGACAGGTGGATGAAGATGAACCTTTATTTATGAGTCTCATTAATGACCTCTTCCCTGGAATTACTCTGGATAAAGCTGGGTATCCTGAACTACAGTCAGCCATTCAGAAACAGGCAGAGAAAGCAGGGCTTATTCATCATCCACCGTGGATTCTTAAACTCATTCAGCTGTATGAAACTCAACGAGTCCGACATGGTTAGCATGCAAGATGAGGTTTTAAGATTGCATAAAAGCAATGAAGTTTTTTATATTATCTGCTACAGAGTGCAGATTATTTTCACAAAAAATGTCTTTTGAAATTGAACAGATGTCATTTTTAAAGCTTATGTAGATATCTTGATAGGAAACTGTTAGGATTCTTTTTCGCTGTGCAATGCACACATAGTGAAATTTTAGCTTTGTTGTATTACATTTTTATGGATAATATGGGTGTGGCCTTCAGCATGGTTGAAATTTCTATAGAGTAAGGTAAAATGTAGAGTATATGTCCCAATTCAGAGACAGACGAATTTGTTCAGTATTCTGAAAACAACTGTTGCCCTCAGAGTTCAGTCATGAAGCTTATGGTTAATGTTATTCTGAAATTGTGATGCTGAGAAGATTACAAAAATAATCTCCCAAATCTTTAATTTAATAGATTCTATCAAGAATGTACTAGAATTCCAAGTGTTGGTTGTGTTCAAATCTGACCATTTCAACCAAGGAGAAATGCTCCACCTGCTTGAGCAGGGGGGTTGGACAAGATGGCCTCCACAGATCCCTTCTAACCTCAAGCATTCTATGCTTCCATTAGAATACATTTTTGTTGACCACAAAAGGGTAATGAGTAAAGTTTACCCTGTCCTAGGAAGGATACCAAAAACAGTAGTACAAGCATGTTTACCATTCATAGCTGAATGAAAAAAAAAATGCCCTCTTTTTGAAATGCTCTCCTCCTCTTCCCAAGACTCTACCAACCTAGGACTTTTAATCTGTGAGGGAGAAAATATAAAGGAAATTTAACTAAATTAACATTCAGCTCACTTTAGAGAAAACACCAGGCAGTCTGCATTGTATCAGATTAGGTTTATAGCTTGGGTTTTGATTGTTTGTTCCATAATTCTGTTGAAGAGGTTTCCAAAGCCAAATAAGGATTGTGTTGTCCAGTTGCCACTAGGGTTAACAAGAGTTGTTATCTAGCTCCCCTCCATGACTTTGAAAGTTCCATCTGCTTTTGTACAGCCCCTCGGCCTCTTGAATAGTTTATTTAGAAAATACAACTAAAGATTATCAACTGTAGACTCAATTTGTTGTTGAAGATGTGGCTTATTTTCCTCAGGCAATATGTGTATATACTGATGAAATTAAAAGTGTAGTTACTGCTGACTTTTTTATGTTAAAAAAATGTATTAAAATGTCAGCACGGATGCAGGTGCATATTTTTGTTTCATTTGCTTCAGAAAGATCAGCTTAGTTTTGTGTATCATAGGGAACTACTCTTTCCCATTAAACACATTTAGAAATTACTGTTTTTGTTTACCACCAGTCGTGTCAATGTCACTGTATGTGAACATCAAAAGTCAGTTGTGTTTTCCAATTAGAAAAAGGAACAGAACTGCCTGAGGGAGGATACAGACCCACATAGGCTTGCCTGCCATTATAGGGCAGGCTTTTTTAGAGGCATTTTAATAATATTTAAATTCCATTTCAGTCAACACAGAGTAAGTGGAGTGAGAAACATCTTTTTTGTATTGGCTTTTGATTAAAAAAAAAAAAAAGGGGGATCACTGATGCAAAGGGTCATTAAAGGGTAGCATGAGATTTCATTTTAAACCATGTTTATATTGTTTTAAGGTATGATGACTCTAGGTCCAACTGGTGCAGGAAAGACAAAATGCATTAATATTTTGATGAAAGCAATGACAGATTGTGGTGCACCTCATAAAGAGATGAGAATGAACCCAAAGGCAATCACAGCTTCCCAGATGTTTGGTACCCTTGATGTTGCTACAAATGACTGGACAGATGGCATTTTCTCTACATTATGGAGAAAAACTTTAAAAGCAAAGAAGGTAATGGATATTCTATCATGATAGTTAATAAGGACATTTAATACTGTTTCTATAAGGTCTCGTTATCTGTCGTTTATGTGAAAGAGTATAGTTATAAAATCAAATGGGAAAATGCAGTGTTAGTTTTGCACTCGGTCTGAATAGCTGTCTGTACCCAAAAGTCAAAATTGTGTGTATATGCCTGAGAGCACAAGGCTTGCCAAACACTAGGGGTTCCAGAAATAAATTGGAAAAGAATTTTGCTTCTTTCTGTAAGCAGGTAGTCCTACCATTCAAATGCAAAAGCAAGGACTTCTCATGTTTTGACAAGAGGACAGAAAAAGTAATCTTCTGTCTGGTTTTATGTCATTGCCACTCTATTTCACTAATATGAGAATGGAAGAGGCTCTGGTAAGAAATCAATATAGATATTTCCCAATTTGCTTATCAAACCTTCAGGTGATTTTTCACTGAGTAATAACTGCACTCAAATCTTCTGAAGTTTCACGTTCATTCAGTTCTCATTTAGAAAATAGGAAGCCTTCCGTGAGGAGCTTGGGTAACGTCCCACAAGGACTGTGTGCTTCCTTTAAGTCTGTGACTTTGTTTAAAAGGAAATGTTTTCATCCACTTTGATGGGTGATGGGTTGGCTGATATACTTTTTGTAGAAGAAAGGGAGAGCTTTATGCTTAGAACAGTCCAAACTATCTTTTGTCACTATTCCTTAATATTCTTTTTTGGTGAGGCACAAGATTAAAAAAAAGAAAGGTTAAAATCACTGAGGAAATTACAAAGAACTGCAGCTCCTGCCATGCCAGTCAGCACCGAATTATGATTCAGTATTTACATCCAAGATTCTGAGATTTAATCTGAGATTAAATGTGTTTGTTTTTTTTGTCAATGTACAAAAATTTGCGTGTGTGTGTCCCTTTGTTCTTTTTTTTTTTAGGGTGAGCATATTTGGATAGTTTTAGATGGGCCTGTTGATGCAATATGGATTGAAAATCTGAACTCTGTTCTGGATGATAATAAGACCCTGACTTTGGCCAATGGAGATCGTATTCCGATGTCCCCCAGTTGCAAAATTATTTTTGAACCTCACAACATTGACAATGCTTCACCTGCAACAGTTTCTCGTAATGGGATGGTCTTCATGAGTTCTTCAGTGTTAGACTGGAAGCCTATTTTAACAGCTTGGCTGCAAACATTGCCTGCTACATACTCTGATGTTCTTTGGAATTGCTTTAATACTGTATTTCAGGTACTTAATTCAGTCATTTCAGAAAAAAAATGTATTCCTTACTCTCTATTTAATGAAGTGTTTCTTCCTAAATACTGTTTCAATTATTTACTTGTGTTTGTTTATATAATAAAATAGGAATGAGGGATTTAAAAAAAAAAAGAGAGAGAGAGAGGGAGGAAAGGATCTATAACATAGATGAATGAGTGAAACTGTATCAGATGAATAATTTGGATGCTTTGTTTGGTCTGCATAGGATAGTTGGCAGTGAATTGTTATATCCATTATTATTTTATAGTGCAGGTTGTCAAAACGGAAATATTCTCTATAGATGTAATTGTTACTGCAATTTTAATCCTTGTTAGGATACATAAAGGGAGTGAATAAAATTGTTTGTTTGTTTTGAATGTAAAAACGTAAATTCAGAAAGAAATTAAGCTACATTCACTCTGGTGGAATCTTTCTTAATTTCAGTTGTATCAGGAATGCATTTGGTCCATTATTTATTTTTAAAAAACGTGCTTTAGTTCAAATAAACTGAGACCAGTTCCATGCTTCATGGTGTTCTGAAGTTCAGTACAAGTGTTCAATATAAAATCAGAAGTTCAACATAAAATCAGAAGGCCTACTACAGTGGCCCATGCGTCTCTTCCAAAGGAGATATTGAGATGGCATCTCTCTGAAACATTTTCTTACTGAATTATATTGAATTAGTAGATCCATAGGGAGAATTCAGAATGTTCTTTCCCTCCATTTGGCCTTAGCATATGAATCTTCAAAAAGTTTTCATTAATATTTTGGACAGTGATACTCAAAAAGCATAAATCTCAGTAGTAATTTTTTTTCCAGTTATGTTGAAATTCTTAATTTTTCTTTGGAAATTTTTATGGAAATAATTACTGCTTTTTAATCTTTCAGCTTTGTAATCCTCTTCTGATTTCCTCACTTAACATTTCTGGAACAAATACAGCTTGTTTTTGTACCTTCTGTTCCCATTCACTCTCTTCTCTGATATTCCTGTGTAATTTGTGTTGGATATATCTTGGACTTCTCCTGTAATATTTTTCATCTTTGTTGGATTTTATAAATCTAGTTTGTAATGAACTTTGAGCGACATTTTCAGAAAGTTTATTTTTATACATTATGAAAAAAGCAATGATTAATATAACTTTGGAATGCCTAGAATGTTGACAAATGTCTTCTTACAGATATGTTTCATTTTAGTGCCCATTTACTTTAAAACCAATGTTTAACAAGCTATTTATTCTGTTCTACCTCGATAACATAATGATATGACATAGTATTTACTGCAGCAGCAAGAGAATCAATTCTGATAATGAATTTTAAAATACGCTTCCAAAGTAATGTGTATGTGGGTCAATTTACTGCTTCTTTGCCACAATTCTATTCATGTTTTTTGCTACAAGTTGCTCTGAAAACATAATAACAACTTTTAAAATACCCAAGCCTGAAGCAATAGCAATAAAGTCCGGGAAAATATGTATTTTATTAGATTGAGAGATGAAAATACAGTGAAATATGAAGTTAGTTCTGTGCTGAAGGCTGCATTTGGAACTATCGAAATGTAAATGAAAGCTGTCATGCTGTCAGCTTTCTTTCATTTCTAATGAGCTATCTTTGCTGCTCAAATAACAGAAGTGATAACTGATTTTACAGATGAGGGTAATGCCACTCTTGTATTGAGATGGCTCTTTTTACAGTTATTATTTCCCCCCACATAAAATAAAAAAAGGATAAGTAAATTCTAAAACAAAAATTGTGAAACGAGACGCATCAGCAATGGTAGTCAAAGCCCAAATACAGGGCGAATTTAATGCTGGTATTAAGAAAAGCACAGATATAAGCAGCTTCCAAATATCTGATATTTTAGAAGCAAATGAAGATTAGGTTATAGATGGAAATACAGTAACTAAGGAGAATTAGACTTTAAGTATACCTAAACGGGTCTTCTGAAGACAATCAAAATTGAACTAAAACAGAAGTAAGACACTTGCTACAGTAATTCCAATTTGCTTAAAAGAAACATTGATTGTTTATAGTAATAAAAATAGCATTTATCACTGAAAGCCTATATATTGGACAAAATCATCAGTAATGAAGGTACAGCAAGTAGCAATAATGTAGAAGAAAGTGGCAGAGAATAATACTCATGAATCAGTGGAAATAATTTATTTATTCTTTCCATGTGCAGTGTAAATACTATTACAAGTCATCAGTTTTTATATAAAGGACAGGAGGTAGTCCAAAAGACGGAGATAAATTAAAAAAAAAACCCACAAAACAACACATATAACAAAACAGAAGAAAAACCCAAACCTTATTTCAAGTCAAGTTTATCTTTGAGTTCTTTCTGTTTTCATGGGATTTTTTTAAAATGGTTATTGTAGGGTTGGACTTTTACCCTCCCTTTCTCAGTTCTTTCTTCTCGGTAACATTTCATGCTTGGAAATAATTTCAATCATAAAATCATAGGGTGATTTTAATAAACTTCCAAAGTCTCTACTCTTTTATACTTAAAAGCTATACTGCCTTTTTTTTTCTTTTTCTTTTTTTTTTCTTTTTCAATCTGTGAATGGTGCTGCTACCTGTAAGCAATAAAAATGCTTAGCTGATGGGAATAATTATCCAAGATAGTTTCAAAGAACTGAATTAAAATAATTACCTGAGTGGTGTTATTTAGTTTGTCTGCAAAGTGTGAAGCTCAAATAAGTGTTGTATGTTATGTTAGGAACATGAGTTTCAACACGCCTGTGAACTTTTCAAATGAAAAAAAATAATAATCCAGTAGTCTTTTAATTAGATCACACTTACTTTTTTCAATCTGATGTTCTGGATCCTTTAGTGACCTATTCTGGACACTTCAGAGAAATCCTAAAAACAGCAGGGTAGACAGATGGGACATATTTTTTCCCTCCATATTAGATCTCACCCTAATTTAATTTGGGTGAAGGCTGCCATTACCTCTGGAGCATAGAGTTGAAAACATAATCCAAAGAGTTGCCTAGCTTTAATATTTAAACGCTGATGCTTAAATGACTGTTACAAATATTAATAACTTGGCATAATTTAATTGTGCTTGTGGTTGTCTAAACCTTTAGAGTATGTTACCAACTTCTTGCCCTAAAGAGCATTCTACAGACCAGTGAGTTCCACAGCAACGGTGGGAGTATTGGTGGGATACCATTTTCATATATTTCATTTTGCAGTTCCTTATCCAAATTCATCACAGTTTTTGCTTATTGGCCATGGCCCAACTCATTTTTCTAGTACCCCATCCAAACAAAATACTCCAATAAGTAGTTAATTCATGCTAATTGCTCTTTAGAACTTGCATCCTTCTATCTGTTGTGTATTGTTTTAAAAATATTGGTAATGAAGTATTAGCATATATGGACCAGAGGCTTTTTTTTTTTAATGTGTAAGCTCAAAGAACAAGAATTACACAAACCTCATTGGAATTGTAAGTAGCGTAAAACTGTTTCTGGTGAAAATTGAGCTCTTGAAAGGACAGAATACTTTGACTTATGAAATATCTTTATTCTGAGCATCTCAGACCAATTATTAAACAATTTGTAGTACCCTCTGAGATATCTAGCCAATTTACAGATGAAGAAGCTGAATCTCAGAGAGATTTAGGTCCAAGTTTTAAAGGTCTTTAGAACTGAATCTTCCACACTGTTTGCATGTAGATAGTAACTGGTATTTTAGAATAGTTCTGTGCTGCAAATCTCAGAGTGGACTTTACATCAATTTGCAACTTTGCTAAAGATGTTACAGAATATTTGACAAAGACAGACACAGTAGCAATCTCTATGGAATAATCTGAGAAAAGTCTGGGTTACGCTTACATCAATTGTAAAATTCCCTTTGGATCCTGTCACGGTTCTACATAAAACTGAGAGAGCTAGTTTCAAGAGGGATAGAGGTACATTATGGTGCAGTCAGAACAGATCAGATAGAAATTTATAGTGGTGAGGTCATGCATTATATACGCATCATTACAGCAGTTTGAGTGCTTTTATCTTCCCACTACAAAAATGGCAATGGTAGATTAAAATCTCCAGTGGAGAGCACAAATGGCAGATCCTTGATGTAGCTGAAAAGCAGCCTTCAAATTGCTCTTTAGAAAATTGCTGTATGTGGCTTATACAAATAATTCTGCTGACTGTGGTAAATCAACTTTAAAAAAAATATATATTATTGTTAGCAAAATTCTGTGGTCTGTCTGAATAGTCGTAATTCCAGAAATGGGGAAAAAATTTATTGTTGAGAGAGCTGAGAACATAGTTGAAATTAAGAAATTGCTTATGTCTAAGAATAAATCATACCATCGAAACAGGGAAACAGATTCCTTAAGTGATGTTTTTCCTTTTCAGGATACAATCAATTTTGTTTTCTCTGCTCTGACACCAAAAATGCCAATTTTAGAATGCATGTACATCAAACAAGCTATTGACCTTCTACAGGTAGATAAGACATCACTTTTTCTATCTGTTATTCTTTCTGTTAGTTGTGCTGGGATGTTGTTCTAGCAAGGCAGTAGTCACATGTTGCATCTGTTTGAAGGGTTTATTGTCAGACCGAGATGAGAAACAGCTCAATGAGGAACATATTGCTCGGTTGTTCATTTTTGCTGTAATGTGGTCTGTTGGAGCACTTTTGGAACTAGATGACAGGCTGAAAATGGAGCTGTTCCTACGGAAGCATTCTGCAGTGAAGGAACTTCCAGCTGTGAGTGGAGAAGAAACCATGTTTGAATTTGGAATTAATTCATGTGGCCAGTGGGAGCACTGGTCAAAGAAGGTTAGTATGTTGGGACATACTAAGCTTTCTGGATGAGTATAAAAGAAAGATGCATTTGGTAAGAGGCATATTATTTTATCATTTAAAGCCCTCCGTAATTCAGTTAAGAAGATCAGCCCTACCAAACGTTCAAAAAGTTTCCTTTGTGAAAGTTTTTTTTTCCCTTTTTCTTTCTTTTCTCCATAAATATCTTTTTTTCAGAGAATGGGAACATACATTTGAAATAGCTTTGGAAGTGAAACAGAAGAGTTACCTTAGCATTGCCTGCTGTCTGTAACCCTAGTATTTAAGATCTCCTAGCAAGGAAAGGCTATCTTCATGTATCTTCATGTGTTGGAGAACAGTAAAGTGAAAATATCCCATTAGTCTAACACCTTTTTAGAAAAGCTTGGCAAGGTACTGCCTGGTTATAAATGGATGCTTGGCTTTCAGGAAGAAATGTTTTGCTAATGTACAGTGCATTTGTTTTTGTGTTCTGATGCAAAGTGCCTGTGAGGTCATGTAGAAAACCTCAGACTTTTTCATATCTTTCTTACACAGGTCCCTGAATATATTTATCCTAAAGATTCAGTACTAGAATATACTTCCATTCTAGTTCCAAATGTAGACAGTGTCCGAACAGACTTTCTAATGCACACTATCATGAAGCAAGGAAAAGCTGTTTTGCTGATTGGAGAACAGGGAACAGCAAAAACAGTTATGATTAAGGTAGGTGGAATGGAAAAACATATATCTTTGTATGATAACACTACAGTAAAAATAATCGACATTGGCACAAATGGTTAAATGGAAGTGAAAGAGTAACGTGATTTGTCTTTCAGTTACGTAATAGCATTCTTACTGAGTCCTTTTGGCAATGCTCACATGGCCTACAAGCAAAAAACCATAAGTGTCTATACTTTAGTATAGAGAGAGGGTTCTTTTAAACTTTGCTAACCGTGGTCGCAAGATTATGTGATAAATGCTCTTTCATCTGCTTTCTTTTCTTTTGGAGAAGTCAAACTGGAGAATTTGCTAAGGAAATACTGATTCTTGAAGGATTTTTTAATTTCCTTGTGCTTCTTCAGTGGTGGCACATGTGAGTGGATCTTTTGTACATCCTTGTTGCATAGACATTCTTCACAGGCCAAACTGGAGAGAAATAAAGAACTTCCTTCTTTACTCTGGGTAATTTTTCAGAGGGTGAATTTACTGTTTATTATCTGCTCTTTTAGTTCCTTCACTGAAAGAGACATTGTTCTTTCTGTGAAAGAAAATAATAAGATGGCTATTAAATTAACATATTTTCCATATTGCTAAATGATGCCAGTTAATCTTGTGACACACATGAAAACTAATAACTTGCTACAGAGGAGCCGATAAACAAAAAGATGAGCAAACCCAAATTTCATACCAAACCTGACATCCCTTATTTTAAAAATCTAAGTTTAATAGTTTTCAGCATGGTTTTGGTGACTTTCAGGGGAATATGTATACTCTTTGATCAATGAAAGATAGCTACGTAAAGCTGATCTTCTGTTAGGACAGCTGAATTTACCATGCAGGCACCTGTACCTCTAGTGCAGGATCTGTAGAGATCTGGAAATTGAAAATATTTGAAAAACATTGACCTAAAGTGACCTTTGGCTTTCTTAAAATCTAGATCCATTTTGTGCCCCCCAAGGATGTGCTTTCTGAGTCCTGACATAAAGTGAGTTGTACCAATGCCAGTAGCCATTAATACGACTTTTTCAGTTCAGCTGTTGATGCCAACATGCATGCCGGTGTAATGTCAGCTTCTGTTCCTGGCACCAGCTGGAGAACTATTTTAGCAGAGTGAAGAGGCGGGGTCTGGATGGTGGTCTCGATATTCTACATACTGGATTTTGGCCAGATACTGGCAACCTCGAGCCTTCAGCTGCCATTCCTGTCCCTAAAAATAATTGGAGCTGATTCTTGGGAGTTGCTTACCCCACGTCTATTCTATGGAGGAGAGTATGTTCCTTACACAGGGGAGCATAGTGTCAAAAAGTGCTGGTGGATATTTGATCGCGTTTAAGGTTAAGACTGCAAGTTAACTGCCTGTGCAACTGTTCCCTTTCTGCTGTCATCTTCTGTAGAATTGTACTTTACTATACCTTGTGGAGAAGAAATTTCCAGGTATAGGCATCTGCTTTCATGAAAAACTAAAAAGGTTTTATTGTAGATCACTTCAGGTAGTAATCTGAAGGGTTGAGTAAGGCATCAGTATATATTAAAATAAAGAACTTAAACCAGAAAGCTTTTTTTTTAAGACTCTCTCTGTATTTTTAATTCTTGATTTGCCGAAAAAACACCTGAATTTAACTCGAAGCTATAGAGTTGAAAATTGCATCTAGAATCTGATAGCAAACTAACTGAAATAATCTCATTAAATAAACTCTTCTTTTTCAAAGATACTTCTCATTTTTGTTCTGGGGTATATTACCATTGCCATGTGAAGACTCTGAAATGCTGTAATTAATAAAACACAAATGTGTGTTTTAAGTGTTTTTGTATTCATGGTTGTGGTGCGTTGACCTTGGCCGCTAAATCAGCAATGATAAGGGCTTATTTTTCTGATGTACCACGCATTTCTAGTCAGCTCTGTTATAAAGATAAGAACTTTAATTATATTAAACTTTGTCATCACGGTGGAAGAATGGAATCTTTAAAAGGAATAATGTTGGAAATCTGGAATTTTTAATACTATTTTATGTCCCAGGATTCTTGCTAAACAAAACATTTCCTTTGCTTTATATGTATGTCTTGGTGTCACTCCAGGGTTACTTTTTTTTCTTTTTCTTTTTTGTTCCATTATAAAAGCACATTAAATATGAAAAATGGAACTCTGTTGTTTTAGGGCATAAGCAATGGCAGTGGGAATTGTATGCATTCATAAAACCCAAGGATTCCTGTCTTCATTAAGAGAAGATAAATAGTAGCTGGTTATCATTTTACACTACTGTTCCTGTGCATTGCTTTAGATGTAAGGTATGGAAATAGTGTAAATTTGAAAAAGGATTTTTTTTCACTTATTCCTTGAAGACTGCTGTAACAGATCACCATTAATAGATTGAGTTTAGAAAAAAAAACAGCATTTACTAATGCAAAGTTTATTTGCATCCTGAGTTGTCGTATGTCTATTTGTTGTAACACTTAGTAAGTCTGTTAAAAGCTTATGAATTTTAATGCTTAGAAACTTTATACAAAACATTAACTGAGAGTTTGAGTTTCATGTGGGAGACAGTATATTTATTTTAAATAAACTGCTGTTTGGCATTTTAAAGTTAACAGCAAGACTGAGATTTTGTAGATGTCTGATTTTTGCAGGGCAGCTGGACATCTGTGTCTCCTGTCAGTTGAATTCATCTGGAGTCACCAGTTCATTTTACTTAAAATTGGTTTATCTTACAGGATTACACAAGCAAGTATGATCCTGATGTTCACTTGACCAAGCGTCTGAACTTTTCTTCTGCAACTCTGCCAAATATGTTCCAAAGGAGCATAGAAAGTTACATAGATAAAAGAATGGGTACCACTTATGGTCCTCCAGCAGGGAAGAAAATGACTGTCTTTATTGATGACATCAACATGCCTGTGATTAATGAATGGGGTGATCAGGTAAAAGGAAGATATTGACATTTGGGAATTGGTGGTCTTACCATTATTGCTGTTGGAAGTGTTGACCTGTGGGTTACAAAAATGAGAAAGTTTAGGAAAAATTATCGTAACATGGACTGGATCAAGTATGGCTACTAAAAGTAATTTCCCCAAGCCAGGTTTATTGTGAGTGGTAAGCTGTGAGCGCCAAAGATTACGGTCAGCATCAAGCCATTTGGTGCAAGCATTGTAGATTCTAAGTTTTTTGTTTTGGTTACATGCAGAGTCTCCAGAATTTACAAACTCTCTGCACTCAGAACCTGTCTGGGAAAGGAAGCATGCAAATCCAGGACACCAACAGAGATTCTTTCCTTCTGTCCACTCTGTGCTTTAAAGTACAGTTATTATTAGGTGAAATCTAATGCCACAGTTGACATCCAAGTCTAGTGAGCTGCTTGGAGGTATTCATAAATGAATACTTTATAGACCTGTACTCTGAAAGGTTGACTTAAGTTTAAAAAAAAAATACCGCTGAGAAAAAGTCGTATTCTTCCTTCTAGTGTAGCTCTGTAATCCTGTTCTGTCGCTGCCTCTCTACAAGTGAATGTGTGACTGTGCTTTGTGCTAAACTAACCATTCTTTGTCACTCACCTATGTGCCTGTATCAGTCTGAATATATAGTCTGACTGGGTGTAACTTTAAAGTGCTGAATTTTCTTAGACTGATATTATGGAAGCCCATTTGAATGCCTGGCTCATGTCCACAACTGCTTAGCACCCAAAACTTACATGCAGCCAAGCCATTGCATCAGGACTCTTGGTACCATTTTACATGGCTTTATAAATTGCTGAAGTGCCCAGCAGAATATGTGAAATTAAGAGAAAGAGAAAATGTCTTTCCTTCTGTCTATTGATTTCTTATACTGGATATTTCCTCTTTTATTTATCTATCTATTTATTTATTTATTAATTAAGTTGAGAATCCTGAAATACTTAACTGCTCTGTTTCTTTTTTTTTGGGGGGGTGGGAAACTAGATCACCAATGAGATTGTAAGGCAGCTGATGGAACAGAAAGGTTTCTACAATTTGGAGAAGCCAGGTGAATTTACAAATGTGGTTGACATCCAGTTTGTAGCTGCTATGATTCACCCTGGGGGAGGTCGGAATGACATCCCACAGCGCCTGAAACGCCATTTCACCATCTACAACTGCACGCTGCCTTCCAGTTCATCTATTGATAAAATATTTCGAACAGTTGCTGAAGGCTATTTCTGTGAACAACGTGGTTTCCCTGAAGAAATATGTAAACTGGCTTCAGCATTAGTATCTACAGCTCGGAAAGTCTGGCAAACAACAAAAGCAAAGGTAATGTTACATCTGTTACAAAGTCTTTGACACATCAGACCATGACAAAACAGCAAGACCCAGGCCTTTTGTACTGTCGTGTATGTTCATACTTCATATTGTGAAGCTGTGACCTGTAACTTCATATTGTGACCTGTGACCTGTGAACTTCTGTCTAATGCTTCCATCCTGATTTTTTTGCTACAAGTACCTAGTTAGTTGACTAAACACGTAATCATACACAGTGTCTTCTATAGTTAATGTAAGAAATGCATCATGTAAGTATAATATAACAAGCATAGCTGATGATAACATTTAGAGGTCTTCTGGTTGAGAAAATGTCAAGGGCATAAGAAACCATAAATTAAAAGCTGGGTAGGATTCTTCTATAAAGATTTTTGGGATTATGAGAAAATTTAAAGACCTGAAAGATTACCAAGCCAGTTTCAATAATTTACTAGCATTTCTGGCTATCCAGTGAGGTCCCAGTTGACTGGAGATTAGGGAATGTGACTCCAATCTACAGGAAGGGCAGGAAGGAGGATCCAGGGAATTACAAGCCTGTCAGTCTGACCTTGGTGCCATGGAAGGTTATGGAGCAGATTATCATGAAAGTCATCACATGGCACATATGGGACAATTAAGTGATCAGAAGCAGCCAGCATAGGTTTATGAAAGGCAGATCCTGCTTGACTAACCCAGTCTCCTTCTACGACAAGATGACCCACTTCATGTATGAGGGAAAGGCTGTGGATGTTGTTTAGCAGGATTTTACTAGCATTTGACACTGTTTCCCACAGTATTCTCCTGAAGAAACTGGCTGCTCATGGCTTGGGCAGGTGTACAGCTTGCTAGGTGAAGAACTGGCTGGATGACCAGGCTCGGAAAGAGTCACAGTGAATGGAGTTCAATCCAGTTGGTGGCCAGTCACTGGTGGCAATCCCCAGGATTCAGTACTGGGGACAGTTTTGTTTAACAATTTTATCAGTGATCTGGATGGGGGGATCAAATGCACCCTCAGTAAGTTTGTGGACAATACCAAGCCAGGCAGGACCGTTGATCTGCCTGAGGGTAGGAATGTCTTGCAGAGGGATCTGGATGGGCCAGACGGATGGGGCGAGTCCAGCTGCATGATATTCAACAAGGCCAAATGCCAGGTCCTGCGGATTGGTCGTAACAACCCCATGCAGAGAGTGGGAAGAGTGCCTGGAAAGTAGCCTGACAGAAAAGGGTAAGGGGGTGCTGGTCAACAGCTGGCTGAACGCAAGCCAGCAGTGTGCCAATGGCATCCTGGCCTGCATCAGAAGCAGTGTGGCCAGCAGGACTAGGGAAGCGATTGTCCCCTTGTGCATGACACTGGTGAGGCTGCACCTTGAGTACTGTGTTCAGTTTGGGCCCCTCACTACAAGAAGGATGTTAATTGTGAAATTACAGACATTGCTATTGCTACTGTCATTTCTTCATTTTTAACTTTGCTTTTTAAATGACAAGCATGCATTTCTGCTTTAATGTGGTATTGATGTTGAAAATATGCAGTATTCACTTAAGTCTAGATAGCAAATATTTAGTGCTTATTTCAATATAGATTATGACATTCTTTTGTAGATGTTACCAACTCCAGCTAAATTTCATTACATCTTTAATTTACGAGACCTCAGCCGTATTTGGCAAGGAGTACTTACAGTTACTTCTGAAGTCTGCCGGAGCATCAGTGTTTTGGTAGCTTTGTTCCAGCACGAATGCAGACGTGTTATTGCAGACAGGTTCACCAGCCAAAGTGATAAAGACTGGTTTGAAGATATGATGAAAAAGGTAGGCAAATAATGTTAAAGTATTTGCCACAGAAAGTGGTCAGTGAAATGTTTTATGACTAAAGCAATCCTTAATGTATTGTTGTAGATTGCTGCTGCAGAACACGGCCAAAATCTATTTGAAGATGGATCCACAGAATTATACTTCGCGGATTTTTTGCGTGATGCCCCTGAAGCTACTGGAGATGAACCTGATGATATAGATTTGAAGGCCCCTAAAATTTATGAGCCTATCCCATCTTTGGATTATTTGGCTGAAAGACTGCAAATGTTCATGCAACAGTACAATGAGACCATCAGAGGATCAAAGATGGATTTAGTATTTTTCAAGGTATTAGTGCCTCTAATTATATTGATACAAAACCCACCTGGTCTTTAGCCCTTACTGATGTATGGCTCTTATATTTTTTCCATCAGATTATATTTGGAGATAGCTCAGAATTGTGAGCCCTGTTTCCAGTGATGCTTACAAATAAGATTTATAAAGCCATGCTTCTGTCTCCCAACTGCCCTTGCTCCCATGAATTATTCCATCTCTTTGCAGTTCTCCATCTTTTCTTTCTCCTGCCTTGCATAATCCAAAACATAACTCATTTGTTTCTACAGTGCACATTGTGAATGTCATCTGGCATCTCTAGAAGTTACCTCCTCAAAGGTCTCTTGATGCATGCTTCTTTTTTTTTTCATCTTTAGACTTAGTTCGCTAAGATAAATACAACAGTTGAATAAGAAATTTCTGTAGTGTACTTGTATTGTACTTTTGGCAACCTACTTGGAGAGACTATAAATAGCTCAGCTAAAAGGTTGGAGGATGATGTTAATCCTCTTCCTTTCTAGTTTTCCTTCAGTCCGCTAAAGAGGCATGCACTCAGCTCTGCTTAGTACAGATACTGCATAGGACATTGTGTCACATGAGTTTGATACAGGGACATTTCTCTTGGGCTAGGTCTGCTGGTCACTGAAGGCAAGGGGAAATCTCTTGTTGATTTTGATGAGTATAAGAGTGAGTCTTTGGCATAGGCTCCAGGGAAGGCCTCTAGCTGTTGAAAAGCAGTTGCTCAGTGATGTTTCCTAGATGAATATTATTTTTATGGCTGTTCATCACTTTTTTTCCTCTCAATACACAGGATGCAATCACCCACTTAATTAAAATATCACGGATTATTCGTACTCCACAAGGAAATGCATTGTTGGTGGGTGTGGGTGGATCTGGAAAACAGAGTCTGACCAGACTAGCGTCATATATTGCTGGTTACGAGAGCTTTCAGATTACTTTAACAAGGTAACACAATGCAGTGTACATAGACATTTGCTATAGAAATGAACTGCAAACAAGCAACTTAAAGCAATGCAAACCTGTCAAACATTTGATCCCTCCTTGTAAACTACATTTTCAACCAAAAGCACCTATGCAAATGCCCAATCTGTAGATGACAGATCCTGGGTCTTTATTTTTCTACCTTTGTACCATTGACAAGAAGTCTTTCTTTTCTTCAGCATTTGAGTCTGTAATGGATCCTTGTGAAGTCCCACTAAATTATCATAGAATCACAGAATCATTAAGGTTGGAAGAGACCTTCAAGATCATCTGGTCCAACCATCACCCTACTACCAATGTCCCTAAGCACCTAAACAATGTTCCTAAGCACCAGGTCCAACTTTTCCTTGAACACCCCCAGGGACGGTGACTCCACCACTTCCCTGGGCAACCCGTTCCAATGCCTGACTGCTCTTTCTGAGACGCTTTCTTCCTCTGTTTAAGTTTTCCCATTTCGCACTAAAGATAACACGGAAATAATATACTGGTGTATTGACTGTGGTGACCAAATACTGATGACTGGGGGAAATAGTGACTTTCACTGTAGATGCTTATGTTCCCAGAAAGTATGATCACAAGCATTACCAACAGCTTAATAGTGGGTAGTACTGGAATTTAGTAATTTGTAGAAACTGGGGAAGAAAGAGGGGCACTTATTTATTTATTTATTTATTTATTCTTAATTAGAACCCTGTATAATAGAGTTTGCTTGTTTTCTGTCTTTATTCTCTGCATGTTGTTTTGAAACAGCCCCTGTCATTCCTGACAAGAGCACTGTAAGAGATCTCTGCAGTGCTTTGTCAGCATTGTCACTTAATTGTCTGGAAGGTGTTCATTTAAACCTTTCTGAAGTGACTGGGAGTAACTACTGCCTTCCACCTGTTTATCTTTTGGCATAGGGTTTACAGGGTTGTCAGTGTGTTTTGACTCTGAAATCTACTCTACACCACTGAAAAATCTTCCTGAGAGAGATGTATCAGGTCTTTGAACATTTTTATGAGGTTTCTGCTGAGGGGAAAGAGAAAGAAAGACATATCAAGGCCTCTTTCTGTGTCCCAGAGGCAGGAGGAAAGAACAAAATAAAGGAGGGAAAGAAAAAAAGCCTAGAGTCACAGAATAGGTTAGAAAAGGTTCATTTGCTGAAGCTATCTAGAGGTGGGCTAAAAGCAAGTAGCTGAAGGCATGTATTTACAAAGTAAATAGTCATCTTTTGTACATTGCCACAGGAGGCTGTGGAGGAAGCAGGTTTAAAAATGGATACTGAAAGGACAAGATGGACATTCCTAATGTTCCTGATACAATGGCTGTAAACATGGAGTGGGGAGGGGAGGAAAGGAACGGGCAGCGAAGAGTGGATGCTGGCTCGTATTCTCTCCAAGTAGCATTTCTCGTTGACAGCGCTACGAGTATTGAGCTAGATGGGCTGCTGTTCTGACTCAGTGGAGAAATTCATGTTCTTATCAGAATACCACAAATCACTGTAATAACCGTAGCTGACACTTGCAAACTGAACAGTTAGATTGTTGTACAAGTTCTGCAGTGCTTGCATTAGGGGTATTTATAGATCAGTGTTAAGATGGAGCTGCAAGAGTGCTGGGAGACTTTCTGTATGGCATATTTAATTTCAAAACAGTGTTGTTTTCTAACACTGAGTAATGGGTTGTATGTATTGCAAGTATTACTCGTGGCTTTGAAGAGACTCTTGGAAATAGGAAACTTTTCAAAAAAACCAGCTTCCTAAATTCAGCAATGTAATAGTCTAAGTACACAATGGACAAAATCTGCCATTTTAGTAGCCTGACTTTGCTTCATCTGATACTGCATAATCTGAAAACTGTAGCTGAATTTGCATGGACTTTTATCAGAATCATACATATATGTATGCGCCAGCTACAAGAGGCATAATGAATGAACCAGTCATGGTTTCCATTCACAGTGGAGTTTATCAGCTCAAGTGATAATGTTCAAACATATCCTTTGATTTCAGTTAAACCAAATAGCACAGTAAAAACTTCAGTGGTGGTTATTCTTGTCTCTTAGTGACTTCATTTAACTTGATCTGAATATCTTCAAAAGATAATACAGCTGTATTTATGTAATGGCTACAGGCAGCAGAGCATACTTGACAACTTAATCCAGCCACACTAACCTTCAGTTCTAATAAAGAGCTTCAGTCTACAAATTGTAGAGATGCAAAGCAATATCATGCATACATTAAACATAGTATTACTCTTACCATCTTTTTTTTCCCAGCATCTTATTCTGTTGATTTCAGCTCATCTCCCATGATTTATGGAACTGATCATTTACTTTGGGAAAATATTTAAGAAAGAAACCTGAAAAATGAAAGCAGGAGATACAGTATTAATATCATATGTAGACTTTTATCTTGCCTAAGTAAACTGAGCCAGATGATAGATATTTCCTAGAATAATCTTTCATTTTTGTTCTTTCTTTAATCCTTTTCTACCTCAGAACATATGCCACCAGTAACCTCATGGATGATCTGAAAATCTTGTACCGCACTGCTGGGCAAAAAGGAAAGGGCATTGTCTTTATATTCACAGACAACGAAATCAGAGATGAATCTTTTCTTGAGTACATGAACAATGTTTTGGCTTCAGGCGAAGTCTCGAATCTTTTTGCACGAGATGAAATAGGTGAAATCACGCAAGACTTGATACCAGCAATGAAGAAGGAATACCCAAAGCGTACTCCCACTGGTGAAAATCTTTATGATTACTTTCTTACTCGAGTTCGAAATAACTTACATGTGGTTCTTTGCTTTTCTCCTGTTGGGGAAAAATTCAGAACTCATGCACTCAAATTTCCAGGTCTGATTTCAGGCTGTACCATGGACTGGTTCCAGTGCTGGCCTAAAGATGCTCTTGTAGCAGTTGCACAGCATTTTTTAGTTTCCTACCATATCGAGTGCACAGATGAAGTGAAACAAAGTGTTGTTAACACCATGGGAACATTTCAAGATATTGTAGCTGAAAAATGTGTTGAATACTTTGAACGATACAGGCGCCGAACATTTGTGACTCCAAAATCTTACCTGTCCTTCATTGGAGGCTACAAAACTATTTATGAAGATAAATTTGCCAATGTTGGAAGTTTGTCTGAACGTATGAGAACAGGTACTGTAAATATTTTTTTTTCAGTTGAGAAGAGTTTGAATAAAAGAATGTAAAAGTGTAGATTCTTACATACATAGAGAGTTAGCTTATGGGTTTAAATTGTGAGCTCACTTTCAAGTTGTGGATGTGTGGCATCCGTAACTTCTCTGAGCAATCTATTCCAGTGCCTCACCACTCTCTGAGTGAAGAATTTCCTCCTGAATTTAAACAAATGATCAAGTAACAGATACTGAAGACTTTTACCCATAAAATGAAAAACAAATTGTTTTAAATAGTGAATAAAAATTATCCCTGCTTAATTTTGGTGTTCAACAAATGGGATCACTCACTGGGGTTCCTAAATATGAATCTGAGTGACGTATTTTAAGTATCTAGATCACTGAGGTTTCTCTCTCATGTCTTCATATTACTAAAATAGAGTTTATTCTACACAGGTCTTGCAAAACTGATGGAAGCTGAAATTTCAGTAAATCAGCTCTCCAAAGAGCTGGTGATGAAGGAGAAAGATTTAGCTGTGGCTTCAAGAAAAGCTGATGAAGTTTTATTGGAAGTAACAATGAAAGCCCAAGCTGCCGAAAAGGTGAAAATGCAAGTGCAAAAGGTAAAAGACAAAGCTCAGGCCATTGTGGATGACATTGCCATTGATAAAGCAGCAGCAGAAGAGAAACTTGAAGCTGCAAGACCTGCATTGGAAGAAGCAGAGGCAGCCCTGCAGGTCAGAATTGAATATTTTGAATGTACATTTAGTTAGCTATTGCTGTTCGTGGAATATTGTGGTTTGTGCTTCTGATTTGAAAAACTAAAATAAAGTGAAAGGACTAGCAGTGACCTGCTAATCCTTGTAGATAAAGCCTAAAAACTGAGGCAGTGGAGAGGTATGATGAGCAGTATCTCCTCTACTATCAGGTAATAAAGTGGGTCATTTAGTGGTGCTAGCTTTCTGCAGTACTGCTTCTGGGGGACCTGCAAAACTGCAGCAGTTGTATTAAATATGTAGTCCCCCCAAACATCTTTCTCTACCGTCACGTGATGGCTTAAATAAATTATTATTTTGTTCCCTAATTTTTCAGACAATAAAACCTTCTGACATTGCGACTGTTCGCAAACTGGGTAAACCTCCTCACTTGATAATGCGAATTATGGATTGTGTGCTACTTTTATTCCAAAGAAAAATAGACACAGTAACACCTGATCAAGAGCGCCCAGGTGTGAAGCCATCATGGACTGAGGCTCTGAAGCTAATGAATAATTCAGGATTTCTTAGCATGTTGCTTAGTTTTCAGAAGGTAAGAAGATGTTAGTAGCATTATTACTCCTATAACAATCTTTAGAGATCATGTGAAAGTGTCCTCATATCATATGTGCTCTATCATCTACAGGAACTGAAACAGGTAGTCTGAAACACATTAGGTATTATGTACCTACAGTTGCAGATAACTGTGTGACTGTATTCTTCTTCATTTTCATGGTTCCTTATTTCCGTAATCTTTTTCCTGGGTCACACAGTTTCAATGGCAGACACAAACATCCCAAACACTGCATCTAATCCTGAGCTCAATCGTATCTTTATTCAGGCAGTTTTCTTGCTCTTCAGTAGGAATTTTCCTAAAAAGAACTCACTGTTGAAACACAGTTGTCTCACCATCTTCACTGCTACTAGACCTGCTTGCATGCCATCTTCAGAATTGTTCGATGAGGAGCTAGGAAGTAATATGGAAGAGAATGAAAATCCTGTTAGGAAAAATACTGAGATATCTGGGAACTTTTGGGGCTATTTTAGTAGAATGCAGAACGATCAACTGTAAGAAAAATACAGATTTTTACTTCTGTTGGGACAGAAACCTGCCCCGTTTACATTAAGATTCAGTGGACTGTGGTGCAAGGTGAATTTCTCTTCAGGGAGGAGAAGAAAGATGTCGTTTATAGCTAGTCCAGAAAAAGACCAGGGCTGGGCTATGGGATGGCAAAATCATGGCCCAACTCTAAAATCCGGAAAACTGAGCAGGTTTTTGGGAAAACCTCTGGTTTCTGCAACATTGAGGAAAACTCTATTATTTGTGCACTGTTTCGTGAATGAGCTTCAGCTGTGCATTTTGCTGATGTCTTTTCTAAGCTACTGGGATGTTTTTGTTGTGCAGATGAGGCTTGCAACCATGATTCTCACTATCCCCAGGAGCTGTTTCTCCCTGTGAGCCATATTGGCAAGGCAGCATGAGGAAACTTGCACTGCCTCTGTAGACAGTGTCTTCCTGGGGCTGTCAATATGGCCACTTTTCTGAGTGGTATCTTCACCAAGTACGTGGAGGAAATTAGTTTAAAGATAATGGGGACTAATTACACACTCCTTACTCAAGCTTACTCCTTCAGGAGGTTTCCAGTTTTGGCACTTATTTATACTGTATGTGTTCCTGCTAGTAGTTTGCAACACACTAAACTTTACTCAGAAGAGTTTGAACAGTCTCCTGGGGCTGAGTTCTTGCAGGAAGTGATATTGATGAATGTGGCGAGGAACACCAGACTATTTCTGTCTCTGATGAGGTACTTCGCATGCAGCCCTCCTGCCTCATTTCTTGTTTCTAAGATTGAGTATATATGAGAAGGAGGGCTATCGAGTCTGGAGTTCTGAGCAGATTACACTGCTTGCTTTTTTTGGTGAGACTTCTGCTATTTCCTAATTATTATTTTTTATGCAAGGAAGATCAGTGGATGAAATAACTCCTTGGGTTTAAAATTCATTACTGAAAAGGAAAAGCATGACATTTTTCAAACTCTTGAACAGAAATTTAGGCCACTTCTGATTGGTCTTTGCTTCACCCTTGTCAGCTTGCTAAATGGTAATTTTGAATAGGAGAATAAAAATACTCACAGTGAAAGCATTGCCATATGTGATTTTAAGAGTAATGTAATGAATGTCTTCGTTATTATTATAGTAGCTAGTTATTATTATAGTAGCTAGTAGACAAACACAAGCCTGTCCTTTCTGATACATATCTCCAGGAAAAGAGCAAAACATTGCTCAACACTATGAATGGGGGATGATTTTTATTAAAAAAGCATGTTAAAACATTGCCTATAAAAGGAAGATTCTTAATGCTTCTGTTGTTAAGCAACCATTGTTGCTCTGTATAAGCTCTTCTACTCTCTACATTGCTTAAGGAGATGAATTCCATTTTCTTCTGATACTTGTGTAATTATAAATTAACCACCATCATAAAAAATCTGGCTTTTCGTATTTTCAACAGATTGTGGTGGGAGAAAAGAATCTGAGATTAGAATAAATAAGTGAACAGCTGAAAGAAGTCACAGTTACAGCTAAGGAAATGGGTAGTTTAAATGAAGTGAAGTCAGTGCCTTAGAGTTTCACCTTTTCCCTTCCCCAAGCTTCATGTTGGACTACCTCAGTTGTGTTCATGCTGATGTCTAATGCCATGGTGAGCTGGTTTAGGGAAATAACCTAGAAGAAAACTGATCCCTGGTTTGCTGGCTTGGATTCCTGTCATATTAGCTTCTAATCTAGTTCACTGGGCACTGGTGATGGCATTAAAGATGTGGCAAGAACATATCTTGATGTTGAGGGGGAGAGAAAAGAAGGTACAGAGCTCTAGTGGGAATAGCTTAGTTTAAGTTGTCATGGAGCAGCCAGTGTGAGTAATGTCTGCAAATCTTGTGGGTCAGATATGGATATTAAATGTAAACTCTAGTCAACCTGGAAGTTGGAGCTATTTTTTACTACATTTCACACACACACAAAAAAACCCTACACCAACTAATCTGTCCTTTATGAAAGCAAAAGGCAACAGCTGTGTTTTGTTCATGAAAAATGTTTTGTTCTTCTGTAAGAAGTGGTGGCATCATGTTTTTAAAAATAAAAATGTTTCTGTGAAGCAGACTTTATTCTAAAATGCATTTAAAAATAATTCTTCCTTTCCATTGACTAGGACTCAATTACAGGAGAAACTGTGGAGCTTTTAGAGCCTTATTTGGATATGGAGGATTATAATCTGGAGACTGCTAAAAAAGTGTGTGGAAATGTAGCAGGTCTTTGCTCATGGACACAAGCAATGGCTTACTTCTATGGTATTAATAAAGAAGTCCTTCCTCTTAAGGTATGTCATATTATTTGTTTCATTTTTCTGAGGGATCACTATGGTTGAGGAGAAAAAATGTAACATTATTTTGAATAAAAAAGATAATGATTTACATTTCAATGGGAGCATTTAGTGCACAGATTCTTTATACAACCTGGCTATTGGCAAGTGAGAGATACTGATTGTGTATTTGCTCTCGGCCTTGGTGCCAGGCATTGCTGTTTCAAGAGAATTTTCCCTCCATTTTACGGACCTGGGAAAGAGTATGGTCATCATGGTCTTGGTAGAATCTGGGAGAGGAGAGACCTTTCTTGGTGCAGAAGTATTCTTTAGTGAATTTAGCAGGAATTCAGCACTCTAAGAAAAGTTTTGTGTGTCAATTGCTACAAGTGATTGTATATATAATAAAGTAAGTAGTCACCTGGCATAGAATTCTGTTGGAACAGTGAAATTTTCACAGTAATACAATAGAATGTGATCAGCTGCACTGCTAAAGATAGTTTTATTGTCTTGGAAATGTTTCATTTATGAGCATATTTAAAAAATAAAATAGCTTCGAATATGGTGGTTTATAATCTTTGCTTCTGCAGGTGATTTTAGTGCTCTTTTCTAAAGAAATAGATACCAGTTGGTTAAGTTTTCACTGTAGTTATGCTTAGCCTCCTTTCGTATAAGTCAGTCTGTCGATTCTATATTCAAAACTCTTCACGTATTCTTTTAGTACATCTGAATAGATCTAATTTGAATTCATTAAAAGCATGATATTTTTTATTCAAGTTACTGGTAGAGAAGACTGTATTTCTGTTGTATGTGAGTAGCAACGTTCAAATAATGGGATGTTCTCTAATGAAAACAGAATTTGAAAGGCATCTGTTGAGAGCTATAAAAGACAAAAGACCTAGGGAAGATAGTGGACTAATACTCTGATGTAACTCTGTAAAAGCTGCAGAAGTGCTCTTGTGGTTTTTAGTTGATTATACATGATTTAAGGTTACATATACATTTAATTTTATATTCAAGTATTTACATTTTGTCACGCTGGAGGTGGTAAAAAGCTAAGCATGCATTTCTTGGCAAAATAATGCCTATTGTCAGGTATGGCAATAGTCACAATTATTTTAAAACTGGAGATGATAAGAGCGAGGAGATGTTTAAAGGAGATGTTGGGGCAAGCAATGGAGTGATACTAAGAAAATAATTGAAAATAAATGTACAATTAGATAGCATAAAGGACTACCACAGGGTACATCATCCGGTATTAAAAGCAGGTTTACTGAGTGAATTAAGCTGCTTTATCTTAACAGCTGTTCTAGGAGACAAACCCCCTTCAACTCCATCCAATATATTTTTAATTGCATCTTAAATGAGACACAGTGCCTCATTAATCTTACATGTGACAAGTTGTGAAAAGTGACTAATGATGACTTATATCTTAGTAAGTATGGTGTGCAAAGTGTAAAGATGAATTCGTTGCTAGGAATGGATACCTACATTCTTTAGATATGCGGTCTGCAGCCTAAGGATCACAAGTGAGAGTTGAGTACAGCAAGTACAAACAAATGTTGCCTGGAAATGCAGTGGAGGATGGTTTATCATACAGCATTCAGCATGTGTGTACTGCTTTCCTATAAACCTTCAACATAACCATGAGCTGTTCTTTTCTAGTTTGTTATCTACTAAGCAAGCCTGCTGGATTAACCTGGTAATACAGAAACACCATCTGCTATTTATTAGTTGAAAAACATAGCAGCAGAATGAAGAGGCCCTGGCTTTAGCTGTGATTCTGCGAGCCTCCAATTAAAATACTGTGTATAAGGATATAATTTCCCTTGGAGATGTCTCCAATGATTTTAATTAAGATTTCCTTAGGCTGTTATGATGATCAAGGGAAGTTTGTCTGTAGTTTATAAATTCTGTTTGATACAGAGGGTTGTCCATATCAAGCGCTGTTTTAAATATGTGACTCTATTGCCTTTTCTCCTTTTGCTTGTCTCCATGCTGAACTAAAACCCACAGGAGTCAATAAGTGGCATTTCACCTCAGGATGAGGTAACAGCAAAGGAGTATCAAAATTTGAGGGTCATCCATGGAAATAAGAGTGTCCTGGTCAAGGCGATGCCTACCAGGCAGGAAGACAAGCATTTGTGTCTGGGTTCAAGGCCCACAATAACTGTGGAAGGAAAGCATTTACACCATGGGAGTGAAGGGGAGGAGTAGATCACCTAGCAAAACAGATCAGAGCCAGGACATGTGACTGTGGAAAGAAAAAACTAAGAATCTTTCAACAGCTATTATAGGCTGTGAAAAGCAGAAAAGAGGCATGATCTCCATGCCTTTCAGAGGTTGTTTTAATCCCAAAGAATGGTTGCGGATAGCAAAGAAATTAAGACCAAGATTTTGTTAGTGTCATTCTGCATGGATCTGTCTGCATGTGTACCTATGTATATATGTATACCTACATATATGTAATACATTTTTGAGATTGGTGATGTGAAAACATGGGCCTTGGAATATCTGCAAAACCTGTGTATGTGCTTGCTTAACGTTTCCCTATGAATCCAACCTTCTGATGATACTGAGGCTCTGAGAAAGGTGATACAAAACCAGTGGGGTGTCTAGGTGAAAAATCTTCGATGACCTGGGTCAGGAGCAGCTTGAGATTGCATTTCCATGAAGAGGTGTCAGTCAGATGCCACGTGCCCAGGAAAGGACTGCAAAAACAAGGATGCAACAAACCAAAGATGGTCACCCAGCACATCCACAGAGCACTTCCAGTAACGTTTCCTGAATTTACTAAGTATCAGTTGCACTTCACAGCAATCAGGGGTTGGTCTAGGCACTCCATTCATGAGAGGGGATAGCATTTAAAGATGTGAGGTTTTTCATTGAGGACGACATTTTTATTTAAATGCTTTCTTGGATCAGGACCAGATATACTCAGTGTTTTTGCAAAACTGAGTTTGCAGTGAATCAATGAGGAACTTAAGGCTATGTCAATACTAATAAATTAAACAGTGCTACTGAATTTTCTAGACACTGGATTGTGATCATCTTCATCGTTAAATTGTTTTAATGATCCCTAGTGTGAATTTGGCCTTGGCGAGGCAGTACTTTTTCAGCAGTCTCTGGGCACCTTTCGAAGAACCATTTTCACAAGGCCGTTTGCATGCAATGTGCTGTTTAATAGGCTGGAAGAGTTCAACCTGAGCTGTTTTACTCTTGTAAACCTCAGTGCCAGAGAGAGGTATTGGGCATGTTTAATTTAATAGTATAGCTGTAGATAGTAATTACTTGTTTATTTTTCCTGTTTTTATGTGGAATGCAAAAAAGTTTAAGAGCGGCAAGATAATCTCACCACCTGCTATGAAGTCCTCTCTGAAGGCATCCTGGAGTTCAGTCTGTGCCTCTTGTTGGCACAGGTACTGTCTCAATACTTGTACTGTGTAAACAGAGG
This sequence comes from Cygnus olor, assembly GCF_009769625.2. NCBI lineage: Eukaryota > Metazoa > Chordata > Aves > Anseriformes > Anatidae > Cygnus > Cygnus olor. Next base: position 96,185,607 of record NC_049170.1, on the reverse strand, counting down.
CAGAGTGGATGGAGGCACTCGCTGGAGCAGACGTGAGGGGTTTTGTGTGGTTCCCCACAATGCCAATGGCAAGAAAAGGCTGAAGCTGCAGCTCTAACACAACCCTAGGAGTGTTCTAATGTAGCTCCCTTGTCCACAGTGTGGATCTCATGTCTCGCATCCTCATGATTCATTCACATAAAATCCATTTATTCAGGCTTTCACACTGCATCCAACTGGAACAAATTTTGAATCATTGCTTTGCTGTGTGACTCAGGGAGATGCAGGGAGGTGAAGCTTGTTCACGTAGCAATGCCACTAAAATTAGAAAGGCCACAGTGGTTCTTTGTGGTTGGGAGACACATTTCGTTCCCTCCACTAATTGGCTGAAAACCTTTGTGAGAAGCTGCTTGTGACTGTAATAGCCTCCTTGCTCAGAAGATTCTCCTTGGCAGCAAAACTTGCCTTCTGCTCTTGTGGCAAAACTGCGCAGCAAGCAGCCAACCTACTAGTGATGTCTATACAAAAGCCATGTTTATACCCATGTAATTTTCAAAAACTGAGTTGGAAAGAAAGGCAGGGAGGGAGCAAATAGTGATGATTCCACAGCGTGAACTGGGGCGAGTAGTCTCTCTGCCTTGGGGAATCACGTAGGTTGGTCACTCCTGTATGCTGCCATTCGTTCTTGTACAACCAACCATTATTCATCACATATGAGTAAGGAACTTACAAATCAAACCTATACCAATATGTATTACTACTTTGGGATGATTACCCTAAAATTGGCTGAAAACCTTAGTTAAATTGTCTATAACATTATTTCTTATAATAAGTAATCTGCTAGAGATCCCTTTAAAGTCTTAAGTAACTAATTCGGGGATTTTTTCATGTTGAAGTGCAATAGATTTTTTTTGTACTCATCTGAAGTATTTTTTTCATTGTGCCAACATCTTCAAGGCTGAAAGCCTTTTAGGAGCTTTTAAGAACTGGGAAGTCTGTTTTATCTGTCTTTTGCATTTTTCTGGGTGGTTTATTGCTGTATGGAGATCTGGCTTTTTGTATTTACGAGGCACTATTGCTCTTATGTACTGGGAATTCACATGGCCATTCTTTTCTTTTGGGCTCACGTGCAGCTGTGATAAATGCCAAGCTGAAATATGAATCTGCACAGCCAGGTGTGAGTTCCCTATTTTTCCAGCTGTTCTGCCTCAGCTGTTCTTCCCAGCTCTCCAAGGATCTTGTTCCCTGTTCACCTCGCCATTTGTGAGCTGGGGGTGAAACAAGGTGTCATAACTTTGTTTTACTCCCATCCGTGGCTTTCACAGATAAGAGAGGGTATTCTGCACCAGGGGAGGGGGAGGTTAGGTGGCAGAAAGAGGGATATTCTGGATCTCAGTAAGAAAAGCCCAACAACAAATGGCTTAATAAGGTAACTGCTTTAATAAGACAATAAGAAGAGGAGTATGTGATAGCTTGAATGACCAGAAGAGAGTTTTTTTTTCTCCATGGACAGGATCTGCTCTGCACAACATGCCATGGGAAAATCCATCCAGGCTCCATCCAATGCTGCACAAACATGGGGTGCGCAGTGTCTGAAGGGATGTAAGATTTGCCCACTATCTATATTCCTCTTTTTATTGCTGTCTTATTGAGACATTGCCCTATTAAAACGTTAGTTGTCGGGCCTTTCTTACTGACATCCAGAAAGGACACTGGACTGTCTCTCCCTCTCTCACCTCACCCCCTATGTCATCCTGTGCTGGGGAGGAACACTGCAGAGGAACACTGCATCACCTGCTCAGAACTCCTGTAGTGTTTAAGCTTTTCCTGGGAGTTCCAGATTCATTAAAAAAAATAACATCGGTGGTTCTGAAATCTGCTTAGCTGGGTCTTAACAAGACTCACTGGTCTGCTGGTTTAACAGTGTTTATCTCTAGGAGATGCTATTTAATGTGCTCTTTGACAAACAGTAGAATAAAAATATTTTAGCCTCCTTATATTATGGATAATTTTTGAGTGGCCATTTTGCTGGCTTATCTCCGTTATAAAATATTTGCTTATCTCTAGGATCTGTCAACAGACACAGTGGCTACAGGAAAAGATATTTTTGCTGACAATGCTGTTCTCTGGAAATGTAACTCCTGAAGTGGTACTGCTGTGCTGGTTACTGCAGATATGCTTCTCTAATTCCTTCCTTGTAGACCTGCCTTTTGAAATCCACCAGATTCCATGCTCCATTTTTTTCAGTGTCACTAAATCTCAAAATGTGATCTTGGCTCCTCTCTTTTTCTATTTTCTTCTTATCCAAAGCAAGAAGATTTGGAAAATCTGATTTAGCATATTTTGATAAGAATTAAATGTATCTGTTTAGTCAAGATACAATGTCAAAAAACAACCCAAAGTTATACTGTTTACTAAGAGTCATCCCGTACATTCCTTGTTCTGTTCCTCTTCTGCTGTGATGTAATATGAGCATCAAGTTTCATATTTGTAGTAAAACATTTTTACAGATTCTTGGTTTTCATCTTCATAACTCTTAGAGCAGGAAACCTAGTAATAAGATACATGACATTTAAACAAGTGTTTTAAATATTCAGAGCAAATGGAAACAGTGTTTATGTGTAAGAGTGAATTTCATAAGAATTATGTCAATTTCTAAGCCTTTGCAAACATCTATTTGGAAACACATTCTGGTTACCTTTTTATTTTATTTTTTTATTTTTTTTCTGTTAGGCATACAGAAACGAAGATGCCAAATTTAAATGACTGGCAACTCATCATTCAAATTTTCATAGAGACATAAGAAATGTTTCTAAAGCTTTAGTTTCCTGAGGAGCAAAAAATGTGTTTGTTATGTTTTTATTGTAGAAGTAATTGATGGGAAGAGAGAGAAGAAGAGTAGTTTCCATTATCATTATTACTATTTTATAGTCCATGAGGCACAATCTTAATTTTCTTCTACACTGAGAAAATATCACAGAAAATATTGTATGCATTGCCTCATATATCTAGTATACAGCTATTTCAAGTTTATTGTGATTACAAATCATTAATCATTGTGTGATTAATGGATCGTTCTGAAAATATTATTAAAATATTATAAGATTGCCTTGAATAATAATAAAAAGGAAAAAACTGCTGTCATGTTGAGCATGTATTATTTTTAAAAATACCCATACAGTATGTGCCACTAGACAAATGTCATTTGCTCTTGCCAAATAATAGGTATTAACTACCCTTTACTTCAAAATGCTTGTAGGCAAATCTAGCCTTACAAGAGGGAAGACTTGCAGCTGCTCAAACTGAACTGAATAACGCACAAAATCAGCTGGATGAGAAGCAGATGGAACTGGATCAAGTACAAGCCATGTATGATACTGCTATGAAAGAGAAGCAGGCCTTACTCGACGATGCTGAGGCTTGCAGAAGGAAGATGAACAATGCCACAGCTCTGATAGAAGGATTAGGTGGAGAAAAGGTACTGGCACATTATGAGTAGGATTCCAGAACAGAGTTGGTGCTAGTTTTGAGAATACTCCGTAATCATCATTAGTAGTGCTCTAGAAATTCAAGGCAAGGTGATATCTTCATATCATATAGCACTTTATTTTAGTTATTATTTTTTTTAAAATCCTTCTATCTATCAAAGTAAAAAAATTTCTTGTGTTAACTGAATTCTTATGTATAATGTTTTATGTCATATCATGCGACTCATATTGGGATAAAGTTCAAATTTAAAGACAGGGAGCCAAATTCCTCTTAGCATTAGTAAGAGGAATTAGGTTTAACCTAAATAATTGCCCTAAAATATTCATAAGAAGGATTACTCTCTTTTTCTCACCAAGTATTCAAGAATAGCAATTTGAAGCTTGACTAATTTTCTGAATTATATTTTAAGTTCAGATTGCTACTGGAACCTTTCGCAGAATTATGGGCTAATCATTATCCTCTGCACTGAGCTTGAAGTTTTCAGTATGAAAGTTGGAAAGTATGCACATTTTTCTGTCTTCAGCTTCTAATGGAACCTGAGGGTTTCCAGAAGAAGCAGGATAGTCTTTTTTTATTGGCTGATTATTTCCTTTGATAAATCCTCGCTTGCAATCACACACAGTCAAAACTGGTGAGAGCTTTGACTTCATCCATTGAATCCTGTAAGGCCTGGACATCAGTGTTTGTTTGCATAGATGTGCTTCAAACTGTGTTAGTCAAAAATGTTAGATGCTTTGGCATATTTTTCAGTGAACTTCTAAATCTATAGATCAACACCAAAACAGGAGTTAGAGCGCCTTACTGTGGGTTTTCTGAAGCTTTGTGCTAAAAGGTTTTGTAAGAGCTGTTATTTCATTCTACTTTTGAAAATTCAGAGAAAACAATAAGAGACTATATATAGCACTTGGAGCCTTGGGCAAAAATGGCACTGGTTATATGTGTATTTTCTCAGTTTAAAGTGTGCAGGTCCTGACCAAGATTGCGTGCAGAGTGATTGGAAGGGAATAGAAAACTGTGGAGAAATGAATAAGCAAAGCTCAAAAATAGTATTCAGATAGTAACAGTCATGGAATAATTGAGATTGGAAGGGACCTCCAAAGATCATCTAATCCTAACTCCCTGCTCAAAGCGACCACCATGTCCCCATGATCATCACGAGATCATGACTCTGAAGCTGTGTGCATACCTCCAATTCCTTGTGTTTATTCTGCATGCTGTGCACATCAGTGTGCAAACATTTCAGAGAGGTGCCTAGCTGTGCTAATTTCCCAGAAACAGTATGAAAGCTATCCTATAGTTCTGTCTGGTAGGCAGTTCCTTGTTTGTGCGGACATTGCTTCAGGTGGTCCTCCCTCAGCCCTGTTTTATTGATTACTAGGTCCCTACTATAGACACCACTCCACACATTTTGTTTGCCAACTTGGCAAACCTCCAGTTCCTCACATTATTGTTGGTCATCGTCTCCCTCGTCTTCATTCCTCCTTTAAAACCCTCCTTACCATTTTGGCCAGCCTGTTGGCAGAGATGCTTATGCCCCACTTAGGAGGCTGTCATCTCTTTCAAGAAGACTTCTACTTCTGAAAAGGATTAAAGACAAAAATACTCAAGGCTCAAAGAACAGTTATTTACCAGAAAGAAAGAAAGAGATTCTTAGATTAGATCTTTATGTTAGGTTTGTGTCCGGTTAGTCTAACTTTTTTATAATACTTTTACATACAGCTTCGTTGGACAGAAAGCAGCAAAAACTTTCAAAATCAAATCACTAATTTAGTGGGGAATGTCCTTCTGGCCACTGGATTTCTTTCTTACTCTGGACCTTTCAATCAGGAATACAGGAATTTGCTGCTCCAGTTGTGGAAGAAAGAGATGAACAACAACAAGATTCCATACAGTAATGTATGTGTTCATGCTTTGTTCTAACTTTATTCTTTACCTTGGAGAGAAATAATGTTAAGAGCAATCCATTCCATAAGAATACTTAATTGAAAGATTATTTATTTACTGGCTGTCATATTCCATCATTTTTTTTAGTAAATAAAAATTCTGTACAGTTGACAACTGAGCTTCTAAAAAATGTGTTTTAAAATCCTCTTTATTCTTTCATGCATCACAAGATTAGTACATAGGACAAGGCTCTGCCAAATCTAAGATAGAGAGCGTACCTGAGCTGTGATGCCCTTGAAGAAAATTGCATAACATGGGAAATGAGGACAAATGTACCAGGTTAGAAGAGATTTACCTTAATATAAGGGGTTCCATCAAGTAGTCAGATTTTTCCCCTATAGTTGGTGTTTTTCACAAATACTATGTTGTGTCCATGATTTCAGTCATAAAGGAAAGCAAATCAGCTACATCTAGCATTTACTGAAAGTAGAAAATAATTATATGGAAGAAAACACCAGTTATACCTATCTCCCTCAGTGTTTTAAGTCATCACCTTATAATGAATAATTTGTGAATATTTGTTTGAGAATATCACCCCACAACTGGTATTGCTGTGCCCATAGAATTTTCCATGCAGCCTGCCATGTTAGGCCCATAGGATGGTACAGAGGTGGAGAGATTGGTCTGCAGCTTCTCATCTGGCTGGGAGTTACACTCCAACCAAGTTCCAGGGGCCCAGCAAGATTTATACTTTTTCCCCTTCTACCACCTACAATCTGATGTGCTGCCACTAAAAATCTGTTCTCTCTCTAGATGTCCATTTTTCACTCTGAACTGTGAATTTAAAATAGAAAGGGTAATTTGGATGAAAGGTTTTTTTCATATATTTCATATTACTGACAGACTACATCAGAAATTCTTTAACATACTGTTCTTAATATGTAAAATCATAAGCACAACAAACTAATAGAAATAGAAAGTTCCATTATTTTCATTTAGGCTTTCTTAAGTACAACATTTTAATAATCTAATTTGCTAGAAAAATATCTGTAAAATGAAAACATAGTTTTTTCTTTTTTCAAGCTTCGCACTTCACTTTTAGTTTTAGTATAGCTAAAGTATATATATATATATATAAGTATATATATATTATATATATATATATAAGTATAGCTCTTGATTGACGTAAAAAATACTCTTACACCCAGTTATAGCACAGACTATTATAAGTTTTGAATCAGGAAATATTACCTCTGCACACCCATGTGTTAGCAATTAATGCCTTTCTGTCACACCCTCTGCTGTCTCCCCACACCATTTAATTCAGTTTAATTTGAAATGTCTTGTTGAAATGATTAAGTTAAAAACAGGAAAAAAAATAAATACCACTGCATTTTTAAAAGCTTGGTTTTGCCATTTCAGCATTCTCCAACTGTTTAATCCATGTAGATTTGTCACCAGTAAGGCTGTTCTCTGTGAGTTTATTACAGCTGCTCCTCAACTGGCTGAAGTCTGTGTGGGCAGTGGTGCCCTAAAATGCATCTGAGGTGATGTCCCACCATGCAGCTTCAGTTCCCTGAACACATCATGTACTACCTTTAATGAAGTGAGCAACCTCTGTGAAGGGACTATGATACAGGACAGGTTCCTTTACATGAACCTTGTTCTTTCCTTTGCCCACCATCTGTCCCAAGAGTGCAAGATCTGGCAGTTCTTCTGGTACATATATTTGCACTAGCCTTGTTCCTACTCCATGACTTTGAGGAGGTCTGTCTAATATTCTTCCTCAGAACTGGAAGATAGATTCATGTGGAAGAAAGAATTTTAACCATACTAATCGAAACTGTGTTTCTGAATAATCTCTGTCCCCTTCCACTTGGTTTTCTCAATTCCTGTGTACATTTTCTCCAGCAGTGAAGGGCGAGAAATAGTTCAGGGAATCTCTTCTACTCTAAGTACAGCAATGGAGGCATTGAGCCCAAAAGGCTTCTGTCCTCAGCTTTCAAAACTTTTGAAAGAGCAGGTGCTGCTGGAAATTGCTGGGAATAAGTGAGCAACATGTGTACACACATGGCTCCATCATTGTGAAAAAGTTGAAGGTAGATCCCTATTTCTGTTGCATCTTCTTTTCAGGTTCTTGGGGGATTTGACACTGAAAACACAGTGGATAGTGCTTCTCTTAACAGTGATTGACCTTGACTTGGCAGAGTGAACCTCACAGCCCAGCCCAGTATATAGTATGATGTATGAAGATTAATGATTCTGACCTACCCAGCAAAGCTTTCTGAGAGCTCCTGATGAAAAAGTAGTATGTAAGGCCTGGATGGATTTATTAATAAAGTACTAGTAACAGTGCAGTCTCAGGCAACATTCTTCACCAGCGTGGTATGGGAGTTCCCCTACATACATTTATCCCAAGGAAGCTCTTTCTTAAACGCTGTACATAATGTTCTTAAAAGCTACTTACCTTGGGGAATATCTGTCAAGATTCTTGCCATTTAAGGATGAGAACTTGGATGTAAAATATCCTTACAGAGAAAGAAAGAACAAACTGAATTTTTGCCTCTGTGAAGATGTTCTGACTGCATTACCACTAAGCTGCGGCCTTCAAAATTTGAGGAATACTTTTTGATTGTTTCTGTGCTGCTAATGTATCTGCTTTTCTCATATAGACAGACTAGATACAGAATGTCATAATTAACGTGTTTCAAACCGTAATTACCATTCTGTTTAGATAGCTGTTGTTAAGGACAGGACTATGATTTCAGTGACAGTGTATGGAAGAGTGTTTTCATTTTTTTTTTTTTCAGTGAATTAAGTACTCACAAAAAGCAGCAGATGGGCTTCTCTTGGTACTTCACACCACAGGAAAGAAAGCAGCTTTGCAGTTCAAGCAAAAGGCTTGACATCTGCCTTACTTTGTCACAGACTAACTGGTTGTGGGTGTATGAGTCATTTAGGCATAACAATTTAGAGAGCTGTTTAAAATTAGCTATCTGTCTTTGTAGTTAGGCGTTTAAATAAGTTTCAGAGTCTGAAACTTCCTCCTGCAGTAAAAAAAAAAAAAAAATAATAATAATTAAAAAGAAAATGAAAGCTTTTTGGACCCTACTCATCTGCTTTAGGAACTAAATATGGCTTATATGGCTTTAGGTTCTGATTGCTGAAAATTCTGGCTATTAAATCCTCTACTGTCTTTTTCACAACTGGAAACTGGATTCTTAAAGTTTCTGTCTTCTGAAAATGGCTTGTGCTCCTTAATTCAAATTCTTCAATAATAAGAGAAAAAAAAATCAAAGAGGTAAAAAACCTTTTGAGTCTTGTAACCATAGATATTACTAACTTGTGATTATCACAAGTCTTACAATATTTGAAATCTTGTCTTAGGCATCAGCTGCTAAATTATGTGATTCCCAGGCTTTTTGTTTCTTTTTAGACATGTTTGTAGAGAAGGGTTAAAAAATTAGAATTCTTGAGTGAAAAGTGAAAGGAGCAAATAAAAATCATTCAATTTTATTCTTTTTAAACTCACAAATATTATTATTATTATTATTTATTTTTTATTTTTTATTTTTTTTTTATTTTAAAGAGCTTGACTTATGATTTTAGGCACTGTTTTCCTCACATACACATTCCTGACAGGCCAGTCACTGTTCCTAGTGAATAAAATAAAGCAGGTTGGTCATCAGGGGCAATCAAACTTTAGGAAAATACATGAGCTGGGAAGAGTTCTGACCATAGCAACAATAACTTTCCATGATAGCCCATGGTTATTGGTCCATAACATATATCCTCTTTCTCCTCTCCGTCCACCCACAAGCCATCCCATACTCATGCACATGGCTGGAAGGCGCTTTACAACTTTATGGCAGTATGAAGCTCTTCTGACAGAGACAAGCCTTCCTAGGCCTTCGGCCTAGCAAGAAAAGAGTTTGCCAACACCAAAATGAACTTGTCATTAGATATGGAACTGGCTTCAGAGTTTCTCCAATGCTATTGGTCCCTTTCTTTGGTGCCATTCATGTCTTTTAAGAATTAATAGACCCTCAAAGCTTGAACAGAATTCACTTTCACTATTACCCCACTTCAAAGGTTTAGTCACTGATCTTTGAAGAAAGGAAAGATAAACAGTAACTACCAAATACATTCTACCATGCCTTGTGATCAGAATAAGAATGCAAGCCTTCCGTCCAACGTTTTAGTTTTCCTCCTGTAACTGCTAGTAATTTTGTCATTGCGTATTTTCTGTTAGGACCTGAATCTTACTGGTATGCTTGTTGACAATGCTACTGTTGGTGAATGGAACCTCCAGGGTCTTCCAAATGATGACCTTTCAATTCAGAATGGCATCATTGTCACCAAAGCATCTAGATATCCTTTGCTGATTGATCCACAAGGTCAAGGAAAGATCTGGATTAAAAGTAAGGAAAAGAATAATGGACTCCAGGTAAATACTTCATTTAAAATTTTTGTGTCTGTTCTTTCATGTCACAGTTAGCAATGCAAACTATTTTTCCATCTTACTTTGCCCATGTGTTACGATAATTTGAATCTGATGTTTCTGGTATACAGCTAGACAGAAATTAAAATAAGACTGATGCAAAATCTGTGACCTATCTGTATCAGGGTGAAATAACTTGTACTGCTTTGTTGTTTCCCAGAGAGATAGTTTCAGGAGAAAATTGGTATTATCTCTTATGTAATATGTATTTTTATGATTATTTTTTAAATTACTTTTCATAGAGAAAGAGAAATATAGGGGAAAAGTAAATGACTTGCAAAACTAAGACCAGAGAGTATCAAACAATCAATGCCACATGGGTATAACACTTTAGGGTGAGCATTTTCAGATGACAATAGGGAAAAGAAAAAGGGAGGAATTAGAAAAGGACCATGGCAGCCTGAGGCAGAATGAAAATCTGGTGATATTTGAGGCATATCAAACACAGAGTCCAAATTTCAGCTGCATCTCGATGACTACATGCATGTGATAAAAATATGTATTGCTTATTTTGTCCACCTTTCTCAGTTTCTGTCTAGCAGTGCATCCTGCTTGGGATCTCTGTCTTCTATTTTATTCAAAACTTTTTTTTTTTTCCTTACAATCAGCCTACCCTCCACACTTTATTATGCCAATAAAGATAAGATGGATCATGATAAAGATCTAGAAATATAATATATTTTCAGACCAGATCAAGCATGATACTGAAGACTTAGTTGTTAAAGTATAAAATCTTTCCTATAACTGTAGATTATCACGCGAATACCCTGGTATACTACCTGTACTCAAAATGAGAGTGGTGGATAAGGAAAAAAATGAGAAAGATGGTAAGAACGGGAATATCCAGAGAGCTGTTTACATCATGGTGATGTCATGAGTTAAATCTTTAACCTTCCATGGCTGGGCCTATACTTATATTTTCTACCACCCTTAAGAAAGGCCCAGCATTCAATCCCGCATTAAATGCATTTTCTGGTAGATAGAACATGCTCACAAAACGGTATAGAAACATAGCTAGCAACAGGAAGTATTACCTGAGAAGAGAGAAAAAATAATAGAGAGTATTCAAAGATCTTGAAAAAATAGATGTCTTTATTAAAAATATGAAAAAAAAAAAGCTCTCCTAAAACATGAGAATTTTAGTCACAAAATGATTCAGGCAGTTTGTAACTGCGTGAAACCTATTGTCTTATGGTAGATTACATGGCTTCCTCTAAATTACACTAGACCTTACTTTGGCCCCCAAAAACTAGGTCAAGAAAAGCTCACGTGAATATTATTTCCCAACAGGAAATAATAGACAGAATGATGTATCTCTTATTCCACTGCTCTCGAGACTTGCATCTCCTACTCAGGATTTCAGAGAGCTGCCAAGCTTAGGGCAGGAGAGGCAACAGTAACTCTCCCTGAGTTAGAGACCTGTACCGACTCTTTCTACCATGTTGTACCTTTTCCCCCAGAAGTTTAAAGCGTCCTTCAAGCTGCAACTTCAGTTCCCTCCCTAAAGTGACACTGAGTTTGTTTTGCCTACCTTCCAGGTGGCTGCTGTAGCCACTTGCTGGCACACACTTATGGACATTGAGCCTCCGTTTTCTGGTCCAGTAATTGCGTATTCACCAATGCAAAGACTGGCAGATTTCTTCTTTCCCCTATTCATACTTTTTGTACACTATAGGTGATGGTAACAGAATAGTGTCTACCAGGCTTGCCTTGTGGTCACTATGCACAAGTATACGGCCTATGAAATCTGTGAGTCCTGAAGGGTACTCTCAAAATTTGTGACTTTGAATACACACACGTGCAACCTCTAGATACAGAGGAAGTTTTTTTGATGAAAATTCAGTCAGCAATGAGCTTTTAGACATCTTGTTTCAGCTGTGTTGGAAGAATCTGAATTCTCCCCCTGTAAAGTCCAGGAGGAGCAGGGTTATGTCAAGAATCTAAATATCCAAGTGTTTAGATTATGCCTATACATCTGGCATATTGTATTTTGCTGTGGTCTTGTTAGGGTTATATTCCTGGTCAGTCAGACACTAATTATGCCTATATATCTGGCATATTGTATTTTGCTGTGGTCTTGTTAGGGTTATATTCCTGGTCAGTCAGACACTAACTTCATCCCTCAGTTTCATTTGGACTAAAATTGCACTGTTTTGGTTGAAACAAGTATGCCTATGTTACAACAAAGCTAAAAGTGCATAGTGGTGGAATATAGAACTAATTTTTAAATAATACACTGTTTTAAACCCATGTAATTTGCCTCTAGATATTGTAATTATACCTTTTTCAAAGAGTATTCCCTTCAAGACAGGTACTTTATTTTAAAAAGCATGTCTATCCTAGCTTGTTTTCTGGTTAAAAAAAAATATTAAAAAATCATGGTATAACAGATGTTTGGAAAGACTATCCAGTACTCATCTCAAAGGTATATCTTACAATTATTAAATATAAATAAATGATAAAGAACCTATGTGATTTTTAGTAACTTTAAGACTTGATATTGTGAAATAGAAACTTTATTGGAAATTCAATATCTGATACGAGATTGTATGATTGGTTCCTGACTGAACCCTATAAGTATTTACCTGCTTCACATTAGTGTTTTGAACATAAATCCATTAATACTTTAAAGGTATTCAGACACTACAGTAATTAGATAGACTGATAACTAAATATACAGGCAACAGTGAAGAAAAACAGCAAGTATGATCCTGTGTTCTGTTAAGCTTAAAGCAAAACTTCCATTCATTTCAGAAGAGGCAAGTATTGCTCCCTAGAATGTAATCATTTGTGTAGATATCCCAGGAGGAATATTCTTTCTGAATACTGCAACACATTTTGTACTGTTTTCTTTGTGCTTGCAAATGCATGCTATATTGTGAACCAACCTTCCTAGGTTACAGCTATGAACCACAAGTTCTTCAGAAGTCATATAGAAGACAGCCTGTCCCTTGGCCGACCTTTGTTAATAGAAGATGTTGGAGAGGAACTTGATCCTGCTCTAGATAACATCCTGGAAAAGAACTTCATAAAATCTGGTTCATCACACAAAGTAAGATGAATTGTGAACATGAAAGTAAAAAGACAGTAGGACAGATGCCGTATCTGATAGTCTGGATGATGTAGAGATTCACACTTCTGCAATACTTAAAAAGATCAGCAATGAACTACTGAGTTTTCTTGTTTGCTCCCCTTAAGCAGAAAGTTTTAAAAGTGTAAATAAATTTTTTTAAAAAAGATCTTATCTATTTTTCACTGGATGAAATTACTTTTGAAAATTGAGTCATTTTTTTTTTATTTTCAGGTGAAAGTAGGTGACAAAGAGGTGGATGTGATGAAGGGGTTTACCCTTTATATGACAACAAAATTGGCTAATCCTGCATATACTCCAGAAATTAGTGCAAGAACAACAGTGATTGACTTTACTGTTACTATGAAAGGGTTGGAAGATCAGCTCCTTGGCCGTGTCATCCTCACGGAAAAACAGGTATCTAGTAATTTGCAATATTTGTTTAGAGGGAAGAATTGTTCAGTATTCGCACCGTGAATAGATATATTTTATGTCTTGGCTGAAATCAAATGCAAGAACAAAAATGCGCATGTAAGTTTATTTTTCTGTGTTTTTGCTGAAGGACAATGTGGAGCTGTTTTTTAATGGAATGGGGAGACCTCAACAAACAGTTGTTTTAAGATCTGGCCTTGGAAAGAGAAAAAAGAAAATTATCCATTAATAATGCACCACAGGCATATACATGACATATATGAAGCATCTTTATTCCTTTATGTATAGCAAATGCTCCTTGTTCAGTCAGAAAACTCTTTTATTTCTGAATTCTTTTTTTAAACTTAATTTGAATTAGATGAAAAAATGCTTATGAACTCATACTTCTTTTGCCAGCCATGGTCTAGTGTGCAAGGAGATATGAAATTTTTAAGGAGTCTTCAGCACTGACTTGACCCTGCTCCTACTAAAATTTCCATTGATTTTTTGTAAGCAAATGTGAGGAAGAAAATCTCCCAGGTGTTTCTCAGAAGTTTTATTTCAAAATACAAAATCTGAGACATCCATCCTCCAAAATAATGTGATTCCTATTCTTAAATTGTTCTTACTTCTTTTTGTGTGATCTAATTTAACAGCCTAGTTATCCAAAAACTTAGAAGTCAATTCATTACAGGCACTGGGGACAAGTTTTTTAATCTTTTATTTTTTTTATACTGTGGCAGTCAACCAATAAATTGTATTGTTCAATTACACTAAAATGAAATATTTGTTTCTTTTCTCATTAAAGTGAAAGCAAAGAAGTTGCATTTCGTAGCAAATTGAATGGCTTATTTATTTCAAATGGAACATTTCATAACTGCACTTTTGTGAGGAAAGTAACAAAGATTAAGGTATAGGTTAGCAGAGCTGCTGCTTTCAGTAAATAACACAGCTAGGCTTGCTTATGTGAGAGCTGTTCCCCACCTAAGGGAATTCATTCCTCCTCCTTCCACTTCGCAAGAGCATGTTCTAGACAGCGTGCTTTAGTGGTGCTGACACTTTCTCCAGCCAACATCTTTCCCTTTTGTTCATACAAGCATTTTCTGACATACAGACAAGTCTAAGAGCCCTTCCTTCAGCCTGATGGTCCCAACCAGAGGTGAGAAAGTCATTGCTATGCCCAAACTTCCTGTGAATTGTTTCATGAAAACTGAGAAAGTTACAACAGCAGGTAATGAGGAAAAGCTATCCACAGGCAGGGTGGGACAAGTGCTCAGGGTGTAAAACTTTTAATCTTTACTCCAGTAGATGTCTATGTAAGTAAAATTGAACAGCATCAGCAGGAGTGGCTGGGAGTAGCCCAGCTAAGCTACTTGTAGCATGGTGATTATAGACCTCTGATGAGAGACAGCGGTTTAAATCCCTCTTCTCAAGACAGAAGTGAAAGTGGTTTCTCATGGCCTGCATATAAGCAGTTCTACTTTTAAAATCTCATATAAAAGGTGGTATGAGTACCATTTAGTTTCCCTCCACACAGAGACCCTCTGTGAATTTTGTTGTTGTTGTTTGTTATTGTTTTTCCTAGACAAATCTAGTACAGCATTCTTATTGAATGTATGTAGTAACACCTAGATTGCATTTTGGGGAAGAAAAATATTCTTCTGAAAAATATTCTGGATGAATAGCACTGGATGTGCTATGCATCAGCTGAAGGGAACTGCAAGGGCAATACTTGTTTAGTATTAGCACTGGTTGCTGCACAGGGACATGGTTACTGGTGATCCACATTTATTAACCTATTCATTTAGCAGATATGAAGAAATCACGGTTGTTCTGTCTCTTCTGTCTCAGTAACAGAAGAATGTCCTGCCACAGATAGCCAAAGCTGATGGACCTCTGATAAATTTAGTTCAAAGACAAGACAGAGCATTAACAGAGAATCTGAAAAACAAGTTCTCTGTTACAAACAAGAAGACAAATTTCTGATCACTGAGCTAAAGTAATAGATTAAAGGAACCAAGGCATTCTTAAAGACTGTTGTAGTCATCAACAGCATATATGATCAAAGAAGTATTTATTATTCTCAGCTTTAAAGTTTTTACTCCCTAAATAACAAAAAGCCTGTCACCTGATATATATGCTTATTTTCTGAAAGACACACTTTAAAGGCTTACAAATAGAATGGGTGGGGTGTCTGTGCTTAAGATAAACTTGTCCATAAATAGAATTTAAGTATGTACTTAAATGCATGTTCTAATCTTGTTTGTGTTAATGAAAGAGGAGAAAATGTGGAAACTGAATCTGAATGACTGAGGCTTAAATCATTCTCTTCTTTTAGGACATGTTTATTTGTAGCTTCCACAGAGGTACATAATATAGCCCTAGAATATATTATGAACAGTTTCCAAATAAGAAGTTTGTGAGAGTGAATGAATTTGTCACTCCTCCTTTGAAATACACGAGAGCCTCTCCTGTACTCTATAACTGTGTACATCTCCTTTTTATCTAACTTGGCACATTGTCAAGAATGAAAATAAACTGAAGCCATAGGTGTAGGTAGACTGGTATTATTAACTGCCTTTTCCTTACAGAAAGGTTGACTCGATTGATTAAATAAAGGTACCTGGCAAGGGTGTCTCTGAGCTGTGTTGGACTGTGCAATATAAATGCTTCATTTCACTTGGCATTGTGTTGACTTGTCTGTCATTGTTCACTTGCCATTGCCTGTCTTGTAGAAATAGAATAAAAATTCCACATCACATAGATAATAATTGTTGTAGTATTTCCTATTTTCTAAGCAGTAGGGGAGTGTATCTTACAAAGTCACAGGATAATAGAAATTAGAAAAGGAAAAGGTCATCCAGTCAATTTCCCTAAAAATGTAAAATTGGTCCATAGAATGCATTTTTCAGTCCTTTGTCTGATTTAAATTTAAGTACTTAATGTAATATGACTCTTATCATTTCCCATTGGAAACTAGTTTCAGTGCTTTATACATCTTACCATGAAGAAGCTTTTTTGGGGCAATTCTGATGCTTTTTCACTCCTCGGTGTGCTGCATCGGTCAAACAAATGTAGTAGACATAAATTACTTTAAAATACAGAAATGTTACATACTACAGAAAAAGCAGGAAACCCCGCAATCTATCATACATGAAATCATGTTTTCTGTGTCATTTAAGGCATTTTTCTTTGAATTAATCTCAAATATTCTAATGAACATTTCTGATTTTCTGAATACAGGAACTGGAGGCAGAAAGAGTCAAACTGATGGAGGAAGTGACATCTAACAAGAGGAAAATGCAGGAACTTGAAGATAATCTACTCTTTCGTCTAACCAGTACAGAGGGCTCTTTGGTTGAAGATGAGTCTCTGATAGAAGTCCTAAGAATCACTAAAACAACAGCAGAAGAGGTGAATATTGAGTACATTGCAGATACATTTTGTAAATGTAAGGATTATCTGTAGGAAGATCCTTTTTTTGGTTTTGTTTTTCCATTTAGAGTTGCTATGTAGCATCTGACTTCTTAACAAATAAATGGTAGAAACATTATCATTTTTCATCATAAAAATATTGCAGAATTAAACTATTACCTGGATACTGTCGCATATTCCAGACATACCTTGCAAGCAAACACATGAAGACACAATGCCTCTGTTAGAACACCGATTGAAGCAAAGCTTGACTAAAAATACAAATGTGATCTTAATCAAGACCTTTTACTTTTGCTTGTGCAGTATAAATCAAAAGTGATGTGACTTAATCTGCGTGGTCTTTTCAATTAATTTTAAGGTCAGTGAAAAATTAAGTGTAGCAGCGGAGACAGAGGTGAAAATCAACACTGCACGTGAAGAGTATCGGCCTGTTGCTGGTCGTGGTAGCATCCTTTATTTCCTAATTGTGGAAATGAGCTTGGTTAATGTCATGTACCAAACATCCTTACGGCAATTCCTTGGCATTTTTGATCTATCAGTGGAAAGATCTCAGAAATCTCAGATCACAGCAAAAAGAGTACTATATGTAATTGAGCATCTCACCTATGAAGTCTTCAAGTATACAGTTCGAGGGCTGTATGAAAATCATAGATTCCTGTTTACATTGCTTCTGGCACTGAAGATTGACTTGCAGGCCAAGAAAATTTCGCACAATGAGTTTGAGACACTGATCAAAGGTAATTTCTCCTTAAAATCTGCTCTATTTACATATGACTGTGAACTGCCTAATTCAGATTTTGCACTGCTTACAATAGCAATATGTTGTATCCAGTAGAAGCGATGATTTTTAACTGGTGAATGAATGCATGTATATTGCACAACAGAGGTTTACAATATAAATTTAACAAAATGAACAGTATAGATTATTCATTGTCAAAATAATGCTAAGATCAGTTATAAGGCTATTTAACTGTTTTGCATTGGATAACAGAAAAAAACATTACTTTGTAAGAGGCTGGGTAATTTTCTCCTGTGTACCTCTTTTTGAGTTCCCACATACCTTCATCTGTGAGCTTGGAGACAGTCAGAAAAATCTCTTTTTATTGCTGGCGAGCAGGCATATGAATGCATTAGAACTCTGTATATTGAAGTGTCAGCATAAAAAAGTGGAAATTTGTTACATATTGTAAAACATTGTTATATGTCAGCTCCACTACATTATGCTGCCTCTGCATGTCACTGCTAAGACACAACGACAAAGAAAAGTTTTGGTAAAATTTATAAAGTTCTGGTGGAGGTGGATTTCACTGTCTCCAAGATAAGCACAATCACATACCAACATAAGTTCAACAGGGTACCTGCCATCCAAATATATCAGCTTGTTTTGCGAACACCAGTTTAATATTCAGCTATGGCTCAGCTGCATGGGAGGTGCAAATGGGCATGATGCTGGAGTGGTGTGTGAGCTAAGAGTTTGTTGAAGTTACACAGTTCTGGAAATGGGTGCATGGTGTGCTTTCTTGTTCTGTAGTCTAGATGAAGGGAGACTGGGCTAACCATAGGTCCTTTCTACATCTGGTCTGAATACTTGGGTTTGAGTAATCTTTCTGCTGGGAAAGTATTACTCCAACTCTACAGATGGATAAAAAGAAGCTCAAAAAATACTGGGATATCAACTTTGGGAGGCACTGAGACCATTCATCATTTATGACCCCAATCCGTCTTTGTTAAATAATTCCTTTATGCACACTCTAGATCTCCATGTCTTAGTTTGCAAAGATTTTTACTCCCTAAATAACAAAAATCAATATTTTTGATTACTTTTTATTTTTTCTGTTTTATCAATTTTATTTTTTTCCCATACAATGCTTTTTTGCTTTGCAGGAGGTGCCAGTTTGGATCTGAATTCCGTGGAACCAAAACCAAAAAAGTGGATCCTTGATGTGACATGGCTCAACCTTGTGCAGTTGTCTAGCTTGGGCCCTTTTAGTCAGCTTCTGGTGCAAGTTGTTAGGAATGAGAAGGCTTGGAAAGCTTGGTTCGATGCAGAAGCACCTGAAAAAGCTGTTATTCCTGATGGGTATGACAGCTTACTGGATCAATTCCGTAAACTACTCCTTGTCCGTAGCTGGTGCCCTGATCATACTGTTGCCCAAGTAAGATAAGCTTTCATACAGTGTTTATGCTATATGGTGTCTCCTGTAGAACTACTAGTTCTAAACTTCTGTCCTCTGACTTTGATTTTATCATAATATTTGTTGCAGAATGAAGTATTTTGAAAACGAGAAAGATTTTTGAGGTCCTTCTAATATACATGAAAGAAATATTTAATTTATTTAGTTGTAACAAAACATTGTACTTGATGTGTAAGAATGCCAGTCTTTTTTGTGTGGCATTTCTTAAGTGGAACCATGAAACTTGTGAAGCAATTACATTTGTCCAGAGAATTAAAAGATGCATCCCTATTTCTTCACACAAGAAGTGGAAAGAGAACAGCTCACGTTGATGACAGGTGCAATAAAATAGCTGAACTGTTTACTTACCTGTAGCTCCATGCTGAGGAAGTAATAATTAAGACTGTCTCATTGCAGATACGGTAAGAGAAACTGTAATGGAATAGCAGTTTCTCAACAGGATGAGATATTTCAATTTTCGTTTCCATATAGGTTTATGAGATGTTCGAACCTATCAGTATATCTTATTTTCAATTTTTTTTTCCAATCTTCAGCTGCACTGAAAAGTAGTACTTCTGATTTTCTTCCATATCTCAACTTTACACACTAGACATTGTGGTAGCATCCATGTTGTATTTAGGGGACACCATTTTTTTCAGGGAACTCTTCTTCAACAAGATCCATGGGGGATCCATCCTTCTTCCTTTCCTATTCTGTAGCTGGCAAAGGAAATAAGTATGGGAACTCCACTTACTACAGTTTAAACAGACCAAAATAATAAAGCTGCTGCTGCTTATCCATCAATACTTATATTGTCTTGCAACAACCATCTTTGAGACAGAATGTCTCTGAACAGTAATTTCAAAAAGTGTAATTGTTTTAATTGTTGAGGAAAAAGGAGATCCTTTTTGTTATTATTTTCTTTCTCTCTTCTTTTCCTACTTTCCCCAAACATTATAAGGTTTTACCTCTCTTAACTAGGGCAGAAGTCACACTTAATAGTGGAAAGTGTATTGATTGATGTATTTTTTTTTTTGGAGCTGACATCTTCCTCAGTCCCCTTTGATCCTGGGTGTTTCTCTCTGTAATGCACTCAGAGTCTGTGCTAGTAGTTCACACAGTTGGAGAATCATGGCTCTCAGAAAAGTCTTTTATATACCAGGATAGCTTAGAAATCCTTTTACAAAATGTCCATGCAAAGAGGAAAATAGAGGCATAAGGAAGACTGAGACCTTTAAGGATAAAGTCTGAGCTGTGTTTATATTCTGTAGAAACAGATACTCAGTGTAGGACTTGAATTGGGTAACCACCAGGCGGGAGAATTCTGTTTGCATTTCCAGCAAATCTATGGAAGACTCTGAGTCAGTTGAAAGATCTGTCTAGTCTGCTGTCCTGTAGAGCCAGTGCCAACAATACAGTCATAGAAGAGCTAAGAATGGGGCTACTATAAGCATTCTACCAAGCTTTAGCAATCAGTAATTCAGGAGCAACATTTTGGTTGTCCTCAGCGCCAACAGTGGATCTATTTTGCATGGATTTCTGTAGTTCTTTTAAAAAAACATTTAGCATACTTAAACAACAATGTTCACAGAATGGCTGCTGTGTGAACAGAATTCTTTTGTTTCTTTGAAGTTTGCTACCTGAGAATTTCAATAGTTGCAACCTGTAGGACTGTAACTTTTCTTTTGTTAAAGTTGAAAATAAAAGTTTAAAAAGTTCTTGTCATCCAGTGTGTAGATATTGGTAAATTCCACATCAATGATTATTGGAAAATAAAAAAATAAAGTGTGTATATATATATATATATATATATTGTAACTTGTGTTTTTGTTTGTTTGGTTGGTTTTAGGCTCGACACTACATTGCAGAATCCCTGGGCGTGAAATATGCAGAAGGATTTATTCTTGAGATGGAAGCAATGTGGACAGAAAGTGACTGTCGAACACCTTTGACATGCTTTTTATCAGTGGGGTCTGACCCCACTGAAAATATAGAACGTCTTGCAAAATCAAAGGTATCCTTGAGTCCATATAAATGCATTAGCTGGTTCAGATTGGATTCCTATTTTCTTTCATGGCTTATAATACGAATACAAATATGAGTGTCAGCTTTATGATAGTGTTTTCTGTCACCTGTTTGGCCCATAAACATAAATGAACTCGTAGGTAGTTCCTTACACTGTCTCCAATAGGAATTAGTTTCTGTAATCAATAAAGAGAAAGAGTGGCTCCTTTGAAAGCATTTCAGAGTACATGATTGAGCTGTAACTCTGACTTGCATCCAAGAGCTGAGTATTTCTATCCCACTGGCCGTACAAGGGGGCAAAGGATGCTAACCTCCTAACAGAGTCACTTGAAGTCAGCCAGTCACTTAGTCATTCTTGCAACTGGGGGAACAAAACTCTCCCATTCCATCAAATCTTAAGCTAGACCTTAGTTAGTTTAGGAAAGTGCTCAAAGATAGAAGGTGCTCTGCAGCTGACTGTTAAAAAAACATCAGGTTTTGCTGTCATTCCAAAAGTATATTGCAGTGAGTAGTTTTAAGATACTTTCATGTTTTAAGGAAGAGTGTATAGAACAACAAGAAGTCAGGCTGCAAAGGTGCCAAAGAGATTACCTGGTTTATTCATGCATGGCGTACTAATGGCACCCCTAAATATGATATTAGCAATATAAATCAATCATTTACAGTTGGCAATGTTCAAATTCATGACAAGAATGTATTTTTCACCCTAACATTTTATTGTTCGGATGTCTCCACAAGAAATGGAAACAGTATTTGTGACTACTGAGCTATATAGACTTCTTTATAAAGCAGGCAAACTATCTTAAAACTAGTTGGATTTCTGCCCCCTATGAATTTCTGCCCCTACTTGAATTCAACACTCTGAATTAAAATGAAATTAATCTTATCTAGCATTATAACATCATTAAAAACATCATTAAACATCATTAAATATATTTTAATTATTTTACAGTTTGTTTCTTATTTTAGGGACCTTCAGCAGAACTGTCAAGGACAGTTGAGGTGACTAAAATTATAGTATTTTCATCTGCATGGTGCATTAAGATGACACATATGTTGGTCTCAATTAACTATTTACAGAAATATTCTGTAGGCAGACATTTTGATACAATTATTTCAAAAGGAGTAAAATGAGGACGATCCATAATGAAAAAATATTTTTTCCTTCTCTTGATGTTTCTATAACCCTTACTGATTGTACATTTGAGAGGTAACATTGCTGAGAAGAGCAAGTTATGAGCATATATGCTTTGTTAGGGAATACTGAACCAGCTGAATATCTATGCAGTCTGCAGGGGTAGTTGTAGTGTCTGACTTACAGAAATGCTAGCTGTACTCAGATACTTCTCCTTAGAACAGATAAAGTTTTTGCTCCTTCAGCATATGGCCAACTCCACAGCTTATTCAGCTTTGCTTCTTTCAGGTTATTTAGCTTCTCTTCTTTTAGCTGCATTTTCAGTTTTCACTGATCTGAGAGAAGGATATAGCTTTTCTGATCTTTGGTGTTTTCTTCTTAAATCTTTTTCCAGGATGTGGAGGATCATATGCAGTAGCTGCATTTATACTATTAAATAAAATCAGGTCAGGGCCTGTTCTCTGACTGTAAGGTCAAGTGACCTGCCAGCTTGTGTTCGTATGGTTAAGCTTTCTCTCTCACAGCCTCATCCACACTGTTTAGGACTGTCTGACTTTCTTTCTTTTTGGTTTCACAGCAACAGAAAGTTCCTAGAAGGAAAACTTAAAGTTAACTTCTGCAGCTTTTAGCTAGCTGAAGATAGGCCCAGATTGATAGGTCTTGATGCAGCTCATGGCTCACAGCATAAGAGATAGTCAGCTCTGGGTCTGGAGCAGGAAACTGTCCATGAAACTCAACTCTGTCTTTTCATCAGTTCTTTGCCCATAGCTTCATCTGTACCTACAATGTATATGGACTAATATACTCAACTGGGCTTGACAATTCTGTTTTTTCCCTGTTGGGAGTCAGACAATCAACCTAAGCCAGGGGACTGCTTATTTAACAAGAACAGTAAGAACTATAAGGAAGAGGGAGTTTTGCCTGCATATTACCCATGGACTTGTATGGTCCTGAGAGCAACCTGATCAGTTTGTCTTTTTCAGATCCCCTTTTGAGGGCTTTTTTCATCTTCTGTTTTTCTGAATGACTGCACTTGGAGGTTTGTACTCTTTTGCTTCCTCTGTTTTAGTATAACTAATCTCCACTGATTTGAGAGGTTTTCTTTGTGGCACAGTGTCACTACATACTGACTTACAGAAGCAGTAAATCATGTGGCTAATCCACTACGTTAAAAAAAAAGAAGAAAAAAAAAGCTTTCTTTTTTCCTTCCAGAACATTCCCTGTCGTGCCATTTCAATGGGTCAGGGCCAAGAAGTCCATGCAAGGCGCCTGTTAAATCAGTGCATGCAAGATGGAGGATGGCTTCTTCTACAGAACTGCCACCTTGGCTTAGAGTTTCTTAGTGAATTAATGGACACCATCACCACAACAGAAACTGTGAATGAAGGTTTCAGGACCTGGATCACTACAGAGGCTCACCCAGAGTTTCCTATTAATCTTTTGCAGTCATTTATCAAATTTACTAATGAACCACCTCAAGGTAGGAAAACATGCTTTTTTGGAGGGGTCTAAGCTGGGGGGGGAGCTTGATTTTATTTCTCCTCTGTATCACTGTAATCTGTGCAGTGTTTTAGTCTTTATTCTCTGTTGTTTCATTAGCTAAATACAGCACTATGTTAGTCACTCTTGCAATGTATAAAGCATGACCCTTTCAGGGAGAAAATGGATTTGTTTTATAACAGAAATTGATAGTGATTTTGTTGTTTGGGTAGACCCTGTGGATCATGTCAGTGGTCCTTTCTTAAGCTTAGTGCATGCCATCACTCTTTTCATGCCATCCTGTTAAACCCAGCCAAAGACGCAGAGAAGAACTGATCCTATGCTCTACTGGGTAGGGAATGGAAGGGCACTTCTGAACATTCAACCTAAACCTTCCTAGTTGCAGTATGTAGCTGTGGCTGTTGCTTCTTGTTATGTCACCTGGCACTGCTGAGAAGAGTCTGATCCCAGCATCTTTGTTACTGTCCTTCAAGTATTTGTGAGTAGCTACTGAATCACCCCTTAGCCTCTGTCACTGCAAGACAGTAAATAATAAACCATGGTAGATCTGGATACTGGGGTTTACTTAAGAACCAGTGAAATTAGGGCTTTTAGGCAACATGATTATTTTAGACACTCTTTCATGCTCCCACAGCCACACAGTGTTGCACTAATTTGGTCTTGACTTCCCTTCCCATCACAGATATCACAGCTGGTCCAGGAAGGTCAGAGAGAAAGTCAGCAGGAAGACATGCTGGTTTCATGCTGTGTAGCTGCATGCAGCTACCAGTCTTGAACATTACTGGCCAAGGTCCCTGGGCATCCTCTGATATTTGTCTTCATATGTCTCCTCCATCTCTGGGACCTTGATCTACTTCTGGGATGTTTTCTTCGGTTAGCATGTTCTTCTTGTGCTTTTCTCCACTGTTAAGTCTTCAGGTTTCCTAACTGTAATAGTCTATGAACAGAGGCACAATGTGTGATCAGCCTCCTGACTGGTAGTTCTGACTTACATCATTCTGACTCAGCCAATTTTTGTAGCCTGTACCAGTTACAGCTGCCAAGTAAAAGGTTTATGCTTTAGAGTTTAAAATTTCAGTTTTGAACTGTCTCTGTCCCACATACGTACACACAGTTATCTGCAGCTTTTCCGTGTTCACAGTTTAAGCTGTTTTTGCATACCTATCTTTGTAGGTCATGCACTTTCAGCACCCCACCACATTTATAGGCTTCTCCCATTTCTCTTGTATGCCGAAAGTGGACGTTGTGTCTGAGGGGAAGCCTGACCAGTGCTAAGGAAAAAGTGATAAGAACTTCCTTTAATCTGCTGGCTATGTTCCTTCTAAGGCTGCCTACTTTCTGGTTTGTCTTATTGGCTAGGAGAGTGCTATTTTGTCTTGTAGTCATCCTGGCATCTGCAATAACCCTGAGGTGCTTACCAGTAGGACTCGGCCAGTTGGATCCCAGCTTGTACAAATGCATGGAGTTAGTCTGCCACAGTTGTTGTTGAACTTCATGCAGGTTCTGTTGGCCAAGTCTTCAACTTTATACAGATTCCTCTGGACTGCTGCTCTGCCATTTGGTATATCAGCCACTCTTTCTAATTTAGTATTGTCTGCAAATTTGTTGAGGTTGCCCTTTATCTCCTTATTCAAGAAACTGATGAACATACTGAACAATATCTGTTCCTGGTGTACTTTTCCTCTTTTTCTGGCTGCCAGAAAACTGTAAGCCATTGATTACTTACTAATCTTTGAAACTAGTAGGCAACCTGCTGGCATTCTATGATGAGGTGATTGGTTTAATAGATGAGGGACAGCAAATGGTGTTTTTTATCTTGACTTGAAAAAGGCTTTTGACATGGCTTCCCATAACGTCCTTATAGACACACTAATGAAGTAGGGATTACGTAACTGGACAATGATGTAGACTGATAACTGTATGAAATGCCAAGCTCAAAGGGTTTTGGTCAGCTGCACAAATCCAGCTGGAGAGCAGTCACTAGTGATGTACCCTAGGGATCAATATTAGGGTCAGCAATGTTTTAAATTATTTAAATGTTTAAAATTTAATATGTAAAATTTTTTTATATATATAAATGCTTAAAATAAAATGTTTATACTTTTAATTAATAACCTAGACAATGGGAAAGAGTGCAGCCTCAGCAAGTTTATAGATGAGACAAAGTGGGAAGAAGGGGTTGATACACCAGATGGTCATGTTGTTGTTCAGTGGGAGCTTGACAGGCTGGAGAAATGGGCTGACAGGAATCTGCTGAACTCAACACAGAGAAATGCCAAGTACTCCGCCTGGGGAGAAAGAAATCCATACAACTGCACACAATGGGGCTGACCAGCTGCTAAAGCAGCTTTGCATAAAAGGGCCTGGAGCTCCTGATGGACATCAAGTGGAACATGGGCCAGCAATATGCCCTTGGAGCAAAGATGGCCTGCAGCACCCCGGGCTGCATTAAGGAGATCATTTCTGGAAGGTTGAGGGAGGTGATACTTCTCTACTCAGCCCATGCTGAGAGAATACCTGAAGTGGTCTCTCCAGGTTTGGCCTTCCCAGCACAAGAAAGACATGGACATACTGGACTAAGGTCAGTGAGGCGCCACAAAGATACTGAAGGGACTGGAGCAGATAAGGAAAGGCTGAGGGAGTTATGATTGTTTAACCTTGAGGAGAGAAGGGTCAGGAGGCATCTTATCATTGCATATAAATGCATGATGGGAAGGAGTAAAGAAAACTGCAAGACATTGGTGACAAGTGAAAGAAGGAAAGGCGATGGACTTAAGTGGAAAGCCAGGAAATTCCAGTTCAGCATTAGAAAAATAATTAACCCAGTGTGAGGGTGGTCAAATACTGGAACAGCTTGTGCAGAGAGTTTTAGAGGCTCCATCTTCAAAACCCACCTAGATAAGGTGCTGAGTGATCAGCTGGAGTTGATCCAGCTTTGAGAAGGGGTGTTGGGGAAGGTGACCACCAGAGGCTCCTTCCTTGCCTCACCTGTTTGGTGTGATTCTGTGTGATACGAAAACATCCAGTTTTTCTAAGTAGTCTGTAACCTATTGCTGTCCTGCTGTTGACTGCCACTCTCTTACCCAAATTATGTTGCTATCTGCAGATGTCATTTATGTATTTATAGAAGAAACTTTACTATACTGCCTTATGTCTGCTCATTGTGTATGGTGAGGGAAGGCTGTATTTGTATTTTGGACTCTGGCAGAAAGAAATCGTTAAGTCTGACACTCTGTCTTTTAACTCTCTCATTTTTGACTGTGTAACACGTTAATTTGCCCTTCATTTATATGTGTGTTTTACCACTGATTTCAGTTAATGAAGTCTGTAGGAGCTGAGAATTTGTATCCAAGGTCAAATTTAATCCCTCAGTCATTTAAAACTCTTAATTTCAGTATTCATCCTCCTTTGCACTTCAGTAAGATTTCTAGTGTTTGATTGCTGTCGAAGACACTCTTTCAGTGTATATACTTCACCTTCAAGAGCAGTCTCCTGATAAAAATTTCTTACCTCTTTCTCTTCTCTTCCACCCTTTTTATTCAGTGCTCAGCATATTTTTAGTTGCACTGTGATCCCTCCTTATCATTCAAATCACAAATCAAATCTATCAAATGACAACACCCTATAATGCCAAGAAGCAGTGTTCTAATCCATACTATAGCTTATTTACAACTTGCTCTTAATAACAGAAATATGCCTGGGGTAAAATTTAAGTCAAGATTAAATATAAACAGTTTTAGTGTTCTGATACTGTCCTGCTACACTGGTAGCATGATGTGATAAGATTCTTTGTTTGATGAATTCCTCTTGATTCTGGAGCTTTATTCTAATAATATGTTGAAAATGTGTTTGCTTGAATATTGTTCTGCAGGATCTTTGTGAAATAGGAAAGAAGCAAAAAGTCTTCTCTTGTATCACAAGAAGTACAGTGACTTGGCCATTCTATTTACTGCACTTGAAATCTATCTTTTTAGTCTTGTGTTAAGCTTATTAGGTGGAAGGTATCATAAGACAGACCTGGTGTGAGTAACTCACGCTTGGTGTTGTCTGGCAAAGGAGAGACTATGCTTCAGTAACACTGCCAGAAAGCATCTGCTATTTACATATTCCATGGAAGCTGAAATTGTGTCAGTAACATCTGCCTGAATCTGTTCCTGGGATATGAAGCTTCAGTGCTCCAACAAACCTCCCCAAGTATTAATATTTCCACTATGAATTTAGGATCTTACCTCATCTACTTGGTGCCAGTTTAAGAAGCTGCATACAGAATTTTGAGATTGCTGTAGGAATGAAATCTAAATAAATTATCTTTGGTAGAACCAAATTTCATTTTATATGTAAATATTGAAATACAGACTACTGGATGTGCAGTTTCATTTGACATGTTAGGTGTCTTTGTCAGTTGTTGAATAGTTATGTTTATTATTCAGTTGTTACTGCTGACATTTGGAATATGGTTACTTAAGTGGAATTCCTTCTGGATTCCAGAATTTAATATAATCTCTGGTCTGTCATCTTCTACATGAAACAAAATGTAGTTGAACTTTGCCTGGTATGACCAGCTGAACAGACAATTGATTCAGAGGGATTATTTGAAGCTATATATAGCTATATATAAGATAATAATGTAAATTGCAGGAGTGAATCCTCCTTAGCAGAAGTTGGAGTTATCAATTCCATACATTTTTTTGCTCATATATAACATTTTTATACTTATTTTCTAGGTGTGAAAGCTAGCTTAAAACGAACATACTCTGCTATTACTCAGGATCACCTAGAAGTGAGCAACATGCCACAGTGGAAACCACTGCTATATGCTGTAGCATTTCTTCACACAACTGTTCAGGTTTCAAATTGTTTTTTATTCTTCTGTCATGAAGCCACGTTTCATTTGTTAATTAATATGTTAGTAATGAAAAACATATCTATATGTAAAGCCTATATTGGCAAATTAATATAAACAGAATAAGAAAGAAAACACGCCTCTATTACTGCACCTGTCTGCACATGTTGTTCTTGTCCCTCCAACAGGGATGGTATTTCAGAGTCAAAAACGACAGTGAACCAATTAACAGTTAGATTACTCTTCTGTTAAAGTCTTTGGGCATGACTGTGTGATCTATCTTTTAACTAACTGGTTTGTACTAATACTTTAAACCATAAAAGCACATTAAAGAAATTTACAGCTTGGAGAGGAAGACCCTAGTCTAGAAACTACTGCTTTCGAAATGAGAAGGGGTGATGGGGTAAATATAAATCCTTCCTTCACTGAAACCTACAGGAGGAAATGAAGGTGGAAGATGGTTCTGGGTCTTGCTGTTCAGGAGTTCTATTAAAGAAAGTGCTTGATGGATTAACCACAACTTTTCATTGTTCTCTTGACAGATTTTTCAGCGTCCTTAGTTTATATTTTTTACCTAGTTAATTTAATTTTATGGCATCCATGCCCTGATCCATTGTGGTCCAAGTGGCAGCCTGTGGTGTGCTTGCCTTTGGATCATCTTTTTGGAGGTAATTAAGAATATTAGATACTGCTCTAACATCCACATACTGCTAGCTGCATCTCTAAATGAAGCAGCTTTTTCTGTCTGCACCTGCAGAGGCTTCACTGGTATGAATGTCCGTAAAAGAACCACAAAAAATAGTCATGGCTGATGGATTTTGGACATCCTTTCCTAAAACAGCACCTTCATTTTTGAAATTAAAAAAATACAGTTCTAGACTCACAGATTCACTGTACTTAAAAAAGAGGGTATTTTCTCTGTGAAAATGTTTATATTCCTCTTTTTTTTGCTCATCTCTGTCTACTGATGATGATAAATGAAGAAATATTTAAGTACTAGATAATTAATCAAGCATTTGGCCTTGTATGCATTAAGTGAAAAATCTTTTTTTTTTTTTTTAAAGTTGGTGGAATACAGCCCAGCATATTTCATGTATTCTTCTGCGCTCAATCTTTTCTCCAAAATTAGTATCAGCCTTTTACCTTTAATTCTGTCTGTCTTACAGGAAAGAAGAAAGTTTGGTCCACTGGGCTGGAATATTCCTTATGAATTTAATCAGGCAGACTTCACAGCCAGTGTGCAATTTGTTCAGAATCATTTGGATGACATGGACATTAAACGTGGAGTGAACTGGAGCTGTGTTCGCTATATGCTTGGGGAAGTACAGTACGGTGGCCGCGTAACTGATGACCTTGACAAAGCACTGCTGAATACATTTGCGAGAGTATGGTTTGGAGAGCATATGTTTAGTGACAAATTTTGTTTCTACAAAGATTATATTATTCCAAAAGGGAAAACAGTTGAAGACTATCTCCAGTACATAGAGCAATTGCCAGTGATTGATACACCTGAGGTAAAATATTTTGAATATTAACTAGAGTTTTTATCAGAAAAAATCGTTTTCCAGAGCCATGAGTGTACAGGCGGAATTAGCAGGCAGACCAATAGGGGTACTGTTGTAGTGGGTGTCTATTAAATATCTGCTAAGCAGGAAGATGAAGTAGATGTTCAGACACTTAGAAGAAGCCTCACATTCACGTGCCCTGGTCCTGTTGGGCAAGATACAGACTTACTAGAGTGTGTCCAGCAGACGGCTGTGAAGCTGATAAAGGGACAGGAGCGTCTTTCATACGAGGAAAGGCTGAGACAGCTGGGACCATTTAGCCTGCAGAAGAGAAGGGTCATGGGGAGATCTTATAAATATGTATAAATACATGTTGGGAAGGTGTAAAGAAGACAGAGCCAGACTCTTTTCAGTGGTGTCCAGTGAAAGGACAATAGGCAATGTGTGTAAATTAAAAACCAGGAAATTCAATCTGACCACAGGAGAACACAGTGAGGGTGGCCAAGTGCTGGCACAGGTTTACCAGAGAGGTTGTGAAGTTGCAATCTTTGAACATGTTCAAAAACCCAAGTGGGCACCATTCTGGACAGCCTGCCCTAGCTGAGCTGTTTGAACATGTGGTTTGGATTAGATGACCTTGACAGGTTCTTTCCAACCTGAACTTGATTTTGTGACTTTGCATGGGATAGAGCAGACATGAGTAGAAAGAATTAATGAATAAAAAGTCTGTATAGTCTCATTTTACAAGTTATACTTAGGACATTATTCTGTTCTGAGGACAGGGAGAGATGGATGTTGTCATGAATTGATGGAGTAAGGTGCAGGGTAGCTCCTGGTTGCAAACATTTTTACATGACCCAGTATGTGTACACTGAAGTGGTCACATTCACTGGAGGATTGCAACTCCCTATTCCCACTAACACAGCTACAGGTGTTGAAGTCAGTTAAAACTGAAATAGAAGTGAATGTTATGGGTTTCTGTCTCATTGATGTTAAGTTGATAAATGCCTTTATGGGTAATTTCTATTAAAATTAAATAGACAGGACTGAATAGAAAAAAAATGAATTTCTGTTACTGATAATGTGCTGGGTAAGAGGCTGAGAAGATTCCATGCTCATAAAACAAATTTTTCAAGGTTTGAATCTCTGAAGGTAGTGAAAGCAGATGCAAGGGCATTTGTGCTGATAAAGATGCACCTTTTACCATTGACTTTTATGTGAATAGGATGAAGTCCAAGAAAGCAAACATGTATTTCTCCTTCACGTTTTCACAAGTTAGAAAGAACATGTCTACTTTCTTCTGTCTTCTAAAAGCTGTCAAAATTGCTCATGGCAACCTTTAACCTTTTAAGCTCTCAGTTGTCTTTGTTCCACAACGGATATTGTGCTAGTCAA
Organism: Cygnus olor; assembly: GCF_009769625.2. NCBI lineage: Eukaryota > Metazoa > Chordata > Aves > Anseriformes > Anatidae > Cygnus > Cygnus olor. The sequence goes on along the minus strand of NC_049170.1, from coordinate 96,154,261 downwards.
AACAGTGTATCTTTGTTTCCTCCCCTTTCCACTTTTTGTTGAGAAGGAAAGATTGAATAAGTCTGATTGCTGTATCTTTGCTCTTTTGAAGAAATTTCAACCTCTGATCAGAATAAACACTGACTTCTGAAGAGGGTGATTGAACTCAGCAATCCCTTTGAAAATGACTTTGATTTCACAGGGGCATAGAGCATTAGCAATTGGTTTTGAGGATTTATCAGGCTAAAAAAAACAACTGAAAGACAGAATCCAACGTCACTTTTTTAATCAAAATTTGCAGAGATTTTGGTTCACAGGGAATGAGAAATTGGGCTCCTTGATTAATTTACAGGACCTCCAGGACACTGCTCTGCCCATTGTTTTACTACTCTGGTTTCTGTGATCATATATCACTTGCATGAACACCTAGCAGCAGAGATTTTTTTCAATGTGTAACATTCCTGTCTTTGTCAATATTACCCCAGTTATGAAATTAGCCCTTGGTCTAGCACTGCAATTTACATTCACGATAGAAGATACTTTTTGTATTTCTAACTCGGGCTATAGCATTGCCACAAAATCTGCAAGAACAAAAACAAACAAGCCCTTATTCTGTAAGAGCACAAGCAGAAAAGAGTGTATCTTCAAATGTGTATGTCATCACGTGATGATAGAATATGAAAGCAATAAAATGCATTGATATTTTCACTTTTTACAGCTTTAAGTATACAGGTTGAGGTAACTGCTGTCTGTAAAACATGTTAAATCCTGCTTGGAATCTAATTCTGTGCTAGTTTTTGTCCCACATTCTCTCACAGCCAATAGTAGGTCTGCACTGTGTCCTTTGTGCTGTGTTGTAAGGGTCAGATCCACAGATTGTGTATATCAGCTTTGCTAGCTTTGACACAAGTGTAGCCACTTATATCCCTTGTCTTTAAGTTTCTAGATTTACAAACAAAAATACTGCACATGGCCCTTTTTGTTCTGTACTCAAAGTGTGTAAATATTGATTAGTAGGAGTATCTTCTTAGAATATGCTAATTCTAATATACAAAACCACATAACATGAGACAAAATTGCTTGGCATTCGTGCTCAGTTTGGGGGTAAGCATTCCTCATTGTTGGATCAGTGGTTCAAAGTTTGTTAGAGATAATTAATAGCTATAATTCAGTGAGAGCTTGTGAAATAAGTTACAGTCCAATTCCTCCTGGATGAACGTTGCAATCCACCTGACAATCAGAGACTTGCTGATATTTCAGCAGAGGTTTCTGAGAAAGCTATTATCATTTAAACAAAGGGCAGCTTTGCAGTAATTCTCTGCTAGATGTATCTTAAATAAAATAATTCAGTTTCAAAAGAAGGAGAAGTAAGGAATGGAGGACTTAAACCAAAAATAGCACAAAACATAAAATATCCTAAATATTATCACCAGTGATAAAATCTCTGAGTACTTCAAATGTGGGCAGTGTTTTATTCGCTGTGCTTCATGCTATATAAGCCTAAGAGACTGAGTGAAACAAAATGTATTAGAATTGGTAGTTGGTCTGATTGTTAGGGACATCTACTCGAGCAGCTACAATAGTAGTAGATCTGTAGAGAGAAGTTAGTGGTGAGGGGTCAGTGTCTGCATACGGCATGTTTCCAACAAGCTCTAGTCTCATCCAGTGGAAAGGAATCAGTCTGTGTGCAGCATGATCCAAAGCCTGGTTTGTATAACAATCAGAAGATCAGTTCAAAACCACACTTGTTGTTTGAATGAAAATGCAGTTGTAGATGCAACCTGTGTTAATGTTTCTGTATAATTTGGGCTTGGTTCTTGTCCGGTTAAATGGGTGGGCTTCCACTGACCTGTTCACGTCTATTAGGTTATAGAGCTGTAGATTTTCTTCCTTGTTTATCTGTATTCATGGTTTTTTTCAGTGATAAATTTTTAAAAGGAAAATTGCAATTTTTTCCTATTTTTTTTCCCTTTTTCTTTAAGGTATTTGGACTTCACCCTAATGCAGATATAACTTACCAGACTAACCTGGCTAATGAGACATTGAGTACAATAGTAAGCATCCAGCCCAAAGACAGCAGCACTGGAGGAGGGGAAACCCGAGAAGCAGTGGTGCAACGTCTTGCTGATGAGATGCTGGAGAAGTTACCTCCAGATTATAACCCTCATGAGGTATGTGCTGCTTTTGAGATACAGATGTTTTATGTATGTATGCATATTCATGTTTTATGTGTTTTATTGTGCTTCTTTCTTGAATTTAAATGACACATGTTTTAAAAACCTCCTAAAATTATGCATAGTGCTTCAGAAGTCTGTTTTGGTTTATCATCTAAATAATTCCTACATCAGAAACATATATTGCAAATACCATAGTCCACTTAGTGAGTTACCTTGACCCAGAATAGCCCTTGGAGACTTCAGAAGGTCCTCTCCCTCCTCAGTAGCTTAGAGGAGGATACCAGCGGTTATACCTTCCAATTTACCTACTTTTATTAGGATACCACCATTATGAATAGTGGTTTTTATCACTGCCCTTTTTTTTTTTTTTTTAAGTTTGAGCCATAACAGATGTATTTGTCAATATTTTCTCACATTTTCAATTAACAGTCTCAATGAATGAAAAACTCCAGCACAAAGTACTCTTTCATCATTTTGTAAGTGTGGATCTGGTGTATTACCACGTGTTTCCTGATCAGTAACTCTTGAAAACTCCCCCTTTCCATGATTTTATTATTTACAACTGTTTCGACTGATAATGCTTTTTCCCCTGCTTGCAGTCCATGCTTCTTGTAGACTGCCAGTATGCAGTATTACAACTTGCTTTGTTATACTGTGTTTTCTGCATAAACTGCAATGTCCACTTAGGGTATGAACAGTAGTCTTGGGGCCCTGGCAATATTTCTGATATTCTGTTCTACCATTCATCTTAGATTTAATGTCTTGTATAAATCACTGACTAATTCAGCTCAGAACTTCTCTTTTCATTTCCCTCTTGGCAAGCCACTTTAAATTTGCAGCTTTTCTTTTATGAGCTTTCCTAGCAGCTTTCTCTATATAGTTATTTTTCCAGCTATTCCTGCTTGTGTATCCCTTTTCTCTCACATTCTTACTGAGTATTTCCCAATGGGAGTATATTAATCATTTATTGTAGAGCTTGTTTTGGAAGTAAGTCATTTTTCTAGTTTTCACAGTTATTTAGTAATAAATAAATCATCAAATATGTTAAATACTAAATAAATTTATAGTGATTATTAACTCTTAATTATTGATTTAATACATTTAATAATTTGCACTTTGAATCTGTACTTATAGTCTGCACTTCGGATTGTTGTCAGTCCTCTTCTCTTATCCTTCATATTGGAGTAAAGATGTTAAAGATGTTTCACTGAACTAATTTCTAGTTTTATTCAGTTCTTTTTTTTTTTTTTTTTCAATTTGCAATAGAGATAGAATATTGAATACCTGTGTAGCATGTATAGTTTTGACATATTTGTAATGTATCTATCGAGATATTGTTTCCAGGATATTTCCCAAATCCTCCAAAGAACTATTTCTTCATTCCTTTGTTAAATTGCCAAGCTTTTTCCTCCTGAAGAATTTGTAATATTTAGAAGACACTAATAGTACTGAACTTTCGATTTCTTCTGCTTAATCTTGGTCTCATTCACTCTCATTCATTCTTAGTTTCATAACCTGAGTAGGTTATCCATACAAAATGCAGAGTAGGTCTCCCCTTTTCAGTCACTCCCTCAATTGTCTTAGCTTTGCAGACAACCAGTGATGAAGCCAGGGACTGTACTGAAGGACCAATAGTCTGGAGGGTATCTTCTGAAAGCTCAAGCCTGTACTCTTAACTTGTCTCCATTTTAGCACTGTATTTGGGTACAATACGTACTTTCCCAAGTGATGGTAATAAAAAATCACCACCAATTATTTTCATTGCCATTTTGTCATCCAGTAATATGACAAGCTATTATCTTTCTCATGATCTGCCAAGCGTACATGCAAGATTTTATTTTCTCATAAGCAATCATCTATATAATGATTCTCACAATTAGATAGCTCTTTGCTTCTGTACTGCTTCTCTGACATCTTCTCTGAGCTTCGAGGAAACCTCCTGCTTCAATTTGTTTGACAGCTTTTCTCTTATGATTCAAGTAATGATATTCACATTGGTACTAGACAAGCAAATATTAAATATTAATGCTTTAGCATCATGCCCCCCAAAGCTCCCTCCCATTTCTTCTAACAGGCAGAGTCAGAGGATGTCCTGTTGGATCTACTTTTTCCCCTGTATTTCTTGTAAATATATTCTGAGTTCAGGATGCAATTTTGTTTCATTTTCTTTCCACTAAGTGTAGACACTACCTCTTCCTGGTGATTTCCAATTTTCTCAGACTTTGTGCATCTTGATCTGTGAATTGCACTTTGAATAATCACACCACTCTATTTACATCCTGTTTCTTTAGTTCATATTACTGATGGACAACACGGTACTTTTCCACCATCCAAAAATTACTATCAGTTTCTGTATCATGGTAGCGATTCCTTTGCTCTAAGTATCTACAGAACATCTTGTGGCCATTTTCTAACAGTTTATTTTGATAGTAATTTGCTCCTCCGTACAACTCTGATTGTGTCAGCCGCATTGTAGGTTCAGATTCTGCTTCTGCAGTGTTATGAAATTTGACGTTATTTCTTGCAGTTTTTGGTTCTTCAATATTTCCTTCTCATTTTGCCTAATGGATTTACCTTTTCTATCATTCTCTATATCTTAGAACTAGTTTGGGTCTTCAATAACCCTTTCTTTGTCAGAAGAGGATTTCCGTTTTCTCCCATTAGTGCCCAGTTCCATGTCTTTGTTGCATTTGTTTATGGTGCCAGGAGTGTGGCCATTTCTACACAATAAGCAAAAAATCAAAGATGGTTCTCATCTGAATTTAAGTTCTGTTATTCTGCAATCTCTTAGAAAGGGTGGAGAGGACAATTGTAAATAAATCTAAATTTTTAAATGACAGTTTGCATAAACTGACAAAAAGAGAATGTCTAAAATACCAAAAGGAAAAAAAAAAGTTCACTAACATATAACCAATACTTTCACTAGTCTGAGCAGAAAAGAAGGGAGAGATTTCAGATGTTCTCAGAGGGAAAAGCAGAAGTTAGCAGAATCTAGAATATAATAAGCAAAGGAGCCAAGTGAAATTAAGCTTACAGGTATAAGGAGTGAAATGAATTATGTGAATTCTTTATGTGATATCTGAAAAAAAGAGAATAAGTTCTATTGTTTATCAATTTAAGTCAACATTTGGTTATTCAGGACATTATTACTTGTAATCAGGGCATTATTACCTACTAGATTGGTTTAAAAATCCTGAAACAACTAAAACTAATCTACTACATTGTAAGAGACTGATGGAATGTGTCAAAAAGAGTTCTTTTGCATGCCTCATTGGATAAGAGCAGTAGAAAGAAAAATGTTCAGTAGTCCTAGCAGTACCACTTGGGTCTGCTTTTAACAGAATTGTGCTCCAGAAAGGCCACTGTGTGGTAGTCTTCAGAAATCCAGTTATACTGTCAGTGGAGAAAAGGATTGAAGAAACAAATGGAAGAATCAGGAAACAAATGAAAGTAATTAATATAAATCACTCTTCAGGGAAAGTGGTAGGTGTCTCTGCTATCTTTGTCCAGTTCTTGTGACTCCACTGAGAAAGTGTGGAGCGAATTTTTTTGCAGTGAAAACCCCAACAGACTAGGTTAGGGATGGATGATACTGAAACTAATTGTGTGCAGACATTGAGAGCTCTGGATTGTACTTTCTCTTGACACATTGTGAAATCCAGGCTGTTGCACAAAGTCCTCAATATCTCAATTATTAGCCTTTGATATGCATGATACATTCTTCTTCTTTTGTTGATGTGTTCTTGTAATTCTTCCTTTCACCAGTCAAATAACTGACCAAATGTCCACCCAAAAGACAGTAAACAAGTCACTTTTGCATGCTTTAGCAGACTCCAATTTGATACAGGTGATGCAAAAGCAAAATAAACCTTCTTCCTGACCTAAAATTATCTTCGTTTTTTTTCGTCCAAAGGCAGAGGCAAGATGAGGGTTCTGCTTTTATAACCACGTTTGCTTCTGGATTTTGCCTTACAGGTAACAAAGAGATCAGTGGTAAAATGATTAGGTCCAATCAGTCCATGTGAATGAGGATAGATGCAAGGGTAAATGTCAGCCTGTTGCATGCAAAGGTTTATAATGAAAGCATTTGTAGCTTGAAAACCAGCTTACTAGGGAATAGACATGGAGACATTCCAAAGATCCTGCACTTTATTGGCTTTTAACCCAAATAGCAGTGTTTTATTCCTTAAATATTTTTGTAGTATTGATTTTGCCTTATCCTCCACTAAGACTTGTGACTAGCAAGTATTAGCTAGTATTGCATGGTGGTTGGAGTTCATCTGAGGACCCAGGCCTGCATTAAGTTTTTTACTGGGGTATTTAGTTTGGTCAAACTTTAGCCTAGGTCTGTAGACTGAATACCTGTTAGTGGCTGGAGTATGTTAGACTCACTGAAGCATGCCTTTTGGGTTACCTTAATTTGAAGTGACTCCAGTTTGTATGCATGGAGTCTACTTTTCAGTGCAGTATTTTTGCCACAAAAAGTGCAAAACATTGCTCATCTGAAGTGAAACACTAATGCAGATGCTTTGTAAGGTGTCTTTGGTTTAGTTACCAACCCTATCAGATATGGTGGTCATCCAGGTCTAGACCTTCAGCTATTTTCCTCATATTTCACTGCCAGCTTCCTTCTATACAACAGGGAAGTGGTCTTTGACACCGTTTGAAGAGCTTTGCATGGACGTGCCCCGAGCTTGTCTTTCTTATTCAGACCTCTGACATGGGGAGAAAAAAGCCATCTTGCAGAATGACTCACTTCCCATTTCTGCTGACAAAGGGCATAGCAAGTGGGTGGGCCTAAATGAAAATTATAGCATTTACTCAAAATGATATGCAGTTACTACAACAGTATGAGTTCGGCAACTGCTTTTCTGCTGAATGTCCTATACAGTATGCAGTGGCAGAGCAGGTGGTGACCTGGGGACAGATAAGAAATGTGTATAGGGGAGTCTTATACAGTAGAAATATGCATTGCAAAATCATGCAGGCAGAGCTATTAAGATTATGATTTTATTTCCTTCTTTCTTTAAATCACCTTGTTTTATGTTAGCTGACAGCTGCTTTCCTGTTGAGAAGGAGATGTTGTAAGTGGGCTTTATGGAATTAGTATATTAATCTCAGAAAGGCTATTTTGGTTAGTGAGTTTTGTCTTTGATTTTTTTTCCCTGTCAGTCAGGATCCATCTCTTCATGTCATAATAAATACAGCACTGGCAGTAAGTCATCTGATTGCTTGATAAGAATTCTAATACAAAACAGTCAATCATGCCTCATAGCTGGTATTTAAAACTAATCTTAACAGCAAGGTTTCCAAGAAAGGAAACTATCTTACACCTAGTAAATCTCACTGCAGATAAGGATTGATTTGTATACAACAAGGTGGGAAATATGTCGTTATTTCAGTTTTTATATCTGGTTATGCTTGGTCCTCCAGGCTGAGCGCTGTGAACATATCTAGGATGGATTAACAAATATCCGCATAATTTGTTCACTCTATGATTCAAAACATTACAGATAGTTCTATAGGTACATGAAAGAAAAAAAAAAAACAGAGGGATTTTTTAATTCTGAGAATTCATTAGTTAAACTGTGCAGTTATCACTGTAGTAATATTTTAGAATGTTTATTTTATCTTCTCTTTGAAGTTTCAGAAATAGCAACATTTTGGAAAATAACTTCCTTAACAAGGTGTTTCATACAATTTTTCCTCAGACAGAAGAAAATCTTACTCTACATTATGCCCAAAATGAACACATGCTCTGCAGACTAGAAAAAAGTATATTTCTTATTTAGAGGACAAAATGCATAAACTGTATTCTGTATAATCCCTTTCTTATTAGTGTCATGCTAGTTTTATAAGTATTCTGGAAAAAAAAAATAAACTTTTTTGGTGAGAGGGAGAATTATCAGTTCCTGTGAAATTTTCAGAAAGCAGTTTTCCCTGAATTTTGTCTGAAAAAAATGGTAATACTTCATTGTGTAAACTACCCAAAATAAGTTTATTGTCTGAGGTCTAATCTCATGATAGTGATTTTGGTAGTTTTTTCTCTTTTACAGGAAGAAACACATTAACTCAGTCTGCAAAATGAACTGTCAGACTGCAAAGTATTAGCATAATTGGCTGGCACCTATTTCTCAGACATTTTGTCTGGCAAACTCATAGGTCTTTGTGATTAAAATATAATGAATAACCTTGCTGATAACTGTCTCCCAAGGAGAATAACATATAAAGTTAAAAAAAATGTATTTTATTGTGCTTGAAGTTGAAGCTTGCAAAACAGAAATTGTCAAAGCATTTACTCATTTATACTAGCAGTTATAACTACTCAACTACTATATTTATCTTGCAGAGATGTGCTATTTGGTATAATAATAAGATACGCCGTAGTAACTTTTCCTGTGAGTATATAATGTATTGTATGCATAGTAGTGTGTGCTGTGTTCTCCCAGATGCATGACTGTACGTTCCCAGATACAATCATGCATCTGGGAAAACACAAAGCAAAATCTGGTGGACTTCTGGCCTTGATGAAATAGCACTCGTTATGCCAAATTTTGCAGTTTCTCCTTGGCTGCAGTAGAATCCCAATGATGTTCTGTTCTTTGAAAGTAATAGACCTTCTAGCTCTTTCTTCATCATCTTTTGTTAGTAAGCTCAAAATAAGCTCTTAAATTACTTTAGCAAACTGATTCTATTGGTCGGTTATCTTCTGATGGCCACATGAGTATCTGGATTTCTTATCTTATTTTTGCTGTTTGAGATCTCTCTTTGGTTCCAGAGTCACCCTGCAGAGCTTCACCTGCAAAATAATGGAGTGACTATGGTAAAGATCAGGGTTCATGCTGCTTCAGTATGAAGGATGAGGCGTGGGGCTGAGTGGCAACGAGTACAGACAGAAGACCATTGGCTTTCTGAAAGCTGAGTTATAGCAGGAGTGAAAAACACTGGAAAGTCTTACAGACAGGATTTCTGTAAAAAACATTATACTATTTGAGCTGTAGGCACCATGATTTCTGCAGGTACTACTAAATCCTCTCTCATGCATTAATGTACACAGTCATCTTTGATAAACACGAAGCATACCATATATACCTGAATCATAGTGTATCTGCATGATATGCTAAAGTAAGAGAACGGATGCTTTGGCTACTTTAGCTTTGACATGTCCTTAAGTAATATAGACAACTAATTAATTTTTGAGAATGTTCTCTGTTAAGTATATGTGAAACTACTGTCTTTGAAAATTGAGAAATCTGTGAGATTCTACCCACAAAATGGCACACATACTGGTGTAACAGTGTGGCACCCGTATTATTCCTGGCAACTGCCTCTCTCTGGTAAGACATATTGTCTTATGAGTGAGTCACATGATATTGGATGTAGCAGTTTTATATATTCTGTTTTTTTTTATATATCATTCTGCTTGTTAAGTTAAAGTCCATTTGTAGCATCATTTCAACTCTGCAGGCCAAGAAGAGGTGAGAAAGCTCACATAGCACAATTTGGAAATATGAAGAAGTTATCATAAAACATGCTTTTATATTACATGTGATGATTTTTTTTTTTTAAGTTCTAAGACACTGTGGCCTAGCAGGGACAGAAGGAACTGCTGGTCCCTTCCAAAAGAGGGAACTTTCCTTCCTTAGAATGATGGAGCAGCTCCTTTTGGTGAGCTGATGAGTTACACTGTGCTAAACCTTACAGTTGGCCCAGGACTTGCCTGGCCATCTGTTGCATAAAAGTTCCTTTTTTTTCAAGAACGGTGGGATACAATTGAAAAAACAACCTTTTGCTTTCAAAAATTACTGCACAGTAGTATGTATTTTCATTATTCTTGTTTAGGTGAAAGCCCAACTTCAAAAGATGGGAGCTATTCAACCCATGAATATATTTCTCCGTCAAGAAATTGACCGCATGCAACATGTTATATCAAGAGTTCGAACAACACTGACTGATCTCAAATTGGCTATAGATGGTAAGTGGCAATATGAAGAATGACACTATATAAGATGCCTTCATTTACTACTAAAGGCTACTTGTGCCCTGTAATTAAATATATATTTTTCCCTCTTTCCCTCCCTTTCTCCCTCTTTCTCCCTCTTCCCTCTTTCACTTTCTCTCCCTGCCAGCCTTTTTCTCTTTTTCCATCTCTTTGTCATATTACTGCTTATTATAACCTTAATAGCCTCCTGACTCCACCTCTAGGGACATTTCACCTTAATTTATTCTGTCTGCATGTGCTCCAGTATTGCAGTTCACTGTGTTCCACAGCATGACTGCACTTCTGTGATTCACTCTAGGATCTCTACAGAGCTCAGGGGAGTTGAATTGTGTGATGAGGTCCACAGGTCATGTGCCAGAGTCATTTATGAAATTAAGCCGAGACATAATGATACAGAAGAAGGTAGAAGTGTTGCTGCTAAGTAATTGAGAGACAGGGTGATCAGGCCAGGTGGTAAAGACTCTAAGACGAGATTTGCAGCGTTCATGAAACTGGTTATACGAAATGGGATGTCTCTAAATGGAATCTGAAGTGAGTAGGAGTGCCAGTGAAAAGGGAATGACAGGGTTCTGCTTTTAGCCATCACAGGAGGCAGGCAACAGCACTCTGTCTCTCTCAGAGACAGGAATATTTGGCTGAAAGTGAGCAATGGTGAATGTATTTAATACAAATCTAGAGAGAAGGTGACTAGAAACAGATGGAAAATTTGATCAGAAAAGGAATGAGGGAAAAGAAGAAATGATGATGTTACTGCCTGCTTTTTGTTTTCACTTTCTATTTTGCTCCTCTGTTGAAATATCCTATAATGCTGCTCAGCCAAGTTTATTGAATTAAGAAGAATTAACGGTAAATGAAAATGAAGCAGGCACAGTTCCACTGGTTAAGATCTTACCCAAGTCTGCTCTTCTCCAGCAGAGAGGCAGAAAATACCTGAAAGACAGCAAACTGTCCCAACAGGGAGAAGGTCAGAGTGCCTGAAAACTAGTCCCTTCTGTTATGGGTGATGGCAGTACTGTGATTTGCCTTGCTTGCATTTTCCGAGCTAGAAGAACCAATTGTTCTCTGTTTCAAAACTGAGAGGAAAGTTCCCTTGTATATGTGCATAGCATCCCTTTTCAAGTAAATTAGAATAATGATTTCTATCCAAGAAAGAATTAATCTTTCCTTGAACCTCACAGATATATTTTAAATCTCAAAATGTACAATATTATGCGGAGGGGTGGATGAGTAACATAATTTATTTGCACTTAGTATTCAGTTGCACAGTGGGCACAGTCCTCTACCAGGTGCTTAATCAAATTAATGCTATAACTTTTGTGCAATCCTCTAAAACACAATAATTTTCTTAGGGACAGGCAAGTTAAATATAGTGAAAAATTGCTCTGAAAACAAAATGGGATGTATAGTTAACAATACCAATTAATGGCTTCTGGCAGATTCATGATGCATCAGATGCGTGTGGTAGTGAGTTAATTAGGGGAGGGAAGGAAAATTTAGGCACCTTCTCTTGCCTCAGCAAAGAGGAAAACACCAAGCTTTCTCGCAATAGATTTTCTCCCCAGACTAGTCAATCGGAGCCTCAAGTCATCTCTTGTGCTGCTCTTTCTTTACAATGAGATAAACTGATCTGCCTGCTCAAACAGGTTGTGTGAATTTTGACATCTGCCTTTGTCATGCATCTGGCTCTGGCTTCATGAACCCATTAAGGCCTGAGCAGAGCTGCTTATAGCCAGTCTAAATTTTCAAACAAATATTGCACTTTAGATTATAGCTTCTATCTTCATCTGTTGAGTAGCTCTGTGAAAGGAGTTCTGAATATTTGATTCTGCAGGTTGGATGTGAATAGAAGGACTTCGTCATCTTGCTTTTGATCACTGGGTTTTGTCTGAGATAATGTAAAGCCCCCCTTAGTGACAGCCTGTGTGCAGCTGAACATGAGAGATGTTGAGGGAATTAGCAGAGCCAGCCTTGTTCCTCTATCTGGAGGGCAGATTAAGCAGTGTTCAGCATTTAGGAGGGGTGAGGATGCTCAGCACGTGCCCAAGGTATTTGTTGGCAACCATGCCCAAGCCTGCATCTCCACCAATAAACTTTGCAGCCCAGAGAGAGACTTTTTGTTTGGATCAAATTGTAATAATTAGATTGGAGCTGCACTTTGTACTCTCAGTTATGTCCCAGCCATTAGTTCTGTTTTAATTACTTATTGATTGCCCAGGATTTATTTCACAGTTGGTATAATACAGTTCCATATAAATCAGAACACGGCAATGATGACTGTCCTCTCAAGTGACCTAAAGAGAGACTATGTTGCAAATAAAGAAATATTTTTAGACAGGAGGAAGGAGCTGTTTTCTCATCTTTTCATCTGGGGAGTAGTAAGACATGGGGGTTGAACCAAAACTCTAGATTCTAAAGGGATATGAACAGCAGATCTTGAGCCCCTGGCAGAGGGTGACTGCAATTGCAGAGCAATATACAAGCTATGCGGTTCCTGTGTACATGCCTTGCCCTTCTTCTGTGGAAGGGTACATGCCTCTGGCAGAGGATACTAATACCGTAGCTGTTTAACAGGGAGTAGGCACTTCAGACCACCTCTGCCACTAATGAAGACAGTGTCTTTAACTGCAGTGAACAGTAACGACCCATTCAGTTACTCCTAGTCTCTGGTGCAGTTTCTTTGAGTAGGGGGGAGCTGCATGCTGCCTATTTGTGAGATCGGGGTGGGGGAGGTCTTCTTGTTCCTCCATGCACTGAAGTAGGAGTGGTAAGTGTTTTGATGGCACCCAAATGTCTCTTCTATCAGTGAAGAAAGTGGCAAGGGAGATTCTGTGGGAGTCACCCCTAGTCCCTCATGAGTGGTTTCCATGAATCTCAGCCATAGATCATGCTCGTGGTAGCACTGAATGTTTATAATGAATCCTTGGCGATGGAAAAAAACACAGCTTTTAATATGTTTTATTTCCTGCTTTTTTGCCTACTTAGTATTCTGCTTAAAAACCTGTCATGTGAAAGAGGGAAATGCTTAGCTCATTTATTTATGAGTATATCTAGATTCTACTTTGATCAAAAACCTACATCTACTTGGCATTTGTTTACGGTACCTGATAACTTCGTGTTTGCAAACGAAACCTTTAGAACTGCCTACTTCATGACAAGTTGAAGCCATACATGAAACCTTTGATTTGCTATCCTTGCATGTCATATATGCATGTGTCATGTGGTCACAGAACTCCTGCTTGTATTTATGCAGTACTTGCAGAGTTAGGAAGAGGAGTCCTTTTCATGTTAACAAATTTCCTGAGAATACAGCAGTCCTTCTACAAGCTTTTACCTGACTGCTAGTATGTAGTGATTTGTACATAGTGTGCTGTCCCAGAGTTTTTGTTCCATGCATTTTACTTTGTACTTACAAGACAAGCATTGAACAAATAGCTATGGGAGTCATAAGACCAACATAGAAAGGAAAGGAAGGGGAATCAATAGAAATAGTAACTTCAGAAGTCACTGTGGCATTTGTCATGGAGAAGCCCTACCAAGCTTAAGCAAACTTTCCACTGAAATTATAATAAAGCACCCATCAGGTTACAAAGCTAGCATATTTTCATGCATGTAATGCACACCATACATAACCTACACGCCAGGACTTGATTTGCTTGATTTCGTCTCAGTCATTGATTTGATACCTTTTTAAAAACTATATAATTATCTGCTTTTAGTTCCTTGCCATCCTTGTACTGCGTTGATAGCCAGTGTGTTGGCCTTAGGTGTATCCTTATTGTCATTCATCAGAGAACATTTTGGAACACGTGGGACTTCATGTAGACATGAGGTAATATATAGTCCAACATATGTAACAGGAATCACTTAGAAGTCCTAGGTCATCTACACAAACTCGTGTTAAGCCCTTGGAAGAATGAAGCAAAGCTTCACTATTTTTAAACTCAGAATACTGTAACTTTGATAGTATTGTTTTCATTATGTTGCTGTAAGTTACTTCCATTCATTGTGCCTTACAAGGGGAATATAACTGAACTCCAGAAGAGCCCAGAGTTAGGCCATTAGATTAGGCCATTAGGCCATTAGTTAGATTGGGCCATTATTTATTATAGTCTATGTTGAGAAACAGAAGATCAGGAAACTAGTCTTGCTAGAGCAGAGGAAAAACAGTCTCTCACTAAGGGAGGGTGTATCATCTTCTTCCCAATGATTATCATCTTGTCTCAAAGATAAGATGAAACTTAAATAGTTAGGTTCTGTTTAGACTAATTATGGTTTAAAAACTGCTAAGACTAATACAATTTTAGTTTTACTTGCTGACCATAATCATAGACTTTTGGACTGAAAGGTCTTGGACTCTTACCCTACTGATCCTTACAGAGTGTGTGGAAGGCTTGTAGGGATCATCTGTGTATTCCACTTCTGGTTGAGAATTTTCTCTGAAGATGATTAAGAGCATTCAGTGAAGACATGAATGTAATGTAACAATGGGGAATTCATCTGAGGAACAGGAGGGACAAGTCTAGCGTGTCCTGGGGCATAGTTACTCTTGGCTCAGCAACTCTCATCCATTATTTACTCCTCATCCAGAGTGCCTTCTGTTGTCTTTTACTAAGTGTAGTATATTATTTCTAGATCTCTCATTAACAGTTATGCATACTTGCTGGCTGGGAAAACTACTTAGAAACACATTTTGCACATTTAAGAGAAAATGCCACCATTTTCAGCTCATGGTAGGTGTGGTAGCAACTACATGAAATAATGAAGTTCCTGGTGCATTCTGTGCACAACACTATACCTTTTGAATAAGTCACCCTAAAAACAGATCAGCTGAAAAGAGCAGACTATTTAATTAGCAATAAAACCTAGAAATTCTCAGAACTGAGTAGAATTATTTGGCTTATTTGCTACACATCAATTGGATAGATTTAGATGTGGTTTGGAAGTGAGATGCTATAAATTTAGAGCAATGAAGAAGGGGAATCCTAATTTCAAAGCTGTGTACTCTGTGAACAGTATAGTTATAGTAGATATTATTTTGGAGGCACCAAAATTCCCTAACATCTTTAACTGACCCGACCTTTCATCAGTCATTTTCAGATGAGCTTTATTCCATTCATGAAAGGGAATACCACAAAGTAAAAACCCAAAATAACTGAGTTATTAACAGCTGGCCTGTGTGATTCATAATACTTTCCATCCTGTCACATTAAGTTCATAGGACATTTGTTCTCTTCATATGGTAACCAGGGCTCTGATCTTCTCACAAGTTAAATGTGAGGAGTGCATGGTGTTGCACTACTCATTTAATTTATCAAATGCAGTTTTTCAAATGCATTTATCACCATTCTCCAGAAAGATACTATTATTTTTCTCATGTGTTACCAATTTCATTTCTGACAATTATTTATTTTTTTTACTATTTTTATATTTGTCAGAGTATTGTAGCTGCAGAAATGCATCCCAACACCCACAGATGTCATTCGGTGTGCTGTAGTGCTGAAATTCAAGCACTGTATGCCTACTGCCAGAGCTAACGCCCACTCACTAGGAATATTTATGCAACTATATGGCCAAGGCCAGAGCTGTGAACATACCTCATCCTCAAGATCTCTTTGGCTTAATGTTCTCAGCAGCTGCTCTGAGTCATAACAGGCAGCTATCCTGAGAGGTTTCACCATACTTTGGGGCAGAGACTGGTTTTATCTCCGTACTTGAAATGCTCCAGCCTGCCTGCAAGAATAAAGGAAGAAAGTGTGTCTCTCTCATAACCCCTGTTGCAGGAGAAAGTTGGCTGCATTAGCCTGAAAAGAAGAACCACAGGTGAAAGTGTTCTTTCCCAGTTCATATAGTAATGATCCTCAGGGGTAGCAGGGGACTCTGTTTACTTGTTTTCTGCCCTCACTAAGACTGCTTTGAAATTGAAGCCAACATGCGTTGCATGAATTGCTTTCTACTTTTTATACCTCCAGAGGGCAAATCAAGTATATAAGCTTATATTACATTGTTTGTAGGCCAAGGAGAGGTGACACAGAGTGGCTTCTTCCTTAAATGCTGGTGCTTTTAGTTTTATGTTAGAGAACGTTTATACCCAAATAGGATGTTTATTGTGTTATGAAAGATTTTTACATATCCCAGAACACAAATCTGAACCTGACTATGAAGCTATTACAGAGATTGCAGGATAGGCCTGATGTGTTTGCTTTAGTCTGTATTGCTGCAGTATTTTAAAATTAATTATAATTAATTTGGTGTTTTGTAGTTTTCTCACAGCATTTCTTGCACAGAAAGAAATGTCTGTAAATGAGAGCAGGTCATTTGTGGCACTGAAGGACATAGGTTAGTGATGGGACACAGTAGGTGAAGGTGATTGTTGGACTTGATGATTTTGAAGTTCTTTTCCAACCTAAATGGCTCTACGATTTTGATTATCTGCTAGAAGAAAATGAAGCCTATTTGACATTGACATGTAGTTAGAGAGTGCCAGATTTGCACACAGTGTTATACATGTGTTTAGAGTAGCCACTGCATTCATCTAAATTAAAAGCTGGTGTTTTGGTTTCTGGAAATTCTTCTTTTTCTACTCAACTGCCAATGTCAATGGAAGGAAGGGACTTGAAACACTTACTTATCACATGCATCATTTCAATACAGGTGTTTAGCTGGGTTGCTGCAGCTCTTGTTTACAGTCACCCAAACTACTTCTCTTTTCTTTACATGTTCCGTAGTGGAAGCCACCTGATTCTGTTTGGTATTTCAAAAAACCCTTGTGGCAATTACAGCAGTTGTGTGTAGGATGATGCATTGAACATTGGTATTACATGAACATATAATCAAAATGGAGGCTACCAGATCAGTTTCTACAATTTAAAATATTTTAGCTGGAATACAGAAGATATCCTGAGGCATAGGCCATGTGCCTGCTCTCAGTACCAGTGAGTGTACAGACTGATAAGATCTAAGAACTTCTGGCACATGGAAGGGCAAGTATCACAGAAAAAGCACAGGCTTAATAAATGCCAATATTTTAATGAAGACAACAGTACTATGCATGGAATATATGAGCATGCACTGCCAAAAAAAAACCAAAAAACTTGTCTCTAGCTTTATTCTACATAGTATTTTCCTATTGGGAATCTTGATAATGGAATTGTACAAAGTTATCATTAATAACAGTGAATTTCATGAATATAATCGCTGTCAGTACATGCTCGGGATGAAAGTGAGTTACACGGTATATCTCTATCATTGATCATGTATTTGGGAGACATTAAAATATATTAAAAAGTTTTAAAGGATTAATCACATTCTGAATGCATTGCCAATATACTGAATATAAATATTGTGTGTAAAGGAGAAGGAATTGTCTAAAAAACCCTTTATTTCTGATTAAAATACCAGAAGAAATATCTTTTATCTTGCCACATTTTGTTTGAATCAAGTCATATAAGTTTGTGCAAATTAACTGCAAACTGATAAGATTTCAGTGCAACAGGTGTGCAATTAAGGGACAACAAAAGAGGGTTTATTAGACTCAGAATGTCATTGGAAATTTTAATTGCCTTTGCAAGCTAGGGAAAAGTTCATTCTGAATGTTTTACTTATCTTCCAGGAACCATAATTATGTCCGAAGAACTGCGAGATGCATTAGATAATATGTATGATGCTAGAATTCCAAAACTATGGTTTAGGATTTCCTGGGAGTCTACTACTTTAGGATTTTGGTTCACTGAGCTTCTTGAAAGAAACCAGCAGTTCAGCAGCTGGTTGTTGGATGGCCGACCAAATCAGTTCTGGATGACAGGATTCTTTAATCCACAGGTAAGTCTGACAGGTCGATCTAACTTCTATGTAACAGTTAAATTACACCTTGAGAGAACTTCAGGCTAACACGATCAGGACTATACTAAGTGTAATCTAAGTGCAATTTTTTAGCATAGATATAAGATAAACTAACTTCAAAATCTAGTAAGGAAATTGTTGCTAGACAAAAAAATAATTTTACTGAATTAGTGGAATGCATCTTATGGTTGCTTTGATTATAGTATGGAAATGGAGTGAAAACATCTTTGCACATTTCCACATTTTCCTCCTTTTTTCCCCTGCTCTGTTACAGTAATCTGTTTTTCATTCATTGTGTGAAAACCCCTTAAAGTACAAAACAAAACATGGTAAACTTGTAAACTTTGACAAAGGAAAAAGAGATTTGGACTTCACTCTCAACCCTTGCAAATCAGTTCCTTGAAATGGAAGGCTTGTTATTTATACCACCCCAGAACAGTGCCAGACTTCGTCTGGAGAGACATATAAAAATACAGCCCTTGCCCTGCACTGTAAAATGAAATTAAAAATTGACACAAAATGAAACACAGAAAAGGAAACACCTGAGAACAGAGTTAAAAGAGGTAAAGCATACATATCTAGGTGATGCATAGATCCCTTGCACAGATATCCACGTTAGCTAAAGCTTTTTATGATTCACAGATGTTTGTGGGAACGGTGAATTGTGGAAGTGAGTCATTGTGAGAGCATCCAGCCAACAGGTTTCTGTGGAGCCTTAGCAAAGAGCTATTTTAAAGATGTATTTTAATCTCAGTACTTGTTAGCAATGCAAAAGCTAGCTGAAACAGCTGCCTAGAAGAGAGAAAGCAACCATGGCAAATATTCTCTAGTGCTACTGCTGGGAAATACTCATCTATCATCTAGCCTGTCTGTCAGCTGTCTGCCCATACAGCTTTATAGCACAGAAGTGTGCTCATAAAATCCCTGAGCAAAGGGTTCCCACGCAAAAATATGAAAGAGACTAGAAGTAGGTGTAATAAAATGATTACGCTTCTGTACTTGATTTGTTAATGACGCTAAAATATTCCTAAGGAACTGTTGCAATGGTTGGGGTGGATGGAAACCTGGTAGACTTTGGTTTTTGTAGGTGTTTGCTTTTGTACTAGAGATGGGGAAGAGCTGACATAGATTTTGTATTGGTCATTTTAACTGGCTTTTTTTATTTCTTTGGGGTTGTGTCAGTTCTGAAATTTTGCCAGCCTAAATTAGACATCCTGCATTTTATTTTTTTTTGATCCATTCATCTGCATTCCTCAAGAAAGCTGCCAAATAATCAGAGTAAAATGGCCCCAGACAAGTCATGATTTAATAGACCATAGTAAGAGAGAGAGCCTCTAGAAATACCAAGATTAAACACTTCATGACACATAGTTCTAAAAGTCCCTAAATACATAATGTGCAGAGAAAAAAAATCCAGAAGCAGATGTGCTTACCTGATTTAAACATCAATTTGTGCTGACAAGCACAAATTTAATAATCGGTTGGTTATTTTTATAGTCTCCATTTTCTGTAACCCAGGCTGTGGGAATGGCTTATTCTACAAGAAACTTGTCTGAACAAAGACTCATTTTCTATTTAGTTAAATATTATTTTTTGTTAATAATTATATTGCTGTGTTTAAAACCATTATTTCGTATGCTAAGAAAATTGATTTCCATCTTCTCAAGCAAGTTGAGGTGATGAAGTGTTAGTTCTGTTGGTCTAATGGCTTGTTTGTTATAGTGGAGAAACTGTCAGAAAAACTCCTTTCATTTGTGAGAGGAAATGCAGCTCCTAAATAATTTGTAATTTGCCTACTTGCATAGATCTCACTGCTTGCTTTATAGTCAATGGATAAATGCCATGGATGACAGAAGACAATAAAGTAGATTTATACCACTGGGAGAATGAAGCATTCTGGCAATAAAAAAAATATAGTACCTGACTTTGCCTTCTCTTGGACTGGTTATATACTGGGATAAATTCAGTGATTTCACAGAAGTTAATTTTTATTTATAGTGATACAAATGAGAGCAGGCTCAGGCTTCTGCATAAAAGAAACCTGATTCCCTGTGTGTCTGCATTGGGCCAAGATGACTGGGGTGAGCGAAATGAAGAGTGCCTCAAATTCTCTTCCCTCCTGGCAGTTAATCTGATGTTACCAGATTTTTTCCCTAAAATCATAGCATGATGCATGTCTCATTTCTATCTCCCAGTTTTCATGTTGTGCTGATCCTGATTTATCTTTGTTTGCATCTCTGTATCCCGTTGCTGTCACTTGTCCTATCTGTGGGTTTTAAGCCCAGTGAGGCAGAACTGTCCTTCTGGTCATGTAATAATATCCAGTGTAAGAGAACCCCAGCCCATTTCTGAGCCTTAGATGCCGAAGCAATATGAATACTGTTAAGAATATGAAGTTCAATGCCTCCATTCCTCAGACCCCACTTAATTCCATAGTAACTCTACAATATTTTATTCACTGTAGAAAATGAAAAATAAGTGAAAAACAAGGGACCTCATATGCAAGGTAAAGGAGAGAATATGGTAGTGAAAACAACAGATTTAATTGATTTCCATATTTCTTGTCATAGCTTTCATGGATGCCTGATTCTAGTGAGTTCAGAGCTACTTTGCATGGTTTATTAGAAGGCAAAGGAGCAAAGTTTTAGCAGCCTTCAGTGAGCAGGCCGGGGAGATCTTTGGGAAAAGGCAGGTGAGGAAAAGAAGAAGTAATTATCCCCATTTATGAAATCTTAACCACCCCTGACTCAAAAAACATATAAGCAAACAAAAACAAAGAAACAACAACAAACAAAACAGGGCAAGGATACTAGAAATCAAAACAAATATCGTGGCAAATGGTCATTTATGAGCCTGGTAGAGGGTTTTGGGGAGACCCGTACAGCCGCACCTCAAGGCCCTTGATCCTTTCTTGCTGTCGATTGTGCCATTGCCTGCTGTGGGATACCCAGCTGGGCCTCCAGCTCCCAGCTGTAGTTTTTAACAGGGTCTAGGATTCATTCTAATGAGCAGATAAATGTTACAAAGTCCCACTGCTGATAGCATATAGCTTCTGCTATCTCTGCAAGAACAGTCTGCGGTCTAAATCTTATCCCTAAGGACAACTCTCAGCTCTGAGCTTACTTTTATACCCACATTTCCACAGAGCCTTTGAACTGATTCCCTGAATGCAGTCATTGCTCTGTCCTGTGCTCTTCAGGCTCTTTTTCTCTCTTTAATTTTTCAGTTTATCTGGTGTCTGGTAGCCCACTGGGGTCTTCTGGCAGTGAACACTGTGTATTTTAAACTACCGATACTAACATGTTTCCACAAATTAAAATTCCACAAATTAACTCCAAGGATTCTGCTTTCATTTAATGGCCTTTATGATAGAAGAACTTGGCCTTTAATCCTGTCTCCCTTAGCTACCTACTAGCGTTCTCAACGACTTCAAATGCAATTACAATTATCTTTGCTATCACAAAACCTCTTTGCAATACTTGTCCTGGGGTCCCTGGAATGGTATTAACGAGAAGCCACCAATGTCATTTAACTGAATCATCTGAGTTCGTGAATGTCATCTCATATGCTCATAACTTGAAGGATATTGTGTCGCTGAGAAGTGCTTAGTGGCAGCAGCAATTGCTCCAGTCCCAGCAGCCAGACACTGGCCCTGGCACTCAGTAAGCCAAGATACTACTGTTTTTGCACGTGCTTTTTCCCTTCTTTTAGCCCTGACAGTAGCTCAACAGATCAGCCTCCACTATGATGGATGAATATAAGAAAAAATAAAAATTTTAATCAATTCACTCATTGCCCTGATTTCTTTCTGTAATTGCCCACTCCCTCCCCAACTTTGTGTTTTCCCCATGTGTCTGTGTATTCCCCCACCTTCTTCCTCTGCTCTGAAATCTATCCTGAAACTTCTTCCTTCCTAGTCGTCCTTCTCAATAAATCCCTCTTGCATCTTCAATTTTTGTGTTTTATTCACACATCTCACGGCTGCTCAAATGGGTTTCCACAAGGTAAAGCAAGGTGTACATCCACAACGTGCCCACTAGAAGTACAAAGCAGTCTGTCCTCCTGTCTCTTAGGACTGATGTATTTCCCATGTACTGCAATGTGTGTACATATGGATGGTTATATTGGAAAAGCTAACTGGCATCTTCAGCCTGGCTTGCCTTGTCATAGCTTCTCACAATATCCTGAGATTATAACTGTGCAGAACTTAGAATGAGTTTCATTCTGTGTTGCTGAAACCTTGTGAGTTTATTTTGCTGGTGTCTCCAATAGTATGCTATTTTCGTATATCACAGCTTTGCACTGAGCAGCAGCTATGTTTCGTCCTAGTGACAGAGGCATTTCAGCAGTTAATTACATGATTCCAGTTTGTACTTCCTTTGTCTACTGTAAAATGCTTTGGGATTTGTTGACTGAAAAGCATTTTTACAATGTTGGTATAAGAAAAGGTGAGTAATATAGCACATGAAATACCAGTATTGTTTGTGGCTTAGCAATTACCTGTATTTAGAACCTCACAAACCACGCTTATCTGCCAGCTGTGTAAACCTCTCTCCATCTGGCTTGTTGTAAAGTAGGTGGGTGAAGCGAAGTGTGAGTTATACTTGCAGTTTCCAATGTTAAATAAGCCACTTTGGTGGTTTTATCGCACCAACACATGCATAGCAAGTATATACAA
Organism: Cygnus olor; assembly: GCF_009769625.2. NCBI lineage: Eukaryota > Metazoa > Chordata > Aves > Anseriformes > Anatidae > Cygnus > Cygnus olor. The sequence goes on along the minus strand of NC_049170.1, from coordinate 96,131,586 downwards.
ATGCCTGGTACTGTGACAGTGTAAGAAAGCACTGGATTTACACTACTGAATTTAGTTTTGTATGTAGATGAGATTCAGTGGGAAGAGGTTTTATGCTGCTGGTGTCTCTGTTATGTCGGAAAAAAAAAGTTGGAAATGGGTATGTTCAAACTTTTGCAAAGCCTCTGTGTTGGATTCAATCTCCTCAGGGATTCCTAACTGCTATGAGGCAAGAGACAACTCGCATGAATTTAGCAAAAGGATGGGCACTCGACAGTGTTGTTTTACACAACGAAGTGACCAAGATGATGAAAGAAGATGTTGCAGGCCCGCCTCCTGCTGACATCGGTGGGGTTTATATATACGGCCTTTTCCTTGAAGGCGCAGGTTGGGACCGCAGAAATAGTAAGCTGGTTGAGTCCGCACCAAAGGTAAGGATTGGTTAAGCATCACAGACTGGGGTGTAACATGGTGTGCTCAGAGAACACCAGAAAGTATTTTGAGTGCCTGCAGCACTGGTTTCACATCATGTTTTGAGAGGGATAAAATAATAACAGGACTGGGAAGAGGACAAGGGCGTGTATCCACCAGACCAGATCAAAAAGCTTCTGTCAGATGAGCTTAGGATGTGCTGCACTCGAGCAGACCAGATGCTGGGCCCCTTGGCTTCAGGGACCCCAGAGGCACAGCTGTGTCTGAATAAACCAGTGCAACCTATAGTCAGCCTTCTTTGGACTGAGGGAGTGGGCCCCGTAACAGCTTCCAAGGCCTGGGCCTGGGTTTAATGGCAGCTCCTGTGGAGGTCAGTGTTTGGATGACTAGAAGTCCCTCACATTTTTGAATAAGAGGAAGATTGTTAGTTCTGGGCTTATGCTCAGTTATCCATGTATGGGGTTACATTGTGCTGATGTGACTGAGCAGATTTAAAACCTAGCCAAGGAGCAGCGATTAGGTGCTTTGGTCACTGCACAGGGAAAGCTGCCATTGTGTGTGTGGTAAATTTTTGCCAAACCAGTGACATCTGTCCTGGAACTGGCATCAAGGTCATTCCTCTGAAGGTAAATCACTTCTGTGTCTGGCTGAGGGCAAACCTTTCCAAGCTAAACCGTGCCCCTGGTAGCTTCTGGTGAGAACTGTTTCCTGGTTTGTGACAGGACATCCTTGAAACATGGAGTTTACTAGGTGCTCTGGAGTGTTCAGCAGGCCCCTGTGTTGCTGATGGTTTGGGACCTTTTTTTGCCCCATTCCAATGAATACTGGGTATTGCTGGAAGACCTGAAGAGATCTTGTTTGGATAAACACCCAAAAGGCACATTGGTCCTTTGAAGCTCCACTGCCAGCAAGTGCAGACGTAACAGGGACGCTTGATAAGTGCAGTTTGGCCTTTGTAGGTCCAGACCTGACATTCAAGGAACAGGAAGCGGGGAAAGAAGGGAGAACACCAGCTGAAGAGGCAAAGGATGGGGAAAAAGGATGGACAATGGTCTTGCTTCCTCCTAGAACCACAGTGCCATTTTTCCATCCTTTGCCATGGTGTGCAGCTTTACAGGTTTCTCCTCCTTTCTTTTCTTTCCAGGCTTCCTGATGCCTGCCATCTCTGAATCGACAATGGCTAAGGATAGGTTGGGGTCGGTGTAGTGATGAGCACAGGACTTGTGTTCTGTTGTGTACTTCTGCTGAGGTGCTGGTGTTTTTGCTGGAGGCCATCACTGAGTCTAATTCCAGCATGTTTGGAGCTTGGACATCCCATCCTGCTTCTCTAATGCTGAGCCCTGTGTCTATTCAATATTCTCAGGTGCTGTTCACAAGTCTTCCTGTAGTCCACGTGTATGCAGTTAGCACGACGGCACTACATGACCCAAAGAAGCAACAAGGAAGTGTGTACTCCTGTCCTGTCTACAAAAAGCCTCGGAGGACAGATCTGACGTATATTTTCTCTTTGTACCTGAAAACAGTGCAGAATCCTGATCATTGGACTTTGCGGGGAGTGGCACTGCTTTGCAATTCAAAATAAGGACCAACCTTATCTGCAGCCAGTAGGACTTCCATTGTTATTTTCAGTGATGTCTTCGTTCTTAGGGAGTGCAGGAATTAGTAAGTGATGTATAGAGGTTGTCTTAATCATACATAAATCAGCTTACTCTGTTTGCAGCAAAAATACTGAATAACATGGGAATACCAGAAAGAAAACAGGTATGGGTTTAAAATTTAGCAACTGTTATAAAGCAGGTGAGAATACATTTAACTAACTTGCTTATACTGGAAACACTAGGAAAAAAGTGCTTATGACAGCGATAGCTACTCTAACATTTGTGGTGGTTCTTTTGTAGATGCTATCTTTTCTTCCTAGTATAAGACTTCTTCATAATATAATATGATTCTTTTAAAATTCAACTTTGTAGTTAAAAACTTATCATCTATAGTGTTATTAAAGTTGTAATGACAAGTGAATTAAACGTGTGGTAAAACTTTATGTTTATCTGCATACATGTAAATATACATGTCCTTTGATTTCACATTTGTAAATTTGCAATGTGGTTTTACAAATGGATACTACAATTTCCTTGAGTAGTCACTTGTGTACGCAAATGGTCATAAAAGATGTACAAACAAGCTAGTTTATCCTTGCACAAGTAATGGCCTTTGCATATACTAACTCATTTTTAAACCTGTATCCCATTAGAAGGAAGATGTGCACACACCCAGTTCTGGGTGAGAAAACAGTTTTCAGATTCTTCTCAGAGTAAGCACGTCTGAACACCAGCTTGGCGCTATTCATAGTCGCTCCATTGGTGTTATTGCCTGAGTCCTGCAACCACAACTCTTAACTGCTTTTTATTCTGTCTTTTGCCTCAATTTAGGTAAAAAAAAATAAAAATAAAAAAAAAGAAACAAAAAGTATAAGACACTTCTGGGAGTAGATTCACCTGAAATGGTTGTAGTTGTTTTTGTCTATTGTCACTGTTACGGTCTACCCTATAATTGAAGAGTGATTGATACTTCTCTTTTAATAGACAGACAGCTATTGACAGAAAACGTGTTTGGCTTTTTTCACTAGCACAAATTCAAAGCAAAAGAAATTGCTGTTGGATGTTATGAAATAAGGACTTGCAGCGAGTGCTTTGTTAATCTTTTTTTTTTTTTTTTTCTCCTTGTAAGCACTTGCAATTTTATGTTCTTTTTAGCTTCCATCTAAGAAAGTCATTCACCTTTCCCCATAACCAGTTTCACTCTGCTGTTAGCAACTGCGGGGCTCTTTCTGTGAGGCAGTTTGATATTCACACTCCCACCCACAACTACGCAGAAAGTGCCAGATTTGTTCTTGGAAAACAGAACCGACAGGGAGGGCAAGGGCCCCTTTATCCCATTGAGCTGGGAGCAGGACTTGGTTCACACAGAGTGCCGGCAAGATTATCTTACCAAGTGAAACCACCTGTTCAAAATATATACTCCAGGCTGCCCTGTGGCATAGCTGTACATCAACTGATTTCACTGAGGAGTTTGCTTATGAAAAAGGTGAAGGACGGGGACTTTGAGATCTTTGCTCTTGGGCATTATGAAGAAGATACGAGAGACTTCAAATGGAAAAAGGCTGTGCTGTGGTATAGAAATTGAGGTTGTAATCCGTAATGTTCTCCCTATTTCCTACCTGAATGAGGGGTTATAGAGAATATTTAACCTCTTGGTATGTATAAAATTCAAGCCAGCAACATTGATAATAACTTCAAAGGAAGAGCATACAATTGAATTACTTCTCACACCTGAAGTACTCGCTACTTGCTATGAAAACAAATCATCCTCCAAAAAATTGAAATTAGAAGTAATCATTAAAAATAAGTATTTGATAGAGCATATATATGTGGTGCTACATGATAAGCTCCATGGAAACTACTTCACTTCCTTTCTTTGTCAAGTAAAATGAGAAAATTAAAAGCTGTATAAAGAAAATCTATAGGCAATTATGTCCTAGCAGTTAGCACCCTGCAGTTACAAAAAAGCAACGAGATAGCTGCTTTGAACTTTGATCTTTTCACTTCAGTAACTAACGGCTGTTTGTCAGTTTAGGAAAACCTTGAATCTCACCAAACGGAAAACAGCCTGTGCTAGGGAGGAACCAGGCAAATCCCACAGCGTTCCACGGAAGGTAGCTCCAGTTTTGTATGGAACAGGAAGAGGAACACAGCCACCAGGTTCCAGAAAACACTTTCTGTAACTAGTTTATAAAACAAACAAACAAAAAACAAAACAAAACAACAACAAAAAAAACCACAAAACAAGCAAAACCTTCAATCTCTCCCCGAATTAAAACTTTTCTTTTTCTTTTTCTACATGCTTACATTGCAGCAGTGATGTAGAATTTACTGTTGACAGAAATACCTTTCTCTGCCTGTCTCCCTCTCTTGCCCCATCCCGCTCTTCTGTTCCGTGGAGTCGCTCCTTCCAGTCTGACAGCCTTAATTTGCTTTGAAATGTCATTGACATAGTATAACGTTGACCTTTCCCAGCCCATGTTCCTTGGTTATTATTGCTGAAGCTCTTTTACTTCAAACGTGATGTACACCAGACTAAATGAAAGAACTGACAGGCAGAATAGTTGAAATCAAACTAATTATATTTAAATTATAGATTAACAGCTGGGAGTCCTCAAACAACGTATATAGATAATCATGTTATGCTCTATTCTTAAAATGAACCTGAGATATTAAATACAACAATACAGCTTTGGGCAATATTGTACAAGTTTCACACAGATAGTAATGCCTAATGTTGCTTTAGGTAAGTGCCTTGAAAGCAATGCCATGTAAGAACGAAGAGAGCACCACAGTCCCGCTCCTCACATCAGCATAGTGGTCATGTTTACAAACATATCTGGTTTCAGGGCAGCGAGTGTTGCAAATAAACAGCATTCCCTACTCCGAAGGGTGTCTGTCTCATAATCCCTGAGGCTGTGGCTGGTCGATAATGGTGGTGATAGAAAACAAAGAGCTGGGTTATGGATTGGCCCTTAACTTCAGTGGCTTTATAGAATAGATTTTAATTGAAGTGAAGCTCAGAGAAACCACAGAGTAATGGAAAACAAAACAATTCTCTCGTCCTGTCAGCTACATTCATGAACTCTATTATCCTCTGGATAGAGTAACAATTAATTCTTAAAATGATCTCGAGTAAGCAAATACAAAGTTCTGTTGCCACATTCTAGTTTTTTTCTCTATTTATCCAGAACCCATACATTAATTTTGTTCATCTTCTACTACTTTATACCTTTGCCTTTCTCACAATCGTATCTTTCCATAACATGATTATGATATCTCATTCTCCTTTCCTCCTGCTATTCCGTATTTAATGTGTCTTCTGCTTTTTTATCCTTACTCCATAAGTACAGAAAATGCCTGGCCTAAATACATCAATCCTTCCTCCTCCAGAACTCTGGAAATAACCTTTAGACATTTCACGAGCTTCTCTTTTCCACTGAGAAGAAATGCAGTTTACTAAAAACTATAATTCCTGCCACATTTTGTCACACCTGGGATAAAGCAGGAATTTCCTCCTTCTGCAGTTTCAGTGAGGGCCCTTCAAAGATTTGTACAGCTGAATGGACGTTTTTCATAGTTCTTCCTTCTGCTAATATGAAGTAATAGCTTTGCTATTGGTTTCTGAGTAGAGGAGTTGGTATAGGATGAAGGACAACATTTTTATACTGTAGTACATAAAACTGAAGAGAGTAATTAGGCTATTAAAAGAACACTAAATCAATCTTGAAAGTAGAGCAGCTTTCCATCTTCTGTGGACATGTGAGGCTCAGTTCCTTTTGGGTTAATGCTGCACATGCCAAGACAGAGGGGGAGCCCCTTCTTTTGGTTGCGTGGCTCCTCTTCTGCCGGGAAGACGACACCACTGACACCAGTGTAGATGACAGAACACCACCAATGCATGTTTCATGATAGAACAAAAACTCACACATTTTCCTAAAAAACGGAGTGCGTACAGTCTGCATTCTCTCTTATTCAGTAAGGATGGCATGGGGTGTTTGGTAATTAATTCCTTATGCTGATTGCTTTAGGTCCAGCAAGGGTACATCATCACCTCCTCCTCCTCCTTCTTTTCCTTCCTGCTTAAGAACGGCTTCGGGGATCATCGCTCCCTTTTCAGCTGGCTGGGAAGCACCTTTTGTTGCGCTGCTCTTGTCTTTCTTTACCTTAGTGATCACTTCTGTGTAGGAGATTTCTTCAGTGAAGGGCTCTGCTGCTGCGAGCTCAGAGGCTATGTGCACGCCGGCTTCCTGGCTTCCCTCCTGACCTTCGGCTACTGTTCGCTCTTTACTTTTTTTGTGGATCTTGAACGTCTCCTTCGTGGGGGCAGCTTGTGAAATGGTTTTCTTGAACCTTATCCCAGATTGTTTCAGTCTCTCTCCTGACTGCCTGATCCTCTCTCTTCTCTCAGGGGTCACTATTCTAGTTCGAAGCCTGTTTACCTTCTTGCCAAAGTTTTGCCTCGTCTTTTGGATATTTTCCCTTGAAAATGCCTTTTTGATATCATCTATGCGCCTCATGCCCGATTTCTTGAACTGGGCTGCTTTGCCTTCTTCAATATAGTATTCTTCATCAGAAGAGAGGTCATCGGGTGGGATAAAATCATCCTCTAGAGTTTCACCTGCTGTCCTCTCTTTGATAACAGAGAGAGATGAAGGACACTCAGTTTCCTCCTGTGAACAAAAGCAGAGAGTCATCTTCCAGCAAGTGTGTTTTAAAAGGATGGTTATTTAAGCATGTTGTTTGTTGGCTTGTAGTTAATTAATGCTAACTGAAATGCACTGTTGTAGCAACGTAAGGTAGGCTTGTACCATCACACGTGATCTACATAAAATACAAGAGGCAGAAGAAGGATTTGTCAAATTCTGTAAAAGCATTATACCTGATCAAAGATTTGATTTCAGAGTGGTGCTAGCTGAAAATAATGAATGTCATGGTCCTGTGTTTACTGGTCCCTGATGGTTTTCAGAGCAGATGTGTCCAGTTCATGTTTCTTTGAAGCTGTTCTGCTTCTCTAAGGTAGGACCTGGATCCCTTATTTCTCACCAATAACAGTAAATGCCCTGTAGACAAAATAGGTGCTTGTGGCAGCTGTACCCTCTCCAAAAGAGTGCCTCGGCCCTTTACTGTCATGAAGACAGTTGCAGATTCTTGGCTAATTAGAATTAAGCAAACTTTACTGTTGCTGCCCAGAAGGGGATGGACCTAACATATTAATTTATGTTTGCTGGCTAAATAAAGGGTCAAAGTCAGCAAAGGAATTAAATCTTATGCAGTAAACCCAATTCCACACAATTCACTCAGGACATGCACCACCGCTGGCGTGAACTTGGCTTGTTCCATCTGGAAACATGAGAATGACCTTCAGCAAACACCTCTGCTTTCTGTGGTTAGTTCAGCGGCCTATGTGAGTGGGCAGCATTATATATTTATATTATGCATATGATATGTATGCCGATGTGATATGATATGCTGCCTTCTTGGAAGTGATGACTCTCCTTGATCCCTTAGCACTGGGAGTCTATGTAGCCCCTCCAAAGACTGGTAGAGGCTTAAAGCTGAGAGATATACAGATTTCCAAAAGCTGTCCACAGTAACCACAACCTGTAGGAGGTTTACGAGGTGGACATGGCCAGCCCATTCTTCCCTGCTAGCTAGGGCCGTGCACGTGCTCTCCTCCCAAGAGGAACAACCCTTCAGGTGCAGATGTACAACAACTAAATAAAACTTCTGTAAGCTGGTTCCCATTTGTTGTAACCACTATAGCTGATTTCTGAGGCCTGTCAGTGTTTGGGTTCTATCCTTGGTATTATTTTCTGAATTCAAAAACCAGAAGAAATATTAGAAGTTATGAGTCTGTGAAGAATGGGTCTGTCCTACTGTATATTTTGTTGAGAAATGATTTCTGGCCAAAAAAGTATCTGTCATTTTTCACAGTGACTCATTACTAGCAAGTCATGTTTAATGTTATTTTGCAGGATAATAGCAACATGTAAAATAAAATACATTAAGCTCTTTTTGGCAGATAAAGCCCACTTAAAAGTTTGTCATCACGCCTTGGCTTCATTAAAAACCCTCCAGTAAAATAGTTGTTAATGCTTAGAAAAATGAGGGACAAATTGTATTGAATTGATTACAGTGGAATGTTATTCAACTCATCTGTCAAAATCAGCAGGAACAAAACTACAATACTTTCCTGATAATCATCTACATTAACACGTGCAAATTAACATTAATTATATAAAGACTTCTGTATATAAACATAATCCCTTCTTTTCTGAAAATGAACTAAAACACAGCTGGATAATAATTCCTCAAAGTTTGTAAATTATAGCCCACTCCTTCAGCTGAAATGGTAACAGAAACGCTTCCATAATGACTGCTCGGAAATTTCAGCACATACCAAAATGAACGCAATATGGTGAGTAGGGTACGCAGTACATATGAAGAACACTGTTTAAAAAGAGAGGAAGGAGAGAAGCTATTTCCTCTGAAATAGTTATGCTGTGTGTTCCTTCGGAAGAAGAGTAAATCTATCTGTACTTTTTGTCGCTTGCTTGCTCTAGCTTTGCTGCATTTATCTTTGCAGTTTGCTAGCTCAGTAAGAGAGGGCTTTAACTTTCATAGGCATGTGTCAGAATTACGACTTATGAACAAGGACATCTGAAATGAAGGGCTCGTAGACAGGACACAGCAGTTAGAGCTGCAGGTCCTGAGCAACATTTCTCACTCTGCTGCAGACCCAGGAATGATCTTTGCCAAATCTCCGATTTTCTCTTTTCCCTCGGTTTCTGCACACATCTTGCAGAACCAAATGTAGTAGGGCTAAAAATTAGTTTGAGTTTGTATCTCCTCTCAAGATTTCTGGGTGGAAGATGTTAGCAAAGTGGAACGTATTAGTGAAGCTGGATTGTACGTTGGGGAGGTTTCTTGATAAATATACAGTGATTTAGTCGCAGTAGGAGGATTTTCTCATTTGCCTCCTTTCTCTCTCCTGCCCTTCCCCTCAAGCACTAAACATTTTCTTCTTATCGGCACATATCAGTGGGGCAGAGAGAAGACAGGAGCTCATCCTTCCTAAAGCAGGAACAATAAATTTTAGCACCAGGTGGGAAATTGGTAAGGTCAAAGCACGTAGCTATCAGCTTGCTTATAGTCTCACTAAAAGCAAAGACAAGACACCTACTGATTTCATTTGCACAGGACCAGTCCCTGAACTGGCTGACAATTTTCTTCTCAGTGTACAATTCAGGCCTGGCTGGTGATGCCGCTGGCACAGAAAGTATGCATATTAAAACTAAATGTTTCCTCATTTTTGAGTATTTATCTTTCAAAATATGTCTAGGCAGTAAAGGTTTGAGTTTTTAAGGGCCCAGCTGAATACAAAGTAAACACCTGAGTAAAGCTCAGCTTTGATGAAGAAAGCCACCACGGTCTTTATTTGGATGGCTCTAGGGACAGCGAATATGGAAACCCAGCTGCTTCTAATACCAGGCTCCCAGGAGAATCTGACTGTCATTGTCATTTGCTCCTTCCACTCCCATTTCAATTAATTCACAATTAGAAAAAAATTGAGGGGATGTAATCTGAGTCCTTCCTACAGGCCTCTTGCTGTGCATACTTTCATCAGCCACCAAAATTTTGGCTGTTGTGCACCCACACGTGAGGGCACTGAGCAGTTTTCAGGCACTGCTGGTGTTTCCTGATCCCAAGGAATGCATCACAGCAGAAGCATTTTTCTCCCATAGGATGTAACGCAGTGTTACATCAGGTTGGCTCTGGTAGTCCCTTTCTCCCTTACTGCTGAAGTGAGGAGCAAATAAGCCAATTGCTCCTGGAAGAGGGGCTGTGCAAAGGAGGAAGGGTTATTTAACAGCTTTCTCCCAAACTCATTAACTACTTTCCATTCTGTACCTTTGTAAGCACAGATGGGACCAGTAATTAATAGCAGCAATAGTATTTTTGTTAAAAAAAGCTGTGTTGCTAGTTTAGAATCCACTGGATTCTGTACACGAAGCAATGACATAATGTCATTGTACAACAATATCTTGGTTTTAAGTACATGAATGCGTTTTATGATTGGTTCAGTAATTTTTATTATAATGTCCATTAAAAAAAATGAAAAATAATGAGATATAAGGCATTAAAATGGATATAGGGGCTTTCCTCCCCTTCTCTTTTCTTGTTTGTTTGGTACACTTGTTCTGGGTTTGTACTCCAAAGCCCAAACTGAACTTCTAGAGTGGGCAAAGGAGAAAAAAAAAGACATTGCCTTATATGCTATAAAACACTATAAAACATTTTTGCATTCTCTTTTCAAAGAGCTTCACCTTATAATTATAAAAAGATTCAATAAAGATAACTGTTATCAACACAATTATTATTCATTTTCAATTAAAACTTTAGCAGAACATTTTTTTAAATGATACAAGAAGCAGTAGCAGACAAAAATAGAATGACCAACTAAATAATTATTATGGCACCCTCAATTTAAAAAACCAACCACACACACAAAACCACAAATGTATGAACATATATGAATATATATAAAAATCAAGATTCAAAATGCTCCTAAAAACCCCTGCTCACAGCGAAAGTGGAGAGGAGAGACAGATGAAACTCCATAAATCGCTGTCATTGTGTTGCACAATGAAAAGGTCACAGCAAACAATCTCTCAGCCTTGGGACGTGTGACAGGGAACGCGCGGGTTATTGTGTAGCATCAGCACAGATGGGACCGACGATCACGTGGCAACTCCGAGCCAGGGCACGAAGCAGCAAAATGGTGATGGGCCACCCCGTGCCCGATCTGGTGATGCTGCCGTGTCTATGACAACCTGTGATGTGAATGACTGGCAGCTGAGGAGCAGGAAACTGTATCGACACAATGCATAGAGAAAGCCTGGCATTTGCATGTTAAATGAATGATTTGTTATTCAAACCACCAGCCAAGGTAAATCGCTAAAACATCTCCTTGTAATTGCTCTCTAAATCAATATGAAACTGCTGATGAATAACCAATTACAAATCATTCAGTACTTTTACTCCTATTCTACAGTTAAGAGTGAAGCTTTGTAAATCTCGAGTGATCCCTTCATTTTTTCCACAAATATGTCATTTCAAAATCTTTGCCATCCAGCCAAAAAGCTGTTCAAAGGAGAGAAATAGGATTATTTTAAAAGGGCACCTAAGGGATTTTATCAAGTGAAGTAGGTAGAGAATAAACACTTCAGCACGTAAGACTTTATGGCCAAGTGCTGTTGCTTGTATTTAGAATTATTTTTACATAATGAAAAAGCAGCCTGGCCAGAACAGTCAATCCCTCTCATTTCCTCTTTTGTGGAGCCTAATACACATCCCTTTTCTTTAAATTCTGACAGAAGTTCATTAACTTAGCCAGGAAGATACAGTGACTGTAAAGAAATCCAGCTCATCCTCTCATTATCTGGCGGCAGCAAGCTGCAGACTAGGCGTGAGTGTTGCCCAGTTATACCCCAGCATTCAGAGGAACCATTGGCTCCATGCCACCACATGCTGCATAAAAAAGGACTACTTGTGGCTCCAGAGGAAAATTAAAGCTTCACACCTACTTTGCTTTGCTATGATTTTACTGAGTTGACCTAGAGAATAGTTCTGCAGGTCAGTCAGCAGGTTTGTAAGGAAGGCTGTGAAATTTCTCACTTCCAGTTTACCAGTAGATACCAAACCTTTGTGAGGGGAGGAGAAAGAGTATTCACAAGACGTGATGAGCCCAATAAATAAATAAATAAATAAATAATATATATATGTTTTCGTAATGTTTTGATTCATTCTTTCATCACAACATGACTGCTCTTGCTAGCTAGCTGCAGCAGGGTAGTGCTGTCAAGTACAAGGCAACCCAACCGTTCATCACAAGTTGCTGAACTCGTCTGCCCAAGCAACCGTGTCTCCGTATGAATTAGCTTCTGGACTCCCTTTCAACCCAATGGAGAGAAGAGGTACTTATCAAGCAGACACTGCACTGAGAAGCAGATGTCTGTAATAGGTCAGACAAAACTGGCTCCGTAAATTTCTCTCTGCTTTCTTGGAGTCTGCAAGCCAAGCATGCAAACATCTCCGTTACTAATGCCTAATGCCTGGCAAAATGAATCCCATTCCAAATTCTGAAATTGCTGCTAATGCTTTCATATATTCCTCACTCCTGTGCCTGCACCATATTGACCAACGTTATCCCTGTACTGAAGGAATAATTGCAAGATTCAGCTCTTGACAGCATTGCTGAGAATTTCAGTCCATACTGCTGTTACCAGAGTTGAGCTCGTTCATTCTTGGACTTCTTCAGGAATGAAGCACATCGCTGAAGATAGATGTACTCTTGCAGTGGCCAGCTTCAGTGCCCATCGATAGGTCTTTCCAGGCAGCCTCTAGGACTGTGAGGAAGAGGCAAGGAGGCCAAACACATGCAAAGCCCTGAACCACTGCATCCAATGCAAATGTAAATTAGGATCCACCGTTTCCACCACTCAATGTTAATAGGTGGAGAAAAATCAATGGCAGTCCTGAGAGGATACTGCCTGTCCTTATTAGGCTCTTCACAAAGGAATAGGACTGGGGACTCTGATTACACTATATCAAAAGGTATAGAGACAATTTTATAATCTGCTGTGAATACACAGTCCTGTGAAATATGCAACCTATTTCATTTTAGGAACCCAGAGATGACCCAACAGCTGCTATGTTTTTCTCCCCTTCCCCCCCCCTCCCCTGTCCCCCCCCTTTCCTTGTGAACACATCCCTAAAATGATAGATTCTCTTTAGCTCATTGAATGTGGTTGATTTTTTTCCCCTCAAAATCAGAGGTAACTTACGATCTCCTTGGCTGCCTCCTGCGTTTCAGCGCTGGGCCTGTGCTCAGCCCGCGTGGCTGTGCGCTGCACGGCATGGGGCGGCTCAGAGCTCTGACCTGGAGGGCCCGAGCTTGACACTGGAAACAAAGGACTCTCGCTGCCCTCTTTGACACAGCTGTTGGGTTCCTCTTAGTCTCTGTAGTCTCAGCTAAGGCAATTACCTGTCTCAGCTGTAGAAACATTTGTAAGGTTTAGGCCACAAGGCTCTAGCAAAGGCCCCATGTCACTGAGCAGTGAGGCCTCACTGTGTGAGGCCGGTGCTCTGCTAACACAGGTACTCAATTTATGCCAGCTTTTTTCATTAAGTTTTCAGACTCCATTTTAATAGCAATTTCATTTTAATAGCAAACCCAGCTACAGCCTCCTGATCTCTCATTTACCAGAGCTTCTTGTCCCTCTGATCAGACTGGCAGCACTTTTCCCAGCCTGTTTGGTATGAGCACAACGCAGGTGATCAGAGCTGTATGTGGTCTTCCAGATGCTCCGGAGTGCTTTGGACAAGGGCACTCGTCTCTCAATCACTTATCAATCACGATCAATACCTTGCCTGAAGCATTTCATGCCCACACTGCATGTTTTCAAGAGCCACGCTATCAAGTGGACTCTCAGTCATTCTCTGAGCATTAATACACCCTTTTCTGTCCTTCCCAAATCACGGAGCCTCAGCAGACTAGCTAAAGCAAGGGCTTCTGCTAAGTACAGGTGTTGGCACCGTGTACACTTCAATTAGCATTGCTCCAGCTCTAATGACAATTTGGTTTCTTTTCTTATATTTCATTCTCTGGACTGACAGCTGCTCATTTTGAGCATATTTTCTTAACATCCACATCACTTTCTCTGCCAAGATCATTAAAGAAAATAATATGCAGTTGACAATGATGTCTTAAAAGTAAACCCTTTTAGAAACCTATCACAAATCACACTTCCCATTTCAACACAGTCCACTGTCATTTGTCCTTTTTCCAGATTGTCTCTTATGAGCTATCAGAAACAGAAATACAAGATAAGCTCTCCCATGTTTCTGTAATACAGAAAAATAATAAAAGATGGGTTACCTAGCACAATCTGTTCTTGGTGAGCTATGTAACCCTGTGGTGCTAACAATACTGCTCTGCATACAGCTGCTTAGAGCCCCTCCTAACCCTGTCATTCTTATGCCCGTACGACATCTGATCATTCAGCAGTCAGTTCTTTTGTCTTTGTAAAATGGAATTAAATAATTCACTGTCTTTTAGGTCACGGTGACTCTCACAGGTTTTTCTCCATAGCTGTAATTGAAACTCTGTGCCGATGGAGGGTGCGTTCATGTACCAGGCACCCCATGTTTGCAACTGCGTCCTTGCGCTCGATGCGCCCTGACTTACTGCCACTGTGTGTGGAAGTGCCTCCGCTCCAGATTTTCAGATGATTATCCTCATCTCAGGCTCACCATTTTTACATCCAAGTCATTATGTGGCAGAAGGACAGTGGCCAGGAAAAGCCACTTCTATTTTAATTTCTTTACGAGGGGCACACACAAGGCTTCTGCTGGCCTCTCACTCATCGTGTCTGCGTTGGAGCAATCCCCCACGGGGGACATTGTTCTGCAGGCCAGCAGCTGTAACACGGGCCTCCTGGTGACTGTACATACATTAAGAGAGGGACTTGCAGAATGTGAGGGAAAGCAAATAAAATAAGGGCTTTCAAGATTAAAAAAATATATATATATATAAATCCCCTTTAATTTCTGTATAATTTAGTCAGAATGAATTAAATTGTGCAATGCTCTTTGGCTGCAGGGAAACTACAGATCTCATGGCTGGTTATTCAGAATAACCTGATCAAATTGAACAGAGACCTGTACAACCTATAATGTACTCTGTGTTCTCTGCTTGTACTCTTAGGGCACGTGGTACTTCAGGGTCAAAGACCTTTCTAGAAAATCTGAAATAACCTATCATTTTTAATCGTGCAATCAGCCTGGACAGAAAAGCTGCCTGCTACCAAATCTTTTCCTCAACTGCATGGCCTTTTAAAAATGAATGCTTTTTCTCTAATCATTATGCTCATGGATGATCGTTTTCTCTCTTTTTAATGCGAGGATAGTGCCAACTCTTTTTATCATGGCTGAGGTCTCTTGGGACAATCTCCTCCAGTCAATGATCCTTTTCAACCTGCCTGCTCCTTCCATCAGTGGTGAGATCAAAGCTTTCCACTTGAAATAAAATCTTTAGGATTTAATTGGTGTTTCCTTTTCCCTTATATGCCAATGTTCTGGCAGAAGTTAAAACTAAAACCCACGTGTGCTCACCCACGGGAGCATTCCACCGTGGCTACACACAGGTCATTGGCTCCACCACAGTGTCCCAAGTGGCTCATCAGAAAAAAATGTCACTACAGATGAGCTGTCACTCACAACCACCAAGTAAACAAGTTGGTTACACCTATTTGTAAAATATAGTGAAGGGAGTGGGCACACCACACTGACTCACTAGCTATTAGCAGACTTCCCCTCATCGTAGCCAAGCTTCAGTCATTCAGGTCTTGGCACTCCAACACTGTGCTTACACTGGTGTAAATCAATGGTGTAAAAATGACCACACTTGCGTGAAAGAGGCATTCACGAGTGTGCTGGACATTAAGGCTTCAGCACACTTTGGCCTATCTTGGTTTTGTGGAGCAAAACAGTTCTGCTCCTCTAAAAAGGTGTTACATGCCAGACTCCAAAGGGAGCAGTGTATCTTGCTCCTCAGCTGTGCATGATGGAAAAGGTTCCTCAATACATACACCTCATGAAAGAATGGAAGTTAAAGAGAAAGTCATAGATATGCTCTCTCACAGTCCTCAGCTACAACAGGAAAAGGAAGATAGAAAGAGGGAAATCCAAAATACTGTACGCATTCCTGAAAAGCACCAACAAAGGGCTAAACATACGGAGCAGGGTGCAGGTCACTCTTCTGCAGTGAAACTAGCAGAGAGTTCAGAAACTCCTTCTGGAGGTGATTCTTACAGAATGTATGCATCGTGAGAGCTGCCCTTGATGTAAAACATCTAAAAGTAGCAACATTTTAAAAATAAGTGATAAATCAGGTCTTTCAGAGAAAAAAAAATGCATTCTGTTATGAATACCGCTTTAAGGACAAACTTTTTCAAAGCATTGCCTCTACTGCAATCATTATGGTACAGGTCCATCAATGAAATGGCATTGTGCCATTAAACAGGGAAATCACAGATATTTATTTTCCTTAGATGGGAAATGATACACAAGGAAAAAGCAAAGGTGCCTGTTTGTTGTTCCATCATGATGGTGCAGCTTTCAATAATTGTAATAATTGGCTGAATTCTGCCTATGCTTTCTCCTGTGCAGCCATAGTAAGTAATTCAGTCAGAGAAGCTGGGAGGCAGAATTTGGCTGTGTGTTACTAAACATAACATTAAGAAGTAACTTTGCTGTTTTTTTATTTTTATTTTTATTTTTATTTTTATTTTTATTATTTTTATTTTTATTTTTATTTTTATTTTTATTTTTATTTTTATTTTTATTTTTATTTTTATTTTATTTTATTTTTTTAAAGCTATTTCTTCCCAGTACAAGAAAATGAAGCTGTTAAGATTATTTAAAATGAAGTTGTTAGATTATGCGTAAGAAGTTGTTAGCTATAGACGCTGCCGAATATACTCAGTGAAACACATAGATCCATTCATGCAAGTGTTGTTATTTATGAACAAACAGTTGCAGAATCAGGGGCCGAGACAGGGTGACAGGGGCCTCACAGGTTACTCACAAGGGTCAACATTTTAAAGAATGCTTAATGATGAATAGGACTCATTTGAAAGAAGCTTTGGGGACTCACTGGCATGAAGGATAAACTATGCTCCTGACAAAAGATTAAACACTTGTACTTTCTGTTGACTCGGGGAACTGGGAAGTTTCAGCAAATGCAGGATCAAGCCATTAAAAAAATGAGTTTCACAGTGCTTGCTAGTGAGTGACAGATCCCATGAACTGCCTGCACTACCAACTGTCCGTTTGTATGTATGTTGGCACGATTACGCTATTTCACAAAACTTCTCTTCAAACACAATCGTTTATAAGAACAAAGAACATCCTGGAATGAGGTTAATGAAAAAAAATGTATAATTCACTTGCCAAATGTGATTGGAAGAACTGTGCTGTGTGAAATCATTTCCAAGTATAGCATGCAAGGGACTGTTTGCTGCAAGGAAGGGCTTGTGTCTCTGAGCTCTAGTTTGTGCACACACGGCTGTAGACTCAGACAATGCAAAAAGCCCCCATTTGTCAGTGCTACAGAAGCTTGCAAGTTAAATAAACCGTATGTTTTAAAGTTAGTGTTAAAAGAAAGTCTCGGTTCCAGGGAGCCTACAAACAATTTGCTATTTGGCCTTCTACCTAATATGGAGAAAAAAATAAGAGAGATGAATGTCAGGCATGGTCTGTATGACAAGATTTACAGGGCCTGCCTCATATTACCTTCCAGAGAGGCAACAAATAGTCCTTGCTGATCTGCAGTTAATCTTTCACTACTGGCTCAGAAACCCACCAACACTAATAATAGACTGCGGGCACTGCTGCCAGTGGGTTCCTGCTGAAAGGCACAGAGATGCAGAGCTCGGTGTTAAAGAAAGCATAAAGTCACCCTCCCGTCGGACATCTTTTGGTTCCTTACCCGATGCCTGCCTGCTGCTACTGAGGAGGTGACACAACAACGGCACAGCAATACGTTAGGTTCACGGTTACCTGGTAGATCACAACCCGGAATTTGTTTTTCTTCAGCATCTCCTCTTGCTTTGCCTCCACCTTCCGCACGTTGGTGCTCTGCCTTTCCACCCGTGCCCGCACTTCCTTCATGGTGGAGCTGACTTTGCGGGTTTTCTCCAGCAGCTTGTTCACCGTATAGCCGGTGTTGCCGTGAGCCTGGGCAAGCTTTAAGATGTCGATCTGTATGGTCTTGATGGCATTTTCCATTTCCCTGTGCCTCTCCTCTATCCTTTTCTGGCTCGCCTGCACGCTGTCCACAATGTTGGCCACTTTGTCCAGGACCGTCACTATGGTGTACGCTGCATCTTGCTCTTCTTCGTCCTCGGTGACACTTGACAGGCGGTTTTGGTGGATTTTGTCCGCCTCCAGTGTGATCTCGCGGTGGTCCATTTCACCTCTCTCCAGACAGGTCCACAGGAGCTGGACTTTTGACCAAACCCCGTGGGAACAATCCTGGCGCTAGTGCACAGTGCCGGCGTGACAGCCGGCTTCAGCCATGCTCACAGGCGGGTGTGGGACGCCGCTCCCGGAGGTGGGACAGATGCTTCTGACCACCAAATGTCCACAGGCGGTGGTTCAGATGCTTTCAGCAACATGAAACCTCTAAAATTAGGAAGCAATGTCTGGAAAGGAGCACACATTTAAAGGGTCACGCTTCTCTACTGATGCAGTTATTAGCGTTAATCCAGGGAAGCTAAGTAACTTACCAACTAAGCAGGCGAGCAAACTCACATATTTTAAGTGATCTGCTTTTGTTTTCGTGTTCCTGAAGTGCTTGCTCTGAGGGAATTCAAAGAGCGCTCATGACAATGAACGCCGGCTGTTTTTCAAGCCGAACAAACTTCAGATCTTCAGCTGCTTACAATTGCCAAGTGGGGTAACAAATAAACACACCAAACCACAGGCAAAATAGTGAAAAGGTTGTATTGTGACATGCTTTTCCAGTTCAAAATGTTGAAAGCGTTTTTTTTGTTTTATTGAACAAATTATTAAATCCTACATGCAAAATTCTGAAAGCCTAAACTACTTGTTAAAACAGCTGAACACATCCTATTCACACTTTATCTCTGGATCTTTCAAACTACAACTAACAGTCTATTAATATAACTATGACCAGCAGACTAATTTGGATGGACTTTCTTAGCTCTTGAAAATACTCTATACAAGAGCACTAGTAATTCATTCACTTTTATTTGTTCTTTTTTTTTTAATTTTTATTTTAATCACAAACACTATACAATCTGCATTGTAGGTGTTAAAACATGTATTTTCTTTAAAAAAGTTTAAGAAGTATTAAAACAGCTTCAACAGTGACAAATTAGGCTTTATTCCAATTATGTGTTCAATTATTTGACACCAATTTTTAAAACACCTAAATCTACTAAGACCTACTCCTTTTGGACCTGTGCCATCTGCTCTACCAGGTAATTTCCCAAACTAACAAATTTATAATTTTGCCCTTTAAAAATAAATCGTTGGCATTGTTAATGAAGATGGCAGTGCTTAGACCCAGCCCACGTTTTATAAATATGTTACAACTACACACAGCACACAGCTTCACAGTTCATGCGATAGGCAGTGTCTAAAAAATCAGTTACTAACTTCCAAAAACATTTAAATATCTACGGTATTTAAACACAGTGTTTTCTAGTTTCTCATAAGAAAAGTAAGCTGTAAACATTTTTACCTTTAGTTCATGCCTTGTTTGCTAGGTAATGTGGACTTTTTTTTTTTTTTTAAATCTACAACCACTGGTGGAATAAATTTGTGTTCCCAAAAATATTACATTCCATGAATAAAGCACGTCTATTATATAACCATGTGATACAGATACAGAAAATGACCTACCGTATTCAAAAACAGAAAAGTAAAGTTACTAAAACAGTCCATAGCTGTTAGAGCTGATGCTTTCAGAATACAGACCAACATTGTTACACTAAAAATGTTCAAAAATAAGGCCTCTGAAATAAATATTTCCATTCTTTAAAAAAAGATATAATAAAAATGTACATCACATGGTCAATGTAGGTATAAAAATCACTAAGTTAAACCATTCTGGATGATGTATCTGAAGTAAAATGGCCTAGGTTTTGCTTCTGCCGACGTCCTCTATTGTTTTTGGGGCATTTTCTGTTTAGAAAAAAGAAAGAGAGAGAGAAAAAATATGAATGCTTTTATATATGTCATATAAAATTAAACCTAGCAATACCGAATTGACTTTTTTTTCTATACTCAGCAACAACAAACAGCGTAGTAGCTGTGCTGACTGGGTGAATTCTCCTGCTGTTTGGTACCTGGCTGATATCTGGGGATCCGTGTGGGATCCCAGATCACTCCAGAAGGAGTTCTGCTTGAGACCCAAACCAGCAAGGTCCTATATCCTTCAGCCATGGTCCAGCAAAACACATGCTTTGGTGAATAGCTGCACTGGATTTACTTTTTACACACTTCCAACTTAAAATCCAGTGGAATTTAAGTATAAGATTTAAGACAGGATCAATCAGCATTTGCAGTGCTGGACCTCCAGGTGCTCTGCCCACCTCCAACCCCTTTCTTGGGGCTGGGGTCACAGCTAAGGACTCATAAAAGCCAGCAGTTCTGAGCAGGAAGAGACTTAGCCCACCAGATAGCAGGCAATGCAAGATGGAGCAGTCCTGCTGGGACACAGTGAGACAGCCTGCCCCAGAAAGACTGAGTGTCAGGGACAACTCCCAACTGTTGCAGGGAGGCTGAGAGAGGAGGGCTGCTGAGCCCTCAGCCTTCCCCATTGGTGCTTTGACCAGCAGGGTGTGTGGTAAAAGAGGAGTGGCATCAACTCCATAAACTGGATGGCTTTTTATACGTGCAAGGATGTGTTAGATGTGTGTGCTTACACCTGGTACACTGAACCTTACAAGAGAGATAGGAAGGAGGCCTATATTGTGCGTTCATATGGGTGTCACTCCACATCACTAAGCTTGGAAAGCCATGCACTAATGCTGCAGCAGTAAGTTCTACGGCTCTGCATAAGCAGACCTGGAAAAGCGAAGGAAGTGACAGATAAGTCGAGGAGGAAAAGGCAAAGTTTGCCATGGATGCCCAGATGTAGGATTTAAATTCTTCACGCACCTACTATGTAACTAAATCATCCTTAATCCAGCCCAGAGCCCCCAGTTCTTATTGGATTCAAATCCCTGATGAGCAGACTGAATCCCTTTTCATCAAAATGAATCCATGACTCGTATCTCAGTTTTCACACAGAGCGAGACCCTGAGACAACCCAGAAACTTAAACTCTGTGCTTGTGCATCTTCACATTTCATAAAATAGGTTCCCATGGAGAGTGCCTAAAAAAGGCACTTGCTGCACATTGATTTTCAGGAAGCATATATGGTGTGAGGGAGACTTCTCTCCCTGTGTAACACCATTTACAGCTGTACTGCAGGGAACAGCAATGTGTCAACCTCTCTGGTTTCACTGGGCAGGAGGGGGAACCATATCTTCTATAAGATATCATCAATGCTTGAATAACTCCATGAAGGTCTAACACAGTAGCTGACCTTTTGAATATGTTTCAAGGCTGATCTGTTCTGCTGGGTAGCTGTTCTGGGGATTCAGACAGGTCACTGGTGGTTTGTGAATTTAAATTAACGTGTGTTTTGTGACAAAAATGGCGATAGGTTTCTTTTACTCGGGTATTTTAGAATATATGTTTATGCACATAAAAATTCAAGAAGGAAAAGATTTAACTACAGAAAAAGCATTTACATACAATGCATAATTTTACACCGTTTTGGTATTTACCTACCTTGTTATGCACATGACAATTGCAACTATAATGGCAATCTGTACAGCTCCAATTATTGCTGCAATAAGGACATGCGTAAGCTTTTGTCTACTTGGGACAACATAAAGAATACTAAAGTCTGTCTTTTCACAGTGCTGTCCAGTATATCCTGATTCACACCTGAAAAACAAAAGCAATATTTTATGGCGTATGCAATTTGGCGGCAGCCCAGTCATTTTGCAGATGAAATAAGGAGTCCAAGCTGTGCGATGAAAAAGCCCAGTAATCACAGCAGTGACAGAGGAGAGAAACACCCTCTTTGGTGCCATCACTGCTGCTGCAGTGGCTCAGGACGTATCACTTTCTGAAGCCTAAAATGAAATTTAGAGAGCACAGCCACACAGAAGAGCTGAGATTCTGCCTGCTCTGTGAACAAATGGATGGATTTGGATTGTGGTTGAAAAAGAGCTAGTGAGAAGGTGGAGGTGCAGTAACACTTGTGCTGGAGAATGGTTTGGATTTCTGGGGCAAGAGGAGAGACAGAAAGGGGAGTCTCTTCTCTCCTGGATAAGGTTATCAGTGGCCCTCTCTGAAGACACACCTGCATGATAAAGGCCGTAGTTTGGCAAAAGAAGTATGTGGGATGGTTGTTAGATTGGGGCAACATTTAGGAAGAATAAAGCAATTAGATGAGACAAGTAAACTAACTAGATGGAGCAAAGCAGTATGCTCAGGGAACTCAGCAGCAATGTCAATATGAGCAAGGAGTGAAAGAAGGAAGAAAATCTTTGAAACTGGGGGAAAAGGACGATGCTTCTTCAAGCTGCAGCCTTTGGACGTGGAATCCTACAAAACCTATCGGAAAAGATCAGTATCAAGACGCCTCCTGCCTTGTCCCTGAACTAAAGTCTTTTCCAATTTTTCTCTACACTACCTACCTCCTACCCTGAGCCACCAAGAATTTCAGGGTAAATGTGCTTCACAGAGGTCAGGTTATCCCCCTTGCTGACTGCAAAGAAAAGTCAAGGAGACTCACAGCTGGCCAGCTCATCCAGATGGCTTGCACAGTTCCCTCAGGGGAAACCGAGCTCCCTTGCAGGACACTAATGGGAGAAAACCCAATAACCCACAACTGCTTATGTGAGAATTCATGGAAGACTGCATAAAAATTGGCTAGGGGTAGGGGAGGAATGGCAGGAGACAGAAGAGGAGCTGCTGTAAATGGTATCTTGCCTGAGCAAACCAGCAGAGAGCTCAATGAGAAACTTAGCAGGGGCTGCTCCCAATGGCAACGCATGTGTGCAGGGCAAGCAAGATGTGCCAGTGGTGAAGGTGACAGTGAAAAAGTGCTCTGGAACAATTCGTGTTGCAAGCAGAGAAAGGCTGATGCACAGCAAGGAAAGGCAAGAGCTACCCCAGCTACCCCAGCAAGTGCTGTAGCCTGCCGAACCAAGGGCTACTGCTCACATCTCTGAACAAAAGCTTTTAATCTTTTCTCCTCTTACCAGTTTGGGTAGGGAGAGCTAATGAAAACCCTCACCTTTCATGTAGAAGTACAAACCTGTGACTGCTTGTTTTAAAGGCTTGCTTACAAGCACAGGAGTAGCAAGTTCCTTGTACAGCTATCCTTTAAAACCAACTGGTGTGAACTCATCATTAAGGACAACTGAATCATACAGTTGGCCTCCAGCTCTACAGCAGAAAGAAAAGAACTACTGCCACAGACACAAAAACACTTCTTTTGTAATCTGGATCAGAGAAGTCTGAAAGCAATGCAGAATCGGTCTCACCCATCCAAAAGCTTTGTGCTAGAGTAGGAGTTAATTCTGTTTGGAGGGACAAAATTACTCCCCAGACCTTCCTACAGCTGCTTAGGCAACTTTTAATCTCCCTTTGCATGCAGGAATAACTGTTGGGGTTTTCATGTTCGTAATCTTGTGACTCTACTTTCTCCAGTCATAAGCTGCTATGTGAGATGTTTAGGTTCAGACATGAAGCAAGTTCCAGTAAAAGCAGAGTTATTAAATAAAAGCCCCAATTTACTGTAAGCAAGCTTGGCAATTGCTAGGACAGGAATCGAGAAAAAATGTGTGCTAGCATACGGTAACATGGACAGTGGGATTGAGTGCACCCTCAGCAAGTTTGCTGATGGCATCAAGCTGTGTGATGCCGTTGACACGCTGGAGGGAAGGGATGGCATCCAGAGGGACCTGGGCAGGCTTGAGAGGTGGGCCTGTGCGAACATGATGAGGTTCAACAAGGCCAAGTGCAAGGTCGTGTACCTGGGCCGGGGCAATCCCAAGCAGAAATACAGGCTGGGTGGAGAATGGATTGAGAGCAGCCCTGAGGAGAAGGACCTGGAGGTGTTGGTTGATGAGAAGCTCAACATGAGCCTGCAATGTGTGCTTACAGCCCAGAAAGCCAAACAAATCCTGGGCTGCATCAAAAGCAATGTGGCCAGCAGTGTGAGGGAGGTGATTCTCCTCCTCTATTCTGCTCTCCTGAGACCCCACCTGGAGTCCTGCGTTCAGCTCTGGGGTCCCCAGCACAAGGAGGACATGGACCTATCAAAACAAGTCCAGAGGAGGGCCACAAAGAAGATTAAAGGGCTGGAGCACCTCTCCTGTGAAGACAGGCTGAGGGAGTTGAGGTAATTTAGCCTAGAGAAGAAAAGGCTCTGGGGAGACCTTATAGCAGCAGCCTTCCAGTGCCTAAAGGGGGCCTACAGGAAAGCTGGGGAGGGACTCTGTGTCAGGGAGAGTAGGGATCGGACAAAGGGGAATGACTTTAAACTAAAAGAGGGTAGATTAAATCAGATATTATGAAGAAATTCTTTTCTCAGAGGGTGGTGAGGCACTGGCACAGGTTGCCCAGAGAGGCTGTGGATGTTCCGTCCCTGGAGGTGTTCAAGGCCAGGTTGCATGGGGCTTTGGGCAACCTGGTCTAGTGGGTGGCATTCATGCCTATGGCAGGGTGATTGCAAATGGATGGTCTTTGAGGTCCTTTTCAACCCAAACAATTCTATGATTCTATCCAAGGAGAAACAATAAAAAAGCAGACTTCATGCAAGTGAAGAATTCTGCTTTGTTACTTTGCTTTTATTTTCATTAAAGAAGATAACAGCCAAAGTGTGATCAATGTGAGAATTGCTTTAAAGCACAGGAGACAACACAAAGCAGAGGAAGCACAAGTAATTCAAATACATTTCCTCAGAAACACTGAAGTGACAGGAAATTATTTCTGAGAAATATTGAATGGATATTCAGGACTATTGAATTCCTGCAAAGCAGAAGTGCTTGTGTTAAGAACTGTGTTGGTGGTGGGGGGAAGTACTATGCAATAGTTTAAGCTGCCTGGTAAATGGGCAGAACAGATTTTAAGGCATTAATATATGGCATGATAGACAGAGGTCAGCAAGGATTCATCAAAGTATGCTGATCAGTCAATTAACGGAGTTAGTATAATGAAGATTAGAATTCTTTGCCAGGGGATGAACTGTACCTTCCTGACGCAGCCTGATGCAAATACAGGGCAGAACTGTACTGCACAAAGGAGGCAGCAGGAGATAGACCAGATCCCAGCTGTGCAAAAGCTGCTAAACTAAATATTGTGCAATTAGCTACTACAAAGCCTTCCTATCACCCGCCTGCTGGCAGTCCTGTAGGGCTGCTGTACAATGAGCATGGAGATGCATTGTCCTCAGTGAAACTGCAAGTCAAAATTTGCTCTGCACAGGTATTTTTTGCAGTTTTGTAGGTCATCTGATACACCACATATGCCACACCCTGGAAATGAGGACCAAATTAAACAGTGTATAAGTTAGATGTGCATGAGAATGCAATGCATTTAAAAATAACAATCTGCCCTTGGCATTCATCATTATATTTTCCTTATCTAGAAAGAGAGCTTTTTTCTTTGTTAGAAGCACTTGGTTTCTGTGGTAGATTGCTGACCGTCTGATATAAATCTTATTTCCTTAATAACTCACTGCTCCAGTAAAAAGCACACATACAGGTATAAGAACACAAGTATTTAAATAGCCAAAAAAGTCCAAAGGAGATCTGGTACTTAGGGTCTAGAACTGACAGTCAGAATTTCTTGGCTGGAATCCTGTGTGGTTTGTTGTGCTGGGTCCAGTGCCAAGACTGTTCAGGCTTAAATAATAAGCTGTTTATATAAATAACTGAAGGTAGTAATAGTAAATTTAATTATAAAATAGAATTTAAAGAGACAGTATATTAATTAAATTCATTAAAATGTTAACTATCCATACCTTAAATTAATAATAAATATTTAATTGATAGACTAGTAATTGAATCACAAACAAATAAATGACTATTTATGATAGAACTAATCAGGAAAAAAAAACACATTTGGGAAATAAAAAAAGACAAAAAACAGAAAAAAACAGTTAATTCAGCCAGGAATGATTTCCTTGAAGTACCTCCAATTTGAAAATGTTGAGGACAAATCCATAAGAAATTGTGTTAAACACAGCTCTGCATCAAAAGATTACTGTACTCAAATACTGCTGCCTCAAGCCCACCAAGATGATGTCTGGGATGTACCTTGTTTCCCAAGAGAAGCAAAGGTGTGTTGGCCTCTCTTGATTTTGGCCAAAGAAAAGGAAATACAGTCCTATCAGAAAGCTGAAAATAAACAAGAAAAGTCTTCTGGTGGGAAAAGTGAAAATACAAGTTTCAAATGGCTAAGTCAACAACCGTACAGGACCTTCTTTTTGGGCTTCCTGATTTCCGGTCAGTCTGAAAACTGTTAAATCTTGGCAGAGGAAAAAAAAAACTAACTATACTTGCTCGATAAAGATCAGGGGAGAAAATGTGAGAGGATCTAATGGATTTACAGCTGAAGTTTCCAAAGCAAAGGATAGCAAAGACTTATAGCATCTTCAGCCACATTAATTTGGAAGTTCAAGCTTGCGAGTGAAACCTCCTGACAAGTAAGGCACTACATGTTATTACAATGCAGCCTTTTTCTGTTAATATTTTTTAAATTTTTTTTTTTTTTAATTTTTAAAAAGAACAAAGAGGTAGAACCTGGTGAAATTAAAAAAAAAATTACTCAGGAGCTAAGGAGATAAAATGGAAAATTCTCATTTCTTGAGAAACAGTGGCTTAATACTAAGCTGCTAGATTATACTCTACACAAGAAATGTGGGCTAAAGAATATTTTGTAATTTTATACTCTCTACATAAAATATATTATTGTGAAAAAGGCAAAAAATATTAAAAATACTGATACTCCAGAGTGTTTATGCCAAGAGCAATAAAATGTATAGCTAGCACAAGAACAGACTGAGAGGTCAATGAGGAAATTGCAGTCATCCAGAAAAGCCATGCAAGGCAGTGTTTATTGTTGCTGTTTTTCCTTCTTTTTTTTTATTTTTTTCTTGATTTAGGGTTAAAAATAAGAAGCCAACACTAAGGCCTCAGAGAGATTCAGCTTCTGACTACCTGCGCCTGAGTGGCCAAACCCTTCCTGAGTGCTGTCTTCCGCACAACTGCTGCAGCTGTGTGCTGCCCACAGCACAGGCATGTGGCTTCTGTGCCCCTGCTTAGATAACTGCAAACTGATACATGCTGTAATTATGTCTAGAGAGCATTTTGATTAAGCATTATAGCAATTTCAAGCATATTTTGTAGGCATTCAAGACTTACCGGCAGGAAGCCTTCTGAGTGGAATAAATGAATTCACATTTTCCGTGTATACAGTAGCCATTGAAGCTTTCTGAACAAGGTATGTGGTTTCCAACATAAATGTCTTCTCTTTGATCACTGGCATCTTAAAAGGAAAGATACATAAAAAATTAGAAATGGTGTGTGATATTTATTAAAAAATCTCAACCAAGAATAGCTGAGAAATGTCCTTAAAAGCTCATTGTCAATAACTAAATACAGAATAATGAAGCAAAGTCTTAAGGGTGAAGTTTTGGAGACACCTGCAGAGATTTGGTAGAATGCATCACACTGAAAAATGATCCTCAGAGACATCAGAAAATGCTTTTTTTGCCAGGTTTCTTGAAAGGAGAAAAATATTCATGACAGAAACAACCCGATGCAGGATGATCAGCAGAAGTTGTCAGTGGCATTGTAGCAAAGAGCTATTAGATAAGCACATAAAGCCTACTCCCATGTCTAAACAGAGGGAAAACACCTGAAGGTTTAGAATGAAGTATCTTTACTGGGTAGAAAACAACCAGATAAAGCCCTGTTCTGACTGGTATCACCAGCTGTTACAGCTGAAATTGAACATATTGCAGCTGTCTTCCTAGGGAAGTGTGTTTACAAAGAGGGAACCTCAAAATAATGCAATGAGCTTAAAATACTCATTCTGTTGGGAAACATATTGGGTCTGACTATGAAGGCGTTAACTTTCTTCACGGCAGCCCCTGTGGTGCTTCGTTCTGGATTAGTGGCTGAAGCAGTGTTGATAACACAACAGTGTGTTGGCTGTTGCTGCAGGGGGTTTGTGCAACTGAAAGGCCTTCTCTTCTTCCTACTCTGCCCTCCACTCCACTTGAGTAACCTGGGCGTGGACAAGAGCCTTGGAGGGGACACAGCCAGGACAGCCGACCCAAATTGACCGAAGGGGTATTTTGTACCATATGACATGGATGTCATCGTGCTCTGCAATAGAAACTGGGGTTTTGGTCTTCCCAAGGTAGCAGTTGTTCACAGACTGGTTGGGCATCAGTCAGCTGGTGGGATGTTGTGAGTGATGGCCTTTGCATCACTTGTTTCTCTCTCTCTCTTTTTTTTTTTTAGTCTCTTTTGTTAAACTGTTTTTACCTTGAGCAATGTGTTTTTCTCACTTGTGCTCTTCCAGTTCTCTCCGACATCCTGCTGAGGGGAGGGAGAGGGTCAATGAGCAGCTGGTGGGTGTTTAGCTGCTGGCCAAGGCAGCGCAGCAGAGGAAGACAGTCCCTTCTGCACCAAGGCCTGCTGTACATCTGTCACATGGCTAAAATTATCTAAAGCTGCATACGTTTTCAACCATTTCCCCCCACATTGTTCTGTAAAGAAGTCCTAAATACAGAACTTGAAATTTCATAATGAACTTCTCTAAAGTGCTGGGATCTAAAGTTTTGGATGTAATTGTGGAATTATTCTCATTTCCATGGCAATAGACTATGGCACCACAAATACAAGATTATAATGAACTGCAGGTGCAAAGCAAAAAGGGAGTGTGAAGAAGAACTCTCTTATACATTTGCAGGTAATCCAAATAACACTAGAAAGAAAGAGAATGTATTTCTACAGAAAAAGATAAAAAATAAAAAGGCATACTGTTGTTTTAGGTTTCCCCTGAATATTTTCTGGAATATTTTCTGATTTGTTCCAGGAAAAAAATAAAAAATCTAAATATGAGAGGTTTCAGATATAAGGAAGCCTGTTGGTTCAAGCTATGCTTCAAAGATACAGAAGACTTGATGCAAGGGAAGGACATGACAATATATCTGATATTTCCCTGTTGGAATAGATTACATTGCGGCATGTCCAAGAGGAGAACACTGGTTCATCCCAAAACTGTTGCCTCTCTCCTCCTCCAAGCAGCTAATTACTGTTGTATCTGTCCCAGTCAGAGGCTAGTAATAAGGTACATACAATTATATTAGTCTGTCCAGATGGCTGCTCCGTGTCTGTTTTTAATGTATACATGAATGCAGAACATGGGGCCCAGTGACAGATGCGTCCCCTGGAAGGTGGCCAGGTAGCCACAGCCACCCAAATCAGCACACCCAAATGTATGCTAAGCAAAGAGATGATGTCAAATGCAGGAGGTGATTCCTAGAATAAGATAGACATTTAGCCACTCATCTATGGGAATCAATTTTTAACCTGAGAGCCGGCCAGACTGCTTCAAAGTGAGAGATATTGAAAGAGTGATCAGATACAAAAGTTCAGATGTTTCACCAGAAGGAAGAGGCATGCACAGAAACTGAAACTCTGATGCCCGTCTTGGCAGGACAAAAACAGCAGTCCAGCTGAGTCAGGGAAGAGAGATATTTCTGATGTATCTTTATGTAGATTCTCGTACTGCAGGAGAAGGAGACAGCCCTGTCCATGATTCTCAGAACTAAGAGATACTGTACATTAAGAGGAGAGGGTTTGACAAGAGTAACGCGCAGTACTTTGAAGCAAAAGCAAATGGATAGAAGACTGGCCTGTTCTCTTATCCTGGAAGAAAAAGACATTCAAAGTACTTCATTTCAGGCTCTCACTGTCTAAAAAGACTTGACTACCACATAAAAAAATATTCAAAACAATTTTTTTTCATGACGTACTCCCTTTATGCACATCATTTGCTGAACATGAGACTGCATAAACTATATCCAATGCTCTTCCTACTTACTAGATTTCAAGGACAATTTATATGCAGTGAATAAAAGGCTGTAACTTCTTCCAGATAGGACCCAAAGACTGTGCTTCATTAATCACATAATAAGATGTATATTCCACTCAGTGCCTTTTACGCTTTCACAATATAAGTGAAAATCGACATTACATCATTCCAACTGGTAATAATATGGAGTGAAAATAAGAGAATTTGTGAAAAAGGAAAAATGCACAGGGCTTTTTGGCAATGAATGGGTTTTCAGGAAGAACACATGGAAAGTCTAAAGCCATGGCTGAATGGATTTACTCTGCAAGGCCATGGGAGTGCAAAGCAAGTATAATGAGAGAAAAAATTAAAGGCCAGCACTAACAGAGAAGGTAACAGTGTTATTTGTGAGAGAAGAGGGTGGAGGCAAGGTTAGTACCTATGCAGATCTGCTCTTTGGCGATAACTTGAGAGAGACAGAGGTTTTGCCCTGGCCAGCAACACTTTGAGCTAGAGCCATGATATGCAAAGGCATATTTACTCTGAGAATGCCCCTGACACAAAGGAGGTGCTAACATGTAAAATAACTGAGCAGAAAGCAAAACTCTGTCTTATTTTGTTTATCCTAAGAAATTAATTCATAGAGGTAAAACATATTTAACCAATGTGATTTAGCATCTTGATTTACATGAAAGATACTAAGATGACCAAACAAATACAGAATCTGCCAGTTTTGTGTTTTTTTTTTTTTTCAGAAGTTTTCAGAAGATGTAGGGTCACAGGGAGGTTGTGTCATTTCATCAGGAATGTCACAGCCTGGCATCTTGCAGTAAAGGCATTTTCACAGCACTTGGCAGGGGTCTAATCCTGTGACTGCCGAGTAGGGGTGGTGAGCAGCCGAGCATCTTAGAGGAATACAGCACGCAAAATTCACAAATCCCACATATCTCCTTCTTGCCAGCCTTGCAATGACAGTGCTGCAAGAAAAAAGCTGTTCACGCGTCTGTCTTGGTTACAAAAATCAAAGCTGTAAGGCAGACAAGAAGGGACCTTCACACTGTCTTTTCTCATCTTGTGAAACCGTAACCAAACAGCACAAAGCCAGCACGATACCTTTCACCTCTGGCCGATACTGCATGCCGTCGTCTTTCTTTCCAACTGCGTTTGTGTCGTCTGCTTCTGGATGATAAATAAATGCATGGATAGGTATTAGGAAAGGCTTATTTCCAGACCACTGCATACATGTCATTGAGAAGTCAAAATAATAGTCAAAGAAGTATTTTAACTGCAATAGAAGCAGACATAGTCCTTCCACACATACAACCAGGACAGTATAAAGTAGAGTCAACAACCCCAGCCTCTAGACCAATACAGGGCACACCTCAGCCTGTAGGTTTTGAACAAAATCTCTTCCATGGTATTGAGGCTAGCTTATTTTGGTTCAGAGACCTTTTTTTTTTTTTTTTTTTTTTTTAACCATCTGAGTTACAGATCTAGAGGTAGCCAGCAAAAGGATGGTAGAATCTTGTTGTTTCTATGAGATGTCCTAAATGCGATTTGCCTTGGTCTGGCTGAACCCAAGACCCCAAAATGGAAGAGTCCTCAACATGATCAACAACACACAGGGTAGCAGTCTAAGGATTTCAGTGGGCCTTTCCAACACTGGAAAAGGAAGCGAGTAAGTAGTCGTGCAATTGGGGCCTGACTTTACTCACCTTGGAAGTACATTGTACAGCCCCAGCAGCAACAGTGAGCATTTCCCTCATATCACATTCCCTTTTCTCTCCTGCTTCTTACTAACCCCTCCTGTAAGGCTATTGCATAGGTTCTCCTAAGATCTTTTGCTGTCTTTTCAAGTAACAGCAGCCAAAGGAAGGAAAAGTTAACATAAATATACCACATCGTATATATGTAGTGTAAACATACGTCTACATAGGGAAAACTAAAATACAGGTGGGGAGTTCACTGATAGCGAGAAAAACTAAAATACGATTCACTGCTGGCTGGATCAGTGAGTTCTAATTTAAAATGGAAAAGCTCTACCAAGCTTATTTATGTCAGAATTTATGTTTATCAGAGAAAAAAGATTAAACCTACCTGAGCAGTGTCCAAGATGCCTGATGTCGATCTGTTCTTGCCTCAGACAGGATGCTTCTCTAACAAAGCATGGATTGTTATATGAACTTCCATCAGAAGCACAGACAGGATTAAAACTGTATCCACTGCAGTCTATATTGCATACACACCTGGTAATTGAAACAGCAAAACAAAATTGACATCCAGCAAGCAGAAAGTAAGGAATGTTGAGTCTTGAGTAAACACTAGCTGACACATTAATACTAGCTTCCTTCACACAGGAGAAGAGCAGGTTCCTCAAGGATGCTGAAGAACTTGCTTACACCTCAGGTTTCCAAGCAAAGTTTACAGAATCATGAATAAATGCCTCAGTGTGCTTTTTAATAATGTAGTGAAGTTTCTTGTCATTTTACTATGATATCAGTCTCATTGATTAACAACCAAAAAATGGTAACACATTGCTAGGAAGATTTACTACATGAATAAAAGAATTTGTGTTTTCTGTCCTCAAGTGTGAACAAAAGCAGATTAATATGCCACTTTTTGGGCACTGTCAGGTTCCCTAAGGAGCAGGGGAAGAAGAAAAGGACTCCCATTTCTGCTAAACGGTTAAAGGAGGTATTATATATATATAAAATACACATATAAATAAATATATATATTTCAGGGGCTGAACAAAATCAGTATGCTTGGTCAACTGTGTTATTTCAACAAGACATTCATTCATACCATTGAAAGTTAATGGTGGGTTCATTATGTTGTCTTTAAAACAGAATTATGAGATCTAAATTATTACGTGTTGCATCCAAGCAAAATTTTGATCGTGTTAGACAAAGCATTTTCCATATAATTTGCAACTACGGATCATAAATCAGAAGTCAGAAAAAAAGATCTGTCATGGAGCTGGTCCCTAACCACCCAAACATAGGGGAGACAAAGGCTTGTCTAAGGCTCTGGCTTGCCTGTTTTCAGCTTGATGGTTCTGCTGCCCCAACAAAAGGTTCAGAAATTTGGCATGTGTGAACAGCACCGGAAAACTTTCCAACCTTCCAAGCCCCGACGCTCTTATTTATTTTACTCAATATATTATTTTTTATCTGAACCTCTTGTTTTAATTTTGCTTCACATCGCTCTGCAAGGCCTCCAAGAAGTGTGGCTGCAGGACAGAGGAGGCAGTGCTGCTGTGAGAGCAAGAAGGAGGTGAGAGCTCTGCATCTTCTGAGGAAGGCGTGCTGTCCTCTCCTTGCCAGAAAGCTCCACTTAGGGCACATGTGCTCTGACTGCCAGGAGCTGCCACTAGCTTAATCTCGACTCATTCTTGTAAGATGCAGAGTGGGAAAAAAAGCAAGCTATCTACTTGCCAGGATTTTTTATGTTCTTTCCAGCTGTTCCAGATACAATTAAATGATTAAATAGATGTGTGTGTGCCTCAAGTCCATAACAAATCTTGCAGCAGAACCTAATTCCATGCTGCAAAAACACTGAAGGTGGCCAGTGTGCCTTTTTCTCTTCTCTCTTTCCATGACCACATTTTGCTTCTATATTATCTATGTCTTTAAAGATACTACATTTCCCAGTAATATTTCAAACCCGTGAACTTCAGATTCTTGCTAGACAAATGAGCATCTCTAGTACAAATGGATTTTTATGTGCGCCTTCCGACAGTTAAAAACTGCCCCAGCAATGAGTAACACATTGAGTCTACACATCTTAGGGACCCACCTCAAATTCCTCTTGAAGTCCCTAAATATCAACAGGATTAAGGTATTACTTTTTCTTTTTTTTTTTTTTTTTTTAAAATATATATATATTATTATTATATTACTTTTTTTTTTTTTTTTTTTTTTTAAAGAAATGGGAACTCAGCATGGTTATAAACATTAGGCCCAAGAAAGGAAGTACTATTTTGTTTATATGCTCCCACATGACTTTATGCTCAATAAGCCTAATGAAGAGTTTATTAGTTTATATGCAAATAAAAGGCATGTAGCTCAGCAGTTGTGCACATTTAAAGAATGAAGCTAACAGAGAGCTAGTCCCCATTTGTGTGGCACTGCCTATGTGCTTACTCAGGAATCACTGCTGCACCTGTTTGCCCATCCTTATCCCATTTATTTATATCTCCAGACAAATTCCATCTGTGTTTCTATACCCAGACAGCTCAGTTCTGTCTGTGGTCATCATCCAAGGTCCATAGCTCCCTACTTACTGTTGGTTCTTGTCAGTCCTTGTGACAAATAAGGCAACTTTTGATATCATTTTTTTTTCTTTCTCATGGTGACATTACAGGTTAGAGTTAAAATTGTTTGGAAACTGCTTGCATTTCCAAGCTTTGTTGTGTTCAGACTTAACACCTAGTGTTAAAAGCGTACTTTCTTATGATTGCAAAATGCTTGTTTTGGGAGTGAATTCCTAGCTGTTAACCTCAGATTACCGATAATCACTCCTAGCCTTAACTCCAACCACATAGCTAACGTACAACAATTTCTTATCATTACTTAAAATTTACATCTAGGTATAGGAAAAGAAAGCAAAACAACAACAACAACAACAAATGAGGAAAGCTTGTGCTACTTCTGTCAGGACTGGGACAGCATGAAGCAACAGAAACTCACCAACCAGCCGTAATGGACTTATAACTGCTCCGTGTCCTTCAAGCAGAACAGAACTGTGGATTGCCAGAGGGTCCCCAGTGAGGTCTGTTGTGGTCTTGAGGTTTGATAAACCATCAGCACCATCATCCCACCCCGAAGGCACTTTCTGTCACAGGCCCTGCACAGCAAACTGCTCAGAGTGGGTGTCCTCGTTTCAGTTAGGACAGAGTTAATTTTCCTCCTAGTAGCTGGCAGGGTGCTATGTTTTCGATTAGAATGAGAAGAGCGCTGATAACATGCTGATGTTTTAATTGTTGTAGAGCAGTGCTTACACCAAGCCAAGGACTTTTCAGCCTCTCTCTGTCCTGCTAGCGAGCAGGCTAGGGATGCAGCAGGAGCTGGGAGGGGACAGACCCAGGACAGCTGACCCAAACTGGCCAAAGGGGTATTCCATACCATCTGACGTCATGCTGAACAATATATAGGGGTGGCTAGCCGGGGTGGAGGTGGGGGCCGGCTGCTCGGGGATAGGCTGGGCATTGGTCAACGGGTGGTGAGCAATTGCATTGTGCATCACTTATTTCGTACACATTATTACTATTAATACTATTATTATTATTGTTGTTGTTGTTATTCTTTTCCCTGTCTTAATAAACTGTCTTTATCTCAACTCACAGACTTCACTTTCCCGTTTCTCTCCCCCATCCCGGAGAGGGAGGGGGGAGGGTGAGTGAATGGCTGTGTGGTGTTTGACTGCCAGCCGGGCTAAACCACAACAGTGGGTCTGGGCCCAACCAGGCTTTACCTGAGAACCACTGAGATCAGGGCATTTACACCCTGCCCAGTTACCCCACAGCCTCCCTCATGTGCTGCCTGGGCAGGGCAGCATTGGCTAGGTCTTCAATGCCCTTCCACACAGGAAGGTTGGGCAGAAGGTGGCGGTGGTTCCTGCCCAGCTACTGCTCAACTGGCTGCTGGCTGTCACCAGCCACTGATGGCCAAGCTGCTTGGCAAAACCAACTGAAGTCCAGGAGCATCTCCTGGCATGGGCCTCCCTCACCTCCAGGATCTGTCCCTGACTCCAGGATCTTCCCATCCTCATCCCAGGACCCTTCTTCTTTCCAAGACCATTTTCCTTCAGGACCTATCTGTGGTGGTTTTACCCAGCTGGGCAGCCAAACTCCACCACAACCTCTCTCTCACTTCCCATCCTCAAAAGAAGAGGGGGGGAAGAAGAAAGTATGTTGAAAAGAAAAAAAGGCTCATGGGTTGAGATCAGATAATTTAATTAAGAGGAAAAGAAAGAGGGGAAAAGCAAGCAAAGACTGTGCAGAAGCACAAAGAGAAGAAAAAAATTATTCTCTACTTCCCACCAATGAGCGATGTCTGGCCACATTCTGGAAAGGAGGGCCTCAATAAGTGTAGTGATTCTTTGGAAGGACAGACCTCTTCATAACGAGAGCTCCCCCTCTCCTTCCCCTTTCCCACCTTTTATTGCTGAGTGTGACACCACATGGTATGGGATACCCCTTTGGTCAGTTTAGGCCAGCTGCCCTGGTGATGTCGCCTCTCCACCTCTTGCCCACCCCCAGCCCACTGGCTCTGGGGGGTTGGAGAGAGTCTTGATGTTGAGCCAGCACTGCTCAGCTATAGGCAAAACATTGGTGTGATACCAGAGCTGTTCTAGCTACAAGTGCAGAGAACAACACTGTATGGGATGCTGTGGGGAAAGTTAACTCCATCCCAGCCAGACACAGCACCCCCTCTTCTGTCCAGAGCCCAAATCCTTGGTTTCTCAGTCTAGATACACCGTCTGCAGGAGTGCAATGCACCATCATCTTCCTTGGGGCTCTGTACAGAAGAGATGCCACCTCTGGGTGGCATCTCTCTGGATGCCACAACTGGGGCATTCTGCTATTTGGTGTGCACTGCCACAGAGGAGGTGGCTGTCTTGGCAAGGGTAGATTTCCCATCAACAGATGGAGACACCCTGCACCTCCAGCACAGAAGGTGCTTGGTGGGATGATGTGACAAGGCGCATGGATGAGTAGCTCAGGAGGTTGAGCCTTGAGCCTCTCAGGCGAATGCCACTCTGACAGCTATGTTTATTCCTCGGGAGTGACCCTACAGTGGGATCAGGAAGGCTCTTGGGAAAGAAAACCCCAAATCATGCAAATTTTCACAAAGAGTAATTATTCAAAAGTTGTTATTGTGAAAGCTTCCACAACAAAAATGTGACGGCACTTTTCACCCGCACCACAGTGTCTTTCTCCTAGCTCTTAGTCACTTATTACTGCTTAAAGGAGTAACTTCCAGCAACAGTTGTCTAAAGTCCAGCAGTTGTCCAGGCATAACCTATTGTGTGAAGCTGATTTTGTGTGAAGCTGATCTTGAACTGATAAAAGTGCAGATAAGCGTAGCAAAGTATGCATCAAAAATAATAAAAAAGCAACAAAGAAAGCCTCCTCTGTTCCCCCAGTTGCTTTTTCAAAGTGTCAGTCTTACCCCAGACTTGCCAAAGCCATGCCATCTTGGGTAAGTCAATCATCTCGTCCCAATACAGGTTGAGACTGTGGCAAGATCTTAGACCTACTGCTGGTTCTGGGTGTTTTGCCACCATCGCTTGGAGGACTGCACAGCTCCAAGGGCCTGGGCGGTTATAGGACAGAGGCCACATTCCACATGGTTGTGGATATCCTTTCCATCTGGGGAGGTAGGATGGCTGACCTTCAGAGATCGACAGAGGTACCTCCATCGGTTGTCCCTCCATATCTTATGGTGGATTCAACTCCATGGGCTGCACGCTGTCTTCTGGCTGACAAGCATGCCTGGGCACCATGCTCTGGACTGGCCAAATGGGTTGCCTTCGACCCACAAAGCTTTTCTTCAGGCCAGGGTGCCAAACCATGGGGCCGTCCACTTCCATGCCTATGTCCCATGCCCCTGTCTGGTTGATTTCTGGCATGCCTGGGCACTGTGCTGTCCTCATTTTGGCTAGGATAGAGTTAATTTTCCTCCTAGTAGCTGGTAGGGCGCTGTGTTTGGGATTTAGGATGACAATAATGTTGATGACACCCTGACGTTTTAATTGTTGCAGAGCAGTGCTTACACCAAGCCAAGGACTTTTCGGCTACTCACACTGCCCTGCCAGCGGGCAGGCTAGGGGTGCAGCAGGAACTGGGAGGGGACAGACCCAGGACAGCTGACCCAAATTGGCCAAAGGGTTATTCCATACCATATGGCGTCATGCTGAACAAGTAATATGGGGGGCCTGGCTGGAGGGGGACAGGGAGGTGGGGGTACTGGCTGCTCAGGGATAGGCTGGGAATCAGTCAGCGGGTGGTGAGCAATTGCATTGTGCATCGCTTGTTTTGTACACATTAGTAGCAGTAGTACTATTATCATCATTGTTATTTTCCTTTATTTTCTGTCCTAATAAACTGTCCTTATCTCAACCCACAGGCTTTCATATTTTTTTCCTGCTTCTCTGACAGTGGGATGATCACCTCCCTGGTCCTGCTGGCTACACTATGCCTGATACAAGCCCGGATGCTGTTGGCCTTCTTGGCCACCTGGGCACAGTGCTAGCTCATGTTCAGGTGAGTGTCGACCAACACCCCCAGATCCTTTTCCTATCGGCTGGGAAGCACAGCTTCCCAGCCGCTCTGCCCCAAGCCTGTAGCTCTGCATGGGGTTGTTGTGGCCAAAGTGCAGGACCCGGCATCTAGCCACGTTGAACCTCATTCCACTGGCTTCTGCCCATTGACCCATCCTTTCCAGGTCCCTCTGCAGGGCCTTCCTACTCTCCAGAAGATCGACACTTCCCCCCAAATTGTTTTTGTCTGCACCAACTCATACAACACTCAGATGGCTATGGTTCTTGCTTTTTTTCAAGATATACTGCCTACTGGTTTTAATCAAGAGGCTTGAAACAGATACTTAGTCTCCAAGTTGATGTCTTTCTAGAGAGGGTTGCTGCTTAGTGTCCTCATCACTTTTTCCCCCACCTTTTCCCGTGTTTATTCTTGGAAAGTTAACAGGATGTGTGCAGATGTTACCCTAATGTACCAGGGTGTAAAGAAAGAAACTTATCTTTGTCACTTGTCAGCAGACAGCTGACATCCTAAAGAAGATGGCACCAACTTGCTTTTCAGAATCAAAGAGAGGTTCAGTTTTCCTGTGATAAAGTACTTTTTGAAGTTGAATGTGCATCATTCATTAAGATCATTACTTAAGCAGAATAGCAGTTGAATTTCCATAAAGAACAAAGTGATATACCAACCAAACAAAAAGAAAGGTGCTTTCAAATAAGTAAAACTGAGAATGCACAGCTCATTTATAAGGGGCTACCAGGTGTAACAAAGAAAACATGTTTAGTAAAATGATGTGACATATTTGAAACAAGCTCAGGCTGTAAGGGCACTTGCTGTTACCAGTAAATTAATTAGATCCCCAGAGATAAGAAACACATTTCAAGGCTCCTTTTTGTTTTCAGGCTTTAAGGTGCACATTATTTGATGGAAATTCTGCCTGCTTAAAACTATGGTAGATTCAAAGAAAAGAGGAAAAGCATTATATGTTTATGGAGTGGACTTGGCTACTGAGAGAGGCAAGCCATCCCAACTAACAGTGCAGGCTGCATCTAGGATTTTCCACAAATGTATTTTTCTGGGTGGACTTCACAGAGAGTACTCCTTGCTATCCCTTTCCAGTATAATGCAATAGTAAGCTTTCTCAGCTATTTGTTGGCATGTCTGTTTACAAATATGGAATGGAAATAAAATAATAAAGCAAAGTGTATGAAATGCAAATAGACAGGTAAGTGTATGCTTGATGGAGTAAATTTAGCTGAACTGAAATAGCAGGGGTGTTGCAATTGCAGTTAAGAAGATAACAGTGTGATAAAAGCAAATGAAGGATTACCTTGTGTTTGATGTTTCTTCCCTTGTGTGTAATTCTTCACAGATGAAACATGAACCAAGAAAATCTGGATTTCAAAGTGATTTCTCTACCTATTCAACTAGAGCGGAATGTTCATTAGTTTTTTTTTTTTTTTGATTGGTTGGTTGTTTTTTTTTTTTTTGGTGGTTGGTTTTTTGTTTTGTTTTGGTTTTAATCCTTTTGTGGCACTGAGAATAGAAGGCCAAGAGAAGTAGATCTCAGTTTGGCAAGCTTTTGTGTCCTGCTTGAACACCCTTTCAGACTTCAGTTCTGCTCAGCAAATCAGAACACCATTTAAATACCATAGACTTCAGCTACTTTTGAGCCATCCCTTCTGTCTGTGGTTTAATTTCATGGCTTTCTCTGACCACTATAGAGGTTTGTTCTCTAACCATAGTGATCTTCTAGCAGCACATGTGGGAAACTGATACTTGTTTTCACAAGAGTGGCCTACCCCCACCTCC
The DNA here is from genome assembly GCF_009769625.2 of Cygnus olor. NCBI lineage: Eukaryota > Metazoa > Chordata > Aves > Anseriformes > Anatidae > Cygnus > Cygnus olor. The sequence goes on along the minus strand of NC_049170.1, from coordinate 96,091,749 downwards.
ACCCTCAAATAACATAAAACTTCAAAGAACTGGCACACACTGCTGAAAAGATCTTTTAAAATTAAAAAAAAAAATCAGGCCTGGATTTTTATCCACCTAGGATCTATTCAATTTTGTAATAGTCCATATGATGAAGAGATCATTATACTATTCATTTCATATCAGGATTTACTGTAGGCCAATTATACGTAATTCAGTAATCCCACAACACAATCCTAAATCCCTTTTTTAGGTTGATTTTTTATTGTTTTTGTTTGTTTGTTTGTTTTCTGCACAGACACAGCATTTTTGTTTTTGACTGAACTAGGAACCTGCGAATTACATTCACACAGGATTAAAATATAATTCCTTACAAATACCTACATACAGTATGATATTCCTAAAAAGGTCACAAAATGTTGACTATGGTAACTGAGTGAAAAAGTGGACAAAAGAGGCAAGTGTGACCAGTATGTCATACTTCAGATTAAGTTTTTCCCTGGAAGACAATTTCTAGACAAGATAGAGACCCAGGACTTCAAAATGTTTGTATTGGTATTTCTAAGTGTTAATACTTACACTTCTGAATACCTGTTTCAGCCACTGTAAAAACAGACATTATGTAAATCATGAGCCAGTTGAATCTATATGGCACTGAGACACATTTTATTTCCAAAGTAAATCTTGTAAAATGTTAATCTCAAAAGCTCTACGTGGGGATCAGTTGTCAATCTTTCTTTAAAAATCTGCATTATGAGTCAAAACGGATCTTTGACAGCATAGTACGCTTTATTAAAAAAAGACAATGTGCTCAGAATCTCATTTCCATATTTCCTCTGTTAAAAAACAAAATACAGTTAAAACTGAGAATGTGACACATTTGAACTTGTACAGTAAAATTATTTTTGATACCAAAAAAAAAGAAAAAGAAGAAAAAAATGACAATTTAAACTAATGTTAATGAAATTTATTTCAGCCATTTAGGAACTGATGGAAAGGAAGGTTGTCCCTGAGCATATGATGGAGGGCAAGGCCCTCCAAATGTGGCCTTGAAAAGGTGAAGGAATGGACCAGCAGGAACCCCTGAAGTCTGAAGACAAAGGAAAAGTCCTGCACCTGTAGAGGAACAAGCCCACACCACAGGACTGACCAGGGACAGACTGGCAGGAGAGCAGCCCTGCAGAAAAGGCCTGAGGGTCCCAGGAGGCAGCAGGCTGACAGGAGCCAGCAGCATGCACTGGCGTCAGAGGTGACCAACTGCACCCTGGGCTGCGTCACAGAAATGTCAGCATAGAGCAAGGGAAATGGATGTTGCCCATGACACACATGAGGTCCCACCTGGAGTACTCTGCCCAGTTTTGGGACCCCTGGTGACAGGAGGTATTTTGAGAAACTGGAGAGGGTCAGGTGGAGAGCCACGAAATAGGCACAAGGTTGAAGCGTGTGGTGGGTAAGGGGTGGCCGAGGGTACTAGACTTGCTCAGCCCGGAGAAGAGACAGCTAAGGAGGTGGCTGACTGCTGTCACTGACTACCTCAGAGGGATTACTGTGAAGACAGATGGAGGTTCTTCTCAGAGATGCGTAGTAGAGGGGTAAGAGACAACAGTCACAAGTTGCAGCAAGAGAAAGTCTGATTGAACACAAAGAAATTATTCATCAAAGTAAGAGCAATTCAGCCCTTAAGCAGGGGAGGCCATCAAATCTCCCTCTGTGGAGATGGTCAGACTTCTCCTGGAGGAAACCCTGAGTCTCCAGCATGAACTAGCCCTGGTTGCATTGCAGAAAGAGAGGCTGGCCCAGTTATCCCCTAGAGATGCCTTCCAACCTAAAGTATGCTACAGTTCATTATTTCATTCTGGATATTATTCTCCTGAAGTTACAACATACTTTAAAATGCCTTAAGATGCTTACTAGCTGTTTGCAGATTGTTTTATTCAGATATCTAGCAGTGCTTTGACATGCAAGAAGAAAGAGACATGCCACGTAATATGGAGTGCAAGAACAGGGGATATAACTCCTCATAAGCACCACTACTTTTTATTTTGGAATGATACTTCACATTTCGAGAAAAAATGTGAGATGAAACTCCTAATCTTCAATTGATTCTGTTTATTTTGAAATACCAATATTAAAATGTTCTACCTTACTTTGAGAATGAGTTTTGGTATGTCTAAGAAGAAACTTGTGGAAAAAAGGACCAAGATAATAGCAATAAGCTTTAAGAATATGGAAATTAGGATCAGTTGAAAATTGAAGTCTTCTGAAGAAAAATATACTTGAGAGCCCACCTTTCTAATCAGGACACCCCCCAAAATTCACAAGTATGTTTATGCTATCAATGTCTTTGTCAGTGCTGCAAGGGGCTATTGTAAAAAAGTTATTCAGCTCTCCAAGGACTGTAAATAATAAATTTGGTTTCGATCATATGCAGTGAACTAAGGCATAATGTTGTTTAGAAGCCTTATAAAAAATTTACATTAAGCATTATTTGTCTGAGAAAAAAAAAATCACTAGGCATCTTTAATAGCCACAATAGTATTATAAATATTGATATACACTGCTTTCATTGAAGAAAGATTTAAGGGCTATGCTAATGAAAATGATTTTGCAACCACATATATGCATTTATTTTACATTCACACTGGATTAATATATGTGTTTCTATATTTATTAGTACACCATTTTCTGACTGAGTACTGATAAGATGATCAGTTTAGGTCCATAACACGACCAGTAGAACTGAAAAGTCTGATGTGTGCCAAGGTGAAACAGCAGTCTGGTTATCCCAGAGCCTATCAACATGAAATTGTATGTTTTGGTTACTGCCCTACTGGCTTAACCCATCAGGTTCCAACACAACAGTGCTGCTCTCAGTAGCCCCAACCCGTGTGTGGCCATCTCCAGCTCCACTTCTCAACTGGATGTCATTTTCAGTTTCAAATTCAAGCAGAAAACACACACCACACTCATGCTGCCTATGTCTTTAGGCTTCTGGCCAGTTTTCCACACAAAAGTTTAAATTTACCAACCTTACATGTCCTTTTTTACTCCCTTAAAACACGTTTTGCACCGTTATGCCTAATATGTTGCCTCTTCAGTGCAGTGGAGTAAAATTCTGTCCAGAGAGACATTTTGATGGAAAAAAAAATAGAAAGCATGATACTGACCAATTGGGCTCAGATAATGCCTTTTCCCATGACATACAAAATGTATGATTCAGCTTTGTTGCTAAAGGGAGAAAAAAATAATACCTAATCCACGTGAAGTCTATTGTCTGCAGGCTGTTACTATAGACCCACAGAAAACTACTGTACAAGCAATATGGCATGGTATGCCTTTATGCATCTTAACACCAGTGCATCCACTAGTGATTGTTTAAGCTCTCTAGAAGCCTATACATAAAATACCAACTCTTTGAAATATATATGAGAAAAGAAAAGGAAAAAAGTATAAAAAGTATGTTTCTGTGATGTTTCCTCAACCCAATTCCTTTTCATATTTATATGAAGAAATATTACATAATATACTAATTTGCATACACATGAACATTAATTTTCTAAATATGGCATGCAGTTAATGACAGCCATCTGCTCAGACTTCACTTCTTAGTCAGTCCACTTAAAATTAACATCCACAGTTTTTGCAGAGGCAGTGGAAATGATAAAGTTGTTTATATTTTTGTATTCAATTTACCATGAATTGTAACCACTTCTGGTTTAGATAATGTCTCTGGGAAACCAAATAAAACAAAGAGACAAATCTAAAACCTTGTGCTAAGCCTTAATTCTTCAGACTATGCATGATCTTGTGTAATAAAAGCATATGTTGCAACTTTGATCAGAGGCACCCATAAAGCTTTAATTCCAAGCTTGAAAACTAAAATTTCCCAACTCTTTCAAAGAGGAAAGTACAGTTTAAGAACAATTAAAATAAAATAACTAACCTGTAACACAGAGCACACCTCAGTTGCATACAACTACTCTTTTTTAACCTTGCTTTTAGAAAACACCAAGCTTAGATAACTACATGGAATCAAAGAATAATTTAGGCATGAAGGGCTATGTAGAGGTCAGGTAGTCCAATCCTCCGCTCAAAGCTGGCTCAGTTGTACCAGGTTGTCCAGGGTTATGTCTGGTCAAGTTTTGACCATCTCCACAGACACCTTGCCAGACACCTTGTTCCAGTGCCTGACCACCTCTGGGAGGAAACATTTTCCATTGTGTCAAATCAGAATGTCCCATGCTACGACACATACCCATTCCCCTTCTTGCTATCACTGTGCACCTCCAAGAAGAAAGGACTTAGACATCAGCAATTCCAACTCTAAATAACAGGAAAAGCCAAATGGTTGCTTCTATGGTCTTGTTCCTGCTACGTTGTACAAATTACCCTATAGTTTCCACTGAAATGTGCCATCATTTTTTGCATAGGACTCCCACATCTTTTGAGGTCCAGAAGATGAACCACAGTCCATATGAAATAAAACTGTCTTTGGTAGGATCTTTCCCTTATCAGGAGAAAATCTGCATATACTGTACTCCAGGCTGCTGCGTGGCTGGCCTGTTGGCAGGACCTGGGATATCTCATTAGTGCTAGATCATTTATCTCAAACCACTCAACACTTTATGGCAAGGATGTCTCCCCTTCCACTAATTCACTGTCTGTCCTCAGGCTAATCATTTTATCTGTAACTTAGTTTATTCATGAAATGGGAGTGCAGATATCATTTTACTTCTCAAGAGCACTCAGAAGAGAAAGGAACTGATATTTGCAACATCTCAGATTGCACGGTTTGGAGAAAGGATGCAAAAATGCATAATTTTATATTTACTGTAAGCATTAGGCAGCGTCTCATGAATATGGCTAGAGATTATCTACTGAACAGTAGGAGACAGTTCAGCTAACTGATTCTGTTATTATCTTGAAGCTGAGTCCTCTTAAAATGTGTTATGTAATAACACAGATACTTTTAAGCATTTTAACATCACAAAGTCCAAGCAAGGGCTATCCAGGCCTAAGAAGTCTGCCTGAACAGAACTAAAAGTACTTTAATTCAGTAGCCATTACCCCACTATCTAAAAAAGTTACAGTGGCCATTCTCATGGTTTAAAAAGGAAAACTCAAGATAGAATACTTTTTTTTAATGAAATTAAGGCTCTTGCATGGTTTACTAGAACTAAGAGTGATAACATTAGTAATACAGTACAAAATTTTTCTATGATTCTCTGTATGCCCCCTTCCTGGAAGAGTTCAAGGCCAAGGTGGATGGGACTTTGAGCAGCCTGGTCTAGTGGGTGGTGTCCCTGCCCATGGCAGGGGATTGACTTAGATGATCTTTAAACGTCCCTTCCAATTCAAACTACTCCATGATTCTATGAAAATTAAATTAAATAATAAATATGAACCTAGTGCTTATACAAGTCTGATGAAAAGTACTCGTGTTGCCAATAATTTTATATCTAATGTTATAATATTAAGGGGGTAAAGAACATGTTGAAACTCAACAGGAAAAGAAGTCAGAATAAGATGTAAAAAGTGTTCTGGAAGGATGCTGTATCAGAGCTTCTTAAACAGATTTCCATCCCATCTTCTACCAGGTAAATAACTGTTTTTATATTATGAATAATACCAACTCCTAGCTTCTACTTAAGTGTCTGTGACATTGTGTATGACTGGCGAAAATGAGCCTTGCAAAGCAATCTATGTAGCAGGGCCCAATTTAGTCTGAATCTAAACTGACAGCAAATATCACTAAAGGCTATTATAATGGTCAAAGGTACTGGGCAAAAAATGTAGTTATTTAGGTTGGAAAGCTGACAAAATTGAAAAAATGACAGATCTGATAGGTTGTGTGCAAGTCTCAGAGGAATATTTTCTAACTTCTGAGTATTTTCCATGTAAACATCTTAATTTCCCCCTATTTTTTGTAAAAAACATATATTAAATATTAAAGACGTAAAAAAGTGCTCTACTCTTGTTAAGAGGGAGAAGCATGGCTTCATTTCATGTGAGCAGAATGCTGAGGATAAATCTTTCACTGTCTTCAACATTATCCTCACTCTCTTATAGATACTACACAGCCAAAGGAATGCAAACTCTGCAAGTACAGACTAAACAGGCAAGCTTTTACTGAAGTTGGACACTTGAGGATTGATTTTCCAAAGCCAAGATTACATCTCAGTGCATATAACAAACAAATCTATACCCAACTTGACAATCATAAATGAAACAGACCAAGGCAATAATGAAGAAAATTATAATTATTATTATAAAATATGGCTACAGCTCATTTGTCTCTCCACAAAAGAGCAAGCCTACTTTGGTGGTATGACATTTTATGAAATCTGAACCATTGTGCCAGCATTCATATGTACTATTACCATTTTGTTTTCACTTGTATCCTACAATTTAACTTTGAATACACATCTTGAACATTAGTGTTAAGTCACCTTACTTTCTGAGATGTCTTCATGCTGACACCCCATAATAAAATCTTGTGAAATTATGAGACAGTCTTGTGAAATTATGAATTATATGGCTACAGCTCATTTGTCTCTCCACAAAAGAGCAAGTCTACTTTGGTGGCATGACATTTTATGAAGTTATTTACATGAAATAAATCCCAGCTAGAAGACAGAAGAAAGGAAAGGTATGCTTCCCTGCAGTAATACTCTGTGAACAGGAAAAACATACAGAAAAAAAAATCTGAGATGAATTATTAGTATTTATTTTGTATTCCTGTTTTTTTGTTTGTTTGTTTGTTTTTCCAGAATGAAACACATAAAGGTTCTTTCTTTGAAAAAATGTTTGACAAAGTTTCTCCAACATATCTTTTTGTTTTCTCTCCTACACATGAAGGTGGTTTGTTTGTTAGTGACACATATCAAACACATTATTATTAGACATCATTAAAACATCAATTAGTAAGAGCAAACACAGTCAAGCATATGATCACAAACTTTTTCTTTTTTTTTTTTTCTTCATGAACATTGTTAAGGAAAACTTGTTACTTACCCAACATTTTCTGCATCTTCATCACACTCAGCCCTATATTTGCAAACTCCACATTTTGAGTGTTTTCTCTGAACTTCTGTTCCAGATCCTTCATACTCTAAACAACAAAAGGTATTGTTAATAGAAAGCATGACTTTCATATTAAGCTCTGATTTTGTCTGCCTAAATTAATTTACCTTCAAGTATATTGTTGACATGAAGTTATATATTTATAATGAAGCTATTAACCTTTATAGTGCTCCCTCTTTCAAAATCAGGCAATTGGAGGTTGGTAGAACTGTAACAATGACAAGAATGCATCCCAGGAAACACAACTGCTTTATCAATTGGTGCTTCCTTTATTGTTATTTCACTGTATTCTCCTTCCACCAAACATGGAATTGACATTGACTTGTCCCAGACACATTTAATATGAATTGGCACTGATAACATATAAACCCAATGCCTTTTAATGTTCCTGAGTATTAGGTAGAGGGGATTTGAAAGCTGTTTTCTTTGACAGTCTTTAATTAGAGATATTCTTATGCAAAGTTACTTCCTACATTTTTCCTCTTTTTGTTTCTGATGATAGACTTAGATTGTGCTCATCTCTTATATATGCTGTGGTGTCTTTTTCAGATTACTCTGATTAGTTGTACATGACTAAAAGAAGAAAGCCATCTTAACAAGAAACCAGTATAAATGCTATGTCCCCTGAAAAGTAAAATTACTATCTCAAATATTTGAAAAACATCTGCACCAATCTTACTATCGACATGAACATCAATCAAATGTTCTAAAAACATCTGCACCAATCTTACTGTTGACATGGACATCAAAACCCTTAATTGAGTAAAAGAGAAATATGACTATACTCTAATTATTTCAGTACTTTTTTTTTTTTTTTTTTTTTTTTTTTTTTTTTTAAAGAAAGCATTAACGGAGAGATTGAAAAGAAGGAAAAGAACCACAGAAATTTGCGGAGGGAGTCACGAACTATTTAATGTATCACAGTATCATGTTCATGTAAGGCTGACTACATAAGGCTGTCAAATAGAGAACTAAACAGAATGATTCCCTTTCTCATAGCAGTTCTATGTGCTGTAGCAAGAGGAAAAAAAACATCACCAATTAAAAACTTGCTGTATTATTTAAATCTAAATAGGAAAAATAAATGACAACAGTCCTTCCTCATTTTCCTGGATGTTGCCTGAAGAAAAGCTCTCCCTCCTAACTGTGGATTGGGCTTACGTGGGGAACACTGTATGTGAGCCTCTTGAGTTAACATCTGTCTAAAACATGGCACACATTTATTAAAGAGGAATACATATCCAAATTTTATTAAAAAATTGCCACTGTCGGAATTATATCACCACCCTTAGAAAATTGCAGTAGAGGTAATTTTCTTTTATCTTTACAAATCTACATCTTATTTCTGGTTTGCTTTTATTTTTTTCTAGGTATCACATTCCTAGGCCTGTGTTTGGTATGCTAAAGTGTCCTTTAATGCCACATTTCACTTTTCCATGCCAGTAAATGACCCCTTACAGCTCTCCAGGTCATCACATTTATCTTTTCTCAAAATATTTGTACATTACTTCTCATTGTTCTACCGAAGAAAAAGAAACAAAAAAGTCATGAGCTGACCAGAAAACTCATTATATAAACTGTCTGACTTATCTCCAAATACAACCAGAAGGCTTTATAGAGCACTTTTGCTGCACTATTAGCATTTTGGTTTTGTAATGGAGCTACAGAAGCAACAAACATACACATTCATATGCATGTCCTTCCTTATTTATACTTATATACACCTTACATACAGCTCTACTCACTGTAAATGCTCCTGACACCTTTTTATTTTCATAAACTCATTGTTTGTATATGCTATTCAGTGTAAACTTCTCTCTCTCTCTCTCTGCAAAAATTGCTTTCTCTATCTTCCTTAAAGAAATTTGTTTCAGAAAAAGTGTGGCCTTTTTTTTTTGTCTTGATTAGAACTTCCTGGTCCTTGTGTTTATAGAATTATTTATCTGTACGTTATCCTGTTTGCACATACTAAATACATGTAAGTCACAATTACCTGCACCTCCGGTACAGTTAATTTACATGTGTCAGGACGAAGTGTAATAGAGATGAACACATCTTGATGCAACATTTCCATGTCAGACAATAGTCATTTATATTTTTTAGAATCTTCTTTCATTACTAACTCTAGGATGCACCAGCAGCATGAGATACTGCATATAATTTAGATTGAAGTCCTTCAAGAAAAATGCAGCTTTTCCCACCAATACAGAACTGATAAATGCTGTGGGTTTTTTCAGCCTGAACAGGTAGCAGACATTTTCAGTACCTAACCTGTGTGTTGCTAAAATAAGTTCACCCATTACTATTTGAGAGCATTAGTTCCTCTGTTGCAAGTATCTCCAGATTGGCAATGCACCTCCTGAGAGATTGCCCCGCCATCTCCTTCCTCCTCCATATTTGATTGTCTCTAAATAGGTTTTAGCCATTAATTTTAATATTCCAATCAATCAAATCTTCCCAGCAGCTTTCAGTAATATCAATTAGGTCAAAATATGTTCATAAATGAGCAATTCAAGTTCCTCTTGTTTATTATGCAAGCTTCTAATGTTGATGTATAGATGATTACGGAATTTCTTCTTCTCACTTTCTTTGGTATCTTGATTAATTCTGCTCTTGACATCTTAATTTCATGTTGAGTGAAAGCTCATTTTCCCTCTCTTTCAGGCTTTCTTTAGTGTGTTAGGTCAGCACCTCATTAATGCTCTGTCCTTCAAAAGAAATGAGACACAAGGGTGGGATCTGTGACTCCCAGTTGTCTCTCTGAGCTGCGCTGCCCCCCTAACACTTCTCCTTGAGTCATTATTCCTCTACAGAAGATGGCCAGCTCTATCTTAGGAGCTGCAGGGTAAGAGCCTGCAAATGGACAATTGCTGTGAAGGAATAGGCCAGCAGTAAATTGCTTCCCTTGGCAACTCATTTGTGTGCTCCTACAATTGTAATATGTCTGGTTTGAAGCAAAAGCATCAGTCTGAGTCAAGGTGAAGTTTGGTCTGCCCTGAGGCATGGCCTGGAAAGGGAGCTCTGCTATACCTATATTTATCACTGCTCACAGTGAAATGGGGGGAGCTTCTGGAGAGCTGCAGCTGCTCTGTAGCCATGTATGAATGCAATAATGATTCCCTCGTCTGGGAAAGCCCCTCTGAAAACCAATTCTTATCTGTTTTTGGAGTACAGTGATTTTTACTGATGTGCTATCTCATGGCAGCAACTAATCTTGAAAAGATTTGGGAAAAATAGGAAGCACTGCAGCAAATTGTCTTCAGCTATAAGTACAGAAGAAAACCCTTGAAATCATACTGATCCCCTCAGTAGAGCTAGCAGTTGAAATTCCTGTCAAAATTACAGTCCATAGTATCACACGTTATGGGCTGCAGTTCACTCAACAATTTAGTAACTTATCCTCTCTTCCATTAATTTTTAGGGCAACATTAATGACACACTAGTTAAAATGGAGATTGTCCCACTAATTTAAGAAAAGGCTGCAAATTTGCTCTTTTGCTTGTACATATATATTTAAAACAAGTCTTAGCTATCCCAAATTTTTGGCAAGCAGTGTCTTGATAAATTTTGACTACGCTGCTGGTTCTTATACAAAAGCAATATTTTCTCTCCAAATATTTTTCTCTCCAAAAAATCTCTCTCCAAATTGGAGAGAGATGAATTTGATAGGTGGACCATTCAGTGGATAAGGAGTTGGCTTGAAGGTCGCACTCAGAGAGTGGTGGTCAATTGCTCTATGTCCAAATGGAGGCTGGTGATGAGTGGTGTCCCTCAGGGGTCTGTCCTGGGACTGGTACTGTTTAATATCTTTAAAAATAACATAGACAGTGGGATTGAGTGCACCCTCAGCGAGTTTGCAGATGACACCAAGCTGAGTGGTGCAGTCGACACAACAGAAGAAAGGGATGCCATCCAAAGGGACCTGGACAAGCTTGAGAATTGGGCCTATGTGAACCTAATGAGGTTCAACTAGTCCAAGTGCAAGACATGAGCACAGATGGAGAAAAAGTCACTGGGAGAACTCACTGAGAGCAGCCCTGCAGAGAAGGACTTGGGGTTTCTGGTGGATGAAAAGCTCAACATGAGCCAGCAGTGGGCGCTTGCAGCCCAGAAGGCCAACTGCGTCCCGGGTTGCATCAAAAGAGGAGTGGCCAGCAGGTCGAGGGAGGTGATTGTGCCCCTCTGCTCCACCCTTGCGAGGCCCCACGTGGAGTACTGCACCCAGGTCTGGAGCTCCCAACACAAGAAGGATGTGAATGTGTTATAGTAGGTACAGAGGAGAGCCACAAAGATGATCAAGGGGCTGGATCATCTCTCCTATGAAGAAAGGCTGAGAGAGCTGGGGCTGTTTGGCCTACAGAAGAGAAGGTTCTGGGGGGACCTCATTGAAACCTTTTAGTACTTGAAGAGGACTTAGAAAAAAGTTTGGAAGCTCAATCAGATAATGACAGGACAAGGGGAGTGGTTTTAAACTAAAGGAGGGGAGATTTAGATTAGAGATTAGGAGGAAATTCTTCAGTCAGAGGGTGTTGGGGCACTGGAACAGGTTGCTCAAAGAGGTTGTGGATGCCCCATCCCTGGAGGTGTTCAAGACCAGGTTAGATGAGGCCCTGAGCAACCTGATCTAGTGAGTGTCGTCCCTGTCTATGGCAGGAGGGTTGGGACTGGGTGATCTTTAAGGTCCCTTGCAACCCTAGCCACTCTATGATTCTATATAAGCATGCTCCAGTAAAGACAGCAGCCTTTAAAATTTAATTTTGCAAGAATAGGCAGTACAGATTTAATAAAAGGATGCCTGGTCTATTTATGATTAAGGTGCCTGAAGAGGCTGAGTTCGAAGTTGATATCTTAATCACAGCCCAGCCACAGCAATATGTTTGCCCTGTGGTTGTTATAATGACAGTGCATGCAGGACTTGAGGATGTGCACAAGCAAATGACTCAAGGCCACACACTGCAAGACTACCTACCACTGCTACCCTTGTTATGTCTTATAGATTTTACACATTTGACAACTCAAGCTTCTATTTGCTTCTATGCATAACCACACTGCAAATAACATTGGGGAAGTCTACTGTAAGAGCTGGATCAGCTTTCATACTGCAAGACCCTCTGGCTGGAGAAATTTAATACCCGTTTTCTGCACTGTCTTGTTTGAAATGCAGCAAACTCCTTTTTCTCCAAAGGAAGACACAACAACTTCAGAGAAACCACGAGGGAAATTATGCATAAGTGGATGGTGGTGGAAAATGGAAAGGACAGGGAAGTCATCAGACACCGAGGGAGATGTCCCACCATTTCACGAAGACACCACGTGCAGTTCTGCAGGCCCTATTAAGGCTGAATAAGAAGAATCTGCTCTTTTTTATTAGTAGTGATCCTGTCCAGAAAGCAAGAGGAATCTGTCTTTCTGTGCCCCTGGCCCCTGCATCCTTCTGAACAGGCACTCTTGCTCCTGAAATCCCTGCTAAGGGCAAGTTCTCACCAAAACAAGGCCTGACCATTCAGGCTCTTGCCTCACCTTGCTGAACTAAAGGTGAGATTACAGTAATTCTTGGAAATTTTAGTTTGGAAATTTTACCTAGTTTGGTTAATTTTACCTACCGGGGGTAGGATCTCAACAGAAATAAATAGGGCTATTTGAAGTTACAGCGATACTCAGTGACAAACCATGTGATGGAATTAGCACTTACATCTCTCTAAATCACTCACCATTATAGAAATATGCCTAAAAGATGTGATGTTACCTCCTATCCAGGGTGTTAATCACCAGCAAGCTCCTGCAGTCATATTAAAATACATTAAAACAAATCAGTAGCATTATCACAAATTAAAATTAAAAAAAAAAAAAATGATTTGAGGTTCTAAGCCATGTCTGTTTATACCACCCTGACTGTGTGACAATTATTGGATAAGTGTTGTCCCCAGTGAGGGGAAGGAACAGATGGCAGCCTGCTAAAAAGCACATACTGTATATCAATTTATTAATTACTAAATGCAATCTGCTAGACGTTCATCACAAGATACTTTAGCTATTAGGTTTCAGAGGGATTAGAAATTCAAAACAAATTATTTTAATAATAATTAACTTAGTTATATGTATTGCAAGCATGTTATTTCCTTAGCTTAAAAGCCTGGAATGATTGGGTGCCATCTGTCTAACTACTACATCTTTTTTTTTGATATCAAAAGTGCATTTTGCTTAGTTACAGACACACACTGAACAAAAGGAATAAAAAATTAGTGTCATGGGCATTGTAGGAGTGTTAGAAATCTCACCCTTGTAGGTATGTTACTATACCACCGAACCTGCCTCTTCTAGGACACTGATTTGCCTCCAAGAAGCTGGCTTGAAAAGCCATTGGCATTTCTTAGCTATGTGGTGGCGTACATAATACATGCTGATGGTTTTCAACATGTCCTTGCAAAGGCCTAGCTGTAACACTAAGTCAACATTGCAACTGGCATTTGCTTGCAGCATCAAATGGAGAAATGAAGGAAGAATTGGAGCAAGAGGCAGAAGGGCCTTTACTTGGAGGGGGACGGGAAGAACTGCTCAGAAGTGAAAGTTTAGCAAATGCAGGACCTGGGAACTCAGAAGAAATAAGGCTCACCTTCAAAAGTTATTGCACTATGCCTGCATGCCAAATGGAAAGTACAACCAGAAAAGCCTTACAAATAAGGATGCTGCCAGATGAAAGCAAATTACCTTTGTCACCAATATCTTTGACCAAAAAAATGGGAACCAGATTTGTCTTCAAAAAGCTTTCCTTTCAGAATCAATGTTCCCATCAGCAGTGGGCCAAAATTTCTTCTAAAAGGTATCTTGTGATTGTAAGTCTGAACAGAATTTAGTGCAGTGGCTCCAATTTCTCTTAGAGTTGTCTCACTTCTAGTTGGGCAACGTAGTTGTGGGATCTTTTTAAAATATTGTCAGAATATTGAGTTAAATCAAGAGTGAGGGCTTCTGAACATAGATGGCACTTCAGCTAAGTGATAGGGCTTCTGCCTGGCTAGGAGCACTGACTGCCAGCTCTTTGCCTTATGAGAGGGAATGGAGATCACTAAGATGACTGCTCCTTTCTGGACCTTCTTGGCTACTCTCAGGTTGTAAAACTGAGGAAAAAAACTATTTTCACATAGAAAGTACCTTGCAGAAAATACTCTGAAAGCTCACCCTTAGTCATATTCATGTAATCCTATGAAATTTAATCTTCCTGAGGTTACTTTACTGGGTCAAGACAGTTCTTTTTACAGGGAGAATGAGGCAGGTTCCACCAGTAATAAAATTCTTAAAGGGAAAATTCATATTAGAAACAATAACATGTGGCATGCAAGCAAGACATTTTTCTCCTGTATGTACACATGGTCCTTTTTTGTGCCCTGATCTATCAGTTGTGGAACTACATCCAGCAGGCCAAATAGTGTTACAATTTACTACTGGCAGAGATGAACATGAATCTGAGACTGTAGTTTCTCTTTCACTAGTTCTATCTCAAACAGTAACAAATCACAGATTAAAGAAAATGGATCAGAAGCCATTTTTATGAACGTATTCTTCAGAACAAGGAAATTGCAGAATAATTCATAAGAGATTACTGTGAGAAGTCCATATCTTAGATGCAAATCTAGTACATCCCACAGTTACCAGCTGTGACCTTAAGTAGGCAACATTTGTAGGGCTGAGTCCCACTCTCTGATGTTGTTTTCTGTAGGGGTGAAACATAATGGTAGAGCAATGAGGGTTTTGAAATTTCTCTAATTTCTGAATTAACAATGCATACTATTCTTAGAAGTGGCATCAGGATACCCATTGCCACAAGTGATCAACAACTTGGTTTCATAACTGTAATTTTTATTATGCTAATTGAAGGTTCAGACTTCTGGAATAAGCAAAATGAGTAATTTGATTGTAACTCTTTATGAATACTGTGCCATCAGACCATAGGAAATGGAAATTGTTTACCCAGCAAGTCAGAGGGCAACTAGACAATTGTGTCACCCTTAAAACTGATGTTCCTTTATTTCATTCAGTTGTACTGAAAAAATTCTCCCACTCCTAATTCTTTTACTAAAATCTCCTATCTTTCTAACAGTAAATATGATTTGGGAGAGAATCTGGATCAGTAGTTCCACTGTCTTTAGCATTTTTGTCATGCATAACAACTTCTAAGGCAAGATATTGTCTGAAATAGTCTTTGAGGAAGAGGTTTTTAGTGTGTGTGTGAGTGTTTGTTTTTTAATCAGTTCTAAATCTTTTTTTTTTTTTACATTAAAATTAATGCATTTAACATCATACAGCTTTGGAGTAGGAGGGAAATTCTGCATGAAGTCAAATTTCAGAATCATTAATGAGCTTGCTATGCATCTGGAAAATGAAACAGAACAACACGAACCACTAGCACAAATCTTAGCTGCATGGGAGGCATACTGCTAATTTAAGCAGAGGAAAATGTCACCAGCAGATCTATAGCAACTAAAGAGCAGAATCCAGACACTTTCCCAGTACTTTCCTTCAGATTTAAAAATCTACCAGCAAACAGTACATCTCCTGCAGAGCAATGACAGTGCTTCCTGAACGTGTACAAGCAGCTACACTCATCCATTTTGTGTGTGCAAGCATCACTGGTGTATGCACAAGCCCACTAATTGCATATGTAAGAAACAAAGCAAACACTGATTCTGTGATTAACATCTGGAAATGTAAATCCTAAGAAGAAATTTCTAAGCAAGTTTGTTCACTCACTTGCAGGATCCCTCTCTCTTGCCCCACTTCCTCTGTTTTTTACAAGCAGCATTTGCATCTAACCCACAGGGCATATAACCTACTCAACTTGGTCCCCATTTGTGCACTCTTAGCCAAGAGTATGCTATTAACCTCTAAGGCCTGGGTGATTATTATATCGCAGCATGTTCTGGCTTCCTTTGGAAGAAGATGGGGAAGACTGGGCCAAGAAGGAGCTGTGCTGTGCTCCAGTCAGTCCTGTAGCTGGACTTTCTCTTGTTCGGATCCTGAATAATGTAATTCCAGCCTCAACAGGTTGAACGTTCTTTTCAAAATTTGTTTTAATTATGAATTTCCTTAACATGTAATACATCTCAGATGTCTTCAATGTCTTCTTGTGACACTTTTACAGTTACTTGAATAATGGAATAAAAACACTTCCAGGTATGAAAATATTTTGAGCACAACAATGTTCAAGTTTTTGGTCAGAGCAGAGTTCAATAATCAAAATAAGAGTGCATTCCATCCTTTGAAGGAAATGACTCAATGACTAGCCAATTGTTCTGCAGAAGTACTATACCCAGTGCAGTGACAAAGGTAGATGGGAAAAGCAGTAGTTCATTGTATCAGTAATTAGGCCTAGATATATCTAAAGAAAAAAAAAAGAAAAAAAAAAAGTCCCAACAGGCAGGAATTACATTTTTTTTTTTTTTCCTATCTGAAATTAAGAACTATACCCAACTTTTTTTCATACTGGATAAAAGGGGGAACATTTCATTTGGCCTGAAGAAATGGAGGGCTAACATCACAAAACTTTTGAAAGAGGTAGTGATAGCAGGTACGTTGTCCCTTTTTTATTCAATACCGAAGAAGTGTAGGCACTTGCATGGGGTAAAGGGAAGCAGATACAATTCTTTTCTCTCTGCCCGAAGTGAACAGAACATGCATATTCCATCCCCAAGACGACACACTAGCCACTGCTACAAGGAAGCCTGGAGAGACCACCAAATCTCTTCAGCTAATGCCATCCTATTTTGCATAAATAATTATAATTCACTCGTGCACTGAGTCCCAGATAACAAAGCCCTTCTGATGCATGCATCCTTCCAACCTCCAGGCTGTCTCCTTCGTCCAGTTCCCTTTATCCCAGGCTCGATTGATATTTTAAGTAAGAACAGCTACAACAGCAGAAGCCAAGAGAGATGCAGTTTGGGACTCTCTTACCAAGAGACAGTGTGTTCAATCTCCTGCCCCAAATCAAGCAACAAATATATTTGAACTTGTATTTTTCACCTCATCAGTGAGTAGCCAACAAAAGACAGCATGTTCTGTCCTACTTTTTTTTTCCAAACTGTTATTAAAATAGCCCAAAGAATCCCCACATCTGTCAGTCATCTACTCCAGACCAACACAGTAAAATTTACAAGAGACTTAATGGACATTTTTGTATCTGATTGAGGAAATACTACAAAAAATCCCAACAGCATTCAAGCATTTCTAAAACTGTAGCAAAAATAAAAGTCAGAGGTGGGTCAAATTACTGTCATCTGTCTCCTATAAGAAGTGCATAGTAGTACTGAGGCAAGCAACTTGCAGCTTGCAGGGAGCAGCTGTAGGGAAATAACGAGCTGGGTAACAAAGTGGGAAGCAAGCAGAGCTGGGGAAAGAGCATGATGCAAGCTCAGGAAGAAAAGCATCAGAAGAAAATCACCAGTGAAGGTAACATGAGGCAGTGCTTGAGCAGGAAATTGGTCCTTCAGGTACGGCTCAGAAGAAAAGAAGGCAAACCAAAAGAAAACACATGAGGATGGCTGAGTGCTACCAGCAGCCCACAAATTTTCTGGTAGAATGTTATTAAAGCTGTGGGAAATACCTTGCCTTGTTACATGAAGAAAAAAGGAGCTAGCTCCTGGTTTTTGGAAAGTTAAGTGTTGTGCGTAGCCACACAGTGATGCCATTGATTGTCTACATTTTCACATAGCTGCACACATGGGACTTCCAATATTTCAAACTGTGCTAGACGGCTTGAGGTAACACAACACCGTGTCACTTGGAGATAGGACCTTGCATGACCTGGTGAAACATCTGTTTAGACAGTCTTAGCAAGTACTGCTCACTGGATGCATGGCATTTCTCATGGGAGTGCCTCAGGGACGATAGGTCCCTGCCCCATGTGCTGCCCACCTGCGTGTCCCCAGACAGTACAGAGCCGACCAGAGCACACAGTGGAGGAAAGGATATCGGGACCAGGCCAACAGAGCCTCCTGCTGTTCATATAGGCCATTAAGAAACACACATGAAAACCTAAGCTCCCTGAGAGTTTGAGGGGACATTGTTTGGGCAATTTGTACTTAAACTGAGGTGTCAAACACAATGACTTGTATACAGTCAGTCCCATCAGTATACACCGCAACACGTAATGTGTTCAAGGCCAGGTTAGATGAGGCCCTGAGCAACCTGACCTAGTGGGTGGCATCCCTGCCTATGGCAGGGGGGTTGGAACTGGGTGGTCTTTGAAGTCCCTTCCAACCCAAGCCATTCTATGATATATCTCACATGTTTTCATTCTATATGTATTCTTGCTACTAGTATCAATGATAAAATTAAGATAAAATTGCATATAATTTTTAACCACTGGAAGGAGGTTAAGATGTGTTCAAAGACAGGGACACTTCCATTAGTACCAGTTGTGCTATTTGCCCTCTTTGAATACACAGCTTTGAACAAGAACATTTAAAATATTTATTAAAAACATATCTTACTGTAATCTTTGCACATTTTTAGGCAACATGTTTGCCAAGGATAAAGTGATAGCTAGACATTGCAGACACTATGGAAATGCATGCAAGGAAATAAATAAGCAAGACATTTATTGTGGATAGACGTTTCCAGGAGTGAGATAAAGGTGAAATGGTGGTTTAGTACAGATCTAACTATTACACTGCATTGCTGGCAATACCATTTTAGCATGCATGAAACAAATGAAAAATGATATAGGTCATATCTGAAAGAGTCAAATGCACACTACAAACTATTCCTGTAAAAATACTGTTCTGAGATACAAAAACACTACAGCATGCAAGCTTATTTTTAAGTTGTCATAACTTTTCCTTAATTCCTGTACCACAGCAACCCCTTAGGTAAAACAGACACAGATAAATGTATACTAAAAAAGACCAAAAGCACATGTAACTGGGGTTGGGTACTCACCTCCTTCTCCTGACCCAGAGCCATTATCTGAAGAGGAAGCAGAGGAGAAAAAAAAAAAAAAAGCAAATGAAAATATTGCTCCAGGAGCAGCTGTTTTCTCAGCAACTTGTCACTGTAAAACATAGTACAGCTGTTACATTTCATGAGCCAGCTGTAAAAACAAACATCTTGCATAAAGTCTGGCATCCTTTCATACAGTTGGTCGATGCCTATTGTGCCCCATTCTCTTTTCTGTGTCAGGATAGTTTTTACTCAAACAGCAACACTCAGTGCTGCAAACAAAAGTGTTTTCTTAGCCTTTTTTCAACTGTTAGTGATTCACACTTGTTAAACCTTAAACAGATGAATAGTACACAGTCTGATTTTTGGAATCTACTTACGAAGGAAAGTAAGGTTTGCTTTTAACCCTCTGTCCCTGGGAATGGCACATGAAGGAGTTATTTGTAAACCACCTGGCTGCAGAAGCACCTCCAGAAGCAACTGGTCCTCACAGTGAAGTTGGCGTAGGTTATCTATCTATAAGATAGCTCAAGTGAGCTGATCACTTCCTATAAGGATGCTCTAACAGCATAGTTATTTCATTGGCGTTTAACTGGATTACCATCAGATGAGTGAAAGCTCACCAGCAGCTTGTAGCTGCATGCCCTCTGCATTTACAGTTCAAGCACGAGCAGGACTTGAGCTTCCTCACCCCCCCCAGGCCAACTCACTCATCTTCAGAGCTTTCTGGGGCTGGCCAGGGGCTTTGCGCAGGGATCTGCATCCTGCTGGGCTGTGCTCTGCACGCAGTCTTCAGCTAGCACTGGTGTGAAGACAAGCCCTTTGAGAGTCACAAACCTCCCTCGGTCTTTCTTGCTCAAAGGAGATGGAAAGGAGAGGCTGGGATGGCAATTACTGCCAGTAAATTGCTCCCCTCCCCGGTGAGCTCAGCTTCTCTGGAAGATGAGGAGAGGAGCAGAGCATGCACTCTGCTCATCCCACACCTCTCCTTTCATGCCCTCTTTGGGGAAAGAGAAGGTAGCTGAATCTATTTCCACAAACCTGAAAGAGCAAGGAGAGCAGACAGAGAGAGCAGTGGGGTTCAGTACTCTCACAAACCCTCAATTTGTTGAATCCCCCCCCTCCTCCCTTCCCCCCCCTTTCTTTAAGCAGCTGTATTTCTAAGAATAATTCCCTCTAGTACGTGGAGGAAAGTGTGAAATTTGTGTGAAATTCCATGTTACTGGGTCACTTCACACATTAAAAATAATCTCCTGTCACGTGGAGTATCAGCAATAGAGAATTCTCTTTTCCCAAGTCTAAATTTTTCTTTCTTTTCTCCTATACCATTATTCTGTGTGTCTTATAGACTGAGCTTATTACCTTCCAGAAATAAAAGTATAAAAACAGAAGGACTCCTGTTCCATCCATAGTGACCCACTTTACTGTCAAAGCAGACAATCCCATAAAAAATTTCATTGTTGAATTGCTGAAAACTATGCCTTCATTTGGACTTGATGATATTGGAGTTCTTTTGCAACCTAAACGATTCTATGATTCTGATGCGTTATTACATCAGTAAGAAATTTCAAGGAGTGTAATTTACTTATATGAGTTAAGTACATAGGCTTCTTTAAAGTGGTGAAATTGTGCCCTAAGCTGTTTTAAGGGAGCAGAGGTTGACTTAAAAATGCAAGGAAGTGCAGTATGTAATTCATACAAAACCCAAAGGCTAAAAAGCCTCCCAGGAACCTGAGTTGCTCCATGCTTTTGTCTCTAGCTCTCACTCCCCCCATGCATCCAGCCCCAGGTGAGAATCCCAAAATGGTTTGGGTTGGAGGGCACATTAAAGCCATCCAGTTCCAATGCCCCTGCCATGGGCAGGGACACCTCCCACCAGACCAGGTTGCCCAAAGCCCCATCCAGCCTGGCCTTGAACACCTCCAGGGATGGGGCATCCACAGCTTCTCTGGGCAGCCTGTGCCAGTGCCTCACCACCCTCGGAGTGAAGAATTTCTTCCTTATATCTAATGTAAACCTACCCTCTTTTAGTTTAAAGCCATTACCCCTTGTCCTATCACTAGAAGCCCCACTCAGCTCCAGCAGGCAGCAGTAGTCATGCTGTGGGGCTGCAGCCACACCACCAGGCACACATGCTGAGTGGCAGAGGAGGTGCCACTGCACTGATGGCAGGAGCTGCAATAGAAGAGCCATGTAAATGATAGAGGTGATGCTCAGGTCACCCATCCACATAGATCATTGGGCTGACCAGCCTGAAGTCCACAGGCAACTCTGTGCAGAGCATCCTAGTAAAGAGATAGATCCATTCTTGCTTTGCTGGGCTTTCAGATCTGAAGAAACCATTCAGAAAAAAAAAAGAAGAAAAAAAAAAAAAGAGTGGCACCTTGTATAACACTTTGCATCGTTTTTGACAGGGAGGTTGTGCTTCCCCCCTGAGTCAGGGAGCTGTGCTAGTGCTCTTCTCTCCAGGGTAACCATGCTAAACAAATCCTGTGTTCCTGCATTGTTCTGAGCCTTGGCTAGGTTTTCCTAAGCAGCTGCTGGTTTAAAAAGTAGCATTTTCTGCAAGCTTACTTGGACAAGCAGCCGTGCTCTTTTCAGGCCTTTAACCAATGCAGGATTTCCAGAATTGGTCTCCATGCTATGGGACCTGGCAAGAAGGATGCTCAAACAAGCACGGAAGTTGGACAGAAGTAGAATCCCCCCAACCAAAGGTCAGTAATTAGAGAGAGACTGACTCCTCTCTCTTTACTTAAGCCACCCTTTTCCAAATGGGCTCATAAAGATATGCTTATACACAAATGTGCAGGCTTCTGCCACAAACTGCCTTTCTCCATGAAGGAGCTTTTGGATAAAAGACACAGAGAAGCACTTGGACCAGGCATAGCATCTGAATGCCTATTTTTGTTGTGGCTCTCAGAGCTGGAGCCATTTCTGCACGGTGCTCTGCTCTGGAGAAGATGCAGAAGTCAGCCTCTCCCACTCAGATGGGGCCACTCTTCCAGCAGGGTCAGGTTTTAACTCCAACTAGCATGAAAATTGAACCTCTCTCTTCCTTATATGCAGTAAATGCTCCAAATGGCTCAGCCAAACAGGAGCACACTCTTCTGACTACTTCTGAGCAAGAAGACCCTTCCATTGATTCACACAGGACCCGTGGTCCAGTGGGTGCCTCCAGAGCAAACCTCTCAGATCCTGCTCACACAAGGGTAGGCAAAGAAATGCCAAAAGGAGGAACCTTTTTCAGATGGTTGTAAGAAATAGGTCAGCAGCTATTCAGTCGTGGGCAGGACTAAATACCTCTTGACACATCAGAGGTAAAACCGTATGCCGTTCTCCAGGAAACAAAGCAAAATCCTGATGTGTTTGTGGAATTTGGGTACTGCAAGGATTAGCTTACTGTTGAGAACGGATTTCCAGCATCTGAACTTTGGCACCCAGGAATTATTATACTCTTTATACCCAAGACCTGGATTCTCCCCTAAAGCTTTCGGGATATAGTGGGGTGTTAAGTGGGTGGTTTTTTTTTTGTTTTTTTTTTGTTTTTTTCCTCATTTTTCTTTTTAGTACAAAGAGAGTACACACCACTCCCTTCTGCACTAAGCAGAAATTGCTCTTTCCACACCAACATTCTCAAAGCTTCATTGCTCAAGTCCTGGGTAACGATGACTGTTTTATTCAATCACAGTCAATTAGTCATCATATTAAATTGAACTGGGAGAGAGAAAGGGCAGCTGCTCTCTCCAGTCACAGCCCCCTGTTAGCTGATGGCATTCAGCCTTGCTCTCCAGGCTGATATAGACCCGATGGGTAACACTCTCCCTGGTGGGACAGGACAAGCTTTCTGCAGTCTAATTCTGGGAACACAAGAGTGCCCTTGAGTGAAAAGTGTGTGAAATCGTTAACAACCTGTGATAAGAACATCCCCACCCACAAAGCCAAGAGGATGTCCCTGCAGCAGCACACCAGGCAGCAGAGCAAGGTCAGCATCTCAGAAGACATCTGAAATGGGCACAGCCTGCTCCGAGCTGCCAGTCAGAGCACAGCCCAAAGCAAAACAAGCTCCAGTTTCCCACTGCTTGTCAAGCACACGGGGATGCTTGCTGAGAAGCATGCCAGCCTAGACACCCCACACACCCAGCAGCTCAGTCCTGCTCCCACAGGCTTCCAGCCTCGAGGAAGATGACTGCTGCTCCCAATTACCCCTGGTTTTCATATGCCAGCAGGAGCTTTTGGGAGGAATGCTGACAAGCCTAATTGCCAGCAGCTGCAAGGCCCCTGGCTGTTGGAGATAGGGTTTTAACCTGTGCCTTGCCAGGCTGTGCATAGTCAATGCTCATTTGTCTTGACATTTTCAGGGGAAAAGTGTTTTCCACTACTTGATCCTGGTAGCCATCTCCTGCTAAATTATGCAACACAACAAAAGCTCAGGATATTAAATTCTGACATTCATTGATGCAGTATGTTTGTGTAAGCTTTGTTCTTTGCTCCCAAAACATTTCCTTCCTAATGACAGACGTGTGATGCTGTGCTGTCACTGATCCTCCTTGTGGGCTGGACAGGAAAGCTCCTGTTCTGACCTGAATCTAGGACTATGTGTCTCAGTCAGCTGGCAAAACACATGTATGTTTTTATAGCAGGTTTTCAGGTTTGTTATGGCTTTCTTGTGGGAGCATAAAGAGTTATTTTCACACTTTCTTAATCTAGAGGTGAATTGCCTTGAACCTCTCCTGTATCTCCCTCAAAAGGATTAAATTGAGCTTATTATATTTCTTTTCAGGACAACGTGTACATGTAATTATGCTTCTTTGTAATCCTCCCCAAAAACCAAACCAAAACAAAACAAAACAAAAAAGTTAAAGCCATTCCTAAGAGAATCATGCCTTATACCTAGCAGAGCTGTAATATTTGCTTCTGGTTTTGTAAATTGCTTTTTTTTTTTTAAAAAAAAAAATCTTTGGAAATCCCAACAGAAAAAGCAGTAGACTGTGGCTTCCAAATACTTACAGAACTGAGAATCTATAAGTGCAATACGTAGAGTACTACATCGTTGTGCGGTTTCAAGTACTACATCATAGTGTGGTTTCATTTTCATGTGCAAATAATGTAAATCTGGCACCAGTCAAAATGCTGGCTCTGTGTGTGAGCAAACAGGAACACGCATTCTTAGAAATGAATCATATAGGTCTATTTCATATTCACTAAATTAATTGATTTTAAACCAAGAAAAAGCAATAAATTCTCCAGCGGAAGGAGGCAGAAGAAATCAAGGGACTAGGTGACACTCCTTCTCAGTGCTGTGAGCACCCTGACGGCCTCTCTCCTGGATTTCTTTACTCTGTTTTAGCAAGCCATTTGGGGATAATCTCTGGCAGAAGATTCTCAGGTGTATAATATGAACGAATTTTAGTGTAATGTCATCCTTTATGAACTGATGAAGGCTTCAGGTCAGCAGCTAGATGGCTGGTGCTGTAAGCATGGCAAGAATCCTGGTGTAGGCATTGCCATCTCCCCATGCCCAGCTGGGTGTTCCTATCCCTGCATGTATTTGTGGGCTGAACTGCAAATGATAAGGGTGAGAAATAAATAAATTATATTAATAATAATAATAAAAAAGCTGAGCTAGTGCTCTGATCTAGTTCACAACATAACTGTGATGGAGAGCGACTTTTTACTCAGGCAGATAATGATAGGACAAAGGGGAATGGTTTTAAACTAAAAGAGGGTAGGTTTAGATTAGATATTAAGAAGAAATTCTTTACTCAAAGGGTGGTGAGGCCCTGGCACAGGCTGCCCAGAGAAGCTGTGGATACCCCATCCCTGGAGGTGTTCAAGGCCAGGCTGGATGGGGCCTTGGGCAACCTGATCTGGTGGGAGGTGTCCCTGTCCATGGCAGGGGTGTAAGAACTGGATGGGCTTTGAGGTCCCTTCCAACCCAAGCCATTCTGTGATTCTGTGATTCTGTGATTGTATGATAATCCCACGGTCACCTGTCCAGCCCCAGCTGGGGGAAGGCCCACAGAGAGGGAGGATAAGTGACGGAAGATGGGAAATGCCACCAGGGAATATCTTGGACAAGGACCTTGCTTCTCAGCTCTGCTCGGCTCCACTCAGTCATGGACTGGATGATGCCAGTGATTTTTGCTTTGTGAATGCAAGTTAGTTAGTTTTTTTTCTATTATTATTATTGTTTATTTATTTATTTTATTATTTTTATTTAGACTGATTTCATTGATGGCTTCTTTAAGGTATATTAAAGTATTAAGCAAAGAGAGCAGTAAAGGCGCATTTTACTCATTTTCCTAGTATCTCTGTATTCTGCTATGTGAGACTTCATGTGTTGACTGAAACCCACAGGCCTTCACCATCCACAGCTTCTGCCAGGGATAGTTAGGCATATAAACACCTCTGTAAACTCAGGTATTTGGAAAAAACAATGTCCCTTCATAGAAAAATGGGCCTTGAAAATGTTGAGATCTCTATATGCGATTCCCAAAGCTTCAGTCATACACTCTCCTACGTTTCTCTAAAACATAATTTTTAATTTCAAAACTCGTATTTTGTTCATTCCTAAAGCACCTATTATTTACTCTTTTTTTTTTTTTTTTTTTTTTAATGTTGCTTATTTTAGGATCTTGCAACTCTGACAGCACTAGGACAAAGAAAATAAATATATAAATATGCTCTTTAATCCCCCATGACTGTAAAAAATTAATCACAGTGTTACCTGTCAAGAAATACATCTGACTAAATCATCCAGTATATTCAGTTCCAGTGCTACAGCTTCAGGAGGTAGCAATCCCTAGCAAACGTGAAGTATTTCATTCATGTATGAGGTTCAGAGTTCTCACATACTTAAAAATTAAGTAGTCCTTATGTTGTCCCTGGAAGAATTCCTTCATATTGTCTGGTGTGCATCCCTCCACAGCAAAGCAGGCCTTTGCTTTGAAAAAACTGAGGCTGTGATAGAAAACTAGTGAACCTATACTGGGCTCCCAAAGACATCCCCAAACAGAAGGATTTTCACAGCAAATTCCAAGGCACTAGGTGAAAATTAATGTGACCCTATAAGTGATTTTTTTTACATTTAGGCATTAGATCATGTGTATGTGTGTGTGTGCGTGCTACAGATCAAGAATACAAATATATTGACTCCAGAATGACCTATTATCATCAGTAGGGAATGGGCTGGTTCCAGAGGATGGCTTTTATGATCCCATACTCTCAGATCAATCAGAGCGTGCCAGACACTCCGGGAGCATCCAGTACCCTTCTGCTGGAGCTCAACTGACTGGGCCAGCGTAAGCACAGTACGAAGCCTGAATGGCATCCTCAGTTTCAGGAATATTGTCAGTACTTTCCGGTCAATTGTGTCTCAGCACATCTTGATCTATTACACCAAATGCTAAAAATTGTGCTGCATTTCTTGGGTTTGATGCGGGACATTAGGAAAAGGAGAGGAAGCTTAAAAAAAAAAACCTCATAGTAGCTGAGTAAAGTTGTAATTAGCTGCCAGCAACCTGAGGCTAGGAAGAATCAATTTTTCATTTCAAAATGTCATTCTTAGTTGGGTAGAATGCATAGAAAAAATTTATTTTTTTTTTCTGTTCCACAAACATTCTCCTAGTATTTTTTCAGTGTGAGACAGAAACTTTAATGTTTTGGTTCTGTATTTTAAAATAATTTGGGCGTGAAATAAAAAATAAAAGTTACACAGTTCAGCCTCAGTTCAAACCTACATACTTCTTGGATGTTTTTACTGGAATACATGAGAGTTCCAAAATGATAATGGATTTATTTTTTTTCCTATTTCCCTGTCTCCAGGAGATAATTTACAGGTGGGAGATTGAGAAAGACGTTAAAATTCAGTCATCTGCCTGCAGTCTGCTGGAATTACATGGCTCAGCTGAGCACAAAATGCAGGTTTTGTTTAGTTATAGGATCAAAGCTATAGATTGTTTTGAACCTTAGTAAACAAAACCACATCTTGGTATAGGGCTATGCTGTAGTCAAAAGCATTAGAGCAGCTCGTGTAAACACAACCATGCTGCATTTAAACAAGCTAGCTCTTAGATCTGCACCTGATCTGTAATTACACTTTTTTGCAACCATGTAGATGTAAGCTAGTAACTGCTGTGTACCAAAAGATGAGGGATGCCCCACAAGTTTTTTGCTTGTTTGTTTGTTTTCTGTATTATTTAAGTAGCAAAGAATGCAGCTGTTGATGCTGCTGAGTCATTTAATTTAATTCTGGACAGCCAGCCATCTGTTTGCTCTCACCAGCTTTGAAAACTGTCCAGAAGACTTCTGGTACCTAAGGTTTCTGTGTCCAAAAGAACCAATATAAACCTGTCCCCCGTATTTTAAGTGTGTGGAAAGATGGAAAAGGCCAGTCCAATAGAAATGTGAGGTACAATGATTTTCGAAGATTTATGCATATCTTTAATGTTATAACCAATGTGAAATTAGTAAAGATGATGGCTTGGATAAAGGTCCAGTGGCAGTCAGGGTGATCAGAGTCACTTACTGGATGTCACACTAATTCTGCACATCTTAAAAATGAGTTCTAAAGACATGACTAATGTGGATTATGCTCAATTTTGTTGTAAACCTTTTGAATGAATATCAAGGCTCTGCTATCTGTACATCAGAATAGTACACACTTTTTTCTC
Source organism: Cygnus olor (assembly GCF_009769625.2). Taxonomy (NCBI): domain Eukaryota; kingdom Metazoa; phylum Chordata; class Aves; order Anseriformes; family Anatidae; genus Cygnus; species Cygnus olor. The sequence continues at coordinate 96,064,081 of NC_049170.1, read as the reverse complement.
AGATAAATTACTTCTACTTCTAACATTTATCTATTAACCCGTTAGCATATCAGAAGGTATATCAGCTTTCTTCTCTAAGACTAAATTTTATTGTTAAAGCGGACTTGTGGTTCCCACATTTCACTCAGCAAAAAGCATGAAAATAAAAATCTCTAGAATTAAGGGAGAGCTAAATAAAGAGGTGACCATATACCATCATTCATTAGTGACACAGAATGCTTTACATACCAGAATAACAAGGGCCTCTTGATACCACTGTTATCTCTTTCTGATGCTTACAAGCAGCTCTCCTGAGGAAGCATTCGTTTTGGTAAGTGTCTCCATTTGATCCACAAACAGGAATATAGTTTGTGTGACACTGTAAGACAAATTATATAGTAACTCAGTCATACAAAACTATGTGAGTAATCTCAGTTGCATGTTAATATAGTAAGATAGTTGTGTAAATATAAAGTGGTTAGTGGTAAATTATAATTCTGCTCACTAAAGGAAGATTACATCACTGTATACATTTCTTTCCAGTAGCTGAAATAATAGTTCCGCTCCATATGGGCCGAATATACAGATACAGTAGGAAAGATTAAAGTAACTAAATAACCACAGTGGGTCTCAGTAATGGTTAGAGAGAATATGACAAGCATCTAGAAACATTTGAAAGAGAAAGACACTGAGGAAGGAGAAAACTTCTCTAATATAGCACAAGAATCAATGACTAGGCGCAGGGGGATGAAGCTGGAAAAAGGGATATTTGAAGTGAACAGAGTTTAAGGGGAACCTTTCTGGTCTTTATGGGCTCAGAACAATCTTTCAAGGGAGATGGAAAACAATCACTATTAAATTCATGAATATTACAAGTCTGTTTTGCATGGTCAACAACTATAATAACGTTTTTGTATTGCTGTACTGCAAAATTTTGAGCTCAAAGTCAGTCGCATCAGTAAACTTTATAAAAAGAGGAAGAAAAGAAAATTTGTCATTTGGAATGGCTTTGGCAGGAGCAGCATGTATTTTACTGTTTTCTTTCATTCTAAGAAAGATGGATTATATACTTCTTGTATGTATAATGCGTATAGAAATGCTGGGAAACATACTGAAACAGCTCGTCTGCCAATGCCTTAGAGCACTACATCGCTCCCTGCTGAACTGGGCATCCAAACCCCACTTTACTGTGTGGATAAAGACATGTCACCCTGACTGGGGCTTCAGTGGTAACTCTAATTCTAGACACCTTTTGCATCTTTAAAACTCCAAGGCAAAAACAAACAAACAAACAAGAAAAAATGAACAAAGATACAGACTAGCCACCAAATTTCTGAAATGTATGAAGTGTATGATTAAACCGATGTATGATTTAACCGATGTGTTATGTAGTTCAACCTGTGGCAGACAGTTCACACAGAAATAACTATGATAGTTAAGCTAAACTGCTCCAGAAGGACAACAGCTTACAGATACTATTCAATCTTAACGTCACTGCATCATATTTTAACACTACAGGTTTCTATCCTGTGGGTAGAAAATGAGAGACAAAGTAATTCCTTTTTTTTTTTTTTTTTTTACTGGTTGTTAACTCTTTAGTGATTTGTAAGATGCTAAGATGTAAGATTTACTCACTGTCCATATTCTTTTTCTTATTCTGTCTTATTAAAATAGTTATCTTATTAAACCATTTGTTGTTGAGCTGTTCTTACTGAGATCCAAAAAGGGCCCTGCACCATCTTTGGTGCATAACAGACTTGCCAGGTACTGATCTTTTTTTTTTTTTAATTTGAGCTTGTAAACTGTCATACAAGTTGCAGCAATAGACCTTTTCAAAAGTTTGGTGAATATGTGCTGTTTCCCACCACAATTAAAATAAAAAGGGAGTTATCCTTTTTCATGACTAGGTCTGCTGAAAGTCAGGATATCATTAAGGCAACTGCAAGTAGAGCACAAGTGACTTCAGCACCTCTCCTGCACTCTCATCTGTATATTTGTTGCTGGGAATTCAAACTTCAGTATCTCACTTTAGGTTAGAATACTTGGCAAGACAGAGAAAGCCCACAAGGTGTTCAGAGAGGTCATGGCCTGCAGAGCTCTTGCTGCCATGCCACGCCATGTGTTTCAATGACAATGCTGAAAATTGGCAGCTGGTTGTTTCTAAAGGGGATTCTAGGAGGAAAAACTATGACTCATTAATATTTAAGGTTTTGGAAGACCAAACAGTTAAGACATGCTGCCAAGCCAGGAATGGCAATACGTAAGTAGGAGGAAGAAGGAGTGGGGAAGCTGAAAAGGGAACTGAAGTCTCTATGCATTTTCTTGAATCCGAGGGACAGCTTGTGCCAGCCTTTGCCTTAGGTTAAGACAGCATAAGTCTAAGTCTAATAGCAGTGTCCCTGTCTTCCACAAAACTTCCTGCTGTGGGGCAGCCAGGGGAGCCAAAGCATGTAGCCTCACAGCCAGTGGCAGTCCTCCTCCAACAGGAGAAGCCTCGCCCGACCAGCACTGGACCCGAGAGTTTAATTAGGCAACTCTCTTGCTAAAGTCAGTTTTTCTAAAAACTGCAATTTTAAGAATGTAAGAAATGCCTCACTGAACCAGACCTGTGGTCCATTTATCCAAGTGCTCTCTCTCCAGTTGTGGGTAATAGAAAATGCTAATTAGGGAGAACAGGAGTAGATCCCCACCTCTTCCTTTCAGCTTGGATTTACTTGAACCATTGTATACAAATTTGTTTCATTCCTTTTCAAAGCCTTGCAATGTTAGCAAAAAAAATAAAAAATAAAAAATAAAAAATTAGATGGCTCTCAGATAGCTTTGGACATAACAGTTTGGGCTGGCTATTTGCTACCTGGGATATTTTGGTGGAGCTAAGTTTTTCTGAATAACCAGGGTTGAATGTTACAGGAAGAATTCAACCTTCTGTGTCTGAAAAATACTACACCTTCTCCTCTTGGATAGACTTAAGCACTTTTCTTAAAGTATAGGATAAATTTTCCAAGAAGTACAAGTAAACTTATGATTAGCATAAAAATAACATTGGTTTTAAAAATGGGGTCCTCAAGAAAAAATTTCAGCTTATCACATGAACCAGTTCCTTTTTTTTGTCCTTGTGACCTAGATATTAGGAGGTCATAAAATTTACTCACAGAAAGTAAACGAAGCCTTTGCTTAGCCTAGGGCTGAGTTTCTCCCCCCTGCTCTCCCCGCCTTTTTAAAATCATTACTGGGCTTTGATTTTATTGTTTATCATAAATAAAAGTTAAAGCTAGAGTGAAGGCTGATGAATAAAACTCTTCTCCTATTTTTTTTTTTATTCACTTAAAAAGCAATCAGATCTCATTATTCTTAGGGAGTACAAGCTGCAGGATGCCCTCAGCATAGGTACGCACCTGAATGACGCCACATCAAAAGCCAGCTGTGAAACACTAGGATCCAAAACCAGTATAAGATCACACACACCCTGCTTCTATTCTGGTTCCCCTTGATTTATTATTTATTGGAAACAGAACACAAAATTATTTTTAAAACACTAAAGGATAGCCCACTCCAGGGTTGGTTGATAACACTGCTAACTCTTGCAGTTTTACCAGGAGTCTCATAATATTTGATACTTTTGTCCTGGATATAAATTATAAAGTCAAAGCTTATTCTCTTTTCTCTAAAAATGTGGAGATTGGGGGGAGGAAGCTTGCCATTATTGTTACAAAAGGAGTATACTAAAGGCTAAAAAAACAATAAAGCAAATTGAACTTATTTACTAGTTTTTAAAAGTTCATATGACTTTTTAATCAAATTTCACTATTTTGTTTGTTTGTTTTCCTGAGTGGGACTAATTCACTCAATAAACTCATTTTCATTCAATAAACTTTATGATCACTGGTGATTTTGTTATTATCTGATTTTCACTGCCCACTCAGTGCCAGAGTACATTTTTATACTATTGTAGTTTTTTTCCTCTTTGGGTACAATTTAATTTTATTCTTATTGTTGTTGTTGCTGATGTTATTTTCAGCACACAGGTATTAAAAGTACTACAGCCTTTGACTACTGAAAGAAGGAAATGGAATTTGAGTGTGACAGGAGGCATCCCCTGCCTATAATCCAGCTCTGACTTGGCTAACAGGCTGGGCTACAGAGAGCCACGCCAAGCTCACCATCTCTCCAGGCAAGGAGTATGGAAGGAAAAATAATCAAGTTACCTTTGGATCTTCCAGGGTCTAATGCAGCATGTTCAGCCACCAGCACAGTGGGGAAGACTTTTCCAAATACTATTATATATAATACTCCAATATATTAGAATAAGTACTCTGTAATATGTTACGTTTAAACTGTAAAGTGTCACCTAGCATGTCTGAAAGTGCCTGGGTGCTCTGCTCTGGTCACCTCCCTTCTCATCTCGGGTTTAGGGCCCGACAGAGCAAGGTGGGAAGGCAGAGGTCACCTGGCTGTCCCCATCTCCCCTTGTGCTGGTGGCAAGGACTGTGGGCACCAGGCACCTGGTGGCTTTCCTTTCTTCAGGACTGCAGACTAGGCTCCACAGAGCTGCATGGGTAGCTAACATGAAGCTGTGTTCAGTACCTGCTCCCTGAGTGTGGCCCTGTCCAGTTCAGTCCCATGCTCTCTCAATAGATGTAATTAAAAGCTAGAAGAAGGAGCATTCCGTTAGATTATACGTGCCTTTGATGAGTGAATTTTTTAAAGCAGTGACTGTGTAAATACTTCAATATGCCTGAAAAAGCAGGAAGACAAATGGCAAAGTGAGCAGTCCTTACCTGGAACTGACAGGCACATTTCAGGCCATCGCCCTCTTCCTTACACACTCCCCCGTATTTACATGACGATTCATCACACACTCTTACATCAGATTCTCTTACATTTAACTCTGTGCAAAAAAAAAAAATAGAGAAAGGAGACAGAAATTAAAATATGAGTAATCTGGGGGACAGCATCCTGCTCCCCAGAGGCAGCTTCCTCTCGTAGGAGAACAGCTACAGCTAAACTCTGCTTCACCACACAAGCAGGTGTGTGTTTACGCTGCCAAAATCACGTCGCATGTCCTCGCTGCCAGGATTGCCCCCAGTACAAACCCTTTCTCCAGAGAAGTGAGGTCTAGCTGAAGCTGGGACCCTAACACGAGTGTTAGCCCGTGATCACCCGCTACACCTTTTTGCCTGGCTTGCCCTGAAAGTCCTGAGGAAGAACAAAAGATACAACCACAAAGTGTCTCTGCCCTGTTCTCCAGTCTCCAGCTCACCCAGACCGTTATTCTCCAGCCTAAAAATAAACTGAAGTGTGTTTAAACTAGTATAATTTGCTCACACTGTAGGAGCCAGAGTAATGAACCAGAGCCCTTATGTCTCAGCTGCTGCATAAAAATATGGAACACAAATACAGTTCCTGCCCCACTGAGCTTGCAGCAGAGGTACAACCAGCAAACTGACTTGAGGAGCACAGGGAAAGCAAAGGCTGATACATCAACTGGACAAGTAGTAGGGCTAACACAATGGCTGCTTATATGGCGTCAAGTTTTTTGGGCATATATTCTTCTGAAATTTACATTTTATTTTGAAATATACATTTGATTTGAGATCTATATAGAAGAAAGAACAGTGAATGATAGTCCTCAAAAGGTCCTTTTGTGCTTGGGCTAGAGTCAGAAACCTCCAGGACTCTACAGTAACACTACCCACTACGAGATTCATTGACAGCAGTATTTTTTTTTAGATAAAGTCTGTGATTTTAATAAGCAAGCTCTATCCCAACAGCTAGCTTAAACAAAACACTGAATACCAGCAATTCAGAAATGGGGAAAGGTAGGTCAAAACTAGAAGACAATAATTCCCACTGCCACTTGCAGTCTGAAATAGGAAGTCACCCTCCTGCTCACAGTAGTGTAAACACTTGGGTATAGCAGTGACAGACACCTCCTAAAACTACTCCTGGAGGAATACAGCATTATACACTGCCCACATAATTTATATAAATAAATATGTATTATATAATAATTTACCTTTTACATTATGCTACAATGTGTTATATAGTTCCATATTTAACATAGCATAAAACATATTTTTTCATAGCACTAAAGTTACAGGGGTATAGCTCAACAGAAGGTCCAGTTATAATCCCCATGTTTTGTTAACTGTGACAAAAAAATTGAAAAAATATAGATTTTTTTTTTTCCTATAAGTCCATCATTCGCAAAGACATAAATGAAGAGGGCAATGCATGTAACACGGGGTGGTTAGATATCCTGGTTGCCATCACAACCCCGTGCACGTGTTCTCTAATGTTATTCTTAATGTCACCATTTATCAAGTGTGATTGCTGCGTTGTAGGACCCGAGTTAATGTGACAGAACATTGCAGCTTTTCAATTTAGTGTGTTCATAATTTGCTTCTGAAGGAAATGTGCATTTCTTTCTCCTCGTGAAGATCTGCTCCGGGAAGATGAACAAACTATCAAGATTAATTAAGAGGAAATGATTGTCATATCTGAAAGAAGAATCCACCTTTTGGTGAAACTGCATTTCAAAGAATGTAATTTATAGAAGTGAGTAACCAGACCAACAAATTACAGGGCTAACAGCTTTCAAAATCCTCTTCTCCAGAGCTCAGGACACTGAAGAGATAGGGGACCCCGATTCTCAGCTCCTTCCCTCTTTAAATAAGCTCACTGTACTTGGTGCTATGCACTCTCCAGCACCTCATACCACCTCTTGGCAGCTGCAACTCATGCTTGAAATCCTGAGGGTCTTTCCCCTTTGGCAATTTCCATCTGCCCGAGCAATTTACTGCAGACTTTCTGCAACCTCTCCCAACATAAATCACAGGATCACAGCACTGGTGAGGCTGGCAGGGCCCTCTGGAGGCCACCTGGTCCCACCCCTGCTCCAGCAGGGACACCCAGAGCAGGCCTCCCAGGGCCACGTCCAGGTAGCTTTTGGAGATCTCCAAGGAGGAGACCCCACAGCCTCTCCGGGCAGCCTGTGCCCATGCTCTGTCACCCGCACAGCACAGAGGTGCTGCCTGATGGTCATACAGAACCTCCTGTGTTCCAGTTTGTGCCCACTGCCTCTGCTCCTGGCACTGGGCACCAGTGAAAAGAGTCTGGCTCCATCCTCTTTCAGCCCTCCCTTCAGGTATTTATACACATCAATGAGATCCCCTCCAAGCCGTCTCTCTAGGCTGAATGTTCCCAGCTCTCTCAGCCTCTCCACATAGGAGGGATGCTCTGGTCCCTCCATCATTTTTGTGGCCCTCTGTTGGACAGAAAGTCAAATGTCCACCTCTCACCCAGAGCCCAAACCCTGGCTGCAGAAAAGAGCCTATTCATCACGGGCAAGGGACCTCACTTTTGGGGATGGATGGAGCGTGAGTCAGACAGTCCCCAGCTGGCAGTTCAGCCTCAAGGCTGAACCAGAGATGCACTTGTTCCTAACTCAGCTATTGTTCCAACTGCAAAAGCCAGTGAGAAAGATTTCAGGACAAAACTAGAACAGGAGATGGGAAGATGGGGGTGAGGAATCAGCCCTTGTGAGTCCCCCTCCCCACTAGAAACTCAGACTTAATTAAAAAAAATCCTCAAGAGGAATTAAGATGACAGAAACAATACAGCTATAACTCTGCTACTTAATTTTCAGAGTGGACTGTCTTTCTTTCCTTATAAATCATAAATACTGATTACAAGCTTTTATTATAACCCTAACAGGGAAGGTTACTCAGAGACTTGGAGCCGAAGTGGTTTTCTGAAACCATATGAAAGACAAGATAGCCTGGTATCTGGCAGTTGAATGTGACAAATGAACTTTATTCTACTTTAGGATGTCGTCTAATCCCTGCTTCCATTCAGTAGCAAATTCAAGTAGCAGTAAAATCAAAGCTCTGACATATGTATGATTACATTCGATGAAATCACTAGAACTGAGAAGTGTGGTGGCCGTAATGAATTCCACATCTAAAGAGTTTTGTTCACAAATGAATAAATGAGAATGTATGTTAATAGAGCAGCGTGAAGAGGAGCAGGAGATGTCTTGCATGTCTGAAATATGCTCTCTCTTGAATGGAATCCCCATAGAGAAAGAATTAAAATGGAGTTTCTGCGATTATTTCCAGAAGAATGTCATCATTATCATCATATGTGAGAACAGACCTATAAATGGAGGAAGGACATGCAGCAAATGGTTTAGCATAATTCCTTATATGTTTCCTCAATGCCTATCACAATTCATTTCCTAGACTTTTAGCAGGTATAAGTAAGAGAAAGCCTTGGTATGATTCATTACATACAGGGGGAAGATTTTAAGTTGTAATCCATCAGCTCTCAGAAAATATAATTAGCGCAATTAAGCCAAGCTTCCAAATTTAAGACAAAATTAATTTCCAAAGACCTGAAGTGCAGTATTTCACGTGACTTGCTGGTATCTGTTCAACCAGTACGCTTCCTGGTGGGTGAGGAGTGACTTGCACAGAGCAGCTTGCAGGAATTTGTCTGCACCACCTCAAGGTCTTTTTGCCTTTTTTTTTTTTTATGCTTTTTTTTGAGAGAAATTCACCTTGTGATAATCTGACACATTAATAAAAATAAGTAAAGCCTTCTCCATTTTGACTCCTTTCAGAGAGTTCAAAATACAGCTCAATACAAGTAGCTGGAGATTGGCTTTTTGTCTGTGACCTCAAAATGCACTGCTCTGAGGCATGAACCTCTAGTACCAAGCTAAATTACACATGTTGAAATTCTGAACCCGAAGATGAAATCCAATTTGGAGTTTAAGTACACCACACATGTTGCTTCCATCTGGATACCTAGAGAATAAAATAAAGTAAAATCTAGGATGGGCAAATCCAGTGACTTCTTAAGCAATTCATTTCTTTCAAAACTTGTGTGTCTCCAGGTGTTGGCAGTCGTACATAGTAATGGTGGGGGGGATATAAGGAAACAAAAAGCGCCTTTTCCACATGCAGGTGGGTGGGTGGGTTCACTGGCAGTGCCACCGTATACAGCCCTACTGAATATTTCAGCTGTGCCAGGGAAATCCTCTCTCTGCCCATCTGCCTTTGCCTTCTGTTCCCTATGGATAAGAGCCCGATGAGGTGAGGTGCCGGGACCCTCTGCCTTTTTCTCTGGACCTATGGGTTTGCTACAGGAGGGGAGCAACTTGTACTGTTCTTACAGAGGGGAAAGGCAGGATAGTGTGGGGTGGCAACTCACTGCTGCTCTTCTGACAGTTTGTTCTTTGTGAAGCCAAGCTTTAAATTAGGGCACACAACCTCTCATGGAGGTCATATACAGACACTCATAGATACAGCTGGGAAAGCTCAGAAAGGGGCTGTTCCTCTACAGGTTAATAACTGCTCCCCCCCCTCCTCGACTGTAGAAACAACTGGAGTGGGTCAACATTTGCCTGGGAAGAAGTGGTCTGAGGAGAAATCATGTTGTGTGAGGGTATGCTCGAGTCCACAAAGTATACTAAAGATAGTGATTGCAAGATATGACTGGATGAGCCCTCAGCACCATAGAAGACAGTCAAAATCTGAAGAGCAGAAAACCTATTACTTATTTGATTTTAGGAGTCAGCCTTAAAGCTCAGGTTTGGCTTCTCTGCCTGGTGATGGTTCTGCTTTTGGCAAATTACTTAGGAATGACTAGAGAACTTAATGGGAAGCAAAACAAAACAAAACAAGACACTACAAACAACAAAGAAACAAAAAATAAAACCATCCCCTTAAAGACTATGAAAATGAGCTGTTCATGTGACAAATAGAGTAATAACCTGGGTCTTAACTCTAACAAAGCTTCACTTGCCGGTCACACACTTTGCTCCACACCACAGATGACACTCAGAGACAGGCCTGTGCCTCAGTTGCTGGCAAGCACAACCTGTCCACTTAAACCACAAGGGTGGCTTTGAGGGACAAAACTGGTAAATAAAATTACTGAAAAATTAATGGGAAAAAAAATCCAGGAAATGTTCTGGATGCCCCAGGCATATCTCTGCTTGCCTCCAGCTTCCTGACATAATTTTCCTGATAGTTCCCTGACATCACCTTCCACAACTCCTGTGCTGTTTCTGTAGCAAAAATCAAAACTAGGAGCCAAATCCACTGAACATCTGCCAAATGCTGAAGGTGAAGCGTTATTCCACCTCCTTCATGCCTGTGTGGCGAAGGTGGTTTATTTTAAAACAAGTCAGCACACACTGTGCAGACATGCACGTGTACACAAACAGGTCTGTGGAAAGGAAGCCCCCTTTGAGGCTTTGCATCAGTTTCTTTGACACCTGCCACTGATGCCATTTTAAGAAAACATCTTGTATTTACACCCTTTTTTTCTTCATCTATGTCCATAAAGTGCTTCACTGAGGCACAATTCATCCTAGAAGACAGTGAATGAGTGGCCACTTCTATGTCCCTTATTTAGTAATTGATAAACAATCTCTGCTTTGAGTTATCCATATCATTTAGCATAGCATAGCATAGCATAGCATAGCATAGCATAGCATAGAATAGAATAGAATAGTTCAGTTGGATGGGACCTACAGAGACCATGTAATCCAACTGGCTGACCACTTCAGGGCTAACCAAAAGTTAAGGCATATTTTTGAGAGCATTATCCAAATGCTTCTTGAACACTGACAGGCATGGAGCACCAATCTCCTCTCTAGGAAGCCTGTGTTTTGCTGTCCCACATCTGTTTCAGCAACTGCGGATTACAAAAATCATGACAATTTGCATGCTAGAATTTATAACTGTTGACTCTCTTCTAAGAAATGGTCTGAGGTTATTGGGAGCAGTCAAGGGGAGTAGTCAAGCCTTTCAGAATAACTTAATAATTATTTGTCCAAATAAATACTACATGCTTGTGGCAGATAAGTCAAAGCAAGTCACAGTGGACCATACTGTTTTGTTCATATGAAAAGGTATTTTTTTTCTGGGGAAAAATCCAATCAACCAACCAACCAAACAAACAAACAAACAAAATGGAAAATAAGATAAACTCTACTGGGAAATGATTCAAAGATAAGGAGGATACCGTTCAGACATGGTACATCCCCTTTGAAGATAACTATTGTTGCTGATTTGAGGTGTCCAATTTAAGAAAGAAATAATTTAGAAGAAATTATGAAGGTGGAGAGTGTGATGGGCGGAAAGAAAAGAATGAGGGGAAGAGGTATTTTAAAAAATGCAGCCAGAAAAGAGAAAGAAGAAAATGAAAATATGTAACACTGGACAAATGTAACTGAAACCCTTAAAAACAAAGCAAATGCAACTGAAACCCTTAAAAATCCTTTAAAATGCCTCTTCTGTGATACAGCAGTATTTTCTTTCACAGTTCCGTTAGAGGAAAACAATTCATTGGAACAGACCAGAGATTATGTGGAAAAAATTGTTAAAAGGAATTTCCCTTAAAAAAAAAAATAAAAAAAATCAACAACTGTAGTCTAATGGACTTAAGATGCTCCCAGACATTTTTTTAATTGGTCAACTAATGGATGCATTAAGTGGCTGATAGAAAATGTTCCGCTTTCAAAGAAACTTAAAGCAGTATTATAGGACTGGTAAAAATTGTTTTGTTGTGTCTTGATGCAATATTTAAGACTCAATTGTGCAGAAAAAAAAAAAAAAAAGAAGCTATATTTTGGCTCTTGAGAACGCTGAGTGAATAAAGCTTGAAATATTTCCCTAAAACTACTTTTACAAGACTGCATTAACATTTGATTGCTTAAGTGCCGTCCAATTTACCTAGGGTGACTATACTTTTACATTTCTAGTCACGATAATCTCCTTTTAAAACAGAGAAAAACAGAATACATACGTGCTGCTAAAGTAATTAGTATTCTTGCACACAATAGGAAACTGGAGCAAATTTTAACAACTAGCACTCACACAGCAAGGTAACAAGATTGGCTTTGAACCTGAGAGTCTCCCACACTGCAATTATTCACATTACCACTATGCCTCAGAGTAACTCTGTTCAGTGTGAAAAAAGTGAGGAAAGTGTCAGAGTGATGAGTGTTTGGATGACAGTTCTGTCAAAATATTGGATTCAGCCCATGGTGCATTTCTGTTTCCATCATACAAAGAAAAAAAAATGTATTTGTGGAGAAAGTTGAGGCACTTTTTTGTTATATTAAAAGCTTTGACAATATTTCAGAAATTATGTATAATCTGTAGGTGAATATTTCAGCAAATGGTACAAATCAACTAGCTATGCAACTGCTTGGAGACAGCCAAAGATGCAGCGAGAAAACTTGAAATGTTTTTCTCTCTCAGAGACACTTATGCTGGTACGAGGGTTAGGTGGCACAGCCGTGTGGCCATCAGGGCACAGATCTGGCACTTTTTTCTGCTAGCAACCGTCCAGGCGCTGCCTTTAAAACTTGTCTGCAAAGCAGAATCTGTCTTACTACAAAAAAGTATTGAATGTCATTATACAAGGCTGTTACAAAGAAGTTAGCATGCCACTGCATATTTTTACATAAAATTAAAATATTAGGGAAAAAAAAAAACATGCCTATATGGCATATTTACAGCAAGATTAGTTACAACATGTATTATCAGTCTTTAGGGTAGTTTCTAGGGAAATGAAGGATGTGGAGAGTAGTGACTTTGCAAAGGTGCGTCTGTTGGTTTCTTCCAACAACTGTTGCACTCACTGGGCAGTTTTGGTCAAATCTGACAGTGGCAGAGGCCTGACACAATGATCTTCCTGTACAGGTTTACAAAAATCAGTGGCTGCTTGGAGAAGAGGGTCCAAATTCGTGCTAATTGGAGGAGCTGAGGGAATGCACACTGTGACAAGGCTCCTGTGATCAAACCATAAGCACATACAACATAAGCTGTCGCTAACTGTTTTCCAGTCATGGTGCTATTGCGGTCATTATATATTGCGACTTGGAAATCGAAATTTGGATGATGTAAACACTTCCAAACACATGGGCTTTTTAGACCTGCTCAGAGACATTACACAGCACACAGGTGATGGTAAAATCAGGAATGCTTCAGCTTAAGGAAGCTGTAAAATTTATTTCTATGGGGGCTGAATGCCCATAATAGTAGCACTTCTGTCTTTGTTTTCCAAAATTGCAAGATATACTGGCAAAAAACATCTTCCCCAATTCAGGAATGTGGCCAGCCTCTAGTTAAAGGAACGTATTCCTTGCCACAGTTCTGTCCCATGCCAAACACAACTTTTCAACTTTTAAGATTTGAAAAACAACATTCTGCAGCCAGCAGAAGTTACACTTGGATGACCAAGGAAATATGTGAGATAACTGATGTGCTGCTGAGTGCTACTGCCTGTACAAATGGATGCACTCTGGTAGGGTAACTTAAAAAACAGCACTTTTACACTTCACCAGCTCATTTCAACTAGTGGGGCTCCTATGAAATTTTTCATTTGCATAAATTATACCGTTAATTCCTGACAGTTGTGCAGCATGTGCATGTACAGCCAGTGGGAAAATGTTATTTGTCCTTGTTCTCTTAACATCTACTTGCTCTCTGTCTCTCAGTCTAAGGGATAAATGGTCAAATATCTAAAACACTTTCAAGTTTCTTGCTAAGGGTATGCTGTATTTCCGCCCCAGCCCTCAACCCGGGGTTCCTCACCTGTTTTCTAGCACCATTCCCAGTGTAAGAACCAAGCAGGCAAGTATACTGCTCCTGAAGAAGTTATAGATTTGGTTGCTCCATCTTCTTCCTGAAGAAATCTTTCTATGCCTAATTACAAATCAAGGTGAACATTTTAGTTGTGTTCCTTAAGGACAGTTATTTTCCTAAGCCTATAGAGCAATGACAAGCTATTCTAACACTCCCAAACAGAGCTCTCATTTATACCTAGAGCAGTATCACTCCTGAAAAACTCGAAGGCGTAGGCAAGGTAAAATAGTGTTAAAATCAATACTGAGGCACAAAATTAGTCTCCATAAGCATTACAGAGAATTTCTTCTTTGATCTGTATGATCTGTATGATATACATAACTCAAGTTGATTCTGAGTTGCAGTATAACATTGGTCAAATTCTAATCCCATTTGTGGCACAAAACTTGCTTGTTAGTTTTTCTTTAGTCTAACTTGCCATATTAAGATCTGGATTAGAGGTGTCACGTCTTGTCAAGCCTACAGGATTGCTGGATTTGTTTACAGGTAGGGGACGGATGACTAATGGATCTACATAGCCATGGGGATAAAAGCCAAGACCTTCTGTTGTTTGCTCCTCACTTCAATTTCTTCTGCAGCAAAACAGAAACGCCACAGTGTGAACAGCTGTGTGATGCAACGAGGACATAATCTTTCTATAAGGGTTTCAGTATTCCCTTTTCCCCAGTCACTGCCTGCAGAACTCTCTGCTGCTGTGCCAGAGAAAGCAGCACTCACCTCTGTGAGCACAAGTGAGAGAAGCAGTAAAAGTGCCTGATCATGATTTGTTGTTGCAGAAACAAAAGCTGAAGTCAGTGGAAGCTTGAGCACATCAGAATTGTGTCCATTCACCACCAAGCCTATATGTTTTCTTTGCTTTCAAGGTCACTTCAACACAGGCTTGACTTCAGTGTTCTGGAAGTCCCAGCATGAAACTGGACTGGTCTCCAACCCCCTCCCAGAGCACAAAAAAACAGTAATTTTTTTCAAGAAGCTGTAAAAACTCAGTAATGCCACCCCTCGGTTAGGATGTGTCCTCCAGCAGCCTCAGAAAAGGGTATCTATTGTTTCACCTCTGTGACATCTGGATAACAAATTACACATAAAATGAAAGCATGAACCTTTTTGGAACAACAAAGGGTGTGTAGAAATACAGGCTCTGCCCATGGATTTACAATTTCCTCTAATGAAAATTACAGACATTGCTTGGATCCTGTCTGTTTTACTATTTTACTATTTTAAAGATATTTGGGGGACTATGAAATCAAAACTTTTTTTTTAATTAATTTTTTAAAATAAGTAATTTATAATTATTACTTATTAAGTATTATTACTTATTAAGTATTAAGTAGTAAGGATAATGAAAAATGCTAAAGATAATGAAAAATGCTGGAGAAAACCAACACTTTTTCATGGTCCTTTGAAGATAAATTAATACACAGGATTGAGATAGGTTATACAGAATTGGTCAGATTATTACACAATGTATACTATGCAGATTATGAATGGCTCAAAAAATTGTATCTGTCATAGGGAAAAAAAATGGAAAAAAATGCAAAATAAATATATACATGTATTCCAAACCAAATCTTTTTCATAATAATATTTTCAGTGTTCAGTATTGACTCCTATGTTACTCTCCTCCCCTTCCATTTTCCCATTATTCCAAATATTTTTCCTTTAGGCTTATAAAGACAGAAGAAATAGAAAACTATCTGGAATGCTAAGTCCTTTAATTTCTCAGATATAAAAACAAGAAAAAAAGAGAGGCTTTTGGTCAATTTTCTAGAAAATAGTATTGTCTTCAAAGTAGTTTTGGATGAGGAATTTCGAATCTCATATTTGAAATGAGATTTTGCCACTTAACACACATAATCTGAGGCTCCAGTCCTATAAATGCCTGGACAGAGACTTAATCTTGAGCATATGTGTGATCTAAATAAACCAAATGGAACTGATCATATGTAAGATTAAGAATGTCTTTAAGTGCTTGTAGGATCAAGGACTCAAGCGATTCTTTAAGGACCTAATTTTTATGCAAATAATAATTATCTTGACTAGGGCTTCAGTCTATTAGAGAAAAGTGTGTAGAATTACAGTCCAGAGAAGTATTTTGTCACCATTTTTTCCTCATACTTGAAACCTCCCTTTAAAAGTGACAGCAAATATCTGACAAAGAGTTGTCAGATAGTGTATTAATCTATCCTTAATTATTTATGATCTAAGGGGAAAATGCTGCTGTCTTCAAGATGACTCTATAGCATAAATCTAAAACATGGCCTCTAAATATCTTAAATTTTAAACGTCACTCATTACTTCCAGTCATTATCATTAACAACTATGTGAAATATTACAATACCTAGTGGATGCAGTGCAGATCTGATCCCCCTTCTGAAAGGCATAGGTAAGAGCCAGTTCGTGACTTACAACATAAGCAGAGAAGTCATACAAACTGTGACAAAAATCAGATATTATTGTGCCCATTTCACTGGAGGAGGAAGGAAAGTATAGAGAGACAAAAATTACAACAGAAGGCCAAGGCAGGATGCCACATCACATTCATCCAGTTGTTTTGCTACCAGGTTCTCTTTGCTCAGTTTGATCACCTTCCCTTTACTAGAAACATCTTCAATGCTACCCCTAGAAAATTGGGATGGCCACCAAAAATGAAGCAGACATAAAAGACTTAGGGAGTAAAAGAAATGTTAACTCTCTAAGGCTCCTAATGCAAACTAAAGAGTTATATTGATGTATAAACGCAGCTTGTACGACTCATTTGCTGTATTCAAATAGCTGATAATCGCTGCTCAGGAGTCCAGCTGTGCAGCTGTGATAGAGCTTAATGCAGATAATGCCATGCACACCAGAAATGTTTTATACTCCTGCTAGAAAAAAAAAAAAAAGAAAAAAGAATCATTTATTCAGAAACACAGTGTGGGGGGCTGGTTCCTGAACAACAATGCATGAGAAGATGGGGGAGTCTGAACACACTTTTGAGGTGTGTTTTGCCCTAAGGAGGGTGAGACAGAGAAGAAAAGAAGACCAAAAAGAGGAGCATAAGTTGGGCTCAAACCAAGCATAATACCATTTTTCAGAAAGGGAACAGCTCGTGCCCATGCAGGCTGTTTTTGTGAAAGAAGTTCCCATACATGCAACACCAGTTTTCTGATGCGGATACCTCATCTCCTCTCTCTTCCTCTCTCTCTCCTTTTAGTCACCTGAAGTTTCCAGGAAAGGATCCATGCCTCAGGTAACTCTTATGAGAGACCACTTCTGCAAGCCTCTGTTACTGGTGTCACTCAAGGCTGATTGAATACATGGAGTAAGCTGCTAGACCTGGAGTATCCAAATGACGCTTTCCAAAAATGTTAGCAAGTTACCTGTCTTCTCAAGGTAATGAGTGTAACAGAGTTTTTGAAAACATCACAAGACTTCAAACCTGCAATAAATCTTATTTTCTGAGTTTAGAAAACTGGAAGAGCCAGCCAAACTTACACATGAATTCCTGAAAGAAATGCATAATGTCCAAGATGTTGCAAACATAGGGAATAAAGATCAAACCATGATTGAGGCTGTGGTCACAGGACAGGAAGATCTTCATGCCAGGAGAAAATTTTAAATCTAATTCAAGTTAGCAGTGACTGAAACCATCATCTATCTGGAGGAGTCTAACTTGCCTTCACTAGAGAAAACCAGCAAAGTATGTCCCATGTCATAAGGACCTACTCAGGGTTACTTCCCATCTCCAACTGAATATCTAAGCAGACAGATTTGCAGATGGAGGTAACACCTTCTGTGGCAATGCATTTAACACTACAACCACCTGTCTGCACTAGTATTTTCAATGTTAATAGAGACTGACAAAGCTGAGGCAAAGAAAAAACTTACAGAAAACAGTCTTCTCATAATGGTAATGATTAAGGACTTTTTGAATAATCTCAGTCAAGCTCTTTTAGCAAGAATGCAATTGATGCTGCTGATTGATTCTTTGTACGTGGGATTACTGAAGGGCCTGTGAAAACAAATAACTGGAAATATCTTCCCTGCAACTCCCAAATGCTGTTCACAACAGTTTCATATAAACACAACCTTACTTGTAACCAGGTGAGGGAAATCAGCAGGGCTTCCTGGCCATCTCTTACATACTATATTCTGCTCCCAGCAGCTGTAAATTCAACACTTCACTAAGCATTAAATTTACTCTCAAGAAACATTTTCTAAGAGAGGCGACAGAGTTATTGCACTGTTGTGGCTGTGGAGGCAGATGGCAGTATGCCAAAACTCCAAGAAAATTTTAAATTAGAAATCTGACCATCTGCTATAGGTGGAAAAAAGGTTTTCAGACCCAGGCTCCTCCCTTAGTTTTGTAATTTTCTTGGTACTGAAACGCGTGATGTGGTGTGCAACAGATGCCATATGCTTTCTGACAATTCCTTATTTGCAGCTGATAAGCACTGGAATGTATTAAATATGAAAGAGATTCAGGAATTCATTCTTAAATTGCATTATGTTCTTCTATTAGTCAGCCTATGATAAAGCAGGGGAGTACTTAACAAAAACTTCAGGATACTTTGGGATACTCCCTCTAATAACACCTGGATGCATTTATGTATTCATTACTTGAAACAGGCAGAGTTAAATAAGAACATAACATTTTTGATCACTTTCATCCTAATTAACTGTTCAATCAAGAGTTATGGTATATCTTTAAACATTAAGGTAAACAGTTGAACAGCTTCTTTTAGATGTATGAAAAAATTGAAGGCTATCATTAAAGCAAATAATATTTTTGGTCTGTATCCCTCATATAAGAATGTTATCAAATGATCAATAAATGCATAAGTAGAAACTTTTTAATAATGCTTACATGAGTATGGACTATATTCCTTTTACATAACTCCAAATCACAGCCTACAAAAATTATAAAAATGGACCCGATATGTACATTATACGTGCATGGGTAGGAAAACACACAGTGCCCTGGAACATGGATGAATACTGTGTTCCTACCACTAAATGTGTGCTGCAGTATCCCATTTAATCATTGTCGAGATGGCTATATTAAAAAGATTTTAATTAGGTGTATATATTAACACTAGATTTTAATTATATATATTGTTATAAGCCACAGTGCAGTATTCAAATGATCACTTTTTTTTTTTAATTTAATAATTTTGTCTATACTGGGGGGGGGAGGGGGGGAGAACAAAGCCTCTCAATACATCTAGAGCCATCTATTGACTCAGTAGCTACTTCAAAGGTCAGCTGCCCTTGTCAATATGAAAAAGAGAAACAAAAAAGAGAACTTGCACAGATTTTCACAGCAGATAAAAGACCTGTAGACAGTTCTGAGTCACAGGCTTCCTGCAGGAACTGAGCCCAGCCTGTGGGCCACCTTGTTCCTTCCAAGCCTCTGCTTCTGTCTGTATAATGCTCTGTGAGAAAATGCTTTGGGCCTCTGGATCCATCAAATGCATATCTTTAAAGCAGACAGGCTGAAAGGGACCCATGAACAGGCTGGAAGAGCTCCTTTCTCCAGTATTGCAGGACTCCAAGACACCCTAAAGGTGTCTAAATCCCAAACACCAAGTCAGCCCCTTTCACATAGAGCACAGATGTTTGCAATGTCCACTGTTCAGAGATTTTTTTTTTCCAGAATGATCTTTGTAATTTGAAGAGGTAGCTGATATGCTTTGAGAATACTAAAAAATCACTAAAACTGTTATGATCAGACCAGATTGTTTAGGAACAGAGAAGTCACATTTCCACAGCTGTGACCTTTTAGGATTACTACAGAGAAATGCCAAGGCAACTTGGCCAAGTCTTATTTTTAGTGCACGGCTTTTATAAACAGATCAAACCTGATATGGTGTCCTGATGGGTAATTATGCAGTCACTTTAACAACGCTTAATAAATTTTCCTCACCTCATGCAGATTTCCCACAAAAACTGTTTTGGGGCTAATCTCTTGGTGGTTTGGTGACTGTAGAAAAACCTTCTGTCTAAGTAAGGCCATGTGAGGTCTTGAAACAGTAAGATATTAAACACATAAATCTGCTTTTGTACCACTGCAGGACTTAAAAAATATTATTAATAGATACTCTGTAATACCTAAGATACCTGTGGGATTTTGAAAATGATAAACACAAATTTCAAAAGCAAGGTAAATAGTAATTCAGTTAGATCAAAGTACAGAAAAGACTTGATAATGAAGAGAGGTGGAAAGAGTCAGCAAAAGGGTGGCAGACATTAAAGATAAATAACAAAAAATGTTGGGAGGGGTTCAATAATTTCACTGAGCTGCCTCAGATAGTAGGAGTTTTCAGTATCTCTCATTGTCCATGTAATCGTTCTAAAACTGATTTCAAAACATAAATTTAACATCTTTATTTTAAATTTAGACTTTAGACTTTCATTAAAAGGACTCACAGCTTGGTGCTTTTAGAAGATTTGGGGGAAAAGAATTGGCTAAACACACTCACTGTTTAGAACAGCGTGAGACTTTTATAATGTCTTTTGCCTGTGCCATGTAATTTTACACTTCTTGCATATAAAACTTCATGCCCTAACTCCCAGTTCATGCACAGATTTTTGAAACAGTCATTAACCAACACATTAAAATGAAAACCAAACACTTTGTGTAGAATGCCATCGTACAACACCAACTGGGATGCTCACGTAAAACCCTACTGCAGATTTCCAAGGTTGTCTCACTTTACATGCCAGAGCTATGGGTTTGTCCCAAGAACAGTAAGTAGCTCATCTACTAAGTGCACGAACTAAAGCATCCCTGGGATCACTCTTCCAGCATGCAGGGGCAAGGGAACACTGGACTGAACTTCACCTCTTCTAACTAGCTCAGACGTTTTGAAGCCCAGGAAAGATCTAAAGAAATGTGTTTTTGTTCCTTATGCTTCGATTCTTCCTTCTCACCATAGAATATCAGTCATCCTGCATTGCTCAGCTGGACAGCATCCTTCTGTGGATGGAAAGGACCTTTAAAATAATATAGCTGAAAGACTTCCCAATCTGCTTCAAAGCTCACTCATCCTCTTCTCTGTTCCTGGCTCTATTGTAAGGCTGTATGCATCGTCCCCATTTTGTAATATGGAAAAAAAGACTTTGAAAAAGTCACATTTTCATGGATAACCAACAAATGATCTTGCACGATTAAGATGACTGCAAAGATCCATAATTCAATGTTACCATTAAAATATAAACAAAATGGGCTGAAAAAGTCCATCTTTGAGAAGCATAGTGTAGAAATCATCAACAATTTAACGCCTTATTATGGTGGCTGGGAAAAATTTATTCCATGTTATCTGTGAGCAATCCCAACTTTATTCTTTCTTTGATCAGCTCTTATCTTTCTTTTCTGAGGCATGTCTTTGCTTTTCTAATTTTCATGTTAACTTAGGGTCAGATTTCAACATGGAACTTACATTTAACTTTGAACACACACATATACTACCCTTTGTAGAAGAAATTGGATCTGTGTGGTCTTTGCAAGGAGCACCATCCACATTCAGAATTTGTAATAAGTAAATGTAACAATTTTAAAGGAAATAAGTAAGAAGCTACATAAAAATAATTATGGGTTGTTGTGGGCTATTTTTATAACAGCTGCTCTACAGTTTTAAACCAACTAGGGAACCAATTGTAATTGTAAACAAAGGCAGAGAATAAAGATGGTAGCAAATCTGATGCAAAAAAAGCAATCATATGAGAACAGAACTATGCAACACAAGTCTACTTCATACGGCAAACTTATAAGCAGTGATGGATCAGTAGATTTGTTTTTAAAACCACTATTGACTGCAAATAGAGTGCCTTATACTTTCTACACGAGTAGATAAAAATTATGCTGGCATTGATAAGATTCACGTTATAGAAATGAAAACAACTCATCTTCCCTAGGTCCAGCACAAGTTACTTTGTGTGGGCAGCAAGACACTGACATCCTCTGATTCTGTCTCATGAGCCCTTTTTCTCACCTTCTATTTATGCAGAGTTCCGGCAAGTCTTTAAATAAGTCATTAAAAATAAATGCAACATTTTCCTTCCTCTTCGCAGTATCTCCATTTGAGATCTAATTCTATAATGGTTTCTGAAAGCAGAGACCCATACAATATAGTACAAAACTCAGAAATGAAAACATTGCTTCAGTCATCATGGAAGTATTTCCTATCTTTCAGAATGCCTGGATTTTGTACTTCTAACATTATGTTCTCACCATTATGGCATTTATGCTTCCCGTATCTAATATTTCAGATTTCTCTTAAAGGGTCAGGTCTTGTGCTCTCATTTGTAATGACATTTGAACAGGAATTTCTGAATGATGCTCACTCAGTACTACAACTTTTTTTTTAATTATTATTATTATTTTATTATTTATGCTAAAACTACTTTATTAGTATATTTTGTTACTATTTTTATGATAGCTTTCTACTTCATAACTATCAATATTTTCTATGATAGTCATGAAATAGTGCTTCCCTTTTTTTTTTTTTTTCTTGATCTATGAGTAGGATTTACATTTAGTATAAACTCTCCTGCCTCTGCATATGAGTGAGTGCCCCAGACGTGTTTCAACTACTTAAGAAGGAAATGTGAGCATAAGAAACAAGAGTGTCTCAGAACTCTCTAACCAGCCCCACAGTCTAGATAAGCAGGATTCATGACTGCAGAAGCTGTGATGAATGCTTCTGCCCTGCAGTCTGAGTGCAGAGGCAAATGATTTAGCCCTCTGAAAATTCCCTGGAACTTCTACTACTCATGGAATGAGAAGATGGAAATGACTAGTGGTTTTATTACACTTCCTTGCTATATTCCGGACTATTTTAGAACCAAAATCCTTTAGACAAGGGTTCCTCCTCTAGGCTGTATATCACCCAGGTCAGTGGATATGGCAGAAGCAATGGGGAAAACCACCAACTAAAGCGCTAAGACTGTTTAACATTATTTAATACTGCTGCAACCGAAGTAGCGTTAATGTCAGGTTAGTTTCTGTTGTGGATGTCTAGATGCCCATTTGATAAAGGTCTTCATCAAAATAACCTAATACACCAAAGGACTGATCAGATGGAGAAACAACTGACCGAA
The DNA here is from genome assembly GCF_009769625.2 of Cygnus olor. Classification (NCBI taxonomy): domain Eukaryota; kingdom Metazoa; phylum Chordata; class Aves; order Anseriformes; family Anatidae; genus Cygnus; species Cygnus olor. The sequence continues at coordinate 96,041,354 of NC_049170.1, read as the reverse complement.
CTAAATGAAACATTAGGGCACAGATAGTTGATTTTCACATCAGAGGGATGTCACCAGCAGTCACCAGTTCCTCAGTCTATTCACAAACGAGCAGAAAAGCGTATGAGCAGTAAGGTGAAAAGACATTATGGTAGTATCAGGCTATTAAGGGTGTTAAAAAAGATGGCTAACAGAAATGTTGCAGAGAATTGTGAGATTGAGTGACTGGGTTATAAAATGGCTGGGTTATTCAATGTAGATAAATGTAAAATAACACATACAGAGAAAAATCAAACTTTTTATACACACATATATATATACAAAAGATCCTGAGATTATTATTACCATTTAAGAATGAAATGTTGGCATTATAATAGACAGTTTAAGAAAAAAAGTCAGCTTTATGCTTAACAGTGACAAAAAAAGCAAATTGTATGTTATGAATTATTAGGAAGAGAACAAAGAATAAGCCAGAGAGAACATTACCATGCCACCATATAATCTAGTATGTACCCTGCCTTTTTAATAATGTGTGCCGTCTGGTCCATTATCACAAAAAGGACATAGTAGAATGGAAACAAGTTCTGAGAGGACAAAAGGAAGATGAAAAATATGGAACTTGGTCCTCTGCAGCAAAAATGAAGTCCAAACACAGTTGGTTTTTTTTTTTTTTTTTTTCCTTTTCAGAGTTATTCTGAAATATGTAACAAACTTCAGCACGTTTTTCTGCAGCTGCTGTACAATGAGACTCCTGATGTTTACAGATGTAAAGCAATCACAGACATTTGGGTGAAAATCACTATGTAGATAATGACATTATTATCCAGTGTCTTTGAATCAGAAATGGAAAAACTTTTCAGAATAGTACTGTAAATCTTAGTTTGCTGTCACAAACTAAATTTGAAGGCACAATCTTCTAAATTATCCTATGTAATTTTTGTTTCTGTCCACCAGGACTCTCACATTCTCTAGAAAGTCTGTTTAGCTTCCTCCTGAGATAAAGAGCAAACCCCAAACCACTATTTCCATTCTTATTCTCCCAAATGTGCTCCTACTGCCTTACCATGACCATTGCCAACACTGAGCAAAACCCCAAGAGAATAATTTTCTCAGCATGGAACTTAAAGCAGAAAATGAATCTTTTCTAGAGAAATAATCCATGTTGTTTTGTGGTCTCCACCTGACATCATTTTGGCAGCATTTTTTCTGCCTACCAGGAGAAAGTAAGATGGTCCCGGAAGAAACTTGGTCCTGGAGGAGCACAACATTCAAGCTACCACCACACTGCTTCCTTTGCAGTGCAAAGCCTCCAGATCTGCAGCTCTGATCAACAAGCCTTTTACTTAAACTGTTGGCCATTTTAGTTGGACACATCTGTTCAACACCCATGCCAGTCAGGCGGTGATAGGCAGACATCACACCCCCTTATCTTCCCACACCTTCCCTACCAAGAGTCTGACACAACCCTTGCTGGTTTTCCACCTCCACTGATGTTGCCTAACTTGGCTCAGATCCACACAACTGGGTAGACGTTGGTCTTCTTCCAATGCTGCCACTTGATTGGTCATTGCAAAAAGCAGACAAATTTTCCCTTGCTATGCTGACTGTGACTCGTCAGCGTGACCTCCAGAATCTGGCACAGAGCAGCCATCGGGCCTCTTCTGTGGGAGGCATTGAAATATGGAGAAAGACTCAAATAGGAAGAGGGAGATGAATTCCCAGACAGTGGGAGCCACAGCTGCGGATCCTCCTGGTTCATTTTAGCTATGGCTTATCTGAACCAGACCTGCAAGTGCTCTGCGCCCACCGTTCCCTCAGTGTCAGTGACATATCACTGTGACATGTGGGCCAGATGTTACATTTGAAGCTGAATACACTGATCATTTTCTGTGGAATAACACTGTTATTAAGGAGAAACAGACAGCTGTTATATGTAAAGCTGAAAGTTAAAACTAATTTGCAAATGTGATCCAGGTCATGTTTTGCTGAAATTCACAAACAAGGGGTCTGAAGCTTAGGGTTCTTAAGATTACAAATGTTTGTACTAAACTTCAGTATTTGAGGCACAACATAGAAAAGCTTACATATAGAAAGATCCACCAAAAAATATCATCAGTGTTATGTTACAAAGAATTGAAAGCAAACCACATCACGTAAGCAATGAAGATACTTTCTCAGCATCATTTTTCAATGCAAGTTACTATTGTGACAGCAGTATGATTTAAAATAGTAGGACAGAGAACCTCAGGACAAAGAATACTATACAGTAGGACAGATGGTTCTACGAGATTTTCTTCATATAAAAAGGTACCCTAAATGAAGCCATTTCAGATCTTTACTGTAAACAACTTTTAGCCCAGAGGAAAATTTTCTGAATAGTTGTAAACACCTGAAGACAAGGGGAATAAAACAAATAACGATTCCTCAACCATAACTGTAGAATAGCTGGAGAGATTTTAAAATAGAATTCCATGACATTTTGTCAGGAGAAAAAAAAAACACAATGTTATTGATCCTTTATGTTTTCACTTCATTTTTCAGCTGGGGCTTTCCCTCTGTGAGCATGGCAGTGGCTAAGTTCCCTTGCTAGCACTGGAAGGTGTGCCAATACCCACACCCCATGACACAGCAAACAGAGAAAGCAAAGGCAGCAGCACGTTTGTAGGTCTTTGGGCCCCACAGAAGCAAATGTGGAAGCCTGCTTCTGCAATTTGGGCACCGAAAGGATGTGTGACTTATTGAGGGTGAAGCAACTGGGGCGTGGGCAGAAGCAACAGAGAGATGTCCAGGAAAGCCTGGGATGTGGCAACCTAGCCACCTTAATGCAGTGACTCTCACAGAAGAGGAAGATGGTCCTCACCTCAGACAGGCAACCTGCAGCACACGGGACACAGCTCTAAGCTGTTCACAACCCCCAAGACCCAAAATGTCCCCCCTGCCACCCCCAGCCCTGGGGCAGAGCTCCCTCCAGGAGACCAGACTCCCAGAGAAACATTGCTTGGATATCATGAAGCAACTGCAAAACTAATGGCAGGAGCTTTCCAGCAAAGACATTCAGCATAGAAACAATGGAATGCAATGAAAAACACTGAAATAAATAATGGCTTTCTTTTATTTTGGGGGCAAACTGTTGGAGAAATGTTCCATCTGAAATGATTTGTGGTAGTGTCCTCTTACAGTTTTCCTTCATTCTGAAGGTTTCTTCCTTTTAAAGTTTTCTTTCCTTGTTTATTTTTCTAAACGGAAGAATTTGCCAGGATTATTTTCTTTATATTAATCAGGTTGTTTGCGAAGGTGCCTTCCTGTGGTGTTAGGAATTCCCGAGACAGGAGAAATAAAGGGAAAAAACAAAAAAAAAATACTACCTTTCTAAATGGTAAAGCTCATAACCAATGCAGTTGTATCTATAACTGCATTGTGTTACCCTGATGTCAAAAATATCCTATTGTAAATATTTGCATTTCTTGAACAGTAGTTCATTTATCAGGCTTTTCATTAGGAAGTGCTGAGGAGCATCTTAAGTACTCAACAATAAATTTTGTTGTTTTCATTTTTTTTTTTCTGTTAGCACAGGACTTTAATATTAATCCGTCTTTGGGTTGCAGTGGGATTTTCAAGAGCTCTGCATTGTCCCACTTACTTCCATTGAATTCAAGGAAGAACAGAATAAGGGAAATGATCAACATTTTTCAAGAGCCTATCCCCAAAGTACACATATCTGAAAGGGTAAATTATTGAGATAAATTTGGAAGCTGTATCCACTTCCAGTTGGAATACACTTGATATCCTGGTAACACTTATTTCCTTATTTAACAGTTTGGGGTGGGTGCTAGACTGAATTTTCTTTGTAAAATATATGGGTCAATAACACAGACTGTATTCGGGATGCTCAGGTCTGAGAAAAAGCGTCAAAAAGTGTTCCAGTCTGTTTCATGAGGGATGAGTGTCCTGCCTGTTCCGCATGTATGGTTATGTATAAATCAAGCAAAACAAATCAATAGCGTCTCTTTAAAGGCTCCAAAATGTTTGGCCTTGAATTCTTTTTTTTTTTTTTTTTTTTTTTTTTTTTTCTGTCTGTTGGCAAAATATGGAAACAAGAGCAAGCATTCACAGATGGGGTGAAGGGTGAAGATGTCTCTTTCCTGCCCCCTTCCTGCTTCACTTCTCCTCATTCTCAGAAGGAAGAAAGCTGGAATCCTACCTTGGGGGAAGTTCTGCTCTCATTTCCATGCACAGTTGTGAACAGAGACAGACAGAAACTGAAGAAGAATTAAAAAGAACAAGAACATGTTTCATCTCAGTAGATCTCTTACCACATGGGTAACATTCAGGCAAAAGAATTAACTAGCCCTTATCAAAAGCCCAGGAGTCTGAAGAAGCAAAGGTCATCATTATTAAAAGGCTGAAGTGGATTGCACACTACTTGAAAAGCTTAAGAAGTCTACTCATTTAAAAGGAAGAGCTACAAATCATCACAATGCTTTATAATTTGACCCCATCTAAATAATTCAATATTCACTGTGTCTGAAGTAGGGCAGTCTTCCATTGCAAATGTATTAAACACAAATTAATTAATGCTGAAACTTGTTCTCCACTACATTCATACAACTGCATTTAGCATTCTTCCTTACTGAAAATATGGTTATATTGTGGTTATATACTGGTGAAAATATATCCTTCTGTTACAAGATGTTATGTCTGTAGTGCATGCACCTGAAAGCTTGTACACAATTCAGCATAAATGACAGCATTTGCTCAGGACTAGATATAACAGTGATATCTGGCTGAAGAATGAGATGCTTCTTTAAAGTTCAAAGGCAATGACGATGTTCTTCAGAGGAAAGGATGAACTTCAGAAAGATCTTGAGTCAGAATTTTTGCCTACTCCTAATTTTGGACTCATGCTAATAGTGAATACTTAGACTAATTGCCAAGTGGGCATTCGAATAAGGGAGATTTTAGGTCACTAGGAAGTGTCCAGATGTTAAACATGGATTTTAAGGTTCCTATGTCTTTTCCCAGAGATGCTAGGTTCTAGCTATCACGTTTAATCATTGTTCAATATCAGCAAAGCAGAGCAAAGTTATTTGAGATAACTAGAAGCTACTATGGTACTATCAGTATTTAACTTCGCTTGATTACTGTCACTAGGAATAAAATCATGAGGTACCCTATCCCATTGTAATTATGTATTTTTTTTGTTTGTTTTTAAAGATGACAAACTATTAGTCATTCCTATACCCTAACTATAGAAAAAAAATGTTATTGCTGCCAACATTGTCATCAAGAATTATTCAACATTGCAGTTGCAGGCTTGCATAGAAGTCAGGTCACTCATGAAGCTCTTCACACTATGGCTCTATTTCAACATACAGCAAGTCACTTTTCAAACCCATGTACAAGTTACAGACTAAAAGACAACACACTTTTTAGGATGAGACAAAGAAGTGGAGAGGATGAAGGTATCCCTGCATTGCCATGAAGGAGGGAGGGCAAACGACAGGTGTGAGAAAAACTATGGCATGAGGGAAAGGATTGAAGACTCACAGAAGAAAGCACTGACAGAAAGGTGATGGTGCAGGATTCAAACAAGAGGCAAGGAACTGAAGAGGATTAAATGAATAGATGGCTTGCAGTTTGCTACCCTGCTTCCTCTAAAAGCATACGGGACAGCACAGCATCAACACTGTCTAGCGCAATGGTTAAGGAGTTGTGGCAGAAACTTTGAACATCTTTCTAATTGTCCTTTGCAAGAGAAAATCCAATTGAGAATATTCTGCTGGTTCCATTTAGTAGAGAGGAAGTTTGCCAGTCTTCCATCAGCAGAGCGTTATGAAGCATGTCCTGGGGAATTTCCAGTGGGAATAGAAGTAGAGCAGCCAAAACCCTGTAAATAAAACATGAAGGAAGATAAAAACCCCATCGCTTGAAGGAGAAGATCTGTCTTCACTGTGATTACAATAACAGACTTCCAGAAAAGTATCTTAATTTTCACTTAATTATGCAAAATAAGCTGAGTCGGGTGTAAGAGAGAAAATGGGGGATTCCTGGTTGTTAAATCTTGACAAAGGGGCTTGTTCACCAGGTGCAACCAAGCAGGCCCAAGGGTCTGGCATCCTCTCTTCTCCAGCCAATGGGCATTTTGTCTTTTTCACTAAAGTAAACAGGATCAGGCCAGTAACCACCAAAGCTGTCAGAACTGAATCCACCATTAAAAAAGAAAACAGGTTTCTGAGTGTAATATTTCAGTAATAACAGTGGAATGACAATGTGGCAACCTAAAAGGCTCCAGGAAGACCTACGGGACCACAGGCTACAGGGAAATCCTCCCTTCTCTGGACTCTCCAGGATGATGAAGCACAAAGAGCTGTTGTGGGAACGGTGCAGAATTCCACATTTCTATATGCATAAGGCAAAAAAATTATAACACAGATAACAGTTTCTTAGAAGCACACAGGTCTGGGTAACACAATCAGACTTTCAAATAAAGGAGTTAAAAATGTAGCTTTTTGCAAATAATAAATCACTCCCTTGTACACATATAGATTGTGTGCGCTGTCAATGATTTTGAAAAGGAGAAATTCCTTTCAGCTGAACCTCAGTCTATCTTTCTCAGCTTACGAGATATTAGTGAGTACCACTGACAGTGTTTTGCCACACACAGAGATACTGGAAGCTGCTGAACTGACAAAGGGGACACCAACTGCCTCTTTGTTGCTTCTGGAGCACAATACCTGAAGCCATGGAAAATCTGTCTCCATACAAATTGTCTTGTCAAAAGCATGGACTCTTTCCTTTTACAAAAAAGTATAATTCAAAAAATGCTTTTAAATTGTAGCTTTTCATTTCCAATCACATTTAACTGACTCATCTGAAAGAACTGCATGCCAGCAACAATTTATTTTCTTTCACGAATATACAAAGCACTAATATTTTGGCTTGGTTTTAGTTTTCTTTTCCTCTGCAAACACAAAAAGAAGGGTTAAACTGAAACAACTACACATCTATAAAACCCCAGTGAAATTCATCAGGAATGCTTATACTTATCTGTAAAAAAACAAAGAAACAAACAAACAAACAAACAAAAAACCTCACAGGCTTTAATACCTTTTTATATGAAATTCTATGATTCAAGTATTATGCTATTATATATCGTCTCTTAATTAGAAAAGAAAAGCATTCTTAAAGCTTACCATTTTATTTGAAAAATAAGTAACCATTTCTGCAATAATCATGAGAGTGGAAAACAAATCTTTGTGTTTTACAACACAGAATTTATCCTCTAATAATTACAGAAAAGTGAAAATGATGCTTCTTTCTTATCTTGGGTAGATTATTATAATCTGATTGAAAATGCAATAGGTTTTCCAGTATCCATTTTATCCAGCTCCCCCAAGCCGTTTCCTTAGTGTTAATTTGGAGTGTCATTCACGAATCTCAATTTCTTTATAAAGGTAATCTTAATACAAAAATGTAAAGGGTATCATTTTTTGGAATAGTCTCTGCAACGTGAAAATGACTGAAAATAGGGTTAGAATGCAAACAATACCCATATCTGTAATCTTCTATTATCATGCCAATTATTAGGCGTTCACAAATGCAACTAGAATTTTATTCAGCTCATGTTCCCATTTCTCAGGGCTGTGCATCTGACATAGCATTTTGCCCATTTGTGTACAAGCCATTGAAATATTTCTTAATATAATGTGGTTATATACTTTTTTTCCACAGAATGGAAAAACAGAACATAAATTATCTGACATTTTCTATGATAACTATCAGATGTTTCCTGGCAAACAGATTTTATTAAACACTCACAGACTCTGAAAAACCCATCACCAAGTCCATGGATAAGGATGGCTTATGATAAGGCATCCTAAATTTAAAATATCAGAGGCACAGACACATACTCTGCCAGCTGGCTGTCTCTGTCAATAGAGCCCATCTGCATTGTGACTGCAGGTCGATGTTAAAGTGAGGAACCACCCAAGCCATCTCATCTCCTCCCTGCACAACTGATCCACGTCCCCAGCCAGCACTCGTCTGTCCGCACACCACCAGACCGTGGGAAGCAGGATGAGGAGGGAAGTAAGCAGTAGATGATGCTGTACTCTATCAAGTAAGGGTAAAACTGTACGTACGTTTCACATCTTGTATTTTATGGTACACTTGGCACTACTAAGGCCAATTCATGCCTGACGAATAAATAAATAAATAAATAAATAAACATTTGATGGCCATGTTTGCTAGTTGCCTTTATGTCTACAGGTTTTGGTGCACCATGTGGCCTTGTGATGGTGGCCAACATGTCCCAGACCTGCTCTGAGCTCACTGGTGTTTCCAGGCTTGCTCAATAAGTGGTTCTCCTGATTAAGATGTGAGTCTGATGTGTTGCAGTCTCTCACAGTCCCAGGTGAGAATAATGAAAAATGGCAAACACCCTCTCTGTTTGGCTGTGGTGCACAAGTCCCTTGGGCTCCACAGAAGAGGCTGGGAGCTGCTGCGTGGCTCTCTTTTATCCTGCACAACTTCTTCAACAACTGGAGAAACCCCAGCTGAAGAGTTGTGAAATACTTCAAGAACTGAGCCATTAATGTCTTGCTCAGCTGCTGTTCAGAGCTGGGAACAACAGCTCACAAGCTGTAGTCTGCGTGGGCAGCCTTCGAAGAATACCTGCTTATAGACAGGAATAGCAATAAAAGTCATATAATTACTTTTCTGGAAGGTGTTAACACTTTTCTCTTTTATTTTTATTTTTATTTTTTTTCCAAAGCTTTCAAATCCCTTTCCCTGGATTAAGGGCAGTTGTCGCTTCTTTTAACTTGGAGTCCCACCACTGCGTACCAATATTTAAGATTCAGCCCTCAGTGTGTTCTAGGCTCTGCTCATACAGATAAATGTGTTCACAGACTTCAGTGCAAAATACTGATGTGTTTAAAAGGTAAATTCCAGCTGCAGTGATTTTCTGATCTGAAGTAAGCCTGCTGAAGTCATTTCAGGAATAACTCCTCACCATTTATGTTATGGGTACCCACAATAATGTAAAAACTTTACAACATTTCCCCTTTCTTTCTGTTAAAACAAGCTTTTTCATAAGTTGCTTTTAACTTTGAGATATCTCAATTGGTTTTGCTTTGTGTTCTTCCTTTTCACAGTCCAACAGCATATTTTATGTGCCTGGTGAAATTACCAGTGGTCTTTAGCTATCTTGATATGCTGTCAAATGACATTACCAGTATCACTGCAGCAGTAAAATGTTTTCTTTCAGAAATGTTAGCATTACCATGAGAAATGGCATTCACAAGGAACACACTCAAGTAAATTTAAGTAAATAAATGTCACTTCATCCTTATTTTAAGTTTTCTTTGATTTTTTTTCTTAACTGATTGCAGTTATCTTTGAGATATGACATAAGAAAGTTTTTAAATTGAGAAAATACAGTATTGCTAAGCTCTATTGAGAATATAAAGTGGGAAAAGAATTACTGTCATTTTATCATGCTGTTAATAAAAAAACTAAATCTTGCATATTTTACAAGATCCGATTTAATTAAAAAATTAATAACACTTGTGAAAATCCAAATCAAGATACATATCTGCGTAATTCCTTTCTTTAAAGGTCTATTTCAGTTTATTTCCTCTTCCTTTTCCTTTTTTTCTCTATCACATCTGCATGAGATTTTTTCATAAAGGCTAGTTTTGTTTTTTCTCTCATTACTTTTTCATTTGCCTATTTATGCTCTGATATCATGCCCTTATTAGCTGGCTTGTTCTGTCTCCTGCTTGTAAGGCAAAATGAATATTAGCTAACTTGCTTATTCCCAGTAGCTGATTAACTGGAAGCCACAATAAAATGACTTTGTAAAGGACAGAACTGGCTTTCACAGACATACAGACATACAGACATGTGGAGAGAAACACAGAAAGAAAAAAACACCTCGAGGCAGTAGGATGATACTTGAAATGTTATTTCTAATGCTAAATGTGAGCTGTCCACATTACAGGAGGAACTCTGTTCCCTGAAATATGACTGATTTTGTGGCTGTGGAACTACAGAAATATAGGGATCTTAATTATTGGGGTCTGAGAAAGACAAATTTGAAAAACACCATCAAAATAAGTGGGATTGAGAAGTTTATTTCTCTCTCTCTCTCTTTATACAGTGTCTGGGAACTTACTTTGCAAAAATTTTGCACCTGCTTGAACCAATGGAGCCATATCCTGGTGTTTGTGAACACGCACACTCTGCAGTCACAAACACACGTCCCATAAATGGCCCACCATAGCATACGAGGATGCTGTCTTGCAACAACTAACTAAACTGGGGCATGCCAAGAGCTTGCTTAGATACATGCTCCATCTGCCGATGTCTTTAACATTTTTTTTCCTCTGCAACAGTCCCAGCCTGAAAACGTTTTTATTCCCAGACTGAGCTCTGACCTCTCTGCTCTGCAGAGGTATGAGACAGAGAAGCAAAGGCAACGGGTCTCCACGAGCGGGTGAAGTTACTGCTCTGTTTCCTTTGATGAAGCATCATCTGCTATTTCAGCAAAGAAACACCCTAGCTTATTTGGCAGTCAGATGGGACAAATTTCATTTCATCTAAAATCTTGGTGCTAACGTTACGTACAGGGGATATCATGCTGCTACCAAGTTATGCATGACCCATTCACAATGAGTGACCAGAGCTAAAAAGAAACCACGCTATGTAGTGTCTCAAGTTTGGGCAATTCAAGGATAAAAAACATCTTCTAGAAAATCCTATGGAAAAAAAATGTCACTCTTTCCTTTTCTCCTGTAACAAAGTCACCTTGATGCCCATGTTAGGTATCTAGGAGATCTGTATGGGACTGAAAGCATAAATACAGTTAGGCATTCTGAAATGGCACTGTGTATGTTTAAATAGCAGGCATCTGCTTGTAAGATCAAGATATCTAAACTTTCTGCTAAGCAGCAGGTAGGGATATTGTTGCAGCCCCTACCAAAACAGCACCTTGCGTGCAAGGTACTTCTCATAATCCTCTTTATGTAGGCAAGTTTCAGCCACTGAACGTGGAGAACCACCTAAGAGGTTCTGAAATATGTTAGAGCTCTCTTACTGACAGTGAGAGCCATTGAAAAACAAGTGTTCCCAGTAATGGTGGAAATACCTCATGCTAAAGAATGAACCTGTTATCTCTCAGAGAAGATAACTCTCAGAAGTCAACCCAAGTCTCCAAGAGTGCTTGCTGTAGAAAATGACCTATCTGTCCTTCTAGAAGCTCAACCACCCATTCTGGGGCAGAAATCACAGAGAAAACACCTGCTCTCCTACACCAAAATGTGACAAAATACCAAACCTGCACCTTAAGAGATTGTCCTGGTAGCATTTAAAGATGCTGTCATATCTACATAAAACGCTATTTCCAAGTCTGGGCTATCAGACCTTTCTGCAGCTTTCTTCATATTAAACATGTTCCAAAACCACAAAGATGAGACACAACAAAGATAAATGACAAAGCACACTGGAAGCAAAATACTTTTACATGTTCAGCAATCTAGAAATCATGAGTTGGACCAAGTTTGTTTTTATTAGATAAAGCTGACTTAAATTTCAGTCTTCCAGAGTGGCACAACAGGAGGGTCTGCAAAACATAATTTTTGGTTTTAAGGACTTGATGCCTACCACATGTTCCCATATGGCGGCACTGTCTCAGACTAGCTCTAGGCTAGGCCCACCTACAGAATGCCCATTAGCATTTGGTGCATGGGAGGTACAACCCTGAACTGCGTATTTCAGTCAAGTTGTCTCTGAAATGAACTGAGTTCACATTTGCCAAGACCACTCCATGCTGTAAATCAAAACACAGAAAGTGTGGACAACTGGGGGCTCTCTTCTTGGATCAGGAGCACGTTTCTGAACTCAAATGCCAACTTTCAGAGTCACGTTCTCAGATGAGAGCCTCTCTTAGTGCAAGGGTTGTGTGAAACCTCACTGTCTTTACCGGGCTGCCTCAGCTGCCCTTCCTCTCCTGGGAGATGACAGTGTTCTTCCGAATGGTGGCCTGCTTGTGAACAGCTTTATCAGAAATATCAGATCTACAGTGAGGAAGAAAAACAGCAAACCCAAATGTCTCTAGGCTGTAGTGAGAGCAAGTGATTCTACCATCGTTTCTTCAACGGTCTCAGCATTTTTTGTCATATTTTAAGACCTTCTGTTCAGAAGGTCCAAAACAAAATTAGCATAGAAGGAGACACAGGCCTTTCGGCTGCTGGGTGTCTCCAAAGGGCAGAGAGGATTGAGAAGTTAATAACATACAGAGCAATGCTGACTTGCTCCCAGAAAGTCTGTCATTTTATTGGCACTCTTAGCTGCTCCTGACTATAGAAACCGATCAGGGGAACTGCACAATTCCAAGAAGCAATTCATCCTGTCTGAATGGCAGGTATTCAGACTGAAGAGGATCTATTTGTGCCCATTCATATCCTCATTCAGAAGCATTTTTTCTTCTCTAAAAGGCATTTATGATAAGATCATTAAAAAGCAAATAATCAATGTGTAAGACATTTCATTTAAAGCTCAATCAAAAACTACAGAAGCAGGTAAATTATTTGAACATTTATCTCCATATCATTTTGCTATTTGTAATTATTTCTAGCTCCAGAAGCAACTTTGAACTGAGCTTTGCAGGGATACCCCCTCCTAAAAGAGACTGAGTTTCTCTAAATTTTTGTACAGCTGCTCACCCAGAACTCAGGTTAGAAGTTGTTCTTCCCTGAGGATTAAGGACACATCTGCCAGATGAAAGAAAGCACTGAGGGTTTTCATTCATGAGCTACTTCACCTCTTCGTAGTAGAATGTGCAGCATTTGAATTCAAGAAAGGGAATGTGTTCAGAGAATGCTTTACTATTCAGTAATTAATTTTTACAAAGTTCTTTGGAAATGCAGATCAGTTTTTAAACTAAGTGCTATTATAAATCAGTGTGAGAAAGGAGTGCTCAAACCCAGGTGTAGTGAAGAAGAATGGAGAAGTTTAAATGCAACCCTGAGTTAGGGAGCAGAAAACAACAGTTACAGAAAAGAGGGGATAAAGGTAGCTAATATAGCTTGTGTAGGAACTGCTCATAGATCCAAGTGTGAAAAGAAGCAGGGAAAGAGGTAAAAAATGAAAAAAACTAGTCAGTTAAGCCTAGGTGAGAAAAGATAAGGGCAGCAGAAAAGAGGAATGATTTAATGCTAGCTAAAGTGATTACTGAGAACAAAAGGGTTCTTATAAATATACTGCAGCTGTGAAGGGGGAAGACACACCAGTGAGAAATTATGACTGTTAATAAATAAGGAGGGAGGTGATACAAAAGATTGCTGTAAAGTGGCTGAGCACGATGGTTATTTTGAAAATCCCAAGTCACTGATAGAAAAATGTCTTCCTAAGAGGTACAGGCAGTTGGAAAATCAGTAGATTCTTGTAAACATTACTTCCAATAAATGAAAAAAAATATGTAGAAAACATAAGTAAAAAACCTCACTTATACCAGTGACTTAGAATAATTTCATCAAGGAACTCTTTTTGAATGAGTGGTGTTTTTTAGCTCTACGAAACTGGACAGAATCCATGGAGTAATACTACGGTTTTTGTTTAAACCCTTTGGCAAAGCATAAAACCACTGATAAATACATGTATATATAAATCAAGTAAAAAGAGGTTTATCAATTGGCAATGCTGAATGTCATCTTGTCTCGACAAATCCCATTACCATTATAAAATACAATTAGTTTTCAATGGAGTCCTGTGGAACATATCATTCAAGTCCTTTATATCTCTCTTCTAATACAGATCAAAACTAAAGTGGAGTAAATTTGCATTTGATAAAGTACAGACAGGATAATGTAATATTAGAAATGTAAAACGTTAAGTGTTGAAGATTCTGCTGCCTCAGTGAGCTCAGACAATGCTCTCCCCTTGATTACCAGCATGATGCCACAGCTGAAACCCAAGATTTGAGCTGATTTTCTGCTTGCCACTTGGTAGCCAGATGCTATTGCAGACTAAAACATATAGTGGATTTCTCCACCCAGTGTCTATCTAGACACACTGCCTGTGCTGCAGCCCACCCTCTGATAAGGCGTGCCAAGGAATGGGCACCCACCACTGACCTTGCAGCAGCTCTGCCAAGACGAAAGCCAGCCCTGGCTGGATTTGCAGACACAAAGCAGAAAATGTAACACAACACAGCTTTACATGATGTCTCTCAGAAAAAAAAGATCCAATAAGCGAAAAGCAAACATTTAAATTGCAGGTGACTACAGAATCCTAGCGAAGAGGAATAATAGGGAAGCTTTAGGAAGATCTGAAGCTTTCTCTCTGATTTTAACTCATTCATTCAAAGAAGATCAAAAATGGTAGGAATTACTTGAAGCTGTTAAGATACTGAATTCTGTCCACATAGGGAAAGATAATGTGAACAAAAAGCATAATAAAACAGAAGAATATGAAAATATTGATTTATTTTAGCTCACTATAATTATCTTATATAACTGAACTCTGATTTCTTAATGTAAAAAGAACTATAAAACATTCAATGTGATTAGGATATTTCAAAGCATACAGGAAGCCTTTCACCACTAAAATAAAAGGTTCAAACTCAGGAAATACCATTCAAATGTGACAGTGGTGTCCTGGGCCAGAATTCAGTGCAGACAGTGGGGAAATCAGATCCATCCTAGAGAATAACAAATATTTGAAGCCAGAATAAACCCCTGACATCTGTATGTCTGAGTTGCCATGATTAATTATTAAAGCTTCTTTCGCATTGCCTGAGTGCCTATTAGAGATCTCAAAGTACAGATGAAAAGAGACTCCCCTTCCCGAAGGTCCAAGTGCACCTTGACCATGAAGAGCTGCAGAGCTGATGCAGATGAGCAATGGACAAGGTGACCAGGGCAAGCCTGTGAGGTGCCTCTAGTTATGGCATGGGGGGAAGCACAGAAATGAAAGAAGCCTTTCTTCCTTTGTCTGTCCAAAAAGAGGCAAAGCTTCTTATGAATGGATATAATCAGTGACAACAAAAATCACGGCCCTTGCAGCCTAGATTAAGGGGAGACGACTGGGTGAGAAGGAGAAAGAAGAGTGTGAGCAGCAGCAGTGTCTGAGCAGAAAGAGATGGGAGTAGGATTAAATAAAAAGGAACTCATTTAGCTAGGGGAAGAGTTATGGGAGGCCTGAAGACAAAAGAACAAGAAATTTAAACCAGAGGCAGTCAAAGGCGTCAATACAAGGATTGAGAGGAGGAGATAACAAGGTCATAATGACGTGCAAGGACGGGGATTCTGATGGCTGCCTTTCACAGGGCTTGACGTGGGAGGTGGAGGTGTCAGCAGAAGCTACAATAAGCAAAACAGGAGGCAACACATAGATCTTATTTTCTCTGTTTGAGTAGGAAGAAAAGGCTATCTAGGGTAAATCTTTTTCAGGAGTAATTATCAGGGTTTAAACAGACTCTAAATGTGTAGGCTATTGAGTTGTTGGTAACAATGTGGAATTGCAGATATAACACTAGCAGAAGAGAGAAAGTAAACTCCATTGTGCTTCTTGAAATTAGGTTTTGGGTGGTTGTTTTGTGCTTAAGAAACTAATAACAAAGACAGGCCCACACCCAAACTGAGCTGGAACAGACCTATATATCTGAGACATGACAGACTGCTCGCTAAGGTTTCCAGAGAACAGTAGAAGAAAACTAGTCAAAAACTTTTACTGTTCACTGGCATGCCCTATATCCATGCATTGTCTGCTGCTGTAATTTCAAGAAAGAGCTCTAGCAGGAAGTGCCAGGGAACAGCAAAGAGAAGACACCACATGAGAAAGAAAATTCAGGTAAGAGTACGGATATTTTATGAGAAAGAGAAGAAACTCAGTGAAAAGGAAGCATATTGTGTAACTGAGAGTCTAATCCTGAGTAAATCAAACATACAACTAGCTGGAGGCATAGGGATAGATGGAAAATTGACCAAAAGATACAGAAAACCAGGAGAAGACAAAAGTTTGAGGTGGGCAGGAAGGTCATGCAAAAATGCAAAAATCAAACAAACAAAGCAAATGAAAAAAAAAACAAAACAAAAATGCAAAAATCAAACAAACAAAGCAAATGAAACAAAACAAAACAAAACAAAACAAAAACACAAAAATTTTAAACAAAGAGATGTATTAAAGTGAGTCCAAGCAATCACACTGAAGTAACTGATGACAGGGCCAGTCTTCAGGGTATCAAAGACCAAAGGGATTTGGAACGGGACTATTTGTGGGGAGGGAAAGTTTTTTGGAGGACAGTAGAAATCAGTGTCTGTTCTGTACAAACATAACACAACAGGACAAAGGGAAAAAGTGAATAAAGGAATGAGAATGTACGGGGGGGCAATTAATACATAAAAGAGCATCAAAGAAAAGAGACCAGAAATACAAGGAAGTGCTCCTAAATAGTTATCAGGTCTCAGTGCTGTGTCTGGAAAAATGAGTTTTATAGGAAGAGAAATGAGAAAGGAAGAGACGAAGTGTGTGGGGAGAAACAGCAATGGATAATATTCATTTTCTCTTTTAAAAACAACATAATCCAGTAACTGGATCCTGAAAGAACCTGAAGTGATGGACAGGAGGCAGAGGCTGCAGACTCGAGCATGCAGAAGGCAAGCTGTGATAGAAGAAAGCGGAAAAAGAAAGACGGTACTTTCAGCAACGGCTCTCTGGGTGGTCCTGAGATGTCTTCTGGGGAGGCACAAGCCTGATTTGGATGCTTTGAAAAAACCGTGCTGAGACAGGAAAATCATAGCCGGGGGTTAAAGACAGACCAGACAGAAATGAGGCAAGAAGTGAATTGATGGAGCCAAGAGCGGTGACCGCATGGATGGGGCTGGGAGTTGGGTGTCAGAGATTTTGACAGATGGGAGGTCACAGAAAGGCCGGGTGGGGACAGGCGGGTGGGAAGAGGACGAGCAGTCTGGAAAGAAAGAAGGCAGTGGTCAGAAACAGGGAACGCGGCTGCTGGAGGGTCAGAGGGAAACAGCCGCCCAGCCCAAGGGGGGGTATAAATGTGTCATTTGTGCAGCATTTCATGGCCCCGTGTCAAAGGGCAGGATCCATAATAGCACAGGCATTAAAACCTGTGACAGGTTGAGGTTTTATCTGATTTTTATTATTTTTTTTCTGCCTGGCTAAAATAGATGTTTACATTTTACTTCTTTTTTTTTTTTTTAATTATTTAATATGGAACTGCATTTAATTAAAAAAATATCTATATATTTAGCCAAAATTACAGCTGAAAATATAGATACAGCCCACCTTAAAAACATTATAGCATTTTGAATGTCCTTAATTGAAGAGTGTGAACAGGAGTAATTTGGTTTTAAATTTTGATTATGTTCAGTGTTAATTGTTGTGCTCTTCATGCTTTTACTAGATTTCTATGGCTTTCCTCTTCATGCTTTTGCTAGGTTTTCATTGCATTCAATAAAAAAGCATATTGCTTGTCCTGAAATTTAGTATCTACGCACCTACCACCTTTTCCTACAGAGGAAATGGATCGATAAAACCTCTTGTCACCATGGTAAGATTTGGATTCTGCACACAATCTCCTAGTCGCCTTGATTATGAGGAAAATGAGTGATTTGGGTACAAGGTGGTCCTCCTAAGAACATCTGTGAGGCTCAGAGCCATGTTTTGGTCAGAGGACAGGCTCTGCCCCTGGTATTTGCCTCTTCCTCCTGGCAGAGGAGTGCTCTGGCTGATGGTCAGGGCAGGTGGGTGATCAGGAGCATACTATGAAGCTCAGTTGGCACGTATGAGAAATTTCAAACACATGTAACTTGATTACTTAAGCTATCTATGAGGACAGAAAAGCATCTGTTGGAAGAAGCTTCAGAAAGACACAGAAAACACATTCAAGTCTGATGTTTTCTTCACACAGTTTTTGAACTTTAGAACTGCTTTAAGTTTGAGATTTAACCTTCAAAGCCTTGTCTTTAAAAACTGACTGATAAAAAGCAAGAACTTTGGATTACAAATTCACAGCATGTTTTTATAAATGCTCTTTTCTCTTCTTGCTTACCAAATGTTAATCGCATAACTGAATGCTGAATCTGTCTAGCAATCCTTTCTGGCCTTTTTCTCAAAGTTGTCCCATTTTTAAGCCACTCCCACTACTCTCTCAAGCAATATGCAGACATTTAATCCCTCAAGTAATGACAAAGTGAAAATAAAATAACCTCTCTGATGCACATTCCTCTGAACAAAAGAGAAGATGTTGATCAGTGACTTTATGGTTGTTTCACCCTCTCATACATTTCCATGAGATGGAATCACCTTTCCTAACTTCAGTGTTTTGGCTTTTAAAGGTCTGCATGGTCTAAGCCATTTGCCTGGGCTCCCAGGGGAGTCCACAGGGAAAGATGGAAATCCAGAGAGCGGGGCACTCCACCTTACTGCAGGGACTGAGGACAGGTGGACTGAGCAGGTCCCCAGGGGCAGGTGTAAGATGAGGCCAGGCTCAGAAATGTAGAGAAGAGATAAAAGAATACCCAGATAAAAATTTAAGTGAGGTGAATCCCACGCAAGGTGTTAACATGAGGTGATGGTGGTGGGTGGGAAGGAGGAAAAATCAAGAACAATTCAACCTCCTTCTAATACATAAAAATTTCCCACAAAATGAAAAGTTGATATACAGCAAACTCCCCCAAACAAAATTAAACCCATCTTTTACATTTACACAACCTGACAGATGTTAGCAACTCCTATGTTTTCTCTAGGAGACTAACCAAATATACTTTTTCTTCTGCTGTCTGCAGTTGGCTTGCCTACATTGGAAGAGCAGCAGCATCTGTAGAAACCAACCACTGCAATTGCTAACCGTTTCTTATCAAATCCATACATGGGAAGAACTGTGCTTCTTATGTTAAAATTTCATTCCCTTAAAAGTATACTTTTCAGTCTCAGGATGTCAGTCACACTATTAAACCTATTTATAGATAAGTAAAATGAATAGCAGATGGCCTGCACAAACTAGGATTTTCAGTCATGCTGCAGAACAGCTAATGATGACCTGGAATATGCACTTAAGAAATTTCCGCATTAGTAATTGCAGCAGTAGTACTGGCTATGAAGTACTGATTGGAAATCTTGATAGAGTATTCTAATATTTGTCAAATCAGAGGGTGTCCCACTACGAGTCAGTGGCTTTGTTGAGAAGAAAGCAAAGTCTGGTGGGTTCTCCCCCATTCTAACATGCAGATTGCTCTTCTCATCTTCTCAGACGCCCAGGCAGCTATCACATAGTTTTTCCTGCCATCAAAATTCCCCAGAATAGTCTGCTTACTAAATTGAGAGTTTAAAACATCTTTGCTAGAAGTTCCATAAATGTAGATGTCAGCTTTAAGGAAAAGAACCTTCTGTCTTCTAACTTTTTTTTTTTTTTGGAAAAGTCAAGGCGAATAGTTACAAGAAAGAAGAGAACAAAACCTGTAGAACAATAATGTTCAATTTTTTAAGGTGGAAATTAAAACACTAACTCATTTTATTTCTAACATTTTTTATTTCTTTCTTTTTATTGTTATTCCAATTATGCAAAAGGAAATTAAATTATAACTTGTATACAGGGGAGGCATTTATAATTAACTTATTTTCCTGACAGGTTTATTCTTGGATAATATCTAAATATTCATTTAAGTCTCATTTCTCTGTACTGTATGTTATGCTAAAGTAAATTGATACAGAACGCTGGGAAGGGTGGGTAAGAGCCTAATAATCACATTTTGTTATTTGCAAGAGAGGGAAGAGCTTGTCTGGTTCATCATTTCAGCTGGCTTTTGTACTTTTTTTTTTTTTTTTTTTTTTTAGGAGAATCATAATTACCACTTAGAGGAAGACAGTTGTATAATGGAGAGTACTCATTTCACAGTCTTATTCCTTTCCGAGACACTTTCTAGCATCACAGGTTTCAGATTGCTCTAAAAAGACCCTAAGGAGTTCATTTATTTACCATCAAAGCTAAAGGAAGAAAGCTACAGAAGCAAAAGCCATTCTTAGCTTAAAGGGACAACACATCAGCTCTCTACATTTGTAAGATATAAGCACAAATACCTTTGTCAGACTCTTCTCATCTCAGATAAATGATTTAAATAGGTAAGTTGCTATCCCTCCCCCAAAAAAAAGTTTTTATCCAATAACAAAAAATCTTAATTAAACTGACTTGCTCTCTTTGTAGTTATTTTCAACAAAAAAAATTCTCCCAACCAGTAGAATCAATTCTTCTATCCACCTGAGTGTAATGATCCATGTGATATTCCAGCCCTGAAGATATTTAATACCACTTATATCTAACAGGCCAGGACTTCATTGGAAAAGCCACTGCCCCAGTTCGCCAATTCCCAACATTCTCCAGTTTCCAGAAATAAGAGTACACAATTCCTGTTACTGTTAGACTGGTGAGGAAAATAGGTTTCATTAAGAAAGATGAAGGCAAAGAAAAGTAGTAGCATTATCCATTATTGCCAATCTCAAGCTTATAAAAACATTAAGGCAAGCTCTCCATATTACAGTTAAAATAATGAGATATTTGGAGTTAAAGTCCCCTGCATTTGTGTTTGGATTCCTACGTTCCCAAAGCTTTCTTAGCAATTATTGACCATCTCTTCTGATCACATAGTTTTAAGACCTGAGTCTTTCAAAACCTCATTATCTCAAACCTTGTCAGTGTCTCTGGGCCAATGTTTCCTTTTTAATCGACAGAAAAAGCAACTCAGAACAGGAGGGCTAACAGTGTATCAGAGAAGAAATGGCTGGTACTGTGCTTACAGCAAATGGACTTGGTGAGGGTGTCTGGTATTTATTCTGTGTTTGTAGGACCATATACTTCATTTTCCAGCCTTTGCTGAGGGCTGTTTTTTTGAAGTCTTGATAACGTTGCTAACTAGCCAGCAATACAAGCTTACTCAAATGTAAATGTGAGAATTAATATGTGATGTCCACATCTTAACTAGTTACTAAGCCTCCAGGTCATGTAGATTGTTGACATTTGCTGGAATCAGCCAAAAACTTTCTCATAAAATGTAAGAGATATATCACCATGCTTGGACATCAAGTCATTGCACTTGCAGTGAAATGCTGGATGGTTTTGGCTCTGTATTTGCTGCCTGGGGAGGCCTGAGCAATACGCTGGGACACAGACTTCCATGCGGCACCTCTTTTTTCAGACCTATCTGGTTGGCTATGTTACTTCGAGCTGTGTCTTAATGAGTTCAGTTCTTCCATGTTCTGCAATTACCCCTTTCTTCTCATTTAAACTGATGATATCTGGATTGTCACTTTCCTGTTAGTGACAGAAGAATTCTGCAGGAAATATTGATTTCTGTCTGCTGGAGCTGACTTTATGGCAAGGCTTTGTTCCCCCCTGACCCACTTGAGTATTGTGTATCGCATACTAGCTTCTTCAACAGAGGTGCAGACCCATATCCGAATGATGTGCAAAGCTAGGCCCATTTGCTTTCCAGCTGGCTGAGCAAGTGCTGTTGCTGGTTTTTCACAAAAAAATATTTTAATTCTGGGAAAATTCACACAGTGGCCTCTGCTCAGGTCCTCCCTCAGAGGGGAGGGTCAGCTCAGTTTGCTGAAGCCAAGACAGCTCTGAGTAATCTTGTTTTTTTTTCTCTGGCAGAATGAAAATTAAGGGCTGGACAAGCTAATCAGGAGAGTCTGCACAATAGATGCAACTTCTGACACAAATAATACTGCATCATGCACTCCTAACAATTCGGGTTAAGCTGCTGTTGATCCTGAGTAAAATCACACAATAGCAGATACGGAATGAAATGAGTACACTGACACTTTTTTGAAATATATTTGTGTAGGCTTTTGTTTATTTGGTTGGTTGGTTGGCTGTTTTTTTTAACGTGAATCAGTTTTAAGACAGACAGCAAACTTTATACTGTTCTCTGGTGAGATTACTATTTCTTTGCAAAGGGTAACTATGTTTGCAAAATAGACTTTTGCAAAGCACTTCAATTAGAATTATTAATAAAAAATCATGCACAGAAATCCATGACACTTATTGACTTATAAATCAAAATAATTGTAAATCGGGAATCATGCCTTCTGTAAGGGCATTTTTAATGAGATGCTCAGATATCTATTCTTGGCCTGATACCATTCAATACTTTTATCAGTGGTCTGAGAGAAAATATAGTCTTTATCTGAATAAAGTTCACAGGTCATATAACACATGAAAGGACGAATGATGACAGAGACCACCTGACCTACAGTGTGATCTATTTTGCCTGATAGCTCAGGCTTGTTCAACTCCTGAATTGTTTTTAATACCACAATGCTGAGTTGTGGCAATGGCAAAAAGACATAGAAAAAAAAAAGTTGTTCATGTCTATAGAACAGGGAGCTTTGTCATGGTAAAACTGTCTCAGAAAAGGATTTAGAGGTCACCAAAATGAGTCTGAAATCTGTAGCTAACAGGAATTGACACTCCTCTTCCCACATCCCCCAAAAGGCAGGCCTTGTTAGAAGTCCAGCCTTCATGATTCTAAGTCTACTAAGGGATGAGCAATAAGACCTAAATCTGAAAAGTAAAAAAACTTGCTGAAGTGAACCCAGGATAGCTGTTTAACTACGCATTGATTCCTAGATCAAAAGGCGTTTATATCTTCTAAACACGATCTTTCAGGCTGTCCTCCTGCATAGCACAGGCCATGGCATTGTCCAATGTTAACTACTGCCTCGGCTTGTGCGCTGCTCAGACAGTAATCCCAAGAAGCACTTGTTACGGGAGAACCCCATACAACACTTCTAAATATCAGTGAAAGGAACCTTGAAGATTCCCCACTTTCAGACTTACTAAAGTTCAGCAATGATGACTGGCACAACTCCTCAGTTGCCTATTTTAAAATTACCACCATGTACAGTTTAAAATTCTCCCCATTTACTGTTGAAAGGGAAATGAATTTGTTCTTCTTGTTGTTTCCTGATATACATTTATCATTTGGCTTATTTGAATTCAGAAGAAAATATATATTACTTTTATATAGTACTTTTCTTTATGATTATTGGTGATTTTCTACCATTTCCATGTGGTAATGAAACAATACCTTTATTAGAGGTTTGTCTTTTTTCCATCCTCTTGTGCCTTGGAAACACTCTGTGTTGTTCTTACCTCTGCTAGGTGTTGATTTCTTCTCATTTGTGTCCTTTTGCTTCCCTTATCGACACACTACTCTTTCTAGAGTATTTGTATCTACATCCTCGTTTTTCATTTCATAACACATATATGTGCATACATACATACATATACATTGGATGGATGAGGTGACCTCTGGAGGTGGCTTGCAACATAAATATTCCTTGATTCTATGACTCCACACACACATACATATAAATAAAAACTATAAATGGACCTCTTAGAGTACCTGTTGGAAACTTTATCTGTTAACTTTTGCCTCTCTTCTCCCTGCACCACCAAACTGTGGATGAATAAGAATGCCTAAGCATTTAATATAATATACCTTTAATTTAAATTTAAACTTTAAATTTAAACTTTAAGCTTTATTTAAACTTTAAACTTTTCAAAAATATGAATGCTAGCTGAAAATAGTTTTTACTTAGAGCTTAACTAGCATTATCAGTTTCGCAAAACTGTGCCTTTTAAAAGCACAAGTACATGTATACTGCTGAGTATATATTCACTGCTATCTGTGACTTATGATTTCTTTATATTAATAACATGCAAACAAAAATGATATTTGTACCTCACCAGCAATTGCTTTTGTGAGGAGTTGCTTTTTTTCCCCGCAAAGGGAAGCTTTCCTCTGCGGCAGACAACTGTACGCTGGGAAACTGCCCTTGGTTATCAAAGAGAGACGATCTCAAATCCCTGTTTAATGCAGACTCTGACAATATCAATAACATTTTCCAGGAGCACGCACAGCCGCGTAGCTCCCCAGACCACGTGCGTCATCACCGTCTGGTGGAGGTTTACCCATGCGGAAGAGAACCTCAGCACCCTGCCTCCAGCCTTGTCCCCACTGTCCCCATGCTCATCCTGCCGTGGCTCCAGCCTTGCCACTGTGTGCTGCCCATGTCCCTCAGAGCTCCCAGACCACCTCAGCCCACCCCAACATCGGGCTCTGCTCACCAGAAGCTGCTGCTGAGGCTCCGAAGCCTGAACAACAAATGGTGACCTTGAGAAGACTTTCCTCAGAAAGGCAACTAGATGCTATCACCCCGTGCCTGGGACAAAAGCAGAGAAATACCACTCCGTCTTAGGGATTTTGAGGACAAAGCTCCCACATGCATCTGTCGAAACTCAGATGCTCGTGTGCTTGTGCACATACACAAAAATAGCTGCTCAGGGTCTTCCACCACATCCTCCAGAGCTGTGTGATGGTGTGTAAAAGCCAGGTGAGGACAACACTTAGGAAACACCTGTAGACGTTTAGGACCAATTAGATCTCAGCAATTTGGAAACACAATATAACAATTTCTGGCATCAAGCATTAGCTTCCTCTCTTAGACTGAAGCTGAGGAGCTGAGTTGATAGCATCATCTAAAAACACCCATGCAGAAAGATGGCTGCTGATGGTAGGGAGCACTCTAATCTAGGAAACAAAAGGAAAATGAGGCTTGGCTGCTAGGAGCAGGAGCTTGAATAATTTCAAAGCAGCTATGTGGAACAGATTTGATAGCGAGGAGGGTTAACCACCATGGCAATGTACCTGAGGACCTGACGGATTCCCTGCCTTTTGAAGTCTTTGAAAATCAAGACAGAAATGTCTCTAAAAAATATGTTGTAGCTCAGCCAGAAATTAGGGACTTTTTATGGGACTTACGGAATGAACTTCTGGGCCATGAGCATGCAGTGATCAGACAACATGCCCATGACATAAAAATATGACAGTACTGAATGTTTTTTATTTTAAAGTATCCTCATAGTAGCCCCCTCTGGTCCTAAAATTAATTCTCAGATGATATTTTCTCTGTTTTACATTTTTTGATGAATTAAAAATATAATTCCTCCAGGCTTAAAAAAAAAGGTAATATACACACACACGTGTTTCAGATGAGTTTTACTACAGCTTTGTTTGTTATCCAGCCTGAATCTGAATTATATAAAAGCTGTTCAATATTCAAAAATTCAAATGATATTATTTGCTGGAGAATTTTGTTACTCTGCAATAATGCTATTTCTGTTCCCCTGTACTTCTGCAGTGACAGTATTTTTAAGACTACCTGCAAAACCTCAGCTTTAAAATATTATCCTCTGTGAAAGACTAAGGTGAAAGAAATATGCAAAATACTTCCAATTTCCTTTGAACTTGTCTTTAAAGAGATAAAATAACAATAGAATATTATGTAAGTTTTCAAAGACAGGTCAACACTATTTTCCCAGAAACAATTAGTTTTACAAGGTCATTTGAAAACCAAGTGCACTATAAAAAAGCTTCATATGCTTTTTGCAATACTTTCATTTTTTAATCATCCATTTAACACAAAGTGCAGTATATCATTCAATGAGTGTCCTTCCAAATATTCTGTTGACAACAGAATTAATCTAGTACTTATATATCAGATACAATGATTTATAGAAACTGGAAGTATATGTTAATTATCTAATAAATATAAGCTTGCTGGACAGCTGGACAATGTAATTTCTGCAAAAATACATTTTCCCCCAAAGATGCTAGTAGACTGACTGTTTATTATGTCAGGAAATTATAACAAGATTAGAAGGAAGAGTTAGAGAAAATAGTTGCTTTACTACTCATATTTGAAAATTGATTTTGTAAATACGTTCACTTATTTTTTTAATACCATTTTTTTCCTAAAGAAATCATTTGCATTCTTAAATGTTGTTAAGCAAACAACATTTTTTACACAAGTTCTCTGTGGATATTTGCTACAACAATATTAAATTCATAAATTGCTAGGTCTTACTTTTTTCCTCCGTACTATATAAACATGTAAAATGAGAAAGCAGTTTTAAAACTTTGTAAAAAATGTAGAAAATAACATATAAATCTGTCATCACAAACATGAAATCTTAAAGTAGTAAATGTTTTTATTTTGAAGTATGCTATCATACTTGAATCCAAACCCGGTTTGGAATTCTATATCCCGGTACTATAATCACCCCACAAAAAGGATATTTCAAATGGAAGATCTGTGATTTGTGTTTCTGGACAGTGGGAAAGAGAGGTCAGTGGACAGGCTGATTGCTTTGGGTAGAGCACAGGAGCATTTAAAGCCCTGTTAGAGAGCAGCCTTCAGGGCATATGCATCTGCCCACTTACATCTTTAAGGATTAGAGGCACTATTCTGTGCCCAGGAATATTAAGATTTAGACCAATGGAAATTCTGATTTTGTACTTTTAAAGAACTGGCAGAGTGCTTTGAGATTAGGATCAGGTGCTCTTTTGTTTCAGTTAGAAATAATAGGAAAACATTCCAAAATCATTCCTAAAATTGTTATTGAAACTGGTCTTAAAATGCTAAGAAATCCGTTCACCTAACGTTACATACAGATAGAGCCTGTTATTTATATGTGTACCGAAGAGCAGCTGAGCAGGCAGGGAACCTGACCTCCTCCAGAATGAAGAGTCTGCATCTCTAAGACAAGGCTACTCAAATGTTGGTTTCCAAAGTGGATCTACACAGTGAGACAAATTTGTCTGCACCTCACTGAGGTCTGGGGCAGAAGGAGGGAGATACATAACGTGTATTTGCTCAGGCACGAAGCAAGCCCAAGGAGGGAATGGCTCGGTATGGCAGGGCTGGAAAAACAGCTCTGAAAATCCCCATCTGATGAAACACTCTCCCAGTACAGCCACAATCAGCATGTGCTGAGTGCTCTAAGTACCTGCGGGCACTTCACGTACTTCAAAGAAGGATAAGGGGGTGTCAGAAAAGAACAGTTCAAGTAACCTCACACTGCAGCTTGAGCAGGAGGGCTACAAGTGACATCCAAAACAGCTGAAGGTAACCCTGGATACTGCTGGTGGATTCAATGAAACCTTTGCTCTTTCACTCATCCTGGACTGAGGATGCTACTCGGAGAAGGACACAACGAGTACGTCTTCTTATTGTTCCTAGCACTGGGAAATAAAAATTTGCCTGAAATTCCCGTGTTCTCCTGATTGCTGGGACTACTTCAGTTAAACATAGAGGACAAAAAATGTTTTTGATGTAGTACATGAACATTAAACAGCCTTTTCTCTGTCACAAGAAATTCAACCTCTGTGAAAGACAAGAAAAGCAAAAAAAAAAAAAAAAAAAACAATAACAGGAGCACAAAGAGTTCTTGGAAGATGTGAATTTCAACAAAGGAAGATGACAGGACACCTGGCCAACACAGAACACGACTGAGCACACAAACGCTGGGAAACACACTGTCCCTTGCATGTGAAATGATGGCATTTGTGACAGTCCTTAGACCTGGAGACAGCCCGCAGCACAGCTTCCCTGTCTGCTGAGGCGAGCCGTGCACTGCCCCAGACAGCTACGAGATGGAGAAACCTGGCCCTCCCATATTTTTACCCGTGTCTGCATTTTCCTACTCCTCAACTTCTGCTTCACTAATAAACTCATTAAATATAGCAATATAATCAGCATACAATTTTCCCCAGGGGACGGAGAGAGAATAGCAAAGGATTGTACATGACAAATGCTATCATTCTGCTTAATGCGCTGTAGGTAGGTACTCAAACACCATGGCTGTGGGCTCGTTACGACAACATATTAGCAGAACAGAATTAGGTGAAAGGGCCCTCTCTATCTTTTCAGTCTGTAAGCCTGTTATAAAGTAATGACACATCGCCAGGCTAAGGAGAATTCTGTGTAAAAGAATATCAGGGAAGGGAAAGGGTAGCAAAAAGCAAGAGCCAAAAAATAAAATAAAATAAAAAGAGCACGGACCCACAAGGTGAAGAAAACAATGGACTGCAGAGGAAGTCTCTGAAGTCTCAGCTGCGTCCATTGTGGAAAGTTTGAGATCCTGGCATGTTTCTCCTGTACAGGAGTACCAGCTGAATTCAGCACTGAGATGTTTCCCAAGGGCTGAAAAAACATTTTTCACAAATTTTGACAGACATATTCTTGCCCCAAAATATGTGCTGTTTCTGAAGGAGCAATGCTGCTAGCATACTACTTCTACAGGAGTAACTGTTAGCATTAGTACACGAGCAGCACTAGTGCTACTCTGGTACTACTGCTACAGGAGCTCATTGCATGGAGAATGCTTTTATAGGCACAAGGCCACGTTCCATGTAACTTTACAGAAATTGCATACATACTTTCTGGATACACACACACACTGTGTCCAAAACAAATCCATTGTATTCATTCACTTTTGATCAGTATCTAGATTCAGATCTTTGCAGCAGTCATAGCATCTCAGTGCAGGAAGACAAAAGCATAAAATCCCATATCGACATTGAACATTGAACGGAGTGTAGCAGAGGGGCAAGTGAAGATGTGCTTCCACTTTCAAAAGACTCAGAACAGCTCTGTCCTTAATCCCAGCGGCTAATATCCACATAAACCCTTCTTTAACATTGGTTTCATGTATTTTCATAATATTTTTAAATTTTTACGAGTGCAGTTATTACTGGAAGCATTTTGAAAAACTGCTCTTACAGAGGTTCATTCCTTGCTCACTGTTCTTGTATGAGACATAGCTGCCTTCTTGTATGAAAGCATGTTCTGCACAAAAACCGTGCTCCTAAATCTCTCCTGTCATATCTAGTTAACTAACCTCATTTTGCATTGGTAAATACAGCATATAATAATGTGAAGCAATAGCATGACATATCCCACCAAAAAGCTATCACCAGGAATTTTTGTAAAGTGTCATACAGGGCACAATCCATCTATTTTATCATCTAGGAATCACTGAGTAGGTTTTTGCCAAACAAATCAACTTCTAGCCCTCATTGACTCCTGTATCCATCCAGCCATTCAAACCCAAACACCGCCCAAATGTCAAACCACTGAAATCATGTCGTCCTATGCAACACCTTAACATAAAAATCACTGCATGTACAAGATAAGCACAGCAACAGATCATTTGCTTTGTCTTCCTCATAGCACTGAGCAAGAATTATAGAAGCAAAGTACGAGCCAGATGACCTAGTGCTATGACAAGAAAAACAGACACTCATTACAACATTGTCTTCCTATCTGCTTCCCGAATAGGTCAGCAAAGGTTCCCCAGAGCCAGCAGGCCTTGTATTTAGGCAGGTAGGTGCATTCAAGGGAGGAATATTCAGCTAGAAGGCTTTCTGATTAATCCATCACCAGTCTGTGCTAAGTCTGGGACAGCACACCAGTGCACTGCATTTCCCTTGGGGCTAAGGGAGAAGCCATACCTGTCCCTGTATTTAATGTATGGTTTTCAAATACAGCTGTAAATATTAGCTTTCACAAAAAGGTCTTAGAATACAGAAACATTTATTATAGCCAGTTTTTCTCCAAACATTTTTTTCCCAGAACTTGCACCGTCTTATGCCTGTACTACACAACAAGACGTATTATTTTTGCTAAGTTGCCAAATCAAAATGATACCAATGGCGTTTAATTATGAGCCACTTACATTAAGATCTGAACAGTAAGAAACATTAGATTTCTGGAAAATCCTGTAACACAGTTAAAAATCATAATCCTTTCTGAATCATGTGTTTCAAAAACAACTTGCATATTTCAATTCTATGTGTTTTAATATGCCAGACAAACAGACAAACAAACAAACAAAAACACGTATATAGATAAATGTAATGATTTGAAAACCTAAATCAGGATACATCAGTTCATCACAGAATCTCTTGCAGTTGGCAAGATAAAAGTCAATAAGATCAGCATGTCTACATTAAGCTTTGACAGAGTAATAATATAACATTTATGATGGATAATAACTATGCAAAAGAAGAGAGGAATATGACTTATTTTTCGAAGTCACAAATACGAAATTACAACACCATTTGTGCATTTTGCCGTACAGGCTATGGGATAAAAACATAACACTGGGTGATTGCAAAATGGTCTCTAAATGAGTTTATAAACTTCTTTAGTATCACCCTCATTCATTTTAATATGGTAGTCTTGGAATAAAATCAGAACGCGCTGAGAAAACCCTGACAATACAGTTTCATTGTTTTCAACTAGACAAAACACAACTGAATGTTCCAATATAAAATCTCAATTAAAAATTATTAATTAAATGTCTTGAATGGATTAGCTATGAGTGATGAAGATAAAAACCAGTGTGTTCATGCTCCACATTTCCGATTCCAACACAGAAAACCACCTAGCTATTTTTATCTTATAGACCCGATCCAGTCACTGCAGATTAGGTCCAGCATCACATGTATCTTGATTTAATTTTGGATTTGAAGATACTTTTTTTCTGAAATAAATTAGGAGATTTTCAAAGATACCAATAAACATTAAGTAAATAACTTTATATTGCACATTTGAAAATCTCTTGAATGATAAATGTGGGGAAATTACTGTTGTAGAAAGATATGATCACAAATCAGAAATCACGCCTTTGAGTGTTGTTTTTTTTTTTTTTAAGTATTATTGATCTAGTACCCAAAACTCTTAAATCTGAAAGAGCACTAAATCCTTTTTTGAAAACATCTTTATTTTTAATATATTAAAGCAGCTGAGCACTCCAGCTCTGATCTAACAACACAGTTAATAACATAAGTATATGACTTCAGAATTAAGCACATGCATATATTCAGGATTAGGGTTTTAATCTGTCATTTTTCCTAATGGTTTGTTAAATGGAGGAGTACAGAAAAAATACATATATATTGTATATATTTCTAATTGGAAACCACAGTGACTGATAAAAGCATTTAAATAAAGATATGTTAGTGGGGGGAAGGGTTGTTTTTACTGCTTTTTGTTGTTTTAAGAAAGACAGAAGACAGAAGAAATAAATTAGATTTTGATGAACAGATTTCCCCTCTCCTGCCTCCTAATGCAGGAGTTTTTTTCTCTGGTGTCTTCATCATGTTGCTCTTTTCTCTTAATTTACTGTTTCCCCCACTTAACCATTCCCTCAGCTGGATCCAAGACATCCATTTCTCTTTTCTCTCTCTCTCAAGGCCCTTCCAACTGTTCTTTTTTGGCAGCAGCCTCTGTGCTGCTGCATCCTCTCCTGCCACGCTCGCATGGCCGTGCCCTTCCTGCACTCTGTCTCACCACCACTGGGAGCCTCTTTCTTCTCTTGCAACAACTCCAGTGTTATGTAGGGCTGCTGCTCTCACCTGCTGGCCTCATGATTTCTCCTCAAGACCAGCAAACCCTTCTCTCTTTCTCTCCAAGCCCACATCTCAAACTCCCTTTTTTAACTATTCCTTCTGTTCTTACATTTGCCTCTCCCTCTTCCTTTAACTTTTACCTTGAACTCAAGCCATTTTAATCTTCATTGACTTCTGACTGGACCTCTCCCTTCTTGCTTGTTTTAGCCCATCTCAACCATTTGACCCAGACTTAATAATAAACTCTTCCTTCTGATCTTTTAATCTTCAAACTCCTCTTCTCTGATGAATAATCTTCTTCATTCCACAGAGCTTGCTCTGCCATCCTGACACACCTTTTCTGACATCTAGCCAATTACCCTCTCCAGCTTCTCTTAGACAGTAATTTTGAGTAGGTTCTTCCTACACAGACGGACAGAAAATTTCCATTGCCTCAGAAAGGTCTTGGTTCTGTTACTTCTCTGCTGGCCTCTCCACTCTTGACTCCAAGACACTGTAAATTGTGTACACCTATCTTGGTAGCAATGTGGCTGCAGTAATATGACAGCATGAAACAAAAACTTTACCAAAAAAGCAGGATGAACAGTTTGACATTTCAACCTGCTCTGATATCCTTATACTCAACATCCTGCTCCTGGGCAAACAAAGACACCATTAAATTTCATTTTACAGTCAGTTTCTGTCCTCATCGGCAAAAATCTATCTCCTTAAGAAAAGTCAGTCACCCAACGTGTTTTTCACAGGTACACCTTCATATTGCTCTGACTGTTCCCTGTCTTGCATTCACCTTTTTGGCAGCCTGCCCACTTGGCTGAGAAGAAGATTCTTAATGAACTGAAAACACACAGAAAGGGAGCACGCAAGTGTAAATACAGATAGGCAACACAGGAGTAAAAGCATTGCCTGGGCACTCTGGCACAAAAAAAAGGAAAGCAAAAGCCCAGCTGGAGCTAGCAAGGGACATTAAGGTTAAAAAGAAACAATTCTATGGGAGTGCTATATGCAAGAGGAATTTCAGAAAAAAAATGTGTCTGTTGATGGATGGGGAAGAGAGA